>NW_027554208.1:0-1340172 GCF_045843805.1 Urocitellus parryii
CTTTGGCTCACAGTCCAGTTTTAATGGCATTTCTTGCAGCTTCCCTGGAAATCTGGTGTTTGTTTTTGAAATATATAAAGGTCAACCGGGACACGGTGCTGGAGGGAGCTCTGTCACGTGGGGTGAGTCAGGGTCTGACGGAAAAAAAAACACAAACTGGGCTGCTACCCCATATATCTTTCCCACTTGTGCGTAGCAACTTGATTCTGAGCATCGCACCAGATCCTCTCCCCACAACAACATGCCTTTACATTTTAGGGTCTGCTGGCTGCACCTTGTCAGTCACATGTCATTTGGATACCAATGACAGAACCACAGGGGCTCACCACAGATGTTGGTCACACACCTGCACTCCATTGCTCCAGACCCAGTTCCCTGCTGGCTCCTACTCACTGACATCTCTGTTCTTCACCATGGTCATGAATTCCACTCAGTCAAAAACGGCAATGGCGGGTTCAGTCATGATGAGCAACAGGAGATCTAAAGGTTCTCCGGGGATTTCTGGTCATGGGATTCTCAAAACCTTCATGTTATTGGCCTAGCCATATCTCAAGAATGAAGAAGTTGGCACTGTGGGTTTTGATTCATTCACGAGCCATTAAGGGCTGAGGAATCTCCTTTCAGTAAAAGCTCTGGAGATCGCATGCAGGCAAGGCTTTTCACGGAGTGGCGAAAGGTCACAGGAAGCCAGGCCCATTGGGGGTCTAAAATATGAGGTTCATGTGAGTTTTGGCTCTCAACTATAGCTGAAAAGGCTTTAACAGCAAAATCATGTGAAATCCTGGCTGAGATTCCCAGTGCTGTGGAGGAAGCCACCCTCGGCCTAGATCTCAGTTTCCAAGGGCTCCTCTAATGCCTGGCCTTGTAAAATCCCAACTCGATTCATGGCAAGAGTTCTCTGAGATCAGTTCCAGAACTGAGTCTCTAATGGCATCACACCAGAGTTCAAGCTGAGGTGGACCCACTCATCTTTTCCAACCACCACACAAAAGACCACTATTCTAACAAAAACACTCCCACATGGCCCTCCTCTTCTTCCATACAGATACTCATCATAACATTCTGGCTGGGGGTTTCCATAGGGGGAGCAGTCTAAGATGGTGTGCAAAGTAAGGGCTCATGCCCATCATGTGCCAAATGTCATGGTGGCCTGGACACCCTTCCTGAGAAACAGGATAGATAAAATGGGCCTGTAGTTAATACTGCTCTGCTTCTCAAATTCGAGGCCTCCTGCCTGCCAGGGGTAGATTCTTTATGTGTACTGGACTCATGAAAACACCCAAACACCTGTGTGCTAGTTACTGGATGGCTTGCAACAACTCATTTGACGCAGAGGATCCCTGTTCTTACTTCATCGGTGTCAGGAGCCTGACCAGAGGAAGGCAAGAGACTTCGTCCAATATTACACTTCTTTTTCATCCTTTTAGATGTGCATGGACACATGGGATTTTTCTTGAGTTTCCTGGGGTGCTGAGAATGTAATTCACAGCCACACACAGGGCCAAGAGTCTGATTCAGACACAGCCTTTACAAAGCACTTTACCTAAAAGGCACAGATTGGGCCTCTTCCTTTCCGTTTGAAACTCTTTTCTGGAGGATTCCCAAAGGAGTGCCCTAAGGCAAACACCTCCCTGACATTCAGGGGAACAGAACAATAGGGAGGAAAGAAGCCTGGAGAAAAACTTTTCTTTAATTGAACACTGTGGCACTGACAGCTCCTAATCATGCAACTTGGGTGGCTATCTATGCAAGCAGGGATTCTCCAGAGAGATCCTTACCAGTCATGCTAATTTTTACTTTTCTGAGATGCTTGGCATTCCCGTCAGCAATCCAGTCCATGGCCTTGTCACAGAGCTTGAAGGTGGTACCCATCTTGTTCACAAAAACACGAACCCCTTCAGAGAGTGGCCAAAATTCTGGAAGAATACAGGAACTTGGGATCTTGGTAGGTGTTTCCCATCTGCAAGACAAGCAGCAGTCCATTCATCAATTGGCCTTGAGGAGTCCTGCAAAGATTTCCACTAGACAGGACACATTCACGGCTGCATTCTTCTCTCTACTCTCTTTAACCACAAACCCAGTGGGATCCACTGACTCTATAGAAAGACTCACTAGTTAACAGTCCATTTCAAACCAACAGACAACAACAACAACAACAACAACAACAAACACGTTTTTCCTACATGATCTCAGAACATGAGACAAAATGCCAAATTGAAACACACACCCACTGAGACACACAAACCACCCCTGTATTTGGTCTGCATCTATACACTCTGACCTCTGACTGGTGGGTGAAAATTTGTTCCCCAGCAGTGGCCGGTCCTGTCTCAGCTCTGGTCTCCTTGGCCATCTCTGTGTAGTTGTCAGGAGCCAGCAATGAGCCAACACTTCTTTCTCAGGAAAGGCCCCTGTTCAGACCATTCAAGGCATTTGGCTACCCACACATCACCAGGTGCCAAGAAAGAATGACTCTGGCCTTGGTACAGAAAAAACAAGGGAGCCCACTGGGACTGGAATTGCCTCTGGGTGCCTCGCCTCCTGGATCCCACGTTCAGAGAGTTCCATCACCAAGGAAGTGAGGTGAGGTCACTTCCTTCAGGGAAGTGAATGAGGTCACTGCCTTAGCAACCACTTTGTCCTAACAGTTGTTTCCAAGGGTCCCATGAGAGGGAGGCTGCCCCACCTTCCTGTGACATTTTCACAAGTCATAAAGGTCTATATACCCTAGGAGCCCGGGATCAGCAACCCACCCAGGCCTGATTGTGTCCATCTTCCCTGCATTGAGAAGAGAGAGGCTGATTCAGCCACATCCCTTCATCCTCACTGGGTTGTTGGCCATGGAAGATGACTTTAGACCTCACAGGTCCTACCTAGCTGCCTACATTGGCTCCAGGGATCATTTCTGCATCTACCTTTGAGCTTCTCAGCAGCTGGAGGATTCCCTACATACCTGTATGGCAAGATCCACTCAGGACCTGCTGTTATGTGAAAATAGATTGAGGGAACAGAGTCTGCTTCAGGGTCATATCAGGTTCGATTTGGCTTAGGAGTCATTCTGCTGGATGAATACGGGGATTGGGCAACTGGGATATTTATAAGAATGGAAGGTGAAAACTAGGTAAGAGCTGAAGCACACAAGGGTGTTGGGCCCTTGATTTGGATACATAGTTTTGAATGATGTTCTGCAGAGGTGAATCCTCTAAATCCATATACAATGGCATAAGATCTTGGACCTGGGACCACTGAATGTGAAAGAGAACTTCCAGTGATATTGAGATAGTAGACAGGATTCCAGTGTAGGGTAAGGAAGAAGAGTGAGTTTAGGATTTGGGCAAAAGGCCCTTTTTGCAATCGAATGAATTTCTATTAGAGTGTAAATGGGAATGTCAGCACACATGAAGAGTCAGTCACAACAAGGCACTTGGGGAAATAGATATCAATTGGGATGTTAGGAGATCGGGCAAAGTACAAAATGAGTGATAAGATCAGGGATATTTTCAACAGGGGGGTGGTTGAATACACTATCCTAGGAAGAAACAAGTGTACGCTCACCATAGGATTGAATATTGAAAACAATAGGCAAAGCGGACTTAGATGATTTTAGTAATCCATGCTCTCATTAAAATCAGGCTTTGGAAGAATCATAAGGTGAGTGTGAGTTTTGCATTTGGTGTCCAGAAGATGATGTGATGAAAGGAATACAGGGAGGAGGTGACATGTGTATTTCTTCCACCATTTCTGGGAGCATGTTTTCAAACCCTGTCATTTAGAGTTTGGGGATAAAAATAGGTGCACCCTGGGTTTACGTATATAGAGATGATGCATGAATAGACCATAGGGTGAATAAAAAATATAACTGGTTACTATTTTAAATAATGGATTGAATTGATATTTTAAAAAATACATGAAATCTGGTATTCAGATAAACATTCAATCCAAGTAGGTGTAGGTCTAGTGGTAATATTAGGGTTACTAATTACACCAAACTGTGAGTTTTGCTTCGAAAATGATGATGGAACTCAAAAGTAATGTTTTATCAAAGAAATCTCATGAAAAAGCAAGTAAAGCAACATGGAGAAATACATGGGTTCTGATACAGGGAGTGAATGTAAGTGAATCACATGCATGTCAATTTGTGAATATTGGATGAAATGATACATCCTATGATACGAAGAAATAGGAATTTAACAATTTTGAATGAAAATTTACTTCAAAATACACATCACGTCCCGTATGAATAGACTTTCATTGATGTTAAACTGGGTCACTTACTGAAGAAATATTAGGGTTAGTACTCAATATTCACTGAAGTTCATTGTGAGAATTCAGAAATGAATATGTATGTCAAGAAAATGTACATTTCTGAGAAATATCTTTTGAAAAGTTGATTATAAATCCACCCAGATGGACATGAAAGAATCAAGGTAGTATAAGTATTGACACAGAGATTCAATATTTCAAAGGGCAAAATGAAAAACGAGTCTAAGATATATGCGAACACGTGCCACATAACAATCTTCCACTGTCATCCACCACAATGCCTTGACATTACTATCACCCCAAATAAGACACAATGAGAGGAGAAGAGGAACAAAATCTGTGAATACATATCTGGAATAGGAAATTCTGAGGAGCTCACAAACTTGGGTGTGGCACAAGAGATCCCAATGGTAGGGGACAGGGTAAACATTCCACAAACATGGAACTTTGCTGGCCTAATGACTTCTTGACTATCTGCCTCTGACATTTGTGCACTAGAAATATAGCTTTGTGATTTAGCTTCCTTTGCAGTGAGACCAGGAAAGCTTGGTCTCAGTCTATGTGAAAAGGAGGACATGGTTTCCTATTTCCCAATACGAACAGGAGGCAGCAGAGCTGAATCCTCTCTTTGTAGGTAACTGTGGCCATTTGGGGTATGAGTGTCTCCTGGGGGGATTGTGAAGCCTTTGGCTCACAGTCCAGTTTTAATGGCATTTCTTGCAGTTTCCCTGGAAATCTGGTGTTTGTTTTTGAAATATATAAAGGTCAACCGGGACACAGTGCTGGAGGGAGCTCTGTCACGTGGGGTGAGTCAGGGTCTGACGGAAAAAAACACAAACTGGGCTGCTACCCCATATATCTTTCCCACTTGTGCGTAGCAACTTGATTCTGAGCATCGCACCAGATCCTCTCCCCACAACAACATGCCTTTACATTTTAGGGTTTGCTGGCTGCACCTTGTCAGTCACATGTCATTTGGATACCAATGACAGAACCACAGGGGCTCACCACAGATGTTGGTCACACACCTGCACTCCATTGCTCCAGACCCAGTTCCCTGCTGGCTCCTACTCACTGACATCTCTGTTCTTCACCATGGTCATGAATTCCACTCAGTCAAAAACGGCAATGGCGGGTTCAGTCATGATGAGCAACAGGAGATCTAAAGGTTCTCCGGGGATTTCTGGTCATGGGATTCTCAAAACCTTCATGTTATTGGCCTAGCCATATCTCAAGAATGAAGAAGTTGGCACTGTGGGTTTTGATTCATTCACGAGCCATTAAGGGCTGAGGAATCTCCTTTCAGTAAAAGCTCTGGAGATCGCATGCAGGCAAGGCTTTTCACGGAGTGGAGAAAGGTCACAGGAAGCCAGGCCCATTGGGGGTCTAAAATATGAGGTTCATGTGAGTTTTGGCTCTCAACTATAGCTGAAAAGGCTTTAACAGCAAAATCATGTGAAATCCTGGCTGAGATTCCCAGTGCTGTGGAGGAAGCCACCCTCGGCCTAGATCTCAGTTTCCAAGGGCTCCTCTAATGCCTGGCCTTGTAAAATCCCAACTCGATTCATGGCAAGAGTTCTCTGAGATCAGTTCCAGAACTGAGTCTCTAATGGCATCACACCAGAGTTCAAGCTGAGGTGGACCCACTCATCTTTTCCAACCACCACACAAAAGACCACTATTCTAACAAAAACACTCCCACATGGCCCTCCTCTTCTTCCATACAGATACTCATCATAACATTCTGGCTGGGGGTTTCCATAGGGGGAGCAGTCTAAGATGGTGTGCAAAGTAAGGGCTCATGCCCATCATGTGCCAAATGTCATGGTGGCCTGGACACCCTTCCTGAGAAACAGGATAGATAAAATGGGCCTGTAGTTAATACTGCTCTGCTTCTCAAATTCGAGGCCTCCTGCCTGCCAGGGGTAGATTCTTTATGTGTACTGGACTCATGAAAACACCCAAACACCTGTGTGCTAGTTACTGGATGGCTTGCAACAACTCATTTGACGCAGAGGATCCCTGTTCTTACTTCATCGGTGTCAGGAGCCTGACCAGAGGAAGGCAAGAGACTTCGTCCAATATTACACTTCTTTTTCATCCTTTGAGATGTGCATGGACACATGGGATTTTTCTTGAGTTTCCTGGGGTGCTGAGAATGTAATTCACAGCCACACACAGGGCCAAGAGTCTGATTCAGACACAGCCTTTACAAAGCACTTTACCTAAAAGGCACAGATTGGGCCTCTTCCTTTCCGTTTGAAACTCTTTTCTGGAGGATTCCCAAAGGAGTGCCCTAAGGCAAACACCTCCCTGACATTCAGGGGAACAGAACAATAGGGAGGAAAGAAGCCTGGAGAAAAACTTTTCTTTAATTGAACACTGTGGCACTGACAGCTCCTAATCATGCAACTTGGGTGGCTATCTATGCAAGCAGGGATTCTCCAGAGAGATCCTTACCAGTCATGCTAATTTTTACTTTTCTGAGATGCTTGGCATTCCCGTCAGCAATCCAGTCCATGGCCTTGTCACAGAGCTTGAAGGTGGTACCCATCTTGTTCACAAAAACACGAACCCCTTCAGAGAGTGGCCAAAATTCTGGAAGAATACAGGAACTTGGGATCTTGGTAGGTGTTTCCCATCTGCAAGACAAGCAGCAGTCCATTCATCAATTGGCCTTGAGGAGTCCTGCAAAGATTTCCACTAGACAGGACACATTCACGGCTGCATTCTTCTCTCTACTCTCTTTAACCACAAACCCAGTGGGATCCACTGACTCTATAGAAAGACTCACTAGTTAACAGTCCATTTCAAACCAACAAACAACAACAACAACAACAACAACAACAAACACGTTTTTCCTACATGATCTCAGAACATGAGACAAAATGCCAAATTGAAACACACACCCACTGAGACACACAAACCACCCCTGTATTTGGTCTGCATCTATCCACTCTGACCTCTGACTGGTGGGTGAAAATTTGTTCCCCAGCAGTGGCCGGTCCTGTCTCAGCTCTGGTCTCCTTGGCCATCTCTGTGTAGTTGTCAGGAGCCAGCAATGAGCCAACACTTCTTTCTCAGGAAAGGCCCCTGTTCAGACCATTCAAGGCATTTGGCTACCCACACATCACCAGGTGCCAAGAAAGAATGACTCTGGCCTTGGTCCAGAAAAAACAAGGGAGCCCACTGGGACTGGAATTGCCTCTGGGTGCCTCGCCTCCTGGATCCCACGTTCAGAGAGTTCCATCACCAAGGAAGTGAGGTGAGGTCACTTCCTTCAGGGAAGTGAATGAGGTCACTGCCTTAGCAACCACTTTGTCCTAACAGTTGTTTCCAAGGGTCCCATGAGAGGGAGGCTGCCCCACCTTCCTGTGACATTTTCACAAGTCATAAAGGTCTATATACCCTAGGAGCCCGGGATCAGCAACCCACCCAGGCCTGATTGTGTCCATCTTCCTTGCATTGAGAAGAGAGAGGCTGATTCAGCCACATCCCTTCATCCTCACTGGGTTGTTGGCCATGGAAGATGACTTTAGACCTCACAGGTCCTACCTAGCTGCCTACATTGGCTCCAGGGATCATTTCTGCATCTACCTTTGAGCTTCTCAGCAGCTGGAGGATTCCCTACATACCTGTATGGCAAGATCCACTCAGGACCTGCTGTTATGTGAAAATTGATTGAGGGAACAGAGTCTGCTTCAGGGTCATATCAGGTTCGATTTGGCTTAGGAGTCATTCTGCTGGATGAATACGGGGATTGGGCAACTGGGATATTTATAAGAATGGAAGGTGAAAACTAGGTAAGAGCTGAAGCACACAAGGGTGTTGGGCCCTTGATTTGGATACATAGTTTTGAATGATGTTCTGCAGAGATAAATCCTCTAAATCCATATACAATGGCATAAGATCTTGGACCTGGGACCACTGAATGTGAAAGAGAACTTCCAGTGATATTGAGATAGTAGACAGGATTCCAGTGTAGGGTAAGGAAGAAGAGTGAGTTTAGGATTTGGGCAAAAGGCCCTTTTTGCAATCGAATGAATTTCTATTAGAGTGTAAATGGGAATGTCAGCACACATGAAGAGTCAGTCACAACAAGGCACTTGGGGAAATAGATATCAATTGGGATGTTAGGAGATCGGGCAAAGTACAAAATGAGTGATAAGATCAGGGATATTTTCAACAGGGGGGTGGTTGAATACACTATCCTAGGAAGAAACAAGTGTACGCTCACCATAGGATTGAATATTGAAAACAATAGGCAAAGCGGACTTAGATGATTTTAGTAATCCATGCTCTCATTAAAATCAGGCTTTGGAAGAATCATAAGGTGAGTGTGAGTTTTGCATTTGGTGTCCAGAAGATGATGTGATGAAAGGAATACAGGGAGGAGGTGACATGTGTATTTCTTCCACCATTTCTGGGAGCATGTTTTCAAACCCTGTCATTTAGAGTTTGGGGATAAAAATAGGTGCACCCTGGGTTTACGTATATAGAGATGATGCATGAATAGACCATAGGGTGAATAAAAAATATAACTGGTTACTATTTTAAATAATGGATTGAATTGATATTTTAAAAAATACATGAAATCTGGTATTCAGATAAACATTCAATCCAAGCAGGTGTACGTCTAGTGGTAATATTAGGGTTACTAATTACACCAAACTGTGAGTTTTGCTTCGAAAATGATGATGGAATTCAAAAGTAATGTTTTATCAAAGAAATCTCATGAAAAAGCAAGTAAAGCAACATGGAGAAATACATGGGTTCTGATACAGGGAGTGAATGTAAGTGAATCACATGCATGTCAATTTGTGAATATTGGATGAAATGATACATCCTATGATACGAAGAAATAGGAATTTAACAATTTTGAATGAAAATTTACTTCAAAATACACATCACGTCCCGTATGAATAGACTTTCATTGATGTTAAACTGGGTCACTTACTGAAGAAATATTAGGGTTAGTACTCAATATTCACTGAAGTTCATTGTGAGAATTCAGAAATGAATATGTATGTCAAGAAAATGTACATTTCTGAGAAATATCTTGTGAAAAGTTGATTATAAATCCACCCAGATGGACATTAAAGAATCAAGGTAGTATAAGTATTGACACAGAGATTCAATATTTCAAAGGGCAAAATGAAAAACGAGTCTAAGATATATGCGAACACGTGCCACATAACAATCTTCCACTGTCATCCACCACAATGCCTTGACATTACTATCACCCCAAATAAGACACAATGAGAGGAGAAGAGGAACAAAATCTGTGAATACATATCTGGAATAGGAAATTCTGAGGAGCTCACAAACTTGGGTGTGGCACAAGAGATCCCAATGGTAGGGGACAGGGTAAACATTCCACAAACATGGAACTTTGCTGGCCTAATGACTTCTTGACTATCTGCCTCTGACATTTGTGCACTAGAAATATAGCTTTGTGATTTAGCTTCCTTTGCAGTGAGACCAGGAAAGCTTGGTCTCAGTCTATGTGAAAAGGAGGACATGGTTTCCTATTTCCCAATACGAACAGGAGGCAGCAGAGCTGAATCCTCTCTTTGTAGGTAACTGTGGCCATTGGGGTATGAGTGTCTCCCTGGGGGGATTGTGAAGCGTTTGGCTCACAGTCCAGTTTTAATGGCATTTCTTGCAGTTTCCCTGGAAATCTGGTGTTTGTTTTTGAAATATATAAAGGTCAACCGGGACACAGTGCTGGAGGGAGCTCTGTCACGTGGGGTGAGTCAGGGTCTGACGGAAAAAAACACAAACTGGGCTGCTACCCCATATATCTTTCCCACTTGTGCGTAGCAACTTGATTCTGAGCATCGCACCAGATCCTCTCCCCACAACAACATGCCTTTACATTTTAGGGTTTGCTGGCTGCACCTTGTCAGTCACATGTCATTTGGATACCAATGACAGAACCACAGGGGCTCACCACAGATGTTGGTCACACACCTGCACTCCATTGCTCCAGACCCAGTTCCCTGCTGGCTCCTACTCACTGACATCTCTGTTCTTCACCATGGTCATGAATTCCACTCAGTCAAAAACGGCAATGGCGGGTTCAGTCATGATGAGCAACAGGAGATCTAAAGGTTCTCCGGGGATTTCTGGTCATGGGATTCTCAAAACCTTCATGTTATTGGCCTAGCCATATCTCAAGAATGAAGAAGTTGGCACTGTGGGTTTTGATTCATTCACGAGCCATTAAGGGCTGAGGAATCTCCTTTCAGTAAAAGCTCTGGAGATCGCATGCAGGCAAGGCTTTTCACGGAGTGGCGAAATGTCACAGGAAGCCAGGCCCATTGGGGGTCTAAAATATGAGGTTCATGTGAGTTTTGGCTCTCAACTATAGCTGAAAAGGCTTTAACAGCAAAATCATGTGAAATCCTGGCTGAGATTCCCAGTGCTGTGGAGGAAGCCACCCTCGGCCTAGATCTCAGTTTCCAAGGGCTCCTCTAATGCCTGGCCTTGTAAAATCCCAACTCGATTCATGGCAAGAGTTCTCTGAGATCAGTTCCAGAACTGAGTCTCTAATGGCATCACACCAGAGTTCAAGCTGAGGTGGACCCACTCATCTTTTCCAACCACCACACAAAAGACCACTATTCTAACAAAAACACTCCCACATGGCCCTCCTCTTCTTCCATACAGATACTCATCATAACATTCTGGCTGGGGGTTTCCATAGGGGGAGCAGTCTAAGATGGTGTGCAAAGTAAGGGCTCATGCCCATCATGTGCCAAATGTCATGGTGGCCTGGACACCCTTCCTGAGAAACAGGATAGATAAAATGGGCCTGTAGTTAATACTGCTCTGCTTCTCAAATTCGAGGCCTCCTGCCTGCCAGGGGTAGATTCTTTATGTGTACTGGACTCATGAAAACACCCAAACACCTGTGTGCTAGTTACTGGATGGCTTGCAACAACTCATTTGACCCAGAGGATCCCTGTTCTTACTTCATCGGTGTCAGGAGCCTGACCAGAGGAAGGCAAGAGACTTCGTCCAATATTACACTTCTTTTTCATCCTTTGAGATGTGCATGGACACATGGGATTTTTCTTGAGTTTCCTGGGGTGCTGAGAATGTAATTCACAGCCACACACAGGGCCAAGAGTCTGATTCAGACACAGCCTTTACAAAGCACTTTACCTAAAAGGCACAGATTGGGCCTCTTCCTTTCCGTTTGAAACTCTTTTCTGGAGGATTCCCAAAGGAGTGCCCTAAGGCAAACACCTCCCTGACATTCAGGGGAACAGAACAATAGGGAGGAAAGAAGCCTGGAGAAAAACTTTTCTTTAATTGAACACTGTGGCACTGACAGCTCCTAATCATGCAACTTGGGTGGCTATCTATGCAAGCAGGGATTCTCCAGAGAGATCCTTACCAGTCATGCTAATTTTTACTTTTCTGAGATGCTTGGCATTCCCGTCAGCAATCCAGTCCATGGCCTTGTCACAGAGCTTGAAGGTGGTACCCATCTTGTTCACAAAAACACGAACCCCTTCAGAGAGTGGCCAAAATTCTGGAAGAATACAGGAACTTGGGATCTTGGTAGGTGTTTCCCATCTGCAAGACAAGCAGCAGTCCATTCATCAATTGGCCTTGAGGAGTCCTGCAAAGATTTCCACTAGACAGGACACATTCACGGCTGCATTCTTCTCTCTACTCTCTTTAACCACAAACCCAGTGGGATCCACTGACTCTATAGAAAGACTCACTAGTTAACAGTCCATTTCAAACCAACAAACAACAACAACAACAACAACAACAACAAACACGTTTTTCCTACATGATCTCAGAACATGAGACAAAATGCCAAATTGAAACACACACCCACTGAGACACACAAACCACCCCTGTATTTGGTCTGCATCTATCCACTCTGACCTCTGACTGGTGGGTGAAAATTTGTTCCCCAGCAGTGGCCGGTCCTGTCTCAGCTCTGGTCTCCTTGGCCATCTCTGTGTAGTTGTCAGGAGCCAGCAATGAGCCAACACTTCTTTCTCAGGAAAGG
Source organism: Urocitellus parryii (assembly GCF_045843805.1). Taxonomy (NCBI): domain Eukaryota; kingdom Metazoa; phylum Chordata; class Mammalia; order Rodentia; family Sciuridae; genus Urocitellus; species Urocitellus parryii. Next base: position 12,299 of record NW_027554208.1, read on the forward strand.
CCCCTGTTCAGACCATTCAAGGCATTTGGCTACCCACACATCACCAGGTGCCAAGAAAGAATGACTCTGGCCTTGGTACAGAAAAAACAAGGGAGCCCACTGGGACTGGAATTGCCTCTGGGTGCCTCGCCTCCTGGATCCCACGTTCAGAGAGTTCCATCACCAAGGAAGTGAGGTGAGGTCACTTCCTTCAGGGAAGTGAATGAGGTCACTGCCTTGGCAACCACTTTGTCCTAACAGTTGTTTCCAAGGGTCCCATGAGAGGGAGGCTGCCCCACCTTCCTGTGACATTTTCACAAGTCATAAAGGTCTATATACCCTAGGAGCCCGGGATCAGCAACCCACCCAGGCCTGATTGTGTCCATCTTCCCTGCATTGAGAAGAGAGAGGCTGATTCAGCCACATCCCTTCATCCTCACTGGGTTGTTGGCCATGGAAGATGACTTTAGACCTCACAGGTCCTACCTAGCTGCCTACATTGGCTCCAGGGATCATTTCTGCATCTACCTTTGAGCTTCTCAGCAGCTGGAGGATTCCCTACATACCTGTATGGCAAGATCCACTCAGGACCTGCTGTTATGTGAAAATTGATTGAGGGAACAGAGTCTGCTTCAGGGTCATATCAGGTTCGATTTGGCTTAGGAGTCATTCTGCTGGATGAATACGGGGATTGGGCAACTGGGATATTTATAAGAATGGAAGGTGAAAACTAGGTAAGAGCTGAAGCACACAAGGGTGTTGGGCCCTTGATTTGGATACATAGTTTTGAATGATGTTCTGCAGAGGTGAATCCTCTAAATCCATATACAATGGCATAAGATCTTGGACCTGGGACCACTGAATGTGAAAGAGAACTTCCAGTGATATTGAGATAGTAGACAGGATTCCAGTGTAGGGTAAGGAAGAAGAGTGAGTTTAGGATTTGGGCAAAAGGCCCTTTTTGCAATCGAATGAATTTCTATTAGAGTGTAAATGGGAATGTCAGCACACATGAAGAGTCAGTCACAACAAGGCACTTGGGGAAATAGATATCAATTGGGATGTTAGGAGATCGGGCAAAGTACAAAATGAGTGATAAGATCAGGGATATTTTCAACAGGGGGGTGGTTGAATACACTATCCTAGGAAGAAACAAGTGTACGCTCACCATAGGATTGAATATTGAAAACAATAGGCAAAGCGGACTTAGATGATTTTAGTAATCCATGCTCTCATTAAAATCAGGCTTTGGAAGAATCATAAGGTGAGTGTGAGTTTTGCATTTGGTGTCCAGAAGATGATGTGATGAAAGGAATACAGGGAGGAGGTGACATGTGTATTTCTTCCACCATTTCTGGGAGCATGTTTTCAAACCCTGTCATTTAGAGTTTGGGGATAAAAATAGGTGCACCCTGGGTTTACGTATATAGAGATGATGCATGAATAGACCATAGGGTGAATAAAAAATATAACTGGTTACTATTTTAAATAATGGATTGAATTGATATTTTAAAAAATACATGAAATCTGGTATTCAGATAAACATTCAATCCAAGTAGGTGTACGTCTAGTGGTAATATTAGGGTTACTAATTACACCAAACTGTGAGTTTTGCTTCGAAAATGATGATGGAACTCAAAAGTAATGTTTTATCAAAGAAATCTCATGAAAAAGCAAGTAAAGCAACATGGAGAAATACATGGGTTCTGATACAGGGAGTGAATGTAAGTGAATCACATGCATGTCAATTTGTGAATATTGGATGAAATGATACATCCTATGATACGAAGAAATAGGAATTTAACAATTTTGAATGAAAATTTACTTCAAAATACACATCACGTCCCGTATGAATAGACTTTCATTGATGTTAAACTGGGTCACTTACTGAAGAAATATTAGGGTTAGTACTCAATATTCACTGAAGTTCATTTTGAGAATTCAGAAATGAATATGTATGTCAAGAAAATGTACATTTCTGAGAAATATCTTGTGAAAAGTTGATTATAAATCCACCCAGATGGACATGAAAGAATCAAGGTAGTATAAGTATTGACACAGAGATTCAATATTTCAAAGGGCAAAATGAAAAACGAGTCTAAGATATATGCGAACACGTGCCACATAACAATCTTCCACTGTCATCCACCACAATGCCTTGACATTACTATCACCCCAAATAAGACACAATGAGAGGAGAAGAGGAACAAAATCTGTGAATACATATCTGGAATAGGAAATTCTGAGGAGCTCACAAACTTGGGTGTGGCACAAGAGATCCCAATGGTAGGGGACAGGGTAAACATTCCACAAACATGGAACTTTGCTGGCCTAATGACTTCTTGACTATCTGCCTCTGACATTTGTGCACTAGAAATATAGCTTTGTGATTTAGCTTCCTTTGCAGTGAGACCAGGAAAGCTTGGTCTCAGTCTATGTGAAAAGGAGGACATGGTTTCCTATTTCCCAATACGAACAGGAGGCAGCAGAGCTGAATCCTCTCTTTGTAGGTAACTGTGGCCATTTGGGGTATGAGTGTCTCCCTGGGGGGATTGTGAAGCCTTTGGCTCACAGTCCAGTTTTAATGGCATTTCTTGCAGTTTCCCTGGAAATCTGGTGTTTGTTTTTGAAATATATAAAGGTCAACCGGGACACAGTGCTGGAGGGAGCTCTGTCACGTGGGGTGAGTCAGGGTCTGACGGAAAAAAACACAAACTGGGCTGCTACCCCATATATCTTTCCCACTTGTGCGTAGCAACTTGATTCTGAGCATCGCACCAGATCCTCTCCCCACAACAACATGCCTTTACATTTTAGGGTTTGCTGGCTGCACCTTGTCAGTCACATGTCATTTGGATACCAATGACAGAACCACAGGGGCTCACCACAGATGTTGGTCACACACCTGCACTCCATTGCTCCAGACCCAGTTCCCTGCTGGCTCCTACTCACTGACATCTCTGTTCTTCACCATGGTCATGAATTCCACTCAGTCAAAAACGGCAATGGCGGGTTCAGTCATGATGAGCAACAGGAGATCTAAAGGTTCTCCGGGGATTTCTGGTCATGGGATTCTCAAAACCTTCATGTTATTGGCCTAGCCATATCTCAAGAATGAAGAAGTTGGCACTGTGGGTTTTGATTCATTCACGAGCCATTAAGGGCTGAGGAATCTCCTTTCAGTAAAAGCTCTGGAGATCGCATGCAGGCAAGGCTTTTCACGGAGTGGCGAAAGGTCACAGGAAGCCAGGCCCATTGGGGGTCTAAAATATGAGGTTCATGTGAGTTTTGGCTCTCAACTATAGCTGAAAAGGCTTTAACAGCAAAATCATGTGAAATCCTGGCTGAGATTCCCAGTGCTGTGGAGGAAGCCACCCTCGGCCTAGATCTCAGTTTCCAAGGGCTCCTCTAATGCCTGGCCTTGTAAAATCCCAACTCGATTCATGGCAAGAGTTCTCTGAGATCAGTTCCAGAACTGAGTCTCTAATGGCATCACACCAGAGTTCAAGCTGAGGTGGACCCACTCATCTTTTCCAACCACCACACAAAAGACCACTATTCTAACAAAAACACTCCCACATGGCCCTCCTCTTCTTCCATACAGATACTCATCATAACATTCTGGCTGGGGGTTTCCATAGGGGGAGCAGTCTAAGATGGTGTGCAAAGTAAGGGCTCATGCCCATCATGTGCCAAATGTCATGGTGGCCTGGACACCCTTCCTGAGAAACAGGATAGATAAAATGGGCCTGTAGTTAATACTGCTCTGCTTCTCAAATTCGAGGCCTCCTGCCTGCCAGGGGTAGATTCTTTATGTGTACTGGACTCATGAAAACACCCAAACACCTGTGTGCTAGTTACTGGATGGCTTGCAACAACTCATTTGACGCAGAGGATCCCTGTTCTTACTTCATCGGTGTCAGGAGCCTGACCAGAGGAAGGCAAGAGACTTCGTCCAATATTACACTTCTTTTTCATCCTTTGAGATGTGCATGGACACATGGGATTTTTCTTGAGTTTCCTGGGGTGCTGAGAATGTAATTCACAGCCACACACAGGGCCAAGAGTCTGATTCAGACACAGCCTTTACAAAGCACTTTACCTAAAAGGCACAGATTGGGCCTCTTCCTTTCCGTTTGAAACTCTTTTCTGGAGGATTCCCAAAGGAGTGCCCTAAGGCAAACACCTCCCTGACATTCAGGGGAACAGAACAATAGGGAGGAAAGAAGCCTGGAGAAAAACTTTTCTTTAATTGAACACTGTGGCACTGACAGCTCCTAATCATGCAACTTGGGTGGCTATCTATGCAAGCAGGGATTCTCCAGAGAGATCCTTACCAGTCATGCTAATTTTTACTTTTCTGAGATGCTTGGCATTCCCGTCAGCAATCCAGTCCATGGCCTTGTCACAGAGCTTGAAGGTGGTACCCATCTTGTTCACAAAAACACGAACCCCTTCAGAGAGTGGCCAAAATTCTGGAAGAATACAGGAACTTGGGATCTTGGTAGGTGTTTCCCATCTGCAAGACAAGCAGCAGTCCATTCATCAATTGGCCTTGAGGAGTCCTGCAAAGATTTCCACTAGACAGGACACATTCACGGCTGCATTCTTCTCTCTACTCTCTTTAACCACAAACCCAGTGGGATCCACTGACTCTATAGAAAGACTCACTAGTTAACAGTCCATTTCAAACCAACAAACAACAACAACAACAACAACAACAACAAACACGTTTTTCCTACATGATCTCAGAACATGAGACAAAATGCCAAATTGAAACACACACCCACTGAGACACACAAACCACCCCTGTATTTGGTCTGCATCTATCCACTCTGACCTCTGACTGGTGGGTGAAAATTTGTTCCCCAGCAGTGGCCGGTCCTGTCTCAGCTCTGGTCTCCTTGGCCATCTCTGTGTAGTTGTCAGGAGCCAGCAATGAGCCAACACTTCTTTCTCAGGAAAGGCCCCTGTTCAGACCATTCAAGGCATTTGGCTACCCACACATCACCAGGTGCCAAGAAAGAATGACTCTGGCCTTGGTACAGAAAAAACAAGGGAGCCCACTGGGACTGGAATTGCCTCTGGGTGCCTCGCCTCCTGGATCCCACGTTCAGAGAGTTCCATCACCAAGGAAGTGAGGTGAGGTCACTTCCTTCAGGGAAGTGAATGAGGTCACTGCCTTAGCAACCACTTTGTCCTAACAGTTGTTTCCAAGGGTCCCATGAGAGGGAGGCTGCCCCACCTTCCTGTGACATTTTCACAAGTCATAAAGGTCTATATACCCTAGGAGCCCGGGATCAGCAACCCACCCAGGCCTGATTGTGTCCATCTTCCCTGCATTGAGAAGAGAGAGGCTGATTCAGCCACATCCCTTCATCCTCACTGGGTTGTTGGCCATGGAAGATGACTTTAGACCTCACAGGTCCTACCTAGCTGCCTACATTGGCTCCAGGGATCATTTCTGCATCTACCTTTGAGCTTCTCAGCAGCTGGAGGATTCCCTACATACCTGTATGGCAAGATCCACTCAGGACCTGCTGTTATGTGAAAATTGATTGAGGGAACAGAGTCTGCTTCAGGGTCATATCAGGTTCGATTTGGCTTAGGAGTCATTCTGCTGGATGAATACGGGGATTGGGCAACTGGGATATTTATAAGAATGGAAGGTGAAAACTAGGTAAGAGCTGAAGCACACAAGGGTGTTGGGCCCTTGATTTGGATACATAGTTTTGAATGATGTTCTGCAGAGATGAATCCTCTAAATCCATATACAATGGCATAAGATCTTGGACCTGGGACCACTGAATGTGAAAGAGAACTTCCAGTGATATTGAGATAGTAGACAGGATTCCAGTGTAGGGTAAGGAAGAAGAGTGAGTTTAGGATTTGGGCAAAAGGCCCTTTTTGCAATCGAATGAATTTCTATTAGAGTGTAAATGGGAATGTCAGCACACATGAAGAGTCAGTCACAACAAGGCACTTGGGGAAATAGAGATCAATTGGGATGTTAGGAGATCGGGCAAAGTACAAAATGAGTGATAAGATCAGGGATATTTTCAACAGGGGGGTGGTTGAATACACTATCCTAGGAAGAAACAAGTGTACGCTCACCATAGGATTGAATATTGAAAACAATAGGCAAAGCGGACTTAGATGATTTTAGTAATCCATGCTCTCATTAAAATCAGGCTTTGGAAGAATCATAAGGTGAGTGTGAGTTTTGCATTTGGTGTCCAGAAGATGATGTGATGAAAGGAATACAGGGAGGAGGTGACATGTGTATTTCTTCCACCATTTCTGGGAGCATGTTTTCAAACCCTGTCATTTAGAGTTTGGGGATAAAAATAGGTGCACCCTGGGTTTACGTATATAGAGATGATGCATGAATAGACCATAGGGTGAATAAAAAATATAACTGGTTACTATTTTAAATAATGGATTGAATTGATATTTTAAAAAATACATGAAATCTGGTATTCAGATAAACATTCAATCCAAGCAGGTGTACGTCTAGTGGTAATATTAGGGTTACTAATTACACCAAACTGTGAGTTTTGCTTCGAAAATGATGATGGAATTCAAAAGTAATGTTTTATCAAAGAAATCTCATGAAAAAGCAAGTAAAGCAACATGGAGAAATACATGGGTTCTGATACAGGGAGTGAATGTAAGTGAATCACATGCATGTCAATTTGTGAATATTGGATGAAATGATACATCCTATGATACGAAGAAATAGGAATTTAACAATTTTGAATGAAAATTTACTTCAAAATACACATCACGTCCCGTATGAATAGACTTTCATTGATGTTAAACTGGGTCACTTACTGAAGAAATATTAGGGTTAGTACTCAATATTCACTGAAGTTCATTGTGAGAATTCAGAAATGAATATGTATGTCAAGAAAATGTACATTTCTCAGAAATATCTTGTGAAAAGTTGATTATAAATCCACCCAGATGGACATTAAAGAATCAAGGTAGTATAAGTATTGACACAGAGATTCAATATTTCAAAGGGCAAAATGAAAAACGAGTCTAAGATATATGCGAACACGTGCCACATAACAATCTTCCACTGTCATCCACCACAATGCCTTGACATTACTATCACCCCAAATAAGACACAATGAGAGGAGAAGAGGAACAAAATCTGTGAATACATATCTGGAATAGGAAATTCTGAGGAGCTCACAAACTTGGGTGTGGCACAAGAGATCCCAATGGTAGGGGACAGGGTAAACATTCCACAAACATGGAACTTTGCTGGCCTAATGACTTCTTGACTATCTGCCTCTGACATTTGTGCACTAGAAATATAGCTTTGTGATTTAGCTTCCTTTGCAGTGAGACCAGGAAAGCTTGGTCTCAGTCTATGTGAAAAGGAGGACATGGTTTCCTATTTCCCAATACGAACAGGAGGCAGCAGAGCTGAATCCTCTCTTTGTAGGTAACTGTGGCCATTGGGGTATGAGTGTCTCCCTGGGGGGATTGTGAAGCCTTTGGCTCACAGTCCAGTTTTAATGGCATTTCTTGCAGCTTCCCTGGAAATCTGGTGTTTGTTTTTGAAATACATAAAGGTCAACCGGGACACAGCGCTGGAGGGAGCTCTGTCACGTGGGGTGAGTCAGGGTCTGACGGAAAAAAACACAAACTGGGCTGCTACCCCATATATCTTTCCCACTTGTGCGTAGCAACTTGATTCTGAGCATCGCACCAGATCCTCTCCCCACAACAACATGCCTTTACATTTTAGGGTCTGCTGGCTGCACCTTGTCAGTCACATGTCATTTGGATACCAATGACAGAACCACAGGGGCTCACCACAGATGTTGGTCACACACCTGCACTCCATTGCTCCAGACCCAGTTCCCTGCTGGCTCCTACTCACTGACATCTCTGTTCTTCACCATGGTCATGAATTCCACTCAGTCAAAAACGGCAATGGCGGGTTCAGTCATGATGAGCAACAGGAGATCTAAAGGTTCTCCGGGGATTTCTGGTCATGGGATTCTCAAAACCTTCATGTTATTGGCCTAGCCATATCTCAAGAATGAAGAAGTTGGCACTGTGGGTTTTGATTCATTCACGAGCCATTAAGGGCTGAGGAATCTCCTTTCAGTAAAAGCTCTGGAGATCGCATGCAGGCAAGGCTTTTCACGGAGTGGCGAAAGGTCACAGGAAGCCAGGCCCATTGGGGGTCTAAAATATGAGGTTCATGTGAGTTTTGGCTCTCAACTATAGCTGAAAAGGCTTTAACAGCAAAATCATGTGAAATCCTGGCTGAGATTCCCAGTGCTGTGGAGGAAGCCACCCTCGGCCTAGATCTCAGTTTCCAAGGGCTCCTCTAATGCCTGGCCTTGTAAAATCCCAACTCGATTCATGGCAAGAGTTCTCTGAGATCAGTTCCAGAACTGAGTCTCTAATGGCATCACACCAGAGTTCAAGCTGAGGTGGACCCACTCATCTTTTCCAACCACCACACAAAAGACCACTATTCTAACAAAAACACTCCCACATGGCCCTCCTCTTCTTCCATACAGATACTCATCATAACATTCTGGCTGGGGGTTTCCATAGGGGGAGCAGTCTAAGATGGTGTGCAAAGTAAGGGCTCATGCCCATCATGTGCCAAATGTCATGGTGGCCTGGACACCCTTCCTGAGAAACAGGATAGATAAAATGGGCCTGTAGTTAATACTGCTCTGCTTCTCAAATTCGAGGCCTCCTGCCTGCCAGGGGTAGATTCTTTATGTGTACTGGACTCATGAAAACACCCAAACACCTGTGTGCTAGTTACTGGATGGCTTGCAACAACTCATTTGACCCAGAGGATCCCTGTTCTTACTTCATCGGTGTCAGGAGCCTGACCAGAGGAAGGCAAGAGACTTTGTCCAATATTACACTTCTTTTTCATCCTTTGAGATGTGCATGGACACATGGGATTTTTCTTGAGTTTCCTGGGGTGCTGAGAATGTAATTCACAGCCACACACAGGGCCAAGAGTCTGATTCAGACACAGCCTTTACAAAGCACTTTACCTAAAAGGCACAGATTGGGCCTCTTCCTTTCCGTTTGAAACTCTTTTCTGGAGGATTCCCAAAGGAGTGCCCTAAGGCAAACACCTCCCTGACATTCAGGGGAACAGAACAATAGGGAGGAAAGAAGCCTGGAGAAAAACTTTTCTTTAATTGAACACTGTGGCACTGACAGCTCCTAATCATGCAACTTGGGTGGCTATCTATGCAAGCAGGGATTCTCCAGAGAGATCCTTACCAGTCATGCTAATTTTTACTTTTCTGAGATGCTTGGCATTCCCGTCAGCAATCCAGTCCATGGCCTTGTCACAGAGCTTGAAGGTGGTACCCATCTTGTTCACAAAAACACGAACCCCTTCAGAGAGTGGCCAAAATTCTGGAAGAATACAGGAACTTGGGATCTTGGTAGGTGTTTCCCATCTGCAAGACAAGCAGCAGTCCATTCATCAATTGGCCTTGAGGAGTCCTGCAAAGATTTCCACTAGACAGGACACATTCACGGCTGCATTCTTCTCTCTACTCTCTTTAACCACAAACCCAGTGGGATCCACTGACTCTATAGAAAGACTCACTAGTTAACAGTCCATTTCAAACCAACAAACAACAACAACAACAACAACAACAACAAACACGTTTTTCCTACATGATCTCAGAACATGAGACAAAATGCCAAATTGAAACACACACCCACTGAGACACACAAACCACCCCTGTATTTGGTCTGCATCTATCCACTCTGACCTCTGACTGGTGGGTGAAAATTTGTTCCCCAGCAGTGGCCGGTCCTGTCTCAGCTCTGGTCTCCTTGGCCATCTCTGTGTAGTTGTCAGGAGCCAGCAATGAGCCAACACTTCTTTCTCAGGAAAGGCCCCTGTTCAGACCATTCAAGGCATTTGGCTACCCACACATCACCAGGTGCCAAGAAAGAATGACTCTGGCCTTGGTCCAGAAAAAACAAGGGAGCCCACTGGGACTGGAATTGCCTCTGGGTGCCTCGCCTCCTGGATCCCACGTTCAGAGAGTTCCATCACCAAGGAAGTGAGGTGAGGTCACTTCCTTCAGGGAAGTGAATGAGGTCACTGCCTTAGCAACCACTTTGTCCTAACAGTTGTTTCCAAGGGTCCCATGAGAGGGAGGCTGCCCCACCTTCCTGTGACATTTTCACAAGTCATAAAGGTCTATATACCCTAGGAGCCCGGGATCAGCAACCCACCCAGGCCTGATTGTGTCCATCTTCCCTGCATTGAGAAGAGAGAGGCTGATTCAGCCACATCCCTTCATCCTCACTGGGTTGTTGGCCATGGAAGATGACTTTAGACCTCACAGGTCCTACCTAGCTGCCTACATTGGCTCCAGGGATCATTTCTGCATCTACCTTTGAGCTTCTCAGCAGCTGGAGGATTCCCTACATACCTGTATGGTAAGATCCACTCAGGACCTGCTGTTATGTGAAAATTGATTGAGGGAACAGAGTCTGCTTCAGGGTCATATCAGGTTCGATTTGGCTTAGGAGTCATTCTGCTGGATGAATACGGGGATTGGGCAACTGGGATATTTATAAGAATGGAAGGTGAAAACTAGGTAAGAGCTGAAGCACACAAGGGTGTTGGGCCCTTGATTTGGATACATAGTTTTGAATGATGTTCTGCAGAGATGAATCCTCTAAATCCATATACAATGGCATAAGATCTTGGACCTGGGACCACTGAATGTGAAAGAGAACTTCCAGTGATATTGAGATAGTAGACAGGATTCCAGTGTAGGGTAAGGAAGAAGAGTGAGTTTAGGATTTGGGCAAAAGGCCCTTTTTGCAATCGAATGAATTTCTATTAGAGTGTAAATGGGAATGTCAGCACACATGAAGAGTCAGTCACAACAAGGCACTTGGGGAAATAGATATCAATTGGGATGTTAGGAGATCGGGCAAAGTACAAAATGAGTGATAAGATCAGGGATATTTTCAACAGGGGGGTGGTTGAATACACTATCCTAGGAAGAAACAAGTGTACGCTCACCATAGGATTGAATATTGAAAACAATAGGCAAAGCGGACTTAGATGATTTTAGTAATCCATGCTCTCATTAAAATCAGGCTTTGGAAGAATCATAAGGTGAGTGTGAGTTTTGCATTTGGTGTCCAGAAGATGATGTGATGAAAGGAATACAGGGAGGAGGTGACATGTGTATTTCTTCCACCATTTCTGGGAGCATGTTTTCAAACCCTGTCATTTAGAGTTTGGGGATAAAAATAGGTGCACCCTGGGTTTACGTATATAGAGATGATGCATGAATAGACCATAGGGTGAATAAAAAATATAACTGGTTACTATTTTAAATAATGGATTGAATTGATATTTTAAAAAATACATGAAATCTGGTATTCAGATAAACATTCAATCCAAGCAGGTGTACGTCTAGTGGTAATATTAGGGTTACTAATTACACCAAACTGTGAGTTTTGCTTCGAAAATGATGATGGAATTCAAAAGTAATGTTTTATCAAAGAAATCTCATGAAAAAGCAAGTAAAGCAACATGGAGAAATACATGGGTTCTGATACAGGGAGTGAATGTAAGTGAATCACATGCATGTCAATTTGTGAATATTGGATGAAATGATACATCCTATGATACGAAGAAATAGGAATTTAACAATTTTGAATGAAAATTTACTTCAAAATACACATCACGTCCCGTATGAATAGACTTTCATTGATGTTAAACTGGGTCACTTACTGAAGAAATATTAGGGTTAGTACTCAATATTCACTGAAGTTCATTGTGAGAATTCAGAAATGAATATGTATGTCAAGAAAATGTACATTTCTGAGAAAAATCTTGTGAAAAGTTGATTATAAATCCACCCAGATGGACATTAAAGAATCAAGGTAGTATAAGTATTGACACAGAGATTCAATATTTCAAAGGGCAAAATGAAAAACGAGTCTAAGATATATGCGAACACGTGCCACATAACAATCTTCCACTGTCATCCACCACAATGCCTTGACATTACTATCACCCCAAATAAGACACAATGAGAGGAGAAGAGGAACAAAATCTGTGAATACATATCTGGAATAGGAAATTCTGAGGAGCTCACAAACTTGTGTGTGGCACAAGAGATCCCAATGGTAGGGGACAGGGTAAACATTCCACAAACATGGAACTTTGCTGGCCTAATGACTTCTTGACTATCTGCCTCTGACATTTGTGCACTAGAAATATAGCTTTGTGATTTAGCTTCCTTTGCAGTGAGACCAGGAAAGCTTGGTCTCAGTTTATGTGAAAAGGAGGACATGGTTTCCTATTTCCCAATACGAACAGGAGGCAGCAGAGCTGAATCCTCTCTTTGTAGGTAACTGTGGCCATTGGGGTATGAGTGTCTCCCTGGGGGGATTGTGAAGCGTTTGGCTCACAGTCCAGTTTTAATGGCATTTCTTGCAGTTTCCCTGGAAATCTGGTGTTTGTTTTTGAAATATATAAAGGTCAACCGGGACACAGTGCTGGAGGGAGCTCTGTCACGTGGGGTGAGTCAGGGTCTGACGGAAAAAAACACAAACTGGGCTGCTACCCCATATATCTTTCCCACTTGTGCGTAGCAACTTGATTCTGAGCATCGCACCAGATCCTCTCCCCACAACAACATGCCTTTACATTTTAGGGTCTGCTGGCTGCACCTTGTCAGTCACATGTCATTTGGATACCAATGACAGAACCACAGGGGCTCACCACAGATGTTGGTCACACACCTGCACTCCATTGCTCCAGACCCAGTTCCCTGCTGGCTCCTACTCACTGACATCTCTGTTCTTCACCATGGTCATGAATTCCACTCAGTCAAAAACGGCAATGGCGGGTTCAGTCATGATGAGCAACAGGAGATCTAAAGGTTCTCCGGGGATTTCTGGTCATGGGATTCTCAAAACCTTCATGTTATTGGCCTAGCCATATCTCAAGAATGAAGAAGTTGGCACTGTGGGTTTTGATTCATTCACGAGCCATTAAGGGCTGAGGAATCTCCTTTCAGTAAAAGCTCTGGAGATCGCATGCAGGCAAGGCTTTTCACGGAGTGGCGAAAGGTCACAGGAAGCCAGGCCCATTGGGGGTCTAAAATATGAGGTTCATGTGAGTTTTGGCTCTCAACTATAGCTGAAAAGGCTTTAACAGCAAAATCATGTGAAATCCTGGCTGAGATTCCCAGTGCTGTGGAGGAAGCCACCCTCGGCCTAGATCTCAGTTTCCAAGGGCTCCTCTAATGCCTGGCCTTGTAAAATCCCAACTCGATTCATGGCAAGAGTTCTCTGAGATCAGTTCCAGAACTGAGTCTCTAATGGCATCACACCAGAGTTCAAGCTGAGGTGGACCCACTCATCTTTTCCAACCACCACACAAAAGACCACTATTCTAACAAAAACACTCCCACATGGCCCTCCTCTTCTTCCATACAGATACTCATCATAACATTCTGGCTGGGGGTTTCCATAGGGGGAGCAGTCTAAGATGGTGTGCAAAGTAAGGGCTCATGCCCATCATGTGCCAAATGTCATGGTGGCCTGGACACCCTTCCTGAGAAACAGGATAGATAAAATGGGCCTGTAGTTAATACTGCTCTGCTTCTCAAATTCGAGGCCTCCTGCCTGCCAGGGGTAGATTCTTTATGTGTACTGGACTCATGAAAACACCCAAACACCTGTGTGCTAGTTACTGGATGGCTTGCAACAACTCATTTGACCCAGAGGATCCCTGTTCTTACTTCATCGGTGTCAGGAGCCTGACCAGAGGAAGGCAAGAGACTTTGTCCAATATTACACTTCTTTTTCATCCTTTGAGATGTGCATGGACACATGGGATTTTTCTTGAGTTTCCTGGGGTGCTGAGAATGTAATTCACAGCCACACACAGGGCCAAGAGTCTGATTCAGACACAGCCTTTACAAAGCACTTTACCTAAAAGGCACAGATTGGGCCTCTTCCTTTCCGTTTGAAACTCTTTTCTGGAGGATTCCCAAAGGAGTGCCCTAAGGCAAACACCTCCCTGACATTCAGGGGAACAGAACAATAGGGAGGAAAGAAGCCTGGAGAAAAACTTTTCTTTAATTGAACACTGTGGCACTGACAGCTCCTAATCATGCAACTTGGGTGGCTATCTATGCAAGCAGGGATTCTCCAGAGAGATCCTTACCAGTCATGCTAATTTTTACTTTTCTGAGATGCTTGGCATTCCCGTCAGCAATCCAGTCCATGGCCTTGTCACAGAGCTTGAAGGTGGTACCCATCTTGTTCACAAAAACACGAACCCCTTCAGAGAGTGGCCAAAATTCTGGAAGAATACAGGAACTTGGGATCTTGGTAGGTGTTTCCCATCTGCAAGACAAGCAGCAGTCCATTCATCAATTGGCCTTGAGGAGTCCTGCAAAGATTTCCACTAGACAGGACACATTCACGGCTGCATTCTTCTCTCTACTCTCTTTAACCACAAACCCAGTGGGATCCACTGACTCTATAGAAAGACTCACTAGTTAACAGTCCATTTCAAACCAACAGACAACAACAACAACAACAACAACAAACACGTTTTTCCTACATGATCTCAGAACATGAGACAAAATGCCAAATTGAAACACACACCCACTGAGACACACAAACCACCCCTGTATTTGGTCTGCATCTATCCACTCTGACCTCTGACTGGTGGGTGAAAATTTGTTCCCCAGCAGTGGCCGGTCCTGTCTCAGCTCTGGTCTCCTTGGCCATCTCTGTGTAGTTGTCAGGAGCCAGCAATGAGCCAACACTTCTTTCTCAGGAAAGGCCCCTGTTCAGACCATTCAAGGCATTTGGCTACCCACACATCACCAGGTGCCAAGAAAGAATGACTCTGGCCTTGGTCCAGAAAAAACAAGGGAGCCCACTGGGACTGGAATTGCCTCTGGGTGCCTCGCCTCCTGGATCCCACGTTCAGAGAGTTCCATCACCAAGGAAGTGAGGTGAGGTCACTTCCTTCAGGGAAGTGAATGAGGTCACTGCCTTAGCAACCACTTTGTCCTAACAGTTGTTTCCAAGGGTCCCATGAGAGGGAGGCTGCCCCACCTTCCTGTGACATTTTCACAAGTCATAAAGGTCTATATACCCTAGGAGCCCGGGATCAGCAACCCACCCAGGCCTGATTGTGTCCATCTTCCCTGCATTGAGAAGAGAGAGGCTGATTCAGCCACATCCCTTCATCCTCACTGGGTTGTTGGCCATGGAAGATGACTTTAGACCTCACAGGTCCTACCTAGCTGCCTACATTGGCTCCAGGGATCATTTCTGCATCTACCTTTGAGCTTCTCAGCAGCTGGAGGATTCCCTACATACCTGTATGGCAAGATCCACTCAGGACCTGCTGTTATGTGAAAATTGATTGAGGGAACAGAGTCTGCTTCAGGGTCATATCAGGTTCGATTTGGCTTAGGAGTCATTCTGCTGGATGAATACGGGGATTGGGCAACTGGGATATTTATAAGAATGGAAGGTGAAAACTAGGTAAGAGCTGAAGCACACAAGGGTGTTGGGCCCTTGATTTGGATACATAGTTTTGAATGATGTTCTGCAGAGGTGAATCCTCTAAATCCATATACAATGGCATAAGATCTTGGACCTGGGACCACTGAATGTGAAAGAGAACTTCCAGTGATATTGAGATAGTAGACAGGATTCCAGTGTAGGGTAAGGAAGAAGAGTGAGTTTAGGATTTGGGCAAAAGGCCCTTTTTGCAATCGAATGAATTTCTATTAGAGTGTAAATGGGAATGTCAGCACACATGAAGAGTCAGTCACAACAAGGCACTTGGGGAAATAGATATCAATTGGGATGTTAGGAGATCGGGCAAAGTACAAAATGAGTGATAAGATCAGGGATATTTTCAACAGGGGGGTGGTTGAATACACTATCCTAGGAAGAAACAAGTGTATGCTCACCATAGGATTGAATATTGAAAACAATAGGCAAAGCGGACTTAGATGATTTTAGTAAACCATGCTCTCATTAAAATCAGGCTTTGGAAGAATCATAAGGTGAGTGTGAGTTTTGCATTTGGTGTCCAGAAGATGATGTGATGAAAGGAATACAGGGAGGAGGTGACATGTGTATTTCTTCCACCATTTCTGGGAGCATGTTTTCAAACCCTGTCATTTAGAGTTTGGGGATAAAAATAGGTGCACCCTGGGTTTACGTATATAGAGATGATGCATGAATAGACCATAGGGTGAATAAAAAATATAACTGGTTACTATTTTAAATAATGGATTGAATTGATATTTTAAAAAATACATGAAATCTGGTATTCAGATAAACATTCAATCCAAGTAGGTGTACGTCTAGTGGTAATATTAGGGTTACTAATTACACCAAACTGTGAGTTTTGCTTCGAAAATGATGATGGAACTCAAAAGTAATGTTTTATCAAAGAAATCTCATGAAAAAGCAAGTAAAGCAACATGGAGAAATACATGGGTTCTGATACAGGGAGTGAATGTAAGTGAATCACATGCATGTCAATTTGTGAATATTGGATGAAATGATACATCGTATGATACGAAGAAATAGGAATTTAACAATTTTGAATGAAAATTTACTTCAAAATACACATCACGTCCCGTATGAATAGACTTTCATTGATGTTAAACTGGGTCACTTACTGAAGAAATATTAGGGTTAGTACTCAATATTCACTGAAGTTCATTTTGAGAATTCAGAAATGAATATGTATGTCAAGAAAATGTACATTTCTGAGAAATATCTTGTGAAAAGTGGATTATAAATCCACCCAGATGGACATTAAAGAATCAAGGTAGTATACGTATTGACACAGAGATTCAATATTTCAAAGGGCAAAATGAAAAACGAGTCTAAGATATATGCGAACACGTGCCACATAACAATCTTCCACTGTCATCCACCACAATGCCTTGACATTACTATCACCCCAAATAAGACACAATGAGAGGAGAAGAGGAACAAAATCTGTGAATACATATCTGGAATAGGAAATTCTGAGGAGCTCACAAACTTGTGTGTGGCACAAGAGATCCCAATGGTAGGGGACAGGGTAAACATTCCACAAACATGGAACTTTGCTGGCCTAATGACTTCTTGACTATCTGCCTCTGACATTTGTGCACTAGAAATATAGCTTTGTGATTTAGCTTCCTTTGCAGTGAGACCAGGAAAGCTTGGTCTCACTCTATGTGAAAAGGAGGACATGGTTTCCTATTTCCCAATACGAACAGGAGGCAGCAGAGCTGAATCCTCTCTTTGTAGGTAACTGTGGCCATTGGGGTATGAGTGTCTCCCTGGGGGGATTGTGAAGCGTTTGGCTCACAGTCCAGTTTTAATGGCATTTCTTGCAGTTTCCCTGGAAATCTGGTGTTTGTTTTTGAAATATATAAAGGTCAACCGGGACACAGTGCTGGAGGGAGCTCTGTCACGTGGGGTGAGTCAGGGTCTGACGGAAAAAAACACAAACTGGGCTGCTACCCCATATATCTTTCCCACTTGTGCGTAGCAACTTGATTCTGAGCATCGCACCAGATCCTCTCCCCACAACCACATGCCTTTACATTTTAGGGTCTGCTGGCTGCACCTTGTCAGTCACATGTCATTTGGATACCAATGACAGAACCACAGGGGCTCACCACAGATGTTGGTCACACACCTGCACTCCATTGCTCCAGACCCAGTTCCCTGCTGGCTCCTACTCACTGACATCTCTGTTCTTCACCATGGTCATGAATTCCACTCAGTCAAAAACGGCAATGGCGGGTTCAGTCATGATGAGCAACAGGAGATCTAAAGGTTCTCCGGGGATTTCTGGTCATGGGATTCTCAAAACCTTCATGTTATTGGCCTAGCCATATCTCAAGAATGAAGAAGTTGGCACTGTGGGTTTTGATTCATTCACGAGCCATTAAGGGCTGAGGAATCTCCTTTCAGTAAAAGCTCTGGAGATCGCATGCAGGCAAGGCTTTTCACGGAGTGGCGAAATGTCACAGGAAGCCAGGCCCATTGGGGGTCTAAAATATGAGGTTCATGTGAGTTTTGGCTCTCAACTATAGCTGAAAAGGCTTTAACAGCAAAATCATGTGAAATCCTGGCTGAGATTCCCAGTGCTGTGGAGGAAGCCACCCTCGGCCTAGATCTCAGTTTCCAAGGGCTCCTCTAATGCCTGGCCTTGTAAAATCCCAACTCGATTCATGGCAAGAGTTCTCTGAGATCAGTTCCAGAACTGAGTCTCTAATGGCATCACACCAGAGTTCAAGCTGAGGTGGACCCACTCATCTTTTCCAACCACCACACAAAAGACCACTATTCTAACAAAAACACTCCCACATGGCCCTCCTCTTCTTCCATACAGATACTCATCATAACATTCTGGCTGGGGGTTTCCATAGGGGGAGCAGTCTAAGATGGTGTGCAAAGTAAGGGCTCATGCCCATCATGTGCCAAATGTCATGGTGGCCTGGACACCCTTCCTGAGAAACAGGATAGATAAAATGGGCCTGTAGTTAATACTGCTCTGCTTCTCAAATTCGAGGCCTCCTGCCTGCCAGGGGTAGATTCTTTATGTGTACTGGACTCATGAAAACACCCAAACACCTGTGTGCTAGTTACTGGATGGCTTGCAACAACTCATTTGACCCAGAGGATCCCTGTTCTTACTTCATCGGTGTCAGGAGCCTGACCAGAGGAAGGCAAGAGACTTCGTCCAATATTACACTTCTTTTTCATCCTTTGAGATGTGCATGGACACATGGGATTTTTCTTGAGTTTCCTGGGGTGCTGAGAATGTAATTCACAGCCACACACAGGGCCAAGAGTCTGATTCAGACACAGCCTTTACAAAGCACTTTACCTAAAAGGCACAGATTGGGCCTCTTCCTTTCCGTTTGAAACTCTTTTCTGGAGGATTCCCAAAGGAGTGCCCTAAGGCAAACACCTCCCTGACATTCAGGGGAACAGAACAATAGGGAGGAAAGAAGCCTGGAGAAAAACTTTTCTTTAATTGAACACTGTGGCACTGACAGCTCCTAATCATGCAACTTGGGTGGCTATCTATGCAAGCAGGGATTCTCCAGAGAGATCCTTACCAGTCATGCTAATTTTTACTTTTCTGAGATGCTTGGCATTCCCGTCAGCAATCCAGTCCATGGCCTTGTCACAGAGCTTGAAGGTGGTACCCATCTTGTTCACAAAAACACGAACCCCTTCAGAGAGTGGCCAAAATTCTGGAAGAATACAGGAACTTGGGATCTTGGTAGGTGTTTCCCATCTGCAAGACAAGCAGCAGTCCATTCATCAATTGGCCTTGAGGAGTCCTGCAAAGATTTCCACTAGACAGGACACATTCACGGCTGCATTCTTCTCTCTACTCTCTTTAACCACAAACCCAGTGGGATCCACTGACTCTATAGAAAGACTCACTAGTTAACAGTCCATTTCAAACCAACAAACAACAACAACAACAACAACAACAACAAACACGTTTTTCCTACATGATCTCAGAACATGAGACAAAATGCCAAATTGAAACACACACCCACTGAGACACACAAACCACCCCTGTATTTGGTCTGCATCTATACACTCTGACCTCTGACTGGTGGGTGAAAATTTGTTCCCCAGCAGTGGCCGGTCCTGTCTCAGCTCTGGTCTCCTTGGCCATCTCTGTGTAGTTGTCAGGAGCCAGCAATGAGCCAACACTTCTTTCTCAGGAAAGGCCCCTGTTCAGACCATTCAAGGCATTTGGCTACCCACACATCACCAGGTGCCAAGAAAGAATGACTCTGGCCTTGGTCCAGAAAAAACAAGGGAGCCCACTGGGACTGGAATTGCCTCTGGGTGCCTCGCCTCCTGGATCCCACGTTCAGAGAGTTCCATCACCAAGGAAGTGAGGTGAGGTCACTTCCTTCAGGGAAGTGAATGAGGTCACTGCCTTAGCAACCACTTTGTCCTAACAGTTGTTTCCAAGGGTCCCATGAGAGGGAGGCTGCCCCACCTTCCTGTGACATTTTCACAAGTCATAAAGGAGCCCGGGATCAGCAACCCACCCAGGCCTGATTGTGTCCATCTTCCCTGCATTGAGAAGAGAGAGGCTGATTCAGCCACATCCCTTCATCCTCACTGGGTTGTTGGCCATGGAAGATGACTTTAGACCTCACAGGTCCTACCTAGCTGCCTACATTGGCTCCAGGGATCATTTCTGCATCTACCTTTGAGCTTCTCAGCAGCTGGAGGATTCCCTACATACCTGTATGGCAAGATCCACTCAGGACCTGCTGTTATGTGAAAATAGATTGAGGGAACAGAGTCTGCTTCAGGGTCATATCAGGTTCGATTTGGCTTAGGAGTCATTCTGCTGGATGAATACGGGGATTGGGCAACTGGGATATTTATAAGAATGGAAGGTGAAAACTAGGTAAGAGCTGAAGCACACAAGGGTGTTGGGCCCTTGATTTGGATACATAGTTTTGAATGATGTTCTGCAGAGGTGAATCCTCTAAATCCATATACAATGGCATAAGATCTTGGACCTGGGACCACTGAATGTGAAAGAGAACTTCCAGTGATATTGAGATAGTAGACAGGATTCCAGTGTAGGGTAAGGAAGAAGAGTGAGTTTAGGATTTGGGCAAAAGGCCCTTTTTGCAATCGAATGAATTTCTATTAGAGTGTAAATGGGAATGTCAGCACACATGAAGAGTCAGTCACAACAAGGCACTTGGGGAAATAGATATCAATTGGGATGTTAGGAGATCGGGCAAAGTACAAAATGAGTGATAAGATCAGGGATATTTTCAACAGGGGGGTGGTTGAATACACTATCCTAGGAAGAAACAAGTGTACGCTCACCATAGGATTGAATATTGAAAACAATAGGCAAAGCGGACTTAGATGATTTTAGTAATCCATGCTCTCATTAAAATCAGGCTTTGGAAGAATCATAAGGTGAGTGTGAGTTTTGCATTTGGTGTCCAGAAGATGATGTGATGAAAGGAATACAGGGAGGAGGTGACATGTGTATTTCTTCCACCATTTCTGGGAGCATGTTTTCAAACCCTGTCATTTAGAGTTTGGGGATAAAAATAGGTGCACCCTGGGTTTACGTATATAGAGATGATGCATGAATAGACCATAGGGTGAATAAAAAATATAACCGGTTACTATTTTAAATAATGGATTGAATTGATATTTTAAAAAATACATGAAATCTGGTATTCAGATAAACATTCAATCCAAGTAGGTGTACGTCTAGTGGTAATATTAGGGTTACTAATTACACCAAACTGTGAGTTTTGCTTCGAAAATGATGATGGAACTCAAAAGTAATGTTTTATAAAAGAAATCTCATGAAAAAGCAAGTAAAGCAACATGGAGAAATACATGGGTTCTGATACAGGGAGTGAATGTAAGTGAATCACATGCATGTCAATTTGTGAATATTGGATGAAATGATACATCCTATGATACGAAGAAATAGGAATTTAACAATTTTGAATGAAAATTTACTTCAAAATACACATCACGTCCCGTATGAATAGACTTTCATTGATGTTAAACTGGGTCACTTACTGAAGAAATATTAGGGTTAGTACTCAATATTCACTGAAGTTCATTTTGAGAATTCAGAAATGAATATGTATGTCAAGAAAATGTACATTTCTGAGAAATATCTTGTGAAAAGTGGACTATAAATCCACCCAGATGGACATGAAAGAATCAAGGTAGTATAAGTATTGACACAGAGATTCAATATTTCAAAGGGCAAAATGAGAAACGAGTCTAAGATATATGCGAACACGTGCCACATAACAATCTTCCACTGTCATCCACCACAATGCCTTGACATTCCTATCACCCCAAATAAGACACAATGAGAGGAGAAGAGGAACAAAATCTGTGAATACATATCTGGAATAGGAAATTCTGAGGAGCTCACAAACTTGGGTGTGGCACAAGAGATCCCAATGGTAGGGGACAGGGTAAACATTCCACAAACATGGAACTTTGCTGGCCTAATGACTTCTTGACTATCTGCCTCTGACATTTGTGCACTAGAAATATAGCTTTGTGATTTAGCTTCCTTTGCAGTGAGACCAGGAAAGCTTGGTCTCAGTCTATGTGAACATGAGGACATGGTTTCCTATTTCCCAATACGAACAGGAGGCAGCAGAGCTGAATCCTCTCTTTGTAGGTAACTGTGGCCATTTGGGGTATGAGTGTCTCCCTGGGGGGATTGTGAAGCCTTTGGCTCACAGTCCAGTTTTAATGGCATTTCTTGCAGCTTCCCTGGAAATCTGGTGTTTGTTTTTGAAATATATAAAGGTCAACCGGGACACGGTGCTGGAGGGAGCTCTGTCACGTGGGGTGAGTCAGGGTCTGACGGAAAAAAAAACACAAACTGGGCTGCTACCCCATATATCTTTCCCACTTGTGCGTAGCAACTTGATTATGAGCATCGCACCAGATCCTCTCCCCACAACAACATGCCTTTACATTTTAGGGTCTGCTGGCTGCACCTTGTCAGTCACATGTCATTTGGATACCAATGACAGAACCACAGGGGCTCACCACAGATGTTGGTCACACACCTGCACTCCATTGCTCCAGACCCAGTTCCCTGCTGGCTCCTACTCACTGACATCTCTGTTCTTCACCATGGTCATGAATTCCACTCAGTCAAAAACGGCAATGGCGGGTTCAGTCATGATGAGCAACAGGAGATCTAAAGGTTCTCCGGGGATTTCTGGTCATGGGATTCTCAAAACCTTCATGTTATTGGCCTAGCCATATCTCAAGAATGAAGAAGTTGGCACTGTGGGTTTTGATTCATTCACGAGCCATTAAGGGCTGAGGAATCTCCTTTCAGTAAAAGCTCTGGAGATCGCATGCAGGCAAGGCTTTTCACGGAGTGGCGAAAGGTCACAGGAAGCCAGGCCCATTGGGGGTCTAAAATATGAGGTTCATGTGAGTTTTGGCTCTCAACTATAGCTGAAAAGGCTTTAACAGCAAAATCATGTGAAATCCTGGCTGAGATTCCCAGTGCTGTGGAGGAAGCCACCCTCGGCCTAGATCTCAGTTTCCAAGGGCTCCTCTAATGCCTGGCCTTGTAAAATCCCAACTCGATTCATGGCAAGAGTTCTCTGAGATCAGTTCCAGAACTGAGTCTCTAATGGCATCACACCAGAGTTCAAGCTGAGGTGGACCCACTCATCTTTTCCAACCACCACACAAAAGACCACTATTCTAACAAAAACACTCCCACATGGCCCTCCTCTTCTTCCATACAGATACTCATCATAACATTCTGGCTGGGGGTTTCCATAGGGGGAGCAGTCTAAGATGGTGTGCAAAGTAAGGGCTCATGCCCATCATGTGCCAAATGTCATGGTGGCCTGGACACCCTTCCTGAGAAACAGGATAGATAAAATGGGCCTGTAGTTAATACTGCTCTGCTTCTCAAATTCGAGGCCTCCTGCCTGCCAGGGGTAGATTCTTTATGTGTACTGGACTCATGAAAACACCCAAACACCTGTGTGCTAGTTACTGGATGGCTTGCAACAACTCATTTGACGCAGAGGATCCCTGTTCTTACTTCATCGGTGTCAGGAGCCTGACCAGAGGAAGGCAAGAGACTTCGTCCAATATTACACTTCTTTTTCATCCTTTTAGATGTGCATGGACACATGGGATTTTTCTTGAGTTTCCTGGGGTGCTGAGAATGTAATTCACAGCCACACACAGGGCCAAGAGTCTGATTCAGACACAGCCTTTACAAAGCACTTTACCTAAAAGGCACAGATTGGGCCTCTTCCTTTCCGTTTGAAACTCTTTTCTGGAGGATTCCCAAAGGAGTGCCCTAAGGCAAACACCTCCCTGACATTCAGGGGAACAGAACAATAGGGAGGAAAGAAGCCTGGAGAAAAACTTTTCTTTAATTGAACACTGTGGCACTGACAGCTCCTAATCATGCAACTTGGGTGGCTATCTATGCAAGCAGGGATTCTCCAGAGAGATCCTTACCAGTCATGCTAATTTTTACTTTTCTGAGATGCTTGGCATTCCCGTCAGCAATCCAGTCCATGGCCTTGTCACAGAGCTTGAAGGTGGTACCCATCTTGTTCACAAAAACACGAACCCCTTCAGAGAGTGGCCAAAATTCTGGAAGAATACAGGAACTTGGGATCTTGGTAGGTGTTTCCCATCTGCAAGACAAGCAGCAGTCCATTCATCAATTGGCCTTGAGGAGTCCTGCAAAGATTTCCACTAGACAGGACACATTCACGGCTGCATTCTTCTCTCTACTCTCTTTAACCACAAACCCAGTGGGATCCACTGACTCTATAGAAAGACTCACTAGTTAACAGTCCATTTCAAACCAACAGACAACAACAACAACAACAACAACAACAAACACGTTTTTCCTACATGATCTCAGAACATGAGACAAAATGCCAAATTGAAACACACACCCACTGAGACACACAAACCACCCCTGTATTTGGTCTGCATCTATACACTCTGACCTCTGACTGGTGGGTGAAAATTTGTTCCCCAGCAGTGGCCGGTCCTGTCTCAGCTCTGGTCTCCTTGGCCATCTCTGTGTAGTTGTCAGGAGCCAGCAATGAGCCAACACTTCTTTCTCAGGAAAGGCCCCTGTTCAGACCATTCAAGGCATTTGGCTACCCACACATCACCAGGTGCCAAGAAAGAATGACTCTGGCCTTGGTACAGAAAAAACAAGGGAGCCCACTGGGACTGGAATTGCCTCTGGGTGCCTCGCCTCCTGGATCCCACGTTCAGAGAGTTCCATCACCAAGGAAGTGAGGTGAGGTCACTTCCTTCAGGGAAGTGAATGAGGTCACTGCCTTAGCAACCACTTTGTCCTAACAGTTGTTTCCAAGGGTCCCATGAGAGGGAGGCTGCCCCACCTTCCTGTGACATTTTCACAAGTCATAAAGGTCTATATACCCTAGGAGCCCGGGATCAGCAACCCACCCAGGCCTGATTGTGTCCATCTTCCCTGCATTGAGAAGAGAGAGGCTGATTCAGCCACATCCCTTCATCCTCACTGGGTTGTTGGCCATGGAAGATGACTTTAGACCTCACAGGTCCTACCTAGCTGCCTACATTGGCTCCAGGGATCATTTCTGCATCTACCTTTGAGCTTCTCAGCAGCTGGAGGATTCCCTACATACCTGTATGGCAAGATCCACTCAGGACCTGCTGTTATGTGAAAATAGATTGAGGGAACAGAGTCTGCTTCAGGGTCATATCAGGTTCGATTTGGCTTAGGAGTCATTCTGCTGGATGAATACGGGGATTGGGCAACTGGGATATTTATAAGAATGGAAGGTGAAAACTAGGTAAGAGCTGAAGCACACAAGGGTGTTGGGCCCTTGATTTGGATACATAGTTTTGAATGATGTTCTGCAGAGGTGAATCCTCTAAATCCATATACAATGGCATAAGATCTTGGACCTGGGACCACTGAATGTGAAAGAGAACTTCCAGTGATATTGAGATAGTAGACAGGATTCCAGTGTAGGGTAAGGAAGAAGAGTGAGTTTAGGATTTGGGCAAAAGGCCCTTTTTGCAATCGAATGAATTTCTATTAGAGTGTAAATGGGAATGTCAGCACACATGAAGAGTCAGTCACAACAAGGCACTTGGGGAAATAGATATCAATTGGGATGTTAGGAGATCGGGCAAAGTACAAAATGAGTGATAAGATCAGGGATATTTTCAACAGGGGGGTGGTTGAATACACTATCCTAGGAAGAAACAAGTGTACGCTCACCATAGGATTGAATATTGAAAACAATAGGCAAAGCGGACTTAGATGATTTTAGTAATCCATGCTCTCATTAAAATCAGGCTTTGGAAGAATCATAAGGTGAGTGTGAGTTTTGCATTTGGTGTCCAGAAGATGATGTGATGAAAGGAATACAGGGAGGAGGTGACATGTGTATTTCTTCCACCATTTCTGGGAGCATGTTTTCAAACCCTGTCATTTAGAGTTTGGGGATAAAAATAGGTGCACCCTGGGTTTACGTATATAGAGATGATGCATGAATAGACCATAGGGTGAATAAAAAATATAACTGGTTACTATTTTAAATAATGGATTGAATTGATATTTTAAAAAATACATGAAATCTGGTATTCAGATAAACATTCAATCCAAGTAGGTGTAGGTCTAGTGGTAATATTAGGGTTACTAATTACACCAAACTGTGAGTTTTGCTTCGAAAATGATGATGGAACTCAAAAGTAATGTTTTATCAAAGAAATCTCATGAAAAAGCAAGTAAAGCAACATGGAGAAATACATGGGTTCTGATACAGGGAGTGAATGTAAGTGAATCACATGCATGTCAATTTGTGAATATTGGATGAAATGATACATCCTATGATACGAAGAAATAGGAATTTAACAATTTTGAATGAAAATTTACTTCAAAATACACATCACGTCCCGTATGAATAGACTTTCATTGATGTTAAACTGGGTCACTTACTGAAGAAATATTAGGGTTAGTACTCAATATTCACTGAAGTTCATTGTGAGAATTCAGAAATGAATATGTATGTCAAGAAAATGTACATTTCTGAGAAATATCTTTTGAAAAGTTGATTATAAATCCACCCAGATGGACATGAAAGAATCAAGGTAGTATAAGTATTGACACAGAGATTCAATATTTCAAAGGGCAAAATGAAAAACGAGTCTAAGATATATGCGAACACGTGCCACATAACAATCTTCCACTGTCATCCACCACAATGCCTTGACATTACTATCACCCCAAATAAGACACAATGAGAGGAGAAGAGGAACAAAATCTGTGAATACATATCTGGAATAGGAAATTCTGAGGAGCTCACAAACTTGGGTGTGGCACAAGAGATCCCAATGGTAGGGGACAGGGTAAACATTCCACAAACATGGAACTTTGCTGGCCTAATGACTTCTTGACTATCTGCCTCTGACATTTGTGCACTAGAAATATAGCTTTGTGATTTAGCTTCCTTTGCAGTGAGACCAGGAAAGCTTGGTCTCAGTCTATGTGAAAAGGAGGACATGGTTTCCTATTTCCCAATACGAACAGGAGGCAGCAGAGCTGAATCCTCTCTTTGTAGGTAACTGTGGCCATTTGGGGTATGAGTGTCTCCCTGGGGGGATTGTGAAGCCTTTGGCTCACAGTCCAGTTTTAATGGCATTTCTTGCAGTTTCCCTGGAAATCTGGTGTTTGTTTTTGAAATATATAAAGGTCAACCGGGACACAGTGCTGGAGGGAGCTCTGTCACGTGGGGTGAGTCAGGGTCTGACGGAAAAAAACACAAACTGGGCTGCTACCCCATATATCTTTCCCACTTGTGCGTAGCAACTTGATTCTGAGCATCGCACCAGATCCTCTCCCCACAACAACATGCCTTTACATTTTAGGGTTTGCTGGCTGCACCTTGTCAGTCACATGTCATTTGGATACCAATGACAGAACCACAGGGGCTCACCACAGATGTTGGTCACACACCTGCACTCCATTGCTCCAGACCCAGTTCCCTGCTGGCTCCTACTCACTGACATCTCTGTTCTTCACCATGGTCATGAATTCCACTCAGTCAAAAACGGCAATGGCGGGTTCAGTCATGATGAGCAACAGGAGATCTAAAGGTTCTCCGGGGATTTCTGGTCATGGGATTCTCAAAACCTTCATGTTATTGGCCTAGCCATATCTCAAGAATGAAGAAGTTGGCACTGTGGGTTTTGATTCATTCACGAGCCATTAAGGGCTGAGGAATCTCCTTTCAGTAAAAGCTCTGGAGATCGCATGCAGGCAAGGCTTTTCACGGAGTGGAGAAAGGTCACAGGAAGCCAGGCCCATTGGGGGTCTAAAATATGAGGTTCATGTGAGTTTTGGCTCTCAACTATAGCTGAAAAGGCTTTAACAGCAAAATCATGTGAAATCCTGGCTGAGATTCCCAGTGCTGTGGAGGAAGCCACCCTCGGCCTAGATCTCAGTTTCCAAGGGCTCCTCTAATGCCTGGCCTTGTAAAATCCCAACTCGATTCATGGCAAGAGTTCTCTGAGATCAGTTCCAGAACTGAGTCTCTAATGGCATCACACCAGAGTTCAAGCTGAGGTGGACCCACTCATCTTTTCCAACCACCACACAAAAGACCACTATTCTAACAAAAACACTCCCACATGGCCCTCCTCTTCTTCCATACAGATACTCATCATAACATTCTGGCTGGGGGTTTCCATAGGGGGAGCAGTCTAAGATGGTGTGCAAAGTAAGGGCTCATGCCCATCATGTGCCAAATGTCATGGTGGCCTGGACACCCTTCCTGAGAAACAGGATAGATAAAATGGGCCTGTAGTTAATACTGCTCTGCTTCTCAAATTCGAGGCCTCCTGCCTGCCAGGGGTAGATTCTTTATGTGTACTGGACTCATGAAAACACCCAAACACCTGTGTGCTAGTTACTGGATGGCTTGCAACAACTCATTTGACGCAGAGGATCCCTGTTCTTACTTCATCGGTGTCAGGAGCCTGACCAGAGGAAGGCAAGAGACTTCGTCCAATATTACACTTCTTTTTCATCCTTTGAGATGTGCATGGACACATGGGATTTTTCTTGAGTTTCCTGGGGTGCTGAGAATGTAATTCACAGCCACACACAGGGCCAAGAGTCTGATTCAGACACAGCCTTTACAAAGCACTTTACCTAAAAGGCACAGATTGGGCCTCTTCCTTTCCGTTTGAAACTCTTTTCTGGAGGATTCCCAAAGGAGTGCCCTAAGGCAAACACCTCCCTGACATTCAGGGGAACAGAACAATAGGGAGGAAAGAAGCCTGGAGAAAAACTTTTCTTTAATTGAACACTGTGGCACTGACAGCTCCTAATCATGCAACTTGGGTGGCTATCTATGCAAGCAGGGATTCTCCAGAGAGATCCTTACCAGTCATGCTAATTTTTACTTTTCTGAGATGCTTGGCATTCCCGTCAGCAATCCAGTCCATGGCCTTGTCACAGAGCTTGAAGGTGGTACCCATCTTGTTCACAAAAACACGAACCCCTTCAGAGAGTGGCCAAAATTCTGGAAGAATACAGGAACTTGGGATCTTGGTAGGTGTTTCCCATCTGCAAGACAAGCAGCAGTCCATTCATCAATTGGCCTTGAGGAGTCCTGCAAAGATTTCCACTAGACAGGACACATTCACGGCTGCATTCTTCTCTCTACTCTCTTTAACCACAAACCCAGTGGGATCCACTGACTCTATAGAAAGACTCACTAGTTAACAGTCCATTTCAAACCAACAAACAACAACAACAACAACAACAACAACAAACACGTTTTTCCTACATGATCTCAGAACATGAGACAAAATGCCAAATTGAAACACACACCCACTGAGACACACAAACCACCCCTGTATTTGGTCTGCATCTATCCACTCTGACCTCTGACTGGTGGGTGAAAATTTGTTCCCCAGCAGTGGCCGGTCCTGTCTCAGCTCTGGTCTCCTTGGCCATCTCTGTGTAGTTGTCAGGAGCCAGCAATGAGCCAACACTTCTTTCTCAGGAAAGGCCCCTGTTCAGACCATTCAAGGCATTTGGCTACCCACACATCACCAGGTGCCAAGAAAGAATGACTCTGGCCTTGGTCCAGAAAAAACAAGGGAGCCCACTGGGACTGGAATTGCCTCTGGGTGCCTCGCCTCCTGGATCCCACGTTCAGAGAGTTCCATCACCAAGGAAGTGAGGTGAGGTCACTTCCTTCAGGGAAGTGAATGAGGTCACTGCCTTAGCAACCACTTTGTCCTAACAGTTGTTTCCAAGGGTCCCATGAGAGGGAGGCTGCCCCACCTTCCTGTGACATTTTCACAAGTCATAAAGGTCTATATACCCTAGGAGCCCGGGATCAGCAACCCACCCAGGCCTGATTGTGTCCATCTTCCCTGCATTGAGAAGAGAGAGGCTGATTCAGCCACATCCCTTCATCCTCACTGGGTTGTTGGCCATGGAAGATGACTTTAGACCTCACAGGTCCTACCTAGCTGCCTACATTGGCTCCAGGGATCATTTCTGCATCTACCTTTGAGCTTCTCAGCAGCTGGAGGATTCCCTACATACCTGTATGGCAAGATCCACTCAGGACCTGCTGTTATGTGAAAATAGATTGAGGGAACAGAGTCTGCTTCAGGGTCATATCAGGTTCGATTTGGCTTAGGAGTCATTCTGCTGGATGAATACGGGGATTGGGCAACTGGGATATTTATAAGAATGGAAGGTGAAAACTAGGTAAGAGCTGAAGCACACAAGGGTGTTGGGCCCTTGATTTGGATACATAGTTTTGAATGATGTTCTGCAGAGGTGAATCCTCTAAATCCATATACAATGGCATAAGATCTTGGACCTGGGACCACTGAATGTGAAAGAGAACTTCCAGTGATATTGAGATAGTAGACAGGATTCCAGTGTAGGGTAAGGAAGAAGAGTGAGTTTAGGATTTGGGCAAAAGGCCCTTTTTGCAATCGAATGAATTTCTATTAGAGTGTAAATGGGAATGTCAGCACACATGAAGAGTCAGTCACAACAAGGCACTTGGGGAAATAGATATCAATTGGGATGTTAGGAGATCGGGCAAAGTACAAAATGAGTGATAAGATCAGGGATATTTTCAACAGGGGGGTGGTTGAATACACTATCCTAGGAAGAAACAAGTGTACGCTCACCATAGGATTGAATATTGAAAACAATAGGCAAAGCGGACTTAGATGATTTTAGTAATCCATGCTCTCATTAAAATCAGGCTTTGGAAGAATCATAAGGTGAGTGTGAGTTTTGCATTTGGTGTCCAGAAGATGATGTGATGAAAGGAATACAGGGAGGAGGTGACATGTGTATTTCTTCCACCATTTCTGGGAGCATGTTTTCAAACCCTGTCATTTAGAGTTTGGGGATAAAAATAGGTGCACCCTGGGTTTACGTATATAGAGATGATGCATGAATAGACCATAGGGTGAATAAAAAATATAACTGGTTACTATTTTAAATAATGGATTGAATTGATATTTTAAAAAATACATGAAATCTGGTATTCAGATAAACATTCAATCCAAGTAGGTGTAGGTCTAGTGGTAATATTAGGGTTACTAATTACACCAAACTGTGAGTTTTGCTTCGAAAATGATGATGGAACTCAAAAGTAATGTTTTATCAAAGAAATCTCATGAAAAAGCAAGTAAAGCAACATGGAGAAATACATGGGTTCTGATACAGGGAGTGAATGTAAGTGAATCACATGCATGTCAATTTGTGAATATTGGATGAAATGATACATCCTATGATACGAAGAAATAGGAATTTTAACAATTTTGAATGAAAATTTACTTCAAAATACACATCACGTCCCGTATGAATAGACTTTCATTGATGTTAAACTGGGTCACTTACTGAAGAAATATTAGGGTTAGTACTCAATATTCACTGAAGTTCATTGTGAGAATTCAGAAATGAATATGTATGTCAAGAAAATGTACATTTCTGAGAAATATCTTTTGAAAAGTTGATTATAAATCCACCCAGATGGACATGAAAGAATCAAGGTAGTATAAGTATTGACACAGAGATTCAATATTTCAAAGGGCAAAATGAAAAACGAGTCTAAGATATATGCGAACACGTGCCACATAACAATCTTCCACTGTCATCCACCACAATGCCTTGACATTACTATCACCCCAAATAAGACACAATGAGAGGAGAAGAGGAACAAAATCTGTGAATACATATCTGGAATAGGAAATTCTGAGGAGCTCACAAACTTGGGTGTGGCACAAGAGATCCCAATGGTAGGGGACAGGGTAAACATTCCACAAACATGGAACTTTGCTGGCCTAATGACTTCTTGACTATCTGCCTCTGACATTTGTGCACTAGAAATATAGCTTTGTGATTTAGCTTCCTTTGCAGTGAGACCAGGAAAGCTTGGTCTCAGTCTATGTGAAAAGGAGGACATGGTTTCCTATTTCCCAATACGAACAGGAGGCAGCAGAGCTGAATCCTCTCTTTGTAGGTAACTGTGGCCATTTGGGGTATGAGTGTCTCCCTGGGGGGATTGTGAAGCCTTTGGCTCACAGTCCAGTTTTAATGGCATTTCTTGCAGTTTCCCTGGAAATCTGGTGTTTGTTTTTGAAATATATAAAGGTCAACCGGGACACAGTGCTGGAGGGAGCTCTGTCACGTGGGGTGAGTCAGGGTCTGACGGAAAAAAACACAAACTGGGCTGCTACCCCATATATCTTTCCCACTTGTGCGTAGCAACTTGATTCTGAGCATCGCACCAGATCCTCTCCCCACAACAACATGCCTTTACATTTTAGGGTTTGCTGGCTGCACCTTGTCAGTCACATGTCATTTGGATACCAATGACAGAACCACAGGGGCTCACCACAGATGTTGGTCACACACCTGCACTCCATTGCTCCAGACCCAGTTCCCTGCTGGCTCCTACTCACTGACATCTCTGTTCTTCACCATGGTCATGAATTCCACTCAGTCAAAAACGGCAATGGCGGGTTCAGTCATGATGAGCAACAGGAGATCTAAAGGTTCTCCGGGGATTTCTGGTCATGGGATTCTCAAAACCTTCATGTTATTGGCCTAGCCATATCTCAAGAATGAAGAAGTTGGCACTGTGGGTTTTGATTCATTCACGAGCCATTAAGGGCTGAGGAATCTCCTTTCAGTAAAAGCTCTGGAGATCGCATGCAGGCAAGGCTTTTCACGGAGTGGAGAAAGGTCACAGGAAGCCAGGCCCATTGGGGGTCTAAAATATGAGGTTCATGTGAGTTTTGGCTCTCAACTATAGCTGAAAAGGCTTTAACAGCAAAATCATGTGAAATCCTGGCTGAGATTCCCAGTGCTGTGGAGGAAGCCACCCTCGGCCTAGATCTCAGTTTCCAAGGGCTCCTCTAATGCCTGGCCTTGTAAAATCCCAACTCGATTCATGGCAAGAGTTCTCTGAGATCAGTTCCAGAACTGAGTCTCTAATGGCATCACACCAGAGTTCAAGCTGAGGTGGACCCACTCATCTTTTCCAACCACCACACAAAAGACCACTATTCTAACAAAAACACTCCCACATGGCCCTCCTCTTCTTCCATACAGATACTCATCATAACATTCTGGCTGGGGGTTTCCATAGGGGGAGCAGTCTAAGATGGTGTGCAAAGTAAGGGCTCATGCCCATCATGTGCCAAATGTCATGGTGGCCTGGACACCCTTCCTGAGAAACAGGATAGATAAAATGGGCCTGTAGTTAATACTGCTCTGCTTCTCAAATTCGAGGCCTCCTGCCTGCCAGGGGTAGATTCTTTATGTGTACTGGACTCATGAAAACACCCAAACACCTGTGTGCTAGTTACTGGATGGCTTGCAACAACTCATTTGACGCAGAGGATCCCTGTTCTTACTTCATCGGTGTCAGGAGCCTGACCAGAGGAAGGCAAGAGACTTCGTCCAATATTACACTTCTTTTTCATCCTTTGAGATGTGCATGGACACATGGGATTTTTCTTGAGTTTCCTGGGGTGCTGAGAATGTAATTCACAGCCACACACAGGGCCAAGAGTCTGATTCAGACACAGCCTTTACAAAGCACTTTACCTAAAAGGCACAGATTGGGCCTCTTCCTTTCCGTTTGAAACTCTTTTCTGGAGGATTCCCAAAGGAGTGCCCTAAGGCAAACACCTCCCTGACATTCAGGGGAACAGAACAATAGGGAGGAAAGAAGCCTGGAGAAAAACTTTTCTTTAATTGAACACTGTGGCACTGACAGCTCCTAATCATGCAACTTGGGTGGCTATCTATGCAAGCAGGGATTCTCCAGAGAGATCCTTACCAGTCATGCTAATTTTTACTTTTCTGAGATGCTTGGCATTCCCGTCAGCAATCCAGTCCATGGCCTTGTCACAGAGCTTGAAGGTGGTACCCATCTTGTTCACAAAAACACGAACCCCTTCAGAGAGTGGCCAAAATTCTGGAAGAATACAGGAACTTGGGATCTTGGTAGGTGTTTCCCATCTGCAAGACAAGCAGCAGTCCATTCATCAATTGGCCTTGAGGAGTCCTGCAAAGATTTCCACTAGACAGGACACATTCACGGCTGCATTCTTCTCTCTACTCTCTTTAACCACAAACCCAGTGGGATCCACTGACTCTATAGAAAGACTCACTAGTTAACAGTCCATTTCAAACCAACAAACAACAACAACAACAACAACAACAACAAACACGTTTTTCCTACATGATCTCAGAACATGAGACAAAATGCCAAATTGAAACACACACCCACTGAGACACACAAACCACCCCTGTATTTGGTCTGCATCTATCCACTCTGACCTCTGACTGGTGGGTGAAAATTTGTTCCCCAGCAGTGGCCGGTCCTGTCTCAGCTCTGGTCTCCTTGGCCATCTCTGTGTAGTTGTCAGGAGCCAGCAATGAGCCAACACTTCTTTCTCAGGAAAGGCCCCTGTTCAGACCATTCAAGGCATTTGGCTACCCACACATCACCAGGTGCCAAGAAAGAATGACTCTGGCCTTGGTCCAGAAAAAACAAGGGAGCCCACTGGGACTGGAATTGCCTCTGGGTGCCTCGCCTCCTGGATCCCACGTTCAGAGAGTTCCATCACCAAGGAAGTGAGGTGAGGTCACTTCCTTCAGGGAAGTGAATGAGGTCACTGCCTTAGCAACCACTTTGTCCTAACAGTTGTTTCCAAGGGTCCCATGAGAGGGAGGCTGCCCCACCTTCCTGTGACATTTTCACAAGTCATAAAGGTCTATATACCCTAGGAGCCCGGGATCAGCAACCCACCCAGGCCTGATTGTGTCCATCTTCCTTGCATTGAGAAGAGAGAGGCTGATTCAGCCACATCCCTTCATCCTCACTGGGTTGTTGGCCATGGAAGATGACTTTAGACCTCACAGGTCCTACCTAGCTGCCTACATTGGCTCCAGGGATCATTTCTGCATCTACCTTTGAGCTTCTCAGCAGCTGGAGGATTCCCTACATACCTGTATGGCAAGATCCACTCAGGACCTGCTGTTATGTGAAAATTGATTGAGGGAACAGAGTCTGCTTCAGGGTCATATCAGGTTCGATTTGGCTTAGGAGTCATTCTGCTGGATGAATACGGGGATTGGGCAACTGGGATATTTATAAGAATGGAAGGTGAAAACTAGGTAAGAGCTGAAGCACACAAGGGTGTTGGGCCCTTGATTTGGATACATAGTTTTGAATGATGTTCTGCAGAGATAAATCCTCTAAATCCATATACAATGGCATAAGATCTTGGACCTGGGACCACTGAATGTGAAAGAGAACTTCCAGTGATATTGAGATAGTAGACAGGATTCCAGTGTAGGGTAAGGAAGAAGAGTGAGTTTAGGATTTGGGCAAAAGGCCCTTTTTGCAATCGAATGAATTTCTATTAGAGTGTAAATGGGAATGTCAGCACACATGAAGAGTCAGTCACAACAAGGCACTTGGGGAAATAGATATCAATTGGGATGTTAGGAGATCGGGCAAAGTACAAAATGAGTGATAAGATCAGGGATATTTTCAACAGGGGGGTGGTTGAATACACTATCCTAGGAAGAAACAAGTGTACGCTCACCATAGGATTGAATATTGAAAACAATAGGCAAAGCGGACTTAGATGATTTTAGTAATCCATGCTCTCATTAAAATCAGGCTTTGGAAGAATCATAAGGTGAGTGTGAGTTTTGCATTTGGTGTCCAGAAGATGATGTGATGAAAGGAATACAGGGAGGAGGTGACATGTGTATTTCTTCCACCATTTCTGGGAGCATGTTTTCAAACCCTGTCATTTAGAGTTTGGGGATAAAAATAGGTGCACCCTGGGTTTACGTATATAGAGATGATGCATGAATAGACCATAGGGTGAATAAAAAATATAACTGGTTACTATTTTAAATAATGGATTGAATTGATATTTTAAAAAATACATGAAATCTGGTATTCAGATAAACATTCAATCCAAGCAGGTGTACGTCTAGTGGTAATATTAGGGTTACTAATTACACCAAACTGTGAGTTTTGCTTCGAAAATGATGATGGAATTCAAAAGTAATGTTTTATCAAAGAAATCTCATGAAAAAGCAAGTAAAGCAACATGGAGAAATACATGGGTTCTGATACAGGGAGTGAATGTAAGTGAATCACATGCATGTCAATTTGTGAATATTGGATGAAATGATACATCCTATGATACGAAGAAATAGGAATTTAACAATTTTGAATGAAAATTTACTTCAAAATACACATCACGTCCCGTATGAATAGACTTTCATTGATGTTAAACTGGGTCACTTACTGAAGAAATATTAGGGTTAGTACTCAATATTCACTGAAGTTCATTGTGAGAATTCAGAAATGAATATGTATGTCAAGAAAATGTACATTTCTGAGAAATATCTTGTGAAAAGTTGATTATAAATCCACCCAGATGGACATTAAAGAATCAAGGTAGTATAAGTATTGACACAGAGATTCAATATTTCAAAGGGCAAAATGAAAAACGAGTCTAAGATATATGCGAACACGTGCCACATAACAATCTTCCACTGTCATCCACCACAATGCCTTGACATTACTATCACCCCAAATAAGACACAATGAGAGGAGAAGAGGAACAAAATCTGTGAATACATATCTGGAATAGGAAATTCTGAGGAGCTCACAAACTTGGGTGTGGCACAAGAGATCCCAATGGTAGGGGACAGGGTAAACATTCCACAAACATGGAACTTTGCTGGCCTAATGACTTCTTGACTATCTGCCTCTGACATTTGTGCACTAGAAATATAGCTTTGTGATTTAGCTTCCTTTGCAGTGAGACCAGGAAAGCTTGGTCTCAGTCTATGTGAAAAGGAGGACATGGTTTCCTATTTCCCAATACGAACAGGAGGCAGCAGAGCTGAATCCTCTCTTTGTAGGTAACTGTGGCCATTGGGGTATGAGTGTCTCCCTGGGGGGATTGTGAAGCGTTTGGCTCACAGTCCAGTTTTAATGGCATTTCTTGCAGTTTCCCTGGAAATCTGGTGTTTGTTTTTGAAATATATAAAGGTCAACCGGGACACAGTGCTGGAGGGAGCTCTGTCACGTGGGGTGAGTCAGGGTCTGACGGAAAAAAACACAAACTGGGCTGCTACCCCATATATCTTTCCCACTTGTGCGTAGCAACTTGATTCTGAGCATCGCACCAGATCCTCTCCCCACAACAACATGCCTTTACATTTTAGGGTTTGCTGGCTGCACCTTGTCAGTCACATGTCATTTGGATACCAATGACAGAACCACAGGGGCTCACCACAGATGTTGGTCACACACCTGCACTCCATTGCTCCAGACCCAGTTCCCTGCTGGCTCCTACTCACTGACATCTCTGTTCTTCACCATGGTCATGAATTCCACTCAGTCAAAAACGGCAATGGCGGGTTCAGTCATGATGAGCAACAGGAGATCTAAAGGTTCTCCGGGGATTTCTGGTCATGGGATTCTCAAAACCTTCATGTTATTGGCCTAGCCATATCTCAAGAATGAAGAAGTTGGCACTGTGGGTTTTGATTCATTCACGAGCTATTAAGGGCTGAGGAATCTCCTTTCAGTAAAAGCTCTGGAGATCGCATGCAGGCAAGGCTTTTCACGGAGTGGCGAAATGTCACAGGAAGCCAGGCCCATTGGGGGTCTAAAATATGAGGTTCATGTGAGTTTTGGCTCTCAACTATAGCTGAAAAGGCTTTAACAGCAAAATCATGTGAAATCCTGGCTGAGATTCCCAGTGCTGTGGAGGAAGCCACCCTCGGCCTAGATCTCAGTTTCCAAGGGCTCCTCTAATGCCTGGCCTTGTAAAATCCCAACTCGATTCATGGCAAGAGTTCTCTGAGATCAGTTCCAGAACTGAGTCTCTAATGGCATCACACCAGAGTTCAAGCTGAGGTGGACCCACTCATCTTTTCCAACCACCACACAAAAGACCACTATTCTAACAAAAACACTCCCACATGGCCCTCCTCTTCTTCCATACAGATACTCATCATAACATTCTGGCTGGGGGTTTCCATAGGGGGAGCAGTCTAAGATGGTGTGCAAAGTAAGGGCTCATGCCCATCATGTGCCAAATGTCATGGTGGCCTGGACACCCTTCCTGAGAAACAGGATAGATAAAATGGGCCTGTAGTTAATACTGCTCTGCTTCTCAAATTCGAGGCCTCCTGCCTGCCAGGGGTAGATTCTTTATGTGTACTGGACTCATGAAAACACCCAAACACCTGTGTGCTAGTTACTGGATGGCTTGCAACAACTCATTTGACCCAGAGGATCCCTGTTCTTACTTCATCGGTGTCAGGAGCCTGACCAGAGGAAGGCAAGAGACTTCGTCCAATATTACACTTCTTTTTCATCCTTTGAGATGTGCATGGACACATGGGATTTTTCTTGAGTTTCCTGGGGTGCTGAGAATGTAATTCACAGCCACACACAGGGCCAAGAGTCTGATTCAGACACAGCCTTTACAAAGCACTTTACCTAAAAGGCACAGATTGGGCCTCTTCCTTTCCGTTTGAAACTCTTTTCTGGAGGATTCCCAAAGGAGTGCCCTAAGGCAAACACCTCCCTGACATTCAGGGGAACAGAACAATAGGGAGGAAAGAAGCCTGGAGAAAAACTTTTCTTTAATTGAACACTGTGGCACTGACAGCTCCTAATCATGCAACTTGGGTGGCTATCTATGCAAGCAGGGATTCTCCAGAGAGATCCTTACCAGTCATGCTAATTTTTACTTTTCTGAGATGCTTGGCATTCCCGTCAGCAATCCAGTCCATGGCCTTGTCACAGAGCTTGAAGGTGGTACCCATCTTGTTCACAAAAACACGAACCCCTTCAGAGAGTGGCCAAAATTCTGGAAGAATACAGGAACTTGGGATCTTGGTAGGTGTTTCCCATCTGCAAGACAAGCAGCAGTCCATTCATCAATTGGCCTTGAGGAGTCCTGCAAAGATTTCCACTAGACAGGACACATTCACGGCTGCATTCTTCTCTCTACTCTCTTTAACCACAAACCCAGTGGGATCCACTGACTCTATAGAAAGACTCACTAGTTAACAGTCCATTTCAAACCAACAAACAACAACAACAACAACAACAACAACAAACACGTTTTTCCTACATGATCTCAGAACATGAGACAAAATGCCAAATTGAAACACACACCCACTGAGACACACAAACCACCCCTGTATTTGGTCTGCATCTATCCACTCTGACCTCTGACTGGTGGGTGAAAATTTGTTCCCCAGCAGTGGCCGGTCCTGTCTCAGCTCTGGTCTCCTTGGCCATCTCTGTGTAGTTGTCAGGAGCCAGCAATGAGCCAACACTTCTTTCTCAGGAAAGGCCCCTGTTCAGACCATTCAAGGCATTTGGCTACCCACACATCACCAGGTGCCAAGAAAGAATGACTCTGGCCTTGGTACAGAAAAAACAAGGGAGCCCACTGGGACTGGAATTGCCTCTGGGTGCCTCGCCTCCTGGATCCCACGTTCAGAGAGTTCCATCACCAAGGAAGTGAGGTGAGGTCACTTCCTTCAGGGAAGTGAATGAGGTCACTGCCTTGGCAACCACTTTGTCCTAACAGTTGTTTCCAAGGGTCCCATGAGAGGGAGGCTGCCCCACCTTCCTGTGACATTTTCACAAGTCATAAAGGTCTATATACCCTAGGAGCCCGGGATCAGCAACCCACCCAGGCCTGATTGTGTCCATCTTCCCTGCATTGAGAAGAGAGAGGCTGATTCAGCCACATCCCTTCATCCTCACTGGGTTGTTGGCCATGGAAGATGACTTTAGACCTCACAGGTCCTACCTAGCTGCCTACATTGGCTCCAGGGATCATTTCTGCATCTACCTTTGAGCTTCTCAGCAGCTGGAGGATTCCCTACATACCTGTATGGCAAGATCCACTCAGGACCTGCTGTTATGTGAAAATTGATTGAGGGAACAGAGTCTGCTTCAGGGTCATATCAGGTTCGATTTGGCTTAGGAGTCATTCTGCTGGATGAATACGGGGATTGGGCAACTGGGATATTTATAAGAATGGAAGGTGAAAACTAGGTAAGAGCTGAAGCACACAAGGGTGTTGGGCCCTTGATTTGGATACATAGTTTTGAATGATGTTCTGCAGAGGTGAATCCTCTAAATCCATATACAATGGCATAAGATCTTGGACCTGGGACCACTGAATGTGAAAGAGAACTTCCAGTGATATTGAGATAGTAGACAGGATTCCAGTGTAGGGTAAGGAAGAAGAGTGAGTTTAGGATTTGGGCAAAAGGCCCTTTTTGCAATCGAATGAATTTCTATTAGAGTGTAAATGGGAATGTCAGCACACATGAAGAGTCAGTCACAACAAGGCACTTGGGGAAATAGATATCAATTGGGATGTTAGGAGATCGGGCAAAGTACAAAATGAGTGATAAGATCAGGGATATTTTCAACAGGGGGGTGGTTGAATACACTATCCTAGGAAGAAACAAGTGTACGCTCACCATAGGATTGAATATTGAAAACAATAGGCAAAGCGGACTTAGATGATTTTAGTAATCCATGCTCTCATTAAAATCAGGCTTTGGAAGAATCATAAGGTGAGTGTGAGTTTTGCATTTGGTGTCCAGAAGATGATGTGATGAAAGGAATACAGGGAGGAGGTGACATGTGTATTTCTTCCACCATTTCTGGGAGCATGTTTTCAAACCCTGTCATTTAGAGTTTGGGGATAAAAATAGGTGCACCCTGGGTTTACGTATATAGAGATGATGCATGAATAGACCATAGGGTGAATAAAAAATATAACTGGTTACTATTTTAAATAATGGATTGAATTGATATTTTAAAAAATACATGAAATCTGGTATTCAGATAAACATTCAATCCAAGTAGGTGTAGGTCTAGTGGTAATATTAGGGTTACTAATTACACCAAACTGTGAGTTTTGCTTCGAAAATGATGATGGAACTCAAAAGTAATGTTTTATCAAAGAAATCTCATGAAAAAGCAAGTAAAGCAACATGGAGAAATACATGGGTTCTGATACAGGGAGTGAATGTAAGTGAATCACATGCATGTCAATTTGTGAATATTGGATGAAATGATACATCCTATGATACGAAGAAATAGGAATTTAACAATTTTGAATGAAAATTTACTTCAAAATACACATCACGTCCCGTATGAATAGACTTTCATTGATGTTAAACTGGGTCACTTACTGAAGAAATATTAGGGTTAGTACTCAATATTCACTGAAGTTCATTGTGAGAATTCAGAAATGAATATGTATGTCAAGAAAATGTACATTTCTGAGAAATATCTTTTGAAAAGTTGATTATAAATCCACCCAGATGGACATGAAAGAATCAAGGTAGTATAAGTATTGACACAGAGATTCAATATTTCAAAGGGCAAAATGAAAAACGAGTCTAAGATATATGCGAACACGTGCCACATAACAATCTTCCACTGTCATCCACCACAATGCCTTGACATTACTATCACCCCAAATAAGACACAATGAGAGGAGAAGAGGAACAAAATCTGTGAATACATATCTGGAATAGGAAATTCTGAGGAGCTCACAAACTTGGGTGTGGCACAAGAGATCCCAATGGTAGGGGACAGGGTAAACATTCCACAAACATGGAACTTTGCTGGCCTAATGACTTCTTGACTATCTGCCTCTGACATTTGTGCACTAGAAATATAGCTTTGTGATTTAGCTTCCTTTGCAGTGAGACCAGGAAAGCTTGGTCTCAGTCTATGTGAAAAGGAGGACATGGTTTCCTATTTCCCAATACGAACAGGAGGCAGCAGAGCTGAATCCTCTCTTTGTAGGTAACTGTGGCCATTTGGGGTATGAGTGTCTCCCTGGGGGGATTGTGAAGCCTTTGGCTCACAGTCCAGTTTTAATGGCATTTCTTGCAGTTTCCCTGGAAATCTGGTGTTTGTTTTTGAAATATATAAAGGTCAACCGGGACACAGTGCTGGAGGGAGCTCTGTCACGTGGGGTGAGTCAGGGTCTGACGGAAAAAAACACAAACTGGGCTGCTACCCCATATATCTTTCCCACTTGTGCGTAGCAACTTGATTCTGAGCATCGCACCAGATCCTCTCCCCACAACAACATGCCTTTACATTTTAGGGTTTGCTGGCTGCACCTTGTCAGTCACATGTCATTTGGATACCAATGACAGAACCACAGGGGCTCACCACAGATGTTGGTCACACACCTGCACTCCATTGCTCCAGACCCAGTTCCCTGCTGGCTCCTACTCACTGACATCTCTGTTCTTCACCATGGTCATGAATTCCACTCAGTCAAAAACGGCAATGGCGGGTTCAGTCATGATGAGCAACAGGAGATCTAAAGGTTCTCCGGGGATTTCTGGTCATGGGATTCTCAAAACCTTCATGTTATTGGCCTAGCCATATCTCAAGAATGAAGAAGTTGGCACTGTGGGTTTTGATTCATTCACGAGCCATTAAGGGCTGAGGAATCTCCTTTCAGTAAAAGCTCTGGAGATCGCATGCAGGCAAGGCTTTTCACGGAGTGGCGAAAGGTCACAGGAAGCCAGGCCCATTGGGGGTCTAAAATATGAGGTTCATGTGAGTTTTGGCTCTCAACTATAGCTGAAAAGGCTTTAACAGCAAAATCATGTGAAATCCTGGCTGAGATTCCCAGTGCTGTGGAGGAAGCCACCCTCGGCCTAGATCTCAGTTTCCAAGGGCTCCTCTAATGCCTGGCCTTGTAAA
Organism: Urocitellus parryii; assembly: GCF_045843805.1. Classification (NCBI taxonomy): domain Eukaryota; kingdom Metazoa; phylum Chordata; class Mammalia; order Rodentia; family Sciuridae; genus Urocitellus; species Urocitellus parryii. The sequence goes on from NW_027554208.1 coordinate 55,255, forward strand.
ATCCCAACTCGATTCATGGCAAGAGTTCTCTGAGATCAGTTCCAGAACTGAGTCTCTAATGGCATCACACCAGAGTTCAAGCTGAGGTGGACCCACTCATCTTTTCCAACCACCACACAAAAGACCACTATTCTAACAAAAACACTCCCACATGGCCCTCCTCTTCTTCCATACAGATACTCATCATAACATTCTGGCTGGGGGTTTCCATAGGGGGAGCAGTCTAAGATGGTGTGCAAAGTAAGGGCTCATGCCCATCATGTGCCAAATGTCATGGTGGCCTGGACACCCTTCCTGAGAAACAGGATAGATAAAATGGGCCTGTAGTTAATACTGCTCTGCTTCTCAAATTCGAGGCCTCCTGCCTGCCAGGGGTAGATTCTTTATGTGTACTGGACTCATGAAAACACCCAAACACCTGTGTGCTAGTTACTGGATGGCTTGCAACAACTCATTTGACGCAGAGGATCCCTGTTCTTACTTCATCGGTGTCAGGAGCCTGACCAGAGGAAGGCAAGAGACTTCGTCCAATATTACACTTCTTTTTCATCCTTTGAGATGTGCATGGACACATGGGATTTTTCTTGAGTTTCCTGGGGTGCTGAGAATGTAATTCACAGCCACACACAGGGCCAAGAGTCTGATTCAGACACAGCCTTTACAAAGCACTTTACCTAAAAGGCACAGATTGGGCCTCTTCCTTTCCGTTTGAAACTCTTTTCTGGAGGATTCCCAAAGGAGTGCCCTAAGGCAAACACCTCCCTGACATTCAGGGGAACAGAACAATAGGGAGGAAAGAAGCCTGGAGAAAAACTTTTCTTTAATTGAACACTGTGGCACTGACAGCTCCTAATCATGCAACTTGGGTGGCTATCTATGCAAGCAGGGATTCTCCAGAGAGATCCTTACCAGTCATGCTAATTTTTACTTTTCTGAGATGCTTGGCATTCCCGTCAGCAATCCAGTCCATGGCCTTGTCACAGAGCTTGAAGGTGGTACCCATCTTGTTCACAAAAACACGAACCCCTTCAGAGAGTGGCCAAAATTCTGGAAGAATACAGGAACTTGGGATCTTGGTAGGTGTTTCCCATCTGCAAGACAAGCAGCAGTCCATTCATCAATTGGCCTTGAGGAGTCCTGCAAAGATTTCCACTAGACAGGACACATTCACGGCTGCATTCTTCTCTCTACTCTCTTTAACCACAAACCCAGTGGGATCCACTGACTCTATAGAAAGACTCACTAGTTAACAGTCCATTTCAAACCAACAAACAACAACAACAACAACAACAACAACAAACACGTTTTTCCTACATGATCTCAGAACATGAGACAAAATGCCAAATTGAAACACACACCCACTGAGACACACAAACCACCCCTGTATTTGGTCTGCATCTATCCACTCTGACCTCTGACTGGTGGGTGAAAATTTGTTCCCCAGCAGTGGCCGGTCCTGTCTCAGCTCTGGTCTCCTTGGCCATCTCTGTGTAGTTGTCAGGAGCCAGCAATGAGCCAACACTTCTTTCTCAGGAAAGGCCCCTGTTCAGACCATTCAAGGCATTTGGCTACCCACACATCACCAGGTGCCAAGAAAGAATGACTCTGGCCTTGGTCCAGAAAAAACAAGGGAGCCCACTGGGACTGGAATTGCCTCTGGGTGCCTCGCCTCCTGGATCCCACGTTCAGAGAGTTCCATCACCAAGGAAGTGAGGTGAGGTCACTTCCTTCAGGGAAGTGAATGAGGTCACTGCCTTAGCAACCACTTTGTCCTAACAGTTGTTTCCAAGGGTCCCATGAGAGGGAGGCTGCCCCACCTTCCTGTGACATTTTCACAAGTCATAAAGGTCTATATACCCTAGGAGCCCGGGATCAGCAACCCACCCAGGCCTGATTGTGTCCATCTTCCTTGCATTGAGAAGAGAGAGGCTGATTCAGCCACATCCCTTCATCCTCACTGGGTTGTTGGCCATGGAAGATGACTTTAGACCTCACAGGTCCTACCTAGCTGCCTACATTGGCTCCAGGGATCATTTCTGCATCTACCTTTGAGCTTCTCAGCAGCTGGAGGATTCCCTACATACCTGTATGGCAAGATCCACTCAGGACCTGCTGTTATGTGAAAATTGATTGAGGGAACAGAGTCTGCTTCAGGGTCATATCAGGTTCGATTTGGCTTAGGAGTCATTCTGCTGGATGAATACGGGGATTGGGCAACTGGGATATTTATAAGAATGGAAGGTGAAAACTAGGTAAGAGCTGAAGCACACAAGGGTGTTGGGCCCTTGATTTGGATACATAGTTTTGAATGATGTTCTGCAGAGATAAATCCTCTAAATCCATATACAATGGCATAAGATCTTGGACCTGGGACCACTGAATGTGAAAGAGAACTTCCAGTGATATTGAGATAGTAGACAGGATTCCAGTGTAGGGTAAGGAAGAAGAGTGAGTTTAGGATTTGGGCAAAAGGCCCTTTTTGCAATCGAATGAATTTCTATTAGAGTGTAAATGGGAATGTCAGCACACATGAAGAGTCAGTCACAACAAGGCACTTGGGGAAATAGATATCAATTGGGATGTTAGGAGATCGGGCAAAGTACAAAATGAGTGATAAGATCAGGGATATTTTCAACAGGGGGGTGGTTGAATACACTATCCTAGGAAGAAACAAGTGTACGCTCACCATAGGATTGAATATTGAAAACAATAGGCAAAGCGGACTTAGATGATTTTAGTAATCCATGCTCTCATTAAAATCAGGCTTTGGAAGAATCATAAGGTGAGTGTGAGTTTTGCATTTGGTGTCCAGAAGATGATGTGATGAAAGGAATACAGGGAGGAGGTGACATGTGTATTTCTTCCACCATTTCTGGGAGCATGTTTTCAAACCCTGTCATTTAGAGTTTGGGGATAAAAATAGGTGCACCCTGGGTTTACGTATATAGAGATGATGCATGAATAGACCATAGGGTGAATAAAAAATATAACTGGTTACTATTTTAAATAATGGATTGAATTGATATTTTAAAAAATACATGAAATCTGGTATTCAGATAAACATTCAATCCAAGCAGGTGTACGTCTAGTGGTAATATTAGGGTTACTAATTACACCAAACTGTGAGTTTTGCTTCGAAAATGATGATGGAATTCAAAAGTAATGTTTTATCAAAGAAATCTCATGAAAAAGCAAGTAAAGCAACATGGAGAAATACATGGGTTCTGATACAGGGAGTGAATGTAAGTGAATCACATGCATGTCAATTTGTGAATATTGGATGAAATGATACATCCTATGATACGAAGAAATAGGAATTTAACAATTTTGAATGAAAATTTACTTCAAAATACACATCACGTCCCGTATGAATAGACTTTCATTGATGTTAAACTGGGTCACTTACTGAAGAAATATTAGGGTTAGTACTCAATATTCACTGAAGTTCATTGTGAGAATTCAGAAATGAATATGTATGTCAAGAAAATGTACATTTCTGAGAAATATCTTGTGAAAAGTTGATTATAAATCCACCCAGATGGACATTAAAGAATCAAGGTAGTATAAGTATTGACACAGAGATTCAATATTTCAAAGGGCAAAATGAAAAACGAGTCTAAGATATATGCGAACACGTGCCACATAACAATCTTCCACTGTCATCCACCACAATGCCTTGACATTACTATCACCCCAAATAAGACACAATGAGAGGAGAAGAGGAACAAAATCTGTGAATACATATCTGGAATAGGAAATTCTGAGGAGCTCACAAACTTGGGTGTGGCACAAGAGATCCCAATGGTAGGGGACAGGGTAAACATTCCACAAACATGGAACTTTGCTGGCCTAATGACTTCTTGACTATCTGCCTCTGACATTTGTGCACTAGAAATATAGCTTTGTGATTTAGCTTCCTTTGCAGTGAGACCAGGAAAGCTTGGTCTCAGTCTATGTGAAAAGGAGGACATGGTTTCCTATTTCCCAATACGAACAGGAGGCAGCAGAGCTGAATCCTCTCTTTGTAGGTAACTGTGGCCATTGGGGTATGAGTGTCTCCCTGGGGGGATTGTGAAGCGTTTGGCTCACAGTCCAGTTTTAATGGCATTTCTTGCAGTTTCCCTGGAAATCTGGTGTTTGTTTTTGAAATATATAAAGGTCAACCGGGACACAGTGCTGGAGGGAGCTCTGTCACGTGGGGTGAGTCAGGGTCTGACGGAAAAAAACACAAACTGGGCTGCTACCCCATATATCTTTCCCACTTGTGCGTAGCAACTTGATTCTGAGCATCGCACCAGATCCTCTCCCCACAACAACATGCCTTTACATTTTAGGGTTTGCTGGCTGCACCTTGTCAGTCACATGTCATTTGGATACCAATGACAGAACCACAGGGGCTCACCACAGATGTTGGTCACACACCTGCACTCCATTGCTCCAGACCCAGTTCCCTGCTGGCTCCTACTCACTGACATCTCTGTTCTTCACCATGGTCATGAATTCCACTCAGTCAAAAACGGCAATGGCGGGTTCAGTCATGATGAGCAACAGGAGATCTAAAGGTTCTCCGGGGATTTCTGGTCATGGGATTCTCAAAACCTTCATGTTATTGGCCTAGCCATATCTCAAGAATGAAGAAGTTGGCACTGTGGGTTTTGATTCATTCACGAGCTATTAAGGGCTGAGGAATCTCCTTTCAGTAAAAGCTCTGGAGATCGCATGCAGGCAAGGCTTTTCACGGAGTGGCGAAATGTCACAGGAAGCCAGGCCCATTGGGGGTCTAAAATATGAGGTTCATGTGAGTTTTGGCTCTCAACTATAGCTGAAAAGGCTTTAACAGCAAAATCATGTGAAATCCTGGCTGAGATTCCCAGTGCTGTGGAGGAAGCCACCCTCGGCCTAGATCTCAGTTTCCAAGGGCTCCTCTAATGCCTGGCCTTGTAAAATCCCAACTCGATTCATGGCAAGAGTTCTCTGAGATCAGTTCCAGAACTGAGTCTCTAATGGCATCACACCAGAGTTCAAGCTGAGGTGGACCCACTCATCTTTTCCAACCACCACACAAAAGACCACTATTCTAACAAAAACACTCCCACATGGCCCTCCTCTTCTTCCATACAGATACTCATCATAACATTCTGGCTGGGGGTTTCCATAGGGGGAGCAGTCTAAGATGGTGTGCAAAGTAAGGGCTCATGCCCATCATGTGCCAAATGTCATGGTGGCCTGGACACCCTTCCTGAGAAACAGGATAGATAAAATGGGCCTGTAGTTAATACTGCTCTGCTTCTCAAATTCGAGGCCTCCTGCCTGCCAGGGGTAGATTCTTTATGTGTACTGGACTCATGAAAACACCCAAACACCTGTGTGCTAGTTACTGGATGGCTTGCAACAACTCATTTGACCCAGAGGATCCCTGTTCTTACTTCATCGGTGTCAGGAGCCTGACCAGAGGAAGGCAAGAGACTTCGTCCAATATTACACTTCTTTTTCATCCTTTGAGATGTGCATGGACACATGGGATTTTTCTTGAGTTTCCTGGGGTGCTGAGAATGTAATTCACAGCCACACACAGGGCCAAGAGTCTGATTCAGACACAGCCTTTACAAAGCACTTTACCTAAAAGGCACAGATTGGGCCTCTTCCTTTCCGTTTGAAACTCTTTTCTGGAGGATTCCCAAAGGAGTGCCCTAAGGCAAACACCTCCCTGACATTCAGGGGAACAGAACAATAGGGAGGAAAGAAGCCTGGAGAAAAACTTTTCTTTAATTGAACACTGTGGCACTGACAGCTCCTAATCATGCAACTTGGGTGGCTATCTATGCAAGCAGGGATTCTCCAGAGAGATCCTTACCAGTCATGCTAATTTTTACTTTTCTGAGATGCTTGGCATTCCCGTCAGCAATCCAGTCCATGGCCTTGTCACAGAGCTTGAAGGTGGTACCCATCTTGTTCACAAAAACACGAACCCCTTCAGAGAGTGGCCAAAATTCTGGAAGAATACAGGAACTTGGGATCTTGGTAGGTGTTTCCCATCTGCAAGACAAGCAGCAGTCCATTCATCAATTGGCCTTGAGGAGTCCTGCAAAGATTTCCACTAGACAGGACACATTCACGGCTGCATTCTTCTCTCTACTCTCTTTAACCACAAACCCAGTGGGATCCACTGACTCTATAGAAAGACTCACTAGTTAACAGTCCATTTCAAACCAACAAACAACAACAACAACAACAACAACAACAAACACGTTTTTCCTACATGATCTCAGAACATGAGACAAAATGCCAAATTGAAACACACACCCACTGAGACACACAAACCACCCCTGTATTTGGTCTGCATCTATCCACTCTGACCTCTGACTGGTGGGTGAAAATTTGTTCCCCAGCAGTGGCCGGTCCTGTCTCAGCTCTGGTCTCCTTGGCCATCTCTGTGTAGTTGTCAGGAGCCAGCAATGAGCCAACACTTCTTTCTCAGGAAAGGCCCCTGTTCAGACCATTCAAGGCATTTGGCTACCCACACATCACCAGGTGCCAAGAAAGAATGACTCTGGCCTTGGTACAGAAAAAACAAGGGAGCCCACTGGGACTGGAATTGCCTCTGGGTGCCTCGCCTCCTGGATCCCACGTTCAGAGAGTTCCATCACCAAGGAAGTGAGGTGAGGTCACTTCCTTCAGGGAAGTGAATGAGGTCACTGCCTTGGCAACCACTTTGTCCTAACAGTTGTTTCCAAGGGTCCCATGAGAGGGAGGCTGCCCCACCTTCCTGTGACATTTTCACAAGTCATAAAGGTCTATATACCCTAGGAGCCCGGGATCAGCAACCCACCCAGGCCTGATTGTGTCCATCTTCCTTGCATTGAGAAGAGAGAGGCTGATTCAGCCACATCCCTTCATCCTCACTGGGTTGTTGGCCATGGAAGATGACTTTAGACCTCACAGGTCCTACCTAGCTGCCTACATTGGCTCCAGGGATCATTTCTGCATCTACCTTTGAGCTTCTCAGCAGCTGGAGGATTCCCTACATACCTGTATGGCAAGATCCACTCAGGACCTGCTGTTATGTGAAAATTGATTGAGGGAACAGAGTCTGCTTCAGGGTCATATCAGGTTCGATTTGGCTTAGGAGTCATTCTGCTGGATGAATACGGGGATTGGGCAACTGGGATATTTATAAGAATGGAAGGTGAAAACTAGGTAAGAGCTGAAGCACACAAGGGTGTTGGGCCCTTGATTTGGATACATAGTTTTGAATGATGTTCTGCAGAGGTGAATCCTCTAAATCCATATACAATGGCATAAGATCTTGGACCTGGGACCACTGAATGTGAAAGAGAACTTCCAGTGATATTGAGATAGTAGACAGGATTCCAGTGTAGGGTAAGGAAGAAGAGTGAGTTTAGGATTTGGGCAAAAGGCCCTTTTTGCAATCGAATGAATTTCTATTAGAGTGTAAATGGGAATGTCAGCACACATGAAGAGTCAGTCACAACAAGGCACTTGGGGAAATAGATATCAATTGGGATGTTAGGAGATCGGGCAAAGTACAAAATGAGTGATAAGATCAGGGATATTTTCAACAGGGGGGTGGTTGAATACACTATCCTAGGAAGAAACAAGTGTACGCTCACCATAGGATTGAATATTGAAAACAATAGGCAAAGCGGACTTAGATGATTTTAGTAATCCATGCTCTCATTAAAATCAGGCTTTGGAAGAATCATAAGGTGAGTGTGAGTTTTGCATTTGGTGTCCAGAAGATGATGTGATGAAAGGAATACAGGGAGGAGGTGACATGTGTATTTCTTCCACCATTTCTGGGAGCATGTTTTCAAACCCTGTCATTTAGAGTTTGGGGATAAAAATAGGTGCACCCTGGGTTTACGTATATAGAGATGATGCATGAATAGACCATAGGGTGAATAAAAAATATAACTGGTTACTATTTTAAATAATGGATTGAATTGATATTTTAAAAAATACATGAAATCTGGTATTCAGATAAACATTCAATCCAAGTAGGTGTACGTCTAGTGGTAATATTAGGGTTACTAATTACACCAAACTGTGAGTTTTGCTTCGAAAATGATGATGGAACTCAAAAGTAATGTTTTATCAAAGAAATCTCATGAAAAAGCAAGTAAAGCAACATGGAGAAATACATGGGTTCTGATACAGGGAGTGAATGTAAGTGAATCACATGCATGTCAATTTGTGAATATTGGATGAAATGATACATCCTATGATACGAAGAAATAGGAATTTAACAATTTTGAATGAAAATTTACTTCAAAATACACATCACGTCCCGTATGAATAGACTTTCATTGATGTTAAACTGGGTCACTTACTGAAGAAATATTAGGGTTAGTACTCAATATTCACTGAAGTTCATTTTGAGAATTCAGAAATGAATATGTATGTCAAGAAAATGTACATTTCTGAGAAATATCTTGTGAAAAGTTGATTATAAATCCACCCAGATGGACATGAAAGAATCAAGGTAGTATAAGTATTGACACAGAGATTCAATATTTCAAAGGGCAAAATGAAAAACGAGTCTAAGATATATGCGAACACGTGCCACATAACAATCTTCCACTGTCATCCACCACAATGCCTTGACATTACTATCACCCCAAATAAGACACAATGAGAGGAGAAGAGGAACAAAATCTGTGAATACATATCTGGAATAGGAAATTCTGAGGAGCTCACAAACTTGGGTGTGGCACAAGAGATCCCAATGGTAGGGGACAGGGTAAACATTCCACAAACATGGAACTTTGCTGGCCTAATGACTTCTTGACTATCTGCCTCTGACATTTGTGCACTAGAAATATAGCTTTGTGATTTAGCTTCCTTTGCAGTGAGACCAGGAAAGCTTGGTCTCAGTCTATGTGAAAAGGAGGACATGGTTTCCTATTTCCCAATACGAACAGGAGGCAGCAGAGCTGAATCCTCTCTTTGTAGGTAACTGTGGCCATTTGGGGTATGAGTGTCTCCCTGGGGGGATTGTGAAGCCTTTGGCTCACAGTCCAGTTTTAATGGCATTTCTTGCAGTTTCCCTGGAAATCTGGTGTTTGTTTTTGAAATATATAAAGGTCAACCGGGACACAGTGCTGGAGGGAGCTCTGTCACGTGGGGTGAGTCAGGGTCTGACGGAAAAAAACACAAACTGGGCTGCTACCCCATATATCTTTCCCACTTGTGCGTAGCAACTTGATTCTGAGCATCGCACCAGATCCTCTCCCCACAACAACATGCCTTTACATTTTAGGGTTTGCTGGCTGCACCTTGTCAGTCACATGTCATTTGGATACCAATGACAGAACCACAGGGGCTCACCACAGATGTTGGTCACACACCTGCACTCCATTGCTCCAGACCCAGTTCCCTGCTGGCTCCTACTCACTGACATCTCTGTTCTTCACCATGGTCATGAATTCCACTCAGTCAAAAACGGCAATGGCGGGTTCAGTCATGATGAGCAACAGGAGATCTAAAGGTTCTCCGGGGATTTCTGGTCATGGGATTCTCAAAACCTTCATGTTATTGGCCTAGCCATATCTCAAGAATGAAGAAGTTGGCACTGTGGGTTTTGATTCATTCACGAGCCATTAAGGGCTGAGGAATCTCCTTTCAGTAAAAGCTCTGGAGATCGCATGCAGGCAAGGCTTTTCACGGAGTGGCGAAAGGTCACAGGAAGCCAGGCCCATTGGGGGTCTAAAATATGAGGTTCATGTGAGTTTTGGCTCTCAACTATAGCTGAAAAGGCTTTAACAGCAAAATCATGTGAAATCCTGGCTGAGATTCCCAGTGCTGTGGAGGAAGCCACCCTCGGCCTAGATCTCAGTTTCCAAGGGCTCCTCTAATGCCTGGCCTTGTAAAATCCCAACTCGATTCATGGCAAGAGTTCTCTGAGATCAGTTCCAGAACTGAGTCTCTAATGGCATCACACCAGAGTTCAAGCTGAGGTGGACCCACTCATCTTTTCCAACCACCACACAAAAGACCACTATTCTAACAAAAACACTCCCACATGGCCCTCCTCTTCTTCCATACAGATACTCATCATAACATTCTGGCTGGGGGTTTCCATAGGGGGAGCAGTCTAAGATGGTGTGCAAAGTAAGGGCTCATGCCCATCATGTGCCAAATGTCATGGTGGCCTGGACACCCTTCCTGAGAAACAGGATAGATAAAATGGGCCTGTAGTTAATACTGCTCTGCTTCTCAAATTCGAGGCCTCCTGCCTGCCAGGGGTAGATTCTTTATGTGTACTGGACTCATGAAAACACCCAAACACCTGTGTGCTAGTTACTGGATGGCTTGCAACAACTCATTTGACGCAGAGGATCCCTGTTCTTACTTCATCGGTGTCAGGAGCCTGACCAGAGGAAGGCAAGAGACTTCGTCCAATATTACACTTCTTTTTCATCCTTTGAGATGTGCATGGACACATGGGATTTTTCTTGAGTTTCCTGGGGTGCTGAGAATGTAATTCACAGCCACACACAGGGCCAAGAGTCTGATTCAGACACAGCCTTTACAAAGCACTTTACCTAAAAGGCACAGATTGGGCCTCTTCCTTTCCGTTTGAAACTCTTTTCTGGAGGATTCCCAAAGGAGTGCCCTAAGGCAAACACCTCCCTGACATTCAGGGGAACAGAACAATAGGGAGGAAAGAAGCCTGGAGAAAAACTTTTCTTTAATTGAACACTGTGGCACTGACAGCTCCTAATCATGCAACTTGGGTGGCTATCTATGCAAGCAGGGATTCTCCAGAGAGATCCTTACCAGTCATGCTAATTTTTACTTTTCTGAGATGCTTGGCATTCCCGTCAGCAATCCAGTCCATGGCCTTGTCACAGAGCTTGAAGGTGGTACCCATCTTGTTCACAAAAACACGAACCCCTTCAGAGAGTGGCCAAAATTCTGGAAGAATACAGGAACTTGGGATCTTGGTAGGTGTTTCCCATCTGCAAGACAAGCAGCAGTCCATTCATCAATTGGCCTTGAGGAGTCCTGCAAAGATTTCCACTAGACAGGACACATTCACGGCTGCATTCTTCTCTCTACTCTCTTTAACCACAAACCCAGTGGGATCCACTGACTCTATAGAAAGACTCACTAGTTAACAGTCCATTTCAAACCAACAAACAACAACAACAACAACAACAACAACAAACACGTTTTTCCTACATGATCTCAGAACATGAGACAAAATGCCAAATTGAAACACACACCCACTGAGACACACAAACCACCCCTGTATTTGGTCTGCATCTATCCACTCTGACCTCTGACTGGTGGGTGAAAATTTGTTCCCCAGCAGTGGCCGGTCCTGTCTCAGCTCTGGTCTCCTTGGCCATCTCTGTGTAGTTGTCAGGAGCCAGCAATGAGCCAACACTTCTTTCTCAGGAAAGGCCCCTGTTCAGACCATTCAAGGCATTTGGCTACCCACACATCACCAGGTGCCAAGAAAGAATGACTCTGGCCTTGGTACAGAAAAAACAAGGGAGCCCACTGGGACTGGAATTGCCTCTGGGTGCCTCGCCTCCTGGATCCCACGTTCAGAGAGTTCCATCACCAAGGAAGTGAGGTGAGGTCACTTCCTTCAGGGAAGTGAATGAGGTCACTGCCTTAGCAACCACTTTGTCCTAACAGTTGTTTCCAAGGGTCCCATGAGAGGGAGGCTGCCCCACCTTCCTGTGACATTTTCACAAGTCATAAAGGTCTATATACCCTAGGAGCCCGGGATCAGCAACCCACCCAGGCCTGATTGTGTCCATCTTCCCTGCATTGAGAAGAGAGAGGCTGATTCAGCCACATCCCTTCATCCTCACTGGGTTGTTGGCCATGGAAGATGACTTTAGACCTCACAGGTCCTACCTAGCTGCCTACATTGGCTCCAGGGATCATTTCTGCATCTACCTTTGAGCTTCTCAGCAGCTGGAGGATTCCCTACATACCTGTATGGCAAGATCCACTCAGGACCTGCTGTTATGTGAAAATTGATTGAGGGAACAGAGTCTGCTTCAGGGTCATATCAGGTTCGATTTGGCTTAGGAGTCATTCTGCTGGATGAATACGGGGATTGGGCAACTGGGATATTTATAAGAATGGAAGGTGAAAACTAGGTAAGAGCTGAAGCACACAAGGGTGTTGGGCCCTTGATTTGGATACATAGTTTTGAATGATGTTCTGCAGAGATGAATCCTCTAAATCCATATACAATGGCATAAGATCTTGGACCTGGGACCACTGAATGTGAAAGAGAACTTCCAGTGATATTGAGATAGTAGACAGGATTCCAGTGTAGGGTAAGGAAGAAGAGTGAGTTTAGGATTTGGGCAAAAGGCCCTTTTTGCAATCGAATGAATTTCTATTAGAGTGTAAATGGGAATGTCAGCACACATGAAGAGTCAGTCACAACAAGGCACTTGGGGAAATAGAGATCAATTGGGATGTTAGGAGATCGGGCAAAGTACAAAATGAGTGATAAGATCAGGGATATTTTCAACAGGGGGGTGGTTGAATACACTATCCTAGGAAGAAACAAGTGTACGCTCACCATAGGATTGAATATTGAAAACAATAGGCAAAGCGGACTTAGATGATTTTAGTAATCCATGCTCTCATTAAAATCAGGCTTTGGAAGAATCATAAGGTGAGTGTGAGTTTTGCATTTGGTGTCCAGAAGATGATGTGATGAAAGGAATACAGGGAGGAGGTGACATGTGTATTTCTTCCACCATTTCTGGGAGCATGTTTTCAAACCCTGTCATTTAGAGTTTGGGGATAAAAATAGGTGCACCCTGGGTTTACGTATATAGAGATGATGCATGAATAGACCATAGGGTGAATAAAAAATATAACTGGTTACTATTTTAAATAATGGATTGAATTGATATTTTAAAAAATACATGAAATCTGGTATTCAGATAAACATTCAATCCAAGCAGGTGTACGTCTAGTGGTAATATTAGGGTTACTAATTACACCAAACTGTGAGTTTTGCTTCGAAAATGATGATGGAATTCAAAAGTAATGTTTTATCAAAGAAATCTCATGAAAAAGCAAGTAAAGCAACATGGAGAAATACATGGGTTCTGATACAGGGAGTGAATGTAAGTGAATCACATGCATGTCAATTTGTGAATATTGGATGAAATGATACATCCTATGATACGAAGAAATAGGAATTTAACAATTTTGAATGAAAATTTACTTCAAAATACACATCACGTCCCGTATGAATAGACTTTCATTGATGTTAAACTGGGTCACTTACTGAAGAAATATTAGGGTTAGTACTCAATATTCACTGAAGTTCATTGTGAGAATTCAGAAATGAATATGTATGTCAAGAAAATGTACATTTCTCAGAAATATCTTGTGAAAAGTTGATTATAAATCCACCCAGATGGACATTAAAGAATCAAGGTAGTATAAGTATTGACACAGAGATTCAATATTTCAAAGGGCAAAATGAAAAACGAGTCTAAGATATATGCGAACACGTGCCACATAACAATCTTCCACTGTCATCCACCACAATGCCTTGACATTACTATCACCCCAAATAAGACACAATGAGAGGAGAAGAGGAACAAAATCTGTGAATACATATCTGGAATAGGAAATTCTGAGGAGCTCACAAACTTGGGTGTGGCACAAGAGATCCCAATGGTAGGGGACAGGGTAAACATTCCACAAACATGGAACTTTGCTGGCCTAATGACTTCTTGACTATCTGCCTCTGACATTTGTGCACTAGAAATATAGCTTTGTGATTTAGCTTCCTTTGCAGTGAGACCAGGAAAGCTTGGTCTCAGTCTATGTGAAAAGGAGGACATGGTTTCCTATTTCCCAATACGAACAGGAGGCAGCAGAGCTGAATCCTCTCTTTGTAGGTAACTGTGGCCATTGGGGTATGAGTGTCTCCCTGGGGGGATTGTGAAGCCTTTGGCTCACAGTCCAGTTTTAATGGCATTTCTTGCAGCTTCCCTGGAAATCTGGTGTTTGTTTTTGAAATACATAAAGGTCAACCGGGACACAGCGCTGGAGGGAGCTCTGTCACGTGGGGTGAGTCAGGGTCTGACGGAAAAAAACACAAACTGGGCTGCTACCCCATATATCTTTCCCACTTGTGCGTAGCAACTTGATTCTGAGCATCGCACCAGATCCTCTCCCCACAACAACATGCCTTTACATTTTAGGGTCTGCTGGCTGCACCTTGTCAGTCACATGTCATTTGGATACCAATGACAGAACCACAGGGGCTCACCACAGATGTTGGTCACACACCTGCACTCCATTGCTCCAGACCCAGTTCCCTGCTGGCTCCTACTCACTGACATCTCTGTTCTTCACCATGGTCATGAATTCCACTCAGTCAAAAACGGCAATGGCGGGTTCAGTCATGATGAGCAACAGGAGATCTAAAGGTTCTCCGGGGATTTCTGGTCATGGGATTCTCAAAACCTTCATGTTATTGGCCTAGCCATATCTCAAGAATGAAGAAGTTGGCACTGTGGGTTTTGATTCATTCACGAGCCATTAAGGGCTGAGGAATCTCCTTTCAGTAAAAGCTCTGGAGATCGCATGCAGGCAAGGCTTTTCACGGAGTGGCGAAAGGTCACAGGAAGCCAGGCCCATTGGGGGTCTAAAATATGAGGTTCATGTGAGTTTTGGCTCTCAACTATAGCTGAAAAGGCTTTAACAGCAAAATCATGTGAAATCCTGGCTGAGATTCCCAGTGCTGTGGAGGAAGCCACCCTCGGCCTAGATCTCAGTTTCCAAGGGCTCCTCTAATGCCTGGCCTTGTAAAATCCCAACTCGATTCATGGCAAGAGTTCTCTGAGATCAGTTCCAGAACTGAGTCTCTAATGGCATCACACCAGAGTTCAAGCTGAGGTGGACCCACTCATCTTTTCCAACCACCACACAAAAGACCACTATTCTAACAAAAACACTCCCACATGGCCCTCCTCTTCTTCCATACAGATACTCATCATAACATTCTGGCTGGGGGTTTCCATAGGGGGAGCAGTCTAAGATGGTGTGCAAAGTAAGGGCTCATGCCCATCATGTGCCAAATGTCATGGTGGCCTGGACACCCTTCCTGAGAAACAGGATAGATAAAATGGGCCTGTAGTTAATACTGCTCTGCTTCTCAAATTCGAGGCCTCCTGCCTGCCAGGGGTAGATTCTTTATGTGTACTGGACTCATGAAAACACCCAAACACCTGTGTGCTAGTTACTGGATGGCTTGCAACAACTCATTTGACCCAGAGGATCCCTGTTCTTACTTCATCGGTGTCAGGAGCCTGACCAGAGGAAGGCAAGAGACTTTGTCCAATATTACACTTCTTTTTCATCCTTTGAGATGTGCATGGACACATGGGATTTTTCTTGAGTTTCCTGGGGTGCTGAGAATGTAATTCACAGCCACACACAGGGCCAAGAGTCTGATTCAGACACAGCCTTTACAAAGCACTTTACCTAAAAGGCACAGATTGGGCCTCTTCCTTTCCGTTTGAAACTCTTTTCTGGAGGATTCCCAAAGGAGTGCCCTAAGGCAAACACCTCCCTGACATTCAGGGGAACAGAACAATAGGGAGGAAAGAAGCCTGGAGAAAAACTTTTCTTTAATTGAACACTGTGGCACTGACAGCTCCTAATCATGCAACTTGGGTGGCTATCTATGCAAGCAGGGATTCTCCAGAGAGATCCTTACCAGTCATGCTAATTTTTACTTTTCTGAGATGCTTGGCATTCCCGTCAGCAATCCAGTCCATGGCCTTGTCACAGAGCTTGAAGGTGGTACCCATCTTGTTCACAAAAACACGAACCCCTTCAGAGAGTGGCCAAAATTCTGGAAGAATACAGGAACTTGGGATCTTGGTAGGTGTTTCCCATCTGCAAGACAAGCAGCAGTCCATTCATCAATTGGCCTTGAGGAGTCCTGCAAAGATTTCCACTAGACAGGACACATTCACGGCTGCATTCTTCTCTCTACTCTCTTTAACCACAAACCCAGTGGGATCCACTGACTCTATAGAAAGACTCACTAGTTAACAGTCCATTTCAAACCAACAAACAACAACAACAACAACAACAACAACAAACACGTTTTTCCTACATGATCTCAGAACATGAGACAAAATGCCAAATTGAAACACACACCCACTGAGACACACAAACCACCCCTGTATTTGGTCTGCATCTATACACTCTGACCTCTGACTGGTGGGTGAAAATTTGTTCCCCAGCAGTGGCCGGTCCTGTCTCAGCTCTGGTCTCCTTGGCCATCTCTGTGTAGTTGTCAGGAGCCAGCAATGAGCCAACACTTCTTTCTCAGGAAAGGCCCCTGTTCAGACCATTCAAGGCATTTGGCTACCCACACATCACCAGGTGCCAAGAAAGAATGACTCTGGCCTTGGTCCAGAAAAAACAAGGGAGCCCACTGGGACTGGAATTGCCTCTGGGTGCCTCGCCTCCTGGATCCCACGTTCAGAGAGTTCCATCACCAAGGAAGTGAGGTGAGGTCACTTCCTTCAGGGAAGTGAATGAGGTCACTGCCTTAGCAACCACTTTGTCCTAACAGTTGTTTCCAAGGGTCCCATGAGAGGGAGGCTGCCCCACCTTCCTGTGACATTTTCACAAGTCATAAAGGTCTATATACCCTAGGAGCCCGGGATCAGCAACCCACCCAGGCCTGATTGTGTCCATCTTCCCTGCATTGAGAAGAGAGAGGCTGATTCAGCCACATCCCTTCATCCTCACTGGGTTGTTGGCCATGGAAGATGACTTTAGACCTCACAGGTCCTACCTAGCTGCCTACATTGGCTCCAGGGATCATTTCTGCATCTACCTTTGAGCTTCTCAGCAGCTGGAGGATTCCCTACATACCTGTATGGTAAGATCCACTCAGGACCTGCTGTTATGTGAAAATTGATTGAGGGAACAGAGTCTGCTTCAGGGTCATATCAGGTTCGATTTGGCTTAGGAGTCATTCTGCTGGATGAATACGGGGATTGGGCAACTGGGATATTTATAAGAATGGAAGGTGAAAACTAGGTAAGAGCTGAAGCACACAAGGGTGTTGGGCCCTTGATTTGGATACATAGTTTTGAATGATGTTCTGCAGAGATGAATCCTCTAAATCCATATACAATGGCATAAGATCTTGGACCTGGGACCACTGAATGTGAAAGAGAACTTCCAGTGATATTGAGATAGTAGACAGGATTCCAGTGTAGGGTAAGGAAGAAGAGTGAGTTTAGGATTTGGGCAAAAGGCCCTTTTTGCAATCGAATGAATTTCTATTAGAGTGTAAATGGGAATGTCAGCACACATGAAGAGTCAGTCACAACAAGGCACTTGGGGAAATAGATATCAATTGGGATGTTAGGAGATCGGGCAAAGTACAAAATGAGTGATAAGATCAGGGATATTTTCAACAGGGGGGTGGTTGAATACACTATCCTAGGAAGAAACAAGTGTACGCTCACCATAGGATTGAATATTGAAAACAATAGGCAAAGCGGACTTAGATGATTTTAGTAATCCATGCTCTCATTAAAATCAGGCTTTGGAAGAATCATAAGGTGAGTGTGAGTTTTGCATTTGGTGTCCAGAAGATGATGTGATGAAAGGAATACAGGGAGGAGGTGACATGTGTATTTCTTCCACCATTTCTGGGAGCATGTTTTCAAACCCTGTCATTTAGAGTTTGGGGATAAAAATAGGTGCACCCTGGGTTTACGTATATAGAGATGATGCATGAATAGACCATAGGGTGAATAAAAAATATAACTGGTTACTATTTTAAATAATGGATTGAATTGATATTTTAAAAAATACATGAAATCTGGTATTCAGATAAACATTCAATCCAAGCAGGTGTACGTCTAGTGGTAATATTAGGGTTACTAATTACACCAAACTGTGAGTTTTGCTTCGAAAATGATGATGGAATTCAAAAGTAATGTTTTATCAAAGAAATCTCATGAAAAAGCAAGTAAAGCAACATGGAGAAATACATGGGTTCTGATACAGGGAGTGAATGTAAGTGAATCACATGCATGTCAATTTGTGAATATTGGATGAAATGATACATCCTATGATACGAAGAAATAGGAATTTAACAATTTTGAATGAAAATTTACTTCAAAATACACATCACGTCCCGTATGAATAGACTTTCATTGATGTTAAACTGGGTCACTTACTGAAGAAATATTAGGGTTAGTACTCAATATTCACTGAAGTTCATTGTGAGAATTCAGAAATGAATATGTATGTCAAGAAAATGTACATTTCTGAGAAAAATCTTGTGAAAAGTTGATTATAAATCCACCCAGATGGACATTAAAGAATCAAGGTAGTATAAGTATTGACACAGAGATTCAATATTTCAAAGGGCAAAATGAAAAACGAGTCTAAGATATATGCGAACACGTGCCACATAACAATCTTCCACTGTCATCCACCACAATGCCTTGACATTACTATCACCCCAAATAAGACACAATGAGAGGAGAAGAGGAACAAAATCTGTGAATACATATCTGGAATAGGAAATTCTGAGGAGCTCACAAACTTGTGTGTGGCACAAGAGATCCCAATGGTAGGGGACAGGGTAAACATTCCACAAACATGGAACTTTGCTGGCCTAATGACTTCTTGACTATCTGCCTCTGACATTTGTGCACTAGAAATATAGCTTTGTGATTTAGCTTCCTTTGCAGTGAGACCAGGAAAGCTTGGTCTCAGTTTATGTGAAAAGGAGGACATGGTTTCCTATTTCCCAATACGAACAGGAGGCAGCAGAGCTGAATCCTCTCTTTGTAGGTAACTGTGGCCATTGGGGTATGAGTGTCTCCCTGGGGGGATTGTGAAGCGTTTGGCTCACAGTCCAGTTTTAATGGCATTTCTTGCAGTTTCCCTGGAAATCTGGTGTTTGTTTTTGAAATATATAAAGGTCAACCGGGACACAGTGCTGGAGGGAGCTCTGTCACGTGGGGTGAGTCAGGGTCTGACGGAAAAAAACACAAACTGGGCTGCTACCCCATATATCTTTCCCACTTGTGCGTAGCAACTTGATTCTGAGCATCGCACCAGATCCTCTCCCCACAACAACATGCCTTTACATTTTAGGGTCTGCTGGCTGCACCTTGTCAGTCACATGTCATTTGGATACCAATGACAGAACCACAGGGGCTCACCACAGATGTTGGTCACACACCTGCACTCCATTGCTCCAGACCCAGTTCCCTGCTGGCTCCTACTCACTGACATCTCTGTTCTTCACCATGGTCATGAATTCCACTCAGTCAAAAACGGCAATGGCGGGTTCAGTCATGATGAGCAACAGGAGATCTAAAGGTTCTCCGGGGATTTCTGGTCATGGGATTCTCAAAACCTTCATGTTATTGGCCTAGCCATATCTCAAGAATGAAGAAGTTGGCACTGTGGGTTTTGATTCATTCACGAGCCATTAAGGGCTGAGGAATCTCCTTTCAGTAAAAGCTCTGGAGATCGCATGCAGGCAAGGCTTTTCACGGAGTGGCGAAAGGTCACAGGAAGCCAGGCCCATTGGGGGTCTAAAATATGAGGTTCATGTGAGTTTTGGCTCTCAACTATAGCTGAAAAGGCTTTAACAGCAAAATCATGTGAAATCCTGGCTGAGATTCCCAGTGCTGTGGAGGAAGCCACCCTCGGCCTAGATCTCAGTTTCCAAGGGCTCCTCTAATGCCTGGCCTTGTAAAATCCCAACTCGATTCATGGCAAGAGTTCTCTGAGATCAGTTCCAGAACTGAGTCTCTAATGGCATCACACCAGAGTTCAAGCTGAGGTGGACCCACTCATCTTTTCCAACCACCACACAAAAGACCACTATTCTAACAAAAACACTCCCACATGGCCCTCCTCTTCTTCCATACAGATACTCATCATAACATTCTGGCTGGGGGTTTCCATAGGGGGAGCAGTCTAAGATGGTGTGCAAAGTAAGGGCTCATGCCCATCATGTGCCAAATGTCATGGTGGCCTGGACACCCTTCCTGAGAAACAGGATAGATAAAATGGGCCTGTAGTTAATACTGCTCTGCTTCTCAAATTCGAGGCCTCCTGCCTGCCAGGGGTAGATTCTTTATGTGTACTGGACTCATGAAAACACCCAAACACCTGTGTGCTAGTTACTGGATGGCTTGCAACAACTCATTTGACCCAGAGGATCCCTGTTCTTACTTCATCGGTGTCAGGAGCCTGACCAGAGGAAGGCAAGAGACTTCGTCCAATATTACACTTCTTTTTCATCCTTTGAGATGTGCATGGACACATGGGATTTTTCTTGAGTTTCCTGGGGTGCTGAGAATGTAATTCACAGCCACACACAGGGCCAAGAGTCTGATTCAGACACAGCCTTTACAAAGCACTTTACCTAAAAGGCACAGATTGGGCCTCTTCCTTTCCGTTTGAAACTCTTTTCTGGAGGATTCCCAAAGGAGTGCCCTAAGGCAAACACCTCCCTGACATTCAGGGGAACAGAACAATAGGGAGGAAAGAAGCCTGGAGAAAAACTTTTCTTTAATTGAACACTGTGGCACTGACAGCTCCTAATCATGCAACTTGGGTGGCTATCTATGCAAGCAGGGATTCTCCAGAGAGATCCTTACCAGTCATGCTAATTTTTACTTTTCTGAGATGCTTGGCATTCCCGTCAGCAATCCAGTCCATGGCCTTGTCACAGAGCTTGAAGGTGGTACCCATCTTGTTCACAAAAACACGAACCCCTTCAGAGAGTGGCCAAAATTCTGGAAGAATACAGGAACTTGGGATCTTGGTAGGTGTTTCCCATCTGCAAGACAAGCAGCAGTCCATTCATCAATTGGCCTTGAGGAGTCCTGCAAAGATTTCCACTAGACAGGACACATTCACGGCTGCATTCTTCTCTCTACTCTCTTTAACCACAAACCCAGTGGGATCCACTGACTCTATAGAAAGACTCACTAGTTAACAGTCCATTTCAAACCAACAGACAACAACAACAACAACAACAACAAACACGTTTTTCCTACATGATCTCAGAACATGAGACAAAATGCCAAATTGAAACACACACCCACTGAGACACACAAACCACCCCTGTATTTGGTCTGCATCTATCCACTCTGACCTCTGACTGGTGGGTGAAAATTTGTTCCCCAGCAGTGGCCGGTCCTGTCTCAGCTCTGGTCTCCTTGGCCATCTCTGTGTAGTTGTCAGGAGCCAGCAATGAGCCAACACTTCTTTCTCAGGAAAGGCCCCTGTTCAGACCATTCAAGGCATTTGGCTACCCACACATCACCAGGTGCCAAGAAAGAATGACTCTGGCCTTGGTCCAGAAAAAACAAGGGAGCCCACTGGGACTGGAATTGCCTCTGGGTGCCTCGCCTCCTGGATCCCACGTTCAGAGAGTTCCATCACCAAGGAAGTGAGGTGAGGTCACTTCCTTCAGGGAAGTGAATGAGGTCACTGCCTTAGCAACCACTTTGTCCTAACAGTTGTTTCCAAGGGTCCCATGAGAGGGAGGCTGCCCCACCTTCCTGTGACATTTTCACAAGTCATAAAGTTCTATATACCCTAGGAGCCCGGGATCAGCAACCCACCCAGGCCTGATTGTGTCCATCTTCCCTGCATTGAGAAGAGAGAGGCTGATTCAGCCACATCCCTTCATCCTCACTGGGTTGTTGGCCATGGAAGATGACTTTAGACCTCACAGGTCCTACCTAGCTGCCTACATTGGCTCCAGGGATCATTTCTGCATCTACCTTTGAGCTTCTCAGCAGCTGGAGGATTCCCTACATACCTGTATGGCAAGATCCACTCAGGACCTGCTGTTATGTGAAAATTGATTGAGGGAACAGAGTCTGCTTCAGGGTCATATCAGGTTCGATTTGGCTTAGGAGTCATTCTGCTGGATGAATACGGGGATTGGGCAACTGGGATATTTATAAGAATGGAAGGTGAAAACTAGGTAAGAGCTGAAGCACACAAGGGTGTTGGGCCCTTGATTTGGATACATAGTTTTGAATGATGTTCTGCAGAGGTGAATCCTCTAAATCCATATACAATGGCATAAGATCTTGGACCTGGGACCACTGAATGTGAAAGAGAACTTCCAGTGATATTGAGATAGTAGACAGGATTCCAGTGTAGGGTAAGGAAGAAGAGTGAGTTTAGGATTTGGGCAAAAGGCCCTTTTTGCAATCGAATGAATTTCTATTAGAGTGTAAATGGGAATGTCAGCACACATGAAGAGTCAGTCACAACAAGGCACTTGGGGAAATAGATATCAATTGGGATGTTAGGAGATCGGGCAAAGTACAAAATGAGTGATAAGATCAGGGATATTTTCAACAGGGGGGTGGTTGAATACACTATCCTAGGAAGAAACAAGTGTATGCTCACCATAGGATTGAATATTGAAAACAATAGGCAAAGCGGACTTAGATGATTTTAGTAAACCATGCTCTCATTAAAATCAGGCTTTGGAAGAATCATAAGGTGAGTGTGAGTTTTGCATTTGGTGTCCAGAAGATGATGTGATGAAAGGAATACAGGGAGGAGGTGACATGTGTATTTCTTCCACCATTTCTGGGAGCATGTTTTCAAACCCTGTCATTTAGAGTTTGGGGATAAAAATAGGTGCACCCTGGGTTTACGTATATAGAGATGATGCATGAATAGACCATAGGGTGAATAAAAAATATAACTGGTTACTATTTTAAATAATGGATTGAATTGATATTTTAAAAAATACATGAAATCTGGTATTCAGATAAACATTCAATCCAAGTAGGTGTACGTCTAGTGGTAATATTAGGGTTACTAATTACACCAAACTGTGAGTTTTGCTTCGAAAATGATGATGGAACTCAAAAGTAATGTTTTATCAAAGAAATCTCATGAAAAAGCAAGTAAAGCAACATGGAGAAATACATGGGTTCTGATACAGGGAGTGAATGTAAGTGAATCACATGCATGTCAATTTGTGAATATTGGATGAAATGATACATCCTATGATACGAAGAAATAGGAATTTAACAATTTTGAATGAAAATTTACTTCAAAATACACATCACGTCCCGTATGAATAGACTTTCATTGATGTTAAACTGGGTCACTTACTGAAGAAATATTAGGGTTAGTACTCAATATTCACTGAAGTTCATTTTGAGAATTCAGAAATGAATATGTATGTCAAGAAAATGTACATTTCTGAGAAATATCTTGTGAAAAGTGGATTATAAATCCACCCAGATGGACATTAAAGAATCAAGGTAGTATACGTATTGACACAGAGATTCAATATTTCAAAGGGCAAAATGAAAAACGAGTCTAAGATATATGCGAACACGTGCCACATAACAATCTTCCACTGTCATCCACCACAATGCCTTGACATTACTATCACCCCAAATAAGACACAATGAGAGGAGAAGAGGAACAAAATCTGTGAATACATATCTGGAATAGGAAATTCTGAGGAGCTCACAAACTTGTGTGTGGCACAAGAGATCCCAATGGTAGGGGACAGGGTAAACATTCCACAAACATGGAACTTTGCTGGCCTAATGACTTCTTGACTATCTGCCTCTGACATTTGTGCACTAGAAATATAGCTTTGTGATTTAGCTTCCTTTGCAGTGAGACCAGGAAAGCTTGGTCTCAGTCTATGTGAAAAGGAGGACATGGTTTCCTATTTCCCAATACGAACAGGAGGCAGCAGAGCTGAATCCTCTCTTTGTAGGTAACTGTGGCCATTGGGGTATGAGTGTCTCCCTGGGGGGATTGTGAAGCGTTTGGCTCACAGTCCAGTTTTAATGGCATTTCTTGCAGTTTCCCTGGAAATCTGGTGTTTGTTTTTGAAATATATAAAGGTCAACCGGGACACAGTGCTGGAGGGAGCTCTGTCACGTGGGGTGAGTCAGGGTCTGACGGAAAAAAACACAAACTGGGCTGCTACCCCATATATCTTTCCCACTTGTGCGTAGCAACTTGATTCTGAGCATCGCACCAGATCCTCTCCCCACAACCACATGCCTTTACATTTTAGGGTCTGCTGGCTGCACCTTGTCAGTCACATGTCATTTGGATACCAATGACAGAACCACAGGGGCTCACCACAGATGTTGGTCACACACCTGCACTCCATTGCTCCAGACCCAGTTCCCTGCTGGCTCCTACTCACTGACATCTCTGTTCTTCACCATGGTCATGAATTCCACTCAGTCAAAAACGGCAATGGCGGGTTCAGTCATGATGAGCAACAGGAGATCTAAAGGTTCTCCGGGGATTTCTGGTCATGGGATTCTCAAAACCTTCATGTTATTGGCCTAGCCATATCTCAAGAATGAAGAAGTTGGCACTGTGGGTTTTGATTCATTCACGAGCCATTAAGGGCTGAGGAATCTCCTTTCAGTAAAAGCTCTGGAGATCGCATGCAGGCAAGGCTTTTCACGGAGTGGCGAAATGTCACAGGAAGCCAGGCCCATTGGGGGTCTAAAATATGAGGTTCATGTGAGTTTTGGCTCTCAACTATAGCTGAAAAGGCTTTAACAGCAAAATCATGTGAAATCCTGGCTGAGATTCCCAGTGCTGTGGAGGAAGCCACCCTCGGCCTAGATCTCAGTTTCCAAGGGCTCCTCTAATGCCTGGCCTTGTAAAATCCCAACTCGATTCATGGCAAGAGTTCTCTGAGATCAGTTCCAGAACTGAGTCTCTAATGGCATCACACCAGAGTTCAAGCTGAGGTGGACCCACTCATCTTTTCCAACCACCACACAAAAGACCACTATTCTAACAAAAACACTCCCACATGGCCCTCCTCTTCTTCCATACAGATACTCATCATAACATTCTGGCTGGGGGTTTCCATAGGGGGAGCAGTCTAAGATGGTGTGCAAAGTAAGGGCTCATGCCCATCATGTGCCAAATGTCATGGTGGCCTGGACACCCTTCCTGAGAAACAGGATAGATAAAATGGGCCTGTAGTTAATACTGCTCTGCTTCTCAAATTCGAGGCCTCCTGCCTGCCAGGGGTAGATTCTTTATGTGTACTGGACTCATGAAAACACCCAAACACCTGTGTGCTAGTTACTGGATGGCTTGCAACAACTCATTTGACCCAGAGGATCCCTGTTCTTACTTCATCGGTGTCAGGAGCCTGACCAGAGGAAGGCAAGAGACTTCGTCCAATATTACACTTCTTTTTCATCCTTTGAGATGTGCATGGACACATGGGATTTTTCTTGAGTTTCCTGGGGTGCTGAGAATGTAATTCACAGCCACACACAGGGCCAAGAGTCTGATTCAGACACAGCCTTTACAAAGCACTTTACCTAAAAGGCACAGATTGGGCCTCTTCCTTTCCGTTTGAAACTCTTTTCTGGAGGATTCCCAAAGGAGTGCCCTAAGGCAAAC
This sequence comes from Urocitellus parryii, assembly GCF_045843805.1. Taxonomy (NCBI): domain Eukaryota; kingdom Metazoa; phylum Chordata; class Mammalia; order Rodentia; family Sciuridae; genus Urocitellus; species Urocitellus parryii. Next base: position 80,734 of record NW_027554208.1, read on the forward strand.
ACCTCCCTGACATTCAGGGGAACAGAACAATAGGGAGGAAAGAAGCCTGGAGAAAAACTTTTCTTTAATTGAACACTGTGGCACTGACAGCTCCTAATCATGCAACTTGGGTGGCTATCTATGCAAGCAGGGATTCTCCAGAGAGATCCTTACCAGTCATGCTAATTTTTACTTTTCTGAGATGCTTGGCATTCCTGTCAGCAATCCAGTCCATGGCCTTGTCACAGAGCTTGAAGGTGGTACCCATCTTGTTCACAAAAACACGAACCCCTTCAGAGAGTGGCCAAAATTCTGGAAGAATACAGGAACTTGGGATCTTGGTAGGTGTTTCCCATCTGCAAGACAAGCAGCAGTCCATTCATCAATTGGCCTTGAGGAGTCCTGCAAAGATTTCCACTAGACAGGACACATTCACGGCTGCATTCTTCTCTCTACTCTCTTTAACCACAAACCCAGTGGGATCCACTGACTCTATAGAAAGACTCACTAGTTAACAGTCCATTTCAAACCAACAAACAACAACAACAACAACAACAACAACAACAAACACGTTTTTCCTACATGATCTCAGAACATGAGACAAAATGCCAAATTGAAACACACACCCACTGAGACACACAAACCACCCCTGTATTTGGTCTGCATCTATCCACTCTGACCTCTGACTGGTGGGTGAAAATTTGTTCCCCAGCAGTGGCCGGTCCTGTCTCAGCTCTGGTCTCCTTGGCCATCTCTGTGTAGTTGTCAGGAGCCAGCAATGAGCCAACACTTCTTTCTCAGGAAAGGCCCCTGTTCAGACCATTCAAGGCATTTGGCTACCCACACATCACCAGGTGCCAAGAAAGAATGACTCTGGCCTTGGTCCAGAAAAAACAAGGGAGCCCACTGGGACTGGAATTGCCTCTGGGTGCCTCGCCTCCTGGATCCCACGTTCAGAGAGTTCCATCACCAAGGAAGTGAGGTGAGGTCACTTCCTTCAGGGAAGTGAATGAGGTCACTGCCTTAGCAACCACTTTGTCCTAACAGTTGTTTCCAAGGGTCCCATGAGAGGGAGGCTGCCCCACCTTCCTGTGACATTTTCACAAGTCATAAAGGAGCCCGGGATCAGCAACCCACCCAGGCCTGATTGTGTCCATCTTCCCTGCATTGAGAAGAGAGAGGCTGATTCAGCCACATCCCTTCATCCTCACTGGGTTGTTGGCCATGGAAGATGACTTTAGACCTCACAGGTCCTACCTAGCTGCCTACATTGGCTCCAGGGATCATTTCTGCATCTACCTTTGAGCTTCTCAGCAGCTGGAGGATTCCCTACATACCTGTATGGCAAGATCCACTCAGGACCTGCTGTTATGTGAAAATAGATTGAGGGAACAGAGTCTGCTTCAGGGTCATATCAGGTTCGATTTGGCTTAGGAGTCATTCTGCTGGATGAATACGGGGATTGGGCAACTGGGATATTTATAAGAATGGAAGGTGAAAACTAGGTAAGAGCTGAAGCACACAAGGGTGTTGGGCCCTTGATTTGGATACATAGTTTTGAATGATGTTCTGCAGAGGTGAATCCTCTAAATCCATATACAATGGCATAAGATCTTGGACCTGGGACCACTGAATGTGAAAGAGAACTTCCAGTGATATTGAGATAGTAGACAGGATTCCAGTGTAGGGTAAGGAAGAAGAGTGAGTTTAGGATTTGGGCAAAAGGCCCTTTTTGCAATCGAATGAATTTCTATTAGAGTGTAAATGGGAATGTCAGCACACATGAAGAGTCAGTCACAACAAGGCACTTGGGGAAATAGATATCAATTGGGATGTTAGGAGATCGGGCAAAGTACAAAATGAGTGATAAGATCAGGGATATTTTCAACAGGGGGGTGGTTGAATACACTATCCTAGGAAGAAACAAGTGTACGCTCACCATAGGATTGAATATTGAAAACAATAGGCAAAGCGGACTTAGATGATTTTAGTAATCCATGCTCTCATTAAAATCAGGCTTTGGAAGAATCATAAGGTGAGTGTGAGTTTTGCATTTGGTGTCCAGAAGATGATGTGATGAAAGGAATACAGGGAGGAGGTGACATGTGTATTTCTTCCACCATTTCTGGGAGCATGTTTTCAAACCCTGTCATTTAGAGTTTGGGGATAAAAAGAGGTGCACCCTGGGTTTACGTATATAGAGATGATGCATGAATAGACCATAGGGTGAATAAAAAATATAACTGGTTACTATTTTAAATAATGGATTGAATTGATATTTTAAAAAATACATGAAATCTGGTATTCAGATAAACATTCAATTCAAGTAGGTGTACGTCTAGTGGTAATATTAGGGTTACTAATTACACCAAACTGTGAGTTTTGCTTCGAAAATGATGATGGAATTCAAAAGTAATGTTTTATCAAAGAAATCTCATGAAAAAGCAAGTAAAGCAACATGGAGAAATACATGGGTTCTGATACAGGGAGTGAATGTAAGTGAATCACATGCATGTCAATTTGTGAATATTGGATGAAATGACACATCCTATGATACGAAGAAATAGGAATTTAACAATTTTGAATGAAAATTTACTTCAAAATACACATCACGTCCCGTATGAATAGACTTTCATTGATGTTAAACTGGGTCACTTACTGAAGAAATATTAGGGTTAGTACTCAATATTCACTGAAGTTCATTTTGAGAATTCAGAAATGAATATGTATGTCAAGAAAATGTACATTTCTCAGAAATATCTTGTGAAAAGTTGATTATAAATCCACCCAGATGGACATTAAAGAATCAAGGTAGTATAAGTATTGACACAGAGATTCAATATTTCAAAGGGCAAAATGAGAAACGAGTCTAAGATATATGCGAACACGTGCCACATAACAATCTTCCACTGTCATCCACCACAATGCCTTGACATTACTATCACCCCAAATAAGACACAATGAGAGGAGAAGAGGAACAAAATCTGTGAATACATATCTGGAATAGGAAATTCTGAGGAGCTCACAAACTTGGGTGTGGCACAAGAGATCCCAATGGTAGGGGACAGGGTAAACATTCCACAAACATGGAACTTTGCTGGCCTAATGACTTCTTGACTATCTGCCTCTGACATTTGTGCACTAGAAATATAGCTTTGTGACTTAGCTTCCTTTGCAGTGAGACCAGGAAAGCTTGGTCTCAGTCTATGTGAACAGGAGGACATGGTTTCCTATTTCCCAATACGAACAGGACGCAGCAGAGCTGAATCCTCTCTTTGTAGGTAACTGTGGCCATTGGGGTATGAGTGTCTCCCTGGGGGGATTGTGAAGCCTTTGGCTCACAGTCCAGTTTTAATGGCATTTCTTGCAGCTTCCCTGGAAATTTGGTGTTTGTTTTTGAAATACATAAAGGTCAACTGGGACACAGCGCTGGAGGGAGCTCTGTCACGTGGGGTGAGTCAGGGTCTGACGGAAAAAAACACAAACTGGGCTGCTACCCCATATATCTTTCCCACTTGTGCGTAGCAACTTGATTCTGAGCATCGCACCAGATCCTCTCCCCACAACAACATGCCTTTACATTTTAGGGTCTGCTGGCTGCACCTTGTCAGTCACATGTCATTTGGATACCAATGACAGAACCACAGGGGCTCACCACAGATGTTGGTCACACACCTGCATTCCATTGCTCCAGACCCAGTTCCCTGCTGGCTCCTACTCACTGACATCTCTGTTCTTCACCATGGTCATGAATTCCACTCAGTCAAAAACGGCAATGGCGGGTTCAGTCATGATGAGCAACAGGAGATCTAAAGGTTCTCCGGGGATTTCTGGTCATGGGATTCTCAAAACCTTCATGTTATTGGCCTAGCCATATCTCAAGAATGAAGAAGTTGGCACTGTGGGTTTTGATTCATTCACGAGCCATTAAGGGCTGAGGAATCTCCTTTCAGTAAAAGCTCTGGAGATCGCATGCAGGCAAGGCTTTTCACGGAGTGGCGAAAGGTCACAGGAAGCCAGGCCCATTGGGGGTCTAAAATATGAGGTTCATGTGAGTTTTGGCTCTCAACTATAGCTGAAAAGGCTTTAACAGCAAAATCATGTGAAATCCTGGCTGAGATTCCCAGTGCTGTGGAGGAAGCCACCCTCGGCCTAGATCTCAGTTTCCAAGGGCTCCTCTAATGCCTGGCCTTGTAAAATCCCAACTCGATTCATGGCAAGAGTTCTCTGAGATCAGTTCCAGAACTGAGTCTCTAATGGCATCACACCAGAGTTCAAGCTGAGGTGGACCCACTCATCTTTTCCAACCACCACACAAAAGACCACTATTCTAACAAAAACACTCCCACATGGCCCTCCTCTTCTTCCATACAGATACTCATCATAACATTCTGGCTGGGGGTTTCCATAGGGGGAGCAGTCTAAGATGGTGTGCAAAGTAAGGGCTCATGCCCATCATGTGCCAAATGTCATGGTGGCCTGGACACCCTTCCTGAGAAACAGGATAGATAAAATGGGCCTGTAGTTAATACTGCTCTGCTTCTCAAATTCGAGGCCTCCTGCCTGCCAGGGGTAGATTCTTTATGTGTACTGGACTCATGAAAACACCCAAACACCTGTGTGCTAGTTACTGGATGGCTTGCAACAACTCATTTGACCCAGAGGATCCCTGTTCTTACTTCATCGGTGTCAGGAGCCTGACCAGAGGAAGGCAAGAGACTTCGTCCAATATTACACTTCTTTTTCATCCTTTGAGATGTGCATGGACACATGGGATTTTTCTTGAGTTTCCTGGGGTGCTGAGAATGTAATTCACAGCCACACACAGGGCCAAGAGTCTGATTCAGACACAGCCTTTACAAAGCACTTTACCTAAAAGGCACAGATTGGGCCTCTTCCTTTCCGTTTGAAACTCTTTTCTGGAGGATTCCCAAAGGAGTGCCCTAAGGCAAACACCTCCCTGACATTCAGGGGAACAGAACAATAGGGAGGAAAGAAGCCTGGAGAAAAACTTTTCTTTAATTGAACACTGTGGCACTGACAGCTCCTAATCATGCAACTTGGGTGGCTATCTATGCAAGCAGGGATTCTCCAGAGAGATCCTTACCAGTCATGCTAATTTTTACTTTTCTGAGATGCTTGGCATTCCTGTCAGCAATCCAGTCCATGGCCTTGTCACAGAGCTTGAAGGTGGTACCCATCTTGTTCACAAAAACACGAACCCCTTCAGAGAGTGGCCAAAATTCTGGAAGAATACAGGAACTTGGGATCTTGGTAGGTGTTTCCCATCTGCAAGACAAGCAGCAGTCCATTCATCAATTGGCCTTGAGGAGTCCTGCAAAGATTTCCACTAGACAGGACACATTCACGGCTGCATTCTTCTCTCTACTCTCTTTAACCACAAACCCAGTGGGATCCACTGACTCTATAGAAAGACTCACTAGTTAACAGTCCATTTCAAACCAACAAACAACAACAACAACAACAACAAACACGTTTTTCCTACATGATCTCAGAACATGAGACAAAATGCCAAATTGAAACACACACCCACTGAGACACACAAACCACCCCTGTATTTGGTCTGCATCTATCCACTCTGACCTCTGACTGGTGGGTGAAAATTTGTTCCCCAGCAGTGGCCGGTCCTGTCTCAGCTCTGGTCTCCTTGGCCATCTCTGTGTAGTTGTCAGGAGCCAGCAATGAGCCAACACTTCTTTCTCAGGAAAGGCCCCTGTTCAGACCATTCAAGGCATTTGGCTACCCACACATCACCAGGTGCCAAGAAAGAATGACTCTGGCCTTGGTCCAGAAAAAACAAGGGAGCCCACTGGGACTGGAATTGCCTCTGGGTGCCTCGCCTCCTGGATCCCACGTTCAGAGAGTTCCATCACCAAGGAAGTGAGGTGAGGTCACTTCCTTCAGGGAAGTGAATGAGGTCACTGCCTTAGCAACCACTTTGTCCTAACAGTTGTTTCCAAGGGTCCCATGAGAGGGAGGCTGCCCCACCTTCCTGTGACATTTTCACAAGTCATAAAGGAGCCCGGGATCAGCAACCCACCCAGGCCTGATTGTGTCCATCTTCCCTGCATTGAGAAGAGAGAGGCTGATTCAGCCACATCCCTTCATCCTCACTGGGTTGTTGGCCATGGAAGATGACTTTAGACCTCACAGGTCCTACCTAGCTGCCTACATTGGCTCCAGGGATCATTTCTGCATCTACCTTTGAGCTTCTCAGCAGCTGGAGGATTCCCTACATACCTGTATGGCAAGATCCACTCAGGACCTGCTGTTATGTGAAAATAGATTGAGGGAACAGAGTCTGCTTCAGGGTCATATCAGGTTCGATTTGGCTTAGGAGTCATTCTGCTGGATGAATACGGGGATTGGGCAACTGGGATATTTATAAGAATGGAAGGTGAAAACTAGGTAAGAGCTGAAGCACACAAGGGTGTTGGGCCCTTGATTTGGATACATAGTTTTGAATGATGTTCTGCAGAGGTGAATCCTCTAAATCCATATACAATGGCATAAGATCTTGGACCTGGGACCACTGAATGTGAAAGAGAACTTCCAGTGATATTGAGATAGTAGACAGGATTCCAGTGTAGGGTAAGGAAGAAGAGTGAGTTTAGGATTTGGGCAAAAGGCCCTTTTTGCAATCGAATGAATTTCTATTAGAGTGTAAATGGGAATGTCAGCACACATGAAGAGTCAGTCACAACAAGGCACTTGGGGAAATAGATATCAATTGGGATGTTAGGAGATCGGGCAAAGTACAAAATGAGTGATAAGATCAGGGATATTTTCAACAGGGGGGTGGTTGAATACACTATCCTAGGAAGAAACAAGTGTACGCTCACCATAGGATTGAATATTGAAAACAATAGGCAAAGCGGACTTAGATGATTTTAGTAATCCATGCTCTCATTAAAATCAGGCTTTGGAAGAATCATAAGGTGAGTGTGAGTTTTGCATTTGGTGTCCAGAAGATGATGTGATGAAAGGAATACAGGGAGGAGGTGACATGTGTATTTCTTCCACCATTTCTGGGAGCATGTTTTCAAACCCTGTCATTTAGAGTTTGGGGATAAAAAGAGGTGCACCCTGGGTTTACGTATATAGAGATGATGCATGAATAGACCATAGGGTGAATAAAAAATATAACTGGTTACTATTTTAAATAATGGATTGAATTGATATTTTAAAAAATACATGAAATCTGGTATTCAGATAAACATTCAATTCAAGTAGGTGTACGTCTAGTGGTAATATTAGGGTTACTAATTACACCAAACTGTGAGTTTTGCTTCGAAAATGATGATGGAATTCAAAAGTAATGTTTTATCAAAGAAATCTCATGAAAAAGCAAGTAAAGCAACATGGAGAAATACATGGGTTCTGATACAGGGAGTGAATGTAAGTGAATCACATGCATGTCAATTTGTGAATATTGGATGAAATGACACATCCTATGATACGAAGAAATAGGAATTTAACAATTTTGAATGAAAATTTACTTCAAAATACACATCACGTCCCGTATGAATAGACTTTCATTGATGTTAAACTGGGTCACTTACTGAAGAAATATTAGGGTTAGTACTCAATATTCACTGAAGTTCATTTTGAGAATTCAGAAATGAATATGTATGTCAAGAAAATGTACATTTCTCAGAAATATCTTGTGAAAAGTTGATTATAAATCCACCCAGATGGACATTAAAGAATCAAGGTAGTATAAGTATTGACACAGAGATTCAATATTTCAAAGGGCAAAATGAGAAACGAGTCTAAGATATATGCGAACACGTGCCACATAACAATCTTCCACTGTCATCCACCACAATGCCTTGACATTACTATCACCCCAAATAAGACACAATGAGAGGAGAAGAGGAACAAAATCTGTGAATACATATCTGGAATAGGAAATTCTGAGGAGCTCACAAACTTGGGTGTGGCACAAGAGATCCCAATGGTAGGGGACAGGGTAAACATTCCACAAACATGGAACTTTGCTGGCCTAATGACTTCTTGACTATCTGCCTCTGACATTTGTGCACTAGAAATATAGCTTTGTGACTTAGCTTCCTTTGCAGTGAGACCAGGAAAGCTTGGTCTCAGTCTATGTGAACAGGAGGACATGGTTTCCTATTTCCCAATACGAACAGGACGCAGCAGAGCTGAATCCTCTCTTTGTAGGTAACTGTGGCCATTGGGGTATGAGTGTCTCCCTGGGGGGATTGTGAAGCCTTTGGCTCACAGTCCAGTTTTAATGGCATTTCTTGCAGCTTCCCTGGAAATTTGGTGTTTGTTTTTGAAATACATAAAGGTCAACTGGGACACAGCGCTGGAGGGAGCTCTGTCACGTGGGGTGAGTCAGGGTCTGACGGAAAAAAACACAAACTGGGCTGCTACCCCATATATCTTTCCCACTTGTGCGTAGCAACTTGATTCTGAGCATCGCACCAGATCCTCTCCCCACAACAACATGCCTTTACATTTTAGGGTCTGCTGGCTGCACCTTGTCAGTCACATGTCATTTGGATACCAATGACAGAACCACAGGGGCTCACCACAGATGTTGGTCACACACCTGCATTCCATTGCTCCAGACCCAGTTCCCTGCTGGCTCCTACTCACTGACATCTCTGTTCTTCACCATGGTCATGAATTCCACTCAGTCAAAAACGGCAATGGCGGGTTCAGTCATGATGAGCAACAGGAGATCTAAAGGTTCTCCGGGGATTTCTGGTCATGGGATTCTCAAAACCTTCATGTTATTGGCCTAGCCATATCTCAAGAATGAAGAAGTTGGCACTGTGGGTTTTGATTCATTCACGAGCCATTAAGGGCTGAGGAATCTCCTTTCAGTAAAAGCTCTGGAGATCGCATGCAGGCAAGGCTTTTCACGGAGTGGCGAAAGGTCACAGGAAGCCAGGCCCATTGGGGGTCTAAAATATGAGGTTCATGTGAGTTTTGGCTCTCAACTATAGCTGAAAAGGCTTTAACAGCAAAATCATGTGAAATCCTGGCTGAGATTCCCAGTGCTGTGGAGGAAGCCACCCTCGGCCTAGATCTCAGTTTCCAAGGGCTCCTCTAATGCCTGGCCTTGTAAAATCCCAACTCGATTCATGGCAAGAGTTCTCTGAGATCAGTTCCAGAACTGAGTCTCTAATGGCATCACACCAGAGTTCAAGCTGAGGTGGACCCACTCATCTTTTCCAACCACCACACAAAAGACCACTATTCTAACAAAAACACTCCCACATGGCCCTCCTCTTCTTCCATACAGATACTCATCATAACATTCTGGCTGGGGGTTTCCATAGGGGGAGCAGTCTAAGATGGTGTGCAAAGTAAGGGCTCATGCCCATCATGTGCCAAATGTCATGGTGGCCTGGACACCCTTCCTGAGAAACAGGATAGATAAAATGGGCCTGTAGTTAATACTGCTCTGCTTCTCAAATTCGAGGCCTCCTGCCTGCCAGGGGTAGATTCTTTATGTGTACTGGACTCATGAAAACACCCAAACACCTGTGTGCTAGTTACTGGATGGCTTGCAACAACTCATTTGACCCAGAGGATCCCTGTTCTTACTTCATCGGTGTCAGGAGCCTGACCAGAGGAAGGCAAGAGACTTCGTCCAATATTACACTTCTTTTTCATCCTTTTAGATGTGCATGGACACATGGGATTTTTCTTGAGTTTCCTGGGGTGCTGAGAATGTAATTCACAGCCACACACAGGGCCAAGAGTCTGATTCAGACACAGCCTTTACAAAGCACTTTACCTAAAAGGCACAGATTGGGCCCCTTCCTTTCCGTTTGAAACTCTTTTCTGGAGGATTCCCAAAGGAGTGCCCTAAGGCAAACACCTCCCTGACATTCAGGGGAACAGAACAATAGGGAGGAAAGAAGCCTGGAGAAAAACTTTTCTTTAATTGAACACTGTGGCACTGACAGCTCCTAATCATGCAACTTGGGTGGCTATCTATGCAAGCAGGGATTCTCCAGAGAGATCCTTACCAGTCATGCTAATTTTTACTTTTCTGAGATGCTTGGCATTCCCGTCAGCAATCCAGTCCATGGCCTTGTCACAGAGCTTGAAGGTGGTACCCATCTTGTTCACAAAAACACGAACCCCTTCAGAGAGTGGCCAAAATTCTGGAAGAATACAGGAACTTGGGATCTTGGTAGGTGTTTCCCATCTGCAAGACAAGCAGCAGTCCATTCATCAATTGGCCTTGAGGAGTCCTGCAAAGATTTCCACTAGACAGGACACATTCACGGCTGCATTCTTCTCTCTACTCTCTTTAACCACAAACCCAGTGGGATCCACTGACTCTATAGAAAGACTCACTAGTTAACAGTCCATTTCAAACCAACAAACAACAACAACAACAACAACAAACACGTTTTTCCTACATGATCTCAGAACATGAGACAAAATGCCAAATTGAAACACACACCCACTGAGACACACAAACCACCCCTGTATTTGGTCTGCATCTATCCACTCTGACCTCTGACTGGTGGGTGAAAATTTGTTCCCCAGCAGTGGCCGGTCCTGTCTCAGCTCTGGTCTCCTTGGCCATCTCTGTGTAGTTGTCAGGAGCCAGCAATGAGCCAACACTTCTTTCTCAGGAAAGGCCCCTGTTCAGACCATTCAAGGCATTTGGCTACCCACACATCACCAGGTGCCAAGAAAGAATGACTCTGGCCTTGGTACAGAAAAACAAGGGAGCCCACTGGGACTGGAATTGCCTCTGGGTGCCTCGCCTCCTGGATCCCAAGTTCAGAGAGTTCCATCACCAAGGAAGTGATGTGAGATCATTTCCTTCAGGGAAGTGAATGAGGTCACTGCCTTGGCAACTTGGTCCTAACAGTTGTTTCCAATGGTCCCATGAGATGGAGGCTTCCCCATCTTCCTTTGACATTTTCACAATTTATGAATATATACATATCATAGGATCCCGGGATCAGCTATCCACACAGGCCTGGTTGCGTATGATGACATAATGTCATCTTCCCTGCATTGAGATGAGAGAGGCTTATTCAGACACATCCCAGGTTATTTGCTGTGGAAGATGACATTATGTCTCTCAGGTTTTACATAGCTGCTTACATCTTCTCCACAGATTCTGCTCTTGTGTGAAATTACATTGAGGGAGCAAAATATGTTTAGGGTTAATATCATGTTTGATTTGGGTTAGGAGTCATTCTGGTGGGTGAATATTGGTTTTGGGAAATTGGGGTATTTATAAGAATGTATAGTTGAAGTGTACACATGAAATTGAAAATTAGGTAAGATCTGAAATATAGAGGGGCATTGGGCCTCTGATTTGGATACATAGTGTTGAATAGGTTCTGCACAGAAGTACTATAGACATCAATACACCATGGCAGAGGGTCCTGTACCTCAGATACTTCAATGTAGAAGACAACATGCAGTGAAAGAGGGACAGTAGGTATGTTTGCAGTGTCATTTAGGAAGAAGAATGAGTTTAGGATTTGGACTAATAGTTCTTATGTAATAGGATTTGTGTTAGAGAGTGAATTAGAATGTCTGCATACATGAAGAGTCACAAGTATGTATTTGGCAAAATATGTATGAATATAGATGTTAATATATAAAAGTTCTGAATTAAGGAAATTATTACGTGAGGTATATATTTAGGAATGCTTTTAACTGGGTTTGGCAGTATACATAATATTATGAAGACAGAATATATATATATATATATATATATATATATATATATATATATATACGTCAATATCCTTGAAATTGATTTTTTTGTAATCATGTGCATGTCTTTTCATAGAGGTACATCGTTTTATTTAAAATTAAGTTGGTTTAAACATGAGTTCAGGCTTAGTTACTAATTCTGTGATTGTAATGTTACTGTTAAAAATAAATATGTATATAATTAATCTGAGTGTTTATTCGACCATACATATGAAAATTTTTAGACATATTTCAAATTAGTATTTTTGGAATCTCAGTGTCTTAATGAGATACTGTCTTTAAATAAAAAAATAAAAGAGGCTTGGGTGTAGCTTAGTGGCATATTGCTTTTGGTTTAAATCTTTAGTACCCAAAAGTATTTAGAAGCATGGATTTATAAAAAAAAAAATGTGGGCTATCAGGAAATACTATTCTATCTTTTTATAAAATAATAAAACTCTTATGCATTATACAATGGAAGTAAACCTTGTAAACATTATGTCATATGAAGAGAGCCTAAAACCATTGTATAAATACTAAATAATTCCAAGGAGGAAGTAACCATACCAGTCAAATTCATACAAATAGAAAAAATAAACATAAAATAGATGTTACCTGGGTCAAGAAGGTGGAAGAATTGGGATTTTAATGGGTAAATTTTCTTTCAGAGGTGATTAAAAAATGTTTGGAAGCATAAAGTAGTGACAGTTACAGAACATAGTTAAGGTCCTTGGTTGCACTAAAATGTACAAATGAGAATATGTGAGGTATGGTTTTTGTGTGTATTATACCAAAAATTTTTAAAAAGTTAATGTTTAAAACATCTAGTTTTTATGCTTTTTGCTTTACACCCACTGAAACACACTAAAGTAAAACTGCCCTTTTCTTTTCAAAGGTCTTAGTTTAATTTCCACTGAGGCTTTTTTTCAATGTTTTATTTGATTCTGAATAAAATATTTGTAAAGTAACCCATTTGAAGAAAAAATGTTTTGGATAGGCCATTATTTATTGCATTAATGATTGATTCAAGATACTAGAAGATATTTGTCAATAAATGAGGGCAGAGGGCTGGGGTTTCTGGCTCAGGGGTAGAGCACTCAACTCGCACGTGTAAGGCACTGCATTTTTATCTTAAATACTACATAAAAATAAATAAAGGTATTGTATCCACCTTTCTCCCCGCCCCCACGGGTAGTTGAACTTAAGTTTGTTCATGTGAATTTCCAGGAACAGCAAATAAAACAGAGACACACACTTTACCTTTAAAGGAGCTTCAGGACAGCTTCTCTTCTCTTGGCCTCAGGCTCCCCAAATGGGATAGCAAGAGAGAGTCAGAAGAGGCTGGAGAGAGAGAATGAGCATGTTCAGAAGTGGACTCTTATTTGGGGATCCTTATTCTTAGAAAGTTCCTTCCAACAAAGGCCAGAAGGGGCAGGGATACAAAGGGCATGTGAGTGTAATTCGACCCAAGGGGCCATGGGACAACACACCTAGGTCTGAAGACATGCCCTCAAACTTCCTGATGGGGTCAATGTCCAGGTCACTACAAGATGTAGTATAGGTCAAAGCCTCTTCGTTCCAGGATGGAAGACTTGAATCATTCAGAGTTTGTGTTCATTTTATTTCAGAACACTGCCACAAATTGGTGATAGAAATTACAAACATCAGATAATATTTAATTTCTTTCTAATTGCTTCTTCAGAGCAGCACTAGGAGACACTATTACAATATTTTTATGAGGCTGAAATCTAGGTAGTTTTTAAAACTTCCAAGTTATCTCTTTGACTTCAGCATTGAACTATTAAATCTGAATCAACATATCTGTTGACGCCTTCAAATTTTGTGAATTAAAATGAAGAGCAAGGGGTAATAGCAATAAAAGTTTCAGATCCAGTTTTAGCCCATTAAAACATGACAATCCACTGGGGTATTTATTAGTTTTATAGACAATAAATAAGAGGAATAAGGGCTTTGAATAACTTTCTGTACCAGTGGGGTTCTTTCTTATTTCTCTATGATCATGAAATATTATGGTGGCATGTCTAGCATAATTAGCCCTGAAAATAGCATCAATCAATTATAACACATTGCCCTATTACACCTGTGTTTTTAGAGTGTACATAGCCTGGATTAAATTTATATTATTACTTAAAACTTTGAGTTATTGAGAACACTTGATTTTGAGAAAAGATTCAATTTAGGCTCTTTTACTATACATTTAATTATTTAGAATTATTATTTATGAGTAAAATTAAATTTTACACACACAAATGTGTCTATATTGAGAGAAATAACAAGCAGTGCAATCTAGTAAAAAGAGGTTTTGGAGTTATGGGTTCAAATTCTGACTCAAATACCTAGCAGTTATAAGACTCTTGCTAAATTACTGAATTTCTCTAGGACAAGTGCCCTTTTTGTAAAATGGGGACAATTGATCCAACTTTCCATGGCCCTTATATGAGCATCTATTTATCAGGAAAAGTAGCATATCATAGCAGTTAAGCACTTGTACTGTGATGGAGCTGGACTGCTTAAAGTCATATCTCAGTTCATAATGTACTCATGTATGACCACAAGCAAGTTGTCTTTCTCAGTTTTCTAATTTACAAAAAAGATATAACAAAACTAATTCCAAACTGTTATTTCAAGGATTTAATTGTCATTATTTGTAAAGCACTTGTAGACTCTCTGATACACATTTCATTTTGTGTAACAAATCATGTTTGCTTTAAACAATTGGTGTTCAATCTCCCAATTTTCCTCTAATCTCCCAATTGTTCTTTCTCACTGTCCAGTGCAGAATCTATTCCCTACCCATTTTTCCCCTGTGATCTTGGTGTTCCTCCAGGTCTGTGTAGGAGTTTTTTTTTTTTTTATTGTAAACATATTTTATGGATGAACAAATATACTCTCATATTTAAATATACTTCCTATTTTAACAATTTTATTTCCCAGCCCAGGTTGTTTTGCCATTTGCTAACCAGTACTTCTATCAGTCCATTAGTCAATTAAAATTGATGTATTCAGCACAACCAAATGTAAATTATTTTTTCCTAAAAATCTACATCTTTTCTGTAGCTAAGTGAAAAATACCATTAGATATCAAATCCCCCAAGCCTTAAATATACGACTCAACTCTAATCCCTTCATTTCTGCCCTGTCCAATCACCTTAATATTTTCCAAATGTATTCACTTCTCACTTTATCCATGTTGATGTCATTTCTACTTTAGAGAAGAACAGACTTTTCTTTTGCCTGAACTGCTGCAAAAAGATCTTCCTGTTGCTAGCCTTGCTCTTCTCCATTCTATTATTTATATTGCAGCCAGAGTTTTTCTTTTAAGCAACAAACATGAGAACGTATTAGTTCCCAAAATGAAGTGACCCCCATTGCCCTCAAAATAAAATTTAAGTTTCAAACTATGACTTCAAGATTTGCTCATATTTCCCTAGGCTGACTTCTAAACATTTCCCCTTACACTTTCAAATACCAGCTATCCTTATCTTGTTTAATTACACTAAGTTACTATATTACCTCTGGCTTTCAGGCTTTGGCAATATTTCCTTCATCTGATATTACTCCTGCATTCCCAGTTGCTACTCATATCCTGGAGATGGCTTAGTATAATTTTCTCAAATAATATGATTTCCTGATTCCCATATCAAACAATAAACTTCAAATTATGTGCCCATTACAAAATTTACTCTATCACAGCTACCTTTATTTATTGACAAAATTCTGTGAGGTAAAATAAGGGCAAAGTTATATAATATATAATATATATATATATATATATATATATATATATATATATATATATATTCATTCTTCATTATTTACCATTCAACCACCACCACAATCATTTCAGAATATTTATATCACTCCTAAAAGAAATATCTGGCCCATTATTTATCACTCTCAATACCTTCTACTCTCAGCCCCTAGCAACTTCTAATCAACCTTCATCTGTATAAATTTGACTACTGTAAAGAGTTCACATAAACAAAAATATACAACATATGACCCTTTATGTCACTGTGCAGGAAAAAATAGGAATTCAATAAATATTTGCAGAATCTATGGAAAAACACTATAGAAAGAATTTATAGTCTAGGAAAAGCTCACAAAATTTTATCAGTAGGAGGGATTTTTAATGTCATCTAGTCATCTAGTCCAAATATTTAATTTTCTAGGTGAGAAAATCTAGATCCAGAAAAATATTTGACTAACACAGGGACAGTCAGATTATTTAGTGACAGAAGTGAGACTTAAAAATACAAAAATTTTGATTCACAATGTAGGAGTTTTTCTTGACTGACTCCCCAAAGTAATGGTCCTCTTTTGCTTTCACTTCATCTAATATGCAGTGACCAGTATCTCCCTAGGTGTTGGGCTTCCTTATTTGCTTGTGTCTAAACGTGGTTGGTTTTGTTTCTATCATTTTAGAATTAGTCTGCTTCAAGAAAAATGCCCAAATAGTTTTCTCAAAATAACCAGGCCCCTTTCAACCTCTTATATTCTGTTACTACTGTTGCTTCTCCCTTTGAGAAAAGGTTTTGTGGAGTTCTCTTACTAAACTACAAGCCCTGCTTAATTTTGAAATCTCACAAGCTGATAGCCCCAGGAAGTGTGACCCTAGAGTCACGCATTCTCAGAGAACAATTATATGTGCATTGTATCACCTTGTTCTAATTCATTACCTAAAAACTGAAAAAGGATTTTTCCAACTCTGGACTTTAAGAATTTCAGCTCTTTCAAATGTCTTTTGCTTAAGAATTTTTTGCATTCTGGATCCACAAACATCTGAAATTTCACAGGGTATCCATATCATTCATTCTTGTTTGATATATTGTCTCTGTGACAAGCATTAATCATCTTATTGACACCCAACATTTCTGTGTTCCTTTGGGGAAAAAATTGACTCCAGACTTCCCTCTTGACTTAAATGTCAGATACTCTATTTTATTTATTTTTTTTAAAGAGAGAGTGAGAGAGGAGAGAGAGAGAGAGAGAGAGAGAGAGAGAGAGAGAGAGAGAGAGAATTTTTAATATTTATTCTTTAGTTCTCGGCGGACACAACATCTTTGTTGGTATGTGGTGCTGAGGATCGAACCCGGGCCGCACGCATGCCAGGCGAGCGCGCTACCGCTGAGCCACATCTCCAGCCCCAGATACTCTACTTTAAATGGTGGAACAATTAATATTTTATGCCTTCTCTGTGTGAGTCCAAAGCATAGATTGACCAGCTGTTGTTTTGTTAACTGAGACCTAAGCCACATTTTTCCCAAGTGAAGCAAAACTCAGTTTATTAGGTTTGTCCAAAAAAGTCATACTTGATACACTAAAGATTTCTTCTTTTTTTATACTAAGAATTTCTACACATTTTCCCCATAGTTTTAATGGGAAAACCCCATCAACTGAACAATATCCAACACATGAAATTTGAATTTCAACTAGATGACCATCTTAATATACACATCATATGAAAGATAACTTTGCTCAAAGGGAGTGCATGTAAGAAGAAATGGGTTGGAAAGATTCATAAACCCAGAAAGAAAGAGAGATTTCCTCTAATATTAATTTGACTCCTTAATTTTAAAGGGAAAAGTGAACTTAGTGAAGAAAAGAAATGAAATAGTGTTAGAACAAGAAGACATCCCAGGCATAAATGAGGTGGGGGAAGAAATAAGGAAGGAGGAAAAAAACTGACCTCATCCTGTAACTCACAGCATGTACAAATATTAATTCAAAATTGATCTTGGCATGATGGCACACACCTGTAATCCCTGCAGCTTGAGAGATTAACAGGATGATCATGATTTCAAAGCCAGCTTTAGCAAAAGCAAGGCACTAAGAAACTAAGTGAGACCCTCTTTCTAAATAAAAAATTCAAAAATAGGGCTCGTGATATGATTCAGTGGTTGACTGCCCCTGAATTCAATCCCCAGTACCAAAAAAAATCATAGATTTGTAAGTAAAATATAAAACTACAAAGAAATAGGAAAGTGAAGCTCAGCAAGGGAAACTTGTTTGCCAAAGTTCACTCTGTGACTTAGACTTGTCACAGAGCTTGTTTCAATAAATTATTATTCACTAGTTTAACAAATTTCATTTGGCCCTAATAATTCTGGTACTCCATCCTCATTCAGAGTAAATGGTTTCCACTATAGTAGCTGGATATTTTTTTCCCTGCTCTTTGGTCTTCAAAAGATCTTTTTCATGCTTCTTCAATTATTCATTCAGCATTCACTAGGCAACTGCCATGTGCTAGGCATCCTGCAGGATTAGAAGCTGAAGGATTCAGAGTCCACATGAGAAAGAGTGGACTCCCTTTCTAATGAGATTTAAAAACACTTTAGGTACAACAACAAAGCTTTTCCTAAGTTTTCACCAGGTGAGCATAGCCAGTGTGCTCTGCACACCTGCCACATTTTGGTGATTGTACGATCTTGAGTTCCACCACGGCTAATCTGGCCTCTTTGGAAGACTGAAGTCTACAGAGATAAAAAGTAAAATCCTCCATAAAGTGAAAGCCCTCTCACCTGGGCTCCTGAGGCAGGTCATCCTAGGGTGACACTAGTGGCTCATCTCTCGGTCTGCCAAGGAAAACTCATAAAGCTCCACAGGTGCCTCCTCCCAGTGCAAAGCCCCTGGCTGCCTCACAGCTGATTATGGCTGCTGAGTCCTAACCCAGACCCATTCCTGCAGCTTCTCAAAAATAAATCTTAAAGATTCTAGAAAGTTGGATGTGGATGTCGCACTGCATTTTCTATTTCCTTCTCCATATCCTTCTTGTAATGTGTGGAACTTTTTCTCCTGGAAAGCCAGGGTGTCATCTATAGCCTCCCCTTTGTCCCTTCCTCAGCCTGTCACATTTCCACTTATCCTCAGAAAATTTTGGACCCCAAAGAAAACTGTAAAATTAAAGTCTCAAGTAAGAGTGGAAAAACTGTTAAAATGAAGAGCTTGGGCCTAACAATACCCAAACACCCTTTTTCCGGAGACCTGGTCTCTGGATGATGCTCACATCAGAGGGTAGATGCCTCCCTCTCACCTGGGCTCCAGAGGCCTTTGCCAGCCCAAACCGCCTCCCTCGGGCTTATGAATAATCATCTAGGCCTTTCTGGGTGGGGCAACACTTTCTCATGCATAATCATCTAGGGGCCATGTTTCCTCATGCATAACCATCTAGGCCTTCCTGGGAGGGGAATGATTATTATGAATAATGTAATTTCTCTCAGCTGCTTTCAGGAGCAGGAGGTGGAGCTTAGCCTTGTGAATATGCAAAGCAGGAGCAAGTGGCAAGTAATTGCTCCCCTACCAGGCCTAGCCACCTCAGCCTGGTTCCAGTGCAGGCTTCCAACTGGAACCCTCCAGCAGCCAGGTCCAGTCTCTCCTGCCCTTCCAAGGACTCACGCTCCACTCCAGGGCTTGAGGAACATGCACCAAATTTGTGATGCCTCAGGACCCGGGAGTGACCAGGGACCCACACCAAGTTAAGGGAGACTGGAGAAGTTTGCCTCCCAGATTCACCCCTCTTGAGCAACTTGTAGGATGAGGACAGCTTCCTGAGGTGGTGCCTGCCTGCCAAGATAAGGTGCTAGGCAGATGTGGGCTGCTGAGTTGGAGGTCCCAGAAAGACCCAAGGCCAACCATTGTTGCCCTTGGAGAAGGGTTTTCTCAACATAAAGTATCTGTCCCTTCTCTCTCAGCATATGGTTACCTACATATTATTATCGTTCTTTATAAAACTTTACTAATAGAGGCAAGAGTATTAATATACAATATAATGTCATTTTCTTAAGTAGAATTCCAGGATTAAGGTGTCACCAGGTTTTATTTCATCTGAGGTCTTTTTTTCCTGGGCTTGTAGATAGCCATTTCTGCTGTCTGCCTATGGTCTTCCTTCTATGCATGTCTGTGTTCTAAAGTGCTCTTCTTATAAGGACACTGGCCATATTGAATTAGGGCTCATCATAATGATCACATTTTAACTCAGTTACCTCTTTAAAAAATTGTTTCAGAACTTTTATTTATTTCTTTTAATGGGGTGTTAAAGATTGAACCCAGTGCCTCATATGTGCTAGGCAAGTGCTCTGCCACTGAGCTACAGCCTAAACATTTAATTCAGTTACCTTTTTAAGCATATTATCTCTAAAAGCAACTAAACTCTGAAGAACTCAGGTTTAAGATTTCAACTTACGATTTTTGAGAAATACTTCAACTCAAGGCTATGTATTATTACATCTTAGTTTACAACTTCAATCGTATCTGATCTGCCTTATGAGGAAAAACAGAAAAAAAAAAGTTTTGTCATATTTTGTCACTGCCTTATAAGGTCACAACCTTCCAGTCCATAATGTGAGTCCTTGTCATGTGCTGCTGGATAACTTCCATTAAGCTGTTAACATATATTCTGTTACTTGTAGCAACATATTTGAAATTTTAAAAAAAATAGTAAACTCTGTATCATTTTTAAATGTAAATGGCAATGATCACCAATGAAAAATGTTTTATGTAAAATACACATTTTTTCTTTTTATGGGAAAATGTCAACTTTTTATTTTATTAAAAATGTAAACATTTGAAACCAAAAAGAAAAAGGTAATTTTATGAACTCAGAATTTTTTCAAGCTGACAAAATCTTTCTCAGTTGTTCTAGTCCAGGCCCTTAGAGAAATAGGCCTGATATGCAATTAAACATGAAAGAAATTTAGTCTTATTAGTTTCCTGTGTCTGCCATAACATAAAACAATGTAACTTATTGCTTAACCATGGTTCCCTTGCTGAGCCGGCAAATACCGGCAGGTCCCGGTCCAAGGGGCCCTGGCCTGTGTGCCTTTTGTGCCAGGGGCAGTGCCAGCGGCCACTTGGGCATGGTCACCAGGGGCACACTATGGCCCAACACTGGCGTCATCTTTCCCCGTGTTCCCGCACTGGTGGCAGCCCTCACTGCCTCCATTCTCTCCTGTTCAGGCAGGACAATTGCTTGGCTGGCCGGCTCACCAAGGCCCTCTCTGCCACAGTCACAAGCATGTCCTCCTGAGAGCAAGCAGGGGACATTAGGGCACAAGCAGACATCAGCCACCCTTCCGGGCCTCCCCTGCTAGGGGGCACCTGGAGCAAAATGGCTGTTATTTAATACATACTTGTTGAATGAATGGCTAGCAAATAATAAAAAATTACTTTTGCAACAATCATGTCTCCCTACTTGGAATGGTTCCTTGGCATTCCATACTTATCCCTCAGGTTTCATCTTGAATGTCACCTTATCTGGAAAACCTTCCTGGAACTACAATTCTGTATATAATTTGCACAGAGACTAAGTAAGTGCTGTGTTTCTAGATCTACCGTAGAAGGTTGTCTTCTGTTCTTAGCTTTATTATACAGCCACAACACTTTGTAATTAGCTCTACAAAAATTTTAACATCATTTCAACTAAGTAAGGTCTCATGCAATTCTGTCTCTTTAGTAGATACTTTTAAACTCAGATTAACATTTTATTTATATTGTTAAGGTCAACATACTAACGCTATTTATTAATTTCCCACAGGTTTAGGAAATACTTTTCAAATTGTGGATTTAAAAGTTCTGTGTCAAAATGATTTATTTATGGTCAGCTTTATGTGTTTTTGAAGGCAGTTTCTCAAAATCTGTGCTGGTTTTCTATTTATTTTTCCCAGAACATCAGTAGCTGAATTCTCTAATAGGATTGAAACATTGAGTTCTCCTGAAAGCCCTGTTTGGCCACTTCAACATACACTTACACTTCATTTGTAAAGCAGAAGCAAAGAGAGTTTAAATAAAATACAAGAACATATTCCATCCACCAACAAAAATACCCACAAGGGCAAGTTGAGAATTCTTAAAAAAATACTTAATTTTATAGTTTTTATTCTAAAATTTTTATTAATATTCTATATAAAAATGTCTAAAGGATGGTAAATAAAATTTTATTCTCCTAACACATCATATATTTTACCTTGACAGTATTATGTCTACAATAGCTCTGTTTGAAATACTGCTTATCCAACGTCATGAACTTCTCTGACAATGAGTTTGTCAGTCTTACTTATCTCTGTAGTTCATATATTCTCTAAACTGTGGCATTACATAATCTGCTTAGTTTCATGTCTGTGATAAAACATTTAAAAAGCATTTGGGAGCAGAAATACATGTTACAAACATTCCACTTGGTAGATCAGTTTTTTGAATTCAGAAAGATGCAATTTTTTTCCTTTTAAAAATTAAATTATCTAAGGAAATCCTAACATTTCTCTCCACTCTCCTTCACCTTATTCTCTCTCACTCACCTGAGACAGAAGGCCAAATATGATTATCACTTTTCAGAGATAACTAAATACTGCTGAATTAGTAAATAGCAACCAATAGATTTGGGCCACAAAGTCAGTGCCAGTCATTAGGGGCACTCAATAATATGGTTTTAGTCAAGGCCACTACAGCAAACCCAAAGATAGTTAGGTCTTAGTAAATGAGTTTTAGCAAAACAAAATCAAGGGGTTTCAGAGAAAGAGGCATTAAAAATAAAGGGAAAATACAGTTATAGACAATGTGTTTAAAAAAGTATTAATAACAAAAATTATTTTTAGGTAAGTACCTTTTTAAAAATTTTTATTTATTAATTTTTTAGTCATACATGACAGTAGAATATATTTTGATATATAACACATACATGGAATGTACATACATCAATCATATTGTCTATTCTATTCTGCTGCCCTTTCTATCCTCCCTGATTCTCCCCTCCTCTCCCAATCTAATGTGACACACTTTTTTCCCTTAATCTCATTACAACATCATATACGTATTCTGTATAACAATGAGGTTCTCCTTCCATCTTCTGTGCAATTCCCCTTCTCCCTCTTTTTCCCTCCCACCTCTTTTCCCTATTTAGTGGTAGTCTTCTTCTCATGCTCTTCCTCCCTATCCCATTTTGAGTCACCACCTTATATCAGAGAAGACATTCGGCATTTGTTTTTTAGGGATTGGCTAACTTCACTTAGCATAATCTGCCCTAATGCCATCCATTTGCCTGCAAATGCAATGATTTTATTATTTTTTATTGATGAGTAATATTCCATTGTGTATAAATGCCACATTTTTAATCCATTCATCTATTGAAGGACATCTAGGTTGGTTCCACATTCTAGCTATTGTGAATTGTGCTGCTATAAACATTGATGTGGCTGTCCCTGTAGTATGCTCTTCTTAAGTCTTCTGGGTATAGTCTGAGAAGGGGAACAGCTGGGTCAAATGGTAGTTCCATTCCCAGTTTTCCAAGGATTCTCCATACTGCTTTCCAAATTGGCTGCACCAATTTGTAGTCCCACCAGCAATGTATGAGTGTACCTTTTTCCCTGCATCCTCCCCAGCACTTATTGTTGTTTGATTTCATAATGGCTGCCATTCTTATTGGAGTGATATGGTATCTTAGAGTAGTTTTAATTTGCACTTCTCTGATTGCTAGAGATGGTGAGCATTTTTCATGTGTTTGTTGATTGATTGTATATCTTCTTCTGAGAAGTTTCTGTTCAAGTCACAAAAGTCAACTCAAAATGGATCAAGGAGCTAGGAATCAGACCAGAGACTCAACGTCTAATAGAAGATAAAATTTGTACTAATCTTCATCACATGGAGGCAGGCCCCAAATTTCTTAATAAGACACCTATAGCACAAGAGTTAAAACCAAGAATCAACAAATGGGATGAATTCAAACTAAAAAGTTTTTTCTCAGCAAGAGAAATAATTTTCGAGGTGAATAGGGAGCCTACATTCTGGGAGCAAATTTTTACCCCTCAAACATCAGATAGAGCTCTAATCTCTAGAGTATACAAAGAACTCAAAAAGTTAAACAACAAAAAGTAAATAACCCAATCAAAAAATGGACCAAGGACTTGAACAGAAACTTCTCAGAAGAGGATAGGTAAGTCACTTTTTAAAGGCAATTTGCTCAAAATAACCTAGCACTATGTAAAAAAGTTCAAAGAGTTAACTGTTTGGTGAGAAAATAGACTCTGATACTTAGGTAAAGGATAACTTAAGACAATTTACAGGAAAAACACCTAAATTCTAATTTCCAAAAAACAATCAAATCAGTTTTTATTTGACTTAATCATATTACTTTATGACTAGATCTAGATGGCAGGAAACAAAAATGATTAAAATATTTTTCTTATGAGCATGTACTTCATATTGCTTTGACTATTCTTTTTTTATTGGTTGTTCACAACATTATTAAGGTATCAAAATAAAATTATCCTGAATGGAATTAAATAGTCAGGGACACAGTTTTCAAGACTATTGAAATAGATGGACCATAACTGTTCTAAAATAAAGTGGAGTACAGCTTTGAAGCACTAAGGTGATACAAGAGGAAAAAAGGACTGAAGAATGTTCAGGGCACATTAGCTAATGTGATTAGGTCATTTCATCTGTTTGCCACTTGGTGTTTATGGGTGTGACTCTCATATGCCAAATTCACAGTCAAACATTTCCTTACAAAATACTCTTGTCTGGTCCTTTTCTGACAAGTGACTGCAGTGTGATCATGGACATGGGATGGTGATGGTGGCCGGCCGGCCCCTGGCCACCCAGAGACAGACACAATGGTTATGGCCACTGCTACAGCCGTCATCCTTGTAATCTCCACCACCATGATCTCCACCTCAATGTCTTGCAGCTCCGAGATCTAGGCCAGCATCTCTGTGGCGACACAGAAGGGGTCACACAAGGCCATGATTCCAGGGCTGCTGGTGGGCCAAGAGGAAGGCAGGCAGTGGGAGGACAATGATATCCCATGGAAGGTAGAGAGAGCAGGCACTGCAGTGGGGTGCCAGACCTCCCAGGGCAGGAGACCCCCTCCCTAGGCCACTGTTCCTCCTGTCCCTATCTGCCTCCCACTGGACCTCCTCCTATTTCTCATTATTTATTACCTTTGTATTCAGATTATTTCCCATTATTTGTTGTTTTTGTATTCAGATGTTATGTCAGTTTTATATTTCTTTATTTCTTTCTGAGTAAGGATTGGTCCAAATTAAAATAGAAAATTCTGTTTATGCATACTCTTCTACTGTCTATCATCTCTCTTGGTTTGGGCTATGTAGTAAAATTTGAATGGTCAATAGTTGGTGTGAAAATTTTTATTATTTTTCCTTGCTTACATTTTGGACTGTTATCCTCAAATCTACCTGGTTTTCTATAATTCACAGGATCTGAAGGATCATCTCCAAAGAATGAAGCTTCAGTCTTCAGTCTAGACCCGGAAGAGAGCATGGAGTTAAGAAGAAAATCAAGAAATCTAATGGAGATAAACACACACACACACACACACACACACACACACTCTAATGGAGATAAACACACACACACACACACACACTTTTCACATTCTTTTAAATATGAAGCTTGGGTTTGTAGCTCAGTTGGTAGAACTCTTGCTTACCATATTTTTAAAAAATAAAAGATATTGTATCCCTCTACTATAAAAAGTTTTAAATAAAATAAGTAAATATGTAGCACACCTGTTGCTGAGAACAATTTTTGAAATTTTGTACTTTCCAACTGTGCATATTGTACACTTTTTAGAAATATGCTTAGTAATGCTATGTGTGATGCTTCTGGAGGTTGAGATCTTTGCTTGCAGTAGATTCTCTGTAAAAGAATGGGCAATTATGTGCCTATTTCAAAAGTCTTCTCCTGTATACCCCGCAAAAAAGTTATATGGCTTTTATCTGCTACCTTAATTTTAGTTGTATTCTTTGATGTTAACACATTTTGTATGATTGTATTTTATAGCTGTATTGAATCAAATAGTATTAAATATTAGATATGATTTAATAATGCTAATAAGTTTAAACTCAGTTACTTTTTTCTCAAAAAATTACAGATTCTGATGTTCAGTTTAATTTCATTCCCTATTCAGATGCAGAAAGTGGGGCTCACTTGTAGAATGTGTTGTACCTTTTAACACCTCATATATACATCCCATATAACACAAAAGGCAAAAGTAAAATAGCAATCCTAAAAAAAATAATATGGCAGGAAAAAATAGTGGAAAATAGAGAAATTGTACAGAAATAAAACATTAACAAAAAACAGACATAAATAAAATGTGCCAAGAGAATGTGAATTTTCATGGTGGAAAAGATCACTAAATAACCCACTCAAAGGTTGAAAATAGAATAAAGCCAAAGATAAATTTTCATTAACATTCTCTATTTGGGACTTAAATCTACTTTCTAAATATAGTAATATTTATACTTGGGTATATCCAAAGTAAAATTTTCACAGATCAAAAGTATGACTTGTAATTGACTACAGCTTGGTGTTTAGAGATACACATCATATTTTCAATATTCTCAGGAAAGAGTATCAAAAATACACTTTTATTCCAATTAAATTTTAATGAGCATACATAAGAATGACACTTCCCCCAAAGACAAAGGAAGAATAGATTGGAGTTGTGACCAACCTCATAATTTTATATTCTCTTGAAATAAGATCAGTTGCAGTTGCCTTTATTTCTATTCAAATGAACACTATCATAATTTGTCTTCTTCATTATCACAGAGAAAAAAAGAGAAACTCAATATCATATCCTCCAACATTTCTTATATAATGCCTTCTTGAATCTTATGAATGTATTTATTGTGCTCAAAGCCAGTTACCTAATATTTTGTAAGTTGTTCAATGCAGTAAGCCTGGAGTTTTCCATAAGTATATTCCTTTTGACAGTTAAGTAACTTTGAGATTATTAATCACTCTGTTTGCATAAAAACAAATGAGCTTTAACTCATTTGTATATACTTATTACAAATATTTTCAAAATTACAGAGCAATTACATGAATTATTAAAACAGTAAGACATTACTAATTTAGTTTAATATGACACAACTATGTCATTATTCATATATCACAAAATAGACATTAGTGTTTGTAGTTATAATTAACTCCTAGTTGTAAAAATGCATGTAGTTCTAAATATATTTGATTATCTGAATTAATTCTATAATAATAATGATTTATCCTGCTATACTCAAGTTACTTACTATTATCATTCCTGGAAATAATAATGTTCAAAATTCTTTGGCAAGTAAATATTTAGAATACTCAACTTGGTAAAATCAAATAAGCCATGAGAAGAGATATGTTGGGTTAATTCCATTCATTTCAAGTATTTCTCTCAAAGGGATATATAATAAAAAGCATTTGAGATTAAAAACTTTAGGAAAAGTTAATTACTTTGCCTCTGTTGGGGCTTTTAGAAGAAATAATGTAATATATACTTTAAAAAGTCTCCACCTGTGGAGTTGCTGTTGTTGTTAACATATCTTTTTAAAATATTTTCAATTGTAGATGGACACAATCATATTTATTTTATGTGGTGCTGAGTATTAAACCCAGTATGTCACATGTGCAAGGCACTCTACCAAATAACTACAGTCCTAGCCCTTATTAATATATTTGTTAATATTGTTTCAAAAGTAATAGTTTTGACACTTTCTAAGTCTAATAACTCAAAATTGTCTGTATGCCTCAGCACCTCTGTAATTTTTTTCCGTACTTTTTAGGGGGTCTTTTTTTATGTCTCTACCACATTTCAATATTGCATTACTATCAATTAAAATTGTGGTATCTGAAATTTGAGTGGGGCTTCATAGTCTACCAAGCATATCAAATGTTTAGAATGATCATTCCATGAATCCTCAGAAAGTATATTATTCCTCATTCATTGCTAAGAAAATAAATCAGAATGAGAAGACTTAAGAGGACACAGCAGAAGATTCAAGACTTCAATAACAGACCTGCTAATATTAATTTTAGTAAAACTTCTTTTACTATCCAAGGTAAATGATTTACCTAGCCTTTTACAAGACTTGTTCATTTCTTGTCTCATACATAATACAAGGCAAACTGAACACTTGGGACTTGGAAGTTTTAGATCTCCTTTTTCTTCTTCCAATACACTGGAGTAAACAAAACTTAATTTTACCCAAAACACTTCATACTTAACCATGATCTCTCTCCTATTTTTCCATACATTAGAGAAGTTATTTTCTCTTAAAAGGTAACAAAACAGTTTTATTTTGCCATACATTAGAAAAGTTATTTTCTCTTAAAAGGTATCAAAACAGTTTTTTTTTTCCTTTCCCAGGTCTGGTTTGAGTTTCTTCCAGTAATTATAAACCTACCATGACTAATTTTTCCTGGTATCTGGACCACTATGTGTGATTCTAAAACCTTTGATGTTATTTATTTAACAATAATAACTAGTTTTGCTTTGCTTTAGATTTAATATAATACTAAGTATTAGTCAAACTATAAAACAAGAGAGAAATTTGTTGGAAAAAAATCAATTGCTCTAATCTCATTTAATCAAAGAGCTTCACAAAAGTAATAGTTACCCATCAAGTAGTAAATGTAGTTATATATGAATCACTACATTTTATAGTTCCGATAAGTAAGTATTGCTAAAGTAAATTTTTAGCTTGAAGAAGTAACTAATACTTGGTTATTCTGCAACAAATTGTATGTAAGTCTCCAAACACATAATTAAACTTTCAAAATGATGTTATTGAGTTTATTTTAAATTTAGGAAAGATTAGTGACTTACATGAGGAGATACATCTCAGTGGCATTAAATAGAAAAATATTCAAAAGAAAGTTCTTCTGAGTCAAAGCATCTGTAAAATAATCTTTCTTCTGTTTTTAGAAGTTATATGTGATTATTTTCAATTGTTTCAAATCTAATTCATAATTATTTATTTACACTAATCAGAACCAAATTTTTTATTTCATTTAACCCTACAAAGTATTTAATGTAGCATTTCAAAATGTTCATCATTAGTCGAACCAAAAAAAAAAAAAAAACACTACATAAATATTTGCAGTCAAATAGTTTTGGGGAAGGCTGTGGTAATATATGTGGATTTACATTTATCAAGAGAAATATGAATTTTAAGATTGAGGAAAAATTCCTTCAGCTTATTTCTTTTCAATACATTGACACAGTTTTTCTTGAATTTCAATACCTTCTAGATATAAAATGATGTTGTATTAACATAGCAAATTGAATTCCACATATTAAAAGAGCTTTGCCCTTAGATGATAATGCTCAATATAAATAACTAAAAATATTAAAATATAAGTTTAAAGCATGCATTTGTGCTATAACTAGTGGGATCAAACAAGTACTATCAGTCATAAAATATGGTTATCAGTTCTCAATAATGTTCTCCTTTAAAACTATTATTCTCCACAAGTGTTTAAAATAATGTTAGCTTTATCAATCATCTTTCACAAATTTTAAGCAAATTTTAGTAGATTGGTAATGATAAATAGTATGAATTTTCAGATATAATGAATTACCTCTGGAATTATCATGCACACTAAATTAATGCAGCATTGGTGGGCACTTATTGTTAGGAGTTAGAGTTATCATTTACCTCTTTTCCTTTATGACTTAAGGAAATGTAATGCCAATTCCATCTGTCAAATGAGAAATGGAATGCTTTTTCACCACTAGCGAAAACTGAAATCATTGTACTGGAAATTTGCAATTAAGGTAAAGTGTGGAAAGAAATAGCCTATTGAAACCCAGTTGCAAAAGAAGGAAAGTAGAGAGTTCATAGAACTTTTCTGTGCATTTGTGAAACATTTAGTTCAGCTAGTTCTATAAGAATAAAGCTCATGACAACTTGTCCATGTTGTTCCAGCACTCTCTCTTGAGCTGATTGTAAATGAGGCAGCCCTTGTTGCTCATTGTGCTGGAAGCCATCCAATTCCATCCAGAAAGCTCATTTTAGTGTAAAGCTGGCCCCCCTCATGTCAGTGTACAGAGAAACTGTGTCACTAGTGACCTTATGAAGCAACTGAATCTACCAAACTTTTATAGACTTTGCCTATCACTGGTTATTCTATTTTATTGAACCAATAAATACTCTTAAATTGTATGTAATTTTTTCTTTAAGAGAAGCCAATCTGTTATACACATAAAATTGAGGACAAAACAACTGCAGGATTGAAGGAATTTTAAAAATCTGAGTCATAGATGTTATCGAATCGCTGCCTGATTCCATACAGAAACCCACATATCAACCTTGGGAGCACACTCCATACCTACTGTATGGTAGTAAGGAAACAAGGAAGGCAAATTTGGGAAATTGTGCTTTCACAGCTTATTGCCTTTCCTAAGATCCCTGGTAGTGAATTATAAGCTAATACACTATCTTTTCAATTAAGGCAAATCAAGTTTGAATTTCTGTTTGCCTGAAACTCCAAATATATTAAATAAAAATAAATAAATATGGCTGGAAATACAAACCATGTCTCAATAATGATCCTAAATGTTAATGGCTTAAATTCACCAATTAAAAGACATAGGTTAGCAGACTGGATTAAAAAACAAAGATCCAACAATATTCTCCCTACAGGAGACTCATCTCATAAGAAAAGACATACACAGACTGAGGGTGAAAGGATAGAAAAAATCATAATATGCACATCGACTGTGGAAGCAAGCAGGGGTTTCCATCCTTGTATCAAATAAAGTAGACTTCAAACAAAAGTTAATCAAAAGGAATAAAGATGGACATTACATACTGCTCAAGGGAACCATATACCAATAAGACATAGCAATCATAAATGTATATTATATGTCCCAAACAATGGTGCAGCTTTGTTAATCAAACAAATTCTTCTCAAGTTCAAGAGTCAAATTGACCACAGCACAATAATCTTGGGTGATTTTAACAGACCTCTCTCACCACTGGACACATCTTCAAAACAAAAGTTGAATTAAAAAACTACAGAACTCAATAATAAAATCAATAACTTAGACTTAACTGACATATAGAGAATATTTCAACCTGCATCAAGTGGATACACTTTTTTTCTCAGCTGCACATAGATCCTTCTCTAAAATAGACCATATAATATCATACAAAGCAACTCTTAGCAAATACAAAAAAAATGTATAGATACTACCATGCATTTTATCAGATCATAATGGAGTGAAATTGGAAATGAACTACAAAATAAAAAATAAAATTTTCACCATCCCTTGGAGACTAAACAATATGCTACTGAAAGAACAATGGGTTACAGAAGACATCAAGAAGGAGATTAAAAAATTCTTAGGGGTAAATGAGAACATAGACAAAACATATCGAAATCTCTTGGACACTATGAAAGCAATACTAAGAGGAAAATTAATTGCATGAAGTTAACTCCTTAAAAATAAAGTCAACAAATAAATGACCTCACACTATATCTAAATCCCTAGGAAAAGAAGAACAAATCAGCAGCAAAAGCAGTAGAAGGCAAGAAATAATTAAAATTAGAGCTGAAATCAAAACAAAAGAAGCAACTGAAAAATTAACAAAAAGTTAGTTTTTTAAAAAATAAATAAAATTGAAAGTCCCTTAGCTATGCTAATAAAGAGAAGAAGAGAGAAAACTCAAATTACTAGCACACATGATGAAAAAGCTAATATCACAACAGACACTACAGAAATACAGAGGATAATTAGAAAATATTTTGAAAACTTATACTCCAATAAAATAGAAGACACTGAAGGCATGGACAAATTTCTTCAGTCATACAATCTGCCCATATTGAATCAGGAAGACATACACAACTTAAACAGACCAATATCAAGTGATAAAATAGAACACACCATCAGAAGCTTACCAGTCAAGAAAAGCCTAGGATCGCATGTATACTCAGCCAAGTTCTACAAGACCTTTAAAGAAGAACTCCTAAATACTATTTCAGGAAATAGAAAAAGAGGCCACAACTTCCAAACTCACTCTATGAAGCCAATATGACCCTGATATCAAAACCAGGCAAAGACACATTAAAGAAAGAAAACCTCAGACCAATATCTCTAATGAACATAGATGCAAAAATTCTCAATAAAATTCTGGCAAATCAAATACAAAAAACATATCAAAAAGATTGTGCACCATGATCAAATGGGATGCAGCCCATGGATGAAAGGTTGATTCAACATACAATAATCTATAAATGTAATTCATCACATCAATAGACTCAAAGAAAAGAATCATATGATCACCTCAATAGATGCAGAAAAAGCATCTGACAAAATACAGCACTTTACATGTTCAAAACACTAGGAAAACTAGGAATAACAGGAACATATCTTGACATCGTAAAAGATATCTATGCTAAGCCTCAGGCCAACATCATTTTAAATAGAGAAAAATTAAAGACATTTTCTCTAAAAACTGGAATAGGACAGGGATGCCTTCTTTCACTATTTCTATTCAACATAGTTCTTGAAACACTGGCCAGAGCAATTACACAGATGAAAGAATTAAAAGGATACACACAGGAAAAGAACAACTCAAACTGGCACTATTTGTTCATGATATAATTCTCTACATAGAAGACCCAAAAAGCTTCACCAGAAAACTTCTAGAAATACTAAATGAATTCAGCTAAGTAGCAGGATACAAAATCAACACTCATAAATCAAAGGCATTTCTGTATAACAGTGAAAAATCCTCTGAGAAAGAAATGAGGAAACTACCCCATTTACAATAACTTCAAAAAATAAGATACTTGGGAATCAACAACAAAAGAGATGAAATATCTATGCAATGCAAACTATAAGTCCCTAAAGAAAGAAATAAAAGAAGACCTTAGAAGATGGAAAGACCTACCTTGCTCTTGGATGAGAAGAATTAATATTATCAAATGACTATACTACCAAAAGCACTATACAGATTCAATGCAATTCCAATCAAAATGCCAATGGGATTCCTCATAGAAACAGAAAAAGTAATCGTGAAATTAATCTGAAAAAATAAGGGACCCAAAGAAGCTAAGGCAATCCTTAGCAAGAAAAGTGAAACATCAATATACCAGATATTAAACTATATTACAGAGCAATAGTAACAAAAACAGCATGGTATCGGCACCAAAACAGACTGGTAGACCAATGATACAGAATAGAGGACACAAAGACTAACCCCCCAAATTACAATTATCTTATATTAGACAAAGGTGCTAAAAGCATGCACTGAAGAAAAGACAGCAACAAATGGTGCTAGGAAAACTGAAAATTCATATGCAACAAAATGAAATTAAATCCCTCTCACCTTGCATAAAAGTTAACTCAAAGTGGATGAAGGACCTAGAAATTAAACCAGAGACTCTGTGTCTAATAGAACAAAAAGAAGGCCTAATCTTCATAATGTGGTATTAAGCCCCAACTTCCTTAATAAGATTCCTATAGCTCAAGAATTAAAATCAAGAATCAATAAATTGGGTGGAATCAAACTAAAAAGTTTCTTCTCAGCAAAAGAAACAATCTGTGAGGTGAACAGAGAACCTACATACTGAGAACAAATTTTTACCCCCTCACACATCAGATAGAGCACTAATCTCTGGTGTATATAAAGAACTCAAAAAGCATTAAAAAACCCAATCAACAAATGGTCCAAGGACCTGAAAAGACACTTCTAGAAGAGGATATAGAGTCAATCAACAAATATTTGAAAAATTCTCATCATCTCTAGCAATTAGAGAAATGCAAATCAAAACTACTCTTAGATATCATCTCACTCCAGTCCGAATGGTAGCTATTATGAAGATAAACAACAACAGTGTTGGTGAGGATGTAGGGGAAAAGGGCACACTCACTGGTGGGACTACAAATTGGTGCAGCCAATATGGAAAGCAGTATGGAGATTCCTTGGAAATCTGGGAATGGAACCAGCATTTGACCCAGCTATCCCTCTTCTCTGTCTATACTCAAATGACTTAAAAACAGCATCTTACAGGGACACAGCCACAACAATGTTTATAACAGCACAATTCACAATAGCTGAACTATGAAGCCAATCTAGATGCTCTTCAGTGGATGAGTGGATAAAAGAAATGTGTCATGTATACACAATGGAATTTTACTCATCAATGAAAGAGAATAAAATCATGGCATTTGCAGGTAAATGGATGGCGTTGGAGAACATAATGCTAAGTGAAGTTAGCAAATCCCAAAACAATAAATGCTGAATGTTCTCTCTGATATAAGGCTAACTGATAGAGGGGTAGGGATGGGAAACATGGGAGGAATAGATGAAATCAAGATAGGGCAGAGGGGTGGGAGGAAAAAGAAGGGTAAGGGGACTAGCAAGGATGTTGGAATGTGATAAACATCATTATCCAAAGTAAATATATGAAGACACGAATTGGTGTCAACATAATTTATATACAACCAGAGATATGAAAATATGTGCTGTATATGTGTCATAAGAATTGTAATGCATTCTGCTGTCATTTATTTTTTTAAATCAATTTAAAAAACACTGGCAAAAAAGAAACAGAAAATGCAAAAAATAAAAATGAAAGAAAGAAAAAAAGAAATATGTGAGAGAGTATATGCTAAAAACCAAAACCAAAACTAACAATAAAACCCCAGAATGCTTCCAGTAATCATACTGTAGAAGTATTGCAATTTTATTCTTTGACTGATATGTATTATGGGACAAAAGAAATGAGCATTTATGAGACATGAAAATTAAATTATTCCCTCTATGCTTCCAAACCAGAGTTATCAATATGGAAGAAACAGTATTCAAAAAATAAAGATGATAAATAGAAGCTCTACTCTCAATTAAGTATCAATATACACATGGAAGTATAAAGTTCATAAGCATGGATGTATATACACACATAAAATATATACACACATATAAAGACATGATAAATATGTAAAATATATACATATATACACACATATAATGATATAATAAGTAAATACTTATATATACACATATTAAAGTATATCCTCAAATCCTCCCATCCCCCTCCAGTCTCTCCCAGGTCCAGTGGAACTCAGGGGTCCCTGAGTGCTGAAAGAAGGATGCAGTAGTCACTGTGACCCAGCATGCCTGGTGCAGTCAGCCAATGACTGCAACTCCTAGCACCCTAGTGAGTGGTGCTGGTAGGTGAGTGAGAGGCCATAGGTCAGAATGGCCACTCCCCCCTGTAGACCCATGCTCCACTTCCAGTGGCTGAGAAAGTGAGTGTTGCATTTGTTAAAAATAATGTGTCTCTGGGCATTGGTCCCTAGATCCTCCCTCATACCATGGCAGGTGAACTGGTGCTTGTCTTGTATCTTCCTCTGATGTGGCTGGGACAGGAAGCTCCTTGCTTGCCTGCACAGGGTGAGTCAGAGTGCTGTCCGTCCACCCGTCTGTGACATGGGCAGATTTCTGGAGAGTGACCAGGATGCAATATTTCTCTTTATGTATTTATATAATCTAATATAGAAGAGTATTTTAAAGCCACAATTAAATATCAAACTTTTTCACTAAAATATATTTCTTCTTATACCCATCAAATTTTGTCTCTTGTTATTATTATCGCATAGATTTCTTGTGTGCTAGATAAGCATTATGAACTTTCATAGATTATTTTCACTTATATATCTTTTGCTAGTATATGCAAACAATTCATGCTAAGGTTTTATTTACATTGAAGTGAATTATATCTGATCAATATATTAGTTTTCTTTGGGGATGCACTTAAGTAATTTTAATTGATACAGAAAATTAAACTCACACTGCCCTTAACATAACACTTTCTCTTCTGCTATTTAGTAAAAATGGATCACAAAACTGTTAAATTTGTGCTGTTCTGCTGACAGTAAAACTTAATGAATGCCCGTATGCTATCAAGTGCAAGTTAAAAGAGTAGAGTTAAAGAAATTTTTTTATTGTATGTGAAATGTGAGTATTTTAGAAAGCAAATTGGCTAAAAGCAATTTAATGAGGTACCTTCTAAATTGAGGTGATAAGAAGGTTTTGTAGTGCCACAGTCTGGCTGGGTAAAATAACCGGGAGGTGATGAGCAACTTGAAGGTTAAAGCAGGAACTGCTTTATTGAGGAGAAACTCAGGGGGAACTGACCACGAACTCAAGGTAGTGGGTACCCAAGGTAGCAGGCACCACTTTATTGCGGAATAGCAAAGGTATATATACCTAACTGATTACACACAGCTTGACTCAATTAGCATTATCTAGATACAGCAGTCAGCCAATAAGGAATCATCATCTTAATGGCTCAGTGGCGTTGCCTCACAAACCACTCCTCCTGGCAAACAGCCAGATGCCATCTTGACTTGATTTATGGTCCCCAACATTGTAGAAGTTGTGAGAAAGCAATTTAGATGTTCCTGATGATGTCTAAGAGGCCTGGGTGCCTAGAATCAATCTAAATCTGAAACTACTTCAAGGATATTGAATAGGAACACTGTGTCCTGTAACATTTTTGTATTTATCTTTGCTTGTTGATCTGCAATCACTCTTAAGACATTAACTATTTATTGTACTGTTCCATTTAAAGAGTCAGAGAATGAAGACATAAATCTCCAAAGACCAAAGTGATGTTCCTGAACAGGAAGTTTCTCTATGTGTCCTATATCCATGACTACTTTTTAATTTTTCATTATATTTCAACTATAATTGGAAAAACTCTCATATTACTTTCAGGTCTATATTCATGTAAGTTTTGACTTATCTCTTGAATGTCCCAACTTCAAGAGATAAGTCAAAACTAATAAAAATAATTTGTTATTTACCAAAGACATATTTAGCCTAAACTTCTACGATAAATATGTCTTTGGTAAATAATAAATTAAAACACCTCATTATGTATAAAGTCATAAATAACTTTCCGCATCATTTATTATTTACTACCAGCAAGACATCTGTTAAGAGTTTACACACATTATCTAATTTAACCCCTATGGTTCCTAATAGGCTCCATTTAAAGATGCTCAAAGATCCCTGACGTTTCCAAGTTTTGAAATATTAATGGAGAAAATGGGCATTTTAACCCAGTTCTTCTCAGGCTGAAAATCAAATATATTATTGTTTAAAATATTAAATACAAAATCATAACTGTGAAAAATTTAATGAGACAATTTTTAATTTTACATTGAATTTGGTTTATGTAGAAAAGGCTAACGTAAGAAAAGGTAATGAGAGATTTGACTGCAAAATTATTTTAAATGACTTCACAAAAAAAGAATCCATAAATTGCAGATAAAATTAGTATTATATCTATCAAATAGTAAAAATTTACATGAAAAAGTGATATTATCAATTGAAAAAAATAATGCTTGTACAATTAGGAAGAGACAGGGCACATACCTTACTAAATAAGAAATACAGAGGCAGCATTAACATATAAGAAATGCTGAAATACATACTAACTAATATGTAAAACTTTTTAAGGTGAAAAATCATTTTAGAATTTGGAGATGGGCAATATTTTTTTAAAAAATCTAAAAATATTTGTAAAATAAAAAAATTGCTTTGAAAGAAAGAAAAGAGAATTCAAGGTTTTAAATATGTTGAAAGGAAGAGAGAAAAAAAGGAAAAGGAAGAGTAATCAATATGAAAATCACTCAAATCAGTCAATGTAATGAAAAACCAAAAAAAAAAAAAACAAATAAAAAACACCAATGCGCAACAGAATGATCAAATTTACTGGATTTAAAGTCCACTACTTATGGTGAAAAAAGATAAATTTATTACCACCATATATTACAAAGGTAATATATTACCTTAGACTAGAAAAATGAAGAATAGTGTTACTTTATTAGATAAGTAACAACTTATACAAATGCCTGGAATTTTATTGAGTTTGAAGCTGAGAATTAAACCAACTGTCACAAAGATTTATAGATTATCTCTTAGTGATAACATTTTTTTAAAATTTTTTGTCTACTAAGAGTTGTTTCAGAGTAATGTCTTTATTGTTTCCACAATTAAATAGCTGAAAACAACTGTGTTGTAAAAGATGGAGGACAATGGGAAAAGTTTAAGCTGCATTTGGACTAATCAAAGAGCAAATTAATGTATTTTCTGATTTTAAAAATACTAAAAAATATGAACACTTTTTAGCTCATGAATATTCTTCCAAAATATAACAAGTATTATATATATAAACTATCTATATATGAAGATTACTGTGACATTTTTTATAGCATCTGAAAATTGGGTGTAGATTCCACAAGTCTATATAAAGGAATGGATTTAATTTTAGCATATCCATTATGTGAAAAAAAATTATTAACTTAAAATTATGATGCCAATTTATTTACTCTAATAATAGGTATAAAAAGGTAATAAAGTTGAAAAAAACATGTTTGATCCTGGTTTTGAAAAATGCTAATCCAGTATTAATGATTCATAAGATTATACAGAAAATATTAGCCATAATCAAGAGGATAATTCTTTTTTATTTTACACTGAACTTTATGAACATAAAAAATTGACATCCTATTCCTAAAGTATTGTTAGATGTTTGACAATAGGTAGAAATAACACAAAATTAGAGAATGAGTACTAATGCTAAAATTTAAGCTACAACTTTATTTCCACCTATGTGAATAATGAAACACATTATTTTTAAGTGTTCCTCATTCTTTGGTCATTTGAAAATGTAAGGCTGTATATAAATATACTTTGAACATGAAATAATATTTACAAAATTACTTTTTTTCAGAATAAATTTTAGAACCCCTAAATTTTCTTATGCTTCATAAAAGCACTATTGTGATTCTTACCAGGCCAATAATAATAACACTTAAAATAAAAAAAATTTCAAGGCTGAGATTTCCCTTTCATGCTCAGAAGATAAACAGACAATTTGCACCAAATTATACATTTGGGACAAACAAAACCTTGATCTGTCAGTACAAGTAGAGAAAGTGAAGCTCAAGTGCTGCAAAAGGATTTGATATTACAATAGTTTGTTTCTTTGTTTGTTTTGGTACCAGTGATTGAACTCAGAGGCCCTGGACTACTGAGCCACATCCCAGCTCTATTTTGCATTTTTTAGATATTTTTTAGTTGTTGATGGACCTTTATTTATTATTTTTATATGTGGTGCTGAGAATAAAACACAGTGCCTCACACATGCTAGGCAAACACTATATTATGAGCCACAACCCCAGCCCTCATATTTTGTATTCTTATTTAGAGATGGTCTCACTGATTTGCCTAGTGCCTTGCTGTTGCTGAGGCTGGCTTTGAACTCATGAGCCTCTAAGCCACTGGGATTACAGTTGTGCACCAACCTGCCTGGCTGATAGCACAATAATTTATTAAAGCAGAAGCATCTTCTGTGAATTTATTGGACAGCTTCTGCTAACACCCTTTCAAGTGCAATCATGGGTTTCCTTCATTCTGATGACTGATTCCTTTCTCTTCTTCTGTCCAGATAACTTTAAGCTCCTTATCTTTATTGAATCTAACTTAGAAAACAAATGTGTTGTATTCTAACATCAAATATGAAACACATTTTTGTAATAGAACATTGTTGTCTTTGATTTTCCATATTATATCCCTAAAATAAGAGACACTTCGAAAAGACATTACATTGTGTTTTATGAACATTCCAAATAATAAGTAGCTAAGATAAATATTTTCTGAACTCTGAATGTTAAAATCTGGTACTTCTTTATATTCTCATATTCTAAAATAGCTACTGTTACTTCTTTGTATTTTCATATTCTAAAATAGCTAATATGATGGGCATAGGTGTTCAAACTGGAGAGATTGAGTAAAGGTTGACACTAGGGGGTTGAAAATTGTTCGCCTTGTTTTCTTCTAGTTTAATTATCATTTTTAGTTGAGTTCCCCTTAATTTTATGTTGGAATACTATAATAATATCCTGACTCTCCTGTGTGTGTGTGTGTGTATTTTTCAATTTACTCTTTAAGCTCATATGTCTGATATCAGCACCTCCCTATATAAGCACCATAACTGTTCCCAGTAAAAAGCAAAAGCAGACACACTTAAAATGTTGCATCTACAATTTACCCCTTTCCCTCAAATGTTACTTTCAATACATCATCATTTTGTTGTTAACAAGTTAAATATTCTCCAATTCTCCTTATTCTATCCTCTTTGTTATTACCACAAATCAGTGTTCTGGAGTGGGAGACTCCCCTGAGAACATCTGAAAATGCCTAAAGATATCAAGATGTTGTTATACTGGAGGTGAGGGAAATATTACTGACAGCTAGTGAGTAGAAGCCTTGGTTACTGATAAATTACTGATAAACTACTACATTTTTACAGCAAAACCCCCAACAGCACAGAATTCTGCAATGCAGAACCATCATAATGCTGAGGTCCAGAAACTGCCTGAGATCAAGACATCATTAACTGGTAAGTAGATACCTGAAACAACAGGATGAATGAATGATCTCTCTCTGTTGCTCTGGCTCCCATCCAAGACAAATTTCCACACTATAGCAGAGCCAGTCTGTCCAAAATGTAAAAAGAGCCTGTATTTTATACTTAAAACTTCAATTACTTAGTACAAGGGATGGAAGGCATTATAAAATTCTTAATAAATTATTTCCTCATTAACTCTTTGGTTTCTTCTCACCTCCCTTTTTCTTTCTATACCAAACTTCAGTGCTACTGAAGAGGTTTCTATTATTTAAACGTTCATCTTCTCTCTCTGTTATCTGATTTCTGACATTTTCATATGCTGAAGCTTCTGCATGATTGCTATGACACTCAATTGATAGGGCTTGTTCCCTTTGGACATAGGTCTCCCTCTGAGGGAAAAATAGAATGTAATCAGGAAAATGCAAATAACCACTGCATCACGAGAATTTCTGAGAGAGCTTATTAGACTATTTTGGAAAATTAATTTAGTACATTTTATAATTGAGTTGGATTCTAAAAAACAAACACCCACCTCAGTTTGATATTTTTGCCATTTTAACACACAATAAGATACTTCTGAGACAAAGTTTTTCTCCTGATTTGTTTTGGCACTGGAACCTGGAGGCATCCCCCAGGACAGAGTGGCTAAGGAAGATGGACTTCCCTTCATTTTCAGATGCCCCAGTTGTGTGAGCATTAAATATTATTCCATCTACTTAATAGCCAGGAAGTCACAAAATAATTGAGAAAAAAATAGCAGGTTTTGAGACACCGAGGAATTTTTCCTGCTTATACTTTAAGAAAGGCAAATCAATATGAACAAAATTTCTAGTGATGTTAATTGGCTTAGGTTAGGTAGGGGATAGTCATTTGAACAAGTCACTGACATATCAAATGTTACCTTTTGGAATTTTAAGCAATTTTATGACAAAGGAAACTGATTTTGCCAATCTGAGAGATAGTGGAGACTTTTTCTCCTTGAATAAAATCATCCTACTGACTTACACAGATAGATCTCAAATTTTTGTATCATGCTGCTTGATTTTGCAAATGCCACTGTCCAATTTCCCTTAGATTTTTTTCAGTTCTCCTGTGTAATATGTTGGAGTAGTTTCTTGGCCTGATGGGCCTAATTTCCCCTTTGTGACACAGTGAAAAAAAGGACACTGGTAATAGACATCAATAAGTTCCATTCCAATTTTTAAAGAATTAGCATTTACATGTTTAGCTTTCAAAAAATAAAAGTCAAACAAATGTTATTACTCATAAAAGACTTGTGACACAAAATATTTAATTTTTATAATTTTGCTATTTCCTTCACTTATCCACAATAACATACTCTTTTTTAGAGTGGAAGAGATAAAAAGCTTTTGTGTTGATGACATATTAAAGAGAGAAAGTGAAATGAGCTTAAGTTTGATTTAAAAAAATGTGTTTTTCAGAATATGTGTAAGTTCAATTTTTATAAGCATTAAAACCAAGCATTTCTAAGTGATCAAACTTAACTCTTCTTTTAAATTTATTCCATAGGTAATAGCAGGCAATTAAAAACTACTCCCCACATCCACAGAAGCATTATTTTACACTTGAGAAACTCAAGTACCTTTGTTTCATTATCTATTAGAGGATATAGAAATAGTAGGCCTGACGACAAAAGTATGATATGTATAATATATAATATATATGTATAATAGATGGGTGTATTTAAGTATGTAAATTGTATCTCTGCCTGTCTTAAAAATTGCTAATTAAAAAAGTGAATGCCATTCTAATTTTATTCTGTTTAAGAGGTAATTTATTCAAGAATATTCAGAAATCATCTATCTAATGGAAGGTTAGATTTTATTAGCATAATCCAAAAGTAGCATTTATTACTGGGGAAAGTAAGTGGTGTGACACTTTCATTTGGGCTTTAAAGTTTATGTCCACTTGCACTGTAGAATTATTGTAAGAAGTTCCTTGTCACAAAATATAGAATTAATATAATAGCTCTGAATATTGGATATAATACACAGTAACTAAAAACTTTAGATATATTTTATATTTAGATTATTCTTTCATTCTTCTTTTTATATACTAGATGTTGATGATATAAAAATGATACAATATAATACCACTCCTGAAATAATTTGCATCATAATGGAGAAGATATCTATTTGTAAAAACTGAGACAAAGCACACTTAATGTTATGATTAAAGCTTTTGAAAAAGTATATGGAAATTAGATTAATAAGCTCTCACTTCTATTAGAATGGGAAAGTAATGATGATGCAGCAGAAATTCTTTGGGGCATGAAAAAAGAGAATTCAATGTGTAACTTAAAGAGCTAGAAGCAATGGAGGCAATGATGGCAAATGTTAAGCATGAATAGGGACAGAGAAGCAATAAAAATCAGAAGAGGTAGGAATTGTGTGAAGCAAAGGAATTATGTGAACAAGTATTAGTGGGGCTGAGTTTGTTCCTACAGGGAATTTGGAAGACTAATTGTGATCATGCTTGGAAGAGCTGGGGGACATATGAATAAATATTGAGTTTATTGCATAAATAATAGAATACTTTCTTACTTTTGTGGGTATGGCATGGTTAAATGTTTATTTTAGAACTAATGCTTGTGAGAGGGGAGAATGGCACACTTGAGAGAGGCTCATGACAGGAAGAGCAACTAGGGGTATGTCACTGTTCTCTAGGCTGGAGATAAGAGAAAGGAGGGTTATAAGCAATGGCAATAATGACAAAATGAGAACTTATTTAGAAAGCAGAATAAACAAAACATAATAGTAAGGATTTGATTTTCATTTGGTTTGTTGTAGCTAAAATCACAAAATTTAGAGATTTAAAATTGCCTATAGTTATGTCTCAATTATGGTAAAAACTGCATTAAAATAATTGAATACTTGGTGTGTCACAGCAACTCATGTGGTGGGAACAGGAGCAGTGGCCAGGCAGCACAGTTTCAGAAGGTTCCTGAGAGCCACTGCCTGCAGCACCTGCGTGAGCCTTGTGCTCTCAGCCAGGAAGCTCCAGAGGAAGGTCAGCTCTGAAGAATGTGAGGCTAAGAAGCCCAAGAGGAGGTCTTCCAGGCTGTCTTCTCTGACTGCTGCTGCCAAGGCAGATGCCAAAACCA
The DNA here is from genome assembly GCF_045843805.1 of Urocitellus parryii. Classification (NCBI taxonomy): domain Eukaryota; kingdom Metazoa; phylum Chordata; class Mammalia; order Rodentia; family Sciuridae; genus Urocitellus; species Urocitellus parryii. The sequence goes on from NW_027554208.1 coordinate 123,812, forward strand.
GAAAGGTTTTCTTTCATAGTCAGCAAATGGAAATAGTGATGTGAATGAATAACTGTGATATGAGGTAATAAATGCAGTTTTACAAATATTTCCAAAATAGAGCTGACGGGAAGCAGCAAGTCATCAAGTTGACTGTATAAAGTGTATGTTCACAAAAGGGAGATTTTATAAGGATCCCAAAGAAGAGTTGGATATTTCCAGATGGAGCAGAGTGAGACTGAGAGGTCTGTGAAAAGAAAATAGGATTTCAGGAGGTGCATCATCATCTGCCTAACTAGAAATATATTAGACAGTTAAGGGAACTGAAAGACTTTAATTTGATTGAAATGCACAATATATTTCTATAACAAAGAAAAATAGGCAAAAGAGAAATTAGAGAGTACATTGCTTGGTCCTTTTATAAGCAAAGACAAGAATAACATGGGGACATTTACATTTTAGAATAATCTCATTGGCTTTATTGCTGACGATGGGATAACAGGTGTAAGACCTATGAATGAGGGGCTCAGAGTAGAGTTTACTATATTTTAGCAGAGAGATGATACAAATTTTAATGTCATTATCAGTTACCAGACGATGTTATTTAGAGTCAACAAAATATGATTACATAGAGAAGTAAATTGAGAAGTAAACTTGATATATGTTTGATTTGATATATTTTGACCTGGAATTTATATATTTAAAAAAAAAACCTTTTATAATTTACACTAAGTGTTACTGTCCCTCTATAGATGAAATATTTGAAGGATTTACTGAGTCTGAAACAATTTTAGTGTTTTAGCCTCCTGATTCATTAATATAAAATGTTACATTTTAAGTAAGGGAAGTATTTTTTTGTTTGAATTACTGCTGTCTAAAAAAGATATTTAAATGATTATATCAAACAAGAATTTATTATGTCTGTTTTTATTATTTAATTTTCCTTTTAATGTGTTATGGAAAACAAAAGTTTAATAATGGAAAATTACATTTATTTTACATAATTTTGGAATAATTTTTAGCTAAGTTATCTAAGGCAAAAAATAAAAAGTAAAGTTTTAGAAAGCCTGATATATGGTAGGAGGTGGGAGAACTAGAGGTGTACAGAATTTGTGGTTAGAGACTGATCCTTCCCATCTCTTCCAGATGCTTCCCTTACTCCTACCATTTCTCCAAATTTGATATTGATACTCTCTTCTCACATTTTTCCAAAGAGGCAATTACATTACTCTCTATGATTGCAGAAAGTTATGATTACATTATATTAGATTTCGACACTAAATTACACACTGGTGAGAAAGCCATGCTCTTCATTTGGTTTTTATTTTCATCACTAAGACAATAAAAAGGTGACTTCCATTCTGTAGTCACAAGTTACTTCAATATTCCTAGTAAAACATAACAGAAACATATATATGTTTTATTTCATTAAGATCTCCTGAAGGGAGACAATTCTTTCTTGTATACTAGAGCCTTTTTCCCCAAGTTTTGAAAAGCAAAATGTCTCCAGGTATTGTCAACTATCTCCTAGACTATGAATATGGGGGAAGAGGCAAAAACTTCCATGATCCAGATGCAAAAGAAACGTTAAATGTTTAAAGATATTTCATCTTTTAAATTCTAATGAAATGCCCAAACAGAATTCTTTTTTTTTAATTTAATTTTTAGTTGTAGTTGGACACATACCTTTATTTTAGTTATTTATTTTTATGTGGTGATTAGGATTGAACGCAGGGTGTCGAACTATCTAAGCAAACACTGTATCACTGAGCCACAAGCCCGGCCCCTCCCAAATATAATTACTGTCTAAAGAAATATGGAAAGAAAAAAATCATCACTTTATATGCCTGTAGATCTAATAGATCTACAAGTGGTTTTGTTATATCATATTTGTAGAAAAGAGAAGAATGGAAGATAAAGTTTTCCCATTCAGTTTTCTCAATCTGAATGCTCTTGTACTCTAAGCAAGACTTGTTGATTTTCCTCATAATTAAACATAATCTACATTCTGTTACAGCAACACATTCAAGGAGAGAATAAGGTACCAATCAGTTACTTGCAGAAAGAAAATTAACAATTTCCTTCATGTTGCTTTGAAGTAACCATTTAGGTTTTTAAAAAGTACCCAAGGTTTTCACCCACTTTCTCCTTACATTATCGTCATTGAACATAATATAATAGACAGCTAATAAAAATGTGACCTTATGTGGGGGAGATATTATTTTCAATCAATCACTCCTTTGGATAAATGTTTTGAGTCATTCAATGGTAACTGAGTCCTTCTGCTCCACTGGCATATATGGGAGACACAATTAGAATTACTGTAATTATCAACTACTTCCTATAAGCAAATAGAAATGATAGCTAAATAATCTTTAAGTGAATAATATTAAATATCACAATTATGAAAAAAGTAAAGAATATGAGTTATTTAATATTTTTTTTCGAATTCCAACTCACTGTTTTGCCTGGAATTACATTACATTATGTTGAAGTAATTGGTAAACTATACTATTATGAGTGTAAATTTTATAAATATTGAAATTACTGCATTCTGAATAAAATCACAATCTCTTAAAATGGGATATTTAAAGAGGGGAAAATAGTAACTAATACAACTATCTTAAAAATTTATTATATTTTACTGGGCAGTCATAGTCATAGTATTCTTATAAATATTTTTTAAAAAAATTTTTGTAGTTGTAGATGGACAGAATGCATATATTTTATGTTTTTTTTTATGTGGTGCTCAGGATCAAACCCAGTGCCTCACACATGCTAGGCAAGCATTCTGCCAGTAGCTTCAGCCCCAAGCCCAAGGCATTCTTTTTAAGTATCATTAAGTTTACACATATTTTTTTGGAAGGGATTGAGTATTTGTTCATCTATGATCAACACTTTTAGGCTAATTTTCTGTTTTAACTCAAGTTTTTTTAAAAAAAACCTGCTTTTATTCACATTAAAAACAAACTGATATGTACTCAATAATTAGATGATGAATTATGATGTAATTATTCCTATAAGTAGGATGTGGATGCACTGGAGCAAACACCAGCAGGAGTGAGGGCATGCTGCTAAACTGTCTCACCTACTTTTATCATGCTGTATCCACTTTAGGGATCCAATTTATGTGGTAAACAAAACTTTCAACAAATTCATTTCATCCTCACAACAATTATATAATGGGGAGATCAACTTAATCTTCATTTTACAACTTGGAAAACTGAAGAACAAAAATATCCCATAACTTATATAAAGTGGCATGCCAATAGTGGCACAGCATGGATCTGAACAGTCTTGCTTCAGTAGCAGGATTTTTCCAACCTCAATAGACACACAATTCAGTTAGCAATCTTATTAAATTCAGATTCGGACTCAGTACTTCTGGTTAGGGGAAAACAACATTCTGATTTTTAACAATCACACCTGTGATACAGATGTTGCTAGTCTGAAGATCACCCTTTAATTAGCAAAGTTCTAATCTACACTGGACAATAGTGAGAGATATGGCAACCATCAGAAACACAGTTTATCCTCAGAAAATTACTCTTATGTGCAAATTGCCAACTTCTGATTTAGAACTTATGCTACTTCTTTTTCTTTCTTTTAAAAAGGGAAGTTAAGGGCTGGGGATGTGGCTCAAGTGGTAACGCGCTCGCCTGGCATGCATGCGGCCTGGGTTCGATCCTCAGCACCACATACAAACAAAGATGTTGTGTCCGGCAATAACTAAAAAATAAATATTAAAAAATTCTCTCTCTCTTTCTCTCTATCTTTATAAAAAAAAGGGAAGTTAACAAAATTTGCAAGTATTATAGTATTTACAAGTATTATAGTAGCTGATTTCAGGTTTTGATAGTCATAGTCAACATATGATAAATATAAACTTGAAACTGTAATATCTACCCCCCATAAGGCCTTCCCTTCATCCAAAAATGATTTACAATTACTCTTAAATATCTTCTTTAACATAGATTCAGTCCAAACCCATTAATATTTAGGAGTACATGTTTGTACCCTCTATAGAGGAAAAGAAATTCAAGGTTAACTTAGAAATCCAGCACCTTTCTAAACTTTTGCTGTTTACACAAGTGCTGACTAGTGGAAAAGGAAGCACATCCTTTGATAAATAGAACATAAATGTCAACACATTACTAAACAACTCTCGTCCATAACTTTCTGTAAAACAAAGGGATGTTCATAATAATTTCCCTTCATGCTCACTGGTGAATTGATTTTTATATCGTAATCTAAAATATAGAATGTAAAAAGTATAAAAGTAAACCAAAAAACATATATTATTTCCCTGGGTTTAAAATGCATTGGCCCACAGGCCTTCAATACTTAAAACCTAAAATACCATCTAATCATTAGAAATTAAATCTTTATCAACCTTTTTTACTAAAAGAAAAAGAAGTATTCCTATTGACATATAATCAAACACTTTTAAAGTCATGCATTTAATTTGACAATGATATCTTCCAAAGGCCATCCTGGATGTGTATATTAGACCTAATTATGTAACTAAAGAATAACTTATTAATTAAAACAAAAGATGGGATTTAAGACAAATCTCCCTAGTACAAGTAATTCTGGTTTTCCTATATCTCATTCAACATTTTCCTGAATGTACCCAGGTACACTTAACATTTCTTCCCTGAGGGATAATTAACTGCCACATACTTTGACAAGTTTACACACACACACACACACACACACACACACACACACACACACCTTACCAAAAGCCATAATTAAATAATTGCACCTGGAAGTAGCAAGCATAAGGTTTCAAAAGTCTCATGCAATATTAACCCACAAATTCTAAATATACTTATGATTGTGGAATCCCATTTTTAATTACAACATAAATTAACAAAATCTAAATAATACAATTACCATAAAGCTAAAATTCTCATTTATGCAGCCATGAGTTCAAAGAAATATAATACCACAATCTATTGCATTTTCTGGCATGAAAGCAAAAACACAATACAAATGTAGGCTTTTCTATCAAAATTACAAGAACTAACCTCTACCCAGAAGAATCCAAAGAAACACAAAAGCATCTGCATTATTTTACATATGAGATGTATGGAAAAAAGTCTCTCCCCAAAGTAGTAAGAAACAACTTCTAATTTCCTAAGAAACTTGTATTTTACATTTGTTTGGTTTTTTTTTTTTCCTGAATCACTTACACAGCCACAAAGACACTCAGATATTAAAGAACTAGAGAAGTTAAAAGATGTCCTTTTCAATAGTCAACAGTCACCAAAGACTGTGGCAAAAGGAAATAGATATAAGTATTCCATGTTACTGTGCACAAGCAAGCCCAAAGTTTTACTGCTTCACTAGTTAAATCACTAAATGTTAAGCACTATTTCATGAACTTAAATGAAATCTGGTATATAAAGAGAAAAAATATGTGATAAGTGAAACTTACTTTCTATTTCACAGAATTATTATTATGATTTTAGATTATTTTACTTCATCTAAAATAATCCTGTGACCTTGTGGAAATAGTCCTGGGTTAAACACTCAAAGTACATTCCTTTACAAAATGTACCAGTACATTAGTGCTCTGAAAGCATTCAATATGTCTACTATGTTCTCTAGATGTATATTCATACACTGGTTTAAGCCATTTGCAGAAAATCAACATAAATTATCAGAATATATTCTGAAAGTTAAGTGATTCTTCCACAGAGCAAATTTAACTTGACCTCCTAAGTGGTACAGATTTGACAAACCATTTAGAAGGCTAAAAGAAATACTGATTTACTTCTTCTCTAAAGCAATACTGTTCAACAAAATTATAATGCAAGTTACACATGTAATTTTTAATTTTCTAATAAGTATTCTAAAATGATAAAAATACAATTTTTAAAACACTTACTAAACATGCCAAATATTATTTCAAGATGTAATAAATATCTAAATATTTTAAAGATATTTATTACAAAATTCAGTTTTCAAAATCCAGTATGCATCTCACACTTAGAGCATATCACATTTTCAACTAACCACAACAACCTGGTCCATAGTCAGAATGTGGCTAGTGGCTACACTATTGAGCAGTATACTTTTTAAGTAATATTTTGAGATCTGACATACCACTCTGTTTATAATTAGTTCACATTCATGTCTTCTTTTTAAACTGAAATGGCTGTGACTACAAATATAAGCAAAACTGTTAATTCACTGGATAAATCAGGATCAGATCCCACTTATCTGGGAATCTGGTTAACACACACAATAAGTAGCAAATGGAGTTTTCCTTATTATGTATGTCTCAAGTAGACTTCAGAGATGGTGCTGATCAACATGAGCAAACACAATTTGTAGCAAAAACACAGGTTAAACACCAAAATATTTTTTATATCAAATCATAACACTGCCTTAATTCTAGCATCCCTTCCCCTCTCATTCTTGAGCACATACTTCTATGCAATTTATTTATAATATTGCTCTCTAAATTTGATAAATTTTGTCAACCATACAGTCACCATTCAAAAATAAACAGAACACTATATAAGACACAAATGAAAAAAAAAATCAACCAGCTATTTTTAATACAATTTGTCAACCAATCTTAAATTCTGAGTTCCACTGAATTTGATTCTTCTCACAATTCCAATTAATTTACTGCTAAGAATTTTCCCAAGTCATTAGGATATTTGCTTAAAATGTAAATAATTCCAACAATGTGTTTTCTAGACAATAACAACTACTGAAGCCAGATTAAAAGTTAGGTAGTCAGTGTAGTTAGGTAAATCAGGTCTAATATCGAGTGAAATCTAAAATGGAGGCCATGCTGGGAATGACTCAGGGAAAACACAGGACAACTCATGGAATGTTAATGAAGTCCGAAAAGGCCCTAGGCCAAAGTCCACCTCAAAGAAGTGTTAATGAAGTCCTTCCTGCTCAGACTACTTCTTTGGACCACCTGTGTCCCACCCCTCAGGCCTTCCAACCTACATTCCATCACCAAAACTATAAAAAGGGGAAACAACCTCACTTCCAGGGATTCCACCTCTTGGGTCCCCTTCTTCCTCTGGGAGAAGTCTTTTCTGCTGTCCTTTAATAAACTTCTAATTTCTACTCTGACCTTGCCTCGGCGTGCTTCTTTGGTGTTATTCTTCAACATTGGGGAAGCAAGAACTCGTCACTGGTCAACAGCGGTGACACTACAACCATAGCTTAGCACATAAAATTTGTCCTTTAGGCAAGTTACTGAGTAAATCAAACAGAAACAACTATACTCCTGTTTAATGCTTTTACATTTTGTAACACCATATTCAACAATTTCTAAATTTGGAAAATCAGTTCAGATTGCACACAAGCACTAACTTTAAAATTTAAAACCTTACAGGTTTCTACAAAATACTTGTGAATAAATGTATTCCACAGAAAAACAACAGAAAAATCAACACCACTCAAACAAATCTCAGCAAGAAGCACAAGATCAGTATATTCATAAATACAGAATATATGATACATGCTAAAGAGTATTTTCCCCTAATTTAATTTAATTCACCTAGGCAATTTTTGTTTAAGGCACTTGCAAAGCTTTAAGGAAGCAAACATAGCTAGCTAGCCTCTTCTGCTGCACATACATACAAGGATAATACATTCATCTCCTGATATCGTTCCACAATTTAGAAATCAAAATAACAAAATTTGTTTCTTACCTGCAGTTAGGAGAGGGTTAAGGGTTATTTCAGCTAGCTCCTTCTGAATTCTGTTAGTGAAATGGGAACAGACAAAAAGGATTTGAGACAGTCTACAGAATAACCAGAAAATCAGAATGCCCTCTACCATCATGCAGGTAACTGCAAGGCTGGTTTTGCCTTCAGTAATGCTAACATGGCTGCTTCCTCTTTGTTCTCAGAGGCATAACCCAAACTCCTTAACAGAAAATTGCAGCTTTTTTCTCACTTGCTACTGTAAAAGGTAAGTCATTTACACCTGATTTGAGAAAGTCCTCCACTACTACTCAACAAAAGGATATAAAATCTATTTTAAAACTCTTTTTACCAAAGAAATTCTCTTTTCAAGCTTTTATGCAAATGAGACAAAACGGAAGGAGGAAAAGCACTAGAATATTTTTGACAATGACTTCAATCCACTTTTACTGTGGTAAAAATTAGAAAGCTATTGCAAGAGCACATTAATAGTTTTGTCAATATTTTATCTGTTTAAAAAAAGTTTAAAATTTACAAATACCTTTACCAATGAAAAACTTCCAAGGACTATTTTAGCAATCTTACTTAACCATTTCTTTTCTCTGATCTTAGGTACAGCACGTAAATTTAAATTTCATACTCTTGGAGGAAAGAGGGCCTTGAGGTAAGGGGAAAAAGAGCATTTCTCTGATTTTCTTGAAATCTAAAATGTTTTCAAAAGTTGTTTAATGTTCTCGCCACAAGATTACAGCACATTGAGAAGAATTTTAAATTATTTCAAAGACTGCTGCTATTCAATATAATATTCTCAAGTTCATTAGTGTTTGATTAATGGTGCAATGACTGTGAAAATGTATAGAAAAATAAGAACATGAATCAATATAAAATGCAATAATTGATCAGTTTTTATATTTCCTTTTTCTTTTAGTTGTGATCAATGAAAAACAACAAAACATCAACATTAGGTAATGCTATAGGTACACTTTATGTTTGATACAAGAGTTCTAATCAATACAACCACTATCACTGATGGAGTCCCATTGATGGATTTTTTTTGCCATCATAGAAAATAAAAGTCAGCAGGAAACAAATAATCTTTCACTTATAACCAACAAAATGTTTTTTCCTGCTGTTGATTTTCACTACTATATCAAGAACATCCACGAGTTTTAAAGATGTGCAAAGTTTTAACAGCAAAGTGACACCTGAGATTGTTAATGGCTACTTTTCTGTTTTATTTGTTCTCACAAGAACAAGGAGGGATAACTATAACTACAAAAAAATTTATATCTATTATGCAGGATTTAAAGACTTGTTCGTAAAATTAAGCAAATTTAAAATCTGCTTTCAAAAAAAGCCAAGGCCTGACATTCAACATTTTTTAGCAAATATAAACTTTTTTGATCATTTCCTTTCATGAAAAGTGACACATTTCCTTTTATGAAGTTGCCACCACAGATGCCTGGACTGACACCCACGTGGACATGTGCTAATTTCACTCAAGAGTATAACTCACAAAAGGAAACATCCCCAATGTATCATCCAATTCAGTTTCACAAATTTTCCTTGCCAACTCCTTAAACTGTCAGGATGAGAATTCAGTCTCTAGGACTCTTGCTGAAACTACCAAAGTACAGAATAAGTTTGCTAAGAAGCATAATTTTAGTGAGGACGTTTTCATGCTCCCTAAAGGATGACAATTCATTCAAGTATAAATAAAATTGGTCATGAAGTATTTCTGGAGTATTGTTCTTGATGTAAAAATAAAAGCATCCAATTGCTTGAAAGACAACCTGACAATGTTACCTTTTAGCACTAGTGGATAACTTAGAAGTGGTTTTGCTAGAGAGTTTGGTGCTTTTCTTCTGCTGAGTGGCAGAAGGTTCTTTCTTCATGATCTTCAGGCTCTGGAGCAGCAGGGTCTTGCTGGTCCGAATCTGAACTGCCACTGCTGGTGCTGGGGCTGTCATCATCGGACATTTGCTTATCACTGGCCATTTGATGAAGTTATCACTTGGAAAACTTTTTTAAAGAGGAAAGAGAAGAGAGGAGAAATGTTAATCTAAGAAATCAATCAACAGCTTTTCCTTATCTTATATCATTCCCAAATTGTATCTCTATAAAAAGGCTTCAAAAGTGTTCACATTTATTGTATGAAAATGTTACTGGGGATAGGATGAATCTTACAATGCCAGCTCTCAGGGATTGTCCAAAATCACCCACTCACATTTTTTTCCATTCCTTGGATAATCTATGAATTGTCTACTTTCTCAGAAGGCATGAAAAAGATTTGCCGGGGAACTTAAGGCAAGGAGTATTAACAACATAACTGTAAATAACCGATTTTTATGAAAAATGTTAAAAAGTCACTACACGTCTAAATATTCACAGACTAACATGGGTCAGAGCTACCAAATTCCCTTTCCCAGAGGAAAATATTCCCTGTTAACCGCTCATATGCTTATTTAAGGTGAACATTCCTCTTCTATGCACGTAAAACCTTTAAACACAACACTGGGAAATTTAAAACTCAACTAACAAGCTTCCCTAGCCTTTTCCACAGCCAGCAGTGAGGATTCATCCAGCTGCCATCATGGGAAAAACAGAATCCAAACTGCACTTTCGGCAAAGCTACCCACATCACCAAGGTTCCTTGCTCAATCTTTACATCACGGGGGACATTTTATCCAAAATTAACGAAAAGAAGGGTAAAAGCCCAAGGAAAAACAACACAGCCCCAAGAACTGCAACAAATGTCTGCGCCCTCATAGGTGAGGGACTGCCGCTGGCGTCCACGCAGCTCCGGGGCCCTTTGTGGGGAAGGCCCCACAGGGACAGCTCGCCACCCCAGCCACCAAGTAATAGGAGCAGCCAAAAGGCCCCGCAGCTCGGGGACACCGGTGGCGTGGACGCCTGGTGTGAACCTGGATGCCGCTGCAGCTGCCTAACTGCCCACTCCCCAGGACCCCAGCCCTGCCGTCCTACCTTGCCGCCTGAATGAAGCTGCCGCTGCCCATACTGCCCCCCACTGTGGACCCCAGCCCCGCGCCTTACCTCACAGCGGGAATGAAGCTGCCGGCCCTGCCCTGGCTGAAGCCCACGTGGACACCATCCCCGCTGCCCTAGTTCCCGGCAGGAACGAAGCTGCTGCCGCCGCTACCACAGCCGACGTCAGTTGCGGCGGGGCTAATGGTCGGCGGGAACGAGGCTGCGGCGGCGGCGGGAACGAGGCTGCGGCCGCGGCGGCGGCGGCGGCGGGAACAAGGCTGCGGCGGCGGCGGCGGCGGCAGCAACGAGGCGGCGGCCGCGGCGGCGGCGGCGGGGGCTGCGGGAACCAGACGGCGGCCGCGGGGGCTGCGGGAACCAGGCGGCGGCGGCGGCGGGAACCAGGCGGCGGCGGCGGCGGGAACCGGGCGGCGGCCGCGGTGGCGGTGGCGGGAACAAGGCGGCGGCGGCCGCGGGAACCAGGCGGCGGCCGCGGGAACCAAGCGGTGGCCGCGGGAACGCAAGGCCGCTGAAGTCGCCACCCGCCCCCCTGGCTGCCACCCGCCCCCCTGGCTGCCACCCGCCCCCCTGGCTGCCACCGCCCCTACTGGCCCCCACTGTGGACCCCAGCCCCGCGCCTTACCTCACAGTGGGAATGAAGCTGCCGGCCCTGCCCTGGCTGAAGCCAACGTGGACACCATCCCGGCTGCCCTAGTTCCCCGCAGGAACGAAGCTGCTGCCGCCGCTACCACAGCCGACTGTCAGTTGCGGCGGGGCTAACGGTCGGCGGGAACGAGGCTGCAGCGGCGGGAACGAGGCTGCGGCGGCTGCGGCGGGAACGAGGCTGCGGCGGCGGCGGCGGCGGGAACGAGGCTGCGGCAGCGGCGGCGGCGGGAACGAGGCGGCCGCCGCGGCGGCGGCGGCAGCGGCGGCGGCGGGAACCAGGCGGCGGCCGCGGCGGGAACGAGGCTGCGGCCGCGGCGGCGGCGGCGGCGGGAACGAGGCGGCCGCCGCGGCGGCGGCGGGAACCAGGCGGCGGCCGCGGGGGTGGCGGCGGCGGGAACCAGGCGGCGGCGGTGGCGGGAACCGGGCGGCGGCCGCGGGAACCAAGCGGCGGCCGCGGGAACGCGAGGCCGCTGAAGTCGCCACCCGCCCCCCTGGCTGCCACCCGCCCCCCTGGCTGCCACCCGCCCCCCTGGCTGCCACCGCCCCTACTGGCCCCCACTGTGGACCCCAGCCCCGCGCCTTACCTCACAGTGGGAATGAAGCTGCCGGCCCTGCCCTGGCTGAAGCCAACGTGGACACCATCCCGGCTGCCCTAGTTCCCGGCAGGAACGAAGCTGCTGCCGCCGCTACCACAGCCGACTGTCAGTTGCGGCGGGGCTAACGGTCGGCGGGAACGAGGCTGCAGCGGCGGGAACGAGGCTGCGGCGGCTGCGGCGGGAACGAGGCTGCGGCGGCGGCGGCGGGAACGAGGCTGCGGCAGCGGCGGCGGCGGGAACGAGGCGGCCGCCGCGGCGGCGGCGGCAGCGGCGGCGGCGGGAACCAGGCGGCGGCCGCGGCGGGAACGAGGCTGCGGCCGCGGCGGCGGCGGCGGGAACGAGGCGGCCGCCGCGGCGGCGGCGGCGGGAACGAGGCGGCCGCCGCGGCGGCGGCGGCGGCGGGAACCAGGCGGCGGCCGCGGGGGTGGCGGCGGCGGGAACAAGGCGGCGGCGGTGGCGGGAACCGGGCGGCGGCCGCGGGAACCAAGCGGCGGCCGCGGGAACGCGAGGCCGCTGAAGTCGCCACCCGCCCCCCTGGCTGCCACCCGCCCCCCTGGCTGCCACCCGCCCCCCTGGCTGCCACCGCCCCTACTGGCCCCCACTGTGGACCCCAGCCCCGCGCCTTACCTCACAGTGGGAATGAAGCTGCCGGCCCTGCCCTGGCTGAAGCCAACGTGGACACCATCCCGGCTGCCCTAGTTCCCGGCAGGAACGAAGCTGCTGCCGCCGCTACCACAGCCGACTGTCAGTTGCGGCGGGGCTAACGGTCGGCGGGAACGAGGCTGCAGCGGCGGGAACGAGGCTGCGGCGGCTGCGGCGGGAACGAGGCTGCGGCGGCGGCGGCGGGAACGAGGCTGCGGCAGCGGCGGCGGCGGGAACGAGGCGGCCGCCGCGGCGGCGGCGGCAGCGGCGGCGGCCGCGGCGGGAACGAGGCTGCGGCCGCGGCGGCGGCGGCGGGAACGAGGCGGCCGCCGCGGCGGCGGCGGCGGCGGGAACCAGGCGGCGGCCGCGGGGGTGGCGGCGGCGGGAACCAGGCGGCGGCGGTGGCGGGAACCGGGCGGCGGCCGCGGGAACCAAGCGGCGGCCGCGGGAACGCGAGGCCGCTGAAGTCGCCACCCGCCCCCCTGGCTGCCACCCGCCCCCCTGGCTGCCACCCGCCCCCCTGGCTGCCACCCGCCCCCCTACTGCCCCCCACTGTGGACCCCAGCCCCGCGCCTTACCTCACAGTGGAAATGAAGCTGCCGGCCCTGCCCTGGCTGAAGCCAACGTGGACACCATCCCGGCTGCCCTAGTTCCCCGCAGGAACGAAGCTGCTGCCGCCGCTACCACAGCCGACTGTCAGTTGCGGCGAGGCTAACGGTCGGCGGGAACGAGGCTGCAGCGGCGGGAACGAGGCTGCGGCGGCTGCGGCGGGAACGAGGCTGCGGCGGCGGCGGCGGGAACGAGGCTGCGGCGGCGGCGGCGGCGGCGGCGGCGGGAACCAGGCGACGGCCGCAGCGGGGGCGGGAACCAGGCGGCGGCGGCGGCGGGAACGAGGCTGCGGCCGCGGCGGCGGCGGCGGGAACGAGGCGGCCGCCGCGGCGGCGGCGGCGGGAACCAGGCGGCGGCCGCGGGAACCAAGCGGCGGCCGCGGGAACGCAAGGCCGCTGAAGTCGCCACCCGCCCCCCTGGCTGCCACCCGCCCCCCTGGCTGCCACCCGCCCCCCTGGCTGCCACCCGCCCCCCTGGCTGCCACCCGCCCCTACTGCTCCCCACTGTGGACCCCAGCCCCGCGCCTTACCTCGCAGCGGGAATGAAGCTGCCGGCCCTGACTTGGCTGAAGCCCCCGTGGACACCATCCCGGCTGCCCTAGTTCCCGGCAGGAACGAAGCTGCTGCCACCGCTACCACAGCCGACGTCAGTTGCGGCGGGGCTAACGGTCGGCGGGAACGAGGCTGCGGCGGCGGGAACGAGGCTGTGGCGGCTGCGTCTGGAACGAGGCTGCGGCGGCGGCGGGAACGAGGCTGCGGCGGTGGCTGCGGCGGCGGCGGCGGGAACGCGAGGCCGCTGAAGTCACCCCACGCCCCCCTTGCTGCCATCCGCCCCCCTGGCTGCCACCCTCCCCCCCCCCGCCACCCTCCCCCCCCCCGCCACCCTCCCCCCCCCGCTGCCACCCGCCCCCCTGGATGCCACCCCCACGCCGACCCCCACCCTCCCTGTCTGATAATTATGTGGTTCCAGCCCCTTTTTCACCTGAACAATTGTAAATTATGAAATTTGACCTAGCATTTTTCCCCTCTAGCTTTCTCAGTAGCACAAAGTAGACATAATTCCATTAACTGCCCACCCCCCAGGACCCCAGCCTTGCCGCCTGAAGGAAGCTGCCACCGCCCCTACTGCCCCCCACTGTGGACCCCAGCCCCACGCCTTACCTCGCAGCGGGATTGAAGCTGCTGGCCCTGCCCCGGCTGAAGCCCACGTGTACACCATTCCCGCTGCCCACTTCCCGGCAGGAATGAAGCTGCCCTCAAAGCCGACCTCAGTCGTGGCGGGGCTAATGGTCGGCGGGAACGAGGCTGGGGCGGGAACCAGGCGGCAGCGGCAACGCGAGGCCGCTGAAGTCGCCACCCGACCCCCTGGCTGCCACCCCCAAGCCCACCCCCACGCCGACCCCCACCCTCCCTGTCTGATAATTATGTGGTTCCAGCCCCTTTTTCACTGGAACAATTGTGAATTATGAAATTTGACCTAGCATTTTTCCCCTCTAGCTTTCTCAGTAGCACAAAGTAGACAAAATTCCATTTTACCACCAAAAAATGTCCTTTAAAACAATGAAGGGTAATAATTATTTCTAGAGCACTAGAAACTAAAAACATAAAGAAAATGTGTTTGGAAATTCTCTTACTGCATAAAGTATGACAATTAGTATCCTGCATAAAATATGGCAATTAGTATCCTGCATAAAATATGAGCAGTTGAGAATGACTTATACTGAGAAAAATTTTAAAAAATTGTTGAAAACTCCCTCAGAGTTACAAAAGTACTTTACAAACAATAAACCTGTTAAAAAATCTGTGTTATTATATACAACAAGCATTATGATTTGCATATGTATTTTCAGAACTCTGTATATGCATTGTTAATGTCAAAGACCAATTAAGTTGCAATTTTTCTTACATTGTTAGAAAGTGCTGCTTTTCTGTGGTTCCTCAGTATTCAAGTATCCTCAATGAATGACTAATATACATATTTTTCCTCTAAAATGTTTTATCAAAATGGCAATCACAGAAACTAACAAGTAAGACTTACAACTAGGTAATTAATTTGCCAGGTTATTCCCAGAGTTGTAATAAAATAAGTTTCCAGAATTGACTCCCATAGTCTGGTGGTACCTTTTAGCTTGCTGACCAGCTGATATATAACAAACCAGAAATTGATATGCTTCTTATATTCTGTTTGTGTGCTTCTGTTTAGCAGGAATCACAGGGGTTTACTTATTTAGTCCAATGCATTAATTCAATAAAGCCATTTCTTTTAATTTCAGGTATTCATCTCCTAGTTTTAATAACACTATATGCACTGCTCGTTACTTTATTAACAATTTAAAAGAGGTTAAAAGTTTTAATAATTTTAACTTTCCTATCTTAAAAGAATATTTGATAGCTAAATAGCATTGGAAGGATTAATAAGATTTTTCTATACCTCTTAAGATGTTTGTAGTTTTTATTGTATACTTAATAACATATGCATTTTTGATTTATGGAGAACTACCTTCTTGTCTAGTTTATCTTTCTGATGTCCCATATCTGTGTAGAAACTAGTAACTCTTAATTCCTAACAATTACAATGCAGTCACTTACTCCAGGGTATACAAGATGAAGCATAGAAAAATACCCTTGTGCAGGTTAAAAAAAATCCAAGAATTTAACATGGTTCAACCTAATAGCTTTACGGAAATGAATATGAATAATTTATTAATCACTAAATTCATTCACTGATTTCATACAATATTTTTAGTTCATCTGTCAAGGAGGGATCCAGAATCTGACCACATCTCACCACCTCCATTGGTCCCTGACCTGGATTGTTGTTCCATTCTTGAAATGTTCTGTCTGCCTCTGTCTCTTCTCACTCAGGCTTGTTCTTAACACCAGCATGAACAAAGTCTCATCATGTCAGTCTTCTGCCCAGAACCCTCCAATGGCATCTGAATCAGAGAAGGGGCCACAATAGAGTGTCCACCAAGGCCACTGTGGCCATACTGTCCTCTGAGACAGGCAGGTCCTAGTGGGGCTTGTGGGACTCAGATCTTCTACAGGGCCCTGTATAAGGGCTTGCTCTGGGAGAAGGTCCTGGTGTTTCTGGATGCTGTGTTTAACAGTCTACAAAATGAAAATCACATGTCAAGGTTTTTTCTGAATCCAGTTTTTAGATATGATTAATTTGAACTATCATAACTAATGCAGCATAATAATTTATATCATGCTAGCATTAATAATAAAATACTTAGCAAACCAGCAATAGAACTTCCGTAGCTCAAGAAAGAATATCTACACAAAACAAAGCAAGCATTGTAATTAATAGGAAAAAATGAATTATTTCCTCCTGATATTGAGAAAAAGACAAAGCTATCCAACCTCATTACTTGTATTCAACAATTCTGGCATAATGGAAGTCCTAACCAGTGCCATTAAGTAATAAATTAAGTAAATGTACACAGATTAGAAATAAAGAAAATTCTACTTAAGAATACATATATATTTACATGTGTGTGTGTGTGTGTGTGTGTGTGTGTGTGTGTGTATTTGACTGTTCTCACAGAAAATCTCTAGGAATTAAACACACACATAAACACACACAAACCCTATCAACATGTAAAAAGAACCATGTTAATTTGAACGCAAGAATCAAGAAAATGTAAATAAGTGGAGAGATATCTGTGTCCATGATTGGAAAACTCAACATATGATTCTCCCCAAACAGAGCAGACACTTAATAAAAATGATGTAAGAATATCAAACATACATGAGAAGATGTTCTACAACATCAGACATAAGGGAAGACAAATTAGAAAAGTTTATTGGCTCATGGTTCTAAAGGTTCCAGCCCAAGATAGAGTGACCCCATAGTGTTGGGCCTCTAGTGAGGGCAACACCTCATGGGAGCATGTGTTTACCTCATGAGGGAAGAAAGTTTAGGAACTTTAAACAAGTTTATGTCCAGAGGAAACCAAACTTTGGGAATAAAAATGATGGTGTTTGTAAAGCTTATCATTTAATATTAGAGTTTCTTTCCCTTCTCTGTTCTTCTCCTTTCTACCTACCTATATTTCTTCTATCCTATTTCAGAAACACCTCTAATGGCTGAACCTTTAATTGTTGGCCTTGATTCATTTGGATCATGGAGTAGTCTGTTAAACAATGTATTACTGTCTTTTTCCTCCTAATATGTTCCTCTTTCTTGTTCTCAATTTATATACTCATCCACTGCTATCTTGGCAAATCCAGTGGTCTTGTTATGGTAGGCATAACAAAAATGTAAAACTTAAATCCATCTAACATTTTGGGGGTGACAGTACTGGAGATTGAACCAAGGCATGCTTTACCACAGAGCCATATCCAGGTCCTTTTTTAAAATTTCTTATTAGGATGTTGTGAAACTGCTTCCAGTCTCTAAGTTGCTGAGGCTGCCCTGTAATTTGTGATCCTTCTAAACTTCCTACTCACTAGGATTATAGGCATGCACCAATATGCATGGCTCATCTAACTAATTTGCCATTGTGCAATTGTAAACTCTGTCCTGAAATTAAGCAGATTGTTTGTGCCAATTGTGAAGATAGTTTCAATTTCCACACTAATGGTGGACAAAATGGGGCTAATTCTAAAATAAATTTGTCCTATAATGGTCACCACACTTGGGTAATAAAGTTTATCCCAAAATAGACTCTGCGTATGGTGCACTGTAACATCAAATAAACTATAAGCTAACATAATGGTAGGAATTCACTTGTAACCAAGCAACTAAGACTCTGCCAATCACAGCAGTGCAGCTTAGACAATCATGTGCTATGGACTAATCTGACCATACACATATAGTCAGAAATGCTGACTGCAGCCAATCAGATGATTTCTGATATGGCACTTCCTTTTCTCTGGTGGTGAGTGTAATCTGCAGAGGTGGTAGGGTTAATCGTCTTGGGTCCCAAGTACAACCTGGTTCTAGAACCTTTTTTTCTTTTTCCTTGTCTTTCTTTAGGCAAGTTTTGCTAAATTAAGTTTTCTCATTTTTCTTAAAACAATTCCCATCTAGGAACCAGCATGAGAACCTGGCTGCCTTCCTTCTGGCATTTGATGGGAGTCAAAGACTATTTTCTGACCATCTTTGAGCCATCTAGGAGTAGAGAGCTGCAATACCCAGAAACAAAGAAGAGGCTGCCTTGGGAATAACTGCTTTCCCACCACAGGTTTCAAAGTTAAACCAAAGCTTGAGAGCTCTGGGGAGGGGAGGGAGAGGGTGACAGCAAGAATACTACTTGATGAGACAGTCCAGGGGAAAACTGTGAGGATTTGACAGAGGAAATACAGGAATGAGGCCCAGGAAACCACAGGGAATGCCAATGAAGGAGTCCCCTCTGAATGCATGTCTAATCCAGATGGAATCCTTGTGGACACAGGGAAGAGAGCACCCATCAAGTGATATTTTCTTGTTCTTTTACTCTAGGGTAGATATTGGACTTGAAGTGGTCAGAAGACAAGATCACTAGGCTGGTCTGCTGGAAGAGGTAGATGTACCAAATGTAAAGGGAGAAGTATATTTGCTACTTGCTGGCTAGACTCTGCAGGATTCTGGCAAGACTGGCTGTTTCTGAGATAGAAACTTCATGTTTCAATGCAGTGTCCTGTTTTGACTATAAGCCTGGGACTGGCAGTATAATTACTGCAACCAGATCTCATTCCATCCCTGTAGAGAATCAGTGGATATTTCCTTATCTGAACATAAGCAGATAAGCCATGGGGCCCCTAGATTTCACCCAAGGACTGGAGAAGGTGTGCCTATGCAGTGTGTAGAGAACAAAGTCAGTTTTGAAGACCTCCATGAGTTCAGCTTGTTCACAGTCAAAGCTGGATTACAGAAAACAGTCCTTTAACATCATTTTTCCACTTGGGTCCATGAGGATCCAGCAGTGCCTGGCTTGGGGATATATCTACTTTTACTCTGAAAAGAAGAGTGAAAGGCTCATAAAACGCCTGACGTGGCTATACCCTCACCCTGAGGGCCACTCTGTTTCAGGTACAGGGAGGATCTTGATAGGCATGTGAGTAGAACTCATGCTATGTTTTCTGATTCAGTGGTGCCTCCTGGAGCAGGACTCCCCACCAGGGAATGAATGAGGCCCATGGAACAATGCCCACTTGTCACTATGTGGCACAACATGGAATACACTAGAGAAATGGATCCTCTCCCTGCTTTGATGATTTTCTGCTTTCCCATGTGGACAGGCTCTGAGAAGAGAAAATCTGGACTGCAAGCAGAGCAAGGCCCCAAAGGGACCAGTCCTGATCAGTTCCCCTACACAGGAAATTCCAAAATTTTGAGTAGGTCACTTCCCCTGTAGGTACAGATCATGTCTGATTGCCTTTTCCCCTGGAAGTCTATGGGACAGTCAAGGATTACTGCTCCATGACCCCAGGTCCATTTAAGTCCCAAATTCTTCCAGGGAGCATTACTAGAGGTATGTATGTATAAATATCACTAGGCTACAAGTCATAAGCAGAGTGCCCTAGTCCTGGCTTTTTCACCAATTGTCAACTCATCCTTTCTGTAATTCAAGAGCCAGTGGTGTATAGGCTTATTAATATACCCTTCAGAAATCTATCTTTTCTGCTTGAAGGATTTGCTTTCTTTTGCATTTGTGTCATAACTAAAGGGGCTTCTCAAGACCTGTGGTCTGGGAGCCAGTGCAGAGGGACACCTATGGTGGAATGTGGTGAACAACTCAGCCCCTGATGTCCCATACCTCAAGCTGGTGGTTTGCACTGGAAGGACATGAGCTTTCTGGCTATGGTACCACTTAAGATTACCCCATGCCACTCTACCTTCTTCCTTGATTAAAACGTGTAATATTTTTCTCAAACATTTCACTCTGAACTTACCATGTCACAGCATTGGACTGTTACTGCACAAATAGTTCTACCTAGAAGGGGAAACAAGGGTGTTGGCCCCTCCCCTATGACTCAACATGGCATAGACATATGCCACTATCTCTATTGAGAAAACAAAAATTATAGAAAGCAATAGAGGTCTCCATAGGAAGAATCCATGAGAACATAGAGTGTACATGAGGCAAAATAGTCATTGTCTGTATGGACTGATATTTTTTCTGAAAGAAAACTTTTCTTTCTTAACATGTAAACTAAAAAATATGATATTTTTGACCAGATAAAACCTTTTTTTATGACAGTATGTTGGGTAATGATGGAGGTGGCCTGGGATGCCTGCCCCACTTGGCCAATGCTGGCAGGGAGTGGCTGGTTGCTCCCTGAGCAGCAAGGCCTGATTGCCATCCTAATCTCCCTGATTTACCTGTTCTTAATAGGAAGGTTGTGGCCCTTGGGGCTGGAATGGTGACTACAGGCCATATCAGTCATCATTCTCTTTTGCTTTGTGTAGAAAGGAACCCTCTGATGACAATACTGCTTACTACAAGGGTCTGGGGTTCCTCTTCATGTCAGTTTAACTCTGGAGGACCACTTCCATGCTGATGCCCCAACTTGTCCACCAGGATTCATTGAACAACTGTCATGATGTAATGTCATGATAATGTCCCATTATCCATTCACAGTCTGTTTGTGACTGATACTGGATCTGGGCAGTGGCGAGGAATCTTCCTACCCTCTGCCTTTTTTATTGGAGTGTAGCGACTGCAGAAAGTGATTCTTTCTTTTCTAAATACAGTTTTCTGGAGGATATAACATTTCTCTGGTAGGGAGGGGTGGGACTGTCACTTCCCATTGGAGGTTCCTTCTTCACCTCTGTCTTCCTGTTCTCTTCAGATCTTGAAGTCTGGGAGCATACTTTGATTTCCAATATTGCCATACCATAGCAGGGGTCTCCTGAGACTACACCTCCACAGTTTTCTCATGGCTTATACCTGTGTTTTGCCAAGCCTGGACTGGGCTTTAGGCTGCCTCTTGAAATTCTCATAATAATCCTACTGTGCTGGGTTCTGCCCAAAAGACTGTAAGTGTAAGGCTGAGAAGGTAGCTGGTCCTCCTGTGTAGTTGGAGGGACCACTGAGGGCTCATGGCTGCTAACCAGTGGAATTTTTGCCCTGGCCTTGTGCATCTCTGCAGGTGAGGAATCAGGGAGGAGACTCTGCAGGGTGGGAACTGACAATTTTTAAATCACCTTTTCTCCTGGACCTTTCCAATAAAGTCCTTCTGGGAAACTGACAACCTTGCCAATGGAGTTGGCCCTGGAGTCACAGGAGACCAAGGGAAACGTTGACTGTGGAAGAGGCAAGAGTGGTTTCTCACCTTCATGATATCAAGGGCCTGGAGGTGTGGACTCAACCTGTGTCTCACCCAAGATGTCATAATATTTGTTTCTAGCATCAAGTGAGTTCCTGGATCAAGGAAGGAAAGAGTCTAGGAGGTGTTCACCAGAGATTGATGATCCTTGGAGGATGCTAGTTTGCTGGGGTTTTTTTCTTCTTTTTTTGTGGGTGTTGGACTTTATAGTGTGTGATAATTGCACACTATACAGGTAGAGTTATACTTTGGATATATTAGAGTTGGGATCTGGAATGTCCTAGAAAAGTCCATTAGGTAAAGGCTTGGTTCCCAGTGTGGTGCTCTTGGGAACTGATGTAATCTGTTAGATATTAGAGCCAGTAGGAAATCTTTAAGTTATCAGTAGTGTCCTCTTAGAGGATATTTAAGACCCCCATTCCCTGCCTCTCTCTCTTTTCTTCCTGGCTTGAGACTAGTAGTTTTGCTTGGTCATGCCCTCCTTTTGCAATAATTTGTCAAACACCAGTGACAAAAAAAATAGTTCTAATAAATCATGAATTCCAAAACTGTGAGCCAGAATACACCTTTTCTCTTTATTGGTTGGTTATGTCAGGTATTTATTATGGTGGCGAAAATTTGACTAATACCCTGGAGCACCAGTGTTTTAAAGAGTTAAAAAAGCTTTGTAGTCTGGATATAATACCAGGCAGAGAATTCAACAAGGAGTGCTTTCAAAGTGTGCAATTCTAATTCTGAGTATGTCAAGAGTAATACCCATGCCTATGATCCTCTACCACCCCCATTCTTCTTCATCTTCTCTAATAAGTCTCTGCTACTTTCATGTCTTTTTTCATCCCTTGATTTCACATATGAAGGAAATTGTGTAATACTTGTCTTTCTGTGTCTGGCTTATTTTACTTAATATTATGGTCTCTATTCCATTTATTTTTCTAGGAATTACATGATTTTATTGTTTTCTATGGCTGGATAATGTCCACTCTGTGTGTATGTATGTGTGTGTGTGTGTGTGTGTGTGTGTGTGTGTGTCACATTTTCTTTACCCATGTATATATTGACATATACACCTGGTCTGATTTAATAACTTGTCTCTTGTGCTGCAATTCACAAGAAACAATAAACTGTAGGATAGCTTGCTGACTTTAATTCTTTCAAGGAATGCCTTATCTGGATCATAAGTAGTATTATATTTAGTATCCCGAGGAACCTCTATCCTGATTTCCCTATGGCTATACTAATTTAAATTCTTACCAACAGTGTGTGAGTTTTCAATTCCCCCACATCCTCAACAGCATTCATTTCTTTTTTTTTTCTTTTTTGCATTCTTGATGATTGCCATCCAACTGGACAAGATCAATACCTTTCAAAGTTTCAGGTATTTTGTTAAGGTTTTTGATCCATTTTGAGTTGACATAGGTGAGAGATAGGAATCTAGTTTCAATCTTCTACATATGGATATTTAGTTTTCCCAGGATTGTTTGTTAAGGGGCTGTCTTTTCTCTAGCACATGGTTTTGTTACTTTGTCAAGAATCAGATGGCTGTAGCTGTGTCTGTTCACTTCTATGCTGTCTATTTCAATTCATTGGTCTACATGTCTGCTTTTATGATCTGACCATGCTATTTTTGTTACTATGACTCTGCGGTATGTTTTCAAACTCAGTGTTATGAAGTCTCCAACATTTCTCTTTTTTCTCAGGATTGTTTTTGCAATTCAGGGGTCTTTTGTTCTTTGAGGATATTTTTGTAGTTCTGTAAAGAATGATGTTGTTAGTTTGATGGTGCTTTTCATTGAATATCAGTAATGAATTATAAATAACAATGATATTTCAGAAATTCAATTTATAAAAGAATGAAGAAAGATACACTAGTCAGGTGCTCCTTCTGCCAGGTCTGCTTCTGTGTACCCTTTTCCCAGGTGTGTTGGGCTTGGGGTGCAATACCTGGCCTTGGCCACCTGGCTTCAGCCAGGTATTCCCTCCCTGCTTGTCTCATGTGGCCTCAGGCCTCATGGCTCCACACCAAGCCAGGCTTGGCCTAATCAGGCTTGGGCATGTGGACCTCCCTCCAGCCCCTGGATGGCCACCAGTGGATGCCTGAGCTCACCACCCATAGGCTCTGTGTCCTGGGAAATTCGTGCAAGGCAGGAAGGATATGCACCAACATAATGGCCTTGCTAGGCTCCTGGCATATTGATGTTGATCTTTGTTGTGGCCTTGGTCATGATTGGCCTGAACCAGATGTGGTGTGTCCTGGCCAGCATGTGACCCCCATCCTGGCAGTTGGCAGAGCCTGAAGAGTGCTGGGAGTCCCACACATTGCTTTCTTGGATCCTGATGCTGAACAGCTATAAGAACCAGTGGAAGGTAGCCTAAGGGCTCATGAACTAAAGCCACTGGTGAAGAACATCCACACCTCACTGCTAAATGATCCTGGTACTTTGGGCAGTGTTAAGCCTGTATGCATTTCCCAGATGAATGATACTGTCCAGCAGTTCACCAGCACCCTAGCCGAGAACACTCCTCACCTCATTTGGGAGGAAGAGTTCACCTTTGAGTGGAACACAAAGTCCAAGGATTTACACCTGCAGATTAAAGAGGACTGGCAGTCCTCAGAAGGTCTGCTGTCCCTGACCACTGTCCTCTGAACTTGTTCAAGAAGCAGTCTTCCAGGCTGTAGATCTTCTTTCTGATCAGTGGGCCCACCCTCAGTAGCTCAGAACTGGGCTCTATCACTGCAGAGTTTTCTTACATAGAACCCAATGAATTGAAATCCTGACAAATCCCTTCCCTGTAGCTGCTGCCAAGATAGAAAAGGACCGCACAGTGATGCCATGGGGGACCATGGTCACCACTTTCACTACCGTGAAGACCAAGCCTTACTATGATGTAGGGAAGGTGTCCTGGCTGAGGTCTGAGTCTCCCTGAAGGCATCCATCAAGGTGAAGGTCATTAAGAAGGACATCTTCATCCAGGCCATCTCGTGCCATGGTGCATCTCTTCTTCAGATATGGAACTGCTGCGGTTGAATCACTTTGATCAGGTCATTGAAGTTGCCATTCAGCAGCTCACTGAATCTTCAAATCTGAAACTCAAGTCATCACAGAAGTATACTATCATCATTTAAGGAGCTCCAACACCTCGCTCTCTCAGGACCACAACACTGCCCTCATGCAGGACTAGGAAGAGCCTACCAGGATGCCCCATCTGGCTGCCCAGAGGCAGCTGTGGCCTCTTCCCCACTGGTGGAAGTTGATCCAGCTTCTCTGGAGCCCAAGAAGAAGGTAGTAGACACCTCAACTTGGATAAGAATCCTCTGGTGGCAGCATGAGGTGGCCCAGCCCCACTTAAGCTTGGTGGGAATGAGCTGTCTGAGAGCTCTCTGAGCATCTCAGAGCTAGGCACTGCCAAGAATTCTAAAGGAGAAACTTTAAGGAGGGGTGCAAGGCTATTTTTCCACCAGTAGCACCAGCAGAAATATCCTGGCATGAGCCAGTCACACAATGACCTCATGTTCCTGTAGCTATATGAGGGCACCCAGAAGAAGGGGGTGACCCACACTTAGCTGCTGAATAAGAAGCTACTGTCCAGAAACTGAGACAGGAGCACCATGAATGCCATGTGGGCTGTCTGTCTCCTTCTTTGCAGCTGGAGGTCAGGCATCCGGGACAGCACTCTTACCAGGACAGAGCAGGAATTCTGGCCCCAGACACATACCCACTCCTCACTCTTACCAGGACAGAGCAGGAATTCTGGCCACAGACACATACCCACTGCTCCAGCGTGATTTTCCCCAACAATCTAGTCTTTATAAGGGAAAGAACAATTTGAGTCTCCAGCTGGAGGCTTCCCCTAAAGAGAACTTACAAAGTCCAATTTGGCACCAGAATCCCAGTGGGACCTGCAGCCCCTACCTAAGCATTGAGGTAACTGTTAGGAGAAGAATTCCTTGTAAGAGAAATACCATGCTCAGCAGGGCCTAGGAGGGACAACTGGAGATTTGATTTTACCACACAGCTCTCTAGCAGGACATGTTTGGGGCCCATGTCTGGACCATGGGGAGGTGTGCCCCTCTGGGCTGTCACTATGAATAGAATCACCTCTCCTACTAGTTTGCTTCTTAGAATTAAAAAGTACACCTGGCCCTGAGGGCAGGGAGATGGTACACAGACAGGGTTTTGTTTGTTTGTTTGTTTTCAGTGTGTGGGGGGTTAACCTTTATTTTATTTATTTGTTTGTATGGTGGTGAGGATCAAACCCAGGACCTCACCAGTGCTAGGCAAGTGCTTTACCACTGAGCCATAACCCCAGCCCCAACAGGCAAGATTTTTGGTAAAGAAATTATGACATCAGTTTAAATGTTTTGGCAAATGTAGGAAGGCATTTGCCTTTGCCCATAGCCATAGAACTTGAAAACTTATGCAAGCACTAAGTATGTCCTGGGCATATTATACTGAACATTTTTCCATATTACTCTGAGCCTACTTTCCAGTGGAGATAACATAAATCCCAATGTGGTTCTTATGCCAGTGGAACAGTTGATGTGCAGATTTCATTTCCATCTGGTGCACATACTAGACTAGAGCAGGAACCTGACTCAGGAAGTTGTGAGCAATAAGTGGCAGTGCATAGAACATGGTAACCCCTCTCCACATACACACATGGTTTTGGTAAATATTGCCTATAGCCAAAACAAAGTACTTGTAGGGCACTAGAAGAAATTGTTTTGCATCTCAGGTGTCCATTGTAGGAATGTGAATTTAATAACAAATGGTTCAAACATGGGAAATTCTTTTTATGGACTCTTCTGTGTACTGCCAGCAGACATTCTTATTAAAGAGTGATTGTCACTGGAGTGACATGTTTTGTCTATTTAATCAGATTGATGTTGTTTTAGTAAGTTTGGAAAGCCCAGTGTGACCCTGACCTCTAGCAGATAGGCAAGTGGGTGTGTGACTTCCAAGGCTCCATTAACCCTTCAACATGTATTTCAGGGGAATAGAGCCATCAAGGAGTAAGGCCCTTTGTGAGAGCAAAACTGAAGCTTTTTTTTTCTTTCCTGTTTTTGAGGAATACATTCAAAAACTGCATTGGTAATTTCACTTTCAATTGCACATTTTCAAATTCCTAGTTGTTTCAGAAATTATCAAGTGACTTTAAAATGGCTTTTTAACCATATTTTGTTTTTAAAGATTGCATTTGAAAGTTAGCTATTGTACAGTTCCAAATACATGAAGAGCAAATCAGTCCCCCCACCAAAAGAAAAGAAAAGAATGAAGAACATATGGAAAAAATAATATACTGATACAGAATTCCTTGTACTGATTTTCATTGAGTTTTAGGGAAAGTTATCACCAAAAGTCAGTTGACAACATTCTCTGTAATTTAATTAATATTAATAGTAGCAATAATCAGAATGTATGGCTTACATGGAATAGAAATTTACATAGAATTCATTTGACTTTGACCCTTTCATTCAAGTGGTGGTTTACTATGTTAGAAATGTTTCCAGTCAGTGTCAGAATGCTCTGGAGTGACTGATTCCACCTGTAATCAAAGGCTGGTGTTCCATGGTTCAAGCAGTGTGGCTGTGTAGATTATTACAATATAAAAATACTTCCATACTGGTTGGTGAAGAGTCCTGAATGGACCCCTGCTGTCAGCCTGTCCCTACATCTCCTCTGACACTAACTACACCTCCATGTTCTCCTGTCAGCTAAAGCCCTCTGGGTCAACTCCAGCGCTATGGACAGGATTCCATTCTTATTGGCTGCAGTCTGTGATATTTCTGTGGTTAAGTTTTTGAATAACATCTAGTGGATCCTGCTGTATTTAAATGTTTAATGTTTTGGAGTTCATCATAGAGTTTTTGTGTTAATTTGGATTTTTGAAAATTGTTCATTCATTATCTTGATTACTACTTTTTGGCATCCCTTAATTTTCTACCCATCTTCATTTTCTTCAATCTGGAACTGGCCAATCTGTACCCATTCTGGCATTCAGTTTTCATACTGTTAGAGCTGTTCTATGTCATCAAAATATTCAAATAATGAGAATAGTGCCAGGTGCTTGTGAACACAGTGACAAACTCATGCAAGGCCCCATCTTCCACATCATAGGGCTGAGAGTTACCATGGGGGAAGGCAGAGTACACCTTATCTTTCTCTCTGCAGAAAGGGATGTGTTGTAGTCAGCTTGGGCTGCCATAACAAAGTGCAGTCGCTTGAACAATAGAAATTTATTGTCTCACAGTTCTGGAGGTAAAGGCTGAGATCCAGATGTCATTAGGATGTGTTCTTCTGAGAATTCTCTCCCTGGATTATGTATTCCATCTTCTTCCTATGTCTTCACATCATCCTCCCTCTTATGTATCTTTGTCATAATCTCCTGTTTTTCGTGTGTGTGCGTGTGTGTGTGTGTGTGTGTGTGTGTGTGTACATATACTAATTGCATAAATTAATGGGTTTTATTGTGTCATTTCCATACATGCATGTATCATGAATTGACCTTCTTTCTACCCTTGCTCACACTTCCTTCTCCCTGCTAACTGCTTCCTGGTCATTAATTGTCCTTCTTTATGGATATTTCTTTAGTTTCCACATATGAAAGAAAACAGGCAATACTTTCCTTAATGTGGCTGAATTATTTAATTTAACAAGATCTGTTTTCCTGCAAATGGAAGAATTATTTTTTCTTTGACTGAATAATATTCCGTCATGTATATATACTGTATTTGCTTTATTCATGCATCTGTTGATGGACACCTTAACTGAGTCCATATCTTCTATTAAATATTTTTAGTTGTAGCTGGATACAATACCTTTATTTTTACTTATTTATTTTTTATGTGGTGGGGAAGTTTTAACCCAGCACCTCGCACATGCTAGGTGAGCACTCTACCACTGAGCCACAACCCCAGCCCCAACTGAGTCCATATCTTACCTATTGTGATTAGTGTCACATTAAACATGGTCATTCAGGTGCTTTTTAAAATTCTTTTTAAAAATATTTTTTAGTTGTTGATGGACCTTTATTTTATTTATTTGTATGTGGTGTAGGCAAGCACTCTACCACTGAGCCACAACCCAGCCCCTCAGGTGTCTTTTTAAATTGTTGAATTTATTTCATTTGAAGAAATGCCAAGCAGTGGTATGTATGTATGTATGTATGTATGTATGTATATATATATATATATATATATATATATATATATATATATATATATATATATATATAATTTAGTATCTAAAGAGATGGTAGTGAGAGTAACAGATGTGTGCATTATAGCCTTAAAATGTGTTAATAAATTTATAAATTTAAGGAGAGATAGGTTAAGGTGTTAGTTCTCAGTACTTGAAATATAAAATGTTAACAGAAAGAACAGATGTTGCTAATATTTCATAGATAATATTGTAGACAAGTTTGCAATGCACATAAAAAAATTCAACAGACAACACACCTCAAAATATTTTAAAATTTTAATAATTTTTGTAAGAACAGAACAACTCGGGGCTAGGGTTGTGGCTCAGTGGTAGCACACTAGCCTAGCACATGCAAGGCCCTGGTTTCGATTCTCAGCACCACATAAAAATAAGTAAGCAAAATAAAGGTATTGTCCAACCAAAATTTAAAAAATAAATTATAAATTAAAAAAGAACAGAACATCTCTAACTTTATACTGTTCTTTATAAAGTTTATATATCAAAATCTATTTTATATCCTGGGTTTTGTAATATTTGATGTACTTTCCTTTCTAACCAGCCCCCATATTCCAGATGGGATGTATTTATTTTCTACACTGACTGCAATTTGTACCCCCCAGTTTTATTTGGATATTGTGGTGGGAATTCCTGATCAAAGTGTGAACAGGCTCATATGTCGCTAAGAGTGAGTCCTCTCTGAGATGGCCCAAACTTTCTCCCCATAGGGAGTAAAACAGGAGCTAGAAGAAGTGTAAGTCAATGACAAAGCACTGCCTCTGCTTTGTCATTAAGTTACACATTAAACAATAATGCTGGTCCTCCAGAGTCTACTCTCCCAGTCTGCTCCACATAGACATTCCACTCACCCTTCCTTCTCCACAATAACCCAGTCTGCCTTTTTATAGTGATTGCTGGAAGAAAGTAGAAGAGACTGAAGATCTAGTTTTACTTCTACAAAGATGAGTAACTTTCCACTTCTTTCTGAGTCCTTCATACTGCTGCCTATGATATGACCCAACAGCACAAGTTCTCATGGAGGAGTGGGGAGCCTCAGTTGGGGAAGTATCTGACTAAAACTATGGGTTATCGGAGAAAAGGGGCTTTGAAAACTCAGAGTGTGGGAGCCATGGACCACAGATGCCCACCTCTTCCCCACCTGCCCTACCTCCTGGCCCCATCTGTTCCTGGCTATATCCTGTGCCTTCTTACTCATGTAGCCACCTAGGGAAGTGCCATGATGACAGCAGATTTCACTAGCTCTTAAGAGGAGATGACCCAGATAAGATGTGGAAACCAGAGTCAGTTAGAGTTCACAATCGCATACACTACCTATGGAGGATGCTTTGGCTACTGCTTTCTTTCCTTTGGCTTCCCTGACTTCTTTGAGCAAGCACCCTCTGCATCTGGCCTTTGCTTTCTCACAAGATATAGTGACTTTCTCAGTTTCTATTGAGTCACAGTCACTGAGTGCTCTGTCACCAGAGTCTGTGATTCATCTAGAACAAAGTTCACCTCAGTCACATGGATTTTCCTCTCCCCGATCTTGTCCTCCTGATCCCATGGCCCATTGTGTATCTTTGAAAGGCCCCATCCTTACTCCTTCTCAATGTGACTCAATAACACTCTCACTGGGAACCAAGCCAGAGAGCTCCTCTCCATCCAACAATTGTTGGTTGCCACCTCATTTTCTATTGCCACTCCTGTCCCCTTGCCATCTCCTGTGTCATTGCCTTTTCCTGTCCCATTCCCATCTCCTGTCCCATTGCCATCAGTTGTCCCACTGCCATCTCCTGTCCCATTGCCATCTCCTGACCCAGCAATCTCAGGCCATGTTCTATCCACCTATCCCATCTTATTCCTCTCCTTGTGGCAGATGGCTGCCAGAGTCTGTGACCTCTCCCACTCTCCATACAGTGAATCCAAGAGAAGTCATGCTTTCCACCCACCAGAGGACTCATTCTGGGCAAACCACCCACTATCACAGGTAGAGGCTGAAGGGACGTCTTTCATGAACCCTAATGTCCAGAAACTGCTGGAGATATTGATCAGCAAGGGAGCAGAAAGGAAAATTTGTAATGTAAAGACAAAAGATGAACCAGACAACTCTCTGAATTCTCAGGGAAGCACAGTACAGTCACTGGAAAGGGAGCAAGGCACTACAATCCCACAACCCTCTGGAACACAAAAGGCAGCACAAAGCAGTTTTCTATTCCTCAGCACCCTTTTAAATCAAGGTCCTGGAGGACCATTTACTGCAGAAAGGCAGCCAGATCTTTTGTGGCCTCCCCATTCTGCACAGCGAGTCCCTAGTGGCTACTATCAGCATATCTGGACCCTCAGCAGAGTTTTCCTCCATTAAATTCAATAAACTTCCTAACCATATTCCAGGGCAGGTGTAGGGTGCACCTGGGCCACTCTCTTCCTCATAGTTGTTGCTCCACCCTGTTGTCTAACTATAGTTTGTGACTCCAACTTTGTCCTGGTCCTAGTCCCCATCACTGGCTCAGATGGGGACATATTTATTTTCTACACTGACTGCCATTTGTACCCCCCATTTAGAACCATCAGAACCATCTCACATCATCCTTCCCAAGTCTGCCGTGCCATCTTCCTCTGAATACTGCCTGTGGGTTTTCATGCCCTACAATACAAGAGTGGACCCACCAGCTTTTGGTTTCTGCTCTTCAACACCTAGAATACCACCTTTTGAGGAAAGAAGTAGAAAGTAGAGAAGTTTTACCTTATTTGGTCCTAAAGTCTCAGAAATTTTTCAGCTATCTCACTCCTGTGACCAACCCATCAACAAACCCCCAGGGGATTTCTTCAGCTCTGAGCTTCAGGAGAAACTGGAGCAACACTTTCAGAAGAGGTTCATGTTATACCAGTATGGACTACCACCCAATATCTACCTGTTTCTGAATCTGAAGGAATCCTGGGACAACATCCCAAGAACAGGTCAGACAAAGGACAACTGTGGGTATTCCTATAATTCAGTGATTCCCGATAACAGTAGCCCTGCTGTACAAGAAACTGGTTCACAGAGACCAGAGATAATACAACAGGGCATGATTCCTGTGAGTGTTTGTAATTCCAGGCTTGGCCCATCCCATGTCTGTGTCCTACCTGGAAGTTCAAACACCCACAGTGCAACTTGGGATGGACCATCCTTAAAAGATGGCGAAGCCCTTCAGGAACACCTCCCAGGAGCTCTCCCTCCTTGATACTGGCACTGGGCAGGTGCTGGAGGCACATCTTACAAGTATAAGTGTGAGGCACAGCTGGGGCCTACTCCTCAAATTTCTCAAGCACATAAATGTCTTGAAGATGAAAAACTCTGGGGCTTCACCACTTCCACAGCATGCCTTTCCCTACTCAGCCTCCTGTGAGTCTAGGGCTGACTCCATTGACCATGATGCCAAAGTCCTGGGAAAACCCACCCAGAAAGGTCCAGGATTAAAGGAGGTAGTAGTAACTTCAGTTCCCAGTCTGAAGTGTCCTCTTTCTGGCCTCTTATTTGAGTCCCTGAGTAGAACTCTATCTGTTGACAACTGAAGGGTCTTAGATGCTCTTGCAACTGCACAAGAGGGCAGCCTGGCTTCTCAACCACACACACTTACATTCTTGTGGGCAGAACTTGGCATAACGATGTTGTCCTGGGGTCTGAAAGAGACAGCCTGAAACCAACTCTAAGCCTAGAAATGGGCAGACATGAGTCCCTGGGGAGTAGAGGTGTGAGCACACAAGACTCACAAGACTCATGCCACAGCATGTCATCACTTCAGTTAGGGTCCCAATTTTTAAGCTCTAAAGAAATCAGAGATAGAAGATGATGATGAGGAGTCTCCTGACTGGGAAATCAACATTGGAATCAGGAAGACGTCAAACTACCCAAATGTTCATATTAATCTGGGGAATTCAAAATCTCAGGGGTCCAGTGAAAGACCCTCTCCTTCTAGAAGTTCTATATTCCAGAGCCAAGGATACTCATATCTGAGTCTTTGATTTCACATAATTAAAGGAACTTTCCTTTGTTTGCTATCATATTTTTCCTGTAATGAAACTGGCTTATTTCATAGATCTCTTTCAAGTCTGGCATTACTCAATTTCATGTAATTCATATAAGTCACAATTATGAAAATTAAAATTTAAATATCTAGAAGAAATAATGTGGTATTCAAAATAAGAATTAAATTATTTAATTATAAAGAATTTAAGGTTAAGGTACTTCATAATGTTCTATTTTGTGTTTAGTGATGAGCATGCAAGTATATTGTTATTTATGAAACTATTTTGTATATGCCTTTTAATAATACATATCTCTAAATACATTTATCTTGAAACACCACCTAAACTTTGTACAAATGTTTTACAGCTTATGAACAAAAATATTTCAAAATGCATAAGATACAATTTGATCATAAGAATATAAAAATAATGCACAACTCAAAATTATAGTCATTCTGATATGAATAGGATTATGACAAATTAATTGCATTAAGATTATCAAGCTATAAAGTCTTATATTGCAGTATTATTCAAATGTAGATAAATATAAAACATTAATTTGTATAAAAGATGCAAGCATTTCTAACTAGAGCCAATAAATATCTTGTACTAATTGTCTCATTTTAAATCATTATACAATCATATATGAATATATGCAAAATTTGAAAGTTTTAATTACCTTTTAATGGAAAGAGTAGCTATAGCATCTTCATATTTATTATTTATTTATTAATTAATTAATTTATTTATTGTGTTCTTCAATCTGTTTATGTCTAAAAGGAGAGTAGAATGCATTTGAAAAAAATTCTACCTCAGGGAAGGCAGTTTCAAGTTTATAAGAACATCAGAAAAGGTTAATGTGGTACTGTGTGGTTAATTAAACAAAAACCCCCAATATTCTACTTCTTAATTAAAGGAATGTTCTAAATAGGACATTTGTTTTATCTTCTCTCCAGCAATACCCAATGGGCTTGGTTTGTCAGCCTAATGGTTAGATAATAGATTTCTATAATCCTGCTCTCTGTGTGCCTTCATGGTCAAGGAAAATTTATTTTTCTTCTGAAACCAGTGTCCTTACTTTGAAATCAAATGTTTGTATATCCCCACTAACTCACATAGAAGTAGAACATATTTAGAGGGCAGTTGGACATTCATAAATGCATCTATTGAAAACTAGCTGGAAACTTCTTGAAGGCACAGTTGTGTGATTCATCTCTGGCACTTCATCACAACTTCCTTGTCAATAGATGTAACTATTAAAATATTTATTTTAACTCAACCAATTGATGATAGAGCTAACTGGTTTACTCCAGCATACAAACACACACACACACACACACACACACACACACACACATACACACATCATCATCATCATCATCATCATCATCATCTTATTTTAGACTCTTAACTTTAAGTTTGCATACAGGTGATGATGTGCCTTGGTTTATTCCTGTCGTGATGCTATTATAGTTTGGATCTGGAATATCCCCCAAAGGCTCATGTAACAAAATCTTGGTCCCCAGTGCAGAAATGTTCAGAGATGAGACATTTGGGAAGTGATTGGATAACAAGAGTCTAACTTCATCATCTCCATTGAGGAATCATAACTGAATGGATTGTTGGGAGGTGATAGAAACTGTAGGAGATGGAAACTAGTTGAGAGACCAGATCTTTGGAATTGCTCCCTGCCCCAGGATCTTTTTAAAATAAACCTTTCATCCTTTATGTTGATTTTCCCAGGTATTTTGTCACAGTGATAAAAAGCTGACTAATAAATATGCCATAATTATTTTTAGAGATGGCCTTATTTAAAGAGTGTGATAAGAAGAATAATAAGCCCCAAAATGTCTAATTCCTAGACATATATTCCATGAATACATTATGCTACATGGAAAAGGAATTTTGCAGATATGATTCAGAATATGGATCTTGAGATGTAAAGAGTATCCTAGATTAACTTGGACCGAGTCTAGTTACATGAGTCCTTAAAAGCAGAGAATTGTTCCTATGAAGATCAGAGGGATATGACAAGATGGAAAGGGGAAAACATTTCAAGCACAGTATGGTCAACTGTTTGCTGGTTTGAAGATGGAGGACAAGGACCAAGCTCAAAGAACGTATATAGCTGGGAACAACGTTTTGCTCACAGCCACAAAGGACTAAATCCTATCAGTAACGCAAATGAGCAAAGAAATGAATCCTCCCCTAGAACCTCCAAACAGGAAAACACACCCTTATAGCAAGTTGGATTTTAGCCTGGTGAAGTTTTACAAAATCACAAAACTGTGAAGTAATAAATTCATTTCAGATGTCAAATTGGTGGTAATTTATTATAGCAGCAGGAGAAAACTAATACAGATATTTTAATATGGTCACTCCAGTTGGAAAGCTACATCAGGGCCAGTGAACAGGGAACCTGCAGAGGGGAAGCCAAAATCATAAAGTCCCTTCAATTTAAGAGTCAGAAAAGTGTACAGTGTACAGAAAGGCAGCCTCTCCATCCTCTTTAGCATCTTTCTGGATTCCCTTAAGGTCTTGGAGAATGGGAGCATGTGTTATATACAGCAAGATATTAGGAGGGCTAGTTTATGTCATTAGAGACTGAAAATTTAATTTCATCTCTTCAGAAGAACTGGTTTAAAAAATGCATACAGAAATGACAATGTTGGCATTTTTTTAGAGTATCACAATACAGTTGAACGAATATGAGTTATTTGAAAGAAGAAAGAACTTAAGTGTTTAAAGATAAAGCTGCTTTGGCTGCTTCAGATTTCCACTGATTGAGCGCAGACTTCTGCAATTGCCTCTGCAGCTGTTTCAGGCTTCAGTGCTACTCTTTTAACTTGACATTCTGGAAATTAGTTAATTTAGTTTTAAACAGCTGACTTACTGTTAAGCAATAAAATACATCTCTTTAAGAATCATTTCTCTCCTCAAGAAAAGAAATTACATAAGCAACATAAACATACAAGCTGCAAGCTGAGTGGCAAATTCTTTGCTGCTGTAAAGCCTCCAAGGGCCTGAAGAAGGGCTCTCCCTTGCCTGAGAGATGAGCCACAAGGAAGAATCCATGTGGAGACAGGTTCAATTATGACTTTGATGGAGAAGAGGAATACTTTGAGGACAATGTAAAAATGGCCAGAAAGCGAGAAAGCCATCTCCCAAACACCGGAGTTCTCCAGAGTGGTCCCCAGACCACAGTATCTAGTAGGAACTCATTATAACAGAAAATTCTTGAATCTCCCCCAGGCTTGATAAAAAATTCTGGTGGTAGAACTCCAAACTCTACACTGTTACAAAAATCCTACAGGTGATCCAGATGTCTGCTAATGTTTGAGAAATAGTGACCTAACACAACCTCTCTGGTCACTTTCTAAATTTTCTTCTTAGCTTCTCTAAAGTTTTCTTTAATTCCTGAGATACCTCCAGGAATTAAACAGAGGCTGTTCTTACTAGGTTACTGCCCCTCAACCTAATTTATTTTAGGGTACTGTGTATGAATGAGTTCTCACTATATCCAATAAGGTTCTTAATATGTCAAGTGCCCAATCAATGGAAAATAATTAAAATTGATAATACAGTAAGAACATGTTTAGTGAGTGGGAGTTCAAAAGAGGAAAAAAGAATTCAATCTATTTGGTTTTAAATCTACTTTGTTTGCTGTCTACTTTTGAGCAAATTCATTTGCTTGCTAGCAGCAAAATATTGTCATGAAATATATTTTGAAAACATGGATTTTTAGGCCTTTTCCCTGCATTTTTACATAGTTATATCCAACACTTATTTATTTTCCTAAGAGAGGTCCTTTCTCATTTTTGTCTAGAACTTCAATAGTTTACTAGGAAGCTAGGAGCATGCTTTTGAAATTAATCATCTAATCATCTAAATAATTGAAGGCTAATAACAGAGTTAGGAAATTTACCAATTGAAACTAATTTTTAGAAAATATAGCTTGCTATCTTTTTTGAGATTAGTTTTGGCAGACAAATGTTAATGGGTAAAAAAAAATCACTCACTGTACATAATTAAAATATTTGGCTGGCGGCGGTGTCCGACCGGGGATGCGGAGGGCGGCCGGGCAGGTGGGGCGCCGCCCGAAGGGCCGGGCGGAGAGCTGGGCTGCACGCGCCGCCGCCGCGCTGCCCGCGCCGCCCCGCAGCCCGCCGCGGGAGGAGCGGGCGGCTGCCGGCCCGCGGCGCGCGTCTGGCAGAGCCGGGCGGGCGCGCCGGGACCACCCAGCGATGCTGCCGCCGCCTGTGTAGCGCGCGCCCGAGCGCGCTGCAGAGAAAGAAATGAACACGCCCACGAATGCTAGATGCCTGTGAGCTCCCTCGGCGGCACTGAAAAGGCAGAGTGGAGGCCTCCGAGTACCGGCTCCTTGCCCTGGGTCTTGGCGCTGCCCCTGCTGCTCGCGGTCTACCATGGAGACGCTGTCCCAGGATTCGCTGCTGGAATGTCAGATCTGCTTCAACTACTACAGCCCCCGGCGGAGGCCTAAGCTGCTGGATTGCAAACACACCTGCTGTTCGGTGTGCCTGCAGCAGATGAGGACGAGCCAGAAGGACGTGAGGTCCCCCTGGTGCCTCGGCATCACCAAGCTGCCCCCCTGGCTTCTCCGTGTCGCAGCTGCCCTATGACCCCGAGGTCCTGGCCGTCATCGCCATTCAGCACACCTCCGAGCACTCTCCGGTCTTCATCAAACTTCCTAGCAATGGGTGCTACATGCTGCCCTTGCCCATCTCCAAGGAGGGCACACTGCTGCCAGGAGACATGGGCTGCCGCCTGCTCCCCGGGAGCCAGCAGAAGTCCGTCACCGTGGTGACCATCCCTGCGGAACAGCAGCCGCTGCAAGGCGGGGCTCCGCAGGAGGCGGTGGCCGAGGAGCCGGACAGGCGGGGCGTGGTGAAAAGCTCCACCTGGTCGGGCGTGTGCACTGTCATCTTGGTGGCCTGTGTCTTGGTCTTCCTCCTGGGCATCGTGCTCCACAACATGTCTTGCATTTCTAAGCGCTTCACTGTGATATCCTGTGGCTGAGGCGGGGTGCAGGGAAGGCTCTTGTGGGTGCCAACTTAGGGGTTGAGTAAGTGTTGGTGACGGGATCCCAGCGAGATGATGGGGGGCAACACTGACCATTTGGTGCTGAGCGCTGGCCTCTGGGTTGCCACTTGATTCACCTGAAGACAGATGCCAAGGGAGGAAGGTGATGGTCTCTACAAGATGCCAGGTGAATTGTTCTGAGTGTGGATGGCAACGGCTTTGAAGATGATTGCATGCATCCTCATAATCATGAACTAAATGGGCTGTGACTTATGAGTTTTCAAGATCATGTTATGAGATAGACATACTCTACTCAGACCTTAAAGCCTACATGTGCATACCATGTGATCTCTAAATGCGGTAGATGAAAATAAAGATGCTGTGTATACAAGTAGAATTAAACCTTGAATCCATGTAAAAAATAATTCAGTGAAGACATACACTGCAGGCTTCTTTTCTTTTTTTTTTTTTTTAATGGAACCCAGTCTTCATTTAGTTGCTAAGAATTTTTTTATAGATATATATTTTGAATGGAACCCCAAATCAAAATAAGTGAAATGGACAGTCGTGTTTTTGTTTTTTGTTTTTTTTTTTTTTTTTTGGAGAAAATATTTGAACAAGTGTCTCCCGTGTGTTGTGTTTTGTCAGGTACCTTCATTTTTCTTCACTGGTGATTAGAGCTTGCTACGTGTTTATTAAGCTGGAAGCCCAACAGGGAAGCAATAAACCAAGAAATAAGGAGAAATGCCTAATCCCGCAGGAAACCCGTATGCCAGTTTTTCTCAAGCCATCTCACAAAATAAGAATTTAAAATGTAAATATTGTGTACTTGTGTGTATATGTGTGTGTGATTTGATTTACCTCAGGTTTTTGAGTCTTTTCAGAAGAACCCCAGGATTAAGACCTCGTGGGCATGAAGAAGTCAAGTATCTGAAACGGTGGGCACCTCGATCCTGCCAATGAGACGTCCCCTATGCGACACCCCAGTACTCACCCCTCTGCTCTGTGTTTAAGTCCTGTATTTTTTAAGGCACAAATGGAGAGTAACGAAAGTTTGACTTTTCTCCTAGTTCTGGAGTATTATAAAAGCCACACTTGTTGTTAGCAATGGCAAAACTGATGGGCATTTCAAAAGGCCGTCCACAATTATTTTTTTTGAAAGATGCTGTTCCTTGAGCATTAGACCTTTTTGAATTCCAGTTTCCTCTTGTTGGTGTAAGCAAGAAAATCTTCTGTATTTCAAAATATGTTTTCATTGAGAGAAATGGCAAGGAAGACTTACTATTCACATTCCTAATGTAAGTGTTTTTAAATGTGTAATGGTTTATAAATGTTCATAAAGAAAGAAAAAAAATAAAATAAAATAAAATATTTGGGGAAAATGGCTGCAAATAGGACCTATAAAATGTTATATTTTAAATGCAACTTAATCCTATGGATTTGCTTGTTTGTTGAATGTTCTTTAGATTGAGATACTATTTATACAATGCTGTTTTAAAGTATTAATTTACTGTGTGATATATTTGATTATCTTAATTCTTATGTCTAATCAATATTCCTTGTTATTCTAGAAAAAGTAGATGAAACTGAAAAGAATGACAATTACAAGCAAATAAAAATTATAGGAAACTTTTTTGCACTGAAATCCACTTCAAAGCTCCTATACCTTGGGAAATGAAAGGAATGGGGGTTCTTAGTATATATTTGTGAAACTAGTTAATTTGGACTTCTCAGATACTCATGAGAAATTCTAAAGTAAGAATTGAGGTAACACTTTGTACTACCTAAAATAATACTTAAGACAGTGATTGGAAACTACAACTACGACTTGTTGTCGTTTTACTCATGTCTGAAAGTTTTCTATATATTTTGTCATTTTATAATAGCATTAGTCATTGAAATACCTTAGTTATTTATTTTTTCCCCTGTAGTTAATAGATTGGTCTAAAAAGTACATAGATATGTATATGAAAAAATATCATTCACTGCTGGAAAGTAATCTATAAAGACTTTCTGCTGCTTCTCAACTAGTGAAGAGAAACCAGTTTGCTGTTTAATTCTCTAAGATGCTAGATATGCATTAACTGAGGAGAAGGAGTGATGTAGAGTGGAAATGCTAACTCGCTGGGTTACTGAAAGACAAATAAACATAATGTCTCTTTTGACTCAGTTTCCACATATGAAAAGCCATTTCAGTTTTCTGCATTACTACTAACTGCCATTAAGGCCACTTGTGGACCCAGGCTGATAGACAGCAACCCACATTTCAAGGTGACCATACAAGAAGGAAAGAAAGAACTTGGATGTATCCCCTCTGGCAGCTGAGAGGTGTTGATGCCCTCAACTACCCTCACATGAATGGCTGTGGAAGCCACTTGCAGGGAGGATACAATGTATGATCCAGTGAGCCCCAGAGGGAGGAGAATCAGGGGAATGTGGTCCCCTTTCCCAGAGACCAGAGACAGTAGAGTGCAGCAGAGAAGAGCTCAGTGACTCAGAGGAAACCATGGGAAGGAGAAAGGGATGTGGGATGTCCTCTTGACTGGCCATGTGGCCTGAGGTTGTGACAAGGGCTGTTTCTCTTTCTGGGGTTCCTAATAGGATCCTGGGATCTTGTCTATTCAGATGCTTCAATGAGTTCCCGTTCTGGGATCTGTTATGGAGAACAGGACTCAGTCTCTGCCTCCCTGAGTCTGCATGGGGCAGGAGTATGCTCCAGGCCTGTGTGTGATCCCTGGGCTCAAGCTGGGCTTTGCAGGCGAAGGGAGAGTGAGGCAAGTGTGCAAGGGCAGGAGAGGATGCAACAGATTGTTTAAAATTAGGATTTCTGAGATGCAACATGGTCTGGAATCAAGATTTTAGGCAACTGAGTGTGCTCCCTTCAGTTGGGCTGATGAAGAAAACATCACAGCATGGCTACACAGACTTGGCTTCTCAGTTCTGGAGGCCAAGGCCTGGTTGCCTGGTCATAGTCTCTCTTCTTGGCATGTCTTCTAAAAGCCTTCCTGGAGATGCAGGCAGAGAGTGCTGGTCTCCTCATAAGGCCACTAATCATGACTCAGGGCCTCTGATCCTACCCATCCACTATGGCTGGGGAAGAGAAAACC
This sequence comes from Urocitellus parryii, assembly GCF_045843805.1. Lineage (NCBI taxonomy): Eukaryota > Metazoa > Chordata > Mammalia > Rodentia > Sciuridae > Urocitellus > Urocitellus parryii. The sequence continues at coordinate 164,583 of NW_027554208.1, forward strand.
AACCCAGGAGAAGGCATTGCCAGTAAGGCACAGGAGCTTGGCCAGCCCTCAGGGGGAGATCATGGTCAGTGCACTCTGAAGGAGCAAGCGCTCATGGGCATTTGTGCTATAACTGTGGTGATTAAATGGCAGAACCCACAATGGGCCCAAATGAGTGGGACAGGGCATGAGAAGACAAGGGGAAACACAGCCTAATATGTTCCTTGTGCTCATGGGGAGGACGTGCATGCGGGCTGACCCATGAACTGAGAGTCCTAGTCACAGGCACAGGTCCTCGGGGGACTGAGCACCTGACATGAGCTAGAGCAAGTCTGGACCAATTCTGTACCCGGGCAGGTGTGAGCTTCACACCCACCCCCAAAACAATTTTAATTGTTTTGACTTTGAATAAATATTACCTTCATAACACACCATAACTGGTGACTCCTGCACAGCCAGGCTTTTAGAAGAGCTTTTATTGTTTTATCAAAGCAAAATCATACAAGGCTCTTGGTGGCCTCTCTGAACTTAAAAAGTACATGCTGCAATCCAAGATTTAGATGATGGTGCCGCCACCTTCTGTGGCATGGGCATGAAGCAGGGGCACTGTCCATGAGTGTGCTGGCATCCAAGATACCCTGATAGGTCATGGCAGGTTGTGGGCTACAGTTACACAGTCAAACATCCTGTGAGAGAAAGCGGCAGCATTTCTGTTATGAAAACCCCATAAGCACTGTAAAGGCGATGGCTGTTACTTAAATAGTTTCAACTGTGCCTTGTGGTGAAGCCAGCACATTCTTGGGGCTGATGATGCCCATCTGTTGAAAAAGGAGGTTTCTTCCCCACAGCCAAGACCTGAGCGGTGACCCTTCTGGTTTCTATAATGGGACAGGCAAATCCCCATCCAGGGCACCCCCCACATGTCTGACCGGGTGCCTGGTGAACAGCTGACCCACTTCTCTTTGGCTTTGTGGAATGATGGTAACCTTTATGTCTCTGCATTATACTTTCCCTGACTATCAATATGAACAAATGATTTGATACTTTCTGCTTCTAAATACAAAGGCAGCCAATAATTGGAGCAGGTGTATGTGTGTGTGTGTGTGTGTGTGTTTGTGTGTGTGTGTGTGTGTAGATTCTCTGTCTTCTCGGTATCAATAGCTATGATTTTACCAGGAGCCCAGATGGATTATGGTTAATGCCTTTGAGAAAGATTTTGTTGTTTTAAATTCAATAAAGTTTTCCTACTCTGCTTTTATTCTGTTGTTTGCTTCACTGAATCCAGTCTAGAATGTCTGTTTCTTTCCAGCAAAACACAGCTATTTGAGAAAGAAATATGCTTTAGATAATAGATTTTCCTAGTAAATACCAGACCAGGTACATTGTATTTTTTTCACAACCCAAGTACTTTGTTATGGTAGTGCACAGCACAATGAAATTATATTTTGCAGACTTCAAAGTGAAGCTTGCAGAATAGGAAACCGAAACCTGCCCTGTGAAATAAGACAGACACAGTGGTGCATTTAGCCAGTGTCAAGACAAATGGTCACACATGACATCTGGCCATTGAAGGAGCAGGGGACATGGCCCAGGCCACCTGGAGGCATGCTTAGCAGTGTGGTCTTCGCTCCTGCTGTCCTACCCTGCTTCCTGCCCTGGCCTCCTGGGGCAAACCTGAGTGAAATCCATCTGCATGTGATGTGGCATTCCTGTGTGGGTTGAGGGGAGCATGTCTTCACCGTCCTGAGGTCTTCCCTTGCCAGGGAAGGATCCTGACCCACTCTCCACAGGGAGAAAGCCCAGGACAGAGATGGAGCAGGCATCTTACCACAGCATCCTCAGCACTGGTCACTGTGCATCCTACCCACCATGGGCCTGCCACTTGGAAAGCCCAGCTCAGTTTACATCCCTTCCTATGGCCATGCTCCCCAGGTTCGTGGTGCTTTGCTGAGAAGCCTTCCCACCAGATGATGTGCAAGTAAGTGTCCACTGCCAGTGAGCCTGAGAACCTCCTCTGCAAAATTATCCCTGGCTCTTCTTTTTCTCTTTAGGAGTTAGCATAGCACTTGGAAAATCAAACTGTGTCATGAACAAGCAGTAAGGAATGTCTTGAACATTCTAGAATGTACACTCCAAAGTGTGATTCTGAGTGTTTGTGTCCTGGTATCATGGATCTGAGCTATGAAAAGGACCAACAACTTCCACCTGTGGGGATAATAGGGGAATGATGCAGTGCTGAGGGCAGGATTCCCAGGGGTTCACAACTCTCCACTCTGCAATTTATTGCTAAGACTGGAAATTATAAGAAAATCTATAGACATTGGGAAAAACATTGTAAAAACTACCAACCATTCTGAATTTAACTGCAAGGAATATGTTATTAAGGTAGCAAGCAACAGAATATTGTAAATAATTCTTAAATGTTTATAGAGATAACACGTGCTGCCTTGTGAATAAACAAGAGCAATCAGAGTGTGTGGAGTGGCTACTGTAATGGAGAACTCTGTCTTGCAACTAATTTTCACATTCACTGTTTAAAGGGTCATTTGGAAAGTAATTGTTCTTCTTCTTATGTGCTCACTAGCTCACATTTAGAAATATTTCTCTTAAAATATTTCTCTCCTACTTATACTATTAGAATTGTTCTCTGTATGTGGAGCTATGTATGTGCACATGTATATTTAAATTATGTAAATTCTTTAGTTTATGAAAAAAGAAAGAAAGAAATGCAAGCTTAACATTTGTGCAAACAATTATTTCCTTTTCTGAACACTAAGAACAGAAATTGCAAGGTGAGGTTACTTCTACCCAGAGATGAATACGTGATATTTTCCTAGTAGAAGTGCTTTATTCCTTGCACTGGACGTTCTGAAGCTGTAGGAGGGATGTCAATACGCTCTCTGGGTCTGCTGCACAGAGATCCAGAGGGGTCTCCAGTGGAGGCTTTGAGGAGGTTCATGACCCAGGAAAGGGTGGTATGGGCACCAGGTGGCCTCCAGGGTGCCTTCCCTCACTCTCTCGCCAGCACCAACCTTGTTGCAGTCATACTGAATCCTGATCTGGTTGAAGATGAAACCCTTGGGTGTGTAGACCTGGGTCACTTGCTACAGTGTGGACCCAAGGCTGAAGGCCCCTGTGCTGGAGTGCTCAGCTCCCTAGGATATCATACCAGGGCATGGAACGGCTTGCTAAGCCCCAGGGGGAAATAGACAGAGGATGGTGTGCCAGGGATAATCCAGCTCCTTCCCCATCCCCAGTGGAAGTGAGATGAGTGCTAGTGCTACTTTAGCTCTGGGGTTCAGATTGGAGAGACACTGAGAACTCCTGAACCCTTCACTCCACGGCTTCCCAGAAAGCCTTGATGCTCTGGGAACAACAAATGCAAGAAGATTTTATAGCAATTGGGATATTCCCAGTGGGATTGGGCTGACAATACTTTGGGATTCTGCCCCACTGGGGATCAGGAACCCCAACCATTGGATTGTATGCATATCCATCTCTTTTCTTACTTCCTAGTTCTTTAAAAACAAGGAACACTAGAATAAACAAAGGAAGAGCCTTCTTCTGATCCCATGTGGAAATGGACAGAATATATGGAGCCAGACTGAGGCCTGACCCCCGCCTGGGCCTCCTACCCATGTCGGACCATGGCTGAGCCCCATACAGGGAATGAGGCCATGGGCCAGAACACGGACATGTGAGGATGAGCCTGCTTCTGCTGCCACCCCACCTTCCCAGCCTAGGATTTTCTGCCACTCCTTAATAAATATATCTCAACACTCCACGGGCAGCAGTTGGCTGGCCATGATCACACACTCCATATCAATCCTTACTTATTCAATCCTAGTTTTACTAAAACCATTTGGGTAAATCCCATGTACTGTGAGAAATTATTAAGGTTAATTTTCTTTAATTTGAGAAGCTCAACAAAGCTAAATCAAAGATACTAAAACAGTTAGTATCCTGACAGTCATACATTAGTGTCAAGCCTGGCCCTAAGGCAGATGTTGGCCTATGGGATGTGACAGTCTTGTGAGGGCTCTGACCTGTCAGGATTCATACAGTGATGGGTTCACATGCTAATGATTTTGGGGAACTTTGTGATATAAGTAAATTCTCTCAATGTCTCCTGGCCACTTGGATGTTAGTGCTTTGCACCCTGATGTTCTGCCTTATCAAGGACCCAGACACAATAAAGTCACATGACCACAGACAAAAAACAAAGTAAACCTTTTGTCCTTTTAACTTGTTTCTCTCAGGTGTTTTGTCATGGCAACTGAAAAATGTGAATCAACAGAATATCCCTTCATCTAAAGAACTAGAAATTTTATTTTTAAACTTTACATTGTTTTCTAGTCACAGAACCATTTTCTTTGGAAGATGTCACACTTAATAACACAAGCAACAAGCAACACAAATGTGTTATATAGACTAGTAATATGGTAGTTTGGGCTCAGAAGTGATATATATATATATATATATATATATATATATATATATATACACACACACACACACACACACACACACACACTTATTTATTTTTTGTAATGTTGTTATTTTTTCCATCATATCATTGAAGAAAATGTATCTTGGAATTGTGGTAAGTGCTCATCTAGGTTAATGTCCAGGCAGCAGATGGGCTGGCATGTTCAGGGCCAGTGAGCACAGCTGTTTGTATCCTTCTCTCCTTGTGGTCTGACCCCAGGAAACCAGGGAAGAAAACCAGACCTCAGTGCCAGGAAGGAAATGGTGTGCTGCTGCTTACTTCTGGAGAACCCCCACCAACAGACCAGTGTAAGCCTTTGAGTATCTCTAATAGACAGAGGGCTGCTGGGACATGTAGGCTGTGCTGAGAAGTATAAGGGAAGAATTTTGAAATCAAATAGAATTTGTAGTAATTTAATTGAATATGCTCTGAGACATGCTTCTCTAATGTGGGAGCAGTGTATCTGCTGTGCCCAGGAGCGCATGGGCTTAGAGGCCATGTGTGCAGCCTGTAGTGTGGAGTTAGCTTTCAGAACATGCAAGATGTCAGAGCAGGACATGCAGGTCCTCCAGAGCCTAGACTCCAGGCTCTGCAGACTGCATCCAAGCCCTTCCAGCTTGTGGTGTATCATAAATATGCTTCAGGCCAATTGTTATTTTTTAGTCAAAGGGAAAACTGAAAGCTCTCCAAGTGGACTCAGGCACATGACAGGGTGTGTGATGGTGCATATGTATCTGTTGTCTTTGGGTGTGTTTCTGGGAGGAATGCATATAAGGCATGCCACCCCCCGCTGTGGCACTTGTCAGGGTAACCATGTGAACCCTTGTGAAACGGTGCTTGTGTGTCCTGGTGAGCACATCATGGTGCCTGACATGTGAATGGACTTGGGGGTTTAGGGCCATGATGCCAGGGAGGTTTCTCCTGTGCTGTGCTGTGAACCACAGAGCAGTTCAGTGCTGGCCTAGGCACCTGTAGGGCCTGTGGTCTCCTCTCCAGGAACTCCTAGTGCCAGACCTTCTCTACCACTGAACCACACCTTCTCAGAAAATCCCCTCCAACATCACTACCTTCCATAGCTCCCACATTTTCCATTATGCTCCAAAAGCATTAATTAATTCAGGAGAACATGAGATGCCAAGGTTAGCACTCAAGAGCCCCTTCCCTGGGAGCCCCATGGTGACATCTTCCACTCTTTTTCAGAGTTGTGTTGCTGGGCTGAGTGTGTGCTCCAGTTTTCCTACCATTCCTGGCCTTGACCCTTGCTTCAGCAGGAGCTGATGGTGATGGTGTTTTGCTCTCCATGTCTCTGTCCCTTCCTGATGATGGTCATGCCCCCAGCAGCACTGTACAGCATATGATGCCCTACTGGAGTTTACAGGAACATTACCATGCTCATGGATGTTTGGTGTGCACTAGCTCTGAAGCCTCAGACCTTCCTCTGTCCCTCTCCATACCTTGAAAACATTTAACTTCACTGTTTCCTAACTATTGCCCCTGGCACTCAGGGTAAGGGAATATCATCACTAAGATGGGACCATGGAAGAGAAATCAATGTCAGAGGGAAGGCCTGGAGTCAGGCAGAGCTGGCCTGCCCTAGACATTGCTAACACTGCTGAGGGGAACACTGGGTCTGTGCTGCATAGATGGGATGCAGGATGCAGGATGTCAGGCTTCAGACACAAGTATGAGTCCTTCTCAGAAGGTACCTGAGGCTCTGAATATCAGTGAGTTTCCTAAGAGTGATTATGGGAGAGAGCATCAGGGTCACACACTGCTCATGATGCCACAGCTCTGGATACTGATGGACCCTTGAGAAAGGGTGAACCATGCATTGGCTTCCTGTCATGCTTTCCTCTCTGCAGGGTGATTTCTTTTGTCTAAAAATATGCCCTGTGGGGTTAACCCATGAGAAAGTGAAGGTTAGCTGTGTTGAGCTGCAGCCTCCAGAACCCAGGACCTTGGAGTGGGGGTGAAGTTCTCGCTTCCTTCTGGGCAGCTATACCTGCACAGCCCCTTGGGCACTCTGTAACACTTCTACAAGGGTCTGTGTCTTTGGGGTGCTCCATGCTGCCCTGGACAGGACACACAGCTCAGGGCTGGACCAGCAGGATACAGTAGCCTCCGTCCCCCTTGACCCCCATCAGATTCCCACATCAGGACTGTACAGCTCCCACCCTTCAGGCTGAAGCTCAGTCCAGGCAGCAGATGAACTCTGTGGCCATTGTGGGGATCTCTTCCCTGCTGCCATGATGGTCTAACATCCACATGTGTTCTGGTGCTCCATGGAGCTTCCCAGGGTGATGAGATGAGACCTCAGGTGATGAGATAGGATCTCAGGCACACTTCACATTGGGCTATGGGTTTCAGTGTAACTGAGGCACTCTCTGCTTTTTCTCCACCCATGCATGCACAATATATACTCAAAAGACATTATATATTTTTATGTTTTATTGTAGCAAATTGGTAGATGTTAGAATTCAAAAGATAACCATAAAAATATAACTTCTTGTGAAGTTGGTCCAAAGAAAACTTTAAGAGAGACACAATAAAAAGCATTTAGAGGGGCTGAGGTTGTGGCACAACACTACAGCACTCACCTAGTGTGTGCGAGTTGCTGGGTTCACATAAAAATTAAAAAAAATAAAAATATAAGTATTGTGTGAAATTACAACTAATTTTTTTAAAAGCATTTAGAAAGAAAAAAAAATAGAAAAAAATATCAATCACTTATATCCTTCATCAACACCAAATGATTTCTACCTGTGCCTTACGATGAGGTGGTCCTGCCTTGGATGACATGCTGCCTGTTCAGAAGATGATTAAAACCTGCCCAGCAGTGAGCTTCCCATGCCCTAGAAGCATAGCTGGCTCTGTCCCTCAGCAATCCCTCAACCCCATGGCCAGGATCCATGCTGACCACACCTGCATCCCCACAGCCAGGCTCAGGGCTGACCACACCCACATTGCTCTTGGCTATTTTTGGTGTGTGTTTGGACAATTTTGTTCATTTTCATTTCTCTTTGTAAATATGCTCCTAACCTCAGTGTTTTGCAGGGAGTTAATAGTTATAGTCCTACATCTTTGTTCTTTGAGGCTTGCCCATTAGAGGATTGATTGAAAGGTGCATTATTCTCAGTTAACAGCTATAGAGACTGAGCTGCTGCTGATCCAGGATGGTGACACCATGCTGAAAGAAGATGGACTATATTGTGACAGCCCCCAGGAGGGGGGAAGAGCAGTGCTGGGGACCCATGCACACCATCAGCAGGCACTGGCTCCTGGTGAGCACATCACAGGGCTTCCTAATGTGAAAAGGCAAGCCTGGTTTATTCCCCATTCAAATAGGAAATTGTGGTTGATACTTCAGGTGCTCATTCTTTTCTACAATGCCTTAGATAAATGGGCTGCTCAGACCAAAATGAACATTTGTTTCTCATGTGATCAATATGCTCCATGTAAACATTCTCAGTTTGGGGATGAGATCCAAGTTTTATTTTAAACTTGGTGTATTTTTTTCTTCTTCTTTTGAACAGAGTGATGCATCATGCCAACCCTTTATGCACTGAAACACACCACCAAATGCTCTCCAGAATTGAGCCACAGGGTCAGGGTGTCTGGTGTTGGGTTTGGAGGGGCATGCACAGGGTGGGTACTCAGCAGGAATGGATGCTCTGGGCCCTTCTGTTGTGCTAAGCTTGTGCATTAGCACACTGATTCTCATACATTGCAGATGAGAAAGCAAAGCTCAGTTCAGAAAAGGAAGAAAGCTGGTTGGCCTGTTCCTGGACCCTGGACCAGAGCTCAATTGCATGGGTGTCTGATACCCTGCTGGATCAGCACCTCTAGTCCCAAAGAGCAAACCTCAAGGTCATGACTGTTGCTCTTGTGTGGAGTTAGATAATTTGGACCACAAACCGCAGTTATCACAAAGGACTCAAATTAGGCTCTTGGAAAGCCTCCAAGAGTATTAGCACCATCAGCCACAGCTGTGTCATGGAGTCAGGGAATGGCCTCTCTATGTAAGAACAGAGTAGTACCTCCCTGAGTCACACATGAGCAGGTCACTACTCCAACCTACATTCCAGGAAACACCTTCTTCCCACAACTGCCACTGGCAATGCCTTGGGAGCATGTCTCTCCATGGTCTTGGCTGCTGTCCCCTTCACCTAGCAGGGGCAAAGCACTCATAATGGCACTAAACCCCATTATCTCACTTCTTTACACAGTTCAAGACCTCTGAAAGGAATGTTAGCAGAAACAAACATCCCATTCTGCTTCTACCCCCACAAAAATCCCATTCTGCTTCTACCCTTCATGTTAGTATTTCCCATAAGTTGATAAATTTTTATGTATCAATTTTTCACCTCCTGGGTCTAATCTTTAAAAAAAAGAGGAAGAGGGGGAGAAGGAGAGAAAGAAGAGAGATAAAAAGCTAAGTTTCAGGGGCTGGGATTGTGGCTCAGTGGTACAGAGCTTGCTTAGCACATGTAAGGCCCTGGGTTTGATCCTCAGCACCACATAAAAATAAATAAATAAAGGTACTGTATCCAATTACAACTAAAAATAAATATTAAAAAAAAAACAAGTTTCAGTTTGTGCAGGACAAAACAGTGTGGGTGTGGAGGCAGAAGGGTTTGCCTCCAGACTGGCAGGGTGCAGGCAGAGTAGGTATTGGCCTCTGAAGGCAAGCTTTCTGGAGAGGGACCATCCTCAGTGGTGCAGCCCCACCTGTGAGCCAGGATAGGAAGTCAGGCTGAGAAGTCCAGGCCCCTTCCTGAGCTTGTGCCCCAAGGACTGCAGTGTGAGAGGCCTGCAGGGAGGCAGGCACCTCCTGTTGACTTATAGAGTCTGAAGACCAAAGACAGGTCTTGTGCTGAGCCTCCAGGCCTCTGCCTGCACAGTGGTCTCCACCCAGAGCTTATGATGGAAACACAGGAGTAGTGTGAACACCAAGCAGGCTCCCCAAGGTTCCCAGCAGACTTCCAATCATGAACAAGAACCTCTCTGGCTGAATGCTGCCCTCAAGAAGTACATGTGAGCAAACTCCGGCCCCAGGCACCATCTGCTGAGATGGCAAAGTAGCTTGCACAGGCTGCCTCCTAGCAGAGCCACCAAATGCACACATGGCACAAGGCACATTCCACCACAGGGCAGACCAGGCTGTGCTGGCAGCTCGCATTTCTGCTGGCAAGTGCCCACAGAGGGGTTCTGTCTCAGCCCAAGTAAACACAAAAGTTTGGGGGATGGTTTTGTTTTTTCTTGAAATCTTTTTGTGCCTCCCACTTTCCTTAAAGGACCATTTCCACTGTACTCATATGTGAAGTCTTGAGACAAGAAGCCAGGTTTATTGTTGGCTCAGTACAGAAAAAGAAAATAAAACCAGTTTTCTGTTGTTTAACCAGAGGGATCCCATCATACCCATGATGATAGTAGAGGTGCTACTCCACAGAATGGGGCATGCTGCACCTACAAAGGAGTGAGAGACATCGAAGATACCCACCGCATGGCAGTGAGTAAGAGCACTTCTGCAGGTTATGGGTTTGTTCAGAAGCAGAATCCTAACTTTTCTCAACAGCAAGGCTTCCCAAAGTGGTATCCCAGCAGGGCAGGACCTCAAACACAGATGGACTGGTCAGATGACTGCAAAAGGTGGGCAGTGGACTCCTCTGGCCAGAAGCACCTCCATTCATCAGGCTTCAAGACCTGCTCTCAATACCATGAATACAAGCTATAATGGGTTTCTGTCACCTTGGCAGTGGTGAGAACAAGCAGCACTTCATGGAGCCCACAGGAGCAGTCACAGGATGACAAGTACTATTCCAAAGTAGTGAGGATGATAACTAATTTTGGAAAAAACTAGATGGTTATGAATCAAGTCCACAGAAAAAGTTGTTAAATTCCTGAGAAATGGGCTGGGGATGTGGCTCAAGCGGTAGCGCGCTTGCCTGGCATGCGTGTGGCCCGGGTTCGATCCCCAGCACCACATATAAACAAAGATGTTGTGTCCACCCATAACTAAAAAATAAATATTAAAAAAAATTCTCTCTCTCTCTCTCTCTCTCTCTCTCTCTCTCTCTCTCTCTCTCTCTCTCCCTCTCCCTTTAAAAAAAAAAATACCTAGGACTCTCCTTCCCCCTCCACCAAAAAAAAAAAAAAATTCCTGAGAAATGAGCAGTCCATCCTTTGGATAAAATAGGTGGCAAAGGTGCATAAGACACATTGTGTGTATGTGTTGTCCCTGCAAGTTCCCAGAGAGCATGAGCAAAGACTGTCAGGATGTTCTCCAAACCAAGCCAAAAGTGGCTATGCCAGAATCATTAGCATTTTTATACTAAAATATGATATTAAGAAAAACCATTATAGGGTTGGGGTTGTAGCTCAGTGGCAAAGTACTTGCCTGGCATGTGTGAGGCCCTGGGTTCAATTCTCGGCACCTTATACAAATATATAAAATAAAGGTCCATCAACAACTAAAAAAAATAAAAGAAAAGAAACGCCGTCTCCCTGCTTTCTTCCTAAGGAACGTGGCCAAGTGTAGAGAGAAAGATTAATGACTCTGAGGTAGAATACTTGTGAGACTTTCCTTAATTTAAAAATTTCCCTCTTACAGATTTTGGAGTCAAGTTATAAAAAATATCAGTGTTAGGCCTCTGCAGAAGGCTGATTTAGATACTAAAATAAAATACTGTTCGAAGTATGGCAGCTTAGTGTGCATTTGCAAACCCTCCATAAAATGTCATTATGTTGTAGTAGGATTTAAAATATTGAATCATGCAGTGACCTTTCCTTAGAAGGAAGAGGTTTAACCCTGAAGCAAAATTATTGAGAGTTGCCTATATCAATTTAGAGCTCTTTATACTCTAGCAAATGTAGAATTATTTTTCTCAGATTATGTGGTTCCCAAATTAATAACATCAGGGTAATTTAAAATTGCACATTCTGCCTCCATATTATATTGGTTAAGCCTGGATTTCTGCTTCAGTGTCTTCCTTTCCCACAGAGCCATTCAAGGCTCAGTACCCCCAATACAATTCTATGGCTAGGCTTTGAGCTCAGTGAAGCTAGGTACAGAGGACTCAGAACAAATGGACAAGCAAATTAATATTTAAAATACAGTAAGCTCATCTAACTGCAGGCTCCCTGTTGACTTACAAGTTGATCAGCAAGTCCCAGAAATTAGAGGCTAACTGAGCTCATGCAGAAAGGCTGTGCTTCTTTGCTTTTCTAAGCCTGTGCACAGAGCTGAGATTCAGATGTGGCTGGAGTGAAAACAAATTCAAATTTCCAAAAGGAGAAAGAGAATTAAAAACAGAGACAAGAAAATCTCCTCAAACAATGACATTGGTGGTGACAGTGACTCTCCCTTAGCAGCCTGGAGTGTTTAATATATTAAAATGGTTCATCTTCTTGCAGTGGACTTTTAATAACTCTACAGGTGAGAATCTGTGCTTCATATTTATTCATGTTGTCACTCCCCCTCAATCTATCTACACATCCTGATGTGCTTGTCTGGTAAACTTTATGGCCTGAGTGCACACAGCCCCAAGAGCCTTGTTATTACCTTCATAAATAACCTGGTGCTCCTGCTCCCGCTAATCCCTCATGCCTTCCTGTGCCCTGCCACAGCTAATAAGTGCTTTGCCATGATCACTGATTCATATGCATGGGCACCTGTTCCCTTCATTCAACTTGCCCTGCTAAAGTAACACGACAGAGACAAATGTGATTTTGACTGGATCTTGTCAAGGAATAAGGAAACCGATCTGGAAAATTCCCCTTAGGGGCCAATTTATACAGACAACCAATTTTAACAACTGGGATTAATCTCTTCTTTCTTCCTTCCTTAGCAATAATACTTGGAAATAAATATAAATCATATTGAGTATTATGTTAACACATTATTGCTTTAAAATGGTCTAATATTCATGCAAATATCTACAATGAGTGAGTTGTGAGAAACTGCCAATATTATATATTTCCAAAAGTTTAAAAATACACATTTATCCCCAATACTAACTTTTATAGTCTAAGTTTGATTATGCAATATTAACCTTTTATATTAGGATAATAGATATTTTAATTCTGCAATTATTTTAATGCTTAGATTTCAAATGTAATTACATCATTGGTGTCATTGTGCGCACCAACATATGTACAAGTTGCATGCCTGTCCCAGAACCTAGACCTGAAGGACTGAAAAACTCTGTTGTCCTAGGTACAGGCATTGAGTGAGCCCATTAGAAACCCTTCAGTCCAAATCTTAACACTGAAAGCATGCTATTTTTAAAGGAAATGCCGTAGTGTAATATATTAGCATTTCTTCATAAAATCATTACATGGAACATGCACAAAGTGGGATGTCAGAATCAAACTTAATAACTTAGTGACTGTAGCAGTTTTAGGTTGGGACTGTATTTCAAAATTCATGAAAAACCTCTAGCAATGCTACTTCAGTACCATGGTCCCATTATCCTGAATTTGGGGCTGTTTGTGCCCATGCAATACAGAGATACCTAGGTTTCACCCTGCCACTGGGCATTGTGAAAGTTTGCCCACATTCCAATGTTGAACTATTATTTGTAACTGTTGCAATATAAAATAAATTAATCAAAATGCAGGATGTATAATCTAGATATGACAACATTCCTGGTTATAACTTTTAAAATTATGTACTAAATATTTATTATTTCTCCCAACAAATTACAGCCATCTTTGATGGAGTTTTTAGTAGCATATGGCATTTCTGGCTTTAATGAGGATTCAGCATATTTAAAATCAAATTTTATTTTTAACTATTTTACAAAACTCTCTTTACAGATCACATAGTGTTTGAAGTTTCAAGCATATCCAAATATCTATCATATATAATTTAGGCTGTTAGTTGTGTTTATTATACATGAACTCTGTCTCCAGACTTTGCATTAACTGTACCCCCTGCCTCAAATACTTTTTTTTGGTTTCTGAGACTTTCTTATCTCCTCTCCTCAAGAAACTGGGTTAAATATCCTTTATGAGAATTACACTGCTCTGTAACTATATTTCATGCTTGCTTTCTCACTATATCTAGTCTCTTTGAGGACAAGACATTAGTATGTTCATGATTATTATCTTTGCTACTTGGCGTGAAGCTTGGCACATCATAGGTATTAAATAAGTATTTGTGGAAGAAATGGATAAATTACCAGAAAAAAAATGTTACTTAGTTTCATATTTCTTCCAAATTTAAAAGCCATTATAAATCCCATATGTAAAAATATCCACTTGTTATCTTGATGAACGCTATACTTCTTTATATAAGTGAAAAGTTTCTATTATTTGGTTATATTTTGAATTTGGGACTAGAAAAATTGGTTCTTTAGTGAGAGATCTCTAGTTTCCCTTGAAGAAAAAAATTGTAGATCATCTATTCAGACAACATGTAATTAGCATCCCATGTTATTCATTAATATAAATTTCTGAAATAGCTGGACTTACTTTTTTTAAAGATTCAGAGTTCTGTGTACACTAGTTGTAGAGCTTTGAACGTGAGTGGGAAGTATGGTCCTGTGCTCCCTGCCCATGTAAGTAAACATACAATGAAAAGATTACATTAGTTAAATGTTTCTTCTGTTGTATTGCTATTTACCACCTACCAGAAACTCTGGTTATTTTGGAACCCAATAAGTAGAAGTTCAATAAATTCCTGGGAGAAGCAATACTAGAGTGCAGATCCTTAATCAGCATGTGCCCTGTGAGTGAGTGGTTAAACACATTCACAAACAATTTAATAGATGGAAGTTACTATCTACATGTCATATGCTTTCTGAAAATTAGTAAAAATTTCCTAATGGGGGTTAGTTTACATAATGTGTCAATCTTTCAGTTAAAGTATATGTCTAAGATTAATCCACATACATTCAATAAATTTTTCAAATTTAATCTAGCAAAAGGAATTGAGAAAGATAGTGTTTGTGTGGCCTCTAAGAAGATCTTGATTCTAGAAGACATAAAGTAAAACCTCTAAAGGTCAATAATCATGAGGCTTAGTTCAGAGAATTATATTTTAGGATTTTACAGAAGTTCCTCTTCTACCAGACCCCAGCCCCAAACTGAGAGAACAACCTCTTTTGTTCTCTCCACAGTTCCTTCTTTTAATGCCTCTAGCAAAAACATTTTATACTAACACAAAAATATTTTCCTCCTTTAGCAAGGAGCTAAACCAAGGAACCATGTCATCCACTACTGCCACTAGATTGACAGAGTGTCAGATGGTGAGTGCAGTCTTTACCTGGCAACTGAGCTCCCGGTGGCCTTTGCACACTGGTCCTCCGTGCTGCTCCAATATCCTGAGATCATGTGGTCCACCATCTCTTGGTTGTGTTCAGGTAGCCACTGTCCTTAGGTTCTCCAGTCCCTGCTCCAAGCCACACCTCTTTTCATGGCCCATCTTCCCAGGAATGCTGCTACCACCTTTGCAAACCAATGAAGAACTCAGGATCCAGGATGGTACCAACTTGCCCCTAGGTGCACACTCCCAGCTCCCAGAGTTCTCTGACAACAGGCACTTGTGGCCCCATGTCATATGCTGCCTCTGGGCAGTGACTGCAGCATCTGCCCAAATGGAAGCACTCAGGGCTGGGAAGAGCCACTTCCTATGCCCCTGATTTCCCTGCATGCTCTGGCCATTTCTGTTCACACCTTTACCCCACACTCTGCCCTCTGCCTTTTTTTCCATTTCTCTATTCTGTGTCCTTTATTTCATATTCCCATTTTCTTGGGCTGCCAACTCGCAAGATGCAAACATAGTTGCAACAAGGTGCCAGGCTGAGTGACAGGGTGCAACAAGGGAAGGGTAATATACACACACCACAAAAGCACACAATCATAGCCTTACTCATTCCCACAAACTTATGCATCACACAAATATAGACTCACAAAAACAGTTCATGCACACAGATAAGCAAACACACAATACCTAGGTATACAGTTGGACATCTCCAAACAGATGCACATTCATTCTCATATATGCATACTCCAGGCACATGTCCTCATGCACACACAGCCATATTTGTTTACCCACACTCACAGTCCAGACATGCAAAGTCTCTTTTTAGTCTCCACAAGTATAAACATTCCCAACCTCTACAGGGACCTGGAAGGTGGCTACCTATGAATCCAGAGGCAGGCTAAGCTCCAGTCTGGCCCAAGGGAGAGTGAAAAGGCAGTGGGACAACAGAAACCTGTTATCTTCCTGTCATAGAAAGCAAGGTGTGAGGAGAACCTACATGCCAAAGAAGCAGTCCACACACTCTGACCTGGAACCCTCAGTAAGGGGCCTCCTGGCTCCTAGAGTTGTCCCCCAGGAGTAAGAATGTTGGGGTATGGAAGGAAGTCTTTATGGTCACAACTGAACCTCTCCCCTTTGTTGAAGGCTGGGCTACCTTAGGCATCCCCTTTCCATATCAACAACCCCCCACACTAGACCTATCCACAGGATCTTATCTTTCCTTTAAGATCTCCTCACTGATACCTGTACCTTCACAAAATGGGGTTTCACTCAGACACCTCAAGGTAATGTCCCCCTCTGAAGGATCCTCATGCTGCATCCGCCCCTGCAGAAAGCTTAAAGACACCAAAGGTACCCTTACCTCCAGTCCAAGACCCCCAAACTAACAGGCCACACTTCCTGCATTGCAGATGAAGATGCCCATCCTAGGTGAGCCCACCTCTAATGTGGCAACTCCTGTCGCCAAAGAGTACCTCTCCAGAAGCCGCTATCCTCAAACCCAAGGCGCTTGCACCCTCCCCTTGGGGCTCCCAGCACCTACCTCCTTTGGCTTGGGTCCCATAGATGGCGGCTCTCAACTCTGGTGGCAGCAGATCCTGTATCCCAGCTGCAACATCATTGGCTCCTACACTCCAGCAGCTCCGGGGCTCTATCGGCAGTGTTGGTGGCTCCTGAGTTCTGGAGGCCATCACCCCTGTAGCCTTAGATTCCGCGCTCTCTCGTGGCAGTGTCACTGGCTCCTGTACTCCAGCGGCTCCCACTCTCCCTGGGCGGCAGCTGCGTTGGCTCCTGCACTCCAGAGGCTCCCGTGAACCCGATGATTTCATGCTCTGGTGTGGCGTCGGCGGTGGAAGCAGTGGCTCCTCCTCCCATGATTTGGGGGCGGCTTTGGCTCCTGTGCTTTAGCTAAGTCAAGGGCTCCTGCACTCCAGCCACTCCGGTGGTCCGGCAGGGCCAGGGGCTCCAATGCTCTGGCGGCAGCATTGGCTCCCGCACTGCAGCGGTTCCTACACCTCTAGCTGGCTTCAAAGCTCTAGCTGAAGCAGCGGCTTTGTCTCCTGCGCTTTGGAGGCGCCATTAGTTCTTGCGCTCCGCAGCTTCCTGGCAGAGGCGAGGCGGTGGCAGCTCCACCTCCTCCTCTCAAGTTCTGGAGGTCTCCTGGTCTGGTGGACTTGCTAATGGACAAGTGCAAGTGCTCTGCCCTCACACAGGGGGCTGGTGGCAGGAGCAATTCCTAAATTTGGACCAATAGGGTCTCAACTTTTTCCAAATCCTTAGTAGCATAAATGTGAACCAAAGGGGTTGACCCAAGAGGTATATAAACACCTAGCTGAGCGCCCTCCCTTGGAGAGTTATGTGGGCTGCTGGGAGTAGGTTGCATTGTCTGAATTCAGAAGCCCGGAACCCTGTGATAAGTGTCTGTGGTTGGCTGCAACATTGGTGTGCAGAGTCTCCCATCAAGCTACTTGGCCCAGAGGCCTGCCACTTACTAGAAACCCACCCACCAAGACAAGCAGAAAACTCAACTTTCACTACTGGGAGCTCTTAGCGAAGTATGGGTGCTTATCCATATAAATCAATATAAATGAGGATATAGTTTATTTTCGTATAATTTCACATGTTAATTTTTCAAAATAAAAAAATGGTTTAAAAATTAGACATATTTAACTAATTCAAACAAATTTAAATTAAAAAAATAGACACAGGCAATATATGGGGACACATATCTATAATCCCAGTTATTAGGAGGCTGAGGAAGGAGTATTGCAAGTTCAAGTTCAAGGTCAGGGAATTTTAGGTAGACCCTACTTCAAAAAAAATTTTTTAGAACTTTATTTTGTTATTTATTTTTATGTGGTACTGAGCTAGTGGCTCACATGTTCAAAGCAAGAGCTTTATCTATCTAGCTGAGTCACAACCCCAGGCTGGATGTGAAGCTCAGTGGTAGAAGGCTTGCCCAGCATGTGTGAGACCCTGGATTCAATTCCCAGCCCTGGGAAAGTGAGAGGTGTGCAGGCACATGCACACACACGTATGCACAGGAATAGAAATGCAAGAAATAAATGTATGGTATGATCATAGATGTGGAAGAGTTTACGGTTTTATAAATTTGTAACCTTTAATAAGAGTAAAACTAGAAGAAAGTTATGGTCAGCATTAAAAATTGTATGGAATGACAAAACTTTTGAATCAATTCAGAAACATTGGCATTCTTGCCAACATAAAATGCCAGTTATATGGCTTTCCACATAGGGTCACACTACCCTGCTTATCTTGACATTGATATATCTCATTTTCTGTGGCTCTCCACCAATAGCCCAGCAACATTGAGAGTTCTAATATGAATATAACACAAGTTCTTATATATTTCATTTGCTTTGTGTTATATGCCAGTATAGAAACCAATTCCCAGCTCTATGTACATTACACAATATATGAGTTGTGCCCTCAGAGAATAACAGAGTCCATGCAGAAACTAGTACCAATGCACCTAATGTCACCAATAGGAACCATGTTTTGTGGCTTTTCACATAGATCCAAGCAATCCTGTAAATCCTGACATTGTATAATTTCAGTTTCATGTGAATTCCATGTAAACCACAAATATTTTCCCTTATCCTGTAGGAACACTCCATTCTCATCATATAATCACCCTGCTTCAACGACTTGATCAATGCATCCTGACTGGAATGCCTACTATATTCTTCATCCTCCTCAATGCCACAGTTTCCGACAGCTCTTGATTACAGGTATGCTGACTTTAATCCCTGTCACCTATCCTTATTCATCCTCTCCAGAGGCCTTTATGGTGGCTTTTCCCTTTCAGTGGAATGTCTTTCCTGACCCTCTTTTCCAAAATTTCTTCCTCATCTATGAAATCTTAATTTGATTGTGATATTTCTGATAAGTTTTTTGACTCTCTTGACATAATTTATACTTATTCTGTAATTGACACTGAGTCTTATTATAAGTATAACTTGACCATTATTTGTGTCTTTTACAATTAACATCTGTTTCCTACATTAGAATAAAACTTCACTAAGGGACTCTTTGTCTAGGCTTTAACTGTGGGTGTCAGACATTAACATCAATTTTAATATGTGGCATCATATCCAAAGCATCTGGCAGTGTCGGCCATGTACTAATAACATTCTTTATAGTCATCTGGCCAATTAAATTAATTATTATATGATTTAGGATAATAAAATATGAAGTGTGATATAGTAATTTGGGGTTATTTAAATACTATATTTATGAAGAAACTTATAACATTTAATGTCATAATTAGAATACTATATGATGTTTGAAGTACAGTCAGTCCTGAATACCTGTGTGATATGTAGGAGTAGATTCAATCAATTATGAGTTTTAAGACATCTGGAAATAAATGGAATCTTAACTATACATGTACACACATTTATTCTTGACACTAGTTCCTAAACAATATTGAAAAAATATATTTTGTTGAGATATTATGTGTGAAAATGACTGAAAGTATACAGGAAGATATGCAATAAATAATACAAACATATAACACTACTGTGTATAATAGATTTGAAACCCAGCAGATTTTAGTGTGTGTGTGTGTTTGGGGTGGGGCTTAGAATCACTCTCCCATGAATACAGAGGGACAACTGTAAACTACAAGACAAGGAAAGGTGGCTGTTTTTCCATCATAAATACCATTGTTTGCATTAATTGAAAATAGAATAAACAGAATTGTATATCATTTACTTATTTAGGATGCTTATGCTAAAAGAGGGCTTTTTCAACCATGATCCTCAAATATTAATTAAGGTCACGATTTGACCCAGCAACAACTTAATTGAAAAAATGTACCATAAATGTATTCATATCTATAATCTGTTCAATACCCTGATTTTCATAATTTATGTCTTTTTGTACCTCTTTACATTTTTGCTTAAAAGCTTATTTTCTAAAATCCTTATTAGTAAACTTTATTTATATTAATATCCAAAATTTCAACAAAAATGTCTTCTCTTTGTCAATTTTCTCTTTGAATCTAGTTCCAAAATTTTAGAAGTCCACTCTCCTGCCTCTCCTCCCCCTCCTACTCCTCTTCATTTTTTAGAAATTATTGTGCTGTACTCTCTTGGTGAAGATAAATACTTAGTAAAAGATGAGGCTTTAAAAATGTTTTGAACAACTAATAATAATAATAATAATAATAATAATAATAAAATGTAAAAAAATAAAAATAAAATGAAAACATGACTAAAGATTTTTTAAATCATTTCAAGAACACTGAATAGTGGTAGTAGCTCTGAATACATATTTTATGCATTTTCACATATTTTAGGATTTCACAAATATTCATGAGTTAGGATCACAATCAGAAATCAGATATTGAAGACTAGTACTGTCTTTGAAAGGAATTTGTGCAGAAACATGAATGAAGAAGAAGCTTGTCTTTGCTGGATAACAAAAAAAGCCATACTCTAGCTTTATTCCCATCTCTTGTTATTTAATATAAAGTGATTGTTTAAAAACTTCTAGGTAATATGCTTGAATGATTAGATTTAGATGTAATTCTAATTAGATTGAATTCCTTATGAAAAATAAAGAAAACTGCCATGATTCTAGAGATTGAGTTAAAGGAAAGCACAATTGGAAATTAATTAAATACTTTTTCTAACTTTTATCATTCAGTAAGGGCATCCAAAGGGATAGCTTTCAAACACTATTACAGCTCTGGATCCAATAGTCAACACATCCCTGTTATTGTTTCTCAAAAACCTCGATTTACTCATAATAAATTCATTAGTATAATATGGAGAAAACTATCAGGAACTCCAGGAGGCTTCACATCACATGCTTTTGCTTCTGTGGTGAACTCAGATGGTGTCAGCACTCAGAGCACTGTAACCCTGGCTGCATCTTCAAGAAAACCTGATGCCTTAGCCAGGCTGGAGGGAGAGTGTGAAGCTGCTTTGTCACCATTGAGGACAAGCACTCTAACCTCTAAGTCCTGCTTAACTACAGTGATGAATGTTTTTCTTTCTTTTACAAGGCACTCACAAGAATTACAGTTAAGTGTTAAGTAACTTTTATTATTCCAATTTTGTTTTGCTTTTTAAAAGCATCTTGAAATCCTGATAGAGTTGCCATAATTTTGATCCTATAAATTTGTGATTGTGTTGAATTATTTAACTTGAATCATAATTTCTAAATTCAAGCCTTTAATAAAAAAGAAAGATAACCGATAACACAATATTTAATCAATGATTTAATTATCATATTGGAAATTAAAATTACACACAGTTTAAAATACTACAAAACATAAAATTAAAAAAATGACCAAATAACACTTTATATTACTAGGAAAATATTTCACTTTCAAGGTCAACATTTAAAGTTGCCACATTTTTTTCCATTAAAATATTTTTAAAAATTTAATTAATAAGAAATGCATGATATATTTACTGTAATATATAGTATTTCTGCTCTATATATTGTAAATACATGTAATAAAAAGAAAAATAAGTGCAAAGAAAAATTTACGGGTTTAGAAAATCTAAATGGAATGTCAAAATATTTTTCTTTAAATGGGCATATTGAAAAATACTGGTTTGCCATTGACAAAATTAGATGCTAAAATTGACATTTATCTTTAAGTAAAAGGAAATAGTGGGGATTTGATTGCTCATTGCATTTTATTAAGCAGAAAGAATTTAAGCTCTATTTCACTTTACTATATATCAAGCACTTTGTAAGAGATTATAATTAGAAATTCATTGTATCAATTAATCTTCAAATAACCTTATATTACTATTACTGCATCAATTTACATCTGAGGAAATTGTCAAATTTGCAAAATAATTTTCAAGAGTCTCATGTTAAGATATACAAATAAAAATTGAAGCAATGTTGCAATTTTAAATTAAATTCAACTACTGATTGTCAGAAGTACATTTTACCCTAATCATTGCAAAGGTGTGAGACATTTCTATAGAATTGTGACATCATTTTAATATTTCTATCATGATGCATTACACACATGAGATATCTCATCATCCATCATTATGTTCATTTAATTTGAATTATATTTTGTTTTACCCACAAATAGCTCTCTGCTCTCTCATGTCAGGGTTAGACTGTTTGGGAGACACGGAGATGGAGTGACAGAAAATAGCACCTGGAGCTTCCCCCAGCAAAGGTGGAAGAAAAGCTTTTCACATGAGACCTTCAGGCCCAGGCCCTGAAAGTAAGGAGAAAAAGCTTCACTTAGAGGTAGCCTTGGGAGGGTTTAGGCAGGAGGGGTGGAAAATACCATCTTAGTGGAAAATAAGATAGTAGGCAGGGTGTGGTCTTGAGCCAGGAAGTAGAGGGGGTGATCTAATAAGTCAGGCCTGCCATGAGGAATAAAAGGGAATGGACAGGGAGAAGGTCAGACTTTGTACAATGAATCTGTCTTTGGGGATTAGTGGAGTGGGCAGGCCAAGTTTGTGGGGTTGGATGTCCAATACAAAGGATATGATATCACATAGACAGAATTAGGGGGTCCTGGATGCCCAGTGGAGTGCAGCTGTGTACAGGAGTGATGTGGAGCTGCTAGCAGGAAGTAGCCCAGGGAGTTGAAGACCCTCTTCTTGGCTGTATAGGTCCCACATATGGCAGGGAGTTGGTCAGCATTCACTGAGGTATTGACTGAAGAGCCAGAGAGCACCCCTGGGAATGAGGTAGGCTATATGAATGAGACTAAATCAACTGTTAACACCCCTGTATCCCAGATCAGCCCAGGTCCATGTATCAGAATGCTGAATGGTACTCACTGTGTGCCAGGCCCAACTGGGCTGACCTGGGAACTCTGGTTTCCATCCACTCAGCAGTTCCCCAAGGCTGCTTAGGAAGGTCTACCAATAGCGCCTGCCTCCTGGCCCCACTACCTGTGTATGGCTACCCTAAGGAGGGTCATCAGGGGCCATGGGAAGCCTCCATCAGAACAAGGCATCAGACTGCCATCAAACAAGGCAGGTCAGTGCCACCATCATTTCAGTCTCTATCCTCCCACACCAGGGCAAGGATATGGACTCCACCCAGAGATAGGGAAGACTATTAGACTTAGCTGGTAAGGCTGGAAGCTATGTGGAAAGGGTAGGCAAGAAGTGGCCCTGAAACAACCTCTGCAGAGATGGCCATCCTTAGAGCTGAGAACTTGCTGGGGTATGCATATGAGAGGGGAGACACATCTCTAGAGTCCAGCTGCCTGCCTGTGGCCAGTATAAGAGGCCAATGCAGGTTTGAATAAATAAATTATAGTGCATTTTCTGGAAGGGATTCCACACACACTAGTAAAGCATGATGAATAAGAATAGTTTCAAATGTGCAAATTTTTAAAATATAGTCACAAAAGAAGAAACTTCAGCACAAAACACACAGTGTAGTGGGACCCAGCCAGACCCACATACTCCAGAGATGGTGTAGAGAGACGCAGAGGTGTGGGACTGTGTGCCCACCCTGCTGGCTGGGCTTCCAGTGCTGGCTCTGTGACTGCCTGTCCTTTAAAGCACTTTAACCCAAGGTGAGGATCACTTTCCTTCATTTGTCTGGTTCAGAGTTGGTCTGAAGGCCAGAAATGAATGGAAAAATGAGTAGATGGTGGTGAGTAAATGCAAACATCTAGAATTTGGTCACAAAGAGGATGCTAGTGACCTTTATCAGGGTGTAGATGCAGCTAGCTACAGGGCAAGGACACTAAAAGGTGCAGAGACTGGCCCCTGAGAGAATTCTCATGGGGCTGGAGAGGAGATACAATGCACAGTTCTTAGGACTTATACCATGGGTGGCTACAAAAGGTTGAGCAGACTTGCTTGAGGGTCAGAGGTCAGGGCCCACCAGGCTATGTACCTAAAAGCATGAACTTCACTGACCAGGCACAACCAAATAGCTAGGGCCCTCAGTAACCCTATGACAGGGTTGGAGTAGGTATCAATTGCTCATATACTCCCTCCACTACACACACACACACACACACACACACACACACACACACTCATATTATTTCTCTCTCTCTCTCTCTCTCTCTCAGTGTCTTCCTCCTCCTGACCCTTCTTCCAGATGCACAGACTGAGAACCCCTGAGGAGAAATTCTAGACCATAGGCCCAGGACTGCACAAGGGCTCATTCTGCCTCTCTACTATTCTGGCTTTGCCCGCTGGACCCCTCTTGGTGCTGTAGTGGCTGCCATAGGCATCCATGCCACAAAACCAGAATTTCAAGCCAGGGCAGGAGCAAGGGGTGGGGGAGATTCTCAGGATTGGGAAGCAGAGGGAGGGTGAGTCCAGGGCCTGAACAGTTTGGGAAGGCTTGGTTCCACAAGCCCTGACCCTCACAGACAGTTTATCACTTGCATCAAACAAGGGCAATAAACTGTGCCCCTCTCTTCTGGGTGGACTCCTGGAATCCCCTCATCCTCTTTGCCCAACTCATCTTCTACCCACACATATTCACAACCCCCATTCCTGATAACAAGTCTGTCCACAGAATTCAGGGCACACCAATGTCATTGGCTTCCCAAACTCTTAAATTCAGAGCCCACTTCAATTCCTTATCCAAGGGTAGGTGTGGGTACAAAAGAGAAATAGGAGCAAGATAAAGAGAAAACTGCTACACAAAAGGTCTGCCAAGAACTTCAGACAGTTGCCAACAATGAGCTCCTAACTCCCAGGGAACCAGTGTGTACAA
This sequence comes from Urocitellus parryii, assembly GCF_045843805.1. Taxonomy (NCBI): domain Eukaryota; kingdom Metazoa; phylum Chordata; class Mammalia; order Rodentia; family Sciuridae; genus Urocitellus; species Urocitellus parryii. The sequence continues at coordinate 189,023 of NW_027554208.1, forward strand.
GGAAATAGGTGCTCATAATTTCTAAGACATTGCTTGAGGGAAATGAGACAGAGCATCTTGTACCACAGTTAGAGGTGGAAAAATGTTTTATCAAGGCTTCAGCACTGAGGGGACTTGGGTTCTGATGTACACATAGGTGACCAATTTGTGGCCCAAGAAATAGTGATTCTTTAAAGTGTGTGGCACAGAAGGTCACCTGCCATCTTCCTTTGGTGACAGGGAAGTCATTATTTATTGGGAGTATTTCATTCAATTGTGGATATTAGCAGTAAAACTAGGTCCTGTATTGAGACTTTCTCTGTGAGGCAGTGACTAGCAGGGTTAGAGATCCAGCCACTCTGTAACCATGAATGAATGGTGAGTCTGTGGCCCAGCCCCACCCTATCGGCTCAGGCAGTCCCTGAGCTCCAGTATCTCTAATCTACCATGGAAGTTAGCAGGGTTGGGGCTCAGGGCCTATGGTCATGCCTGTGTCACCATGGGCAGGGGCTGTGGAGGGGTCTCAATGAGTGCCTCGATCCTGTGGGAGTTTTCTGTGGCTGCTGAAATAGATGACTGCACTACAGTGGCTCAAAAAAAAAAAAACATGCATTTATTCTGTCACAGGCCTGGAGGTCAGAAGTCCAGAATGCATCCTGGGGATCTAGAACCAAGGTGTTGGGAGGCCAGGCTCCTTCTAGGGACTCAGGAAGAGACCATTGCCTGACCTTTTCCAGCTCCCAGAGGATACCACATCCCTGGACTCCTGATCCATTCCTCTAATTTCAAAGCCAGCTGTGCAGCATCTACAAATCTATTTTTCTGGCTTTCTCTGCCCCACCCCCTCTCTCCTCTTCTCTTTCCCTCTCCCTCTCCCATCTTCTCTTCTTTCTCTTTCCCTACTCTCTCTCTCCCTCATCTCCTTCCATTCTCACATTCCTTCTCTTATACTGACCTCCCACCTCCCTCTTTCCCCTACCTTGGACCATCCAGATAATTTGGGATAATCCTCCATCTCAGGCCCTTAACATCATCCCTTGGGCAAAGTCCCTGTGATTACAAACCATAATACACTCACAGGCTCCAGGATTAGGAAGTACTATTCTTAGGGGCCCTCATTCAGTTGAGCTCAGCTTTGATCCTAATTCCCTAGGGATTAGGGCAGACTTCTCCTCAATTCCTCTCCCTTTCTATTTCTGTCCATCCCCAATCTGGTTATTTCTGGGGCTAGCCCAGGCTTATCCCTGCCCACATCCCTGGTCTTCCACAGTCCCTACTTGGTCTAGGATCACAGGTAAGGAACTATAATTTTAGTCATATCTCTGAGACATTTTGTTCCCAATTCTCCCTGGGTCTACTTCTTGTCACCAAACTGCCCTTGGAGGAAGATCTTATGAGGATCTTCAGTCTATGATGGAGACGCCATGGCCCAGAGTCTCTGGGTGATTTGTCTATCAGAATTAGATCACTGGGCTGTCATCTCCCTACTCATACCAGTATCAGCACATCTCCAAGGACTCCTGGACTCCGTGCCCTCCCTTCCCTCCTCAAGCCCAGAATCTCTGGTCACGTCCTCTCTCTACACTTCCCATGGCTCTGATGGCCTTCAAGTGGCTTCATCCAAGGATCCTCTCACTTTCCTCCTCTGTTGATCTTGGCCCTGAACACTCCATGCCACTCTCACCATCTTGAAACTCTTCACCCTTCTGGGCCCCTCTCTTTGGTCCTCTATGCTGGTGCTGCCCTGTCACAACTATTGGGAACTGGCTCCTTGTGTACTCTGGGCCTGTTGCTTCTTTGCCTGCTCAATCTCTTAGGCTTGCTGGGGATTGATGGCTGCTGGAAACTGGTAATTTGGCTCTCCTTGTGGCAGCCCTGTGCCAGGATGGGCTTACCATTCTGAATCCCCACTGGAGGCAGGCACCCAGTGACAAGGGCTGTGTCTCCAGCAGCCTGTCCTCAGAGGTTCAGTTGGGTTCTGGACTGGACCTTACTGAGCCCTCCATGTTTGCTGTTTCACTGTAAAGTTGCTCCCAGTTCTGCTGCAGGTATGATCTCACCAGCCATGACCTGTCAACATAGTGACCTTGGCTGAGGGTTACTTTCAGGGAAACTCTGAGCTGGTATCTGACATGTTTTATATCATGTGATCCAGACCACTTGGAGGCAGATGTCATATGTCATGCAGTCAGGGAACAGACTCTGGCCACAGAGATATTTGCTCAGGACTGCAGCAGGCAGGAGAGCTGGGTTTCAAACCCAGGTTTGTGGTTTCAGAGCTTCCAAGGCTCTGCCTGGACCACTATGTGCACTTGAGCACCAGTGCTGCTCTGAGGGGGAAGGTTAGTGTCAGGTTAGGCCTTAGCCCACAGAATGTTCAAAGACTCGCTGTCTCCAGGTCACAAGGAAAGGGAACCCATGCCTGTTCCCATTCCCTTCCACTGAGGCAGGTTGCTGTTTGTGCTTTGTGAAGCTGTTGTGGAAGCCAATCTGTTTCCCTGTGACAGCCAGGTGTGATTCCTAACTGCCCCTGCTGTGGCCTCTCTACCTTGGCACCCCACTGAGGGCCTCCTACCCTGCCAACCGGCTCTAGGTGTCTCCCCAGTTTCTTCCAGTGCTGTGGCATGGTTTCTTTTTCTCCTTCATCCTGGACAGTGCTAGAACACTGACCCTGCCTTGGTTTATTGTAGCTGCACCTTGTGGGGCCTCCCATGCCCAGTTGTAGGTTGAGAAGGCAGATCACAGAGGCTGAAGTGAGCAGGGCATCTGGGCCTACTATTCCCTGATGTGAGGGTAGGAAGGGATGTTGAGAGCAGTTCCCTTTGGGAGTCAGGCCTCCCCCCAGAAGGAACCACTTTATTGTTTATTGCTGGGATCAGTCTTTATCTGGAGCCCAGCTCAGCTGCCCAGCATCCTGACCTAGGGTCTCTCCATGGCTTCCATTCTGTGCCCCTTTCCCCCTCCAGGCTCCTGCATGTACCCTGGGCTCCACTGCCTTGGGTGTGAGTCTCTTAGGAATTGAGGAGGAATATCAAGGCCAAGAGGCCAGGCTGAGTGCCCACTCCCTCCCCTTTTTGGGAAGGCTTGGGTGCACAGCCTGTAGTGTATGGAGGGTGTGGTAAGCTTCCAGACCCTCCCAAGACTCCCATCTTCTTGTGCTCTGTCCTTCTGTTGTTGCTTTGGCCTTGTAACACTGGTTGAAGCTCTGCCAGGCCCAGGCCTCAGTGCTGCATGCTGGGAAGGGTAGGTTAAGTGGCAGGGCTCTTTATAGAGGGCACCTTCTTGGCCTTCTGAAACTGGTCTTTATGGCCTCCCTGACTTTGAGGGAGGGCCAGTGCTCCTGGTCCTGCCCTATCCACTGAAGAGGCAAAGGGGGCTAGATCTCTGGAAAGCAAACAGAGTTTGGAGGGGTCTGCAGGCTTTGGGGTGTGCTGCTTTCTGGCTGTTCACCCCTTATCTTGATGGGCTTATGAGCTAAGATCTGAGCACTGGGATTGGCTGGGGTAGGTTTTCCAGCAGGTGGACTTCAACAAACGACCCAGCCGCATGAGCTCCAGGCCCATCAGCTTCTCTGTAGTCCTGAAACTATCGAATGTCAACTTGCAGGAAAAAGCATACCTGGTGAGTTGCCCTCTAGGTCTCTGTAGATGGGACTAGGGCTGTGCTGCATTGAGGTCACAGCAGGACCTCAGAGAGCATTGAGGTGGATGGGAGGGTCCTGCCATCCTATGATGTTTGGGTGTGGACCTTCCTGGTTCCCTGGGTTGGAGACCAGTGGATTCATAGTTCCAGCCCCCATGAGCCTGAGTGTGGCTGGGAGGTGTGGACACTTCCTTGTGGCCCCCACCCTGGACCTGGAGCAGACTCATCAGCCTGATTTGGAGGACTCTGAGCATCTGGGCCCCATCCCCTGATGAGCTTGGTCCTTCCCTGCTGCCTCAGGATGGCCTAGTGGAGCAGTTGTATGACCTCATGCTGGAGTACCTGCAGGGCCAGGCCCACAGTTTTGCCTTCCCTGAATTGGCACTGCCTGCTGTCTTACAGGTGTGTACCCAATGGTTGGCTCCCTCCCCAAATCCCCGGGGCATGCTTTATGATGGACTTTGATTATCTTTTAATGGACTCAGTGACCTTTGTACACAGGGACTGAAAGGAGGTGTCTTTGTCCCAGCTTCACAGGGCTAGTAGCAGAGCCTGATCCTTTATGGTCTCCACACAGGCATCGCCTTGTAGCTGGACCCCTTGGACCACAATGTGTGGTACTGGTCTTGGGGGTGTAGGAGATTATCAGTCACTCAGCAGGTTGGGACAGGTCTGGATGGCTCACCAAGGATCCTAGCATCATGTTGGTCCATTGAAAGGCTGTCTAAGCCTTCCAGGGACCAGATCAGCCGCCTGCAGAAGTCTTTACACTGGGGTGGGCTGGTCCCTGACTGATTTCCTATGTGGTCCTGGGGCTGGGGTGGGGGTTTCTCTCTGCTTCTCCCATGAGAGTATGGCTCTCTGTCTGCTGTTCCCTGTCTCAGGCCTGTACCTCTCATGGGGGAGGGTCACTGCTGCTGCTCACAACTGAGCTGCATCTGAGGCCCATCCATACAGGTTGTGTGTGTGTGTGTGTGTGTGTGTGTGTGTGTGCGTGCAAGGCTGCAGTCATATAGTTGTGCACACATGCATAGTCACTTGCTGTTCTTTGGCACTTTGCAGTGGCCTGGGTCCCAGATAGGAGTGCCTGGCAGTCAGGAAGCTTCTGCTGCTGGATTCAAAGGTCTCAGGGATAGGGGACTAGAGTAGGGGTAAACAGGTATTTTCAATAAGTGTTCTTGGATTTATGGTTGCATGGTTTCTCAGTCTGGTTACTGGCCTTTGGCCACAGTACAAAAGCAGCCACAGAAAGCTCATTGCATGTGAGGGAATGAGTGCAGCTGTTGCCAGAAGAGGTTTATTTACAGAGATGGGCAGGCTAGAGAGCAGCCTGATTTCATCTGTGGCCCACTGCCCACTTGTGTGCACTTGGGCTCTGGACCTCCCTGGAGTTGCCATGAGGTTTTGATGGGCCCTGGACTTCCTGTCTGCCTGCTGGGTTGATTGCCCCCCATTTCTGCAGTTCAAGTCCTTCCTCCGGGAGTGCAAGGTGGCCAACTACTGCCAGCAGATGCGCCACTTGTTGGAAAAGGTGCAGGAGAATGCAGAGCACATCCACAGTCACCGCCAGAGGGTCTCTTTTGGTGTCTCTGACCAGCTTGCAGTGGTCAGTAGGGAACTGGTATCTGGAGTGGGGGTGGTGCTGCTTGAGGGCACTTGTCAGGGAATGGCTGGGTTTGAGGTTTTCCCATAGTGGGACATGACTCTGAACTGCCCCACCCCTAGGATGCTTGGGAGAAGCAGGCCCGAGAAGAGGGGACCCCACTCACCAGGTACTATAGCCACTGGCGGAAGCTGAGGGACCGCGAGATACAGCTGGAGATCAGTGGCAAAGAGCGGGTACATCTGGGGTGCCAAGGGAGCGGGTGGGTCAGCTAGATTCAGATCTTGCACATTGGCATGACTTTTAGGACCAGGCAGAGATTTGATGGGGTCTTGGTGGTGGTGTGGGTGGGGCATCGGAGGACTATGGCTGTTTGAGGAGGTGGTGATCCTATGGGGTGGTGTCAGGAGTTGTCACAGCCAGGCATCTCCCAAGGGTAGGGGTCTTGGAGGGAATGGAGTGGCTACACATACTTGTCACACAGGCCAGCCTGTGGACCCCAGGAAGGCAGGTAGAAGAGGCAAGAAGGGCTTTAGCTTTTGACCCTGGGCATGGCTGTGGCTATGAGTTGGGGTGACTTGAGAGACTACTACTTGGAGTAGCATGCCACCAAGGTGCTGGCTGTCCTGGGAGGGATGATACGGATGTGGGAGCAGAAAGGTTGTCAAGTAGCAAGTGGCCAAGCAGGGTGCTCCTGAGGGATGCTGGAGGCTTCTGAGGGAAATAGTGTTGGCCTCTCTGAACCCCCTGCCCATGCCTACCTACTCCTCTGGTTCTGATTATTCCAGCTAGAAAATCTGAACTTCCCAGAGATCAAACGGCAGAAGATAGAGGACAGGTAGGATGAGGACAGGAAGGAATTTAAAGACCTCTTTGACCTGGACAGTACTAAGGATGAGGAGACCACAGACTTTTGGGAGAGAGGTGGGGGCTGCCCCTGCTGAAGCATGTGCTCCTGGAGATGGGGAGGGTGTGGATGGATGTGGGACCTCACAGCCAGAGGGGTCCCCACCTCAGTGTTTTCTGTGCTGATTGCTAAGCATGCCTACTTCTAACTATTCTGTTTGGTCTTCCACCTGCAAGTGGAGAGAAGGGTGGTCCTCTAGCTTGTGGCATACCCTCCTGTGAACCTCTGCTGGTGGTCGCTGGGTGGGGGGGCTCATCATGGACTCTTCTGGGTTCACAGAAACACATGGGTCCCTGAGAACTCGGCAGGGTCTCAGGGCGGAAGAAGATGATAAGGACCACCAGGATGAGGAGGATAGCAGACTCAGAATGTGAGTGGTTCTTGGGGCAAGGGATCTGGTCCTTAATCCCATCTGGCAACAGAGCCATGGGAGGGCAGCCCCAAGCCTGGCCCACTCCTCCCTGGGGTGCCCAGCCAGCTGCTCTGTTCTCATGGGCTCTAGCAGCCAGCTTATAGTGCAGCAATAAATTAATTAATGCTGTGATTAATTAGTGATGATTAACCTCCAAGACTGGCTTCCTCCCGATAAGCAGAATTTATGTAGCCTTTTCTCTCCCTGCAGATGAAGGCCCAGTCACAGAGGCGGAGCTGGACCCTGGTGAGCTGTGGCAGCTGGCCCAGGGGCCCCAGGATGAGCTAGAGGATCTGCAGCTCTCGGAGGAGGACTAAGGGTCTCCTGCAGTACCCCAAAGGCCCTGAGGCCAGTGTCTGTGCAGCAGGAGGGCAGTAGACAGTGGACAGGGCTTTATTGTCACAGCACGACAGACCAGATGAACCAAGAGCTGTGCTGACCTGGGCAGCAAGAGCCAGCCCTATGCAGGAGGCTGGTTCTGCTGCCAGGTCACAGCAGCCTGCTCCACAGAGGTGGCTCCCTGGTTCCTCTACTCCTTTGTCTTTGGTTTGTCTGTGGACCTCTGCATTCACCCCCAGAAAGTTTTTGAAAACTCATTCAGTCCTTTTAAGTCACATTTTTTCCTTTTAAAAATTCTTGGTGTTTCTGCATCCAAATCTGAAAGGGAGAAAGCTGTGGGGGAGGTACCACTGCATCCTGTGCTGGGACTGTGGGCAGCCTGCTGGCCAACTCAACACAGAGACTGGGTGGCATCTGGGGCCCCTGGGAGTATTGCTGCTGTTCCATTCTCTGGTTTGGGTGAGGCTTGGCTAGTGGGTGGGTGGCTCCCCCCATAGGGGGAGTTGGCTGTTGGTGGGGACAGGGGCTGCTCTCTGGAGGTAAGCTCCTATTCAGGAGCCTGCAGGGTTGGCGGCTGCAGAGGCAGAGCCACAGGGAAGCTGGCCATGTAGAAAACTCGGCCCAGGAGCTTGGCCACCTATAAAGAAAAGCCTGGATGGGTGCCTGCCAAGGACATTGGGTGATTTCAAAGAGCCTTTATGCCCTCTGCCCACTGTCCATGCTTACCTGGGCCCGGATCTTGAGGGCGGGCCCCAGCTTCAGCCCCATAGTCGTCAGCAGGTGCTCCTCTGTCAGCAGGGGCAAGGTCTCCCCATCAATTTCTTGTTCTCTGAATACCTAGAACAGGGATAGGGTCAGGCCTATCAGTCCCACACAGCAAAGGTCCAGAGAGCAGCCAGGGAGAGTAAGCAGGCTGTGTAGCTTTCAGGGAGTGGTCAAATGAAGGAATCCCCTTTTGCTTTGGGCAGGGGCTAGCATGAGGCAGGAGCAGGTGGGGCTGAGGGGTGTAGGGAAGGGAGAGGAGGGCAAGTGACAGGCCCGCTGCACACCCAGGTCAGCTCTGCCTCACCAGAGCATACTCCCCACAGCCAGACAAGCCCCCAATGAAGCTGCAGACATCATCCACAGTCCACTTGCTGACGTCCTCAGGGGATGTGGCCACCTCCCCATCAGCAAAGAGTCACCCCATGGTGCCTAGGTGTGAGTGGGTGTCACTAGGGCTTTGTTCCTCCCATCCCATACCCCACTGGTCTGCTGACCTTTGCTTGCCTTAGTTGCTTAGAGACATGCAATCCATGACTTAAGATTTTTCGACTGTGGAGGCCTTGCACCCCCTCCCCGTACAAGACCTCCAAGGGTGGCTGGCCTGGGTCTCCACACCCACCTGTGTGGAAGTACGGGCTGACCGAGTAGGGGAAGCCCAGGGACAGAGGAGGGGGCAGGGTGGAACCTGAAAGAAGCCCCTTTCCCTCAGTGCTGGTCCCTCCTAGGGCTTGACCTGGGGTGGAGCCCCGGCCCCCTGTGGGTGCTATCTCCAGGTCCTCTCCATCTGAGTCCTTGGGGGGCTCTTCTGAGACATCTTGAGCCCAGAGCCCAGATGCTGTTGTCTCCTTGGATTCGCTGGGCCGAACTGAGGCAGAACTAGGGCCCCCCCTTCCGCGGTGCTCTGCCAGCAGGCTCCCGGGGTGAGGTTGGAGGCTCCGGACCAGAGACACCCTGTGAAGGCGAAGCGGCGCGGAGCTATGTTTCAGTACCAGCATGGCCCCGCGCCTCTGCAGCTCCTCTGTTCTGTCTGGGGCACGCAGGGCCGCTTCAGGTGCCAGCAGCTGTGGCCGGTGTGTGTTCTCCAGCTCTTTCTGGCGAAGCAGCTCCGCGGACATCTCTAGCCTAGGCCAGGAGTAGTAGGATCAGCTTGAGGGCTAGTGCCACCCACCTCCCCTCCCGGCTTTGGCCGCACCTACCGGGCCAAGTTCTGTTTACGCAGGAGCTCCTGCTGCAGGGGGAGCATCTCCGCCTGGGCGGGGGGCAGGAAGCTGTACCCTGGGGAAAAGGGACAGACCAGGGCCAAGTGGTCAAATGGTGCTGGCCTGATGAATTGGCCCTCTGCACCACCTTGGTCCATCCTCGACATTAATGGGCGACCTTACAGGACCAGTTTCAATGAGCGTGCCCATAGGACATAAAAGACGTGCACACCTGCCTATTCCTTACCTGGAGTCTGGCACAGAGCCTATGGAACCCCCAAGAAAGGGGGCCTGAAATGGGAGCCCAGGGCGATGTGGGGGGCATTCTGGGGTGACAACAAAGGGGGCGGCTGCGACAGCTCCCTGTGAAAGGCAGGACTGAGGGGCATGCGTGGCTTGCCCGGCCCCCTCCACGCCCCAGATTCCCCTAACCGTCTCCAAGCGCATCCTGGTCGCCGCTAATTGCTGGCCCTGCGGGCGGTCGATGTGCCGCTCGTTATGGCTCTAGGTCGAGCGCTGCCCCCGCTCTCGCCCCCTGGCGGTGCCAATTAATCTCGAAGGAGGCGCTAACCCGGAGGGCCGTGGTGACTGCAGCGGTAATTACCGCGCGGGGCCCTCCTCCCCACCCCCTCCCCGTAGCGGGCCCAGCGCTGCCGGGGGCACGAAGCGTAATTAGCCGCAATCCTGAGGCAGTGGCAGCTGCAGACGCCGAGCTCCGCTGTGGAGGGCAGGGGGTGCGCCAGACTGGAGACGGCCCGCTGCGGGGGGGGGGGGGAGGGGGGCATCCCTGAGCGCCTCCCTGTTCTGTACAGGTCGCCCCCTGTCCCCGCCCGCCCGGGAGGCGGTCTCCCCAGACCGCTAGTGTGTCTGAATTGGCGAAGCGGGCTTCCCTCCTCCCCCAGTTCTAGTCCTCTGGCCGACCCCTCCCGACTTACTTTGGGCTGGGTTTCCAGACTTCCAGCCGCTCTGCCTTCTGCTTCCCCAACCTCATCCCCCCCTCACTGTCCCAGGGGCACCTGGATTTTGCTGGATCCCAGTTGCTCAACAAAGAAGAGTGACCCTTCACATTCCTGCCCAGGGTTCTTGGCACCCAGGTACATACTGCCCTGGAAATGTTTTCCTGGGCCTCTACCCAGCTCAGCCAGCTGCAGGAACTTTTTGCCCAACAGACCCTAAACCCAAAGCAGGCAATACCCACATGACTGTGCAGCTGCAATCAGGGAGGAGTAAGTGGGTGGAAGGTGCAGGCTATGGGGCCTGCAGAAGTCAGATACCAAGCCCCAGTACCTCTCTGAGAAGGACCGGGCAACAGCTGGAGCTGGAGCAGTGTTCTCCCGGTGCTGAGCCAGACCCTGCTTCCGGTGCTGACCTGCTGTGGATGAGGGCAGGTGAACTTCCAGGCCACTGGGACTCCTCGAAGCTGCAGCTGCTACCTCCTGCCGGACCCTCAGGAGATCTGGGGGTGGGGGGGTAGGGGATGGGCAACAGCAGCGACCCTGAGGCCCAGCCTTCCCTGGACTTCTCCCCTCATCCTAGTGAGCACAGGACACTGGCCCAGGGGAGCCCAGGAGAAAGGGAACCAGGGGCCCACTTCCACACCATCCCTGCTGTGTGTCAGGCCTGATGTCAGTCACTGGGGCCAGAGGAGCAGCCCCAGGGCAGGGGAGACAGGTTTGCAGGAGGACCTGAAAGGAATGTGAGGTGGGAGGAAAGCCCAGTGTTGGTACGCAAGGCTGTGGAACCTGAGGCTGGAGCCTTGAGGGGAGGGACTGTGCACAGATCCATGAGAGCATAGACCAGGTCCTGGAGGTCACTGTGACAAGTCTAGGAGTGGGTCTCCAGACTCCACCAGGTGACCGTCTCCTAGATGGGAGGCAGGAAACTGAACCTGTACACATGGCCACAGCTCCACACCAGCATACACCAACATCCGTTCACATCGGTCATCCAGCAGTGGTTGCATACAGTCAGCATCCAGCAAGACCACACCAGGCCCATGCATACGCATCCTTGCAGGCACACCAGCCACAATCTCTGGACGCTGCGACGTGCAGTGGTTTGATGCACTGTGCTCCTGCCCAGGGCCGGGCCTTCGAGTCCCCACCACCCCCCTTTGCATACCTTTGCCGCTGAGCCGCTGCCTCTGTTTATAAATTAATTACCCGAAAAGCGGAGGTGGGTCTGCCCTGGGCTGGGTGCCAGCCCGCAGAGCCTAGCTGGCTCAGCTGCCCGCGTCGATCCCAGCGGGGCCTGCACCCCAGCCCTCCAGCCCGCGGTCACAGCTATTTGCAGCCGGCTCCTAGGCAGCTCCCTGGCGGCCGCAACCACGCTCCCTCCCCCACATAGGCCTGCAGAGCGGGCCCCAGGCAGAGCAGGCAAAGCAATTAAAAGGGAAGATTTTTAAATTATTAACATTTGGTGAATTATTCAGACTCTTGGTGCCTTGTGCAAGGAGAGGAAATCTTGCCCCTTCACAGCACCCCATCCACCTCCTACCATAAAAGCCAAGTTCACCTAGCAGGAGACTAGCCTGTGAGGCTAGAGTGCAGCTGGACAGGTATCTGACTGCTCCCTGGGCTATGACCACAAGGGACAGAGCAGACCCAGTGAGTGGAGAGGGGTAAGAGCCTCATCCCAGCCTCTAGCTGGGCCTCTCTTGGCATCCAGGAGGCCATGGTGGCCAAACACAGCTACCTCTTAGTGGTCCTGTCTTTCTGGAAGGCTTGCCCCCCATGCAGGACAAAGATCTGGCACTATTTGAATGTGACCACAGGTCAGCGTCCACTGACTTAAATTTGTGCACCAACTGCTGTGGGAGTCAGGAGAATGGGCACAGACCACAGGGTCTCCTGGATAGGGGGCAGATAGGCTTACTCAAGCCCCTACCCCTTCCTCTCACCTGGGCTCACCCCTGAGTAAGCTGTGTGCATGCCTGGAGGGGATCCTGAGAATGTGATGAAAAGTGGGGACTTGGAACAAGACCTGGGGCAGCCAGGCCTCATCGCCTACCCACAAAGGGCTGGGGGTCACTGACAGATCCAATCCTGGTCTTGATGTCAGCAGCCAACACCCTCTTCTGGGGTGGAGAGGCAACTGAGAGTGTACACAGGTATGGGGGCAGGTGGGGAGGTCACATACCATGGCTGGGGAGGCCCAGGTGGTAGAGACGCTGTGGTTCCTCGAAGCTGCCAGCCTCACTGAGAGCGGAAACCAGTCGGTGGTAGTGGTCCTCAGGCGCCATGCTGGGTTGCAGCTCTGGCAGCAGCAGAGTCTCTGCGTTGGGGTAGCACATAGGGAGGGGATTTTCCTTGAAATACTACCCAGGCGGAGAGGCAAGTAGGGAAGGCACACCTCACCCTAAGCCTAAGCCTAAGAACTTCCACCCCTGCTACGAAACCCAAGTCCCTCCTCTGTGCACACCTGCCCCTTTTGGAAGGTCTAACAACACTTCCAAGCACTCAGTTACTGCTTCCTCCTCCAGTGACCTGTCCCTCCTCCCTGGGTTGGGCTCCCACCTCGAGGGTACTCAGACTCACACTCGATTCGCTTCGGGCCTTCTTCTCTGAAGAGCAGTCACTGGTGACGTTCGGGGAGCAGCCCAGTCTCTTGCCTCGCAAGCCACCTGCAGAGGGTGGAGTGAGCCACACCCAGTCTCAGGGACTGGAGGAGGAGGCAGGGAAGACCAGGTGGGGAAGACCCACCCCTGCCCCAGCTCAGTCTAGTGAGCCCCAGTCCCCTCCACTCAGGAGCATCCTGGGTGCTGGTGGGCAAGGCCTTGCCAGCCCTGGGTCCCAGGCTTCCACCTGGTGAGCCCAGCTGGCTGGAGGATATCATGACAGGTATGGAGCAAGGCAAGGAAACAGGGCAGCCCTGACCCTGGGCCCCAGGCTGCATTTGAATAGAAGTGATGGGTGTGACACGTGACTGTGACTGTGTCCCCAAGGGCCTCTGGCTGCCCCTAACCAGCCAGTCCATTCCCATGTGTGCTCATGAGCCCACCTCAGCTTCTCCTGGAGAACAGAACTACCTTCCCTTTCTGAGAAGGGCTGGGGTGGGCTGTGCAGGTGCTGGGGAAGAGAGTCAGTCAGGAAGGCACATGTCACTCCCCACACCAGGGGTGTGCTCAGGGGAGCCCTCCTCTCTGCACCAAAAGCCCAGACCCTCCTCTTTCCTGCACTCAGCCTTGGCAAGCACATACCTGCCCAGCCAGGCTCTGCGCTCCAAGGGTCACCCCTGGACAGCTGACCTGCCCTACACAGACCCTAGGTGCCTGGCTCCTGGTCTGCCTATTCCTATACTATCCCCTCTAGAGATCACATCTCCACATCAAAAGCTGCACACAGGGCTGGGGATGTAGCTCAGTTGGTAGAGTGCTTGCCTCACATGTAAGAAGCCCTGGGTTCCATCCCCAGTACCATAAAAATGAAATGAAAATAAAAGCCACACACATCTATAGGTCCCTCTCCAAACCTGTCCCTGCACCCCCAAGCTCTGCTTCCTCCTGAGGACCCTGACATCAGGGGGCTCTGCTGATAGCAGGTCATCATCCTGGCCTCTAGGTCAGACCCTATTGCCTCTGAAGACCCAGGGTGGCGGGGATGAGGGCTGCTCCTTGTGTAACTCAAGCCTTTCATGACACCTTGGTACTTGGGGGTCCCCAACCTGTGCCCCCAGGAAGCCCTGCTGTCAGCTCAGGAGCCTAATTCCTTTTCCTTATTCCTTTAATCTGTCGTTTTTATCAGGCTAGGGAAGTGCGGCGGCAGCCAGAGCACTGATCAATCTCCACATTACAGCTGACAGAATGATGCTAATAACTTATTGATCTCAGCCACCTCACTGCCACTGGTTTAGCTGGCTGGCCCCAGGCCCTGCCCCAAAGACAGGGGGCAGTCCCCACTGCCTGCATGAGGGGTCAGGTTAGACAGACCCTGTAGGACAGATGGAGGGCACTCAGGTGCACATGGGCATCACGAGCTGCGTGTCAGAGTCCAGCAAGCAGGAGGGCACCCCGAGCGCACCAGGCAGGGAGTGGGTCTTGCAGCCTCTCTCCACACCTGCTGCCCATCTCCTGCTCCCTGTACATGCTCAGGGGTCAGCAAGGGTAACCTCTGCAGTCTGTTCCCTGTTTCAACAGTGGCAACTCCCGCCTCCTTGCTGGGCTTCTCTGCTCCTGGGGAGCTTGAGAGTCACAGCTTGGGGGAGGTGATACTGGGGTTGGAGTGCCCCGCAGTGAGACCCAGCCTTGTAGCTGCCTTGAGGAGACTGCATAAGCTCAGAGTCACACCTGATGTAGGCAGTGACAGGAGGCAGACACACGTACCAGGGGTGGACCTTAAAGTCACAAGACCTGCGCTGAGCTCCTCAGTCCTCTGGGATCCTTCCTGTCCAGAGCCCAGGAAGCTGTGGCTCGAAGGACACCCCCTTGGGCCACAGGAAGGAAGTAGACATGGTGACAGGTAAAGACCACTTCAGGGCCCAGAGGAATCCCACGGGGAGCTGCAGACCTGGCAGGTGCACGCGCGCGCGCACACACACACACACACACACACACACAGCATCCTGGCTGCTATGCACAGCATGTGACCTGCACTCACTGTAGAGTGTGGAGGGCTACCTGGCAGGGTGAGCAAGCCCTGCAGGAGACACACAGGGCACATGCAGGTCTGTGTACCTGAGGAGGTTGTACATAGGCAGGAGAGGGCCTGCTGCCTCAGAACATCTCAATCACTGAGGGGCTCCCTCGGCTCCGCCCGATCGATGGGGCAATTAGATTTTATCAGCCACCTCCAAAGCAGCTCCAGAAGCAACCCCCACCCCCATCCAAAAGGGCCTTCTGGGCTCATGGGGGCTCTGTTGGGAGTGTCCAGGGTGGTGGGTGATGCCCACCCTGCTTTCCCAGAGCAGTAGCCATTGTCAGAAACAACCCTGTCCAGGGTCCATGTGACAAGGCCCCTGAGGTCAAGTTGTGCCCACTCTCAGCGGTGGCATCTTGCAACCCCTCATGACCTGCTCCATGGGAGACTGCCTGGGTCCCCAAGCTGCTCTCTCCCTCTGAGTTCCTGTTGCCTCCAGGAACCAGATCTCCTTGGTGGCCCTGGAAGCTCCTGGGCCAGCACCCTCTTGGCCTACCTGAAGCGGTTCAGGCTGCAGGGGATGGGCCCTTTCCCTCCCAGGACCCCTGAGAAGCAGGACCAGGCCGACATGCCCTGTGGGTTTGGTGGGAGGTGGGCATTGGTGGGAGGTGAGCTCTGGAAGGTCTTTGCCTGTGCCTGTCTTGTGAGGAGGGGGTGGTCGGCCTCGAAACTCCAAGCCCACCCCAGCAGTAGCCACGCTGGAGCTGCCCTGGGCCGCCAGTCTGCCTAACTGGCTGGGATTAACACAATTACCATCACATGGAGCCCCAGGGGACAGCCGGCCTCACACCTCCCGCCTCCTCTGCTGGCCTCCCTGGCTGCCCGCCAAGGCTTCCAGAGCTGCTGAACAGACACAGGGAGGGTGGCTGTCCCTAGGCAGAGCTGCTGTGGCCCTGGCAGCCCCATCATCGCCCTCAGGACACAGGGGCCTCCTCACCTGTGGGTCCCAAGCCAACCTCCACACTGCCTCTCTGGAATTCACAGCGGCTCTGGTGCTCGGGCATAATGAGGTGGCGGCTTCAGTGCACACTGGATATGAGTGTGGGAAGGTCACTGTCCTGGCTGCAGCAGAGCAAGACAGAGGATGGAGCCATGAGCCTTGGCAGTGCAACCTGATGAGCATGAGTACAAGGGTGCTTGGGGCTGAGGACAGTGTGCACTGAGCATGGTGATGTGTGCGCTTACCTCTGTGAGCTTGGGATGCCACAACTACGCACACTCAGCAGGCAGGCCAAGAGAAAGCAGAGACGGTGGCACCTGGACCCCACTCCAGCACCCAGCTGGTCTGTGCAGAGCCAGAGCAGCCCCTCCCACCTTCCTCTCTCCAGAGAGGCAGTGCTGTGCTCTGCTCCCTGCCTCAGAGGGAGGACAGGACGGCCTTCTGTCTCACAGGACAGACATATAGAGGGCACACTGTCACCCATGTGCTGCCAGCTCTGAAGCAAGCACCTGGCACATGCCACTTTGGTTAAAACTTGCAACACCCTCTTGGGGCCCTCATTTCTCCAAATCAGGAAACTGAGGTTCAGACCAAAGTACTGTAGATAAAAAGATCTGCCCTGGCAGGCTCAGGACACCTGTGATCCCCAGGGTGCACCCAGGCCTGGCCTTGGAATCACCCTGCATGTGATTCTTTGTCCCTTCTCCCTCCTGCTGAGCCCTCACCCACAGCCCCAGAGAGAAGAGGGAGGAGAAAGTGGGGCACCCTGGGGTTATGTGAGCAACCCCATCATCAACAGAGAAGGAGGGGACAGGAAGTCAAGGCCAGCCAGAGCAGGGGCAGGGAAGCCCAGTGCCCCCAGCAGTGCCCTCCCGGCCCACCTGTGGTGGAGCAGCCTCTTCAGCAGCACTGACACTAGCAGAGCCTCCTCACAGTGACCTAGGAACCGACCCTGAACCTTATTAAATAGCCCCCAGCCCCCAGCCTGGGCCGGCAGGAGCCAGGCTAATCCAGGGCCAGGCCCTAAGCAGATCAGTTTCAGCACCAGATACCCCGGGGCGGCCCCAGAGCCCCTAAGAGACCCAGATGTAGGTTCTCCCCCACCCCATGAAGGCGGGAGGCAGGTGGGGAGTAAGTACTTTATGGGATTATTCTCACGAGGCTCATCCCCCATCATCCTCACTGATGTGGGATGTTGGACAGAACTGCTGTCCTCAGCATGGGGAAGGGGCCTGGGCTGGCCGGGTACAGGGCTGCAGCTGCCATGGAGCTGCTCCCCACAGTGCACTGGACACTTCCTGCTTCCAGGGACTGGAGAGGTGAGCACAGTAATTTCCTGTGAGCCCTGGCCTGGACCCCCAGCAGCACCTGCATCTGGGACCAGCCTCAATGACAGCGATCGGCTCAGTATCACTTGGGGGTTACCCGGGCTCTCGAGGTGCAGGCCGATGGGGGCCACCCTTGGCTAGACAGGACCTGCCCTTGCATTCCACACCCGAGTCCCTGCCTTGGGGGTTCATTCCTCAGGTCCCAAGATGGGCCAGTCCTGAAAACCTGTTCTGGTCACTTAGTTACTCACTGAACAAATTATGCTGGGTTCATTTAAAAAAAATGCCAAGAGACTCACACCCAGGCTGTAGAGGTGAGAGCTCTGCACCTGTCTTCACAGTGTGGGGCCACTACACACAGGCAAGGCCTCAGCAGGCTGCTGTGGCACGTGGGGAGGAGACTGGGGCAGGGTCAGGAAGGCTGCAGGGAGGGTTGTGAGGAGGCCAGGAGAAGGGTGAGACCCGACTCCCCCCTGAGGGCCTCCCCACCCCAACTCTCTCACATAGCCTTCACCAGCTGGGGGCCCTAGAGGGTCAGGGACCTAGAAGGCCCTTCTTGCCAGCCAGGCTGCAGGGGCATCACAGGGCAGAGGGGCCCTGGGCCTTTGCTTGCAGCCAGCAGCAGGCATCCCCAGCAGGACTGGTCAGAAGGACGAAGAGGACAGACAGATGCAAGAGGCAGACAGACCAGTGAAGAGTGACTGACAATGGGGATGGACAGACAGTCGGGATGGGACAAACACAGTTGGTGACCCAGTGTGAGGCAGCTGGCGGTCCACAGCCCTCCTTGTCCAGACACTGGGGGCTGTTAGCAGACGGGATATGATGGGCTGTTAGTCCTCTGGGGTGTGCTCTTCTCCAGAACTGTAACCTTCCCTTCAATGAAATCCAGAAAGTCATCCTTGCCCCTCTGGATCCTCTGTGGGACCAGGGTCTCCACTAATGCAGGCCTGCTTCTTCCCAGGCACAGCCAGGCTGCAGCAGCCAGTACTGGTAAGAATTCAGCATGGGACTCCTGGGGCCTCCCCGCACCCCAAGGCCAGGTGTACCGCAAGGAGGTGCAGGTCCGGAGGGGAGGCACAGCCATTGGGTTTCCCTGCAGGCCTTGCTGGCAAATTTATCCTGTAGCGTCCAGAGTAAAAGGCTCATAAAATGTCATCAATGTTCATGAGGGTTCATAAAAATGATCCGTTGAGCTGGCAACTCCAAAATGAGGTGGAAATAAGTTTAAAGATGTTTTTATTGTAATTCGGCTCCAGGATCCAGACATTCTTGAAGACATAAATAATGACACCTCTGGCAGAGATCCAGGACAAGCTGCCTTCCTGCAGCTGGGCCTGGGAGGCCAGGCACCCACAGCTTGAGTCCCAAGAGGCTTTCCCTGCCCTTGGTGCCCACTGCTCCCCATCAGGCCTTCCTGTGGTGCTCCCCTCGAAGCCCTGAGGAAAAACTTGGCCCCAATAACCAGAAACCAGCCCCTGCCCCTTGGGAGCAGGAACTAGGTCCCTGACACCTGACCTCCTCCTGGCTTTTTTTTTTATCCTCTATGTCTTGGATTCACAGGCCCCAGCCTGTTTCCATAACCCAAATCCATGTGAGGAAACCCCAACCTTCCAGGGTCCCCAGAAGGATCTTTCCAAAACACAGACCTGATCACTCCCTGCTCAGGAACTTTCTGTGGCTGGCTCAGGTTGGAGAACAAAGCCCAACTGGTCCAGCGGCTAAGGTGCAGACCTTTTAGCATCCCACTGAGCCAGACCTGCCATGTTCCCATTCTCCTCCCTTCCATCCCATCCTTCATCCCTCCACAGCTTTGCAGACCACCTTTTCCCAGTGAACTCCTATGCATCCTTCAAGAACCTGCTCACACATCACCATTCTCCCTCCTGGTGGGTCTCTGGGAGGGTGAGAGGTGAAAATCACAGCCTCATCTTAGAGCTGTTGGGCTCCAATGGACAGTCCAGTGGTGAGGTTCATAGCATGCTTTGTCTCCACGGGTGGGCTGTCTAGGACCCTGCCCATGCTGTTGAGGCCTGGCACAAGTCTGCACTTGGCTGAAATGGGCCTCCTGATCTCAGTTGGGCACCATGCCACCTACCTTCCAGGCCAGGTAAGGACACACATCCAAACCAGCCTGTCAACCGCATGGCCCACACTGGCTCACACTGACTGGGACAGAGGACAAGACAAAAGACCATGGGTAGAGGAGGGAAGCAGGGTGGGTGGGACCCAGGAGAAATGGCAACAGCTGCCCCTGCCCAAGCCAGGCTCCTACCTGCAAGATGTCTCTCGGAAGGAGATGTTCACATCCCAGTGGGTGTGGACTCTACTGGGAGAGAAAAGAGGGTCAGTGGCTCCATTACTGGCACAGAGACAGCAGCGGGGTGTGGGCCTGACTCTTAACATCCCACCAGCCAGAAGCCAGGGCAGTCATGAGGGTGGCACCTCATGCCCAGTTCAACCTGGTGGCAGCTTCCACTGAACAAACCCAGGGCTTGAGATGCTCTGGCCTCCCAGAGATGAGGACGAGGAGCAGGCTGAACAGCCCCGGGCAACACCAGGCACCACAGCCCCCACCATCCTTACTCACAGACACCCCACCCCTAGGTGCTGGCAGGACGAGGCCCATATCAGGAAACAAATTTCTGGGAGGTTGTGGGTGTCAGCCCAGGTGGGTACCGGACCTTGGGTCTCTCTGCTGGCCAACCTCTACCCAGAAGTGACCATGGCATGGCTGAGGCAGAACAAGGTGCCAGGGCGCCAGTTCAGGAGAGAGGACAGCCTCTGCCTGCACCCCCGCCCCACAGCAGCATTCCAGAAGACCCCTGGTCTTCGTGCCCCCTTCCATAGGAGCCTGAGCCTCCCCGCCCAGATCTGGAGTAAGTACTTTCTCTTCATGATTCGGACATGCAGATCATCCTCCTGCTTCAAGCCTGGCTGCCGTCCACAGGCTGGGCCACCTCCATCACTGTCACCATCACTGGCAGAAAAGCTGGGGTTCTGTTCCTTTTTCAGGGAGCGTGCAGGGGGCAGGGCCACTGTCCTTTTGTCCGCCAGCCGCCCCCGGTTCTGGGCAGGAGGAGGAGAACGTTAAGGCTGAGCTAGACATCAGCCTCCTGGGCCTGGGCCAAGGCCCAGGGGCCTCATTGCTGTAGGCACAGCCTGTGAGGACAGCAGAGTGTGGGCTGTTCTGCCTGCCCAGCCTGAGTGTGGGTACCCACCCTGTGGCAGGGAGCCCTGGGGATGCCTAAGCTATGACCTTCAGCTCCTTCCCTGTGTCCCCAGAGTCTTCTGGGATTGTGCATACAGCCTGGGGCAGGGATCATGGGGCTGGTCCTGGTGGGTGTGCAGTCAGGGAGCAGGTCCCTCTCAACGTGTCTGGCTGACATCCCATCTCCTCTGTCAGTCCTGAAAACTTACAGCAATATCAACAAGCAAAGTCACTTTTCTTTTTCTTTTGCAGTGCTGGTGAAACTAGGGCCTCACAAAACACTCTGCCACTGAGCGGCAGCCCCAGCCCCTCTTTGCTATTTTGTTAGCACCATGAAGAGCCCAGCTCAGGGGAAGTCTGTCTGAGACTGCTGGTCCCATGCAATCTGCAGGCCTGGGAGCCACAGGCTGCCCGAGAGCACTGACAGCCCTGACCCTTTGTTCCCCAGCCCTGATGGTTCATTTCTCTCCTCAGTGTCCCCCCTGCACCATGTGTAAGTGTGTGGTGCTGTGTATGCTCAAGCTTGGAGCTCTGCACCCAGCTCACACATTTCTGCACAGAGCGTTGGACATGAGTGTGTGGCCCCAGTCCTGGCATTTCTCTACCCTTCCTGGCTCCAGGTCCTGATGCCCCAGGGAAAAGAAAAAAAGTCATTGGTTATTTTCCAGTGTACAGAGGTTTTTTCTTACTTGGTTAAGAGGCTGCTGGCTCAGAGGCTACATGGGCTTTCAGAGTATCTACTTTCCTCTCCTGTTCAGTCCTCCCATTGCCAGAAAGAGTTGATCCTCACCACACCCATGAGCTTAGTGAGGAAGGGGTCAAGGAGGGTCCCTGCCCCAGGTCATCCAGGATCCTGAGGTGGGCTGCTGCATGGAGTCCTGTCCTTGCAAGGACGCTTCTCTTCAGATTCAGCACCACATCATCTCCGGACGCCTGGCTCTGCCCAGCTCAGTGCTCCCTCCCCCAGCTCTGGGAGCCACAGTATCCCCCACACCTGCCCTCACACATCTGCTGGGGTCTGCCCAGGATACCCTGATTCCCTCTGTAACATGGTGAGTGAAATAGACCCAGCAATATAAGGGCACATGGCATGGGGCCAATGGGTTTTCAGGGCCAGCCCACAGGATGACAGGGTCCAGTGACAGCAGAGCGCAGGGAGACGGCAGTGGTAAGTGCCCACCTATGTCTCGGCCTCTGTCAATCCATAGGTTTGGTATCATTTTCAACACCCCTTGGCCCATGGCTCTGCCTTGTCCAGCCTGCCAAAGCCCAGTGCCAGGCATCTGGAGATGAGCTCTGCCCTTCTCCTCAGTCACCTTTCAGCCTTAGGTGAAATACTCTCATGAAAAGAAAAGGGGTATTTTCTCAAAGCCACCTGCTTCCCCTCTTTTGTGGCAGAAATACTCCCATCCAAACAGAAAGTAGAACCCAGACTAGGAGTAAACATCTCTCTGCCTCTCACCTGTGGGAAGAGAAGAGGGGGACACAGAGTCTATAAGACTGCTACTTGGAAGGGGGCCAGGACCGGCTGGCTGGGAAGGAGCCCAGGCTATATGCCAGTCTTAGCCACATGAGGCACAGAGCTGGGCACAGGATCTTCCAGTCCCTGGTATGCACTGAAAGCACCCTGGAAGGTTAGGTCTGGGGTGGCTCTTGGGGGTAACTCTATGGGGGAGCATGCTGAGAACCCAGATGGCCACTCTAACCCTGCCCAAGGATGGGGAACACATGCCCCCCCATACATCAGAGACTTAGCTCCCCACTGCTCAACAGATTTGAGAAGCTGGCTCCTAACCAATAATTGACCCCTTCTGAAATGGTGAGAGTGGGTTCCAGCATGCACAGTCACATGCACACCATGTTCTACCCCTGGAGTATCTGTGACCATGAAGTGCACACACCTTTGAAACTGGCCACAAGGGTGGGTAGAGACAGCCTCTGTGCACCAATAGGTTGGGGCTAGAAAGGGGATCCATGGAGATACCTCCAAGGAAGCGGCCAGGCACAGAGAGGCCGGCAGGCCCAGGTCTGAAGTGCCCTTCACTCAGGGCAGGAACCAGGGAGCTTCAGAAAGGCAGCAGCTCCATCCCTCTCTGAGCTTCAGATTGCCACTTGAGGTGATGGCAGATGTTGAGCTCAGGTCACCCTCTGCCCCTCTCTTGTGGCAGGCCTCAGGGGTGGCAGGTTGGAAACTGTGGGGCACTCCCATCCAAACAGGAAAGAGAACCCAGACTAGTCTGAGGTGGGCACCCAGAGGATCCCGTCCAGTTCCAGCTGCCTGAAGGGGTGCCACGATGGAGAGGGACTTCAATCTTTTGCCCAGTAGGTATGTGACAGCAAGCAAAAGGTGTTTCTGCACACCTGCTTGGGGAGCTCTTGTACAGGTGCCCTGTGCTCCTGTAGACTCAAGTGTGTAGGGCGGGCGGCTTGAGGCTGTGACTGTGACAGACCAGGTGTGGGCTGGGCCTGTGGCTCTCCTTCCCCTGCCAGCATCCATGTGTCCAAGATTTCCCAGCCTGCTCAGCGTGCATCCTGCAGAGCCCACGGGGAAGCCAGGATACCCCACCACCCGGTCAAAGGGAATAAACCCAAGGTGGCAGCCTGGGCCCTCCAGGACCACTGGTACCTCCACCCCTCCTGCTCCTTCCTGTAAGAGGGGACTGCTGGGTGGACCTAGGAACAGCAGCCTCCACCCCCCATGTCCCTAGAGGTACCCCACTAGGGGAGCTTCCTCTCTAGAGGCAATTTCCTTTTCAGATCAACCCTCTACTCCTCACTGCCTGGAGTCTCATACCTGCTCCCCAGGCCAGTGGGGAGGCCAGAGATTGTCTATCCTAGGTGGGGTTCTTGCTCTCTGGACACCTACAGGCAAAGACCCTGCCCCAGCCAGGCTCCATGTCATGGACCCTCCGAGGTCCATACCCTTGCAGGGCAGCACTTCAACATTAGGAGCACCAAGACACACACCACTCAGGCTCAAGCCTGGGGATAACCCAGATGTGCAACCTGGCCAGCTAACACTGTTACACCTCAAAAGAGTCCTGCCCCAGCACCCAGCACCTCTCTCTGCTGAGCCAGATGACTTGGTGATCTCCAGACCTGGGACAGGGAAGTCCCCAGGCCCAATGAATGACAATAACAGTGGGAAGACCCTGGAACCTGGAAGGCTGGAGAAGTAGCTCCAAGACACCCATGAGGGAGGCTGCTCAAGAACAGGCAGGACCCGCCCTTCATCCAAACAGGAGAGGATCCTGTGACCCAGGATTCCCACCCATTCCCAGGGATGGTCTGGAACAGCACAAAGCAACCCCACCCACCCCATCTGCCCTGGGAGGATTCCCTCCAGCCTGCCCAGAGTGCTGAAGTTAGGACTCCCAATCTTAGAAATCACCAGGCTCTCAGGGGAGTCCAGACACCCCAACCCAGCTTATTCCCAGGTCTCACCACAGGCGAGGATATTCGACAGCCCAGGAAGTCGAAGATTGGAGGATGCACCTGCAGAATTCCCTTGGACATAAGCGTCTTCAGACTTTTTCCTGTGAGGAGAGCCGAGCACAGCTGGTGAGGGGCAGTCAGGGCATAGATGGATCCTCTGGGGCTCCGTCACCCACAAAGCCAGTCCCCACTCCCGGAAGGTGTATGCAAGGCACACCAACCTTCCAAACCCACTGTTGTCCAACTTCGGAGCCTGCTGCCCGCCCCACCCTCTCAGAGGAGAAGGGGATCTGCTGGGCTCTGAAACTCAAATCCTGGGCGAGGCCCTCCCCTGGTGGAGGGCGGCTTCCTCTCAGCCCTGGCGCCCCTCCTCCTGCCCCACCCTCTCTTAGCCAGTCTAGCCCGAACTGTGGCCGGGCAGTGGAAGGCTGAGCTGGGGAATTGGTGAGCGGAGGCGCAGTTGCGACCCAGGCCTGCGTCAGTCCCCAACGCAGGAAAGGGCAGCCACTGCGCAGCCTGAACTCCTAAACCAAACGCTACCGGGTCCCAAACTTCCCAAGACCCTCGCCAGAGGTTCACCGCGCTTATCAGGTGCCCCCGATCCGGCCTCCAAAGGTGTATTGTTGCACCTTTGGAGTCACCATCCAAACGGGCTGCTCCAGGTCTCGCTGACACTGTTCCAGCTCCGCACGCCCACGCCCCGCCCCACTCCCGCGGCCCCACGTACCTGTTCAGCCCCAACTAGTGTGCACTCACACCCCGGCAGCACGTGCTCTGGAGCTGCAGCGCACTCTCTGGGCCAAAACCAAGTCTCCCCAGTGGCAGAGCGAAGGGCTCGGACCCGCGGGTCCCCAGTAGAGAAGGAGAGGGACAGCGGCTTGCGCCCCCTCGTCGGCCGCACCTGTGTGGCGGATGCTGCGCTTCCAGTCCTTGGCCGTCTGGCGGCCGCTGACGAACTGGAACTCCTTGGGCATGAGCCACTCGCTGCGGTGGCGGATGGACGGGCCTTTGCTGCCCTGGCAGAGTTTCCGTACGTTGAGCAGAGCACGGTTGGCGCCACACTCCACCTCGATGCAGGGCTCACCGTTGTCCAGCAGCGGCTGGAAGTCCGCGGCCGCTGGGGCCAAGAGGAGCTCAAGGGCCAGTGGGTCTCTGGGCAGGTGGAGGTTCGGCGTGGCCTCGTGCAGGCTAAGGTAGGCGCGCGAGGGCCGGAGTGGTGGAGCCAACAGTTCTTCATAGCCTGCAGCAGAGGCCGGCAGCGAGGCAGCCGGGGGGGCAGAGCTGCTGCGGCGGGCAGCGGGGCCAAGTAGCCCGGCAGCGGAGGCAGAGGCAGCGCGGCCAGGGTCAGGTGGAAGGTGGCCAGGGCCAGGGCCAGGTCCTCGCGGCCCGGGAGCTCCTTTTTGACCGCCGGCATGTAGCCCGGGTGGCCCAGCAGCCGGCTCTCGGTCGCCGGCGCAACTTATTTTGGCCCTGGCTGGAGTTGCGTCTCCGCCGGCCCTGAAGGCGCCTGGCCGCGCTTCCACCCCGCCCGCTACTGCGCCCTGGCACCCGAAGCCGCCGCCGCTGCAGCAGGGCCGCCCCTTCCTGCTACCCGGCCTACTGCAGGGGTCTCGGCGGACCCAGACATGGTGTGGCCGGAGCTGCTACTGATCACAGACCGACGGGTAAGAAGGCTGCAAAAGCCAAAGCCCCACCTCCAAACCCGCGAGGCCCCGCCCGCCCTCCACTAGGCGCCACACCGTCGCTGCTCCAGGTTCCCCCGCGCTGGGCCCTCCGCCGCTGGGCTGAGGCCGGAGCCGCCTCTTCCGCCGCCGGCAGGGGGAGGAGGGTCATAAATAACCCTCGGGCAGCAGTGCAGACGGTGACCTGAGACGTCCTGGGGGAGTGAAGGGACGGCCGTCAGCACTTCTGCCCCCAACCCCACTGCGCCAGACTTGACCCATCCTGGAGTGCCTGCCTCTTAAAGCCCCCCTTTTATCCATTCTTTCATCAGTCAATCAACCATTTATTGAGCGCCAGATGTGGTGTAACCCCAGGAAGAGACTACCCAGAGAAGGGGTTGTGGGAAGAGAGATGCAGAGGAAGAGTGAGAGCACAGGTGTAGAGTCCAAGGAAGTGCGGGTTCCCAGAGTCCTGGCCTGCCTCCCGGCTTCTCTGCCTGAGCTCACCAGCTTCTTCAATGAGGCGGGTGCTGCATGGGAGCGCACCCAGACCCACCAAGAACAGGGGGACATGCAGGGACTGAGCTTATGGGCCACAGGTGTGGCTGACACTGAGCTATGAGGAAGCACACCTGTGTACACAGCTGCCCAGCCACCCACAAATGCATGCATGCTCAAAGACATACAAAGAGCAACCACAGGTGTGTCACACCCATGACTTTCTGTGTGCCAGCACAGTAGTTGCTGAGCCTGAATGCATCGGACAGGTTCATGGAGCACACAAATCCTCAAATACTTCCCACAAGCACCAACACAGACAGGATGTGTGCTAAGAGATACAGATCACAGATATCCCGAGACTGGGACTTGAAACACAGGCACAGATGGACCCAGGTCCACATGTTCACCTGCCAAGGCAGGGTGTCAGACACAGGTGACACCCAGTTGGTTGCACTATTGGTCTAGAAAGAGTTAACCTGGAAGGTCAGGGGTTAGAGGTTAGCCAGATGAGGCTCCCTCAGACATTCCTGCAAAGTAGCTAGAAACTTCAGGAATGTAGCCTTTTCAGACCTAGGGAGAGCTGCCCTGCTGGGACACCTGGGCAGCTAGCTGTGAGCTGAAAAGAAGCCATGCCTTGTCTCTCAGCATGCAGGAAGGTGTTTTGGGGCTGTCCACTACCTTAGTCTCTGCCACTTAAAGGAACAAAGAGAGAGGGCCTGAGCTCATCCTCACCCCACTCCTGTGGCCATGCAGTTGGTGTCCAGATGCACACATGCAGGAATTCTAGCAGGCACCCACAGCGCCCTGTACTGCTGGAGTGACGTTACCTGTGCAGTGACAGTCATATGTCATGTTCAAGGGTGTCAACACAGGCAGTGACCAGACACAGGCACAGTGATGCACAGGTGCTCAGCACTCCTGAATTCACCCTCAAGGCATCACAGAGGCCTCTCCTCCTGGCCTGGCGGCATGGGCCTGATCCTCTGTCACCAGTGGATCTGTACACTCGGCCCTTCTGCAGAAGGGACAGAGATGCCTGTTTCTGACCACATGGGGGCAGAAGCAGCCCCCATCTTAGGGCAGTCTTCCTGGTGCTGTGGTCCCACCGAAAG
This sequence comes from Urocitellus parryii, assembly GCF_045843805.1. NCBI lineage: Eukaryota > Metazoa > Chordata > Mammalia > Rodentia > Sciuridae > Urocitellus > Urocitellus parryii. The sequence continues at coordinate 215,690 of NW_027554208.1, forward strand.
GTAGACTCTGTTGGGGAGGCTGAAGCAGGTGTGCAGAGCCTCAGACCCTCCTGCAGCAGCTGCATGACCCAGTCTTCTCTGCCCTTCTTGGGACCTTACTTTCCCATCTGAAAATGAGAGGTGGTCTCAAAACCCATCTTCTAAAGCCTTCTTTAAAGAGGTGGGCTCAAAACCCACCTTCTAAAGCCGCCTTTAGCTTGAAGTAAAACAGTCAGCAGAGCAGCTATGGGAGGTGGGAGCACCAAACCCCTGCACACCCTAGACACTTTCCTCTGTAAATTGATCTGGAGCGCAGAAACTGAGGGGCTCCCATCAACTCTGAGCCAAGCAAAGGGAAAGAAATGAGTTATCTAGTGCCCCCTGAGGCCCCCAAATCTATCTCATCTGTCTCTCACTGAGATAGATGTGAGGGTGGTTTATATTCTCCTCCCTGCAGACAGTATGGCCACACTTGGGCCCAGTCTGGATACTAGAGCATACACAGGGGTGCATGGGAGCAGCTGCTGTCCTGCAGAGTGGATGCGGGGGCAGGGTGCAGTTCTCTCCCTCATGGCTCAAATTATTGTAGAAATGTTGTGCACCCTCAGGGCCACCAGAGCTAAGTAGCACACAGGCCTTAAGTGCAGTCTCACCCACTCCACGTCCCAAGGGTGTGTCAGCAGGGGTGGAGTGAGGGGCCCCATGTGCTCATGTGTGTCAATGCTGCGTGAGGGGTGTTCCTGTGCTTATGTGTGCCTGCCCTGTCCTCCTGCCATTCATTTTAGCTGACACTCAGCACAAATATGGTGTGAAGGCCTCAGGGACCCGTGTTCCTTACTCTGGGAATCTGGGCCTTCATTGGTCCAGCCCAGCAGTGTGGGTTATAGTTCACTCTGTGTACAATTCACAGGCCCTGTAAGCCCTAGGGCCAGAGCCCACCAGGAAGTCCTGATAGGGGCACTAGGCTATGCTGTCTGCAGAGCTTTGGGGCAGAGGTCATCCCCAAGTGGGGAGAGGAGTGGGTACAGGTGGGGTCTCTGCCAGACTGCCAGGTGGAAACAAGAGGATATCTGGGCAGTTCCTTCACAAAGAAAACCTTGGGCGGGATGTGCTGAATCATCACGGATGGTGCTGGAGGGAAAAGGAAAGGGCTAGAAGGGGTCAGGTGGTCAGCTGCTGCTCTGCCTCACCTGAGAGCCCCCTCAGCTGTTCAGGCTGCAGGGTGGATTCTCAGTGCTGGGGTAGTGGCTTTCCTGACACACCCTGGCACATGGCAGGTACCAGTGTCTTAAGGACTGTCCATGGGGCAACCCAATGTGGCCATGGGTGGATCCAGCTCATACCCTGATCTGGTACCTGCTGGGCTCTGGGCTCTCTGAGCCATTCCTAACTTGACATGGCTACCCTGTCCCTGGGCAGCACCATTGCCTGACTGCTCCCCTCTGCTACCACCTGCCCTGGAATCTCTACATACCTTCCTGTCCCCAGAAGCTTATTAAGAGTTGGACTACAGATCTGGGAGGCTGAGGCAGGAGGATCACAAGTTCCAGGCCAGCCTTAGCAACATAGCTGGCAATGTAAGCAACTTACAAGACCCTCTCTCTAAATAAAAAAAAAATTAAAAGGATTGGGGATGTAGCTCATTGGTAAAGTACCTCTGGGTTCAATCCTCATTACTGAAAAAAGAGGGTACTGCCAGAGGTACCCTCTTCATCAGAGAGAGATACCTGAAAGTCTTCTGCTGAAGAAGCCTAGGTAGACATCCTTGGTCTTCAGCAAGCACTGCCCAAGCTGGAAGATAAGGTTAGATCTAAGGGTGCATAAGTGGGATGTGGTGCTGTTCTGAGGACCCTGCCACTGACACAAGGGTGAGGCAGAGTGCCCACGGACACATAGCGACAGGCAGTGGTCACACCATAGAGGGTCTGAGATCCTGCAGACCAAGTGCTGGCTGCCTGAGATCTCCTGATGCTTATCCATGTTTCTCCTGTGATGTGCCTTCTCTGTCCACCAGCGAGGGTTTGTGGGGAATTTTTGCTGTCTGGGGCCCCACAGGGCAGGATTCAGGCCTAGGAAAAGCAGATATGGAAGCTCAAAATAGAGAAAACTAGTCAGAGTTGCCTGGTAACAGCCTTTGCCTTCTCCTGGGTAGAAGGATACAAGAAAAAGCTAAAGGCCACCTGCTGAGAGCCTGACACTGACGGTTGCCCAGGTGCAGGCCGGTGTACCAGATGCCCTCCAATGTCTCATGTCCTTGCCCCAGTGTGGCCTGAGTCAACCTTCACACGGCATTTGGGGTGGAGCAGTGGTAAGTGTTCAGGAACAGAACACAGAACAGCAGCATACACTCAGGTGAGTGACAGGGAGCAGTGGTGCACACACAGGTGTGTACCCGGGGACAATGCGTGGGTGTTCAATGCAGAGTGCCTGACGTGGAGCATGCTCCCTCACACAGCCCGAGGCTGCCCAGTTGTCTGGGGCTGTCCCTTCAGTGTTTCTTCATGCTATAATACTGTCACCTTGTGCTCAGTAGGTCACACCTCTGAACCAGTTGCATCATGAAGAGGGCATGGGGGCTGGGGAGGGGGCTCAAGCGGTCACGCGCTCGCCTGGCATGCGCGGGGCGCTGGGTTTGATCCTCAGCACCACATAAAAATAAAATGAAGATGTTGTGTCCACTGAAAACTGAAAAATAAATATTAAAAAAAGGAAGAGGGCATGGACACGTGAGGCCCCACCTGGAGGGCCAGCAGCCCCTTCATCAACACCGGTGTCTTTGTCATGTCGGGATTGTTGTAGGTAGGAAGCTTGGGTGGACCAGATCACTGTCCTGACTTCCTGATGTATAGACCGAGTCTGACTCCGGTCTCCCATTGCCACCAAGCCCCAGTCCTTGGGAGGTAGGTTGACAATGACATCCTTTGAGGTGCACTGGTGGCTTTGTGCATGGATGTCCGGTGAGGCCCTCTGGATGTGTAAGTTCCTATTCCTGACTAACCAGGCTCCCCTGGGACCATCTCATCTCCTGCACTGTGTGAGGGCAGGTGGGGCAGCCCTGAGTGCTATTCCCTGGGACCAGGACTCTGCTGCTGTTTGGCCATGACCCCAGGTGTGGCCCCAGGTGGGGATGTGTTGAGGCCCTGTGCAGAGCCCAGATGCAGAGGCTCATGACCTGATGACAGCCACCTGGAAGGAATGGTGCACACATCTGCAGCCATACTTCACCCGTCTGCATGAATGGTCAACACAGGGCCTTGGGAACCCAGGCAGGGCTCATCTATGGCTGCTCACTCCAGGGGTGTGTGGGCATTTGCAGGCCAGGTACAGGGGCTGCCCAGTTCCCTAGAACCTAGCCTGTGATGGCAGGAGGGACTCAGGGCCCTGGGCACCATCTAGCCTTCTGAACAGTGCAGTTCCTACTCCCACCCCAGCCCCCACCTGCAGCACTGAGGCCGAGAGTAATAAAACACCCACCTCACAGGAGACAGCTTTATCTTGTTGATGGGAAGTCTGCCAGCCCAATTTATGATGGAACATAAGATCTCCAAATCTGAATTTATGTGCCGGAGTATAACGAGAGGTCAATGAGATTGAAAGTGGGCTCCTGAGAGGAGCTGGCAGGCTCACTCCCAGGTGCTGTAAGGAAACCTCACAGTCTTTGTCCCCAACTCCAGCCTGGCCCAAGAGGGAAAGGACCGCCAAGGAGAGCCCTGCCTGAGAGCCCTGCTGTTTGGTGTAAGGGGGAGAGAGAGGGACTCTGTCGGGCGGGGCCACGGCTGTGGCAGGAGTCTTGGAGAGGGCCAGCCTGGACCATCTGTGCTGAGGATGCAGATCTTGTGCCTGGTCTCAGGCCTGGCCCTCAGCCGTGGGCGAGCCCCTGGCTCAGAACAGTCACAGCAGAGCTCTGGCTCTGGCCCAGGGACCCACCGCCAAATGGAGTTGCCATGGGTGACCATGAACCCATGGCCCCCACCCAAGCCCTCTGGAGCCCTCTGTCCTCATCACCCCCTGGAGTCAGGGGTGGGGTAGGAGGAGGGTTGGCTCTGTCTGGGGTGGGCACCTGGCCAGCAGGAGGCTGGCTTTCTGTGCCCCAGGGCAGACCCTGACTTTAGGATTTATACAAATAAATGAAATGAAAAGTGCTGGCAGCCCTGATCTAATTACAGCCATTCATTCTCTGGTCGTTAATAATTTGTGCAATAAAGGGTTTCGGCTGCTCCAGTGTGGAGGTGGCTGCGGCTCAGCCTTCCTTTGGCGCCGGCTTCGGGAGCTGGAAACATGAATTATTAGTTTCTTATCGCTCGGACCGCCATCACTCATGCTGCCAGGACCTGGTGGGAGCTGGCGGAGGTCCCCTGCCTCCTCTGCTGGCCCTGAGCTGCTGCTTCTCTTGGAGACTCACGGTGGGGCTCAGCACTACCCCACCCAGCCCTTCTGGGAGTGTGACCCCTGGAGCAGGAGGCTGCAACAGGCATGGGAGCTGCAGTGCTGTGCTCTGAGCCTCAGATCCTCTCTGTGAGTGAAGCCAGACCTCACACGCCAGCAAAGCACTGGCCCAGGGAGGGTGGGGTCCTTATCAGGGTGCTCTCCAAGGGGCACAGACTGCCTAGTCCCTGGCCAGAGAGGAGAGGAAGTCCCCTCTGGGAGCCACAGTGCCTTAGGCAGTCAGAGCTCCATCACCTGCAGTACAGCCAGGGGCTTGAGGATACCCTGAGGAAAGGGATGGTGCTGGCTATGGTCTGGGTGGGGGTACTGGTCTCCTGGGCTTTTTGTCTGCACCTCCAAGTATAGCTGCTGAGGTGTGTGGGCTGGGGGCTGAACTCCAAGGCCACAGCCCAGATGGTGACCAGGTGGTTACCTGTCACAGAAGCACGCACCCTCCTGCAAGGCTCCCAGCCAAGCTGGGGAGTGCAAGGCTAAGGCAAAGCTGGGGTGTGGGAGGAATGGGGACCTGGCACCCACCTCTGCCTCTTGCCTGCCAAGCCCCTCCAGGTGCCTCCTGGGCTGCAGCCCCACTTCATCTCTGTGAGGATGTGGAACCTAGAGGGTAGGCCTTGCGCCCAGGGCTGTTTGCCCACCACTTCCTGGCTGTGTGGCCTTGGAGAGACTGTCAGTTCTTCTAACCTCAGTCTATAAAATGGGAATGAGGATAAAAGGAGACAAAATTAGTATGTACTGAGTGTCCGGGGTGTGTGCAGGTGTCATAGGTGGAGTGGGGTGGCCCCTGCAGCCCTGCATGCTGGGCAGTCCCATCCTTCAGGCAGCGTGGCTTCAAAAAGTCTGACCACATTTCATCTGCTTTCTGTTTTCTTAACGTCTGGACAGAGTTGTAGTGAATGTCCCAATGTACTTGTCTCCTCCCAGGTCATCTCTGTCATTTCTGGGTCACCTTCAGTTGACTTGTTTCCTCTTTTCCTGCTGGGCTGTGTTTTCTGCTTCTTTGCACACCTGTGAGGGTGTCTCTCTCTCTCTCTCTCTCTCTCTCTCTCTCTCTCTCTCTCTCTTCCCTTCCGTCCCTCCCTCCATGGTTATTTTGTTTATTTATCTTTATGTGGTGCTGAGGATCAAACCCAGGGCCTCATACATGCTACACCTCATCTCTGAGCTAGCCCTCTCACAGTGCCTGGGCTGCACAACATAGCTGACCCCATGCCCTCTGCAACCTGCTGAACACACCCTCAGCCCCAACAGCTGCCAACCCACTTTTTTTTGGTAGTACAGATGGACAGAATGCCTTTATTTTATTTGTTTATTTTTGTGTGGTACAAAGGATGGAACCCAGTGCTCACACATGCTAGGCAAGCGCTCTTCTACTGAGCTATAGCCCTGCCAATCCAATTTTGCTATGGTGTTTTGGTTAGGTCTGGGACTTCCTGAACATTGCCCAGGGAGAGATTGAAGGGGCTCTGTGGGCAGGGGCTGGGAGGCTGCAGCCCCTGCAGCAGCCAAGTCTGGCTACTTTCTACCTCTAGGGCATAGACTTTCTTCCACCTGCTGTGGCAGAACAGGAAGCCCCCACCCGGCACCTGGCACTGAAGACCACTCATCAGGGCCTGAGACACAGAGCAGCCCTGAGGTCCCTCTTTCTAACCCTGTGCATCCTTGATGCCAGTTTTGAATGCCATTTCTGCCAGGAAGCTTCCTGGATCCTCCAGTCAGAAAGCATCCTGTTCCTGGAGCTTCTGAACACATCCAAACCGTGGTATTCTGACTCCCACAGAAATCCTGTCTTCCTCTAACTGGATGGGAGCCCCAGTGGATGGCACTCTGGCATTCTTGGCTGATGGTTCTTTAACTGAAACCAGAAGAGAAGAGCCAACCAAGGGCACGGTCCTCCTGGCTGGGCTGTGGGCAGGGCTGAGGTCTGTGGGATATCTGAAGGTCCGGAGGCTCCAGGCTTCCCACAGCCCCAGGCTGGGCTCTCAGAGGGCTGCTCCTGCTGGGGTCTGCCCTTCCCCATTTTTCTGGCCCCTCTGCTCCTGTCCCCTGTGGCCTGTCTGGCCACCTCCCTGCTACCACACCACACCCTCTACCTCAGATGGCTTCCTCCCAGCCCCAGCTCACACACACAGAATCCCTTACCCCGGGAGCATTCCAGGCATGCACAGTCCACTGACTTGCCCCTGGCCAGGCTGTGCATTAACACAAAGACAGCTGGCTGGGTTTCCCTCACCCAGGTCTGGAGCTCCTGAATGGGGAGCCCCCACCCCCACTTCGTGTGGTCGCCTCTATACTGATTTAATTTATCACTGACCGAGGATGAGTAATTTTATTGTGAAGCACAGTTCAGGGTGATAGATGAGGGAGCAGGGCAGGTCCTTGCTGTCTTCCTCTCCAGAGGGAGGTGGGAAGGAGAATCCTGCCTCTCCATAAGTGGAGGCTGGCAGTTGGGGAGGAAAGAGCCCCATCAGGGTGGCTGGCCATGCCAGATGGGAGTGAGGAGGCAGGGAAGGCAGACCAGGTCTCCCTGTCCAGATAGGGCAGGACCAGGACATGGCCATCCCCCACGTCCTGACTAGGGCTGAGGCTGAGGGCCCTACAGGTGGGAGTATGGAGGGGCAGATGTGTAACTCCAGCATCCAAACAGAAAAAGTGGGGATGCTTTCCTCTGAAAATTGCCACAGCAATCAGCTTCTCTTTGAATCCATGTGTTTCTGTTTGGTTTCCTTTTTTTTTTTTAATTTGCAGTACTGTGAACTGAACTCACTGAGCCACACTCCCAGCCCTTGTCATTTTTTAATTTTGAGACAGGATCTTGCTAAGTTGCCCAGGCTGGCCTTGAACTTGAGATCCTCTGTCCTCAACCCTGCTAATCCACTGTTTTTAACAATGCTCATCTCACCAGCTACTGCACACCCACACTTCAAAGTAACACTTGCCGGCTGGGGCTGGAGCTGGGGCTCAGTGGTAGAGCACTTGCTTAGCAGGTATGAGGCTGTAGGTTCCATTCTCAGCACCATATAAAAATAAACAAAATAAAAGGTATTGTGTCCATCTACAACTAAGAAAAATAAACAAAGTAACAATTGCCATTGGTCACTTCCAGGTGTTTGGTGAGGGACCCTGCATTGCTGCCGGTGGGATTTGGGGTTCTGGCCTGCCCACCCACTCCAAGGTCCCCGGCCTGGGTGGGATGTGTGTGGCTGGGTGGGTGGAAGCTGGGAGGCGCAGGTGCCAGGGAGCAAGCTCACCCCGACTGCTTATGGTGGGCAAGGTTCTGGGGTCTGGGAGGGCTGAACAGACCCAGGACTTCCCTCCACTGTGGTCAGCCAGCAGCCTCCCTCTGGCAGGCAGGTTAGCCCCCTGGCTGGACATGGGTCAGACAGTCCTGCAGGACCTCTCAATCTTGGCCGAGAAGCGTGAATGGTGGGCGCCTCGCTGTGTGACAGTCCCTGTCAGTCACGATGGATGTGGGCCCAGAGAAGCGGGGACGGCGACGGGAGGGGGCGCTGGCTGGCGGAGCTGTCCCCAGCCGCCGGCTGCGTCCCCGGAGGCTGGTGGCTGCGGCTCCAGGAGCGTCCTGGAAATCTGGGCAGCTGCGCCGCCACTGCCCCTGGCCTGCCCCCAGCCTGCCCCAGTGGGCTTAACCCTTAGTCTCTCTGGGCTAACCCTCGTGCCCAGGCCTGGCTTAACCCTTAGGTCTCCACTGGTCTAACTCTTCTGTCTCAGGGACTAGCTGACATCCGCTGTGCCTAAGTTGGCCCCAGTGGGCAGCCAAGGAGCAGCGCCTACTGGAGCTTCAGGCTGGAGAAAGATGCTGGCCCAGGTCACTGAGGACACTGCCCCTCCCTCCTGCCCCCTTTTCCCAGGGTCTGCAGTCAGGCCTGCTGTCTTCTCCTTGTACCACAGGGACGCAGTGAGGGCACACTGGATAATGACAATTTCTGCTAAAATTGTTAGTATGCTGGGCTCCCTACCCAGCTCTTTGTGCAAATCATGAAGCTTGTCAAGATGGCCTGCCCAGGAAACTGACGCTCTGAGAGGCCAGGACTTGGCTCAGCCATGGCAGGTGGTAGAGCTGGATCCTGCCTCTTGCACCAGGGCTAAAGGCATTCCCTCCCCTCTCTCCTGGCCCCTGCCCCTTCCTCTTCTCCCTCCCAAGCAGATGGTGCAGGAATTGAAATGGACTTGTGGGGAGGTGGGCCTCTGGATTCTCAGAGTCTCTGAGGAGGGTCTACAGATGATGAATCCCTGGGAGTGGGAGTATCTTTGGATCTCAAGGAGGAAGAGTCAACAGTCATGAAACCCAGAGAAAATGGACTGCAGCAGTTCCAATCAGGTGAGACTCAACCTCTCTTTGACTCTGGATGGGCTAAGGGGTAGACATTGTACCAACCCCTGTTGCCCACTGCAATGCCAGCTTGAGTTCTCACACAAGACTGGCATTTGAACCATAGATAGGAGCCTTAAAAATAACGTAAAGGTCGGCTGCTGTGGCGTGCCGGTATTAAATCCCCAGCACAAACAAACAAACAACAAAAACTAGAACTTTAAGGGGTTAAGGTGTAGTTTAGTGGTAGAGCACTGCCCAGCATGCTCTACCATGAGGCCTGGGTTCAATACCCAGCACCAGGGAAAACAAAAGAAAATAAGACCTTAAGGAACAGAAATCATTGGTCAGCCAGAGAATGACAGGAAAGGCTTGGGCACACTACTGGAGACAAGGGAGAGAGAGAGAGGTGCTCCAAATTAGGGCTCCTAGGGTTTCCACAGCCTCAGCCTCTCTACTACACGTATTCAGTTCCCCAGGACTCGGCTGAGGTCTGGGTAGCTAGTGTGTGCAAGAGGACGTGGGCCTTCAGCCCCTCCAGTCAAGGAGAGGTTGAGTCTCACCTGATCAGAACTGCTGCAGTCCGTTTTCTCTGGGTTTCTTTGTTGAGGCTTGGGAGGCCTCAGCACAGCTGTGGCCCACAGGTTGGTCAGGGATACCTGGGACCCAGAGTCCTGTAGCACCTGCAGGGCAGTCCCAAACCATCTTCCTGGCTCCTGTGCATTTTAGGTGGGTGGTAGCTGGCTAAATTTCTCAGCATCTCCCCAAGTGTCACCCTCACTTGTGACCTTGGATTCAATACCCAGTCTCATCCTAGGTGGAGACAGCTGGAGTTGCTGAACTATGGGAACTCTATCCATTTTTCTGAGCAGGAAAGAAAAGAGGGTGGGAAACTGGTTTCTGAAAGCCAGGTCACATGCCAGGAGGACCTCTGGCTGCATACAGTCAAATCTTGCAGTAGGAGGACAGTAGAGTGAGCACATGTGGAGGGTCTGGGGTCCAAGAGACTGACCATGAGGGACAACTCTGCACCCAGCCAAGGTCTGCATCTTATGCCACTATCAAAGCCTATGGGTGGGTGAGGATAATTCCATGGGTTATGCTGCACTGCTGCGGTACATCCTTAAAACTGGCAAGAGTGGGTTGGCAAGTGAGGAGGGCCTTGACTCAGAGGATAGTGCTGGATCTGCTCCTGAAGGCGGTGGAGCCCACTGCCCATGCAGGGTGAGATACCTGCAAACTTCTCTTCCTAGACAACTGACCAGGAGGTCTGAGAGAGGCAGAGTGAAGAAAGTCAGGGTCAGGGTGAATTGACCCTTGGCCTGACTGGTGAGAGACTGAACATGTTTAAGGGCCAAGGGGCTGAGGTGGGGGCTGAAGATCCAGGAGAGTTTCCCCCAAAGCAAGGTCAGACTTAGATGGGAGGTGGACCCCCAGCATCAGGCCAAGGGCAGGACTGCCTGATGGGTGGGGGTCTGTTCAAGGTTGGTGAAGGAGGAGGAAGGCAGGGAGGGGGTCATCAGGGCTTCTGCCAATGGCTCGGTGAGGGGCAAAGGTGCAGAGGTTGCTGCTAAGTGACTGAAGCCACAGTGTGGGCAGAGGTGAGCCATCAGGGTCTCCTCTGCAGGGAACAGTGTCAGGAGGTGGAGCTCGTCTGCAGCTGGTGAGGGCAGATCAGGTAGAGAGGAGTTGTGGACACACAGCAGAAGGGGGCTGCAGGTGGAGAGAGAGTAGGGCTCTTAGCCTCAGCCCAGAGAGTCCTGATCTGGCTGAGGATGGTGGGGCTCGAGTTCTAGGGACAGTGGGTACTAGCACTCAGGCACAGCTAGATGGCTGAGTGCAGGGCATATATGGCCTGCATGGCTTATTTTTTTTTTATTTTATTGAGATAGTATTCACATTACAGGGGCTGGGGTTGTGGCTCAGTCGTAGATTGCCCGCTTAGCGTATGTAGGGCCCTGGGTTTGATCCTCAGCACCACAAAAAATAAATAAACAAAATAAAGGTATTGTGGTCAACTACAACTAAAAAAATATTTAAAAATTCACACAACATAAATTTAAGCTCAAAGTGAAAAATTCAGTGGTGCTTTTTGCATTCACAGAAGTAGTAGTCCACAGATTCACATACAGACATATATTGTAGATTAACAGATACCATGCTTTCTTTTAAAGTTCCTAGACATCCTTTGCTAAATCCAATGATAATTTGGGGGCCATAAAAAAGAGTTTAAGTAAGTACAAAACTCATACTCTACAGATGCTAACCAAAATTAACAAAAACATAAATTAATGTGTAAGATTTAACTATAGGCAGACTTAGACAGAAAAACACTCGGTAATTTGGTAATACTCTTGTAGATGACTCTTGAATAAAATACAACATTAACACCACAGTTAAACAGAAGATGATTTTTGGAACATTTTATATAAAAGCTCATTTTAATAAAAATGTCAATATTAAATGAGAAAAAAGGAAGGAAACAAAATTTGCCAATCAAGAATTTAGAAAACGAACAATGTGAACCTGAAGAAAGAATAAGTGTATTAATTAGATAAAAAATTAGTTAACATATTAAAATTAGAATTGATATATAAAGAACTCTTCCGGGAAGGGAAAAATTGGGCAATGCACAAAACCAACCACATGAATACTGGTAGGAAAATTTGAGACATATTCACACCAAAATTCCTGCACTTATACTTCCAGTATGTGAATGCATAGTTGTAACAGACATTCTCAGCAATGTAGCAGAGCTTCCTTTGAATTGCTGCTTCACAACCTGAGGGACATTATGACAATAAAGGCCAAATAAAAGTTTCTAACTCTCCTTTACAAAAATAATACATAAAAAAGCAATATTACAGTTTCCTAGTATAGAAGTAGGTTCTCATAGCGAAAGTCCAAGATCCCCTGTAGCTCTGCAGGGAGAGAAAAGAATAACCACCATGAAATACATCACAGACTTCTCCAAAACAAAGGCCATGACTCTGAAGGAAAAGGACTCTGCCAAAGCTACATCCCACCTGTAGGAAGGGTACTTCCCTGACTCTAGTACAATTTAGTCTTCCTGCCTTATCTAAAAAGACAATATCAACAACAATAAAAACCATACAGCCAATAGCTGTCACTAAATCAAGGACACAGATTTAGAAAGCTACAGTATTAATAAGAGTCTGGGGTCAGCTTGACCCCTGGAGAAGCACTGGTGAAAGACACAGAACCAAACAGAGGCCTACTAAAAGACTGAGATTTAACAAGAAAGCTACAGAATGTTCCTTTACCCTTTTTCTTTACTACCACACCAACAGGTTCTAGTGTAATGAAAGAGTACATAAGCTGAAAGAGTGCTACAAGACAGCTATTTTTGTTGAGAAGTAGTACTTGGTGAAATCAAAAGTCAAGAGGGGATGATAAACAAAAAGTCAAAAAGATATTAGTGAATTGTGGAGCCTCTGTTACCTAAACCTAGAGCAAACATGAAATACAGTCTAACTCCTAGTTTGATGAACAAGAATCCTTTCCTCAAAAGCCTCATTATTTCAGGTCCAATTATCAAATACAAGGCATCACAAAAATCAAGATGAAAACACAGTTTAAAATGACAAAATAATTTTCAGAACCAAAATGACAACATTTTATATAATTACCAGATATAATATTTAAATAACTATTAATATGCAAAGTAATTTAATAGATAAAAGCAGATAAACACAAGAACAGTTGAGTAATGAAGGTGGAGAGATGAAAATTCTAAGTATCTAAAGGAGCAACCAGAAATTTAAAATGCACACACAGAGCAACAGCAAGGAAACAGACCTCTGGGAGCTCAACATAGACTGAGCACAGCTGGAGAATCACTGTGCTCCAAAACAAGTCAATTGAAACTCCCTAAACTGAATTGTAAAGAAGGAAAATAAATAACAAAAAACTCAACAAAATCCAAGAACCTACAGAAAATTTTCAAAGGAATAATAAACACATCATTGAAATACCATAAAAGAAGAAACTAACATAAAATAAACATTTTTAAAATTAATGACATGCCAAACCCCAGATGAAGGAAACTCAGAGGAAAACAATTACTAAAAATCTGTGTCTAGGCATATCATATTCAAACTGCATAAAAACAGAAAACATAATAAACAGCAAAGCAGAAAACTAAACATACATACATACATACATACATACACACAAAAAAAATTATCTGTAGAGGGACAACTTACCTACATAGGGAAACAACAAAACTTATCTTTAGAGGGACAAGGAAAGTAATTACATATTCTCAACAGAAATCACAAAATAAAAAAATAATTAGACAAACTACTTGAAGTATTAAAAAACACTCTGAAATATATATATCCATCAAAATAATCCTCTAAAATGTAGAAATATGATTTTTCTCAAACAAAATCTGCAGAAATTCCAGGCCAAAAGATCTGCCCTATAAAAATGTTAATTAAAAAAGAAAAAGTTCTCTAGGCAAATAAAAAAAGGTCAAAATCACACCTATGTAAGGAAATGGAGAGCAAAGAAGAAGGGATGGATCAAGGTTAAAACCGGGTTTATTTTTCTTATTCTTAATTGATTTGAAGGATAACTATTTAAGGCAGCAATTGTACAATATATGGGCCAAATATAGCATATGCCTAAGTGAAATGAATGACATAAAAATCAGAAATGACAAAAATAGAAAGTGACACATTATAAGTTACCTGTGACACATTTGAAGTGATATAGTGCTCTCTGAAGATGGGCTTATGCTAGTTAAAGTGATATATTTTAAGTCTGGGTCAACAATTTAAAAAGTTTAAGAAAAAGAAAACTCTGTTAAGAGATAATTTGGAGTTATATAAAGTATTAAATTGAAACACAGAAGGCAGTAAAAGATAATGAGAGAAAGAAACAAAGAACAAAAACAAACAATAGAAAACAGATATTAATATGGTGAATATTCGTTCAAGTTATAGCAATAATAACTTCAAAATGTCTAAACACACTAAGTAAAAGAAGTTTTCAGGGTGGGCACTTTATGTTGTCTGTAAGAAACACATTTTAAATATGAAGACTCAGATAATTTAAAAGTAAATTTCTCGAGAAAGATCTACTAGGCTAACACTAACCAAAATGAGGCTAAAATAGTTACATTAATATGAGATAAAGCAGACTTTGGAGCAATGACTATGAAAGATAAAAAAATAATAAAAGGGCTAATTGTTCAGAAAGACATAAAAATCCTAAATGTGTATGTACCTAATAAGACAGCATCAGAATTCACAATCCAAAGCCTGACAGGGTTGAAAGGAGAACTCAACAAGCCTATATTAAAGTGTGTACAATAGATTCCTGGGGAGAACTGCCGGTCGGTCGGACGTCTCGGCTGTCGCTGGAGGAGCGGTCCCGGCTCTCCGGGAAGGCGGCTGCGGCGGCAAAATGAAGATATTCGTGGGCAACGTCGACGGGGCGGATACAACGCCGGAGGAGCTGGCAGCCCTCGCCCTAAGGCACGGTCATGAGCTGCGCTGTCATGAAACAGTTTGCCTTCGTGCACATGCGCGAGAACGCAGGCGCGCTGCGCGCCATAGAGGCCTTGCACGGCCACGAGCTGCGGCCGGGGCGCGCGCTCGTGGTGGAGATGTCGCGCCCAAGGCCGCTGAACACTTGGAAGATTTTCGTGGGCAATGTGTCGGCTGCATGCACGAGCCAGGAATTGCGCAGCCTCTTCGAGCGCCGTGGACGCGTCATCGAGTGTGACGTGGTAAAAGGTAACACGGAGGCACGCTCGAGCGCCGTGGACGCGTCATCGAGTGTGACGTGGTAAAAGGTAACACGGAGGCACGCTCGGGGGCGGGGGCGCGCTCAGGGCATTCTGCCTGTTAGCCACGCCCCTTACCCGGGGGTCGGTCGGTTGGGCAGGGTGGGGAAGTGCGCTGGGGCGAAGCCAGAGGTGTTGGGGGTGCGTTGGGCAGAGCCACCCTCCCCCCCTGCGGTCCAGGCACCGTTCACCAAGTGGGAGGAAGCGGCTCTGGGAGGGTGCGGCGGCCACTGAGAGCCGAGCCACGGGGCCTGGGACGCGCCAGAGACTTGCGAGTGTACCGGGGGCGCGTCTTCTGGTCTCCTGGGCCTGGCACCGAGCGGAAATTGGGAAGTGACGGGCACAAGCCGGATCATGGAGCGGGGAAGATTTCGCCACTTCCCCACTTCCTCTCCAGACGTCGGTCAGAGCAAGGGAAGAGGGAAAAGGTGGGGGCTGACGCCCCAAGGCCGCCCTCGTGTTCCCTCCCGATGAATGCTCCCAAGCGGAAGGTAACGGGGCCCTTGGACGTTTCTCGGGCTGGGATCTCTTAGTATTGTTTGGCATGGGTCTCCTCATGGGTACAGGAAGGGCCCCTTCCGAGCCACTTTGGTATTTTCAGTATTTGATGGGTTAGATGTGGCAGCTCTGTGGTCCAACTCCCTTAAACCTGTTTTCCCTCTTTTCCCACCCTTTGGGCTCGATTTTAGATCTGTTAGCTGGAAACCCTGACCTTTTTGCTTGTGGAAGGAGATTTGTTTTATGAGGGCCCCTTTTGTACAGCTTTACTTGCCAAACTGATGCCCCAGGGCAGTGTCATTCTTTCATAAGCTTGACGACTTGCAAGGGGGCATACTTTGGCTGAGGGGATTATGGGGAGAGATGTGAGAGGTCTTCCTTAAACATTGTCTGGAAACGATTTACTTGAGAGTTGTCATTGCTTGAATTAATTCTCAGAGCAGATCCCTAGTTTGTCTTTTCTTTGAGAAAAATGTGTCACCATAATTTAGGCTTGATTTCCTTTTTGGAGCCCAGTCGACTTTTTCTTTTTTTCTTTTTCTTTTTTAATATTCTGGGTTCTTATCCCCTAAGTTCTTTCTCTTTTGGGGAAGATTTGATGGGTCAGCCCTTGTATATATGTGGCCTGTCTTTGTTCCACTTGGGAACAGATCTGAATTAACTTTGCCCTGTTATTTTCAAGGATGCACCTGGGAGTATGTGATGCCCTCCTGGTATTGGATTCATGCCTGCTCATACCCTGTGTGAGACGTTTTGAGGATGAGAAATAAATAGGTGCAGTTGCTTGTTCATGGTCACCAAAGATATTTCATTTGTTGTCCGGTAAAGGCACATCTTTGGCCATTCCTTGTCCTTTCCACAAGCTGGGGAAATGTCATTGTGTCCCTTGCTAGGAACAAATTCTTATTCTGCATTAATACTCCATTCTATTTTCCTCAACTTAGGTTATGCAAGTCCACGAGACTATCCGGAATCGGGCTTTCCTGCTGGGTGCTCTGAGGCAGGATGTATGGTGCATGGATTTTTGATTTTGTTTAGAATGAAAGGGTGGGAGGGTGTCAGATTGGGTACTTGGCCAGCAAGGGGTATGAGAGTTTTGTGTTTAATTAATCTGTTAGGTTTCTTCTGTAGTTGTTAGGCAGGGTGACTGGTAGATTGAAAGTCTAGAATCAGTACTTGGGGCAATCTCTATGGAACTCATGATCAAGAAGCTTGTTCTCAAGTGATAGAGAAAGCCAAAAGTGTTCTTGAATTTGTTTGGGATCAACACTAAGTGACCGGGGGAATGGTGGTGGTGATCGTGGTGGTGGTAAAGTGCATGATAACTTCACATGAGTTTTAGAATTTCTGGCTGATTCCCTGTGAGAGTTAGAGAGAAAAGTTTGTGCATTTTGTTCCTTTGTAAACATTTGTTAGCAGAAATGCTTGGACTTCCTCAGGGAGGTGTCTTCCATTGTTGTTAGGCTTATATGCAATAGCACCTGATGCACTGATATCCTTCACTGATATCTTTATAGTTCTTAGGGGTGAAAAAACTTAGGATTTAAAGTTGGGAATTTGTAGAAGAGACTGGCTCAATAAATAGCTTACTTATTTCTTGACTGTGAATGAGCGTTTGATTTGCTGTCAGGTCTTCTGGTTTGCAGTTCTAGGGTTCAAACTCAGGGCCTACATGCTGTGCTAGCGACTCTACCATTGAGCCACACCCTCAGCCCTGTCAAGTCTTTGAAAAGCGCAGGACAGCTAGCTCTGTTTTATTTCACAGGAGAAAAACACGGTTGCTTGGTTACTCTAGGAGCTTAGATATGATTTGTAGACCAAAAATCTCCATAGCAACAGTGGTAACCACTCTCTGCAGCTGTGTCCTATTGGTTATTCAAAGATGAACAGCTTCAAGAACCACTTGCAGACTTTGGCCATTGCATACTTCAGGGGAGGTCTGAGTCAGAAGAGGAAAATTATCCCTTCTCTTTTGTGGGTAGCCATCCTTTAAATACCGAGCTCTATAATTTCAAAGTTTTTAAAAAATCATCTTAGGATAGGAAAAGTTGTTTTTCTGGATTCTCTTAACTTTGGTACTAGAGGGATTGTGATGTCATCAGACCATTAGGAGGTATCTGCAGAACTACTTGTTAGGTTTAATGCTAGCCTTAACGGAGAGATTACTTTGAGCTAACTATCCAGGCAAAAGAGTCCCTGGAGTTCTTCGGATCTCTGCTACTCTGATGGCTGGGAAGGAGTTGGGATTCTGGGCATCGTTGATGGGGTTAGGCTTGAATTTGGCTACTCAGTGTGATGGGACACAGTTAACCCTGATGTGATTCAGTCATTTGGACAACCTAGTTATAATTCCTTTCAGATATCAGGCTTAGAAACTTAGATATAATTTGGCTATAATTATATCTTCCCCCACCAACAGTTACATAGTTCATCTGGGCTGTCAGTTGAACTGAACATGTGAAATCAAACCAACCCCGCTTTTTCTTTTTGCAGTGCAGGGAATTGAACCTAGGGTCTCACACATATTAAGCATGAGCTCAGTTTATTGAGCTACATCTCCAGACCTGAAATCTCAGTTTTTAAATTTTACTCCTTGATCTCTTAATAAAACCCAGCTATGTAGGGAGTAGACAATGGATGTTTGGGGGAATTCCAAATAATCAGGAATGTGGTGTGTTTCCTTAATCCCTCACAGTGCCTGGAGATTGTCCCCTTTCATCCCCCCTCCCCCAGTCTGCCTACAGGCTCTAGCAGATCTTCCTGTTTTCTCTTTACCTTGAGTGAGCCTTTCTGCTTGTCATTGCATTCTCTAGGTGGTTTTGCCATTCCTGAGGGTCAGCACAGTTTCTGCTTTTAGAGACGTTAGACCACCTGCTACTGTTTTTAGCTAGCTACCCAGAATGAAGATGAGAGATCAGAGGATAATTCTAGTACTGTGTGGCCAAGTGAAATGGAATGCTTAGCTTTTCATAATTGGTAAATAAGGAATCAGGCTTTGTCTGTGGGAGTGTTGAAGACTTGAGAGTTGTGATAGTTCGTTTTGTTCTTTTATCATCTTTAGAAGGTTCCAAGTTTGTGTGTACAGATGACATTGTGTTTTATTATAGATGAAAGATAATATTCTTTAGGAGAAATAGATCTTTGGGTATGCAAGTGAGGGTATCTCCATTATTTTTAAAAATGAATATTTCTAAAAATAAGGACACTTGTTTGAAGGTCATAGAAAGGATATCTTTGAAAATGGGGTGTTGGGAACTTCTTCGAGGTATCTTTTTATTTTTTAAACTGATGTGACAGAGATTGGATCCCAGCATTTGGATTTTTTTCTTAAAATAACCATAGGGCCTTTAACTGCAGGGCTTTATTTCTCAGGGACAAGCTCCTCTCATTGTTCAGGTCCTGTTTGCACCATTGCAATTTCTACAATTTCTAGTATGGACACAACCCCGAGAATTTTTTTTTCCTTTCTAAAGTTTTCTTCTGTGGTAGATTAATAGTTCAGTTTTGAGATTTATAGCCTGTCTTAGTCCCTCTTCCTCACACAATTCATTCAGGTCTTGAATGAAAGCCTCAGGGGTGACCTTCTAGCTTGCAGTGATTGCAGCTTCTTGCCTCACAGCTGAGAAACCAGGTCTTTCCTGTGTGCAGTCTGGCCTATGAACAGAACTCCAAAGGATAAGGTATACCTCTCTGTCCTTTAAAGAGGAAGTGGTGGAGGATGTAATATGCCTGAGGGGGAGGGGTCTTAGTTTCCATTTCCCTTACCTTGTAGATGTACATAGGGTCTAGAATCTCTCTTTCTAAGCTTACATTTTTTTTTCATACTACACAGTTATACCTTACACCAATCTGTCCCAGGGACAGATGGGTGTAGCAAAGGGGCATGGGGCATAGAAGAGCTAAAACTGGTCCTGACATTGATATACTTTGATTTGGGCAAAGTAAAAATTCTTGAACATGTTTGCCCAACAGTAAAGTGGAGATGATGATCCTTTGTTGTGCCACCTTACAGGATTGTTATAAGGCCCAAGTGAGGTTGTGTGCATGAAAGTACTTTGAAAGTTGGAAAGTAATGTGAAAAGAAGGGAGATTACATTGGAGGAATTTTGTGAACTGCTTGCTCTTTGTAGGCTCTTGCCTGAATTGAATCTCTTTCACCTTAATTGATCTAGGCTGAGAAATGGCTAGTGCTTGAGAGCTAAGCGTCAAAGGTGAGCAGTGGTGTTTGGTGAGCATGGGATGAGAACACTGAATAATTGAGTGATCCAGAAACCCTTTCTTTGTTTTGTCTGCTGGTTTAGTCTTAAAATAGCTGTGAAGATTTTTATCCTGTGTTGCAGTTCATCTTTACTCTTTCTTTTCTCACCAGGGAGTTGGGTGAAGTGGCAGGGGGAAAGGGGAGAATGGGAAAAAGCCCTAGTCAAAGGTGACTCTTTGGGACAGTCAGAAGCTTTGTTATGTGGGAGCCAATATTTTATGACATACTCCTGGGGAGGAGGGTTTGGTGGCCTGGAGGTAACTGGCAACAGCTGGGGGCTGTTGTATCCAATTTGGGACCCATCTGGTAGCATGCCCTGCCCCCCTAATTGCTAACCCTCTGTCTGCTGCTTTATCAGACTACGCGTTTGTTCACATGGAGAAGGAAGCAGATGCCAAAGCCGCCATCGCGCAGCTCAACGGCAAAGAAGTGAAGGGCAAGCGCATCAACGTGGAACTCTCAACCAAGGGTCAGAAGAAGGGGCCTGGCCTGGCTATCCAGTCTGGGGACAAGACCAAGAAACCAGGGGCTGGGGATATGGCATTCCCTGGAACTGGTGGCTTCTCTGCCACCTTCGACTACCAACAGGCTTTTGGCAACAGCACTGGTGGCTTTGATGGGCAAGCCCGTCAGGCCACGCCACCCTTCTTTGGTCGCGACTGAAGCCCCCTGCGCCGTTCACCTCCCCGAGCCTCTTATGTGGCTCCTCTGACGGCCCAGCCAGCCACCTGCCGGGCCCAGCCCTCAGTGTCGCTGGGAGCTGCCTACAGGGCCCAGCCTTCTGCCTCTTTGGGTGTCGGCTATCGGACTCAGCCCATGACAGCCCAGGCAGCCTCTTACCGCGCTCAGCCCTCTGTCTCCCTTGGGGCCCCATACAGGGGCCAGCTGGCTAGCCCTAGCTCCCAGTCTGCTACAGCTTCTTCTCTCGGCCCATATGGTGGAGCCCAACCCTCAGCCTCAGCCCTCTCCTCCTATGGGGGTCAGGCAGCGGCAGCTTCTTCGCTCAACTCCTACGGGGCTCAGGGCTCCTCCCTTGCCTCCTATGGTAACCAGCCATCCTCTTATGGCGCCCAGGCTGCCTCTTCCTATGGGGTTCGTGCAGCTGCTTCCTCCTACAACACCCAGGGAGCAGCTTCCTCCCTAGGCTCCTACAGGGCTCAGGCTGCCTCCTATGGGGCCCAGTCTGCAGCCTCCTCGCTAGCTTATGGAGCCCAGGCAGCTTCTTACAATGCCCAGCCCTCGGCTTCTTACAATGCCCAGTCTGCCCCATATGCTGCACAGCAGGCTGCTTCCTACTCTTCCCAGCCTGCTGCTTATGTGGCACAGCCAGCCACAGCTGCTGCCTATGCCAGCCAGCCAGCCGCCTATGCTGCACAAGCCACTACCCCAATGGCTGGCTCTTATGGGGCCCAGCCAGTTGTCTAGACCCAACTGAATAGTTATGGGGCCCAAGCATCGATGGGCCTGTCAGGCTCCTATGGGGCTCAGTCGGCTGCTGCGGCCACTGGCTCCTATGGTGCCGCAGCTGCCTACGGGGCCCAGCCTTCTGCCACCCTGGCAGCTCCTTACCGCACTCAGTCATCAGCCTCATTGGCTGCTTCCTATGCTGCCCAGCAGCATCCCCAGGCTGCTGCCTCCTACCGTGGCCAGCCGGGCAATGCCTACGATGGGGCAGGTCAGCCGTCTGCAGCCTACCTGTCCATGTCCCAGGGGGCCGTTGCCAATGCCAACAGCACCCCGCCGCCCTATGAGCGTACCCGCCTCTCCCCACCCCGGGCCAGCTACGACGATCCCTACAAAAAGGCTGTCGCCATGTAGAAAAGGTACTGTATGCCCCCCCGCCTCTGCCCCCAGCTGGGGCTTAGGGCAAGGGGCTGAGGTTGGCATGGGAGGGGAATTTTAGGCCCCTCCCTCGGTCTTTTCTCCTTTACTCCTGTGGGGTGTGCAGAGGCCGAGGGGGTCGGTGTCTGTGAACTTTTCTGGTCACCAGGGTTCAGGTGGAGCACAGAGCTCAGCCTGGGGTGGTACCAGTCAGGCTGGGAAAATGTCACCATTCTAGACTAGCCCAGGTGCCTTAGGAGCCACTGCCTGCAGGATTATGGCTCATACCCTTTCCCTATGTCTCAGGGATTCTTAAGCCTGTTACCTTGTTGTCCTGGTATTGGTGGGGGTGGGCGTGAAAGAGTAGTCCTTTTGGCACTTAATGGCTGAAGGCAAGTTTATGAGATGCGTCCACACTCTGGGAAGTTGGGGACCTTGCTTTCATCCGCCATTCTGTTGATAAACAACCAAAGTCTTTGTGTAGGACCCATGGGTGGGGATATTTTGTTTGTGGTTTGGGACTATAGACCAAAATTCACCTTGGCCACTTCGGAAAGGAGGGCTTCAGTGGAGGGCTTGGTTTCCTAATGAGTTGAACCCAGGCTTGATTTCTTGGCCTGGATAGGGTGAAGAACCTTCTGACACAAGGAAACCAAACTGTTGGAGACCAATGTGATCACACCCTCCCTGTCCCTATTGGCATCTCCCCCATGCCCATCTGGAGCCCTCCCCTCAATTGTCTCATTCACCAACTGTCTTCTTCTCTCGACTAGGTATGGTTCCGACCGGCGTTTAGCCGAGCTCTCTGATTACCGCCGTTTATCAGAGTCGCAGCATTCGTTCCGCCGCTCGCCGACAAAGTCCTCGCTGGATTACCGTCGCCTGCCCGATGCCCATTCCGATTACGCACGCTATTCGGGCTCCTATAATGATTACCTGCGGGCAGCTCAGATGCACTCTGGCTACCAGCGCCGCATGTAGGGCCATCCTGGGGAGGGGGCACCACGGGGAGGGAGGGAGAGGTAGGTAGGGTGCAGACCCAGGTTATAACCACTCTGGCCCATACCTCTCCCATTGCGGTTTTTCATCCCCTCCCTCTACCATGTGGGCCTTCCCCAGGAGACCATCCTTTTGAGTGTTTGGCAGTAACTTACTTTGTTCCTTCGCCTCAGCATCACATCTTGTTACTGGCTCTAGATCTGCGGTTTCCCCTCTACCCTGCCTCCCATCTCTCCAGAATGGGAATTACTTTTGTTTTTATTTTTTCCTGGCTCCCTTTTATTTTTGTGCGCGATATTTAAGGTCGTGTGGATGGGGAAGCAACCTGCAGCTGAGGTCGGCGGCGCCTTTTTCTTTTAGATGTGAGGGAGGCCAGGAAAAGGTTAGCTTAACCATTTCCTGTGCGCCAAGCTGTGCCAGCAGTCCAGGGGTCCCTGATTGTTCCTCTGTAGACTGTTGAGACTGAGATCCTATTGGGACAGTCAGTTGGTATGTGTCCAAATCCCTGCTTACCACTGATGTTCTAGCGATGGTGAGCAGCACAGTCCCAATTCCCCATCTCCCCAAGTAGGTGGTGTTAGAAAACCTTAATTTCCCCCCCTTTTGTATGGACTACAAATAAAACTTGGGGCGATTTGCAGTTTGGAAAAAAAAAAATAAAGTGTGTACAATAACCCTCTATCAGTAGTTGATCAATCAAAGAGCTAGACAACAAGTACAAATATTCATGAACCAAAGAGTTCTACCTATTAGCTTGATGAAATTGACATGTACAGAATATTCCATCCAACAATGGCAGAATTTACATTCACATTTACATTAATATGAAAACTTGACAAAGATATAACATTTTCTGGGTCATAAAACATACTTAA
This sequence comes from Urocitellus parryii, assembly GCF_045843805.1. NCBI lineage: Eukaryota > Metazoa > Chordata > Mammalia > Rodentia > Sciuridae > Urocitellus > Urocitellus parryii. Next base: position 238,705 of record NW_027554208.1, read on the forward strand.
AATTTATTTAAAAAATCATGACTGGAGTTGTGGCTCAGGAGTAGAGCACTTACCTCACAGGTGTGAGGCACTGGGTTTGATCCTCAGCAACACAAAAAACTAAATAAAGAAAATGAAGATATTTTGTCTATTGCCAACTAAAATTTAAAAAAAAATCAAAATTATGGGCTGGGGATGTGGCTCAAGTGGTAGCACACTCGCCTGGAATGCGCAGTGTTGGGTTTGATCCTTAGCACCACATACAAATAAAGATGTTGTGTCCACTGAAAACTAAAAATAAATATTAAAAATTCTCTCTCTCTCTGAGTGTCTCTCTCTCTTTCACTCTCTCTCTAAAAAAATCAAAATCATACAAAAAATTTTCCTCTTATCATAATAAAATTTAGAGGATTCTTTGAAAAATACCTCAATATTATAAAATAAGTGACACAGTTCTGCAACAACCCACTACTCAAATTATCAAGAGAAGTTTAGAAATATTTTGAAGTAAATGAAAATGAAAATACAGATTACAAAAATTTGTGCAATACAGCTGAGCAATGCTTAGATGGAGTAATTTATAGCATTAAATTCTTTTTTTTAAAAAAATATATTTTTTTAAAGATAGAGTGAGAGAGGAGAGAGAGAGAGAGAATTTTTTTAATATTTATTTTCTAGTTCTCTGCGGACACAACATCTTTGTTTGTATGTGGTGCTGAGGATCGAACCCGGGTCACACGCATGCCAGGCAAGTGCGCTACCACTTGAGCCACAACCCCAGCCCCAGCATTAAATTCTTATGTTGGAAAAGGAGTTCTAAAATCAATAACCCACGTTTCAGTAGAAGTATAGCAAGTGAAGTTCTAAAGCAAACAAGAAATAAGAAAGGGGAGGGGGAGGATCATCAAATTTGAAGCAGAAATAAAAAAATTGAAAAGCAGGAAATAATAAAGAAAATCAACAAAACCACAGTTGGTATTTTGACAATATAAATTAATAACAATTCTAGCCAGGCTAACAAGATAACGAAGAGAACACATAATAAGCCAACATTATAAAGGAAAGAGAGACTATCATTACTAATCATGAATCTTAAAGATGACAAAAGAGAGCTATAAACAACCAGCCCTATCTATAGCCACAAAACTGGTAGCCTAGATGAAGTGGACCAACTACTTAAAAAACACGAACTAAGAAAATTCACAAAAGAAATATAAAGTCTGTATAGCATTGTATATTTACTAAGAAATCCAATCAATAATTAATAACCTTTCAAATAGGAAAGTATCAGTCTCCAGTGTTTCATTGGTGAGTTCTACCCTAAATTTATAGTTTTCTAAATTCTCCACAATCTCTCCCCAAACATAGAATCAGAGGGCATAGTAACACATTCTATAAGACCAGCAGCACCCTAACCAGATAAAGACATTGCAAAATAGGAAAAGTATAGAAATCTCTCTCTCAGTAACACAAACACAAAACCCCTCAACAAAATATTAGCAAATAAAATGTGTAAAAATGTACATACTGACAAAGTGGAATTTATTCTAGGTATACAAGGTTTAACATGATCTACTACATTACCATGCTAAAAGAAGAAAATACATGAGTTCAAGTAAAAAAATTACTTAGCAAAATCCAATTTCTATTCATAATAAAAATAAAAAGTCCTTGTCTTATACAGAATATACACAAAACCCTAACGAAAACATCATACCTAATGTGAGCAATTTGATGATTTTTCCAAGAGAAAAGCAAGGGTACCCATTTTCACTATTTCTATTCAACATCATATGGGAAGCCCTCACCAGTTCAAGAATAAAGAAAAAAAATATACATTCAAAGGAAGAAACAAGGTGTTTTTTATTTTTAGATGACATTGTAATCTATGTAGAAAATTCAAAAGAACAAAACCAAAAACTATTGGAAATAAGTGCATATCGCAAGGTCACAGTATACAAGATCAATACTTGAAAGTACATTTTGGCCTCATAAAATGTGTTTGGAAGTATGTCCTCTGCTTGTATTGTTTGGAAGAGCTCAAGAGCTAGGTAACAAGAGTGGTGATAGAAGGGGAAGTGGACACCGGAAAATGTAGGCAAGAAGATACCAAGTGGCAATGTACAAGATAAGCAAGTTTAGAGATGTACTGTACAATGTGAGGACTGGGGTGATGAAATTGTACTATGTATGGTTTGAATTAAATGAGTATATTTTAGCTATTCTTGCTATGTAAACAAAAATGGGCAATGTAAGATGTGGGATGATGATATGCTAATTTTCTCCAATGTAGTAACATTTTTATTCTGAATATCTTACAAATGTATTCTCAAGTTTGTATGAAGACGACAAAAATTTAGATAGACATAATTTGGAGAAACTGAACTACTCAAAATTAATAACCTACAACTTCAGTTAAAAAAATAGGGTCTCATAAAAAGTATGTAATCACTTTGCATAGACACGCTGACTCAACATAGAGACTTATAATTTTGCTTCCACCAATTAGATGCACTTGCAGGACAGTTGATTGAGGACATTAGATATGCAAGGGAAGAAGCAGAACATAGAATATCCATGCCTGTGTGAATCGTGGCAAAGACAATGACTTCCTATTACAGTAGGTAGAGACACTTATTTTGCTACTAAGTTCACTGGATGGAGTTGAGTTTCAAACCACTGAATGAAGTCACTAAGAGGGCATATGGTAATGTAACTAATGGCCTCATCTCAGTATATGGTATGAAAATGAATTCTAATTTGTTGTCATTAGTAAGAGGGTCCTAAGGGAACCCCCCTGTCCTCACAGGGTGAGAGGCTGCCTGGGAACATGTTCTCCAGTTACCTTTTAACTTCCACCTCCATGTCTCAGCAAGTGGACAGTATATGAAAACAGAACTTGATGCATTATAATCTCATGCAGGAATATACTTTTTTCCTGGAAAATTTATCCCAGGACACCTTAAAATCTCGACCCTTAGCCACACATTTTCCTGACTTTGATTGTTTTACATAGATCCAATGCAAAGCAAAATAAAAAGGCATGTAGATCTTTCACCATCCAAGATTTCCCTACTCAAAGGAAAGGTCCCTTTGGGACTGGAATTGAGACTTGGCGGGCACAGTCGCCAGCCTCAGAAGATGGCTCCGCAGGTGTCTGTAATGTCGACGAGGATGGAACTCACAATCAGGAGCAAATACACAATGGCAGCTTGAGGACTTAGATTAAAACATATAAGGGACTTTCAGAGTGAGTTTGAAATCTGCCTTGTCTCACACTGTGCTTATTTTAAAAAATCAAATAGTTCTACAAGGCTTCAGACTAAAAAGGGGCCGTTCCTTCCCTGGTTTCCCACGCCACCCCTCACTCTTCTTCCTCCACAAAGCCACTGCCACTTCCAAACGTCATCTTTCCTTTTGGTACACATTTGCCTTTCTTGAAATAGCACCGCAGGCCGCCTTCTGTGGACATGATTATCCCTGACCAGCTCCATTTTCCTGGGGACTCCTTCCACCCCTCTCTGTCTCTGAGCCCACCTCCTGCTCATTCTTGGCAGCTCCCACGTAGGATGAGCACCAGGTGCCATGTGGTGAGCAGGCCCCAGGCAAACCTCAGAAGTGGGCCTTTTTCCCCTTGACTTCTCTGATAAAAATCTAGATGACTGGCAACTTTATTTCTCGCCATTTTGATGCTGTGAGGCAGCTTCTGATGGCGTTTTTAATGTGCCTGCAGGAATCAAATAATTTGTTGTGGCGCACAGTGTGGAGGGATCCTAAGCCTTCCCACATCAGCTAGGATGACTATATGATTTATCATCCCTACCAGAATACTTGAGCGAGTCAAAGGGAGATGTGAGCCATCAGCCAGGACACAGTCCGGGAGCCCGGCTGTCCCAGGCACCCTGCAATGAGTAGTTGCTCTAATATTAGCTTATTTACTCTGTGGTTAGCCTGTGGTATGCCAAGAACGGCTGTGAAACTTCACAGCCGGCACAATGGAGCAAATGACCAAACGCCCCCAAAATGACATGATTTGGTGGAGAGGCCACAGCCAAAGATTCACAATGTTCTGTGGCACTTACTGTAGAGACAAGGACGACAACGCGTTTTCTGAATGGGTTGATGTTCCTAAGCAGAGAAAACCAACCAACTGTTGCTTTTGATCTTCCACTTCATTTCAGATACTTTGAAACATGTAAATTCTTTGGATGAATGTAAATCATTAAGGACATGTTGGATTGAATAGCCTATTAGGGTAAAAAGGCCATGGGCTTCTTAGATAATAAAGAGATGTCACATCTCCTTGGACAATAAACAAATTATCTAAGAGGCTCCAGTGTTCATGGCTCTGAGATGTCAACATTTTTGTAGTAGAATAATGGAGTTGGAGTGGCCTTTGATGAGGCTGTCTGAGCAGAAAGTACTGCTTCTCAGCCGTACCTCTCCTCCACTGTGGCCCGTCCCAGTGACATTGGTGGTCCAGGAGCTTGGCTTTGTTAGCTGAGCTATGGAGCTGCTACCATGCCTGATGCTCCCAGCCAGGGGCAAGGCCAGGGAGCCCACAGATCCAGTGGAAAGACATTTCCACCAGCAGGAATCTCATGAGCAAAAGCCCCTGGGGCAGGCAGTTAAGGGGTTTGGGGAAAATGAAAAGCAGAACTGTTGAGGGCAAAGAGCATCTGAACTAGAAGCTCACAGATGGGACCATGAAGGATCCTGAAAGCCAGTGTGCAGAGCTGGGACTTGGTTTCATGGGCTTCTTTTTCTCCAAGGATGACAGTAATCTTAAAATGGGAGGGTTAGGAGAAGCATCCCTTGGGAGGCGTCGGCAGGAGTCCAAGGCCAGCGAGGGCCGGGGACTGCAGCTGCCTTCTCCAGGCCTCCGGAAGCCACCTTTCATTTTGCCAGATGGGAGTCACAGAAAACTGGGAAGGGAGAAAAGCTCATCATTTCCCAAAGAGCAGGAGAAGCTGGGTTCTGGAACACACAGATGATACGTTGGATATTAATATTGGTTCTGAGCAAAGATTTCAGCAGATCTTTGAAGAGCTAGCGTGTCGACACTTGGCAGGAAAGGTAGTTCCTCAGAGCCAAGCCAACTAAGTTCCTCTCTTCATAGTGTTACCAGATTGGGTTTCCAGGGCCGTGGCGGAAATTCTTCTCCAATCTCCTCAACGAAACGGAGGAAGGTGGGCAGGGTGGGCAAACAGCTTGGCAAGAGCCCAGATATAAGCAAATGCATGATTAGAGGTGCAGGCAGATGTCCCCAGTGCTGCCGGAGGGCTCTGTCCACATCCTACCCTGATGATGTGCTCATCAATGACAAGGGTGAGGAGACCTTAACGGGTCTATTATGGCATATTCTCTGCTGTCACAGAGCTGATGTGTTACATGTCAGACTTAAGAGTTTAAGAGATTTTGGTTGTAAAAGGATGCATGGAAACCAATAAGATGACATTTAACAGGGATAAAGATAAATCCTGTCTTTGGATAGAAAAAATTAACTAGCTCAGTATAGGATGGAGAAGACCCAAGAGCGGTTCATCTCAAACAGACTGATGGTCTATAATTGACCGGAAGTTCAATGTGAAACAATAGCCCACATCCTGGCTGCTCAAAAAAAAAAATCAATATAAACTTTGGGTGCATCAATAGACTCATAATATTGAAGGTATTAAAGGGAAGTGCTTCCAGGTCAGAGCGTTCTGGGGTTGTCGTGTGTAGTTCTGGGTACCAGGATCAGGGGACAGGACTTGGGGAGGAGGGGCACATGCATCTAGGCAGATGAGGGTCTAGAAGCTGTCACATGATGGACAGGGAGGAAATGGGGACGTTACTCTGAGACACGAGGGCTGTCTTCCAAGCATTTGAAAGTCTGTCGAGTGTAACAGGTGGCCAATTTTGTCTGGAGGGTTCATTCATTTATTCAGTAGCTTTTTTCTCACTGCCAACTACATTCCACATTGTGTCAAGCATGATGGGTGTTAGAGGCATGTGATCTCCCAGGAGAGTGGACACAGGGTCCCACGGGCTGAGGTGGATTGACATTAGGGATACATAAGGGAAGCACAAGGGGTAGACTTGCTTGTGCCTACAGAGGCCCATTCATGCCTACCTGACCAGGAAGTCAGGGTGCTGGTGGGCCAGGAAGGCGGGCACTTGGGACTGGGGAATGGTGCTGACTGAGGTCCAGAGTATTCAAACACATGGCCGTGAGAGCCGTGAGCTAGAGTTTGCGGATGGCATGGTGTGACAGGGGTGTTGGATACCAAAGATGGCCTTCAAAGCAGGACAAAGTGTATGCCAAGATGTTTGCACTTAATAGTAGGCAACAGAGAATGAAATGACATCAAGTACCTTGTCTCTTTGTGCAAATTAACCCTCCAGTAATGAAGCTGAGCTGGGGGCTTAAGCCCCTGACTACCATTGCAACATTTCAGAATAGAGGAAAACTTGAACCAGGGCAGGAGGAGATCGAATTGACCAGACAAAAGCAGGACCTGCAAAGGATGCTTTGGCAAGGGCAATTTGGGCTAAAAATAAGCAACAGTCTATTTAATCATTGAGGTTCTTCAACTTGTGAAAGGAGCTGAGTGACCACTTGTCAGGGATGCCGTAGAAACCACAGCTGCATTGCCAGGCAGGTGGGACCTCACAGGGCTTAATGTCCCTTATCAGTGCTAAGAATTGGTGATTATCTCTCACAGTGTGGAGTGATGATTTCATCATGAGAAAGCATGTTTCATATTTTAATATCAGTAATGAAAGGTGGCATTGCTGGTTCTTGGTTTTGAGATTCTATGCTAACGGTATGGTCTTGCTAGAACTCCCGGAGCAAGAGACCACAGACTAGGCAGTTGAACAACAGGCACTTGCTGTCTTTCTGGAAGCTGGAAGTCCAAGATCAAGGTGTGGGCAAGGTTAGTTTCTCAGAGGTACAACGGAAGGACCAGGTCCAGGCCCCCCTCCTTGTCTGTAGATACAGTTTTCTACCTGGCCACCATCTTTCTTCCTTGAGAAATTGTGTTCACATTTCCCCTTCTTATGACACTTGTCACATTGGATTATGCCCCAGTATAATTACCTCATTTTTACCTGATTGCCCCTGTAAAGACCCCATCTCTGAATAGGTCACATTCTGAGGTCCTAGGGGTTAGGACTTCAGCACAGGAATTTGGAGGGGGCATAATTCAGCCTATAACAGTAACTGAAGGTCAACTCTGGACTTAGAGAGAAACCACAGCCCCTAACAGGATCTCTGAGCCCTCCTGTGAGCAGGCCCCCTCTGCCACAGTGAAGTCCTAGGCTCCTCGGTGCCTTCATCTGCCAGAAGTGGACTCCCCAGCTCAGTGCTCCCCTCTGGTCCCTCAATTTCCTCCTCAGGCCAATTCGGATCCTCCAGAACTACTGGAATCCTTCCATTTTGTTTCATAGCACTTATTATTTGTAATTATGAATTATTTTACCATCAGCGTGCCTCTGCATATTCCTGGGGGAACATGCTTTAAATATCAACTAGGCCCAGGTAGCTGCATTTAAAGGAAAGACTCACAATCCAAGTAAAAATATGTGTTCTTACTATGTTCAGTACCCGGGGCAACTCTCTAGTCCATTTCATAATTTTAAATTGTGGTAACAGAGAACATAAAATTGACCATTACATTCATTTTTAAGGGTACAGCTCTGAGGCATTGGCAGAGTCACATCATTGGGCCACCATTGCCACCATCCCTCTCCAGAACTTCTTCATCATCCCAAACTGAAACTCTGTCCCCATTCCATCTCCCCAACGCCCCCGGCACCCACCATACTATTTTCCAAGTCTATGAATTTGCCTACTCTTAGAGCTTGATATTAGTGGAGTCCTGTAGCATTTGTCCTTTGGGGACCAAGTTACTTCACTCTGCACTATGTCCTCAAGGTTCATCTATGCCATAGCATGTGTCTGAATGCCCTCTCTTTTAAAAATGGAATGTTCCCTGGTCTGGCTCTCCCGCCTTGTGCTTCTCCCATCGTCCATTGGAGTGTACTTGGTTTACTCCTACTTTGGGCTACTGTGCACTATGCTGTCGTGAACACGGGTGTACAAATACCTATGAAGTCTCTGCTTTCAGTTCTTGTGAGAACATACCCAGAAGTGGAATTTTCTATTTCATTTTTAAGGTGCTGATTACAACCCTATAACCTGAGTTCATGGCCACCTGCAGTTGGAAAGACTCTATGTTTTCTGTGCTGCACCTTCGGCCCCAAGCCTGGTGTCTGGCACTGTGTAAATTTTTTGGAAGCCTGTTTCATTAAACAATAGATGTCCAAGGCTTCATGTTTCTAAGTAATTTTTTTTATTGCTCTCTATGAATAAATGGTACAGAGCTCCTACTTTCTTTTCTCTTTTTTCACACATTATACAAATGCTGTTATTAATTCCACTGAACACTATGGTTACATTGTCCTACAGAGTGTACATCATTTATTACAATGACAACATTTTCTGGGCTTAGGCCACAAATTACCTCAAAATGATGTGGAATCACAGTCTGTTAAAATAATTGGGAAAAACATCACACATTATTAATTAAATCTTCAGAGATTTTTCTTGAACTTTCTCCATGAATTCTTTTTTTAGTGTCATGTAGATTAAACCTAATTGACTTAATGTTAATATGCTTGAAATGATTCTATATATTTTTTAAGCCTAAGGTTTTATCATTGTGGGAAAAACACAGCTGTTGGATACCCTAGGTTGAGTGTAATGATGATCTTTATTGACTCAAAAGCAAGTGGACTGAGTTCTTCCTTGTAATTCCACTCTAATGGAATTAATATCTTCTAAGAAAATCTCCAGCTCAAATTTACAACTGAACTTTTAAACAGAGTTTTCCTTTCCCACTTCTGAATTTTCTTTACTTCCAAACCTCAGCTGTGGTGACCAGATAGTATTCTTTTACCATTCAAAGTCAGGAATACAAAATAAATATTTTTTTAAAAGTCACTAAAGAGAAGCAACTTCTTAAAAAATATTTATTTTGTAGTTATAGGTGAACACAATTCTTTATTTTTTAGGTGGTGCTGAGAATCAAACCCAGCACCTCACACATGCCAGGCGAGCACTGTACCTCTGAGCCCCAGCCCCAACCCAAGAGAAGCAACTTTTAATCATGTATTCATAGTTAACATTTCCCTTCCTAGTTCAGAAATGCCACGCCCGGATTATGCCAAACCTCCCCTGGATCCTGAAGCTCAAGATTGGGAGGTTGAGTGTGAAGATGGGCACCAAAGAGGGGAAGGGTGGCAAATGAGAAAACAGGAGGGCAAACTCAGAATGTTCATCGTGTTCCGTGTCGCCCTTTGGAAGCTCTCTCTGCACAGCACCTGCCTCTTAGAAATGCAGGGGACAGGGAGACCTTTACTTGGCCCTTTTGCCAAGTGTCTTGGGCTCTCATTTCCCTTCCCTGATGAAGTCCTCAAACATGTGTCCTCCTCTTGGCATCCAGGAACCTGATTTCCATTCCCACTGCCCCCTGAGATGCTCCAGGTAACCTGGGAGCCTTTTGCCACCAGATGAAGGGTCTTTCCCCATTTGCATCTTCCCTGGCCTTCTGCAGAAGACCCTGCCAAGCACTCACCCCCGGAAGCTGTCTGTGCTCTCAGCTTCCTGCACCACATCCTCTGAGGAAATTCTGGCCTCTCCAACTGCTCCTTTGGAATTTCCTTCTCCCCCCCTTGCCAAGCTCTGCCCCAGTTCCCCTCTGACTTTCCACTCTCTCCTTTAGAGAATTCACTTACAACTCTTTGCCAAGGATTCCTAGAGCCCAACCCTCTCACTCCAGCTGCCACAGGGCACTCCTCACTGGAGGTTTCGCTGTCCCTGCCTATCCCCCAGGTCCACCTTGGTTCCTCTATCCAGGCCCTCAGTGCTCATTTCTGGAACACTCAAGACACCCTGGGCTGCTCCAGCAGCAGTCCCTGACCCCTGGTGTCCAGGTCACACACAGACTCAGCTCCCAGCCCCATTCTCATCAGCATGTGCACCCATGAAAACCTCCACATAGCCCTCCATCTCCTGCAGGGTCTTGTTTAGACCCCTCTGGCTCTTGGAACTCTCTCCCCTGGCTCCTGGCCCTCAGTCCAATCTCATTCTGCTAATGTCTGCTACATGAGCCATCCATTTCCACCAGGCAGGGCAGGCTTCTTGGCCCCTCTGCAGGTCCTGCTGGCCTTCTTTCCTGCAACATCCTTAGGACGTCCTGCCCACTGTCCTTCACCCACCTAGGTCTTTCAGCCTTTATCCTCGATATATCGTCCCTTGTCAACAATCCTTGTTTTCCTTAAAGAACAGGCCTTAAAAGTCCCCCTTTGCCTGCAGCACCTAACAGCAGCCTGATTTCCCCATAAACTAAATGGGCCACACACAGAGTGACAGACCCCGTACCCCACCCTGCCATCTACTGGTATCTACTCTAGTAGTTTCCAGAAAGACAGGCCTCCAGACCTAGGGAGGCCCAAAAGTTCCCTAACAATAGCTCATACATCCCCCGCTATGTTCAACCTACAAAGGTTCACACCTAAAACTTCAGATTTGCCCATATAACTCAAGGTACGAGTGGTTGTGCATCAGAGGTGTAAACGTCACACTGTCGCTTCTGGACCAAGTCCATCGGGGTTAGAGCACCCTCACCGCTAGTGCCCGCACTGTCATCACTTCTGGCCGTGGGTAGTTAGCTCAGAAGGTTGACCTAGCTTTAATAGGGGCAGGAAAAGTTGCAAACTCACGGATGGGCGCGCTTCTCCCGCTACGGTACTTTGTCCTGACCCTCGGCCTCGCCCTGACTGAATGAAGGCAGATGCGAGGCTGTGACTGTGACGGGCCGGGCTGCCCTGGGAGGGAAGCCGCGGAGGGTGGCAGCTGCGCGCTGTCCTGGCCGAGGCAGGGCCAGCCGCGGGGGGAAACGGGCGGCGAGGGCGCGCTCGGAGGACGCGGCCCCAGGGAGGCGCCCGGCCAGTTGTCTGCGCTGGGTCCCGGAGCTGCGCACGGCGCGAGGACAGCGCGTCCGCTGAGCGTGGGCAGGGTCCCGCGCCCCTGCTCGCGGCCTCGCCCTTTGTCCCCTCGAGGCCGCCCGCCGCTGCAGGGCCGGGCCTGGAGGCAGTAGCCGCGCCCGCCCTCCACGTCCCCGCGCCTCCGAGGCGCCCCCTGGCGGGCGGCCCGGGCAGCGCGGGCGGTGGCGGCGGGCCGGTTGCCATGGTGATCGGCGGCAGCCGCCGCCACAGCAGGGCCGGCCCCAGCGCCAGCGCAGCAGCGGCGCGGTGCGGCTCAGTGTGTGGGTGAGCGGCAGCCGGCTGGGAGTGGGCGCGGCCCGCGGCCTCAGCATGGAGGACTGCTTCTCAAGCTACAGCAGCCTGTACGGCATGTCCTCGCTGCTCCAGTTCTGCAACGGTGAGGGCCCGCGGCGGGCGGCGCGAGGGGGGGCCAGGCCTGGCGGCCGCGGGGACCACGCAGTCACCCCGCTCCCGCCGCCGCCGGCGCATTGTGCTGGGGCCGCGGGGCCACGCTCGCCCCGGGCCCCGCGCACGCGGCCTGCGTGCGGACCCCGGCGGGAAGCGCGGGAGGCGGCGGGGAGGCCGGCGGCCCCGCCCGGCCCTAGGAGGAGCGGCGGCACGGCCGCCCTGTTCCCGGGGAGCAGCGCCCTGGACGCTGCGCCCGGCCGGACAGCCCCAGGCACCGGCCGACTCCCGGGATGCGCGGGTGTGCTGCAGAGGGACCCGGGACCCGCCGTTTCGCGCAGCCCGGAGCTTTTCAGCGCAAAGACGGCGAGGACTGGCTCCAGGGTGCTGCGTCTTATTTGGCGTACGGGATAATAGTTTTTTGTTGAATTTTTTTACAAGAAGGAAACATTCCTACCTATGCATAGGGCACTGGGTAAACAAATATGAAATCCTGCATGCTTGGAAGAGTTCTGGTCTCACTAGCAGGGCTGAAACAGATTTTCACAGCACGCTGCATGTATTATCAGAACATGATGTGTGATAATTCATGCACAAAAGTTTACCACCTATTTTTTTACATGTTGGGGTTATTGCTTCATCAGAGGACCCCCAAAGTTTGTTAAAGGAAAAAAAATGTGTATTTTGTAGAATATGCTTACATTGCAGTCGGGGATAATTCAGTCACTAAAAGATGGGGTGTAAAATTTCAGGAAAAATTGTAGAATCATCTATTTTACATTTCAACTCAGTTAAATTTTGCTTCCTGTATTTTGAAGCTCTATATTGGGCACACACATGTTTAGGATGTTGAATATTCCTGGTTTTTATCCCTTTTTTCATTGTGGAATGACTGTCTAATATACACTTTATTAGACACCTAGTTTTTTTGACATTAACAGTAGTCCAGCCTTCTTTGCTTACTGTTTGCATGGTGTATTTTTTCTATTCATTTACTTCCATTCTATCTGTATCTTCATATTGAAGTGCATTTCTTGTTAACAGCCTATAGTTGGGTCTAGCTTTTTAAAAATATCATAAACAGTACCCATACAATTTTTTGTCAGAGAAATTAATCATGGCCGTCTATTTCTTGGTATTTGATTAGCATTTTGCAATTGTACATTCCTGCACATCAGATTTGGCATATTTGGACCATTGTTTTTTAGATTTTGTTTTTGCCCTATTCTCTTGCTTTTCCTTGTGTGCCAATTAAGTGTGTGTTGGACTGCTAAGAGTGCCTAGTAGATTCCCACAGCTCTCTTAATTTTTGGTCAGGCTTTTTTCTGTGTCCTTCATCTTCATTGCTTCCGATATGCCTGCCTTCAGGTTTTCTTGATCTTTCCTCTGTGTGTCCTTTCAGTTGTTGTCCATGCAGTGAACTTTTATTTCAGAAATTGTGTGTATGTATATATATGTATAAGTTCTGGAATGTGTATTTGGTTCTCTTTTTAATTGTTTCTATTCTGCTGGGATTTCCCATTTCTCTACTGAATTTTTATTCACTGAAAGAATGTTAATTTTTCTTTTTAGAATAGTTATAATATCTATTTAAAATTCCTCATCTGGTAGTTTCAATATTTTGTTCCTCTTGAGATTGGACTCAATTCTATTTTCTCTTCTCCTGAGAATGTGCTCCATTTCTTTATTCTTGGTGTGTTTGGTTATTTTGAATTATGTGCTGGGCATTGTGAATGTTAAGCTACATGATATCTTTTTTCTTTGGTGGTGTTTCCTTTGTGTTAATAGGTGCTGTTCTTGTCTGGACTTCAGCTGCAGACCCTATCTCTGGACCAACAGCTCCACTCTCAGTTCTGATGTTTTGCAGTTCGCTGCCAGATCAGTCAGAGATTTGAGCATATGGGATTTGGGGACCCTTCTCTTGCTTTTTTCCTTGTAGGATTTCCCCACCTTTTCCAGTAGTGTTTCCTAACTTGATTTTTTTTTTTAATTTCTTAGGGCAAAAATATTTCAAAGCTTACCACTTGGGCCCTTACCACTGAGTGTACTGCTTATCCCCAGGGTAAAAGCAATGAGACAGGCTTCTTGTATAGTTTCCTACATTACTTCTTCTAAGTGAATGTGAAGTCTTCAGTGTTGAGTGTGAGCATCCCTCTGGAGATGAAATGTGAGTGCCCACCAGAGTCCAAGTGTGAGCTCCCCACCATAGTCTTAAGTTTGAGCTTCCCACCATAGTCTAAGTGTGAGCACAAGGGCCCACAGTGCCCGCCAGAGTCTCAGTGTGAGCTCTCCACTATAGTCTTAAGTGTGCTGTCCACTAGAGTCTCAGTGTGAGCTCCCCATCAGAATCTATGAGCTCTCATTAGGTTGAGTGAGCTTCCCACTAGGGCAAGTGTGAGTGCCCACCAGAGTGCATGTTTCTGTTCTCTTCCCTGTACCTTCACGTAGATTTTTTTTTAATGCTACTTCAGGCTTTTGGTTTCTGCATGGGGTGGAGGGTGCTTCCAGGAGGGTCTTTTAGTCTGACATACCCCAAAGCAGAAATCCCTCCACGATGCTCACATTCCAGGTGGAAGGGTAGCAGTGAACATGCCAGCAAGACCATTTTATAGTTTTTAGAACATGCTGTGCAACAAATAAGGTCAATGAAATAGAAAGTAACAGCTTTAGATAAAGTTTTTGGGAAAGTTCTCCCAGAAGCTCCTATTTGAGTTGAGTCTCAAGCATAAGAATTTGGTCATGCAAAAAGTTGGCTGAGAAACAGCCCAAGCAAAGGCAATGCAGAAAAAAAAAATCCCGAGGAGAGGAGAGGCCAGCCCCTTGGAGCAGGATAGGCGAAGGGGAGGACAGGAAAGGCAGGAGGATGCCGGAGTGCCTGCCTGGGGGGCATGGGGGGTGCGATGCTATGTACCGAGCACACTGGGCCACTCGGCACTTTGTTCTTCAAACTCAACTGACATAGCCCTGTGTGGCCTACCGTCAGCATAGCTGAACACAAGCCAGCAGACCAGGCAGAACAGACTTCTGTGCAGGTGAAGTGGACAGATGCCCGCATCCCTTCTACTTCCGAATTCTTAATGTCATAGAAAAGACAGTAAGTTGGCCAACCTGCAGAAAAGGACAACAGCAGTTAAAATCACAGTTGAAACTTGAGAGGCACAGACTAAATGAAAGGAGAACAGGAGGAGGGAGGGCTGGAGCACAGGAAGGAGGGCTGGAGCATGGGAGGAGGGAGGGCTGGAGCATGGGAGGAGGGAGAGCTGGAGCAAGGGAGGAGGGAGGGCTGTAGCACAGTAGGGAGAGCTGGAGCACAGGAAAGAGGGCTGGAGCACGGGAGGAGGGAGGGCTGGAGCAGAGGAGGAGGGAGAGCTAGAGCACTGGAGAAGAGAGAGCTGGAGCACAGGAAGAGGGAGGGCTGGAGCACGTGGCAATGCTGGGACAGATCTGCCTTCTCTTGTGCTCTTTTCATTCTGTCTGTGTCTCTCAAGTTTTGAGTTTATAAATTACAATTTTCATTTTCAGTTTATAAATTTCAATTAACAATGCACAATTTACAGTCTAGTTGGAGCCTTGTGCCAGCCTGTGGTTGGAGATGTGATTGCTCTGGGAGTGTCTAAAACTATCCCCATCTTCCCTTTGGCCTAGATGACAGCGCGTCTGCCGCGAGTAGCATGGAGGTGTCAGACCACATCGCCTCCTTGGAGCAGCGGGTCCAGATGCAGGAAGACCATCCAGCTGCTCAAGTCAGCGCTGGCCGACGTGGTTTGGCGGCTGAACATCACTGAGGAGCAGCAGGCTGTGCTCAACAGGAAAGGACCTACCAAAGGTGAGTATTATTCAGGAACGAGGGCGGCACAGGTCTCATTGAGATTGCTGACAGCAGCAAAACTCAGAATCACAGTACAACAATTCGCTCTGTCAAAACAACCACGTGAAGTGTGGCAGTATTTTTGGCACAATGTTGGTGAATCACACTGCCTAGGGGGTGTGCATTTGTGTGGTCATTCAGTGCTCTTTGGGTCGGAGAAGGGACTGTCCACATGCCCTGCTGAGAGCTGTGTTCATCAAGGCTGTGGGGCTAGAGCCTGAAGAGGAACCGCTCCTTCCAGCACCTCAGAGGGCCCCGCAGGGATTGGTTGCTGCCAGCTCCCATCTCTATCTGTGCCCTCAGCTCACACAGCACACGCTTCACTGATGTACGCCACCAGGGAGGCCCCCAGCCAGGGCACAGAGGTTGGGTCCCTCCTTGAGGAGTTCTGAGTCCTGATGGTGTCCCTGACTTCCCTGCCTGGCTAGGGCACTCCTCCCGGCCTCCCCTTCTGTCTCCAGTCTTCTCTGCCATGGGGTGGGGCAGGGGTACCTGTGCAGAGGTCTGAGCCAGTGGATTTCTGGCAAATTTAAGTCACTGTTTCATGTCCTGTGGCTCCTGGGAATGAGGCATTAAAAAGTATTTGTGGTAAGTACTGCTTAAAAATTGGGGAATAAATACCTCGGAAACGTCTCCCTGACTGGGTGGGCCCCAAGGCCTGCACTGGATGGGTGCCATTGCTCTTCTGCCACAACGTGTTCACAGTGGCTGCCGTCATGGCTGAAAGGTTCCTTTGGTAAGAACATGTTGAGATCCCTTGAAAAATGCCTTTCTTTTTTGTTTGGATTCAGCAGATCACTTCACAGTTAATGTGTTTTTCTTGATGTGGAGATGACTGTCCAGTATATCTCTTAATTTTTTTCTCAAGTACTTGGCTGCATTTTCACACATCTGGGAAAGGAAATCTCTCTCTTTGTCCTTCAGTGGAGTCCTGCCCCACTGTGTGTCAGATACACATGCTTAGCGGATGTCTATATTTTGAATAATTGTTTTAAGTAATCTTTTTTTCCTTCCGAGTTGCAAAGTGATCAGGGTATTTTAAATAGAAACCAGGTTATTTTAGGTATTCTTGACCTACTCGGCTTTCCAAAAATAAATGTGATGACGACTGTATCCCAGAGGGTTCATTTGAAGGAGTTGCCTTATGAAGATTCAAACTTCTAAAACTTTATTTTTAGAAAAGTTGGGAAAAAACAATATAAAGGGCTTGCCCAGGAGTTTTATTTTCTTGATTATGAGGAAGCTTGGTTTTTGTAAAACTTCTTCTAAGAGAAATGATTTGTTTTCATAGTTACTTGACTTTTTTTTATACCTTGCTCTTCATAAGTGAAAATGAATCTAATCATGAAAGCCAGCAGGTCACTGAGAGATGGAGTCCACAGAAAGTGGACGAGCGGGAGGTCTCCCGGGAGCAGGCGTGGTTTCTGCGCACTGTGCAGCTAAGGAGGGGAGGGCAGGGGAGGACAGGGGAGGGGAGCATATGCATCAGAAGCTGTGGGTGCCCCTCTGTAGAGAGCTGTCCCTTGGCCATGGCCTTGCACCGTGGCCTGACCCTACACTCTTTAGCCACAGTTTGGTGTAGGATTTCCTCTGTGAGATATGTTAGGGTTTTGGGAGGCTGTGTTATTACAGGTCAAGCACGTCTTACCTGAAACACTCGGATCAGAAGTATTTCTGACTTTTTCAGATTTTGAAATAGTTACATATACTTCATGAAATATCTTGGGGATGAATCCTAACAAAATTCATGTATGTTTCTTTTTTTTATGTATGTTTCTTAAACACCTTATGTACCAGAAGGTCATCTTGTTAATCAGTTCTCCATTAGCTGTACAGATGCCTGAGACAGTCAACTCATAAAAAGGAAAGTTTTATTTTGGCTTATAGTTTTGGTCCATGATTGACTAGTGTTATGGCTCTGGGCCTGTGGGAAGGCAGCACATCATGTGACACTGCATGCACCATGGCCTCAGAGTGGATAAAAAATGTGCCCCCACTTACCAGAACACCTCCCACTAGGCCCACATCTTCCAGTAGCCCCAAGCTGAGAACAGTCCATGAAAACAGGGCCTTGGGGAGCCACTCCAGATCCAGGTGGTAGCAGCAGTTTTCTACAGTGATTCTGCATGTCTGCATTTTTACTGCAACCTGTCATGTGTGGAATTTTCTACTTGTGGTGTCATGTCAGTGTTCAAAAAGTTTCAGATTTCGGGGGCATTTTGGATTTTTGGATGAGGGATGCTTGACCTCTGTTATTGTTATCATTTTGCAATATTTTGGCTCTTGTTCCTATTACAGCTTTGAGATAGGCTGGACACAGGCATTCTGAGCTTTAAGTATTTAGGGACTCCCCCAACCCCAAGATTAACTGACAGAAACTCTAGGCTCAATGTTTGGAGCTGCAGGTGTGTATCCTTGTTCTTTGCCTAGGTGACAGCGTGGGTGGTTGCACCACAAAGGAAGAGGCTGCCTTAGAAGCCAGGGAACATTCAGAGGGCTCAGGTGGTTCAGCTGGAAGCCAGTGCCTGATGTGTCCGTCTTTGCGGTGGTGTCCTTCACTGTTAGCCTGCAGTTAATACTCGCTAGCCTCAGTGCTGCCTGGGGGCTCATGGACCATAGGAACAGTTTGTTCCACTCGGCGTGTCCCCATTTTGCTGACCTTGGATTACCATATAGTGGAGAAGAGATAACCCAGTAGTTTGAAGTTTATGGAGGCCTATCTTCTTCTTTTTTTAAAATTTTATATATATATATATATATATATATATATATATATATATATATATACACACACACACACACACACACACACACACACATACATACATACATACACATACACATACATATGAGTTGTAGTTGGACACAATACCTTTATTTTATTTACTTATTTTTATGTGGTGCTGAGGATCGAACCCAGTGCCTCTCACATGCCCGGCAAGCGCTCTACTGCTGAGCCACAACACCAGCCCGAGGCCTATCTTCTTAACGTTCCTGCTCGTATTATTGTTTTTCAGAGACGTGACTGGAGTGGGGGTCTCGCTGCTGGCCGAGCACAGTGACCCTGTAGATGCTGCTATTGCGATGTGGAGAGAGCAGATGCTTGAGGGATGCAGGGATCCCTGCAGAGCTGTGCACAGTGGAGACCCCGAATGGGAAGCAATAGGGCCAGCCGGCTGGCAACAGGGCAGGCCCCAAATCGGTTACTTCCATATGGCTACGTCCTGTTCAGTCTTAGAAAATGCTGAGAATTGGTAATAAAAGGAAAGCGCTTGTACGGTATTTTAAGTCAAAAGCAGGATATAGAATTGAATACACTATCACTTCAAGTAGAGATGAAAGTCATGCAGAGAAGACTGGAATGAAGTCGACCAAAAGTTGGTAATTTTTTTTTTCTGAGTGTGGGATTAAATTTTTTTTTTACTTTTTATATAATTTTAGTTTGTTTCTAAGTGTTCTGTGGTACCTAGTCCTTAATAAGCAGGAAAAAAAAATGTTTTAAAAATCACTTCTTTTTTACTGCAGACTCTGAGGTGGACAGCAGGGCTCTTGGCAATGTCAGGAGGTGGGTTGGCTCCCATGTGTTCTCAAGGATCAGGGTGTGGGGTTCACTTAATAAAAGATCCATTGTGTGCAGGCATGGCTGATTTCCATGTTAGTGCTGGAATTTTAAATGTAAAATGCAGATTAAAATTTGCTATTCTTCCATGTATCTGGGATTATCTCTTGTTACTCAGGAACCAGCAAGTAGTTTATATTATTTTAAATTATGCTCATTCGTTCAGACTATAGTTAGGCAGCTTATCTTTTAAAATACTTTAATGTGCCTTTGGAAACTATTTTATTGGCTATATCAGCTAGTGGATCCACTCATTAAGAGATTGGAGAATTACATTAATTAATAGCTTTATTAATTAATAGATCAGATAATTACTAAAGAACCAAAAGGCTTCAGTTGGCACAGTCAGCCAGCAAGTGAGTCCTGCCGTTCTAAGACCGTGAAACCCTCCAGCCCCAGACCTTAACCTCGGCCACCCTGGCCACGAAGACCAAGATCTTCTGCCAGCCCCTGTGCTAGCCTAACTTAACACTGAGCTTCAGAACAATTCTCATAACTACTGCTGTTGATTGGACTTTGCAATAGCAATTTTGGACGTGTTGGCGCATTTCACCTCTCCACACTTCCACGTGGCAGGTGTTATTGTGCTCTTTTTATAGAAGAAAAAGCGGCCTCCAGGAGGCCTGGATAATTTGTCCCAGTTGCTCAGCTGGCTGGGGACAACCCTAGGCAGCACCTCCAGGAATTCTTTTTGCCAGGGGGCTGCTTCCTTATGCAGGTGTCTTAGCAATAGAACTCAAAATTAGCATGAATCAAATCAAACCAAATAGTTAAGAAATGAATAGCTGCATGGCTGGAAATAAGAATTTTATCCACCAAGATTTAATTTTATTTGCAAAGTATTTCCAATATAATAGACCACATTCAGCACGCCCTTGTGTAGAAATATTATGCTATGGTCTCTCCCCAGGCTTTATTAGGTAGGTACAACTAACAAATTCAATACTTGGGGATATTCACCCTCATGGAATCAATGAATAATTAACTTAGTTCTTTATCCTGGTTAACCAATTTCAGGGAGCAAATGGCCTTTTCTATCTCTCTCGTCTATGCATGTTCTCCATATCTTTCTCCTCACAAAATGGTGAATTACAGGGGGAGAATTTCTCTCCTTTAGCTAGAAGACCCTGTTTCTTTCACTTTCTCAATAGTTGCCCTGCCAGGCTTAGTAGGTTTTTTGCACTGTTTATAGAAAACATTGAGTATGTTCCTAACTCTTCAGAGGTCAAGATTGTTCTTAAACTTTGTAACACGAAAATGTTCAAATGTACACAGAAGCGGGACAGCACCTCTGCCCGCCTCCTCAGGGACTCCCTCCACTGCTCTCCGTGGTGGGTCACCTAAAAGCAAACCCAAGACCAGTGTCACTTGATTCACAGCACGTCAGTATGTCTCTCCAGGCTACAAGGACTCTTCCCTAAGTCTGTAAATTACTGATCCTAGTAACCGTTAAACACTGACAGTTCCTTTACATCCTCTAATATCAAGTCAGCCTTCATGTTCCCTAATTACCTGATCCATTCCTTTAACAGCAGATTTTTAAATTTTGTTTAATATGAGATGCATTTCACTTATCGTATTGGTTTTTAATATTCACAGAAATCTTGATATCACCCAGGTAGGAACCCGCCCTCCTCCACAGTCATTTCCAGTGGCTCCTCTTGTAGCTTGCAGCCACACCATTGTCCCTGTGGGTCCTCCCATTCTCCAGGGGTCTTCTGTAAACAGGATCCTACAGTGCGAGGGCTGTCACCACTGTCTTCCCTCACTTAACATAACCCTTCCAAGGTGCATCCATGTTGTAACATATCTATTACGTATTTATTCACTTTTATTTTTTTCAGTGCTTACTAGGCTAGCACTCTACCACTGAGCTATATCCCCAGCCCCCATCGTTCCTTTTTATTGCTGAATAATATTTCTACTAAATGCAACATTTTGTTTATCCTTGCATCAGTTGATGGACATTTAGGTTGTTAACAAATGACATGAATTCAATTCATTAGTGTCTATTTTCCACATATTTTTATTATTTTGAATTTTTAATGTTACAGCATTCTTGCACAACTATACCCACCCCTCAGAATTCAGATTAAAAAATGGTACAATGGAGAGCCTCATCCACCTGTTGATCAATATATTAAAACTCAACTTATGCATTTAGATCATTTAAATTTTGGGGGAAGGAGGTACCAGGAATTGAACCTAGGGGCCTTCAATCACTGAGCCACATCCCCAGATCTTTTTAGTATTTTACTTTAGTATTTTACGGGGTCTCACAGAATTGCTTAGGGCTTCACTAAGTTGCTGAGTCTGGCTTTGAACTTGCAATTCTCCTTCCTCAGCCTCCTGAGCTGTTGGGATCACCATGCAAAGCTCATTTAAAAATATATATTTTTTAATGATGTAAGAAGCCAGGCATGGTGGCACATAACTGTAATTCCAGCAGCTCAGGAAGCTGAGGCAGGACAATCACCAGGTTGAGGCTCTAAGCAACTTATGGAGACCCTGACTCAAAATAAAAAATAATTAGGGCTGGGCTGTGACTGAGTGGTAAAGTGCCTCTGGGTTCAATCCCTGGTACCAATAAATAAATAAGAGTTAGGGGTTCAAGCCTGCTTTACATCTTCAGGTTTGTGGGGCAGTGAGCACCAGGTACCCTCCTCTGTGCTTTGCCCTGTTCACAAGGGCGTGTCCAGAGGCCTGCAGGGCAGTGCTGGGAGTTTCTAGAGCTGCCTAGAGCTCCACATGGGGTTGGGACATGGCTTACTCAGCCAGTGTCGTGCGGTCTTACTTACAAATAGCTCTGCCGTGCTTGGCCTTGTGCAGAGGGTGTTTTATATTTTGGCCAGGACGGCTTTAGGATAGATTCCTAGAAGTGGGGTTGCTGGGCGGGAGGACAAATGCTTCTGTGATTTTGCTAGGTCCTGGTGGAGGTGATGACAGGAATCTTCCCTAGCACTCAGCAATCATCTATTTTGTTTTGCAATTTAGCAAAACCAGGTTGCCTTCTCCTATTCCAAACATGGACATCTTTTAGATTTTGAAATAGATATTTAGGAATTCTTCCTTTCTTTTCTTTTCTTTTTTGGCAGTACTAGAGATGGAACCAAGGGCCTTATGCATGCTAGGCAAGTGCTCTACCATTGAACTTCCTTCCCAGCTCTTTTTATTTTATTTATATCCTCTGCCTCAGCCTCCCAAGTACTGGGGATTACAGATGTGGCCCACCTGGCCTAGTGATAATTAGGGATTCCTGATGCTTAATGGTCAAATGTACTAAATTAAACTTCAGATTTCCACATATAATCATAGACAAAATAATATTTTGTATAATTACATTTATTTCTCAATCTAATGGGAAGTTGTAGGTACCAGATATTATACACAGAGTTATGAATATCATGTAAGGTAAAGGGATTGGTTGATCTTTAGATTGATACTTAATCCCATAATAATATGCTTTAGTAGGTTTGACTAGCTTATACTGGAAATTCTGTATTTACAGCAACTGCGATTTTGAAAATATATCATCATGATTAGTACCTCTTGAAATCTAGATATCCCAAAACTCCCATTAAGAAAGATGAGAGGAGAAATGTCACTCCCGGCTCGGGGAGTGTTTCCGTTGCTGCCATCCTGGACGTGCTTTAGTTAGAGCCAGAGATCTTTCAGTCTCCTAACTCGAGTGCGACTGCAGGGAATTTGACCCCGGGTGGTTGGTGACACTGTCGGTCAGCGTGGGGCGCATCAGGAAACCACCGGCCACACATGCTCTGCCTCTTGCTCTGGCTGCTGTCCCTCAGGCCTCTCAGACCTGACAGTCTGCCAGCGGGAAGGGATGCAGCATGCTCAACTGCAAGCCTCAGATGTCACTTGACAGAGGCTCTTCTCACCTGTGAAGGGGCATGGACTGCAGAGCAGGAAATTCCCTAAGCAACATTTAGATGGAAGCCTTTCCCCTGTAGGCAAGGAAAGCAGGGCCAAGGGGGCCTCACCTGTGGTCACACTGCCAGTGGGAGACATAGCAGGCACCAGCACCCTGGTTCCTGACCTTACACCTGAGTCCCCTCCCTGCTCTGCCTCCTGCGTCCCTTTGCCTGGCATCAAAGGGAGCACTTCTCTGAATGTGATTGGCCATGGCTGCTACACTTCCCTGCTGTCCTCGTGGTCCAGGCGGAACCTGTTCAGTGGAAGCTCCATCAACCAGCTTTGCACTGCTGTGCCAAATGCTACTGGTGACCTGCTTACAGGAGGAAAGGTTTACTTTGCTCCTGGTTTCAGAGGTTTCAGTCCACGGTCACTTGGCCCATTGCCTTGGGCTGTGGTGAGGCAGAGCATCACAGAGTGAGCACGTGCTGCAGGGAGCTGCTCACCTCAAGGTGGCCCAAGGTGGTCGGCAGGCAAAGAGAGAGCAAAAAGAGGTCAGGTCACAATGTCCTTGTAAGGGGATGCCCCCAGTGACCTGCTTCCTTCTGCTGCTGGACCCCACCTTCCAAAGGTCCCACCTCCCTCAGCACCACAGGCTGTGACCAGGCCCTCAGCAGTGGGCTCCTAAGTCCGTGCTGTCTGGAGGGCAGCTGCCCTTCCTTCCCCTAAGGGAGAATGCGAAGGGCTTCAGAGCCTGAGGCTTTTGTGATTTGGTGACAGAAAAGGAGCCTGGAGAGACATCACGTGCAGAATCGGGGTTCAGTGCACTGTTGGAGCTGGGGTGATGCTGGTGTGGGAGAGGCCAGTGGTGTCACACGTGGGGAGTGTGGCTGGAAGTGATCTTGCCAGTGCGGGAGCTTCCCAGCCTCATCCCAAGGGTGCTCCCTGGCCCTCCCTCCCTTCTCCCTCTATCCTTCCCTGATTTCTCAGCCCAGCTCCAGTAGTTCTGTCTACTTCTGATGCTACTCTGGTAGATTTTAAGGTAAAATTTCTTATACGCCGTGCAGCGTGCACTTAGTTTTCATTACACAGGCTTTTAAAATCCTATTTCTGCTTTAGGGAGAAGGGCAATGCTAGGTTATTATGAGGCTGAATTTGAACTATAATTCAAGAAGGAACGAGCAGCCAGGTGTGGAGGAGCACGCCTGCAAGCCCAGCCCTCGGGGGGCGGGGGGAGGGCAGGCCAGCCTTCCTTCTCCTGAGACCTGGTTGTAAAGTGGGAGTCAGGCCAGGCCTCAGTGCTGGTCAGGAGACGCGGTGTGCTCCACGCTGCTGACCCTGCCCAGCTCCAGGCGCTTGGGGACTGCTGTCGTTCCAGCGGTTGCATTTTGCCTGGACTGACCACCTGTAGCAGGTGTAGCAGCAGGCTCCAAAGGGCCCAGGAGTGTGGGAGGCCATCCTCGCATGTGATTTGAGTTACCTCCCTGGCTGGGAGAGAGGCGCTTAGACACAGCCGTGTCAGAGCCTTTCCCACCCTGTCCCAGGTACGAGGGCTTGTCCGTGCAGAGGCGTGCCTGGCCACTGCCCCGAAGACCCAATAGCTGGCCCTGACCTTGGGATGCTGCCCCCCTTAACCTTCATTGGATGGGATTTTCCCTGGAATTTTTTGTTCCCCAATAAAAGCTCACTCCCTGGCATGCACTCCCTCTCTCGCTAGTCTCTTCTGTAAACCTCTCCACCGCATTAGGTGGCTGGAGGCGGGAGCTAGGAGAAGCCGTCCCGGAGCTGGGAATAAAAGTAAACGAGAGTCTGCCTCTTTAATTTAAAACTCACTAGCAATTTTTTATGCATCGAACCTTCTTTTATGAAGCTCGCGCTGGTTGCCTGGCAGACAGGAGTGTTGCTGGGGTGTTCTGACCAGAGCTGTAAGGAGACTGGATTGGACAGAAGCAGATGGCGGGAGATGTGCTGGTTCTGGAAGGCTGAGAGGGGAGACTCAGAGAGAGCAACAGTGGGGACAAAAAGAACTGTGCCACCAAAGCCCACTTATTCTCTGGGCCCAAATCAAGGTGTCAGCAGGTAGTTCCTTCTGTACTCCAAGGGAGCACTGCTGTATTCAGCGCTCCTCAGCTGGAGACACATCATGCTGGTCCCTGCCTCTTCACACAGCCTTCCCCTGGGCATCCACACATGGCCTTCTTGCGAGGGAACTCTCACTGTGTTTAGGGACCACTCAATCCAATGGTTTCATCTGGCTCCCTACCTTGATAACACCTGCAAAGGCCTAGTTTCCAAATACAGCCATATTCTGAGGTTCCCAGTGGATGCAAATTTGGTATATCCAAATTAGGAGCTCAGTATGTATATTCATATATATATATATATATATATATATATATATATATATATATATATAATTTTTTAGTTGTAGATGGACACAATATCTTTATTTGTTTTTATGTGGTGCTGAGGATCGAACCCAGGGCCTCCCATGTGCTAGGCAAGCGCTCTAATGCTGAGCTATAACTGGCCACTGTGTATTCTTAAAGAATGGATGAGACTGAAAGGTGGGTAGGGCCGAGAGAGGAGGCTGAGATGAGGCGGACAGCAGGAAGGAGAGCAGATGTGAGAGAGACTGAATTCTTGGATGGGAGCCACGACGTGTCTACTGAGGAGGGCATTAAAATAACAAGGGAGTATGTCCCTCTACCTCAGCACTAGAAGGTATTTTAAAATTGGAATTTTGTGTGGAATTGTCATGGGTAGTTTGGAGACCTAAATTTAAGGCAGATTTAATTTTGTGATTAACAAGTAAATCATGCTAGTGTTTTGAAATGAACTTTTATTTTAGAATAGCTTATATTTACCGAAGGGTTGCAGGGGCAGGCAGTCCCCTGGACCCTGTGCCAGTGACCTTCTTGCTCACGATTCTCTGGGGCCGCTGTTGGTACAGTGTTAATGAAAGCCCATCCTCTGTCAGATTCCTCACTGCCCCTGCCCTTGCTGTGTCCCAGGAACCCATCCATCCAGGACACCATGTTGCTTAGTCATCTGTCTCCGAAGGCCCTGCTAGACTGACGGGCCCCCTGTTTTGATGACTGGGCAGTTTGGGGGAATTCTGGTCAGGGCGTCCCTTGGCCTTCAGTGTAGGGGGCTGCCTTCTGCACTCCTGGTTAGCCTCGGGTTGTGGTTTCAGGCAGGAAGACCATGGCGAGTGTCACTCTCTTCCCATATCCTGCCGGGGTACAGGTCCTGGGCATGACTCACCTCTGCCCTTATTGACCACCTTGTGAGGGGTCAGGCTTTCCCTGCTCCACCTTGTGTCCTATTTGGAAGGAAGTCACTGGGCCACCCACACTGAAGGAGTGGGAGTTGAGCCCTGCCTTCTGGAGGGAGTACCTATAAAAGTCAAGAACATGGACATTGTCATTCTGCCTGGGGGTGTCCCCGTTTATTTATTCATGCAACCATTTATTTATTTGATTTTATTTTTTGGGCGGGGTGAGTGCAGTCATTTATTTTTCAGTCTGTGCTTATGAATACCTACACTGCGCTTTGGTTACAATCCAGCGCTCTGTTCCAGCTTTGGCCACTGAGAACTTTCAGTTGGCTCCTGTATCCCTTTGGCCTGCCCCCTCAATCCCGGGTTTGGGAGTTCTCTGTCACTGAGTGTTTCTCTCCTTATCTCCCCCTTGCCTATCTGTCACTCATCTCCACCAGTGAGAGACCCTGCTCCTACCATCACCACTGCCTCCCAGGGCTGGTCACCACCAGCACACCGTGCTCTGCACAGTTCCTCTGTCTTTGTCTTCCAGTCTCTTCTGACCTCTAGAGTTTCCAGGTGGTCACTTCCCCTCACCCTGCTCAGCGGGGTTGTGGCATGCATTTGCAGTAGGGTTGGGCTGTAGGTGTGGCAGAGCACTTGCCTAGCCTCCAGGAGGTCCTGGGCTCAATCCTCAGTGCTGGGCTCAATCCTCAGTGCTCGTAATGCAGGTACATTCTTGTTTGCAATCTGCATTCCGTCACAGGTCCCTATCTTCACTTTGGATTTTAGTTGGTTACATCCAGTTCCACTCTTGGTGGGTCTCTGGGTTTTCACAAGGCGTGGTGCATATATCCACCACCACAGCATCACAGAATAACCTAGAACATCTCCTGCTCGACCCCACACCAGCCTCAGCCAATGTGCCCTTCCAGAATGTCATGTGAATGGAATGACACAAACTCCCAGGGTGGCTCACTCAGCCACGCTATTGGTACCTTGGTTTGTCCCTTTTAAATCCCAAGTCATGTCCACTCTGTGACGAGAGCACTTTGTTTCTCTGTTTACCTGTCTAGGGGAATCTTGATTGCTTCCAGTTTATGACAGTCACAAATGAAGCTGCTCTTTGTTTAAAATGCCAAAATTCAGACCAAAGAAAGATTTTTACAGATTCAAGAGAGAAGCACCAAGTCATTGGTAAAAGGTAACACATTTGGATAACTCAAAGGGCCAGAAGGACATGCAATAATATATTTCAAGCATTAAAACAGAAATACTATAGTGGCACCTCCTCATACACAAATGCATCTTCATTAAGCTTCTCCACAGACCCTCACCATAATTGTTCTTGTTTACAATGTATCAGCAAAGATCTCTACAAAATGGCTCAAATGTGGTTACACTCCCTATTTCTTTTTGATCTGCTCTGACTTGCAGAAACTAAATCTACCCCTGGGTTTCTTGTGGGACGAGGTGGTGGCCATTGGGTCAGAAAAGTGAGCAATTTATTTCCTCCTTTTCCTGCTTTTTTCTCCTCCCTTTAATTTTCCGAAAGGACACAGCTATGGGTCGCAAGAAGAAGAATTAGCTGAAGCCGTGGTGCTGGTATTGTAATAGAGATTTGATGATGAGAAGATCCTTATACAGCACAAAAAGGAAAAGCATTTTAAATGCCATATATGTCATAAGAAATTGTATACAGGACCTGGCTTAGCTATTCATTGCATGCAGGTTCATAAAGAGACAATAGATGCTGTAAGGAATGCAATACCTGGGAGAACATACATAGAGTTGGAAATATACGGTATGGAAGGTATTCTAGAAAAAGATATGGATGAAAGATGACAACTTCTTGAACAGAAAACACAAGAGAGTAAAAAAAAAAGAGGCAACAGGATGATTCTGATGAGTATGATGATGATGACTCTGCAGCCTCAACTTCATTTCAACCACAGTCTGTTCAACCTCAGCAAGGTTATATCCCTCCAATGGCTCAGCCAGGACTGCCACCAGTTCCAGGATCACCAGGAATGCCTCCAGGCAAGCCTCCACTGATGCCAGGTGTTCCTCCTCTGATGCCAGGTATGCCACCAGTTATGCCAGGCATGCCACCTGGATTGCATCATCAGAGAAAATACACCCAGTCATTTTGTGGTGAAAACATAATGATGCCAATGGGTGGAATGATGCCACCTGAACCAGGAATACCACCTCTTATGCCTGGTATGCCACCAGGTATGCCCCCCCCCCGTTCCCTCTCCTGGAATTCCTCCAATGACTCAAGCACAGGCTGTGTCAGCACCAGGTATTCTTAATAGGCCACCTGCACCAACAGCAACAGTACCTGCTCCACAGCCTCCAGTAACTAAGCCTCTTTTCCCCAGTGCTGGACAGATGGGGACACCTGTAATAAGCTCAAGTATAGCTTCATCCAATTCATAAAGTCTTTCTGCATCTTCTAAAGCTCTGTTTCCTAGCACAGCACAAGCTCAGGCAGCTGTGCAAGGACCTGTTGGTACAGATATCAAGCCCTTAAATAGCACCCCTGCAAAAACTACAGAACCCCCAAAGTCTACATTCCCTGGTTATACACAGTCTACAGCTTCAACCACTAGGACAACAAATAGTACTGCAGCAAAACCAGCAGCTTCAATAACAAGTAAGCTTGCTACACCTACAACCACCAGTGCAACCAGTAAGTTGATCCATCCAGATGAGGATTTATCACTGGAAGAGAGAAGGGCACAGTTACATAATTATCAGCATAATCTTCCTCGATTAGGACAGGCCCCAATCAGTAATCCACCAGTTGGACCAATTGGAGGTATGATGCCACCACAGCCAGGCATCCCACAGCAGCAAGGAATGAGACCCCCAATGCCACCTCATGGTCAGTATGGTGGTCATCATCAAGGCATGCCAGGTTACCTTCCTGGTGCTATGCCACCATATGGGCAGGGACCAACAATGGTACCCACTAACCAAGGTGGGCCTCCTCAACCTCCAATGGGAATGAGACCTCCTGTAATGTTGCAAGGTGTGCTGTTTATATAGCCGAGCTTCCGTCAATAAGGCTTCATTGTGACTTTAACAAACATTATCTTCCCACATACCAGGAAGTATTGTAAATTTATTTCACATAGGAAAAATTATTTGGAATAATAAAGCAGGAACTTTTCCTGAGGTTGCAATTTATACTGCATGGCTTCTTTTTCATGTTTCGTCTAGGTTTTTAGAAGTGAAGTATAGTAAATTTGGATTGTTAAATTGTGAAGGCGCTGGAATTACATGAACATACCACCTTAATAAAGGCAAGTTCTGTAAGCTTACATTGCTATTTGTAAAGTTATGCATTCACAGCATTTCAGATGCTGTTGGACTTCATGTCCCCAACCTAGTTTGGTGAGGGCTGTTTCCAAGTACCTGTACATTGGAAGTCTGAATGTGTAACAATACTTAATGTATTTAGAGTTCCTCATGTTGCAGGGTTTAAGAAATCTGACCCACGAAGGTCATGTGACTTTTCTGTACTGTTAAACTTCATTGTAATAAAGAGAGAAAAAAGTATGCCTTTTTATTTATAACCCAGCTGTGGACCACTGCCTGAAAGGTTTGTACAGATGCATGCCACAGTAGATGTCCACATAATAAAATTCATAGTTATCAATGCAGTTTTGATACATTATTGAATTCTGTCCTTTGAATAGTAGATTGTTTCTTAGCTGCATGTTTTAAACTGAACAGTTTATATAGAATTGTATGTTGATATTTCCATTAAATATACATATTAATTATTATGCAATAGGTTTGAAATCTTCATATTGTCACCTTTCCACACCCTTGGGTGTCATCAGATCTCATAGATATTTAAAATATATAAGCCTTAATAGTTCTTCCATGAGCTATTTAGAGCCTACTGCCAGACCGATTAATTTCATGCTGATTATTTTTGAGATTTCAGTACTGCATGGACCTCAGAAGCTTTTCAGGTACAAACTTCTAGAAGCTTAGGTGCATGTAGTAATAGCTACTTATGTTGTTAATGGGTTGTTATATGTTATTCTAAGTGTACTACTGTGCCTCTTGGGGTACTTTGATGGTAATTGGTGGACTGACAATTTTTAAATATATTAGGTTCCTGGAAGGTAACATTATTTATTTGATTAGATGGATACCTTCTGTTATTAAGCCTACTTGGCTTTGCTGTTTTTATCCTTGGCAAATTTGAATATTATTGTGTTCTAATAGAGAACTTTTCTGTAGAGATAACTGCCATTATTCAGTATTTTGTGTTACAAATCTTTTATAATAATAGCCCTTGTTGGACTTTTTGTTTTTCCTGATATCTTTAAGTATCAAATAATCCACAAAGTAATTATCAATGAATACAAGTGGAGTTTCTCTAATTGTAAGGCTTCTAAAAAGTGAGTATTTCTTAAAATAACTTTGAGGTTATGGGAAAAATGTTAAAAAATAAAGTTTTAAGGCAAAAAGGCTTTAACTTTGTAGGAAAATATATTTAAATGTTTACTCATTACAGAAGAGTTTGTATTTAAGTGAATAATTTCAAGTATTTTAAAGCTGAATGGTTTTTAAAATCTGGTGTTGTGCTCTTCTGATATAGCTTCTGTACTCTGGTACCATTGAGGTGCAAAAAATTCCATACTTTGAAAAGACAGAATCCATTTATCACCATGAAAGCTTTTGCCAGTCCCACAATCCTTTCCACTGTTTGCATAGCTAAATTGTTTTGTAATATGCATAAGTTTTTTTTAGATTTGGTCACTTGTTTTTCATACTTCCAAAGAAACAAACTTTGTTGAAAAGTATTTAAGGTAAAAGTGGCCTGATTAAGAATGATTAATCATTTATAATGATTAAATAGGAAATGTTCTCCCAAATCAGTGTCAATAAAGGATTTCATGCACAGATTTATCCACAAACTTTATAAGAGTTGGTAGACCTTTATAAAAATTGTGTAAAGCTTTATGTGCATTTTATGAGAAGACCAATATTTTATAGCAAAGTTTATTGTTCTCTGGGGTCCAAAGGGATAAAAAAATTTAAACAAGTGATAAAATTCTAATGAACAATTAATTGATAGTGTTATGCATGGCATTTAAGAACTAAGTACATTATCTTTCCTGTACCTTGTAAGTTATGTGGCTCATAGGTGATGCCCATTTAGTGTATGTAATCTGTAATTTTCATGCACCTAAAGATGATTAAGCTTCTAGAAAATACCTTTTACCTAACTGCTTCTGGGGTCCTTAATGTGGTTGAATCATGAGTGGGACAAATTATGTTGAAATAACTCTTTTGACTTGTGCTTCTTTAAGTAGTAGATAAAGTTGAGTCAAATTGAATTTTAACTGTCCTACTTTGGGGATTTGATAAATTCAGGCAGGCACTGTAATTGCCATTATTGAGGAAGTTATAAGATTAATAGAACTGCAGTTTTGGCTCTTTCATCTACTCCTCTTATCACCCTTTGTAGAAAAGCAAAAACAATGTTTTGTCTGGCACTAGTTTCTATTTTATAAGATTTACAACTGATGATAGTAACAAGGCTGGCAAATGAGGATCAATTTTTGAGAGACTGCTGGAATTATTTCATTTGAATTTGTGTTTTAGAAATCTCTCACAATGTTTGCCATTAGATATGGGAGAATACCTATTCCATTGATCAAGTTATGTGTTGAACTCAGTTTAATTAAACTTATATAGGGGAAAATTCCCTTTCCCTAGGAAAAAACAAATATGGGCTTAAAATGGAATTGTAGTAGATAAAAGAGCTGCTCTTTTCTCCTATTCTTGCTTGATCATTGGATTTTTTTAAAAAAATAATGCATGTATTTTAAATTAATTGGGTAATGTTTTTCTAAAATTAAAATTTTCTTCTTCCTATAGCCCTGCCATAGGCTGAGGCTGAGTCTCAGTGTTGCCCTGTTCAGTCTGAGGCAAGTAGGATTTATTTTATTCCTTATAGGGGCTTTCACAGCTTTATGGCTGTTGGATATTTATGTCCCCAAACTTGCAGCAAGTTTGGTGAAGGCCCCTAAATTTAATTAAACTTAGGATTTTTATAATCTTTGGGCAGAGAAGGCTTTATATTAATATTCACATTTGACTGTGGTGTAAACAAACAAAAACAAAGTATTTTATATTACATTAACAGCCTCAGTAAAGTTTATATTATTGTATAGAACCTCAGTAAATTGACAATTTGACATTCTTAATTTGGAGCCATGAAATGTTTCTTTCAAAATTTTCACTTTCATTTCTAGGAAAATCTTACTGGTTATACTCTCCCCAAACTATTAAATTTAACCTCAAGGATAAGTTAATTATTGGAACTGCCACAGGGTACTGATATATGTTATTAATCTTAAGCTTATACATTGACATCAAGGTTTGAAAGGACATCTGGAGATGTTTGTGATTTTTAATATTTTCAGATGTCACCACATTAGAGCAAATGTTAATGTAGTGCCCTGTGAAGAGTGGGAAGGTTGTATGTGTTTGTGTGCTTGTGTGGTATGTACGGGTGTAGAGTACATGTGTGATAGAAGAAAAGGGTTTGAGTGTTACAGACCTGTCAACCTGGATAGTTTACTAATTTTTAGGAAACCAAACTAAAATTGGATCGTGTGGCAAAGTTACAACTATATTAAACTGGTTTTGAAAATGATTACTTCATAGTTCATACTCACTCTTAGTGAGCAGTGTTTTATGCAGTATGCAGAGATGAATAGTATCCACATTTGTTTCCAAGCAAGATTAGTTTTATTTGGTGAGAAAAGTTGTATGTCTATGTGTGTGTGTGTTATAGGGGATAAAGAGAAAATTGGAAGAGGGGCCAAAACAAACCTGGGTTATGTTTGTTCCTTCTTCTGTATTAAGACACCATCCTAGCCAGATAGCATTTCCTCTGAATGAGAGCAATTAACATATAGTATGATATAGACCTGTATTGTGTTTTTATTCTTGGAAACTTAAAAATCATTAAAAGCAATTCAAATTTGGGGAAAAAAATTTACCCCTGGACTTAATGAATGCACTCTGCTTCTGTGGATTTATAATCTGTAAAATCCCTGACAGTTCTAAGAAATGAGACACCAGGTAACTTATGAGAACTCACAGAAAAAAATAACTTTCATGTAGACCCCTGCAAAAATGTATACCTTCAAGCTCCCCTGTCGACACCACTGGGTATAAAGCTCAACAAATGTCTGGACTCAGTATTCAGTGAGAGAATTTGTTTTAAGTGAAAGCTCCCTCTGGAGATGCTGCAGACAATAAACCTGCTTCCTGCTAATTCCTCTGGTGTCCAGTCTCATCTGTCTTACTTCAGTACTGCCAGTCTACACTGTGATCTGCATCAAAGTTATTCTTCAGAAATAAAGACTTTTCAAAACAAGAATAAACTAAAATAAACTATGACAACTAGGCTACCAGTGTAGGAGATTCACAATGGAATTTTATATACACAAGAAGAAGATTAAAATAAATCATTGGAGAATACAAAGAATGAATGTAACCAGAAGAGTGGATAAGCAAATGCGAATTAAGAGTGAACCCTCTATTATAAAGAAACACACCTCATTAACATTGGATTCACATCATGTTAATTATCAACTTAAAAGATATAGACTGAAATATTCAATTAACAAACAAGACCCAAATGTATGTGGTTTATAAGAAACACACCTGACTTGCAAAGTTGTTCACATAATAAAAGTGAAAAAATAGAGAGATATTCCATGTAAATGAAAGCCAAAAAAGTAGTAGCTATTTGTAAATGTGATAAAGGTGACTTCAAGCAACAATTACTCAAATGTAGCAAAGAAGGTCACTACATACTGCTAAAGGGAAAAATCCAACAAAAATAAAAACGTCTGTAAAATATTTACACGTGAATGGCATTGCAATCAATTTTATAAAAATAATTACTATTCAGTCTAAAGGGACAAATAGGCCCCAATAAAAAACATAAGTGTTGGTGAAGTTAATATTACTATCAAAAGTGACTGGTTAGGTGGACAAAACATCAATAACTGTCCTATATATCACTTTTACTTTATTTCATATCAACTTAATAGTTATCTACACACTATTTCATCAGAGAAGAACAGAACTCATAATTTTTTAGCATACAAAAAACTTCCTTTCTAATAGATCATATATTAGGATACAAAGCATGTCTTAGTAAATACAAAACTGAAATAATTCCCTCTAGCCCTTACCACATCACAATGGATTGCTATCAGAAAACAACACATACAGCCTTTTTAACAAGTGGGTCTGGGAAAAAATAGATACACACATTAAGAGAAAAAGTCAACTCAAGAGTGGATCAAAGATTTAGGAATTACACAAGAAACTCTACAACGGCTAGATAAAATTGTAAGGTGAACTTTTCAACACATTAACACAAGCATCAATTGCCCTAACAAAACTCGTAAAGCATAAGAAATAAAACCAAGAATCAATAAGTAGGATGGCATCAAATTAAAAACTTCTGAACACTAAAGGAAACAAATAAAAGCATAAAGACAGAACCTGCAGAATGGGAGATCTTTGCCACCTGATCCACAAATGCGTGTTAATATCCAGAATATATAAAGAACTCAAAAAACTTATTATAAAGCAATTAATAACTCACAGAATAAATTGAAAAAAAAACTAAAGAGATCGTTCTTAAAAGAACTACAAATGAACAATAAATATATTTAAAAAGTTCAACATCTCCAGCAGTTTGGGAAATACAAATAAAAACTACATTGAGATTTTACCTCACTCTCTATAGGATGGCAATTATCAAAAACTCAAGTAATAGTAACTGTTGATGAAGATGCAGAAGAAAAGTACACTTGTACATTGTTGGTGGGACTGCAAATTAGCACAAACACCTTGGAAAGCAATGAAGAGATTCCTCAAAACACCAGTAATGTATTACTCAACTCTCCCAGTCCTTGGTATATATTGAAAAGATTTAAAACCAGCACATTTTAGGAATGCAGCCCCATCAAATTTTATGGCAGCACAATTCAAAATAGAAAGGCTATCAAAAAGAAGCCTAGGTGCCAATCAACAGATTAATGTATAAAGAAAATGTGGCACATACATGTAATGCAGCTCTACTTAGTAAGTCATCAATAAAAAGAAATAATGGCATTTGATTGTAAATGAATGAAATTGGAAAATGTCCTGCTAAGTGAAATAACTCAGACTCAAGAAAGTCAAGGGTTGAATATTTTCCCTTATATTAAGAAGGTAGATAAAAATAAAGAAAAAATGGGGGATTCCATAAAAATAGAGAGGTCAGAGGAGTAGAGGAAGGAGATTTAAAGGGATGGAGGGACTGTCAAAGGAAGTGTGGTGAAATGAATCTGAAGAAATTTTCCTTTGTACACTTAGGAACATATCACACTGAATTTCACTTTGATGTATATCAATGATGTACTAATTAAAACAACTACAAGTAAATACAAGAAAGAACAGTGGAGTAGATAACAGATAACAGAGGTAGGGAAGGGAGAATACTGGGAATTCAAACTGGAAAAATATATACCATGCTTGTATGATTATTGCAAAATGAACCCCAATATTACATGTGAAATAATTATCTAATTATAAAAGAAGCAAATAGTGAGTAGAACTACAGAAACTGCATGAATACTTGAAGAATCAATAATACAGTTGCACAATCAAAGGGTCACTGATGAAATCAGGGGTGGAAAAGTTTTAAATAGACCCAAGAACCACAAGAGAGTCAAAACACAACATCTCTATATTTATGGGACAAAGTAAAAGCAGTTATTTTTATTGCTTGTTTTTTATTTTATTTTACTGAGACATTGTATGTAAATATAATAGTGGGGTTCATTATACTATATACAGAAATGCACATGTCATATTTTGATAAATCTTACTGCACAGGAACTTTTCTTTCCCTCTGATGTCCCTTCACTAATCTACCAAAAGCAATTGTATGAGGGTAGTTTATAGCAATGGCTACCTCCATTAAAAATCTGAGATATTTCAAATTAAATACCTCATGAAGCATCCAAAGTCTAAGAAAAACTTCAGTAAATGAATTCTAAAACCAATACATGAAAGGAAATAATTAATGTCAGAGCCAAAATTATAAAATAATTAAAAAACATATTAATAATAAAACAAATAATTGGTTATTGAAATTGTGAATAAAATTGATAAACCCTTTGCCAAGGGAACTAAAAGAAAGAGAAAGAAGATTCAAGTGAATAAAGGTAAAAACAAAAACAGAAATATTAAAACAGACACCACTGAAATCCAGAAGATCTCTAGAGACTATAGGAAAACTTATTTGTCAATGAATTGGAAAATCTAGATTATTTTAAAAACTAAAATTGCAACAAAAATATCTAGAAGATATTTGTAAAATATGGCCTAAAATTTTTGAATCAAAGGGATAGAAAAAAAAAACCAAACAGCTCAATAACAAGCAATTAGGTTGAAGCAATAATAACAGGCCTCCAAGACCAAAGGTGAATGCATGGCTAAATTTTATCAGATATTTAAAGAAGAACTGATATTAGTCCTCCTATTACATGTAAGAGCAAAGGAAAGATTCTTCCAAAGCAATTCTGCAAAGTATTACCCTTACTGGAAAAGAGAATATGAACAGAACAAGGGAAAAAATTGATACCAATATCTTTGAGGAACATAGTATAAAAATCATAAAATCTTTACAAATCACATTTGACAACACATTACAAAATTACATACAGTGTCAGGCATGGTGGTATATGTCTACATTCTCAGATAGGCAGCAG
The DNA here is from genome assembly GCF_045843805.1 of Urocitellus parryii. NCBI lineage: Eukaryota > Metazoa > Chordata > Mammalia > Rodentia > Sciuridae > Urocitellus > Urocitellus parryii. The sequence continues at coordinate 275,562 of NW_027554208.1, forward strand.
GTTGTTGAGGAACACTGTAATTTCAAAGCCAGCCTGGGAAATTTAATGAGACCTGTATCAAAGTAAACAATAAAAGGTGCTGGAGATGTGGCTCAGTGGTACTGTGCCACATCCTGGTTTGAGACTCTAGTCACATAAAAACAAAAACAAAAAACATAAAAGCTGGTTTTGCTCCAGGATGATTCAATACATGCCAATCAATAAAACTAATGCACCACATATAGAATCAAGGGCAAAATTTTATGATCACTTAAGCAGCTGCAGGAAAAGCCTTTGATAAATTCAATCGCCCTTAATAACAAAGCCCGGAGAAACTAGAAATATGAGAAATTTATTATAAGATAATAAGGACCAAGTATATCAAGCCCAAAGCCAATAGTATAATGAAGAGGAACTGTTGGAGTCTGTAAACAAGTCAGGATGGCACCTGGCATTTTGCCAGAGAAATGTTAGAGTCTGTAAACAAGTCTGGATGGCGCCTGGAAAAATGCCAGAGGGAGTGGTTTGTGAAGTAAGGCCAGCGAACCATTAAATGTGGAGATTCCTTATTGGTTGACTGATGTATCTAGTTTATGCTAATTAAGATAAGCTGGGTGGAATGTATAAATACCTTTGTTGTCCTACAATAAAGGGCTTCTACTCCTGCTGTATCAATCTACACAAGTTCCTCGTCACCCCCCCCACCCCCGCTATTTTGCTGCAGCTGGAGTGCGGCAAGGAACATTTTCACTAAAATCGGAAAAGACAAAAATATTCATTGCTACCAATCTCACTAATCACAGTACTTAAAAGTTTAGACAAGAGAAAGAAATAAAAGAGATTCAAATAGGGAAGTTAAAATGTTAAATCATTTCTATATGCAAATGATATAGTCCTATTCTTAGAGGAACATAAATGATGTATCATGAAAATTCTACTTTTGATGAACGAATTCATCAGAGTAACAGGAAACAAAATAAATATATAAGAATAAAGTGTCTATACACCATAGCATACCTAGTGAGAACAAAGAAAGAGTAATAGCTCATTCAAATAGCTTTAAAAATAGCTAGGAATAACCCTCAAGAAGACAGTGAATGACCTCTTCAAGAAAAATTACATTTGATGAAAAAGGAAACTAAAGAAGAAAATAGGAATTAAAAAGACCTCCTATGTTCATGGAGAGGCAGAATTAATATTGTGAAAATGGACATAGTACCATAAATGAATTATATATTCCATGTATTCCCATTCAAATTCTAATGACATTTTTCACAAAAATTGGGAAAAAAAGAACTACTCCTAAATTTGTATGGGAGGAAAACAAACAAAAAAAGACTTAGACAAAGTGATGCTGATTATAAGACAAACAATGGATAAACAACAATGCCCAATTTCAAAATATAAAACACAGCCATGGTAATAAAAACCATGGCCCTGGTGTAAAGAAAGACTCATAGACCAATGGATAGAAGAAAATTCAGAGAGCAAAGTCACACAGATACAGTCATGTGATACTAGGCAAAGACACCAAAAACATATTTTGGCGGAAAGACAAAAGACATTTTAGAAATAGTGTTGGAAAAACTAGATATCCATATGTAAAAGAAGGAAATTAGATGCCTATTTTATAACACTATACAAGAGTTTATTCAAAAAGGACTAAAGACATATGTACCAGACTAGAAGGTTTACAAATGCTAGAAGAAAAAATATATGGAAAACACTTCAGTATGTAGGCAATGACTTCCTGAATAGAGCCCCCTACAGCTCAGAAAAAAAGAGCAACAATGGATAAGAGGGGGTGCATCAAACTGAAAAAATTCCTGCATAACAGTAAGAAGTGGTAGCCTCCAGAATTGGAGAAAAGAGTAGCTTTACTAGCTACTCTTCTGACAGAGGGTTAATAACCTGAAAATATTAATGCAAATATCTTAACACCAGAAACACAAAAACCTTTTCAATCAATGAGCAAATGCACAGTGAGTCCTCAAAATAAGAGATACAAAGGCCAACACTTCAGTGAAAAAAAAAACCATAACATCTTTATCAATCAGGAAAATGCAGATCAAAACAACAAGCTCCCATTTTCCACAATTCAAAAAAGTAATCATCAAGAAAGCAAATAATACTGGGAAGATGAGGAGAAAAATCTCTTATATGTGAATGGTAGGAACATAATTACTATATCCCTATGGAAATTCATATGAAGGCTACTCAAAAACTGAACATAGAACTACTTTATTATCCAACTATACTACTCAGTACTTAATGGAAAATATTAAAATCTGCTTACTTTAGAGATATACATATGCCCATCTTTACCATGACACTATTAATGATAGGCAAGTTATAGAATCAGGCTAGATGCTTGTTAATAAAAGAATGGATAAAGGAAATGTGGTATATATACACAAGGAAGATTTCTATGCATAGAGAACAACAAAAATAAGTTAATTTTAGCAAAACGAATGAACCAGGGAAGCATAATGTTAAGTAATATAAGCCAGACTCAGTAAAAAAGTATCATATATTGTTCTCATATGAATAACTAGAGGTGGAAATGTTCAACATAAAAATAAATGAATAAAAATTTTTAACCATTAGCATACATAAAATTGGGAGTAGGGAGGAAAGAATGTTGAAAACAGAATTATGGGAATATACTTGATCTATATGTATGTACAAATATGCCACCGTGAAAATTCTGTATAATTAATGTGTATCAATTTTTAAAAATTTACCATCTTTTTTAATTTTTAGAAGTTCATTTTTTTATTTATTATATTCATTAACACTAATACTTGTTCTGTTTAGATTTTTATTTTTTTGAATAGCAGTACTATCTGTATTATATATATGTATATATTATTAATTGATTTCTTTTTAGTTATATGTCACATTGATTTCTTAAGCATATAAAATATGCCACATTTATTTGCTTAGTTTTCTATTCATTATAATCACAAATGATTGTGATTGTAATCCCAAACCCTGCCTCCTAGTCATTGAAGGACGTCAAGAGTAAATGATAGACAAATATGACACATTGTTCTATATGTCCAGCATGTACTTCCCATAACATTCCAAAGTTTGGCCTAATATTAAGTTGCTACTCTTATTAATTTTAATATTTATTATTTAAGTATCAGCCATCTTGACTCTTATTCAATCTGGACACAACTTTCCCTTCATAAATGAATTCTTTGTATGCATCCCCTTTTCTCAGGTTCATATTCATAAAGCTGTTCTTTTGGCTTCTTTTCTATTTCTTTCATTCCATAAGGGCACACTGAAAAACTGTTTATTCCCACCATATTCTCTCAATGTTAATTCTATAAATACATCTCATCTGTTGCTATCCTTGTTTTCTACTATAACCTGGTAGCCTTATTTCTTTCTAGCATGTTTGTCATCATGGAAGATGATATGTAAAAAAAAATGCAAAGAATTTTTTTTTTAAAAATACATTACCTTTGAATCAGGTGACGGAATGGAAGGACAATCATTCTTTATTCTGATTGCCTCCACAAGTGTGATTTCAACTACTTCCTTCTTTGATTGGTAGGTTTACTGTTGACAGGTAAGTTTCCACTCTTTTGGTTCCCAATGTCATATTTTACTTCTGACGGTAAAAACATAATAAACAGTATATAAAATTCTGTAATGTTTTTTAGTAGAATCTTTTTTATTCAGAAAAAAACAAAACCAAAAAAAAAAGAACAAAAAATCCAAAACATGAGAAAAATTTTTTTCCAACCACACACAGGAGGAGTATGGGTAAGGGGCAGGTATCTTTCCATCCAGCCCCGGCCCTGCCCCAGCCCCAGCCCGTGGTTTTGGCAGCAATAAGGGTAATAAGGTAATGGCCCAAAAAATAAAAATGGTGTCTGTGTATGGGAAGGAGGGGGTGCAAAAGCTGTGGGGAGTGGTGAGGGAAGGGACAGAAGAGGTCAGTACTGGGCATGCCGCAGGTGGGAAGCCATTTCATAACATTTCTTGTTGATCAAACCACCGTGGACACCTTCTTTGCCCATCAGCAGGACTAGCGTCTTGGCAGTCATGGTGACAGTGACATTGAAGGTGGGGGCTCCACCGGTGCTCTTGGTACGAAGATCCACGGTAAATTCCCCATCCTGCAGCAGTGAGTCCCGGATCACAGAACATTTCTGGCCCCCAAGTGTCAGCCCATTCACGAAAAAACTTGACCGGTCTTTGCCAACCAGGACACCAACCTCAGCTGGCGTAATGTTGACGAAGGTTTTCCCGGGGACGCCGGCCCAGACGGAGGGCGAGTCCTTGTAGCCCACGATGGCTGCGACCTGACAGGTCCCGTCTGCCATGAGGTTGTCGATGTAGGCGTTCCACCCGGCCATGGCGCTGCTGCTGGGACTGCTCTCGGAGCTGCTGCTGGGGCCGCGGGCTGGGCTCGGGCTGCCTCGGACTGGCGGGCAGGGGAAGGCGGAGAGCTCGGGGCACGCGCTACCATCCTGACCGCAACTCTGCTAGCTGTGCAGCAGCCCTCGCACCGCCACTTCCTGCTCTTCCCCCCCCTCTGGATTTTTATTTGCAAAGGCGGTAGGGGCGGGGCCTGCTCCCCATTCTCTCCCTCCCCCCGTCTGCCCAGATACCTAACTTTGCAAATGCAATTTTAAAAATCCCTCCCCCTATTGCAAAATTTGCAGAGTTCGATGGAAAGCTATGAAAATGGCTGGGGGTGGGGGGTGGCGGGGGAAAGGATAAGATTAGGTCTTGCCCCAGTCGGCATTGACTACAAACTAGACTTTGGTATAGGGGAAAGGGGTGAGCCAGAGAATGTAAAAGAGAAAGGAGGAATAATTAGCAAAATGCAAATTGAGCAAATTAAAGCGAGTTCGGCGAACCCAGGGTTAAACAGAACGACTCCTCTTTCCCCCACCTCCGCCGGAGGGAAGGAAAGGCCAAAATTCTGTAATTTAAAGTCAATAAGCATCAGAATTTCAGGCAGTCTTCAAATATCTTACCATTCTTCATGGATTGTCTGGAAGCTTCAATTAATTCTTTTCCTTCTTCTGGGATGTTCTAGGAAGAAAAAAAAATTAAAATATAATAAGAACCAAAGTTGACAAAATAATTAATGTTCTCCACTACTGCAGGGTACAACAGAATAAGCATTCTGATGTATACTCAAACTAAAATTCTCTCACTAATGGGGTAAGGATTATGAGCCATGACAGAGATATCTCCAAAATGTCACTCCCCTTACCTCCAATTGATTTTTACACAAATACTGAAATACATTACACTATTTTTAAGTTGAATGTTATAGAATAAAAATCATATCCATATTTATTTAGAATACTTTTGAAAAAGACTAACAATATGAGAAATTATAGGTAATATTTTAATGTGTTTTTATGACTTAATATTGGCATGAATTACCTCTTGAGGGGAAAGCTCATAAGACATGAGCTTTTAGAGTATCAAAGATGATTGACTGTATTCATAAACAGTATAAGTTTTGTCCATCTTATGTGTTAAATAGCTAAAGATAAATGATTATACAAATTTTGCTGCTTTCAAAAGAAAGAGAAATGACAAAAACCATCTTCTGGGGTGATATCAATGAATAAAAACCACACAGAGTTACTAAACAGAAACACTAACTCAATAACCAAACCAAAGTGACAGAAATGGCACAATGAAAAGACACTGAAGAATGTTTTCTGCAGGGAAAATTAGGCATTAGAGTAGGTTATTGTTTTAGAAAGGGATATATATATATATTCTTTTCATTCCAGTACCTTCATATAATTAAATTAACAAAACAATAAGATATAAAACAATACAATATCTCTTAATAAACCAGGTGGTGCTGCTAACCACATCACCAGGTTTGCTTGACATAGGTAACAAAAGACAGTGGAATATGTTGTTTTTTAAAGGATAAGCAAGAAGGAAGAAACTACAAATTTTCATCTGAAGTCCAAATTTAAACTCAAATTTGGAGAAGGCTTGGAGGATATTGTTGTTCCTACTAACACATTTATGACATTACTCTAACTTGTTTATTCTTCCTTTATAGCACCAATTTGAGATAACTTGCTCAAAACTTTCACATCCAACATATTAATAGAGAATGAAAAATTAAAGCATATTTTTGAATTCAATATACTTAATTACTAGTTATATCATGCATATTATATTACATATGACGTTTCAGCAAGTAGACATTTATTTTATCCACATTTACTCATGTTCAACAAAATATATAACACCAATTGCTAGAAATAGTGCATTTTTCCAAGCCAAATGAGCTCAGTTAAGTTATGAATAATATCATAATAGCATTCTAAATGGAATACAGTATGATAACTCTATACTTTTATCCCCCAAATAAAAATTACACCCTTCTTACTCACATAATATTTGGATCTTCATAACTGAAATAAAATTAAAGTTATTCAAAAACAAAAGATGTTGTTTACATTTAACCTTATTTTAGCTGCTCCAGGATATTTGCAAATATATTTCCTAACCTAGAATAGTTTATAAAATAGTAGTGTTTTGCAATGAACATTTAAGTAAATATAGAAACATCTAAAATTTGAAATTTCAGAGTGTGACATAGAATTTGGATATTTTAAGAAAGTATAATGAAAAAACAACAATTCTGAAACTAAAGTATTTCAATTATTGGAGTTTCTGCTTCTAAACTGGTTATTACTTTGCACATGCCATCTAATCTTCGATTAGATGAAGAGTAAATTTTTAGAAAATTTCATTACCTGATATTTTTTTGAGAATTTTTATTGGTTCTTTTCAGTTATACATCAAAATAGAATTTATATACTAGGATATAATTATAAAAGCATAGAATTTAATTTGTTCTAATTCAGGACCTAGTACTTCCTTATGTTCTTCTAATCTATCTGCTATTTACTTATAGTTTTTAAAATTACTGAAAGTTTTAGTGGAAAGACTCAATGTATGGATATGTAAGCCCTTCTTAATGCAAGTATTAAGATATAGATTCTAGATTACTGGGTTGCCACAATTCGCAATATTACTTTAGTATAAATACAGAGCCAAGGAGTGAAATAGAGAATACAAGTCTCCTTAAATGTTATGATACCAAAACATCAAGGGTCCAAGTGAAAAAAGAAAAGTTATATGCAATGTATATTATACATTCCAAACTAATGGCAACAGGGAAATTCCACAATTCTATAAAAATTAATTTAGGAATGGATATTGTAAGTCATGTAAGAATGATTTAAAACCACAGTAATATAAACTGACCCAAAAATCCTTGACTAAAATATTATATTTTTCTGCAGTTAGAAAGCTGCAATTTTTCTGTTACTATTTATTTCCCAGGCTATCATTCCTTCCTACCCCCGGGACCCCCAAGTACTTAAGAGAACATTGATACAAAAAAAACACATTTTTAAAAAATTCAACATAATTCTTTAAAATGGATTATTAGTAAATTTTCATATAAAATGTAAGAAAAATATAGCTACATTTTCAGCATTAACATCTTAAAACACAAAATTCAGAGCAAGAACATGAGCTTTACAAGACATCACTTTACCTTATTATGAGCTTTATACTTGCTCTCAACCCTTGCAAAGCAGCAATCACCTGGATGTGATTTTTTAGTAGATTTTTAGAGCAAAAATGTATAAAAAAACAGGTGAGTAGTTTTCTTTTTAAAGTAAACTCTGTTTAAAGTTAAGGTATAATTTATTAAATAAATGGTGTTTCTTGATTGGCATAATTAAAATATGACCTCCATTTAAAAAAAATAGCTCGTATTTACCTCTTTCTGTCTCTACTGCTGTGAATCTATAAAATATTCAATGAAGGCACTCTTAGTTCCAATTCAGAGAAAAAGCCAATAAATCAGCAGAACCTGATAATAATTTATTTTTGCAAATTGCCTGTCTTGAAGGCTGAACTTAAAATCCATGTAATAGCTGGCATTTTTCTTCCACCTGAACTGAAACAAACCTCTGATAACTCAAGACAAGGTAGCAAGATGCACAGTTCCCTATCTTGGAATTCCAGGAGTCAAATACTAAGCAAGGTGGCTTGAAAATGTCGGTCTTTGTTATTCAGCATGGAAATCACCAGTAATAATACACTATCCAATCCCTTTATACATAAAAAGTGCAAAGAGTTCTCTGGAACTTTAAAAAAATTTTGAAAGCTACAAAATTTGTCTGAAAGATGTATTCTAAATGTTATTAGAATACATCTTTCAGACACATTGAAATAAATTATAAAATTGATTTTTTTTCTGTGTCATTCCCACTTTATTCAAGTCCTCATAAACTAGGAAGCATTTTAAAACCTTTACAGACTCTCAAGGGGAAAGACTGCCAGAAAAGCAGAGTCTTGGTATTTGTACCTCTGTTTCCCTAACTATTATGTAAATGTCCTCCTTCCTCTGGGAATCCATTTCCCAGTTTCTCATCTGCAAAAATCAGTGGCAGTCTCCAAACTTGAAGTTTACATTCCTTAAATATACAGATTCCTGACATAAGGTTAAACTAAAAGGAATCTCAATCAGTGGCCTGTCTAAATATATATCTAATCAAAATAGAAATAAAAATATTAAAAGCTTATGACACTGATGTTTTGTTATAAAATATTCCTCCAGACCCATATTGGAGAAATTTTTAGAATTAATATTAATTGTATTTCTGACAGGTAATTAATGAATGCATTAAAAATTCCTATGTCTCCCACTTTGTACTTATCAAATGGAAGGAAGAAACATGGGGATTATAAAAGTTTGATACTTAAAAGTAAATTATTGGTCCCATAACCTTAATCTTTACTAAAAGCTGTAAAAATGAAAGAAAACCTTATCTTTGTCACATAAAATAGGATAAAGATATCAGTGTCAAACAAGGGGAGACAAGCAGGAAGTGGCTTTTCTCACAGCTCCATGACATGGGATTCAGAGAGTGAGAAAATTACTTCTCTGTGAGGTGGGGATTAAAGCATGCCCCTGATACTCAATATTGGACAGAGAGCCTTGAAAACTGGGGAATTTGGGGTGCATCAGATGAAGATGAGAAACAGAACTGAAGCTTAGGTTCTGATGTGAGTGGGGGAAATCAGTACATGAGGACGGAAAAGACTGAAAAGTGCTGCAGACAAGGGGCTAGTGTTATGCCTCAGAGGTAGAGTGTTTGCCTAGCATGCATGAGGCACTGGGTTCAATTCTCAGCATCATGTAAAAATAAAATAAAGATACTGTGTCCACCTAAAATTAAAAAAGATAATAATAATAAGAACAAAAGTGCTGCAGACAGTCTTGGAATGCAGAATCTGGGACCAGGGGTCAAGCCTGCCCTGGGCAGACTCAAGTTTTTCTACTCATTAAACTGTGGAATGAAAGTCACCACCAGTCTGCCTGCTATGTACAGGTAGCAGAAGATGGAGATATATTTAAACATCTGTTACTGCAGTGGCTCCAACTCAGACTGAGTACTTAGATCCATGTGTTGAGGCTCAGTCCGATACATAAATCTGCCAGACACCAGCCACAAGGCCTAAACTGAGCCTAGCAAATCAGTAAAATTCCTGGCATGGACAGTATTTTTCCTGGAGGTAATGCAAGTCAGATAAGCCAAAAAGAGCCTATCCTCCTCTCTTCCCTTGACACAACAGTGCCCAAAACCAGTGGCAGTGGCTTCAAAATCTCATTGATCAGGATTGATGGTTCTTGGTGCTTGGTAGCAGACCTCAGGATGTCAGAAAGAACAGTGCCCTGGAAATACAGAATGGTAAAGGATTGGCTTCACTGTCCCATGAATGTAGCCCTGAGGAGAAGAGTGAGGTATAGTACGAGGTGTGCATTTATTTATTTATGCCTAGTAACTTCCCATGGAATAAAACAATTGGGGAAAATACTGGACCTCACTGCCTTCCCTGAGTATATCTTGTACAATGCAGCATAACCCTTATCATGGAGATGCAGCTGACAGCACTTCTCACAGCTCCCCATGCCATTCCATGGAGAAGGGAAACTGAGATATGGAAAGATACTTTGGAACAGACAACAAGCACATAATCTCAGTAACAAACCAGGTTTTTATTTTTGTTGTTGTTATTGTTGTTTTAGTTTTTCTCTGTGTACAGATGGATACATGATGAATATTTATACATTTGCACATCTACATATGTTTCTGGTTCTTCATTTGTGCCATTGTTAAACATAGTTATTTTTTCCATTATCTGTTTCTGAGGGTTAAAGATTTCAATTAGCATATTTTGCATTGGCTTTTTATTCTGTTTCAAATCTTTTATTTCCCTTTGTTTCTATATCTCTCGTTTCTCTTACAAATAATCAAATTCCATTGTTCTCTCTTTACTCTTTATTTCTTTTACTACTAAGCAAATAATCTAACATTACATTTTAAGGACCTAGAGAAAAACACTAAAATCAGCAAAAGAAAGCAAATAATAAAAATCAAAGATGAAACTGATAAAATCAAATATTGAAAAAGAAATTAATCAATTTTTTAATAAACAAAATTGGTAAATTTTAGCCAAGCTAACACAGAGAGAAACATGCAAAGTACTAAAATCTATGGTGAAAATGGAAATATCAGCATAGACACTACTGTAACAGAGCATAAATAGAGTCTATTTTTCAATATCTATATCCAAATAAGCTAGAAAATCTTAAAGACATCAGTAAATTCCTGGAAACATGAAGTACCCAAATTGAACCAGAGGATATAGAAAATTTAAACAGATCTATTGCAAATAATGAGAATAAAGAAGTCGTCAAGACTCTACCAACAAAGAAAAGCCTAGGACCAGATGGATGCTCAACCTATTTCTACCAAACCTCTGAAGAAGAACCAATACCAATCCTCCTCAATCATTTCATGAAAGTAAAAAAGAGGGAACTATTCAAGTTAATTCAATGAAGCCTATCTCACATTGCTACCAAATCCAAAGACACATCAAAAAAAGAAAAATTCAGACTAATATCCTTGATGAACATAGATGCAAAAATCCTCAATAAAATACTGCTAAATCCCATACAAAAATATATTTTAAAAAATAGTGCACCATGACCAAGTGAGTTTCATCCCAGGAATACAAAATTGATTCAACAAATGGAAATCAATAAATGTAATTCATCACACAAATAGACACAGAGATGAGAACACATGATTATCCAAATAGATGCACCATCTACTTTTGACAAAATACCACATCCATTCATGCTTTAAACTCTAGAAAATACAGGAATTAAGGAATCAAACCTCAACATTGTAAAAGCTATACATGACAAACCCAATGCCAACATAATTCTAAATGGAGAACAACTACAGAATTTCTTCTAAAAACTAGAATGAGACAGGGATTCCCACTTTCACAACTTCTATTAGTACATAAAGAAACTCCTAGCAAATACAAAATGTAGATATAATACCCTGCAATCTATCAGATCATAATGGAATAAAACACCGAATAACCAAATTCACTATTGAATGATAAACAGAGAGCTGAACAAATCAGGTCCTTTAATCTCTAGCTAGAGCAATGTGGCAAAGGAATGTAATTAAAGGGATATCAAAATGAAAAAAAGGGCTAAAACTAGCTCCATTTAAAGAGGACATGATTCTATACTTAGAACACCCCCCACAAAAAAACTCACTAGAAAACTTTTAGAACATAATTGAATTCATCAAATTGCAGGATACAAACGTAACACTCATCAATCAATTTTGTTTCTATTCTCCAATAAAGAATGAGCTAAAAAAGAAATTAGGAAAATTATCCTATTCAAAATAGTATAAAAACACTTGGGAAAAAATCTAACAAAAGAGGTAAAAGACCTCTACAATGAAAATTACATAACACTCAAGAAAAAAATTGAGGAAGACCTTGGGGGATGGAAAGACTTCCCATGTTCTTAGTCAGAATTAATACTGTCACAATGACCATACTACCAAAAGTGCTATAAAATTTCAATGCAATTCCCTTCCAGAGCCCAAAGATGTTCTTCACAGAAACAGAAAACATGCAATCATGAAATAACTTAGATAAACAAGAGACCTAGAATACCCTAAACAATTCCTAGCAAGAAAAATGAAGCATGAGGCATCACAATATCAGACTTCAATTACACTACAGAGGTCTAAAGACAAAAACAGTATGCTTTTGGCAACAAAACAGGCAAGACCACCAATGAAACAGAAGACAGAAACAAAACCAAATAAATACAGTTACCTCATACTAGACAAAATCACCAATATAATATGCTGGAGAAAAGATAGCCTCTTCAACAAATGGTGCTGAGAGAATTGGAAATCCATATGTAGTAGAATTAAATGGAAACCTAATCCTCTCACCACACAAAAAACACAACTCAAAGTGGATCAATGACTTATGTATTAGACTAGAATCCCTGCTCCTGATGGAAGAAAATGTAGGCCAAAAACTCCAACATATCAGCTCAGGAACAGACTTCTTAATATAATCTCTAAAGTACAAGAAGTTATTGGTGGGCCTGACCATGGATCGACAAAGAAGAATGCCTATCTTGCTCATTGTGCAACAGAGAAGTCCTAACATACAACACTATGTTTTGGAACAGAGTGTTGTCAGAACACTGGCAAGCACCATTTCCCTGCTCCTTTGACAATAAATTATTCCCCTGTTGGTACAAGGCAGTTCCTAGACTCTTGGTTTCAAGAATCCTGTAATATTGGCACATACCCACTATAGAAGCTATTTTTGCTGCATAATAGAGCAGAAACAATTCTCTGAAAATGTCTTTGGAGCAGTTTCTCTGTGCCTTCATGCTCCCAATAGTAGATGCTGGAAGGGCAAGACTCTTCTGCAAAAAGTAAAATCAATTATCAATAAATAGTACTGCATCAAACTAAGAAGCTTCTTCATTGCAAAGAAAAACACCAAGAACATGAAAAGGGAACCAACAGAATAGGAAACATACTTTTGCCACCTGCACCTCAGAAAAAGCATTAACTTCAGAATAAAAAACTAAATAATGGGGCTGGGGATGTGGCTCAAGCAGTAGCACGCTCGCCTGGCATGCGTGCGGCCCGGGTTTGATCCTCAGCACCACATACCAACAAAGATGCTGTGTCCGCCGAGAACTAAAAAATAAATATTAAAAATTCTCTCTCTCTCTCTCCCCTCTCTCACTCTCTCTTTAAAAAAAGAACTAAATAATGATGATGATTTTGATGATGATGATGATGATGATAATAATAATAACTTAAAACTAATAATAACACTACCACCCATTTAATAAATGAGCAAAGAAATTCAACAGGAACTTCACAGAAGAAATACAGATGATCAACAAATATATAAAAATGTTTACAGAAGTTAAATAAAAGCAGTAAACAGACCAGGGAAAGATGGCTTACAAAGACATTCCAGTGTAGGAGAGAGCAAATATGCTAATATCTTACTTCCAGCTACTTTTTCTATTTTATGTATGGTACCAACAAAACTTTACCTCCCTTAAGGGTAAAAGTGTTCAAAGATGGCAACCTTCAGAGTTTATATACTCTTATCCACACCACATTGTCATGGGTAAATGTAGAAAGAAGCACTAGAAAGGTATCAGTAAGTTGTTATGTAGTAGCTGATATAATAAAATATTTACATAGACTATTAACTCACTCATGCTTTCAGAAGGAGCCAAACATTGTCTATCCACATAGGAGAAGAAAATCTTTCCCACTTCATTTACATTATAGAACAAAACAAAATAATATAACAACAACAATCAAAGAAAAAAAACAATGTGAATCTTGTGGCATTTCCTCTGAATTTCCTGGTAGGACAGAGGAAAGAGATAAGTGGTAATGTATAGCATAGAATGTATGAGCTCTGGCTTCAATCCCCAACAGCAAAATAAATAATGATGATGATAACTATAATGGAGATGATGATGACTATGATGATGAATGATGATTTTTTTAAAAAAAATTGTACTGTTAAAATGATACAGGCTGAATTTATATTCACCACTCAAAAGAAGAGAATTATTTCAATTCATGCATTCTATTCAAATTTGAGTCTTATTTCCCATGGCAAGGTAAATGTAGAAGACTTTTTGATGACAATTTTATAAACTATGACTTCTTTAAAAATATGTTTTTAGCTGTAGTTGGACATAATACCTTTATTTTATTTATTTTTATGTGGTACTAAGGATTGAACCCAGCATCTTGCATGTACTAGGTGAGTGCTCTACTGCTGAGCCAAAAAAACCCAGCCCAAACTACAATTTCTTGAGACTGTAAAATTCCATTAAGAAGAGTTTATCTGGTCCCAGGAGAGCAGGATGGTCCGTTTAGTACTGTGTTATACAATATGATGTCAATTTTCCCAACCCTCCTCATAAGTGGAAGTCTTTTATAGACTCCACACTTCTTCAGCATGCTTCAGTATGCATTTTATATGTCCTCATGTCCTATTCTGATGAACAAAAGCACTAAAAATGGAAGACAACAGCTTTAAATGTACCCAACTCACAGAGAATGTACCTCAATTTCATGATGCTATGCTGGCACCACAAAAGCACTAATATAAATATAAATATAAATATATATATATATATATATATATATATATATATATATATATATATGTTCAAATGTATTGTTTTCTTTTTCTGTTTAATTGTGACCTGAATGATTTATGGGCATTCATACAAATTCATATTTTTTCTCATTTCTAGCATTTTTTTTTGTTACTGGGGATTGAACTCAGGAGTACCCGACCACTGAGCCACATCTCATCCTTGCTTCATTATTTTATTTAGAGAAAGGATCTCACTGTGTTGCTTAGCACCTAGCCATTGCTGAGGCTGGCTTTGAACTCAGCCTCTCCTGTCTCAGCCTCTCAAGCTGCTGGGATTATAGGCATGTACTACTGAGCCCAGAGACTACTAGCATTTTTGAAGCCACTTATTTTTCATGGATCAATATTTGGAGCTACCAATAAAGAAAATTCCATGAGTAGATAAATTCTATGTCAATTCCTACCAAATCTGTAAAGAAGAAATTACACCCAAAACTCCTCAAATTATTCCATTAAATAGAAAAGGATAGAACACTTCCAAACTCATTCTATGAAGGAAGAATCACCCTGATAACAAAACCAGACAAAGATACCTCAATGAAATAAATCTTTAGATAAATATCTCTGATGAACATATATGCATAAACTCTTGACAAAATACTGAAAAATTACATACAAAAACATATTAAAAACATAGTGCACCATGACCAAGTGGAGTTCATCACAGAGATGCAAGGTTGGTTCAACCTATGAAAATCAAAACATAACTCATAAATAGACTTAAAAATATCACATAATTATCTCAATAATTGAATAAAGAGCATTTGACAGAATACAGCACCCATTCATGTTCAAAATGGTAGTAAAACGAGGGATAATAGGAACATAACTGAACATTTTAAAAGCTCTATTCCCCAAAACCGAAGACTAACATCATTTCAAATGGAAAAAAATGAAGAATTATTTCTAAAAACTAGAACAAGACAAGGGTGCCCTCTTTTACCACTTCTATTCAACATATGAATATTGAAATTCTAACCAGAGCAGTTTAGTTAAAGAAATTAAAGGGATATAAATAGAAAAAGAAGAGCTCAAAGTGTCCCTATTTGCCAACAACAAGATTCTAAAACTACACCACAAAACTTCTAGAACTCATAAACAAACTCAGCTTAGTAGCAGGTTATAGAATTAACACCCATAAATCAATTATGATCTTGTACACAAATTATGTATCAGCTGATGAATCACAATAGGCTCAAAAAATTAGAAAAACAAAATAATTGGGAAACAATCTAAGAAGTGAAAGACCTCTTTTATGACAATTACCAAACACTAAAGGAAGAAATTGAAGAAGCCCTTAGAAGATGGAAGATTTTCAATGGTCTTGGATTGGCAGAATTTATGTTATCAAAATTGCCATACTACCAAAATTCTATAGATTTAATGCAATTCCTATTAAAATGTCAATGATATTTTACAATGAAATAGAAAAAGCAGTTATGAAATTCACTTGAAAAAACAAGAGGCCCAGAATATTCAAAACAATCCTTAGTGAAAAAAGTGAAGGAGGCAGCAGGCATCACAATATCCAATCTCAAATTATAATATAGTGCTAAAAATGGCATGGTTTTGACACCAAAACAGGCAAAAAGTCCAATGGAACACAGAAAACATTACAGAAATCACATAAATATTATTATCTCAAACTAGACAAAGGCACCAACAACATACATTGAAAGAAAAGACAGCCTCTTAAACAAGTTGTACTGAGAAAATTGGAAATATGTATATGGCAGAATCAAATTGAACCCATATCCCTATTCCTGCACAAAACTCAACACAAAGTACATCAAGAACTTAGGCATTAGACCAGATATCCTGTACCAATGGAAGAAAATATAGGCCCAACTCTCCATCATGTTGGCTTCCTCAATAAGGCTTCTAAACTGCAACAAATAAAATCAATAAATGGAAAGGTAACAAAGTAAAAAGATTTCTCACAGCAAAGAAAATTATCAGGAACATGAACAGAGAGCCTACAAAATGAGAGAAAATCTTTACCACCTGCACCTCAGAACATTAGTCTTGTGGATATGTAAAAAACTCAAAAAACCAGCTCAGGAGGCTGAAACAGGAGAATCAAGAGGTACTAAACAACTCTGTGGCTAAATAAAATTCAAAACAGGGCTGGGGCTGGGGCTCAGTGTTAGAAACTTGCCTTGCCGGTGTGAGACCCTGAGTTTGATCCTCAGCACTACATAAAAATAAATAAATAAAAAACAAATAAATAGATAAGTAAATAAATTGTGTTCATCTATAACTAAAAATAATAAAAATAAAATGCAAAACATAGGGCAGGGGATGTGGCTCAGTGGTTGAATGCCCTTGAGTTGAATCCCTAGTACTTGCCCCCATGGACAAAAATCAAAAAACTTAACCCAAACATACAAATAACCCAATACAGTTGGGCCTATATTCTCTTCTAGTGGGCACAGGATGTCTATAAATATGCAAAGAATCTGAACTGGTAGTTAATAGAACAAGAAATACAACTGGTCAACAAATATATTTTTAAAATGCTCAAAGTCCCAACAATTAGAAAAATGCAAATTAAAACTACATTGAGATTCCACTCTTGGTTCAGTCAGAATGGTAATTATCAAGAATGCAAGTCACAATAAATGCTGGAGAGTATGTGAAAAAAATGTTACACTCATACATTGCTAGTGAGACTGCAAATTTGTGCAAGCATTCTGGAAAACAGTACAGAGATTCCTCAGAAAATTTGGAATGGAAACCCCATTCAACCAGTTATCAACCCAGTTGATTCTTGATTTTATTTGTTGCAATTTAGAAGTCTTGTTGAGGAAGTCAGTTCCTAAACTGACATGATGGAGAGTTGGGCCTACATATATAACCAAAACACACTGTAGTATGTTAAAATCAACATACTACAGTGACACAGCCATATCAATATCTACAGCAGCCCAGCAATAGTTAAGCTATGGAAACAACCTAGGTGGCCTTCAAAAGATGAAATTTAAAGACAATGTGGTATATATACACAATGGAGTATTTCTCATCCTTAAAGAATAATGAAATTTATGGCATTTGCTGGTAAATGGATGGAATCTGAGATTATTATACCAAGTAAAATATGCCAATACCAAAAAACCAAATGTCAAATGTTCTCTCTGATTGTAAATAGAATAAGTTATATCCCATGTATGTACAAAATACACTATACTGTCATATATATCTTCAAAAATAAAAATAAAACCTGGTGCTGAAAGAAATTAAAAATAAGAACAGAGATAAAAAGTTTTCACCTAACACACCCATTTAGTAATGAATAGAGATAACTAAAATTAAATGGTGTGAACATCCTAAAGCAAAACTAAAAATAAATGGAGCAACTCTTATGGAATTATGCAGGTATGAGATCTTCATTTATTCAGGTCCTCAGCCTAGGTCTCTCCAATGTATTTGCAGACAGCACATTATTGACAAGTTTGGAAGAACCACAACAGAAAATGCATTTCAGATACTCTACTGCCTATATTACTAGTCCAATAACGTGACTCCACTCTCACAACACCAACACAAAAAGTTGTTACTTGACAGTGCAAACTATCACAACTCAGGAGTCATAGATAAGACATAGGAAACTACAATACAGACACCATTTGGAAAAGAATTCAACATTACACGTTTAACCAATAGCACAGGACACATCATCCAGGGAAATCTATTTCCTTAGCAGACACTCACATAAATGTGGAAAAGATATATATCCCTGAAAATGTACAAATTTCAATACAGAAATATACGAAAGGTAAAATGCAAGGTAGCATGACTGCTTCATAGTTCATAACTCTAGAAACTCTTTCCAAAGATAATGCAATAGACAAAAGTGCCAGAAAAAAAGTTTGGAAAAGGGGTTTAAAATTGTGAATTAATTCAAAGATGAAGCAAAGAAAAACTGAGTAAATGAAGGAAAACAATGCAGGACATGGAAAAAAAATTCAATACAGATTCTGGAAAAGAATCAATTAGAAATCTTAAAAATGAAGAGCCCAATGCCTCAAATTAAAAATATCCAGTTGAAGTCAGACCCACAAACTAGATCAAGTGAAAGAAAAATATCATAGCTTGAAGGTGATGAAATATCACATTCACACAATATCAATAACAATTAAAACAATTGTAAACAACTTACAAACCCACTAGACACAATTCATAGACTACTTTTATGAATCACTGGTACACACAATGGAGAAGAGGTACAGGCTGCAGGCAATGCAAATTTTCTCAGTGAACAAAAGTAACTATTTCTTTTATATTGTGAAAGTTATGGACATCCAGGTATAAGATTTTAGAATACCAAGTGGACATGGCCATATGAGAACCTCTCCAAATCATAGTCTATAAAATTACCAAAGGTAAACTGAAATCTATAATAAGGGCCAAAGCAATTATAAACACATCAGAAAAATATTAGATTTATGAGTAGAAATTTAAAGGCCCAGGATAGTAGGAAATGGTATAATTCAAACCTCACATGAAAAGGTTAATAAAAGAAACGAAGAAAAAACTGTAAAATGGATGAAAAGGGTGGTCATCATGTTAAGGTGAAAAAATCAGAAAAAAAATCCAATTATCATATTCTCTTCCTAACATATGGTATCTGGAAAGAGAAATTATGGAGGGAATATTAAAGAATAGGGATGGTAACTGGGGATGAAAAAGAGAGAGTAGGGAAAATTGGAATTAAGGAGAGTGGTCAGGATTCAAGTATTGTATATGAGTGTATAGAAATATCACTGTGAAATTCACTAATTTGGTCATTCAATAGGAGTTGATATTAATAGTTGACAAGAACACCTGTTTTTATAACAAGGACAATTTGTTATCATGTGACCATATACAAAACACAATGTACTAATTTAAAAATATTATTCTTACTTCTGCAAAGACATAAAATTTCAGAATCAAAATTAATGTAGAATTTCTTCACAATATCATTTAGATGATAAATTTCCTATAATTAATTACTAACTCCTGAATTCTATATGATCAAGAAAGATATTAAGAAAAATATGAATGGAATTTGAACATTTATTTTTTTCCACTGTTCTTTTGTGATCAAACTTTCTTACTCTTATTTACACAGGGCATGAACACCAAGAGTAACTCACTTTTGTGAGTCTTACCTGGATTGAAATTTACTGATGTTCTAGATTGTGCTTTCATATAACAAAGAATTAGATTCCTGTTGCTGTGTTTTGAAAAGTAATAAAATTGGTATTTTAATATTCAGATGAAAACAATGACCAAATACATTTCAATACTTATTAATGTTTTAGATCTAGTATCAGAACTTTTTAATATGCTCTCCAAATCTGTATGCTGTATAAACATTTTATTAACTTGAAAATTATTTGTACAGTGTTGTTCTGTTTTTGAGATGTTTTTTCATGATGATGGTCAGGCTGATCTTAAATTCCTGGGCTCAAGCAACTGTCCTGCCTCAGGTTCCCAAGTGGCTGGGGTAAATGCATGTGTCTCTGTACTCATAACTTGTAATTAAAAAGAAAAAGTAAGATGAAATGATCATGAATTGAGAGAAAGACAGGTACATATATTAACTAGTGTGTCTTGAACTCAGAAAATGCTCTGTCTGTAAAAAATAGCTTTTTGTTCTTGCACAAGTACTTTCCCTTAGGCTTAAAAGCCTTCTAAAAAATTAGGGTTGTATAACTTTAGTTCACCTGGTTGTTATTGAGATTTACGAAGTTAATATTGAAATATTTTAAGCAAAATAGTAAAATAATGACATACTTCACTACGTAAAACTGACCTAGAACTAATGTGTATTTTTCACAGATTCTAATATTCAAAAGTTAAAATTATTTTAAAAAATGCTTGTGTCCTAACTTTCATTATTAATTGGGCTCTTCTTTGTGCTTTATAACTCAGAGCAAATCAGCAATTAATTTATAAATCTATTTATAAACATCTCCTTTAATAAAGAATATAATCATCCCCTTCTGTGAGACTAATCAATAGCATCAAAGGCAAGAAATTAACAAATGCCAAGTACTGGCTTGGTCGACTACCATTTCTTCCCTACCTAGTTGAACAGAACCAGCAGATCTTTGTAAGAGTAGCTACGTTTCCATGTTGATCTCCAACTGACATGGAACACAAACTCCTCTTTAACACAATGGATGCTGAGGAGTCATGATGGGGCTTAGCTCTCTTGCATTCAATGAATCTACTTAATCTCTTCCTTTTGAGATAGAACTTAATAAATGCTCAAAACTTTAGGCAGTGATTCCAACAGCTTGTAAATTTTTCATTGCTCCGGAAAACCATTAGAAGTGCCATTCAAAAGTTGGCACCCACCCTGGAAAACAGTGATATGGGGCTCCCTGCAGTTAAAGAAAATCTATTTCAAGGGATGGAAGGATTCAGGGAACAGATCTATTAGCCACATTGACAAAAAACTCTTGGTATCTTCCAGTGACATTACTTGAAGCTCTCTAATAGCTTTGAATGATTTTAATTTTATGACAGAAAAAAAAGTCCTCAAAGGATAATTCACCAGAAAGGGCAAGGCTAATAGGAATCAGGTTCCTACAATGGGGACAAGGTCAGAGTGTTTAACATTTGTTGGCCAAAGCTAGAGGCTAAGTTGCCAAAGCAGAGTGCTGCTGCTTGGAAACAATTGTTAAATAAAAAATCATGAGTGCATAAGAACTAAAAAGAGTGTTGTAACTATTGAGTCTAAGTGTGTGTTACCATGAAGACTCAGAGTTTGGGATCATGTTATAATAAAAGCTGTTCATTACCAGACTGCAGGGCCAGTTCTTGCAGAAACACCACAGCAACAGAACTGACAGAGACAAAGGAATAATTTAAAACCTATTTATCCCCCTCCTTTTGATTATAGAATTGTCTTCATTAGACTTCAAGGACTACCACATATCCAGCAACCCCTATTGGCTATATATATCCCAAAGGAATGAAATAAGTATGTCTAAGAGACATTTGTACTCTAATTTTCATTGCAGCACTATTGAAAATATCCAAGGTAAAGAATCAACCTTAGGATCTATTAATAGATGAATGGATAAAGAAATGGTACATACACACAATAGAATAATATTCAATCATTAAACTAAAGAGAATCCTGGTCTTTGTGAGAAGATACATAAACATGGAAGGCATGACGTTATTAAATTAAAACCATGCACAGAAAGATAAACCCCATGATTTTACTTGTAAGTACAATCTAAAATTATTTCCCATTGAACTGCAGAATGGTGCTTACCTGGGTCTGAGGTGGATGTGGGAGGGTTGATAGAGAGATTTTGGTCAAAGGAGACAAAAATCTCAGTTAAGAGTAACAATTTTAAAAGTTCTGTTGTACTTCATGTTAGCTATAGTCAATAATCATATAGCTTAACTTGAAAAATTCTGGGACAGTGGATAGTATGTGTTTTCACAACAAAAATAATAAATATGAGACGTAATACATATGTTAATAAATAAGATTTTATTATTCCATAATGCATACATACTTCAAAACTTGATGTACATAATAAAGAAAGAAAGAAAGAAATACAATTTTATTTGTCAATTAAAATAATAAAAAAGAAAAAAATAGAAAAAAAATGTTAACTGTAAAGTAGGTGGGTATAAGATCAACATCTTTATTGTGGTAGCTCTTACCTAAATTGAATGCTTGAATAGAACAAAATAGCAAACTCTCCCATGAGTAAGTAGTAAGGAGCTTCTCAACTGTTTCAGTTGTATATTTAACTATATATATCACAGACAAGGGCTTTTTCAATGATGACCAGATTTTGTTGTATCTACCAATGTAATTTGTCACATAATGAACAGAAACTGATGAGTATTAATAGGCAGATGAAACATATTTAATAATATTCAATGTCTATTAGTGACTAGGAAATTATTTTTAAAAATCAGAAGTATAAATCAATTAACCTATTAAAATTAGTTTCCATTTTTCAAAAGGACAACAAATATGAAGCAAAACATCATCTTGATTTGGTGTGCTTGTATAAGAGACCATACATAAATATCTGCTAGAATAGATTTTCTTATTTTAAGTATATTTTAGCCTTGTCTCTCAAGGCAAAAGTATACTTAAAATAAGAATATTTAGAAGAATTTGGGCAAAAAAGTAAAACTCAATACACTCTTTGAGAAAATGGACATTTAACTTTTATAATTATTAAGACAGCTTGAAAAGTAGCTGGCTATAAGATCAACATACTAAGTTTGATGTTTTATCCGTCAGTTAATGTTTAACATGCTAATTATGTTAAATTAATAAATTCGATTCTAATCCAATGAGAGTTATTTGGAAAACCTGTGTTGTTTTGTTGTTATTGTTACATTGATAACTTTATTAAAAATTGAATAGAACATAATTTAAAGGCTCCATATCCATCATCTTGCTCCCCACTTCCATCTTCACTGAGAAATTCTGCAAAATTTTTTTCTGGGTCTGCTGTTTTGGGCTTCTATTATTAACCACATCTTTATTTCCAAATCTGGTATTGCAACTTTTTGATCATTTTAGAATTAGCCTCAAGAGAATGATGTCTCCTATTGATCCATTGCCAAAGTTGTCACTTTTGTCAATTTTCTGATAGTCTTTTCCTGGATACATTTTGATCCTCCAGTTACAAGTTGCTTATATAGCCTTCAGAGGACTCATTGCATGTCTGTATTTATTTCATCACATTTTGAATAAAAGTTCTGCTCAATATGGCATCTTCTGCACATTCCTCCTAGTGACTTTATTCTTTCTTTTTTTCTGACAAAATCTTGATTTTACTCAAAATTTGGACATCTTATATCTGTACTTGCTCCAAATTTAATTTAATAGAATCAGGAAAGTTTTGGAAGAACATTAAATAGGGTCTGTCAGAATCATGTAAAAACAATTTTATACAAAATTTTGATGTAGTTCAAAACCTACTCATGTCTAAAAATATTACTAACAAAAAGTTGGAAAGTTTTCCTCAGATATAAAATATTGGTACCTTTGTTTAAAAACAAATTAATCTAAAGTGAGATTGTTCATTATGTTCAATCTTCAGAAGAATTTCTTTGAAATCAGAAACACAACGTAAATACCTGCTAACAACTGTGAAACACGTAATATTTTAAATGCACATCTTCTATCATTCAGTAATTTTACCAAAATCCTTCAATACAAAAATATAGGTACATGTAAATATTCATGCCAATTTATTTGTAAAATGTAAATTCAGCTAGGCATAGTGATGCATGCCTGCAATCCCAATAACTCAGAAGCCTGAGGCAGGAGGATTACAAGTTCAAGGACAGTCTCAGCAACTTAGAACTTGTCTAAAAATTTAAAAAAATAAAATTAAAAGAAATGGGGATATAGCTCACTGGTTTGGTGACTCTGGTTGTTTCCACATAGGAGCCTAATTGCACTGTGACTTTTGTATATAAAATTGTGTTTTTATATAGAATGTAAACAAGATTGTATACAGAGGGTGCAATGATGAAATGCATAGCTTCACAGTGAAATCAAAATATCTTTCTTATATTAGGAAATCAACTGTAGTGTGAATGTCTTTTTTATATAAAAGAGTGCAATAAAAAGATACAACAATGTACACAATTCATAATATAATGTATAATATTCCATAAAATATTATGCTTCATATCTCTAAATAAGAAACATGGATCCTAAGGCAAATTAAAAGATTAATTTTGTTTTAAAATTAGCACAACATGTTACTAAATTGTCTCATTTCTAATAAGATTTTAGTCTATCATTTTCTAATTAGACAGGATGAAAAATACTAATGACTCAAAATCAAATGATAAACAACATAAAATAAAGAAAATAATGAAGAAATTAATATAAGCTGTACACAGAATGATGAGATTTGATCATTAAAATATCTAAATTTCTTACTTGCAGAGAAAATACCAGATTTTGGTTACACAGTTTTATGTTTAAAGCCTTGAAATTTGGTAATTTTTTTTGCTATATCTAAGAGATGAAGATACAATAATCAGAGTGAGACGTGTGTATATATAAATAAAAAATATCTAAGTATATTATGGCTAACATAATTGTAAAATGATCTCATTTGTCTTTAAATCAGTGGCTAACATAATTTTAAAATGATCTCACTTTTCTTTCAATCAGTGGCATTCAGGAAATGAAAATATAATAAATTTTTTTATGAATAAGCATGCACGTGCATTTCTAGTGATTAAGTTTATGCATGGATTCCTCTGAGCCACTTGTCCCCATATGTTTGGTCAAATATTATTCAGATGATGCACATGAAGGTGATTTTTTAATGAGACTGATTTGAATCAGTAGAGTGTGAAAGCAGATTACCATTTTTACTGTGGTAGCTCTTACCCAATTTGAATGTTTGAATAGAACAAAATATTATGATTAACTGAGTAAGTAATATGGAGCTTCTCACACCTGATTACCTGAACAGAAACATCTTTTTCTGCTTTGTTTCTGCCATTGGACAAAAACTGAAACATCAGTTCTTCTTTGATCTTGAATTGTCTGATGTTTAGACTGGAACATATCTTCCCTCTTCCTCTTCTATATCCCCAGCTTGCCTACTGCAGATCCTACAACTCCTCAGCTTTTATAATTGCATAAGCCAATTTCTTAACATAAGTCATATTTATGTCTGTACAAGAATGAATGTGTGGTGTGTGGATACAATGTTTTTTTTTTTCTATTTCTGTAAATAATCCTGACTATCTCACTATGGAAATTAGATACCAGTAAATTTACCATATAATTTATTCAACCAGAATGAGATTTTGAAGAAGTTTTAAGTCTCCTAAAAATTTCCAAATGAGGAAAGGAATATGCAGACTTCAATCATCATGTGAATTATTCATGGCCCATATCACACTTCCCCTAAAACCTTTTTAAACTGAAATACAATGAGAATGTAGGGAAGTACTATGTAAAGGAAACAACAGTAAGAGCTGTTTGTAAAATCAGTATACAGATTCTTCACCATGGTTCCAGATTTATTTGCCTACATAAATTAGAGTGAAAACAGCATCTAAGACATTAGGAGGAAATTATGAGTATGTGATTTTTCTAGAACCATTAGGGACAGTTTTTTTTTTTTTTTAATATTAGAGTAAAAACCCTTTCCATGAAATCTATGGACACACTTTCCTTGCCTTTTACAGTCACCTGTTCAAAACTTTCATTGAACATTTATTGTGTGACATTACATCTTCTAAATTTTGTAGATAAACTGGCAAGAATCAAGGACTACAAGATGCTTTTATGTAACCTGTTTCATAAAGGAAAAATTACAAGTAATGAAAAAACATATTTTCCAACAGCATCTCCTTCCCCTGAAAAAAGACAGCAATCAAAATTAATTTAAAAAGAGCATCATGATGCCACAGAGAGTGAGGAATTTAGAGCATGTACAACAACAACAACAACAACAACAACAACAACAAATATATCCTTTTAATTCCAGAAACACAGGAGGCTTGTGGCATAAGGATTGAAAGTTGGAAGCCAGAATGGGTAACTATCTCAATATTAAACAACAACAACAAAAAACTGGGAATGCAGGTCAGAGGTAGAGCACTCTTGGGTTCAGTTTTCAGTGCTGACAGCAAAATCAAACTATACAAAAAAGAAAGAAATCACCAAATAAATTTCTTGCCTATGTGCCTAAAATGTATGTACAATAATTATTCTGACATTTATTTAATATTTTTACTAAAACAACTAGATGGAAAAAGTGTAAACAGGCTCTCTGAAGCAACATAATCAAAAGAAGTAAATTAGGCCAGGTCTGCCTGTAATCCTAGCAGCTCAAAAGGCTGAGGCAGGATGATTACAAGTTCAAACCCAGATTCCTCCACAATGGTGAGGCACCAAGCAAATTAGCGAGACTCTTTTGGAAGGAAAAGTCAAAATAGGGTTGGAGATGTGGCTCATTAATTGATTGCCACTGAGTTTAATCCACAGAACTCCCCCAAAAGAAAGCAAGTACAAAATAGTCAAGCAGAAAATTCATTTGCTTTTTAAAAATGTTTGAGAAGAAAATTTCAGTGAACAATATTTGTTGGAATCACACCTGAAAAATCAAAAGCAATCTGGAAGTAGACGAAAGTGCTCTGATAATAGCTGAAATCAATGGAAATTAGTAGCACTTGTGGAGGGAAATGAGATTGGATGGTTCCAGAAAATCTCCTTCTCCCACATGACTCTTTGGTAGTCCCTCCTGCTTTTAAAAGATTAAAGGAAAGTGCGTGGGCACTTGAAGTGAGAAAAGAAACTCATTGATTAGTTTTGATTCTTATTTAAGGACAGCAGTTACTCTCTCTTACTACGTACTTTAAAGTTTTAAATAATTTTCACAAGGAAACCACCCATGTGTAATCAACAAAACTATAATCCTTGGCATAAATATGGAATATTATTAGTTTTAATTCAAGCGTGGCAGATTTGAAAAACAAGAAGAAGTGTAGAATGGAAGGATAAGCCAAGAGAAGATACTTAAAATGGGGAAGAATTTTAATAACTCCACAAAAGTTTATCCAAATGGCCAGTGAAAATATATTCAATCTCATTATTACTACTCAAGGAAATACAAATTAAAACCACAAGATACCATTACATACATATATATGACAGAACTTAATAATTGAAAATATGTACAAAGAGCAACATGATCTTTTATGTATTCTAATAGCAGTAAAATCTGTACTAGTTTGGAAAACTGCTTAGTATTATTTCTTAAACTTGAAGATATACATACTTGATGACAAAACATTTCTATCCCTGAATATGTACTACACAGTAATTAACTGCATAAGTCTACCAAGAGACATGCACAAGAATAAAATTATGTCATTTGCAGGTGTAATGGTGGAACTAGAAAACATCATGCTAAATGACATAAGCCAATTCCAAGAAACCAAAGGCTGAATATATTCTCTGATAAATGGATGCTGATCCACAGTGGGAGTGGGGGTAGGGAAGAATGAAGGACCTTTGGATAGCGCAAAGGAGAGTGAAGGGAGGGGTGAAGCATTGGGGATGGGAAGGACATTACAATTAAACAGACACTATTAGCTTATGTATATATGTATAATTACAGTACTGGTGTGACTCAGCACCATGTACACCCAAAGGAATGAGAATTTATGCTCCATTTGTGTACATTGTGTCAAAATGAATTTTGCTTTACTGTCATGTAAAACTACTTAGGACAAAAAATCACAGTACCTGGCACATAGTAGATGTTCAATAAATATTGTTAAAGTAATTTACACAAAAGAATGTTCATAATAGCAAGTTTTATCAGTAATAGAAAAACATTGTTGGGCTGGGCTTGTGGCTCACTTGTAGAGTTCTCACCTAGCAAGTGTGAGGCGCTGGGTTTGATCCTCAGCACCACAGAAAAATAAAATATAATAAAAGCATAAAAATTATCAACCATAAAAGAATAAATTACATCTTATGAAGAAAACTGGAAGAAAATTTAGTACAACACCATTATCAGTGATGCTTACATATAAGAGATGACAATATTCTTTTGTATATATGTACCACATTTTGTTTATCTGCTCATCTATTGATGAATTCTTGGGATTCCTTCCACCTTTTGGCTACCATGCACATCTCATTCTGTAAGGATTAGTGGTGTTGAGTACCTTTTTGGCCCTTTTTTTGGAAAAATATCTAGGTAAGTCCTTTGCCCATTCTCTAACCAGAATTTTAAAATAATTTATAAATAGAAATTCTTTATACATTCAGGACATGTATTGGAGACATGATTTTCATGATATTATTTAGTATTTTAGTACTAATTAGTACTCACTCAAAATAAGTTCAATTTCCTGTTACTTTGGAATGAGAATCATAAGAAATAAGGCTGGACTAGTGTGACTTAAGGTTATCACTTTCTTTAGGAATATAAAACACAATATCAGACCATATTTAAGCCACTGTTTTAATTTAAAGTGGCTATCTACTTCAGTGACAATAAAAATCTATTTGTGAAATTACTATTTAAATAGTTTTTGAATTTTATTTCCCCAAAGCACATACATTATATGGTCAGATGGAAAAACATTTATATAATGAGAAATTGTTAGATATCATACATACACAGTTGCCTAAAATTTATTTTCAAATACATTGTTGAATTGCTGTTACTGATAGCAATATTTTAAAGTTCTTTTTGTAGAAAACACTTTTCTTTTTTGTTCTTTACAAATTGGTCCCCTCCCATGGTTGATTATAAATCTTGTTTTTCATTTTTTTCCTCATATTAATTCATATGAAGCCTCTTTATAAAGATGAATTTTAGTTTTTAAAACATTCTTCAATCATTATTTAATAGGAAGAAGAAAATAATCTCATTTCCCAATTTACAAACTCTTTATGATACAATTTTATATTCACATGAAAATATCAAGTCTGTCCTTCATTGCTAAAGACATATGTACTCTCTGACTTCAGCAAATTTAGAGTAAGCATTGGTTCCTTTTTTAGGAGGTCTGTAGTTTAAAGCTTCAGGGGAAGGTGTATTGTTACACCTCCTAAACCTTTTAGGCACATGACTTCACTTCTCTGTACTTCACTTCCTTTATTTGTGCCATGTTTATGATAAAAAGGCTTACCTTACAGGGATGTAATAAAGATTAATAAGCTAATGCATAAGAGAACATGGACAGAGAAATGCAAAAACAGTCATCTTTCTTTGGTTTAATATCTAATTTTTAAGTGTTTATAAAATAAGTCATTTATTTTAGTAAATTCTGCCAGTTTGGGGGGGGGTACTTACCATGTGTAGGAACTCTAGTAAAAATGAATATAAATAAACTGTAAAATATCCACACAGGAATACTATAGAGCAGTTCAAATCAGTGATCAGATCTGATATCAACATGAATATCATTCAAAAATATAATGTTGAATGAAAAAAAGAAAGCTGTAAGCTCAAATATGATATGATGCCATTTACATAAAGTAGGCACATTAACAGGTAACAAAAGCATATAAAAAGGAAAGATATATATCAACATCTTAATAGGTGCCTGCTTAGAGGGAAGGAGGAAACTAGAGAATTTACACACAAGAGACTAACAATCCATGATGTTTTCTTTTTTAAAAATGTTTTTAGTTGTAGATGGACACAATACCTTTATGTTATTTATTTGTTTGTTTGCTTTTTAAAATATTTTTTAGTTGTTGATGGACATTTATTTTATTTATTTGTATGTGGTGCTGAGAACTGAACCCAGTGTCTCTTGCGTGCTAGGCAAGTGTGCTACCACTGAGTCACAACCCCAGCCCCTATGTTATTTATTTTTATGTGGTGCTAAGGATCAAAACAAATGACTCACACATGATAGGCACACTGAGCTACAGCCCAAGCCCATGATGTTCTTTTATTTAAAGGAAAATCTGAAGCAATTATGACAAACTCTCAACATATTAATTCTGGGAGATGTGTACGCAGGTATTTGCTATTTTATGCATTTTATCTTATAAAAATTGTGGGAAAATGAAAAAAAAGTCAATTTGAAAATAATAAATGGTGTTGAGCTGGATGGACCTATTTAGGAAGAGTAGTCAGGGAGATCTTCACCAAGAAGGTGACATAGAAGGGCTGGGACTGTAGCTCAGCAGTAGTGCACTTGCTGGCATGTGTAAGGCACTGGGTTCGATCCTCAGCACCACATTAAAGATATTCTGTGTCCATCTCCAACTAAAAAATATATATTAAAAAAAGAAGGTGACATATAAGCTGAAACCTGAGTTGAAAAATGCAAACCCTGCACAAAGTTCGGGGGGGGGGGTTTCCAGACAAAAGGAACCACATGCATAAGGGCTCTATGGAGGAAAAGAATTAAATATGTGTGCAGAATACAATAAAAATGGTGACCCATGTGGCTGAACTAAAGCAGGGATGTGGGTGAAGGGGTCAGCAGGTAGGTAGCACAAAGGTGAGGTGATACAAATTAACACCTTGGAGTCCAAGGTAAACTGAGATGGGATCCACTGAAGGGCTTGCAGATGCTATTATACTTTTATAACAGAGTTCCATCTGCTATTGGGACTATATTAGAAGGGATAAGAGAAGAAGGGAAACACCAGAGGAAGGCTGCTATGGTGATCCTAGTCACAGAGGATGGTGGCCTGACTTTATCATGGGGGTGGCAGTATCATTGAAGAGAAATGGATAATCAAAATATTTCAAAGATAGGTTGGCAGGACTTAACTGAAAACAGGATATTAGAACTGGGATGAGAAGAAAGTAATGGAAAGAACTTCTTCTTAATATAAAAATATTTGGTGTTTGCCCTTTTGTGCCCACTACTTTCAAGCATTCTATTAGATGTTGCTGAAAGATTAAAAAAAATTCCCAGCCCCTGAAACTGTTTTAAGAAAATGGAATGAACAAGCATATCAAACTCATGAAAATCTAACCTGTAAGAGTGAATGAATGTAAACGTAACCTGATGTCATTAAATTGGAGAGTGAGGAAGATCAGGTTAAATCACTCATGGAAAGTGAGTTGTGAAAAGTGAGTTGTGCACAGAAATTTGCGGTGTGGGTGGACAAAGGCAGAAGAAATGGCAAAGTAAAAACACAAACTTGAAAATAATTTGGTAAACAGCATACAAAAAAGCAGACTATACAGCCCTCAAACAAAAGAAAAACATAATTGGAGGTAAGAGAGGCTCTCAGGCCAGAAATAACAGCAAAATGTGTTTATTTTCTAGATAACATTTACTGAGTACTTTCTATGTATCACACATGCAACAAGGCATTAGCACCCATTATTCATTTAATTTTCTCAACGATCCCATTGGGTAGATACCATTATTAAAAAGAGGGAAGCTAAGGCTCAAGAGAGGTTAAATAGACATGGATTACCACTGGGGAAACAACAGAGGCAGAACAGAGTTATGTTTGCTGCCTCAGTCTACATGCTTAGCTGGTAAGCCAGGAGCCTAGAGGTGGTAGGCAGAACAGTTAGAGCAGGGAGTCTGAGGTTCCTGGGCCACTTAATAAAGTTGTTCTGCAAGTCACCTCCCTGTGCCTCAAATTTCTCATCTATAAACTGTGAATTATATCTTCCCATAACAATTCAACCTTTCCACCATGGTTGCACTCAAATAGCACCAACTGAAGGCATTGATCACTTCCCTGTTGCAAAATTCAGTGCAAAATTTTCAAAACTATCATTATTGTCTCTTCCTGAAAGCTGCCTACTACACCTCCCTGAAACACTCTTTCCTGGCTTCCATGACACCACTTGTTGCTATCTTTTCTACTTTTCTGGCTACTTTTTATAACCTACTTTTTAGGTTCATTCTCCTTCAGCAAGCTGAGGATCCTTACACCCATTCTTTTTCCACTCTCTCCTCTCTCCCAAAAAAATCTCATTCATCTCCATGGCTTAATTTACCACTTATATATCAATGACTCACAAGTTTATATCCTGCCACTTCAAACTTAACATATCCTTAACAGGGTGCTGTTGGATAGGAGAAATAAATTCTAATGTTCTATAACACAGTAGGTTAATAATGAGTGAAAACCTTTAATTGAATATTTCAAAATAGCTAGTGGAGAGGATTTTGAGGAACCCTACCACAAACAAACAAATACTTGCAGGGGTGGATATGCCAATTGCCACAGTCTAAGCATTAAATATTGTATACATGTAATGAAATGTCACATTGTGCCCCATAAATATGTACAATTACTATGCAACAATTAAAAATTTAATAACATTTTTTAAAATTAACACATCCAAGATCAAACTATTCATTATTCCCTCTCCCTGCCCCAAACTTGGTCATATTCCAGTCTTCTCTACCTCAGTAAAAGGCACCTCATCCATCTATCTGCACAAATCAGGCATTCAGGAGCTGACCTTCATACTGTTCACATGCAAAACTCCACATCAAATTTATTACCAAGCTTTGATGATATTTCTCTCTTAATCCTACCCCAATTGCTATCATCAGCGAAGCTACCACCATATCTTGCCTGAAATATTCTAATAACAACCTACTAATCAGTTTCCCCTCATCCACTGTGACCCATACAATTCACTCAGAATGATGTTCTCAAAATGTCAGTGTAAGCCAATTGCTCTCATCTCCACATAAAACCCATTAACATTTGCCCCTTACTCAAAAATGGCCTGCAAGGCCTGTATGGCCTGACTGTGGCCACTTCCCAGCCTCGTCTCACATCACTCCCTACTTCTTTAGTACAATCCTGTTAAATCAGCCTTCTCTATATTCCTTGGCCACATAATGCTTCTACCCACCAAAGGGCCTCTGCACATGCTATCTTTCATCCTGGAATACTTGTCCTACAACACTTTTTCTAATTAACTCCAGCCCATACTCTGCAGACTCAAGGGCTATGGGTTCTGGAATCCTGTTTCATTCTAGGTCAAGGGCCTTCCACTGCTATCAGCACTCAGAAATTTATGTTTCTTTTCTTAGCACTTATTTTCTTCAGAATGGCATAAATATTCACTTGGCCATTTGATTAATTGCTCTCACTTTCCAAAATGAAAACTCCATGAAGACAAAATCCTTGAATACTTACTCTTACCATCAATTCTCCAATACCAGAACCATGCCTGATACCTAGTAGGTGCTCAATACCTTGCACAAACGCTTCCTCTGGGTAGTTCTAAGAAACAATAGTAGAAGGACTACACTATGCTAAGGACTTTGTAACTGAAGCCCACTGTTACCTCTGACACTATCATCTTCTGACAAGGAAGAATGACATGCTCAAAGCAAATGAGTGGGTGAACATGGCACCCTTGGTGTCTATTCTAGGGCCTTCTCCAGTGCAAATGCTGGCATTTCCATGTGGTTTTGTACCTACAGAAGATCCTTTCCCTTGTTTACTAGTAAGTAATCATGAGTTTTGTCTTCCAAGCTCTTGCTCTAGTTTTATTGGAATCATTAGCTAAGGTTTTCATCTCAAGCTGGCAGGTCACTAGCAATGTCATTTGTCTCCATTTCCCTCCATGGTACACACTCAGCAAATATTACTTGAAGAATTTCTGGCTATGAGGCAAGAACCAGTAATTGAATTAAATATTTTCACTGTCTCTAAGTCAGTCTGCTGAAAACAAATTATTTTCTCTGCCCTATCAGGACACAATTAAAGAAGAAATATCCAGATTTTTTCTGTGGTTAAATTATCAGCTGTCCATTGCATCATGCCATGCAGTCCAACGTAAATAGAACATGTACCCTTCCCTGTTGGCCAGTGCTCAGAAATATTACATGTGGTCTCAAGAACAATGTACATTATTAATAGCCTATGAGCTTATGCCTTTCCCCACCCACCCCCAACTGTTCTCCCTACCACCCTCCTGCACAGGGCTGAAAATGTTGCCTGCCACTACATCAGCATGGGAAAAAATACTGAAACAAATATAGACAAATGTCTGATAATCCAAATTATGAAAGAAACCTAATAGCTTTTGTTCTACTCCCATCCTTACTCAACTCAGCCTCATCACTAGTTTCAAACCATCAAAGCTTTTGTTAAATGTAAAAAAGCCAATAAAAATAGGTAACAGAAAAATAAGCCCCAATCTATAAGGAAGAATTAGTAACTAGAACAATTCCAAAGATTACATATAAACTGTTTCTGGAAATCACTCATGCTTTGCTGTCCTTTTTTAAATGTGATTAGTGATTCACTTTTCATTTACATTCCATTTCAGACTGCTTTTCAAAAGAGAGGGAATTTTCAAAGAAAAAGTTTAGATTTTTGAGACTGACACATTGAAGTTTAATATTGGGATATAAACTAATTCAACCAAAAAAAATAATAATAAAAAGGAAAAAGCTGAAAATCCAACAGTAGCACTCAATTTCAAAGGAGGGACAACATCTCTAAAACAATGACTACAGGGCTCAGGAATCTCTGGATAAAATCAAACAGCTTCTTCACAAATATATACATACGCAAAAAAACTATTCTCCCCAACTTCCAAAACTCCTACAACTTACCAAACTCAGGTCACTGCAATTTTACACAGTATTTATGATCTGGTGAAATGACACAGGCTTACTCTGCTCACTAACATGATGAAACACAAACAGAAAGAGCTAATTCTATTAGTTTTCCCTCAGTTAATCAGTCCTAAGCCATAAGCCCAGCAAGTTTGTTTTGTTTTTAAATTTGACATGGATATACCTTTAATGTGCCTGACTATACGCTTCGAGCCACCATACAGCACTGACAAAAGTAAATTCTTCCAATTAGCAATAAATATACCCAGCATGGCTAAAGTAGGGAAATAGTGTAGTAAAATGTTATACACTGCAGATGCAAACACTTGGGCATCTGATTAATTTGGGGTTGGGGAGGAGGAAATATGCAAGGTTGTCAAAAGCTGCCATGCCACTCATAAATATATTATCTGAGCAGATGAGAAAGGAGAAAACCTACGGGGGAGAAAAGGTCAGTATTTTAATTTTTAGCAATTCTTTCTCTTCAATCCATTTACTTACAATTTATGAAAAGAGAAAAATGGATACAGGGGGAGAAAAAGTGAAGTTATATGGTATTTTCCTCTTAGAGTAGTTTTATCCTGGAAATAACCTATGCAGACTGACTGTATAACCAGACAATTAAAGCGTACACCAGTTTCTATGCCACTGGTGAATAGTAATTAATAACTTCACACTTTTTGTCTCTTAACAAGAAGGGAATGGCACTTTCAAAATCATTACTGCTCTGTCATCTTGGTTCATTGCCAAAGCAAGGAGCTTCAGAACACCTGTCAAATAACACGCAGCTTGTGGAAAAGAAACATATACCAAAATAGGATCATATAAAATTTTCATGTATGTAGAGAATGGAATGAATTTGGGTTAACAAAAAGTCACTCATTCTGACAAGCTTTGGGGGAAGAAAGGAAGAGATTTCCAAAGAATGTATATGACTGGAGTCAATATAATGAAAATCTACCTCAGCAGTGATCAGTGGCATCAACACAAAGTCTAATAGTAGTTATATTCTCAGCCTTAGCCACATTTCCAATTGTTTCAGTAATTAAAAGGACAAAATGCCTCTGCCTTCTCAAATAAGAATGCCTAAGTCAAATGTTTAACTATCCTTTTCCTTATTCTGAGTATCCTGTCCATTCTTATAAACTAAAAATAGGTTTCCATACCAAGATTCTGTTAAAAATATTCATCACCTCACATACACCCATCTATAACTGCAAAAACATGTAGGTGAGTATCATCCCAGAGGTAAGGCAAATAAACATCTATTGCATGGTGCACAGGCCAAGATCAAATACAAACATTTAAAGCATGATCCCTGAACCATTAAACAGAAGTGGAGATTAGAAAATATAGAAATAATTTGAAGTATAGGCTTTCCTTTTATTTTTATGTTTGTTAATTAAAAAAATCAATTTAAGTACTGATACTAATTTTGTGCAGATCCATTTTAAATATAATAATAAAAAATTCAACGTATAGGTGAAAAAAGAAGCCAAACCCCATTAGCACATAGTAGGTACTAAGTTTTGTTTGTTTTAATGAACAGTTGACTATTACATGTTCTCAGTATACCATATGCTATGTGAGATTGCTTTTGTTGATGGAATTACTAATTATAAACAATATGACTTTGTAATGTCTAGTCGCTGGACAAAACTGGGACTGTCTTCATCTTTGCACTGCCAGCAGCAATTACAGCATGGAGGACATGCTGGAGACTTTCCTTGAAGATTACTGAATCCATGGAAGAACGAAGTTTCTGATAATTAGTGTTTGGCTAAGTTCAATCATTTACTAACCTGAAGGGAAGGAAATCAGGAAAAAGACCCAAAGACAATCACAAAAGTAAGATATTTTGCATATAAATGTTTGGTTAAGAACTGTCAAGAAGGTTACTACATTGATGGAGCAGCATACTTCCTAGCACTCAGCAGGTACATAAAGCTGATACATTATGTCCTCCAAAGCAAACCCAGGATAACTGATCACTCTATTTTACAATTCTAAAGAAATTTTATATTTATTATCCAACTGAAATACGTCTTAAAAAAGAGCATAAAAAGTACATTATGCTAATTGGAAAGTGGCATTATGAGAGCAATTGTATGGATCATATGCACACATTATAGGCATTGGAATGATTAACTTACATCTGTGTTTTAGGGGTAACAAGCCTCCACAGGGGTTCACTACTACTTAGTTGACTGACTTCAAAAAGCAGACAAACTGAATTATGTACACTCTATAGTTAACCTTGTCAGTCTTTGAACAGCATCAATGAAAATCAATTTTCCACTTTCCTGCTCCACCAAAAAAATTTCCAACTTCTAAGATTAAAAATTCAGCTTCTAAGATTAATAGCCTGTGATGAAAAAGTACCTGTGTGGTCCAACATGGCATTCAAGCCACAAGACGACTGCCAGCTGGCCTGGTTACCTTCACAGCACATGCCAGAAAGCTGGTTGACAATGGATATATTTGATCAGAACAGGGCTTTGGTTGTAAATTTGTGCAGTGCTTACCCTCCACATTATGCCATGCAAATGTGCAAGTAATTGCCCTGGCTCTAAAATTCCATTGAGGCTCAAAAAAGCTCCTTTGGAGGAAAATAAGAATTAAAAATAGTTCAAGGAGGGACAAGAAGACTGAAGAAAGGGAAAGCAAGCCACAAGTACAGACTCTGACATTTACAACTTCACAAAAGCAAGTAAAACATTAAGCAGGGAATTAGATTATGTGTCTTTCTTGAAAGCTTTCCCCAAGTAAACAGACTTTCAGAAAATTGTTGCTACTACAAGGGTCCCCATTAATGAAAACACAGCCTGGGAAAGAAACAATCTGTCTCCAACACTTCTGATTGAAATGTTTAAATGAAGAGAACTAAACCCTCTACAGAGTCTGGAACAAAATCCTCAAATTTAAAATTAAATTTTGACATGGGTACTGCTATAGTTTAGATATGAGGTGTCACCCGAAAGTTGCTGTTAATGCAAGGATATTCAGAGCTGAAATGACTGGATTGAGAAAGTTCTAACCTAATCAGTCCATCCTACTTTGAAGGGATTGGCTAGATGCTAATTGCAGGCACATGGGGCATGACTGTAGAAGGTGAGTCACTGAAGATGTTCCACAAGGCTGCATCTTCCCTGTTATCATCCTTCCCTGCTTCCTGATACCACCATAAACTGAGCAGCTTTCCTCTGCTGGGCCCTTCCCTTGCGATGTGCTGCCTCATCTTGGGCCCAGAACAAAGGAGTTGGATATCTGTGGGTTGAGACCTCTAAAACCATCAGCACCAAATAAGCTTTTCTTCAGTTACTCTTTTCTGGTATTTTGGTTAAAGTGATTAAAAAACAAACAAACACTAAAACAGGTGCTCAGACAAAGGGGGTTGGGGGGATTAGAGAGACAGTCTTTTAAACCAAGGATGCTGGAACAATTTGATATCAAGAATGAAATTGGATGTGTACCTCATGCCCTATGTAAGAATTATTCAAAGAGGATCTAAATTTAAGAACTAAAACTAAAGACTTTTATAAGAAAATACAGGAGTAGAAATCAGGGATGTAATTAAAAAAATACTTAGAGGTAAATGAGAAAACTGATGCAACATATCAAAACCTCTCGGACAATATAAGGTAGCGCTAGAAGGAAAGTTCAATGCACTGAGCTCATTCATTAAAAGAACAGAAAGTCAACAAATAAATAACCTAATATTATACCTCAAAGCCCTAGAAAAAGAAGAACAAATCAACACCAAAAGCAGGAAAGACAGGAAAATAATTAAAATCAGATCTGAAATCAATGAAACTAAAACAACAACAAAAAATCCAAAAAAATTGACAAAATAGTTGTTTTTTTGAAAAAATAAATTGATAAACCCTTAGCCAAGCTAACAAAGAGAAAGAAAGAAAACTCAAATTACTAAAATTTGTGATGAAAAAGAAAACACAGCAGTATATCTTGACCTTAGATTAAGAAATGGTTCCTTAGATATAATGAAAAGAAAAGGCACCAAAATAAAAATAGATAAACTTAAGTTCATCAAAATAAAAACTTTTGTGCTTCAAAGGACACTATCAAGATAGAGAAAGACAGCTTAAAGAAACAGTGAAAATATTTGCAAATCATATCTGATAAGAGTCTATAATCCAGAATACTTGAATATTGAGAAGTGACATCATAACAACATATATCCATGCGATGGAATGTTATTTGGCCAAAAAAATGGAATGAAATATTGATACATGCTACAATATGAATGAACTCTGAAAACTTGTAAAGTCAAAGAAGCCAGTCACAAAAGATCACACACTCTGATTCAATATAAAAATCCAGAACAACAACAACAACAAAAATCCAGAACAAACATATCTGCAGAGAAAAAAGGTAGTTTGGTCATTATCTAGGATTGGTGAGGCTCGGAGTAAGAAATGGAAAGTGACTGCTATTAATTATAGTGCTTCTTTTGAAAATGTTCTAAAATGGACTTTGGTAAAGATTGTAAAATTAAATATACTCAAAAGTGGTGAATGTCATACTTTATGAGAATTGTATGGCATACTTTATGTGAATCATATCTCAATAAAATTATTATATAAAGTTTAAAAATTTTAAAAAAGATTTCACAGAAGTAATCTCAATTCCTTTAACATATAGCACTTCTGCATAGATGAGTAAAATAAAGCCCAGTAAAAGGTCCAGCATTAGCACTTCTTTCAATCATTCACTTGTTCATTTATTCATTCAGTAAATATTTAATAAATATTTCAGTAAACACTTATTCTCAGTAAATATTTAATAAGCACATATTATGATTCAGTTAATATTTAGTATT
Source organism: Urocitellus parryii (assembly GCF_045843805.1). NCBI lineage: Eukaryota > Metazoa > Chordata > Mammalia > Rodentia > Sciuridae > Urocitellus > Urocitellus parryii. Next base: position 315,076 of record NW_027554208.1, read on the forward strand.
TATTAAGCCATGTATTACGACCAGGTGTTTTTCTAGGCATTAGAGAGAAAGACAAAAATCCCTGAGCATAGGAAGTATACCTCCAGAGGGAATATGGTGGAGAAAATACGCAATATTAGAAAGAAAAATATAGTGTGGTAGAAGAAGATAAGTATTTAAGGAAAATAAGGAGAGTGAGGAAATTAGGAGATGTTAAGAACTTACAATTTTAAGACTAGTGTTCAGGCTAGGCCTCATTTGAAAAGATGACGTCTGAATAAAACAAGAAAATAGGTGAGGAAGTGAGGTATGAGATATATGGAAGTGAAAATAAGTAGTGGATATCACAAAGGCTCAGGTGGAAGCATGCCCAGAAAGACCAGAGTGAAGATGGAGAAGACAAGAAAGAGACAAAGTCAGACAAGTAACAGGAAGCCAAATCTTATAAGGTCTTGGTAGTAAAGACATTTTGCAGAAGGAGATGGGACTTTTCATTTTAATGAGATCACTCTAAACAGCGAATTGAGAGTAGACTGAAGGGAAAAGAGCAAAAACAAAGGTCACTAAGTATTTTACTGACATAATTGAGACAAGAGTTGATGGTACCTTGAACTAGAGAGACAGTAGTAGAGCTGTCCAGGTGAAGTTAGATTCTGATATACAGACACATTCATCTAGAGAGGCAGATGGCTATGAATTAGAGACAAACAGAAAAGTCAAAGAAAAATGGTAAGGTTTCTGAACTGAGCAACTTATAAGATGACTTTACACATTAAGTACTAAACACGTATAAAGCACCCAATTATGCCAAATCTACTTTACTGTGTCCTGTAATACTAGAAAATCAGTGATATATCTGTTCAAGATGTAGGTGAGCATGTAATTTACTACAGTTTTAACTATGAGCCTCTATGTAGAATTTTTTTGGGGGGGAGGTCATTTTAGTCCAATACTTAATAAATACAAAAGACTGAGGCACATCTGTAATTACATAAAATACTAATATGGTACATTTCACTAGGGTCCTCTGGACAAAGAGATGCAGCAATATTAAGCAGAACGTCTGAAGCAGACAGGCACTCACTCTCTCCCTTGTTCAACCTAAAGGAAAATTAGCATCTGTAGAGTCCATTCCAGTCTTGACTGTAATCTAACCCAAAGGGAGAGTAGCCTATAAAAAGAACTTCTGACCTTCCCCTTCATCTGCTTTCCTTAACCATGCAAGAGGAAGCAAGTCTCAGATGTGACTGTGAAGGGAGGGTGGTGTGACTATGAGGAAGAGCACGAGAGAATTTAGATTGAGAGTGAGGAAATCCCATCTTCCTTAATGAAAGGAGGCCCTAGAACTTTGAAGGTTAGTACTGACAAAAGATTCTGAAAGATTGGAGAAGACAACCCATAACCCCAGGACCATCTCCTACTACCTCTGACATCTAGTGGTATAATGTGGGAGGGAGGGTTGCTCCTTTTCTGACAGAGACATGTATCACCATTGCAAATGGGCCCATGCCTGAATTTCCCCAAGCTCAGATGAGATAAATATATTCAAAAACTTCAGTAAATACAAGGGAAATAAGTCTAAATGGTCTTTGATGAAGCTTTCTTCTCTTATGCACACAGATCCCAGCCCATTTTTCACAGAGATCTAAGATAAGAATTGAGCCTATCTTTCTCTTCCCAGCTGTCTCTAACATCAACTGTTTTATGTCCACCTAAACTTAGACCTTTCAAAGTCCAAAACCCTAAAGGACACACAGAGGTCAATGTTACAGATATCTTGGAGGTGCTAGTTTCCAACTATTAAGACACGAGGATAAGGTCATGCTAAATTTGTCTCAAGTCTAAAGTTTTGGCTATTTTGAAAGAAATAGTTTCAAGTATAAAGAGTACTTCAAATCAGGTCTAAGTGTAATTCATTTACTTCTATAAATGTAATACAGTGTTATAATAAAAGACTATATGTTTATATAATAGACTATTATATATATATATATTATATGATTATGCATTATGACAATAAGTATATATAAAAATAAATATGTATGCATTATTTAATTTTTGGTCACTGTATTTCTCTCAAATTATTTAAAGTCTAAGTTATCATAACCTGGACTGGACTTCCATGGGCTGTTTCCCAAGTGGAGCTTCTTCTTCTCATCTTGATATTTAGCAACATCACTCTCATCAATTTTTAGAGAGGATAGAGACAAATGGACAAGAAAATGGAGATGTTCCTTAGTACAAGTTCATCAATATAAATGATCTGCAGTTAAAATGCCACTTACTTGACTGCAGAAGTTGTTTCTATAGAATTTAATGACATATGACAAGAACCAAGCCTCTAAAATAACTATTAATTTGTACTAAGTACTTCAACTTATTCCATCTGAATCACCACAAATTCTGAGCTATTAGAATACAAATTAATAAAACTGAATACTACTGCATTATCAGATCTGAAGAAATGCAAAGAATTGAGAATCTAAATGTTCCTGAAATATGACAATAAAAAGGGAATAGAGCTGGGGTTGTAGCTTAGTGGTAGAGCATTTGCCTAGCATGTGTGGGGCACTAGGTTCAGTTCTCAGCACCGCATATAAATAAATAAAGGTCCATTGACAAGTAAAAAAAAAAATTAAAGGGAATAGAAGTTTCTTTGGTCTTGAATTTTATACTATAAACAACTTCAAAAGTGGTAAATTAAAAAAAAATGATAAGTAATCTATGACCACTGAAAAAGGATATTACTTTTTCTTTTATAAAATATGTCTGCTAAAATATATTAAGCCCTCATTTTATTCTTTAAAAAAAATCTCACATTAATCTTGTATTTAAAAAATCAAAATGTTAATAGGCCAGTTGAAATAAAAAATGGTCTTAATGGTGACTATTACAATTCTAGAAACAGAATGAGAACTTGCTTTCCTACCACTCATGTGGTTTCCATGGGTCTGGTCTGTGAATTCTTTATTTTAGGTGACAAAAGCATACATTTTTAAGGCTTATATATATATAAAGCAACAGTTCTTTACCAGTTTCACATCAAGTATGTGAGAATCTCTTAAATGCTTTGCACTTTCTTCCCCAAAAATGCACACATAGGCACGACATACAAAATGTTACATAAAATTTTCAGTATTCACAGATCTCCCCTTAGTGCTGTACTTGATTGATAAGATGTTCACATACAACAATCAAAGAATGAGTAAATTTCAAAATTTGTATTTTTTATGTCCAAAAGATGTTTTCATTCCTTCTTCCTACCTTTAATTTCCTCAATTTCACCAACTATGCCTGGCAATATTCAAAACCAGAGTTATTCTTCTGTTACACATGATTATCTTTTAGACCAGGACCAGCAAACTTTTTCTGAAAGGGTAGACAATATGTGTTTCAGGCCTTTCAGGTCACTCAATCTCTGTGGCAACTAAACTGCACACATACTCCTACCTTACAAAAAGGAAAAAAAATAAGAAAAGAAAAACATAGGGAAGAACAACAAAATCAACCCTGAGAATGTAGTTACCTTAGAGGAAGACAAAAAATAAATGATAGAAGGTATGGAGAAAATGGTCTTTAGTTGTCTCTATAATATTTTACTACTTTTAATTTTAAAGGAAAAATGCTAATTTTAAGAAAAAAAGATTGGAAAAGTAAAATCTCCACCTACATTCTAGGTTAAAATGGAGGACTCCCTTAACAATTATAAGATTCTATTTTACCACTGACATCAACAAAGGCTAGAGCCTTCTGTCCCAGTTCCATTCCCAAGGCTCCTGATAAGTGCTCCCATATCACCAAGAGGATCCCAGAAAGCCTTAGTCAAGATTGTAATGTTTGCATGTAAGGATTTGGACACATTTTCTAGATGAACAAATTTCATTTCTGAGCACAACTGTAAGCTATAGTCAGTTGGCAAACAGGCTGGCAAGGACTCATTTCAGCCTACTGGGTGGGAAAATGAAAATGCATGGACTCTACGCCCAAATATTAGAGCACACACTCACTTGAAAATGCAATGAGAAATCCAAATCAAAAATAATTTTCTCAAGAGTGCAGAAATAACAGAATGCAGAAATAAAACAATACCAATGTCAGTAAGTACTAATTATTCCATAAAGACAAATACAACCATTATGCTAAGGATTATGCAATGAGTATGCTTATAAATATATAGTAAGTTTTAAATCCCTTAATAAAAAAAACAAATTCAAAGAAGCAAAATTATATATCAAAATCATTTCTTATTTTCTCTAGATCAGCTTCTAGTACTGTGACTGAGGGAATAGTATATTGTGCCTCCATGGTCAGAGACATATTAGTTACTTGGTAGAAGCATTAGCTTACTATAATAAGTTAAATAATTAGTCTCATGAATAAAACTTGCAATTCAAATATCATCATTATTTTAAACACTAAACAGACTAGACGATTATAATCTTTTGGACAATTTTAACCTTTTATTAATAGTTTCATGAATAATAAAAGTCTAAAATGTGGACAGATTTAAGTCACTAAATGGCCTTCGCTATTGTTCACAGAATAAAATACTTAATTGATTAATGATCTTAGGGTGTCTATAGCCATCTAGTGAACAATCACTTCAATTACCACACCAGACACTTGACAACTGATAAGTTTTCATTATAGTTTAAATATACATGCCCACTTAGTGCTGTAGGCTGACCCAATTTCTTTTTTATGTTCTACTCAATACACTGAGAACAAATACAGATACAGATGGTATTTGTAGTGATTCACTTTTGAGTGTCTATAAACAATGTTTCCATATTCTCTGGAAACACTAACTTCCGTTATTCTTAAATAACTTTTCACACTGTAAGGTCTCTCATACAATTTCTTAATCATTAATCCTCTACCGCTGAGCAATTAAAAATCATGGGGGAGTTTCAGGATGAAAGATCACACCTGTGAAAAGACAATATTGATGCCCATTTGACACAACTATTAGCACTTTTATTATAAACCTATTTTTAAAGTACAATTTGCAATTACTGAGTACTCAAGTAGCCATAATATATTTGATTACAGAAATTATTAGTTCACCAGAGCCAAACATGCATGATTCCAACAAAACTGAACACACAAAAAATAGGCTTAAAAAATTAAAGGAAGGGGGAACTTCAAGGACTCCCAGACTATGCATTAATCCATCTCCAAATGCAAATTTTTATTTTTGCAAAGGTATGCCATCAGGTTTCCTTCTAATTAATTTCTGCTCTAACCTTAATATAAGGAATTGAAAAGCAAACTACTAATAAGTTCTTCAAGTTATTATTTTTTGTCCATTTCATCTTATCACCAAAAAAAAAACATTTAATAAGTTATGAAAGTATTCCAAAATCTCCTTAAAAGGACTCTCATTTTACACTTTATCCTACCTATTGTTATCCCTTTAATAACTAAGAGATGCTTGAAAATCACAGCCTTATCAGTACATATGAAAAATTCTAGCAAACACAAAGAGAGATTATCACATAGACTATTTCCATCTGCTATTTCTAATAATTACCACCAATACTTTAACAATCATTTTTATCTTAGCAAATAATTTGTGTAGAGGACTTTGAATCTTCTAGAATATTTCCAGGGAGGAGTTGTATAATTATTATTTCTCATTAACCTCATATTAAAGACCTACTTCCCATAGGTGCAATATTCATCATGATTTACTGAAAGGAATAAGGGGGGAAGGGACAGAAACAAACAATTCAAATCACATGATTATTTATACATTTGTCTGAAATTCTTTGTTTTTTAGTGAGTCGAGTAGGGGTTTTTAAATGATTTATTTAGTAAAAATTTGTTGTTGGGGCTGGAGATATGGCTCAAGCGGTAGCGCGCTCGCCTGGCATGCGTGCAGCCCGGGTTCGATCCTCAGCACCACATACAAACAAAGATGTTGTGTCCGCCGAAAAAAACTAAAAAATTGAGCTTAGGCTCCCTATTAAAAATCTAGCTAAACCAAAATATTGCCCTTAAAATACAATGGATTAGGGGAGTGGGGGAGATTATTGGACAAATTTGGGGCTTATCATTATCAACAGTGCCCTTTTAAGCTTGTGGATTTCTGAGCCAATGCAGAAAATGTAACAACAGGGATTTCCCAACAGCAAGAGGCACTCTCCAAGGGAGTAAATTGTCAACTATTGCCTCTCATGAGAAACTTAAGAGTAACCTTGATCCAATCTCAATAGTCAACCCATGTATTATCACCCAGTTGGGGCATAGTGAGTGCATTTCCAAATACAAAAATAAGATGGTATTCTATCAGAAGCCACTGGATACATATACAGAAATAAAATTTAAATAATTTTGAAGTAAGCTTAGCCTAAGAAACTGAAAACATCCTTCTCTCACTTCAACTAGTCCCTAAAGCATCTATATCTTTCTAATGTAAAAAAAGGTCTATGTCTTATGATGAATATCAAAAACGATGACCTTCTAGAACTAAGAGGCAGAATATAAAGCAGAACCACAGTCATGAAAGATGTTCTGATATGGAGGAGATAGACCTAATTCCATAAAAGATAATCAGAAAGACATGATTCAAATTCAAAATAGCTACTTGTTATCCTTTACCTCTTTGGGGTTTTAGCTTCCTCTGCAAAAGGGGACATTAATACCCATGTCAAAAGACTCTTAGTGGTTTTTATAAAACAATGCAAATAGGTTCTAACATATCACTAGCATTCAATAAAAGCTTTGCCCTTCCTTGCTGTGCCCTAAGCCAAGACAGTGCTGCCAACAAAAGAATGACTCTAAACATCCTGATGTTTGTTTCATAATAATTAGATATGCACTATCCAATAAAGTAGCACTAGTCACATGCAGCTATTTAAGTTCATTTTAATTATAATTAAATAAATCTAAAAATTCCAGTTCTTCAGTCAGTTAGTGCTACAGGTTTCATGGCTAGAGACAATTGTATTGGATAGTACAGATAGACAACATTTCATTACCTTCAAATCCTACTGGATAGAGCTGATATAGACTCTAAAGCAGGGGTCAGAAAACTTTTTTTTTCTGAAAGTGCCAAACAGCAAATTATTTAGGCTTTGCTGACCATGCAAGATTCTATCTTTTTTTTTATTGGTTGTTCAAAACATTACAAAGCTCTTGATGTATCATATTTCATACATTAGATTCAAGTGGGTTATGAACTCCCATTTTTACCCCAAATACAGATTGCAGAATCACATCGGTTACACATCCACATTTTTACATAATGCCATATTAGTGATTGTTGTATTCTGCTACCTTTCCTATCCTCAACTACCCCCCCTCCCCTCCCCTCCCATCTTCTCTCTCTACGCCATCTACTGTAATTCATTTCTCTCCTTGTTTATTTTTCCATTCCCCTCACAACCTCTTATATGTAATTTTGTATAACAATGAGGGTCTCCTTCCATTTCCATGCAATATCCCTTTTCTCTCTCTTTCCCTCCCACCTCATGTCTCTGTTTAATGTTAATCTTTTCCTCCTGCTCTTCCTCCCTACTCTGTTCTTAGTTGCTCTCATTATATCAAAGAAGACATTTGGCATTTGTTTTTTAGGGATTGGCTAGCTTCACTTAGCATAATCTGCTCTAGTGCCATCCATTTCCCTGCAAATTCCATGATTTTGTCATTTTTTAGTGCTGCGTAATACTCCATGGTGTATGCAGAAAAAGCATTTGACAAAGTACAGCATCTCTTTATGTTCAAAACATTAGAAAAACTAGGGATAACAGGAACTTACCTCAACATTGTAAAAGCTGTCTATGCTAAGCCTCAAGATTCTATCTTAACTACTCAACTCTGCTATTACCACATAAAAGCAGTCACAGATGATACATAAATGAATGATCTTGGCTCTGTTTCAATAAAATCTCATTTACAAAAATAGACGGCAGGCTAGATTTGGCCCAGCAGGGCATAGTTTGCCAAACCCTGCTCTAGAGTATTCCATGCCCAGACCCCAATACAAGCATTCTACCCAGAACCACTATCTACCACCTTTAAGAATGAGTGGTCTTGGCTGGGGACGTGGCTCAAGCGGTAGCGCGCTCGTCTGGCATGCGTGTGGCCCGGGTTCGATCCTCAGCACCACATACCAACAAAGATGTTGTGTCTGCCGAGAACTAAAAATATAAAAAAATAAATATTAAAAATTCTCTCTCTCTCTCTCTCTCTCTCTCTCTCTCTCTCTCTCTCTCTCTCTCCTGTCTCACTCTCTCTTTAAAAAAAAAAGAATGAGTAGTCTTACATTCACTGACAGGAAATAGCAGTTTAATGGAGTCAAATGAATTTAATATTTACCATAACTATTCTTTTACAAATCAAAAATAATCATGTACATAGTACTAAACAGATGAAGTTTATAGTGTTCATAAAGTCATAGTACCTAAAATGTGTTTGGTATCTGGTCTATCATTGTAAAGCAGATACTCTCCATCCACATAAAGCCAGCCTGACATACTCCTGGAATTCTGAATTTACACACCCAATTAACTGCCTGCTTAATATGCCTGGAGATCTATTACTCATCTCAAAGGCAACACATACAAGAAGGAACTCTTAATCCTTTAGTAAAAGGCTACATTGGCTTTCCTCCTGACTCCCACCTTTCCCTCACAAATACCGATAGTTAAACTCGGTACCAAAAACTAGCTCCCTTATGTTTCCTCTTCAAAAAAGGCCTAACCTGACCAATCTAAACTAGTCATATAAACATTCTCTAGGCCACTGCCCTGTTTTAATTATCTGCAGAGCATTTACTTCTGTCCTAATATCTTAGTTTTTTAATGTTTGTGTATTCATTTAATTACTGTTTGTTTAACTAAAGTATCTTCTTCATAATAGCCCAGGCCTCAAAAACATGTCTCCCTGCCCCCATCATCCTAGGAAGAATACAAGCTTTACAATAACAGATACCTATATTTTTGCTTAATTCTCTATCCCCAGTGACTAGAACAAAGTTTGGCACATAGATGTTCAATAATTACCCCCCACCCATGAATGAATAAATTTTTATTTAAATGCCTATGTCTTAAACTTTTTCTAAAAAGTGGGTATTTAAATCTAGATAACTAGGGAGCAAACTTGTCTCTCCCACACTACAAAATATATAGTTAAAAATACTCTAATATTTAGAGATGTGAATATGATTACATGATTTACCTCTCTTCCTTTGTATGTCACCAAGGCAGCCAGTGGTTTGGCGTAAAATCTGCTGTAGGAAAATCCCAGGCAACCGTACATACTGTTCGCTGTGAGCTTCAAAGCCTTCTGTTGAATGTCATACTGCAGGCCACACAAGGACGAAAGACAAACAACAATATTTGCAGATGCTTAAGAATTACATTAGGTATCTTTCTAGATCACCAATGAGAAAAAGAACCCCTCAATATCCCTGAAATAAAAAGAGCCCTTAAAATACTCTGTCTTCCAAGGTCTATGATGCCCTAACCTCCTGGAAGCAAGCATATATAGACTCCAAAGTTTCCAGAATTCAGAAAGATCTTGCACAGATACATCCATTGCAGATAGAAGTACCTCCTATTCTGAGGCAGTCTAGTGTTTTTGAATGGCAACTTACCCACAAATAAAATAAGCACATGTGCTTGCCCATAGCATCTTGAGTGTTTGTACTATTATATACTATTCCTAAATAATCAAATTGTAAAAGCTGAAATTTTCATTCAGACGTCTCTTAGTGAAAAAATATACCTGAAGAACAAGATCTGGGTTTAAATCTTGCTGTTTCATTAGCTGTTTGACTTGTTTTCTCCGTTCTACCAGTTTCCGGATTTCTCTGGGCAAAATGCCCATTTCTAAGCTTGGATCTGGCAACTCAGGGATCTGTTCTTGTTCTCCATCCTGATAAACACACAACAGAAATTTTCAGAGAGTAAAACTTCAGTAAAATAAAATTCTAAAATAATATTTGGTAGGCACTTTACCCCATGATCACATCTTTAAAAGCTTCTTTCTTATATGAGTAAAGATTAACGTTCCCTAAGAAAGAGTTGAACAGATTGCAGACCATGGCCCTTCCCACTACCACCTTCCTCCCACCCGTGTTCTATCAGCCTGTCATTCCCAATATCTCCCACCCCTGTAGTTACTCACAAATTTTGATTTCATTTAAAGGGATGGGTTTTTACACATGCTACCATCCTCTTCAACAAGATTGAGGAGCAACATGTTTGGGGAAATTGCTTTTAAAATACAAACGCTCAGACAGACTTCTAGGATTTAAAAAAAATAACCAGCAGCTAAACTACCATTTTAAAGCATTTGTACGACCAAACAAAATGCTATAGAAATTTAAAACTATGGAGAATCATAGCAATTATTGTAAATGTTTTAGACTAAAAATAAAAAGCTAAATACTAAACTAGCAAATTTCTTTTAAGAATTTGAAGCACATTTAAATAGGCCATGACATTTCTAAAAATTAATACAAATATATTCCTTAGCACTGATGTTATACTTTTTACCTATAAATTGCTTTACAATTGGCAGAAGAATAGCAACATTTTCAAAAAGCAACCAGCAGTCTTCTTATATTAAAATTTACAGCAGGAAAAAGCAGGGAAAGAATTAGACCATTTTTCTCAAGTCTCCATTAATTCTATTAACAGGCTACAAAGAAAAGCCAGATGCATTTGCCCTTTCAAAGGTACAAAATTTAAAATAAACCTCTTAGCTTAAAGTATGTCAAGTCAATGCCATTTGATAAGCCAGCCTTTACAAAGTATCTAATTTTATAAAGATCAATATCTGTAAATGAACACTCTTAGAAAAGTAGCAGGGACCTATTGTTTTCCAATATAGCACATGATGATAGCAGACCTATTAAAAAGATCTTGCTACACATTCCAATTTATTTACAGCAACTATGAAAGTCAAATGAAAAGTAAACTTGAAACAATCTGGAGTCAAAAAATTTGCAATCCACTCCCAGCTTCACCATCACTACCTATGTGACACTAACTGATCTGAAGATAAAATATAGTACATGAAAATGATACAGAATCCATTAATAGCTACATGTATACTTCTTAGGTGACTTCTAAAGTCCTTCTACTCTGAAAGGATTCTGTTATATATCCAAAATCCAAATTGAAAAGATCAAATAAACAAAACACTGCTGGTCAGCAGTTGGGGAAAAGGGCTGGATAATGATAATTACCACGTGCTGGTACAGTAGTAGGACAAAGCCCAAAGAACATTAATCAAAGTCAGTCACTATTTGGGAGGTTGTCTACCCAATACCACCTCTGTAAGATTACCCTCTAGTTCCATAGAAAGATTCATCTTTAACAGCCAGATTTGTACTCTGTGAACCCACTCCTGTGGTCACAAGTGATAGGACCAGAGGTGCTCACTGACCTAGGCAAGCCTATTAGATTCTCTTTTTTGGGAATATGGAATTGGAAATGAAAAACAGCTCCTGGGCAGGTGGCTGGAACTAAAAAACATGTAAATTAAGAAGCTAGAGGGCAAATAGGCATCTTCTGCTATGAAAAAAGAGAAGGAAGGAAGGAAAGGAGGACAAAGGAAAGAAGGAAGGAAAGCAAACAGGAGGTATAAAAGAAAAAATAGAAGTATCAATACATGTTACAACACAGATGGACCTTGAAAATAATGTGCAAAGTAAGATACAAAAGACCACATGTTGTATGATTCCATTCATATGAAATGTCCAGAATACACAAATCTATATAGGCAGGAAGATTAGTGATTCCCTAGAGCTGGGAGGAATGGGGGGAGGGATATGATAGTAAAATGTTTCCTTGGGAAATAATAAAAATGTCCTAAAGATGAACATAGTAATGATTACAAACTGAATAATCTAAACGCCAGGACTGCTATGTGGACTGTAATGTGTGTGAATTATACCTCAATAACACTACTTTTAAAAAGATACTGAACCAGTTTATCTCTTTCTGGACAACCTCTCTTTTTGATAACTAAGGACATAATTAATATATCCTTTAAGAAGAAATACTACAGGGACTGGGGTTGTGGCTCAGTGGTAGAGTGCTTGCCTAGCATGCGTGAGGCACTGGGTTTGATCCCTGGCACCACATAAAAATAAAGGCATAAAGAAGAAAAAGAAAAACTACAACACTAACTCCTTTGGTTCTCCTCCTCCTTTAAGCAATACTTTTAATCCTAATTTCAAGAGACCCCAGTTAAAGACAAACCTCTGTAACTTTCTGTGTCTCTGAAACAACGCTTTGCACTGTTGTAAAACAAATGTTAAATTCCTGAATGATGGAAGGGTATAAACTGTTGAAGTCCAGCAGCAAAATAAACTTATCATAAAAACCTGAAATAAAAAGGTCACATAATGTCAAAAAAGTCTAAAGAAAAACACTGTCAAAACATATTAGAAGTACTCTATTAAAAAGTGTAATAGAAACCATTTACTCTTCAGCACTATAAAGCAGACAAAAGAGACAGAAGTGGACTATCACACCATAAAATGATTGGATTAGAGTGAAAGCCCAGATCACAAAAGATTGATGAAAACATCTGTCTCCCCATGAAACCAGCTTGAACCAGTCCTTCCCCAACAGTCCCCAAATATACCATTATTATGGGAAAACACCACTCAGGGCCAATTATTTTGGAGAGAGATCATATCTACTTCCAAAAGAATGTTGCTAAATTCTCCCTCAAGCAAGCATTCCTTCCCACCCAACACCAAATAAAACACCAGGGGCTGGAGATGTGGCTCAAGCGGTAGTGCGCTCGCCTGGCATGCACGGGGCGCTGGGTTGGATCCTCAGCACCACATAAAAATAAAAGATGTTGTGTCCACCGAAAACTAAAAAATAAATATTAAAAAATTCTCTCTCTTAAAAAAAAAAACAAAAAAAAAAACACCAGTAAGTGTGTGGATATCCACTCCCAGCTTCACCATCATTATATATATATATATATATTTACAAACACACCTTCAAACAATAAAATGGGTAGCACATTTACCTGTACATGAACTGTGCTGAAAACCAGATAAGAAATATTTATATGAATGTCAGTAGTGGAACGATCCACCCTTTTTGCTTACAAAAGGTGAACAGAAAGCTACTATATTTCTCTAGGACATTTACAAAGAGTTTCCTTCACTTTGAGAAGAAACTGAATAAAAATAATAAATGTCCAGTATTAAGACAATAACCATAAACATATATTATTGACAGCTTACCCTGTGTCAAACAATTCTATTTATTCCTTAAATCCCTCTATAGTAGATTATTCTTATGTCCATTTTACAGAAGAAGAAAACGAGTCTTATAGATGTTCAACAGGCAACACAAGATCACATAGTCAGCATTCAAGTCCAAATGTAACACCAAAGTATTACTGTTCCATGTGACTCCAACCAATAATACATCCAATTTTGTCAAAAATGTCTCCTACTCAAGAGTGAATTACTTGATAAAATTCACATTATGTCCAACAATGTGAATATGTGTAACACTACTATTGAACTGTACACTTAAAAATGGTCAAAACGGCTTAAAAATAAGATCCTTTCTAGCTCTACCACAAAACACTATCTTTGCCACTCTTGACAAGGAAAAGTTATTCTCCTGTTAAAATTCGATTTTGTGGCTATTATCTGTATTTAACTCTGTTGGCCAAATGAATTGGTCCTAGCATACTGGCAGAGGCAGAACCTACCCTCACAGAATGGAGGGAAGAAGGGAGAGGTACTCCCATTGCAGGACACATAGCTTCTACACCGGACCAGGGGTTGGCAAAGCATGCACAAACCAAACACAGCTAACTGCCTATTATGTATCATTCATAAGCTAAGAAACATTTTTAAGTGGTTAGAAAAAGTAAAAAAAAAAAAAAACAGTATTTCAAGATATGTAAAAATTATATAAATAAAAATTATATTAGAATAGCAGAAAAATCCACATTAATTCCATATTAGCTGACTGGCAAACAAGATTTGCACAACATACAAGATAAAAATAAGATCATTATGATCTTATTTTTATCTACTTGCTGACTTCCAAGATCCAATACAGGTCTAGCTATACCTGAAAAAAAACCCTTAACGCCCAGAGTAAACCAATCCAAGGTCTCATCTTACCAACTTTGGGGTCCAAAACCAAGCCTCCAGCATAAGCTGCTTTCTTCCGCCCTTTCTTGTATTTATTGGTATCTCCATCAATTTCTTCATCTTCATCTCTCTAATGTCAAATGAAAGATAACTTAATCAGCCAGCAATTAATTAATTAATTAGGAAGTCTTACCATTCTCTCTTTTTCAATAACAGTACTTAGTTTTAACCAACATTATTTTTAGTTAGTGGTCCTACCTATGGGAAAATACAATTATTGTAATATGTTCATGAATCAAAATGAATGCCAAGCATGGTAGTTTCCTAAGCAATGCTATATCTCAGAATCTATGCAAGTTCTATTTTAAATATTTCTGAACTCATAGAAAGTTCATATTTTTAATTCATGATTATTAAAAATACAACTTTTCATATTATACAGAATTTGTAATTGTAAACGGGTCCTATTAAATTCATCACTCTAATATTCATGATGTAAAAAAAACTACAGTATTTCACATAGGTATTATTGTTCTCTCTCTCTTTTTTTTGGGGGGGGGTAGGTGGTACCAGGGATTGAACTCAGGAGCACTCAACCACTGAGCCACACCCCCAGCCCTATTTTGTATTTTATTTAGAGACAGGGTCTCACTGAGTTGCTTAGTGCCTTGCCAATGCTGTCAAAGGCTGTCTTTGAATTCATGATTCTCCTGTCTCAGCCTCCTGAGCCACTGGGATTATAGGCATGCACCAATACACCCCAGCTTTTTTTTTAGATGGGATTTTGCTATGCTGCCTAGGGTGACTTCAAATGCCTAAGTTCAAGTGAATTCTCCTGTGTCCTCCCAAGTAGCACAGGGACTATAGGCACATGCCACGATACCTGGCTCACTCTCATTGTTAATATGGACACTTTAAAATAACTATGTCCACATAATGAAAATCCATTCCTGTGTAGTTTACTAATGGCCCACATTTAATGCTTCTGGATAAATTAAATAGTTCTAAATTAATATTCACTATTAATTTTGGTAAGGTTCATAAAACAAGCAAATACAAGAACTTTAATCACACTTTTTTTTTAAAGAGAGAGTGAGAGTGAGAGAGGATTTTAATATTTATTTTTTAGTTTTCGGCGGACACAACATTTCTGTTTGTATGTGGTACTGAGGATCGAACCCGGGCTGCATGCATGCCAGGCAAGCGTGCTATCACTTGAGCCACATCCCCAGCCACCTTAATCACACTTTCAACATTAAATTTCCATTCTGTATCATTTACCATCAATAGATAGAACAGTAGCTAAAGTTTTAGCCCCAATATGATGGAGGCCACTTCAGAAACCTGATTGTAGTGTTCATAATCATACTAGTTCAAACCGAGTATCCCCAATCTGAAAATCTAAAATCTGAAGTGCTCAAAAATATGAAACAGGGGCTGGGGTTGTGGCTCAGTGGTGGAGTGCTTGCCTCGCACGTGAGAGATCCTGGGTTCGATCATCAGCACCATATAAAAATAAACAAAATAAAGATATTGTGTCAATGTATAACTAAAAAATATATTTAAAAAAATATGAAGCATTTTGAGTACCAACATGATGCCTTATTCAAGTACAAAATCCCCACTTCATGTAACAGGGTACAGTCAAAACACAGGTACACTAAAAATATGGTATAAAATTACTACAGGATGTTATATAAGGCATAAAACAATTTTGTGTTTAGACTTCAATCACATCCCCAAGATACCTCATTACAAAAATGCAAATATTCCAAAATCTGGAAAAAAATCAAAATCTGAAACGCTTCCAGTTTCAAACATTTTAGATTACAGATATTAAACCTGTACAGAAAAAATGCAACATAAAAATAAAAGCTCACTGGTTTAAGGAAATTAAAGGTTTAATTGACATTAAGCTTTGGATAGTGGTTAAGTGACAAAACATTTTCCATGTGTAGCTATCTACCAAAAAGGTCTAATTCCACCTTTAAGAATTTCATATTTCACAAATAATTTTGTCTGTACAGAAAAAAGTAGAGAAGGAAGCCACACAAACCCACTGGAACAAACTTGACATGATTTCTAGTACACAGGGGATTATTCTAGAGGCAGATGTTATTGCAGCAATTTTTTAAAAAAAGCTATCTAGGTAATTAAAAAGGAGGAATAAGAAAAGCAAAATACTACGTAATTTTGGACCCACCATTTTTTGCTGAGGCTTTCTGAAAATATGCTTGTCAGGCACGATATAGTTGTTTTTGTAAAATGCATGAAGCAACAAGAACTCATTACGCTCAGATCGTCCACCCATCAGTGTCCTGGACTATTAAATAGAAATTCTTTTTACAATTTGAGCTCCAAATCACAACAAACAAAAACAACTTTGAGTTAGTTAATTTTAATTTTATCAAGATACCTCCTTCAAAACTACTACTAAAATAAAGGCTGCTTTTTTTGGGGGGAAAGTAGTAAATTATTTCTAACATTTTCTTTAAGTATTATAAAAGAGACAGCTTAAATTATTAACAACTTGGCTATTTCCTTACTCCCAAAAGGACCATTCCACCAGACACATCCAGATGTTAGAGAGATGATCCTTATGTTCACCCAAATTTCAGCACACTGCACCTGGCATTCCTCCCCTTCTCCCAACCAGTTTTTCCTTTTACAAAAGATGCCCAGCTTTCAGAATCCAAGTTACTCATTTTATAAGCATGCATTTAGACTCATTATCATATAACAACTACCCCAAGCAAGCACTGAATCCAACAGGAAATGCTTTTTCCCCCTTTCTAAGTTAGGTTTACCATAATGTTTCCAGCGATGTTAGTGATCTGCAATGCTAATGGAAGAACATTTAGCTCACACATGATCTGCAAAATGAACCTGGCATCTTTCCAGGTGTGTTCCAACAGGTACAACAGATGAGAAGATTCACTGTACAGAAAAGTAAGAATGAAACAGAATCAAGTAATTAAAAGAAACAATAACTATAATCAGAACTTCATAAAATCTTCCAAGGAATTTTTGGTGTAAGTAACTTCAGAGCAACAGCACCTTGCCTTTGGAAACAATTTAAAAGAAGGTCGGTATGTAATTAGGAATTCATTTATACCACTGATCCCAGTGCCCTTCTCTAAGCACAAAAAAATTCCACAAAAAAATTCATATGTGTTAATAACTGCATACCTGAAAATCACTGAATCCTTTCATTCATTCTATGAAACAAGCATATATTGCATGTTTACTATGCACTAGGCACTGGCTATACCCAAAATTGACAGGAAGTCCTATCCTCGTGGAGTTTAAATCCTCATGGGGAAGACAAGAGTTTAAAAAATAAAAATAAATTAAATATGTAGTATATTATATAATGCAAAGTGTTAAAGAGAAAAAGTTAAGCCCCAAAGACAGTATAAAATATAAAGAACAGAGATTGAACTTTTAGTTAGAGAACCAGAGAAAACTTCATTGAAAATAAAGACCTGGAAGTGGTGAACAAGTGTTATGATTTAGACCTGAAATGACCCCCAAAAGCTCATGTGTTGAAAGCTTAATCCCCAGTACAGTACTGTTCAGAGGTGGGGCCTTTGGGAGGTAGCTGGATTATAACGATTATAGCATGATTCATCCATGATGGGTTTGGGAGGTGGAAGAAACATTTTAAGAAGTGGTCCTAGTGGGGGGATGCCCTTGAGGGTATACTTCTCTTTCTCTTTCACTCTCTCCTCCCCATGTGTTCCCCACCATGTTCTGCATTTAGACTCATTATCATATAACAACTACCCCAAGCAAGCACTGAATCCAACAGTGCTTAAACGCACAAGCCTAAATGCAACAACAGAGTCAACCAACTACAGATGAAACCTCTAAAATTGTGAGCCAAAATAAATCTTCCCTTGAGTTGCTCTTCTCAGGAAATTTTGATACAGCATAGAAAGCTGACTAACACAGGAGCAAGCCTTATGGAAAGGTATCTGAGGGAAGAGCAATCCAGGTAGTCAGAAGAGCATTCCAATGCTCTGAGCTGGTTATAGACAGTGCCTAGTGCACAGTAAACATGCAATATATGCTTACTTCATATATGGTAGTTTCAGGACCTGGAAGTACATAAATATGGCTGAATGAGAGAGAATGATAGTGAGAGCAGAAGACAGTCAACAGCATAGAGATACAGTGCATAGGACCTCATAAGCCAAAATAAAATCCAGTTTTACTCCAAATGAACAGTCAATGGGAGATTTTGAGCTGACTTTAATTTCAGCAGGATAACCTTGATCCTGGATTAAAAATAAACCACGAAGGAGCAAGAGCAAAACCAAGGAGACTGGCAATATAAGACCCAGTGCTACAGTTTGAATATGGTTTATCGCTCTGAAACTCATGTTGGAATTTAATCCCCACTGTGAAATATTATGAGGGTAGAAACTTAAATACTAAAGTATTTAAAGTGGGGGCTTTGAGCCCCCATGATTGAATGCAGGTAGCTTTATAAGAAGAGAAAAAAGAAAGCTAAGGATACACACATTCACTCTCTGCCTCTCACCAGGTGATACACTGTACCACCTCAGGACTCTGACAATAAGAGGATCATCATTAGATGCAGCTCCTCAAGCTTAGACCTTCAGAACCACAAGTCAAAATAAATCTCCTTTCTTTATAATTTTCCCAGTCTGTGGTACTGCATTATAAACAACAGAAAACAGACTAAGACAGCTTCAATTCAGGGGGAAGGGGATGGTGGCCTAAACCAGGGTAGGGTCAATGGAGGTGAAAAGATGTTGTCAGATCTAGATATATTTAGAAGAGCTGATAGAATTACCTAATGGATCTACTGTAGGATATCAGAGAGAGGAACCAAGGAAGCCTCAGAGATTTAGGGGAGAAGATGACTGAAGGCTTACAATGGTAATGAAAAAATAGAGGTATCATTAATTTAGTAAGGGAAGACTACAGAAAGACAATGGGAGAAGATCAGATCTCAGTTCTGAACAAACTAAAGGTTCATATTAAACATCAAGTGATTACATGAATCTGAAATGTAGGGGAAAATTCAAAACTGAATAAACACAGTGAGGAGCATCAGCCCCCATATGGTATTTAAATTTTCAAGACAATGAGATTACTTGGAGAGGATACAAAGTCAAAAGAGAGCAGTAGTCCAAGAACTCTGGAGAAACAGGTAGGAAAACATGAAAAAATAGCTAGAGAAGTAGCAGAAACCTTACTTTAAAAACAAGCAAGTAATATCTCTAAATGGCTTAGTGATTGCTCAGTTTTTTGTATTTCCAAAATATCTCATTAATTATGTGAAAGAATGGGGCTGGGGTTGTGGCTCAGTGGCAGAGCACTTGCCTAGCATGTGTGAGGCACTGGGTTCGATCCTCAGCACCACATGTAAATAAATAAATAAATAATAAAGGTACATCAATGACTAAAAAATATTTAAAAATTAAGTGAAAGAATTGACAAACTCTAAATTCATATCAATTTCCAAATTACCAATAGGAAACATCAAGGTAGTGTTAAAAAATGTGAAGGAGATGGACATAAACAGATCAAATTAGAATAATTCAAGAAGTAAACTAGTTCAAATTATGAAGTAATGGACATGGTGGTGCTGACATAAAGACAATGTTCTGCTCCATGGTACCATGGCACAGGTCCCTATAGCTTAAGGATAGTAGTGGCATCCTTCTATTGCTAATTTCAAGATAGACAGATTCTAAAGAATCTGGGATCATACCTGTACATATTTTGTACATTTTCCATTGGAATTGCAACCCTTTCCATTTTCAGAATCTGTTGAACAAGTTCAGACAAATGGTAGCTTTTGAAATGAATCAATTCCTTTGCTGAAATTTCCACATCACAGATCATTCAGCCACAGGTAGCATTTCTTTCAGCAAATCCACTCCGGCCCTACAAAGATGAGGACAAAAAGCAAGTCCCATGATTATTCCATGCTATCCTACTTTGAGGTTGACCTCAAAATTTACAAAAATAAAATTCTCATTCTTCCATTTATCAATGAAAATTTTTGAACATTTATCATGTATCTGATTGACACTATTCTAAGGATATGGCAGTGAACAAAGTAAAAAAAAAAAAACTAAGAATCCTGACTTTATTTTTATTGTATATATTAAATGAATAACATAAATAAGAAAGTATATAGTTTTAGGAGTTAATAAGTTTCTGGCAAAGGGGAAAAGTAGAGTTGGGTAGGAGGGATAAGGAATTTGGGGGGACTATACCTACAGGTATAGACTGGTTGGGGTATACCTCACTGAGAAGATTCCATATTCAGAAAAGTCTGAAGGGAGTATGAAGGGAAAAAGGGGTGAGATAAGCAAATGTTTACAATAAGTAATAATAACCTCTTCACCTTAAAGATATGAACAGAAAAAGAAGAGTAAGAGTCCCAACTCTGATAGCAGAGAGCAGCAGCAGAATCCTCAAGAGATCATTATAAAAGGGACAGATTCCTAAGTTCTCTGATGAGATAGCATGCTGATTTTATTTGTAAGCTTTAGGTAAAATAAGACTTCAATCTCTGAACAGTATCAGGGTTAGGAAGAAGGTGCTTCATACAAAGACGACCAAAACCTCTCCACATGTGAAGCAAGCAAGCAGAATAAAAAGTACATAGGCTTTAAAAGAGTCAGACTGATCTGGGTTCAAATCTCAGTTCTTCCCCTACTAGACCTGTGTGAATGTCTACAAAATGAAATTGAAGTTGCTATGAGAGGCTAACTACATAAGAAAGCACATAGCTCACTGCTTTCTTATATTTCACATTAGCTCCCTTCCATTCATTCTTCCAATCTTCCTGAATGATAATACTCAATGAATTCTGAACCCTGCAACCCTACCCTAAGGCTTATCACTTTAGGAATGCTGAAGTAAAAGTAATATGTATGTGCTGTCTTTCTTTACTATTTCTAGATTCCAATCATTGATTTAAAAAATGACCAGTGGCTTTTTCAAGTAAAATGCTGGATTCCAAGGAAAAGACATTTGGTATCAAAGTTAAAATGTACTGAAGTTCCTATAAGACAATCAATTCCTATTCAAAAAAGTATAGTACTTTCTTGGTAAGTACCCAATAAAAAAATGGCAAATAAAAGAAATAAGATTTTCAAAACTACCATTACCCCAAGCTTCGGCATGGTGGATCGCTTCAGACGACCTATCTTGGACCAGTGAGGAACTTTGCACACATTAATTCGCTGCAATAGCACTTCCAGTTCAAACCCATAAATATTATGACCCTAGGCAGAAAAAGGAGGCAGCCAATAACATTATAACAAATGCAAATTAGATGATTTACCTTCAAACACACAGAATTTCTTTGCCCTTTCTTTTTCTGGTCTCTAATTGAAGACATCACATCATGAGCTTACCTCCGATTGGGGGTCCTTTCTTCTTCAGGAATTTATTCATCAGCAGCATTCATTAGCCTTGACATTAACAAGGCTGCTAAGCAGATTGCTTGAATTAAACTTTATTTCATACTAATTGATGCAAGGTTCATATGATCTCTTTTAATTTGCAGTGCATGCCTCACAATCTCAAAAGCAAATGTAAATTTTAACATCCCATACTTTTACATGATCACTAAAAGCTGTATTCAAACAATTCAATTTTGCTTCCTTAAAAACAGAAAACCTGCTTGTGTTGTAGGAGTTTGCAAAAAACTTCTTAGAAAATTCAGGAACTGCATTTGGCTTCTTTAAAACCTGAGTTCAACCCCTACTGATTTAGATACTTAATAAATATGCAACAAAATAAATATATAATACCAATGAATAGTTCAAGTAAAAAACTTAAAAAGAAGTAAACAAAATTGTATAGAATAGAAAATAACTCAAAATGCAACTAGATTTTTTCATTTCTATAATT
The DNA here is from genome assembly GCF_045843805.1 of Urocitellus parryii. NCBI lineage: Eukaryota > Metazoa > Chordata > Mammalia > Rodentia > Sciuridae > Urocitellus > Urocitellus parryii. The sequence goes on from NW_027554208.1 coordinate 337,055, forward strand.
CCCAATTTCTGTCACGTGAATAACATTACTCACTTAATTAAAAATTAGACGAGGTTCAAAATAATTGTTATCAATAAATAGATTTACTTGATACTAATTTTAATTAAAAACATATACTACCACTTGGAGTATACAAAATCATTGAGACAGAAGGCAGAATGATGGTTGCCAGGGGCTAGGGGAACAAGGAGGTAATTAGTACCATTTCAGTTTCAGAAGATGAAGAATTACAGAGATGGATGGTGTTAATGGCTGCACATTATGTATGTAGCTAATATCCCTGAATTGTACACTTAAAAGCAGTCAAAATGGTTAATTTTATGTTATGTGTACTTTACCACCACATAAAAACAATATACCCCATTATATATTTATGGCAGTTTTGTCTATTAAATTAAAGTCCCAAAGGATTATAAGAATGTATCATTTTCAAATTATCATGCCTGGGATCAGGGACCCAAACTCATGTCAGGACTCTATCTTACATTCGAATTTCTCACTCAGACTTGGCTCTAACATCCTAAGTCAGGCCAGGTATCATAGTGCTCCAAGACATCACTCTGGGGACCAAATTACTGTTAGTCGAGACTAGGTGAGGGCCCAGTGCTAAGCCAGAGCATCAAAGGACTATGGACAGATTTTTTCACACTTTAAATATGGGTCCTGAAATAACAAAGGGATGTGGGTGCAGAGACATTTTTAACAATCCGCAGGCTTTCAGGACAGTAGCTATGCCACTACAAGATAAGATATCTGAGAATAAAAATGAACCTGAAGGATATGGCAAACATTTTTGCAAGGCTTCAATATAACCAGATTACTTTATGACTTTTGGCAGTAAATAGATGGATCTAGAGACTATCATACTAAGTTAAATAAGCCAATCCCAAAAAAAAACATGTTGAATGTTCTTTCTGATATGTGGATACTAACACACAACAAGGGGAGGAAAGAATAGAAATTAAGTGTATTAGACAAAGGGGATGAAGGGAAGGGAGAAGACTGGGAATAGATCGTAGAACAAATAGGACATAACTTTCTTATGTTCATATATGAATACATCACCAGTGAAACTCCACATCACGTACAACCACAAGAATGGGATCCCAATTAGACTAAGTTATACTACATGTACGTATAATATGTCAAAATACACTCTACTGCCAGATGCAGTGGCATATGCCTGTAATCCCAGAAGCTCAAAAGGCTGAGGCAGGAGGATTGTGAGTTCAAAGCCAGCCTCAACAACTTTGTGAGGCCCTAAGCAACTTAGCAAGACCCTATCTTAAAAAACAAACAAACAAAAATACCCTACTCATGTATATCTAAAAAGAACACATTTTTAAAAGATCTTTTAAAAAGAAGCTGTAATATAAGAACAGTTTTTTATTAATTTTTCTAACACTAAAAAATATATATATATAGGGGCGGGGGTGTGGCTCATTGGTAGAGCACTTGCCTGGCATGTGTGAGGCACTGGGTTTGATCCTCAGCACCACATATAAATAAACAAAATAAAGGTATTGTGTCCATCTACCACTAATATATATTATAACCATATTACTAATATCATATTTAAAATATAGGTGTTTATTATACTTTCTGTCAAAAAATAAAACAATAGAGTTTGACTGATCAATTGACCCAGAAAAAAAGACAAAAGGAAAAATTCCTATCAAGAAGCATATAAAGGAAGGCCAAAAAACACACAAAAGTAAATATCTTGCTTTATAACTTCTACGAACTGGGGCAAAACAATGAATTATTAGCTCTCACTATCTAGTCGGAACATGGGAAGTTGTCAAGAGAAAAAAAATTGCTAGTATGAGCTCTCAAAGGTATGTCATAGAGATCCACTAGGCTCATAAAACTAAAATACTTAGTTTTCTGATTTGCACCCAATCAAGGGAATTAATTAACTCCTGTTGACACTATACATCTGGGTCACTAAGCAAAAATTTTAAAGATACTAATAGCTTATATACATTTACTAACTGATATGCTGGTCTCGTCAACTGTAAATAACTAGAGTATTTTAAACTTCAATAATAATTCAAGGGTTGCTTTAATATTAGAAAAAACAGCCTAGGGGGCTGGGGATATAGCTCAGTTGGTAAAGTGCTTGCCTTGCATGCACAAAGCCCTGGATTCAATCCCGAGCAACACACACACCACACACACACACACACACACACACACACACACACACACACACACAAAGCCTATCTTATAGTAGGCTAGGGTTTTTCCCCTTTCTATTTGTAATTAGTATAGCAATTCATTTCACTCTGAAAAGATTCTTTGGAGCTCAAAAGTAAATAAACAATAAAAATAACCAATAAAGTCACACTGAAAAGAACTAAGAAATGAAGAGTTTCCCCGCAACATGATCAAAAAGCTACTTACCACAATGATATCAGGATCAATTTTGTGAACTTTTGCAAGGAAAAAACCTAGCAGTGTTCTTTCTGTTGTAGCAACCTCAACCTTCACATTCTGTTAATAAAAACATACCAGTCACAAACTCTTTAAAGTATTATACCTTGGCTTCTTGTTTAACCAGGATTAAGATTTCTTAGGGTTAAAAGAAACTCCCCATTTCAAAACTAAATGCAGAAATGAAATTTTAGATTCTAGGTTTTGCAATAATAATTGCACAAAGTCTCTGAGGAGCTCATTCTAGTAATATGCATGAGAATAAAGCAAAATTTTAAGTGCTAAGCAACAGCAAGAGCAGAAATGTCCTTCCATAAAGACATGTTTGTACATTGGACACATTTGAAAGCATATAAATCAGAGTACCTTTCAAAAGCATTACTTAATTTCCTATATAATCCCTGGTAGACTTCACTGTTGATGTATTTATCAGGAAAAGAAATTCCAAGGGTTGTATAAACTATTCTCAAATAATGGTATAAGAACAGATAAATAAGAAACTAGACTAAAAACAAATATAAAAATTGTGAGTATTTTAAATATAAATAAAATCTATCTTTACACAAAAGCCTTCCACTTGGATTGCTGAATATAAATCAAGTATTCAATCTGCTCTTATTAAAAATCTCTTAAAATAGAAATTGAAAACTATATGTATTCCACAACTACGTCACAAAAATGTCAGTTTGACTCTACAAGAATTCCTAGGTCACTGTACTTGGATAGGTAATTCAGGACATGTCACAAATGATAGCCTAACCTAAAAGTACCCTCAAACTGTTGGACTTCTCAAGTCAATTTAAAATAATATACATGAAACCTGACAAGGTTGCAGCATTTGATTTTGTCACGTGAAGACATTAACAAGTGAACTTTTAATCAAACATTATTACCCTATGTGTATACATGATTACACAACTAGTGTGATTCTACATCATGTACAACCAGAAGAATGAGAAGTTATACTCCATTTATGTATGATGTGTCAAAATGCATTCTGTCAGGCTGAGGTTGTGGCTCAGTGGCAGAACACTTGCCTAGCATGTATGAGGCACTGGGTTTGATTCTCAGCACCACGTATCAATAAATAAAGGTCCATTGACAACTAAAAAAAATTCTTTAAAAAAACACATTCTGTCATGTATAACTAATTAGAACAAATTTTAAAAAAGGAGATGAAAGAAAAAAAATAAAAAATGTACACTCCAAAAAAATTATTTATATTGAATACATTTAGCTTTGTGAAAAGCTCACTACATTTTATTATTCCCCTGCCATTTTATTAAGGGCCCAGAAAAAAATTCATGGAGCATACTATCCTCCTATTTTCTTTCCAAACAAATAAATACTTCATATTTAAAAGGAATAATTAGCTATTTACCTTTAAGGACTTTAAGGAAAGCACATGGAAAAATACAGTCCTTCGGTTTAGACACAACTATAAGAAGGGGGAAAAAATTCCAAAACCCATTTTATTTTAATTTCAGGTAGACATCAATGCATGTTTCCAAATAGAAATTTGGAAATTAGATATAAATATTCCCCCATCCCTAAATGTTAAAAGGTTCAAGTATTTTCATTGATCATGTTGGGATTCAAATGAATCACCAAGCACAGAACTCTATCCCTACAATTGTTAAAACTTTGATCAAATTTTGCTATCCATCAAAGTCAAAATGAATGATTATAACATTCTCTCCCAGAGGAAATCCCACCACCACCAAAGCCTTAACCAGTTTACAATGAAGTAACTCAGTTCAAACTTCTCAAACTTGGAAAAGAGTTTCTCCTCTACAACATAAAAATAGCTGTTCTCACAGTAACATAGAGAGGAGGTGAACAAAGGCTTGTTGAAATGAGCTAATGACTAGTTTCATCCACATTTTCACCAAGCTATTACCAGGGTTTTCTTCTATGTATTCCCCCTACTTAAGTAATAAACTTCACAGTAATCATAAATTTTGTTTTATGTTTAGCAAAACTAATGTGTTGCTAAAACAAAATAAATTTGCTAAAACAAAATTTATTTAACTGGCTTTCAACATGGACTATATGAGTATCCTCCTTGGAGACTGACTCATTAAACACACAGAATTCTGTGGATGTTTCACACATTGAATTGTAGTACAACTCAATTTCAATTTGATATTACTATAACCTCTCCCGAATAGGCGAACATTAATTTATTCCTTGGCACCTGCCTCATTGCACAGAAAACTCTGGACAATAAAACTTAGTTTCCATAGCTAAAAACAACCTTAACAGTATGCACTATTTATTCTTGAAAATAATTTTTGAAAGTCTAAGAAAAAAATCAAGTCTTTAACAAAGTATCTTTAAAAAATACATACCACAGAAGTGTGACTGAAAGGGAGGTTGTGGGGGTGCTTTATCTAATGCAAAATTGTGATGAACCAAAGCTGCTATAGCAATAACCTGCAAAGAAAGGAAGGAGGAAATCACTTATCAGACACCTAATATATATTCTGCATTCTTACTGATATGTAAAACTACAGGTACAACCCTACCCCACTTATCATCTCCCTGCAATTTACATTAGTTGAAGAAACTGAGTTGTTTATCCTATAGAATGCTCCGTAGTATGGATTCTGTTGCTTATATCCTAATAGGGTCACTTTCATTTAACACATTCTGTTTCTGTACTGCCTATAAATTCACAGTTAGATCAAATGACTTTATCAAAACCAGGTTCAACTATTTGGCAAAAATACTTTAGAGGTGCTACTGATTACTTCTATCAGAAAGCACAGACACATAATGTCTGTTTTTCTATATTTCAGTGAAATTAGCAGCCACTGTCAATTATTGCCTAGAGCCATTATTTCACTGGAGATTAGAAAGTGGCATTATTCCATTTTTCCTTCATTATTTATTAGCTGAAAACCTTCTAAGAACAGAAACTTCACTTCATCAATTATTTGGTTGCCTGAGGTACAGTATGTTTTCCAGAAAAGTCAGGATAATGCTTGATTTGATTCCCTCATTTATCAGTTTTAAGAATGAGTTAGTTCCCGAGTATCCTTCATAAATGAGCAATGTGGCAGTGGTATTGTTGTTAGTATCATCATGAACTGAGTGTTTCCATCTATTGCAATTATTCTTATCGTGCTCACATTGTCCCACCTTTGGTCAGTAGGATACTCTGCAAGTTGTTCCCTAGGTCCTTCTGACATATCTTCAGTAGATTTTAATATCATCCTTACTTTCTGATATAACACGATGTTCAAGATTTATCTTAAACATTCCCTGCCTTCATTAAGCCATTTCTCCACAGAGCCCTATTTACTTTATTAGGAAACAGTCTGTGAAAACCTAACTCTGGGCACAAGAGAACGGACACTTCTTTTTTAATTTTAACTAAGGACTTATTGAACCTTTCCCAAACACTTAACTATTAACTCCAATCATCTACAGAAATGATTATTTAAAGATCAGGGCTTGGGTTGTAGCTCAGTGGTAGAGCATGCACTCAGCATGCACAAGCGCTTGCATTCATTCAGTCTCCAGCACTACCAAAAATAAAGATGAAATCACATACTAAAAGAATGCAAATATTGTCCAAAATCCTCTTTTAAAAATACCCCCATTTATGTCAAAATGAAGCAAACATAAAGAAACTCCCATTGATCAGAGTAAGAAAACCATAAGGATCAAATGTAACAAGCTGACCACACTGGTGCTCGCCTATGGTTCCAGCTACTTGAGAGACTGAGGCAGGGGGCTCACTTGAGCCCAGAAGTTCAAGGCCAGCCTGGGCAACATAGTGAGACCCCATTTCAAAATAATAATGTCAAAAATAAAATAATAATGAATTCAACAGATAGGGAATACACATACGTGTGTGTGTGTGTGTGTGTGTGTGTGTGTGTGTGTAAAAACCACCATTTTAAAACTCTTAATGAAATAACTAATTGAGGTAAAATGACTAATTCATGGAGGCATTAGAACAGTAGTTCTCAACTGGGGATAACTGTACCCTCACATTTTCCTCTAAGGAATATTTGGCAATTGCTGGAGGCATTTTTAGACTGTTACACCTAGCAGGGAGAGGGGGTACACACATCTAGCAGGTAGAGGCCACGGACACTGCTCAACATCTCACAACGCAATAGACCACAACAGCACTCCACAACAGCCCAAAACACATGTAGTGGCAAGGTTAGATGAAAAGCTGATGGAGAAATATACAGTGGTTATCACCATTTGAGCCCACTGACCAATATTAGCTTCAATAATAGCAGCTTAACCTGACATTATGTGTCTTCCAATATGAAGTACACTCTACTACCTATAAAGTATTTTGGCTAAGAAAGTTGAACTTGAATCTAATTCATCCTTTAGAGATAACTTATAGCATATGGATGTATGAAGGATGGAGGAAGAGTAGGCACTCTGTTTCTATAAAGGACCAAAAAATAAGTATTTTAGTCTTTGCAGGCCTCATGGTCTCTGTCATGACTAACTGACTCTGCTGTTGTAGAGCAAAAACAGTTGAAGATATGCTGTGTTTCAAGGAAACTTTATTTACAAAAACAGGTAGTGGGATGAATTTGGCTCACAGACCACTGTTTGCCAACCACTGGTAGAGAGGAAGAAGTCCAATGATACCACAACAGAGCAAACAAATACAGACAGAAAATGGGACATTATATGAGACAACTATCAGTGATTCTTGTAATCATTCAATGTCATTGAAAAGAAAGTGGGGGGAATGGGTGGGAGTTATACCATTTAAAAAGAGATGAAAGTGGCACAAAAATTAAACACCATCTGTGAATCTTGTGTAAATCCTGATTCAAACCATCTGTTAAAAGACATTGTGAGAAACAAAGTCATTTAAGTATGTGCTGGGGATTTCAGACTAAATCAAGGAATCACTGTTACTGTTATTGGGCTTGCTAATGATGGTATATAAGAAAATGTGCATATTTTAAGAGATGTATACAAAGGCACACAGGGTTAAAATGACATGCTGTTTGAAACTGACTTTAAAATACTTCAAGAGAAAAAAAAGAAGGGAGAAAAACAGGTGTCACAAAATTTGCTAACTGCTGAATATGTGATTGATATAGAGAGTTCATTGTATTATTCTCTGTGTACATTAAAAAAATATTTTCAGCAATTTAACTCCTTGAAAAAATCCACAACACCAGACAAAGAAACAAATTCAATTCCTTCTCCAAAATGAAGTTTTGTACTAAATTAGTATGCTTTCCCCTCCAAGAACAACTTTGTTGCAGTAAAGCTATACAAGTTCAGGCCAAGTATTACACCTAAGGAACAAATACAAAATATGTCCTTTTTTTTTTACCTCATGTTGATGGTTCTTTGCATTCTGCAATGTTTTCATGCTGAAAGACATCACCACAAGTGGAAGAGGACCAATATCCTTAATTACATTCACCAGGTCAGGTTTCAAAGCCATGGCCTCAAATTTACACCAACTGATTGGCTGGTTCAAGAGCTCTGAAAAAAATAGAAATAACACATCAATCGCTTTTGTTAACTTAAAAAGAAAAAGTACCATAATTATGACAACTGTGATTAACTGAGATATTCTTCAGTCCTATCTTCTATTAAAAATGACATAATATCTAACTAAAAATAAGCCACATTACTGGATGTGTGTGTACCTATGTTCATTTTCTTGAGAAAAAAAAGTCCAAACAGTGGCTGAGGCTATGGCTCAGTGGCAGAGCACTTGCCTAGCATGTGTGAGGCACAGCATTTGATCCTTAGCACCACATACAAAAAATAAGCAAATAAAATAAAGGTATGCTGTCCATCTACAGTTACAATTTTTTTTTTAAATCCAAACAAAGCTTTTTGTAAAATGATCTAAAGAATCCAGAACCCAAGATAGGTTTAAAAAACCCAAAGCACTACCATGGAGGAATCATAAAACATTTTTAAGAGATTCATGAAGATAAAAGAGTATCTCAGATACAAGTGCTAGAAAATATCAAGTAACAGGCAAAACAAGTACTATCCACATTAGGATGTGATTCTTCTCCCCTCCAAAGGTCAGCAGTTTACTATGGAGAACAGCTGGGCATTATCTGCCAGGTGGGAAGTACATGTAAACAACAGCATAATGGGACGCACCCTGAACGGCTGCCTGTGCTAAGGCCTCCTTCTAAACTAAACTGCCAGGCATTACAGAGATAAAGTGATTCCAAATATACCTACAATCACCCAAGGAAAATCTTGATGAAAAAACACAAAAGGAAATAAACACACTAAAATATATAAACCAATTCCTTAACTTCCCTTTAGGGGAAAAAAAGCACATTTATCAGCAACCTACTTAGCATTATGACTAAATTTTTCCTTACGTGGATTTTTTACTTCAAGCCAACAAGGTACTTTGATCTTTCTGTTCATCAAGAACAGTTCCAAGCTGGATGTGTTGGTTCCAAATACATGAGAAAATGTTTCTCCTTTTAAATACTGAGGAAGCTTCTGCCTAAAAGGAAAAAAATCTTTTTTGTTTAAAACTATTACTTCACATTTTCCAATTCTATATTTGAAATAAACAAAAGCCTCTCTATGAAGCAGCAGAAGAAACCCCTTTGATACATGTGAAATGTAATTTGCTACAAATGAAATCCAAAACAATTCACAGTAGGAAACAAAAACAATTCACAATGACAAAATAATGCATCTTCATGACACCCATTAGAAGAAAATAGGCCAAGAAGCTCCCCCAAGAGAGAATTTGTGTCCAAAGCTGTACATGCCTCACTGATAAAGAATAGCCAAGTAAGTACCACTCCATTAGAAGAATGAAAGCAACAGAGTGGGACTTGAAAAATTGAAATTGAAAAAGCTTCCATGGTACTTTTCATCACCACTGCCAAAAACATTTTTTAAAAGTTTCCCTTTTCCAACATTGTGGGATCAAAACACTAGAACAAAGGTAAAAAGAGATTAAGGTCTAGTTAATTAACACCCTACAGCAACGACCTTGCCTGTCACAGGAGCAAGAGCAAGAGCAGCACTATAATGATGCTACTGACACTCCTCTCTCACCTTTCCACTGCTTACAAGAGACACTTAACAGACTAATGATGTCCAACTCCATCATGTGGCATTCATTCCACTTGACAAACAATTGTGCTGTTTCAAGTTATTTGTTTAAAGATGCATACTTGAAAGCAGAGAAAGACAGTATAACCTGTAGACTATGTACTTAAAATTAATTTTATCCATTTCAGTTATTCATTACTATATGTCCACCTCAATGAACTGTGGGCTTGAGGAGTTCTGTCAGTACTACTAATTGAAAGCTAGTTGAAAGTTCAAAAGTAGAAATAAATGCCATTCACCAAAACCAGGTAATTTTCTTTGTTTAACTTACCAAGTATCTAACTTCCAAGTACTGAGATTTTTCGGGAACATCAGGTATCTCAAAAGCATAATTCTTTTCCACTGTCTGGATAAGTAGATGTTTTAAAAAATCATTAAGACAAAAAAGTTTTCAAAACTCAAATTATCCAGCATTACATAAATAATACATTTTCCTATATTAAATCATCAGGAATCTAGCATCCTTGTGGGACACAAGAGTAATTAAAGCCAAAAAGGTATCCTTTCACCTTTCAACTAGGACTAAGACTCATAGTGACAATGTTAAAAAGACTTCTCTTAGACACTACAGAAATCAAAATATTTGCATTCAAATAGGAGCAATAAGAGATTTATTTTTACAATGTTAATGCATTAAATCATTTGTCAAGAGACAGGTTGTGGCACATGCCTATAATCCCAGCTACTCTCAGAAATCTGGGTAGGAGAATCGTGAGTTTAAGTCCAGAGCTATACATGCCTCACTGATAAAACATAGCAAAATATTGTCTCAAAAAATAAAAATTATTTGTTACTAATTGACATTAAGCAACTCCATCTTGCTAGAATAATCAACATTATAATTATAGTTCATATGTAGTAAGCATTGGCTATGTGTCAAGTACTATTCTAATCATTCAATATGAATCAAGAGATTTAACCCTTTTGACAATGCTTGCAATAGGGCCTCATTTGTCAAATAAAGAAACAGGCACAGGGAAGTCACTTGGCACTTGTTCACAATCAGATACTAGTAAGCAGCAGGGCTAAGACTTAAATCACAAGCAACCTGACTCTAACATTCATATGCTTCACCATTACAACACATTGTCTCTGGAATTTTATGTTTTTAGTTTTTGTTTGCAGTGCTAGGAATCAAACCCAAGGCCTTGTGCATTATTACTTGTGGAAATTTAAAGAAGTGACTCAGCCACAATCCAAAACTTAAGTAGTTAAGACTGTTTGCTGTATCTTTTGCAACTCAATCCTCCCTTTCTTTCCATCACTACTAACTTCCCATATTTTTAGTGGGCTACAGACCCCACAATTATGGCCAAAGGCATCAATATCTCACTAAAATCAAAATATTATTTCTTTTTTTAGGGGCATTCTCCACTGAGCTATATCCCCAGCTATTTTTATTTTTTGAGACAGGGTCTCACTAAGTTACTATGGTTGGTCTCAAACTTGTAACCCTTCTGCTTCAGCCTCCCAAGTCACTGGAATCAGAGGCATGTGCCACCAACACCAGTTTGGACAATTTGTCATACATATCACGAATATAAGACTTTCATTCTATCAGAAATAACATCATAGTCCCTGATTTTTAAAACTAAAACTTACTTAACCTTCTAATCAAAATGCATTGGCAATAACTAATTATAAAATCAAAATGTTTTCTTTGCCATTTCAGAATAAAAACATGAAATGTAAGCATTTAAAGTAATTTGCTTTGAGTTATCTATATATTCAAATTCATGACCATTATTTTACAAGCAGTTTAAAAAGAAAGCAAACTATTTTTAAAAATCTAACACAGTTTTTATATTCATGCCTATGAGATTGCCATTCTATGAATTAGAGATATGCAGAAGGCACTTTGTATGAAGTAGATATGCAATACCTATTTACAAAATCAAGACATTAACAAACAACAAATTAAGAGAGCTGGTCAAAAATTTACAACCAAATACAAACCTTGGACTTGAACTTCATAATTTTATATTTTGCTGCTATTCTTTCATCAAATTCATTGTAAACATCCTTCATTGTAACTGGAATTTCTGTTTCCTTCCCTGTATTTAGATCAATTTTCTGTTCTCCCGTGGGAAGGAGAAAAGGGAGAAAAAGTATCTGTACATAAGATCTTCTTAACCACCAGAAACCCAAGTTTAAAACAGTTTTCATCCTCCCCCATTTAAACACTTAATAGCACAGTCTCAACAATGAGTTCAAAGGCAAAACAATCCCTAAAAAATACTAAACCCAATGGCCAATTCCTCCCAAAGCACCATAAAGCAAGGCAAAGATGATCAATGCTAAGAAACAATGGGAAAATAAATATTATAAATCCTAACCAAGATGCTCCACAATTCAACAGAAATGGGGAGGGACTGATACTGGGAGGGAGCTGGAGATATTAAAAGTCCTAATAAAGAAGAAGCAAATGGAACTGATCTTGTTAAATGGCCACAGGGGAAATATTACAGCTGCCTATGCAACAAGAGCAGGAAAACTGGGCCAAATGCCATGTCATGTTTTAGAGCCTTAGAGTCCCAAGCCCAATTATTATGGAAATGAGGAGTAAGGGAAATATAACATTCTGTATTAAAACTCAGACACTTTTACTCTAACAAGTTGAAAAACTGAGTTCAACTTCATTTCTCTAATTTCCCCATCCTCTATTGGAATTGCTGACAATCAGTGGTCATGAAGCAAGGAGTAAGAAAGAATTGGGGTTGTGAAGAACTGCTGCCCTACTGAAGGACAGGGTTGACCTTGGAATAGAGAATGGGTGCCATATATAATTACTGAAATCTCAAAGCTAATCACTAATGCTTACCATTTCACGGGGAAGGAAGTACAGCATTCGCTCAATGTTTTTCACCATGACACAACAGCTCACATGGGTCTTGGCTGATTCAATAAAAACTTTTCCAAACAGAAATACCACACCTGAAAGAATAAGGGAAAACTTAATTGAAATTGAAAAGAAAACATTTCAATTACACCAAATCATGGGAACAACGTAAATGTTTACTGAACATGTCCACACATTTATACCTTTGTGATAACATTCTGACAGCAAACATATATAAAACCAGTTCTTTGTTTTTAAAATATTTATTTTTAGTTGTAGTTGTACACAATACCTTCATTTTATTTATTTACTTTTATGTGCTGAGGATCCAACCCAGGGCTGCACACGTGTAAGGCAAGCATTCTACTGCTGAGCCACAACTCCAGCCCCAAAACCAGTTCTTAACTCAGTACTTATGCCATAGTACACTATCACAGTGGTACAACCCCTGGGAGAAAGGGGATAGAATAATTCTCTAATTTAGTATAAACAGTTTCCCTATAACCAGTATTATCCAGATTAAGAAAAACAAAACAACTATTGTCCAACAAGTCTGCTATTACAACCTCTCATGAAAACATGCAAATATGAGAATATCATTCTAAATTTATTTTTTATTTACACTTACTGATAAAAAACAATCTTCATGTATTGGGATACATACATCAGTATTTTTCTGTATGTAAAGTTGTATTTGGGAAAAACAATTCATCTTGTATCTTATGGTTTGGAAGTGAGGTACCCCTCAAAAGCTCCTGTTGATGCCAAAATATTCAGGAGTAAAATGATTTGATTATAAGAGCTGTAACCTTAACCTAACAGTCCATTCTAGCTTGAATGGACTAACTAAATGGTAACTATAGGGAGGTGTAGCATGGTTGGAGGAATTGGGTCACTAGGAGCATGCCTTTGAGGTTTGTATTTTGTCCCTTGCACCTCAACTCCTCTCTCTGCTTCCTGCCCACCATATGCTAAGCAGCTTTCCTCACTGTACCCTTCTGCCATGTTCTGCCACACCTTGGGCCCAGAGCAGTAGTCAGACAGTCGTTCATGGACTGAACCTCTGAAACCATAAGCCCCAAATGAACTTTTCCTCCTCTAAGTTGTTCTTGTCAGGTATTTGATCATAGTGATAAAAAGCTGCCTAACACATCTCTTATTCTATATAAACATATATATCTCATAACAGGGTTCTATTATAATCTATTTCACCCTTTCTATATCACAAGTTACTTAACATATCTAGCTAGGTAGTATTTATACTGTTCCTTTCTCTTCTGCTTCTATTTAACAAATGGTTTACTAATAAAATCAGTAGATATCCTTCTTTTGTGACCCTCAGAAATATACACAACAAAGTAAAAACATGCCTTTCTAAACATCAAGTTATTGTTCTCCCGTCTCTTCAACAGAAAACTAGCCATTAAGAAAGGACTGCTGGGCTGGAGTTGTGGCTCAGCAGTAGAGCACTTGCCTAGCACGTTCAAAGCCCTGGATTCAATCCTCAGCATCACATAAAAATTAATAAAATAAAGGTATTCTGTCCAATTACAACTAAAAAATATTTTTAAAAACAAAGAAAGAAAGGACTCCTAAGATCTGATAGTCAACCCAAGAGATGGTCACTGTAAAAAAATTCCCAGGCTCCATGAACTAGACAGCAGTAATCAACATAGCCACTTATCTGAGACACTAAGAAAATTGTGGTACATCACAAAGCCAATTACCCCAGTTTCACAAGACAGCTCATCATCAGTATTTCCTTTTGTCACTTATTCTAGTAGAAATAAGACTATCTAAGGATTTTCATTTCTGCAGATGATTAAAATTCTTACAAGAGTTGTGTGATTTTCAGCTGGGGTGAGGGAAGTGGGGAAGATAAGGGAGAGGAAAGGGCGGACCGTGGGACGATTTAAAGGAAAAAATCACAGTAGCACAGAAATTTAGAAGTCATCCTCACGACAGTTAAAGATGGGAAAACAAAATTCCATGCAAAGAAAAATAAAGACTCTAATATTGGATTCAAAGATTCAAATAGCTCATTTTACAGTCAAACTAATATCACACTTCATGCAACACATTTGACACTGTTTATGCCTCGTTTGCCACAAAAAGATCATGGTAAACAAAGATTACATTCCCCCCAAAGTTACTAGCTGAAACCAGGTGCAGTCAGGATTATTCAACCTTGAAAAAGTCATAATGAAGACAGGATATCTTCCCATATGCAAAGAGTAAGATTCTTTTCATAATTATGGTGCATTCAGCAACAACTGACTGACTTAGAATCTGTAAGAAAGTGAGAAACAATAACAGGGTCTTTGGGAGTACTTCATTTTTATTAGCATCATTGATTTCACAAAGCTCAGTGATCATTACCTACTATCACGATGAAACTGTTCAACCCTCTGAAATTAAAGGACTTTTAAAAAAAGCTATTTTATTTAACCCATTGGCATCAAAAACATAGAAAGATGTGCCACCTCAGAGAACACAACTTGCAAAGTACCACAGAATGGCAAAGTGGACTGACAATGAGAAGGCCCGACTTCTGCCACTGAAGAGTCAACTACTTTTTTTCCCCAGAGCTTGTTTCCTACTAAGTGAATAACTAGACTAGATAATCTCTGAAGCTTTTTTCAGCACTTGTATGACAAAAAAAAATATTAACTGAGCTGGCCATCATGACATGTGCCTGTAGCCCCAGCTACTCAGGCAGCTGAGACAGGAAAACTGCTTGAGTCCAGCTGGAGCATCACTTGAGCCCGTAAGTCTGAGTCCAACAGGGGCAACATAGTGAGATTCCCCCATCAAAGAAAGATAATTGTGAAATGTTTCCCTGGGCCAGAGGTACAACTCAGTGGTAGAGTACATACCCTGGTTCAATTCTTAGCACCACCAAAAAATTTTTCCCCACTATTGATTTTAAAAGCCTATCCATGGCCGGGCGTGGTGGTGCATGCCTATAATCCCAGAGGTTTGGGAGGCTAAGGCAAGAGGATCACGAGTTCAAAGCCAGCCTCAGCAAAAAAGCAGGGTGCAAGAAACTCAGTGAGACCCTGCCTATAATAAAATATCAAACAGGGGTGGGGATGTGGCTCAGTGGTCAAGTGCCCCCCAGTTCAATCTCCAGTACAAAAAAAAAACCTATCTATGACACTGGCCTGATATCAGAAATTAATTACTTTGAAAATTTACTTGTGCCTCCATGTTTCAATCTTAGCCTCCAATATCCCTTACTACAAACCATCACTAATTAAGAAAAATGTCTGTGATGATATATATTTGTTTGGTATCTGACCCATCCAATATAGTAGCTACTTTTCACATGTGGCCATTAAGCACTTAAAAGGTGGCTACTGGTTGAGAAACTGAATTTTAAATTTTATTTCCTTTTAAACAGTATAAATTAAAAGAACTACAAATGGCCATTATATTGGACATTATGGTACCTTAGTAGATCCCTGCCTTGTGAAACAATGGTATTTACTAATAAGAGTATAAACCAAAAAAACAAACGATAAAAATAACAAACTCTCTTTCACAAAGAGTTTAGTTGTGGATGGACACAATATCTTATTTTTATGTGGTGCTGAGGATCAAACTCCGTGCACCATACATAATAGGCCAACACTTTTCCACTGAGCTAAAACCCCAACCCAGAACTGTTGTTTAAGGTTCTGATCCTTGGCAACCAATGCTGGCAATGATGCTTTATAGGCACTTACTTGGGAGGGGGTCACCATCCACTTTTGTTTTACTCATTCTTATTTCACACTGCTACAAGAATTTAGGAAGAAAACTAAATAATGGCAGCAAATTCAACTCTGGTGCTCTGTAACTCTCCATGTGCATCCACCAGACTGTCAATCACTGTGTAGTTTATTTCAGAGACCATTTACTGAATGCCTACTATGGACCTGGCATTATACTGAATACTGGAAATGAAAGATTTCTAGCAGCTTAAAGGCTTTGAGATAGAGAAAAAAACCTGATTCAGATCATTTCAAAATCAGATGACAAAACTACAATGAGAAAGGGTATGATGGGGTCATAGGACTCTAAGGTCCATCTAGAGGTTTAGGAAAACTTTCAGGAAATGACAACTGAGCTGAATCTTGAAGAATGTGTCAGATAAGGGCATCCCAGTCAGACAAATACTATGAGTAAAGGGACACGCAGCAGCAATTTCTAGGGCAAAAATTCATAGACAGCAGGCATCAGAAACCTTGCTAAGGAGCTTGGACTCTGTGTTATAAGCAATAGCTACTGAGGATTTTTTTTTAAATGAGGAAATGATATAGTCAATGTTACTCTTCTGATCAATCACTCTGGCAGTAATGTGGAAGACAACAGTTTAGAGATCAATTAGGAGGCTGGTACAATGAATTCGGTAGGCAAGAAGGGTTCAGGGCACCAGTTATGAGGAGATAGATTATCTACTTTAGAAGAAGTAAACTAAAAAGTGAGGAAAAGGAGGGAATCAAGGATGGCTTCCAGGTTTCTGGTTTTGATGGAACCATTAACCAATGGGTTAATAATTAATCAAATCTATAAGGTCCCTTTTACCATGCAAGGAAACATCACAAGCTCCAAATGTTAGTACATAGACATCTTTAGGGAGAGGGGTCATTATGCTACCTATTACACCTCTCAGTTCCATGAAGTTGAGAAGTTCTCTCAGAGGTCTTAGAAAACAGGAAGAAGGTTAAAAAAAAAACAGGACTTAAAAAAAATCCCAGAATTAACAGGCAGCTACTCAAATTCAGAGATGAGAAACAAATGAGATATGTCAAAATTATTTTGCCTCCTATCTTTTAGGCAAAGGGTAAAGATTAAAAACAGAGAATCTCCACTATTTCTGTTTAATGAAAAAACATTCATTTGGAGGTGATTTTTAAATTTTAAAAAAAGTTATCCTGAAGAACTGAAATAATACATATTCAATTTGGTTAAAGAGAAACAGGCCCAGAAGCACCACCAGAAACATATTTGTTCAATTTGAGGAGGGTCTTTTCTAACAGTTACTGTTGTTAAAAATGGAATGACCCTCCTCTGTCATCTTAAGGGCATTCTTGGCTCTTGTAAGATGATTTTTTTTTCCTCTACAAAGAGGGAGTTAGTAAGGCCCCCCTCATCAGAAGGTCAGGCCTATGAATTCTAAAAGAGAATAAACTTTTTGTTTCATTTGTTGTGTGGCCCTCTTCTTCAATTTATCCCTAGCATTTTGTGAATCAAGAATTCACAATACTAGTTCATTAGGATGACCTGGGAATCAGTCTTGATTTCTTCTTTCCATCAATGCTCAGATTCAATCCATCAACAAGTTTGTATCAAAATACTTGTTAAATGCCTTCATTTCTCTCCTTCCCAGCCTCCAGGGTCCAAGTAACTAGTACCTCTGCCCTGGAATGACTGATCTCCAGGGCTTCTATAATTTCCTACCACCCCACTCTAGCTCACCCTTCTACAGCTATATATACAAGCATGCACACACAGAATAACATGTCTGTTATTCTCTTCACAGACAAGAGAATTCCTGTTTAAAGGCAAAGTCAATTATGGGACCATCCATCATTATATGCCCTTTTACCTTTATCTCCAACTTCTCTGCATACCAATCTTATCACTTGATAACTATGCTACTATCACACAGGCCACCTTCTTCGTGTCAGTCCTTCCCACTTACTGGATTCTTAAGCTGAAATGTCCTTTCCTCGACTCTGTATGTGCCTCACATCTTAGCCCAGGGATCATCTCTTAAGACAGGCCTTCACTGAGCATCCTACAACTAACTCCCTTTTACATCAGTTTCTTTTATTTATAGCCAATTTCTCCCCACCCACTCCCACCCCATTAAAATATAAGCAACATTATAGCATAGGGAATTTGTGCAGTTTGTTCACCCCCTCTCAGTGCCTTAAACATAACATGTGTCCAATTTGCTAAATAAAGAGACAAATTAATGACTGATTCCATTTGCAGAATAATCCTGCAACTTCAGATACATCGATGGCAAAGTACAAGCACATTCAAAAATCACAAATAACTGATTTTTGGAATAAGCATTTTAAGGACTATTCACACCACACGGTGGCTCACACATTTTACAATGAACAAGTCCTGCTCTCCTATAACACACTTACATGAGGGCAGAGCCTGTGCCAATGTTCAGCACTAAATATTCAAGGGAAAACTTGCTACTCCATCAAGACATATGGTTACTTTATCTTTGATTACCTGGTTGGTTATACTGATCTTCATAAGCATCCAACCAATAAAACTGGAACACTTGTTCTTCATCTGTCCCTTTTACCAATGGGAGTTGACTGGAATCCACTTGAATTTCTTGTGCTGAGAAACTATCATCTTCCTGATCAATGCCCCAACAAGAGTCATCTGGGAGAAAACTTCCCCTGCAGAAATTAAATTTTCCAACCTTTTCAAAATCTAACAGAGTAGGGCTGGTGCTACTGCTCAGTGGCAGAGCACTTGCCTAACGTGTGAGGCACTGGGTTCAATCCTTAACACTGCATAAAGACCTAAACAAATAAAGGCACGCTGTCCATCTATAACTATGAAAACTTTTTTTTTTTTAAAAAATCTTGGCTGGGACTGTAGCTCAGTGGTAGAGCACTTGCCTAGCACATGTGAGGCACTGGGTTCAATCCTCAGCACCACATAAAAATAAATAAATAAAATAAAGGTATTGTGTCCATCTACAATGAAAAAAAATTTTTTTTTTTTAATCTAACAGAGGGGCTGGGGATGCGGCTTAAGCGGTAGCGTGCTCGCCTGGCATGCGTGCGGCCTGGGTTCGATCCTCAGCACCACATACAAAGATGTTATGTCCACCAAAAACTAAAAAATAAATATTAAAAAAAATTCAAAAAAAATCTAACAGATTGATTAGAGTGCTATCTGCCAGGAAAAAAAATACCAGAAAATGCTCTTACAAGCAAGACGTGGTCTCTTTCCTAGGATCCGCCTTATGTTTCATCCTCTCTGCTGGCTCACTCTCTTGGTCCCAAGTCTTGGCAGCCACAGGCTTCATATCCACCTCCTCAGCTTCCATGGGCTCATCAAAGTCACCATTTTCAAACTCCATTTCCCCTGACTCATACTCATCATCCGGACACTCTGGCTGCACCAGCTCTCCTATAGACATCAGCATATATTCCTGTCACATGCTAGTACCTGGGGCACAATGGTTTACCCAACACTGAAACATCAGCACATCCCTTTTCCTACACTTGTATTTCTCTTTAGTCTCCAAATTGGATGTTTTTAACTTTTAGTGCTACAAATCCAAATCTTTCACACTTAGACTTGCCATCACAATACCTCCACTTCTTCTACTGCTGTAAAAACAACTGCTCAACACCCTTGCACTTCTGCCTGACATCAGACTTACCAGCAAATTCAGCTCGTTTAAGAGGAGCAGGAGTTAATGAAAGCTCCTTCCTGGTGACAGGGGAAGCAGTTTTTCCTGAAGGAATTGCCTGTAAACATTTTTAAATGTTTAGTCACTTAGACTTGCATACTAAAAATATGTAACTGTCCTACCCTGACCAAAGATAATGACAGTTCCCATTTATAAAAAGATTTTATGTATTATTAATGTAATAGCTTCAATTATTTTACTGTTACCTAGATTTACAGAAAAAAATACTTGTTTCCAGGAGGAAAATTATTGCATTTAGCACAGTTGTGATACCTATAATAAACACATATTAGTTACTACAAAATTTACTATGAAAAAAGCAGGCACATGCTATTTTTGAAATACACAAAACTATATATTGAATGGCAGTCCTAATTTAAAAAAAAATCAAAAATAAATTCAAAGGCATTTCCTTCACATAGAAAAGCAAAAATACATAAATTTAAAACAATATCATAAATCCAGAAAGGGTATCTCTATACACTTTACCTTGGGGGTGTACACAGCAAAAGGATTCAGAGAAGCTCCAGTAGATCTTTTCTTCTTAGGTATTATTATAGGTGGAAGAGTTATTTGAGGTTTCTAAAAGGAAGGGTAAGACAGATATTCACTGCCATGCTTGGTTTACCACGTAACAGAGAAAGTGCATTTCGCTCACTGAAACCCAATAAGCATTTTTACTTCCCTGCCCCCCCCCCCCCGCAGGATCTATGTTCATACACTGTGGTTACTATAGCAACAATACTACAGAAATCACTAGAAAACCTGAATAGATACTGAATCCACCCCTCACCAATTCTTTTCTTTTTAAAATTTAACGCAGTCTTTCACTTATCCTTCCAGAATATTACATTTAAAAACAATCAAGATACATATGACTGCATAGTGTTGATGCTAGATTATTTTGATCTATGGCCATTTAGAAAGAAATACACTTCTAAATAAGCACTTAGAATTTATGAGAAATGCCCAAATTTCAAATTCGCAGTGTAGGTGAGCCTATTTGAGTTCTATCAGGAATAGGACACTAACTCTTTCTTCACTCCCACTCAGAATTAAAGACTGACAGGCTTCAATCTATTTAGGGAACATATGCTATAGCAACTGAACACAAGCAGTGAGCATTCACAGAACTGATTCCTGGGTGTATTCTTACTACTTCCAACATACACCCACACAGCCCCATCTACATAATCGCATAGCTGTAACAGCTAGAAACTACTCACCTAAAATGGTGAGAAGAAACTAACTGGAAGATTTTATTTTTCTTTTTATTTTTGTGGGATATTTCTTTTGGTGGTACTGTCCTTGCATTTTTTAAATTCTAGCAAAAGTCTATTCCATACAACTTCTGAATTATTTCTAGAACCAATGTTCCCTGCACATTTTATAACTCCCAAAGAATCACTTACCTCAGTGTTCAGATCTTGTAGAATGTCACCTAGCAGTTCATCCTTAGGCAAATCTACAGCTTTCTAGAGATTATAAAGGAAGGCAAAATGAGAAAGCCCTGCACATTAAATTTTCACCCAGACCACACACATGACTATGAAAGGAAGAACCTAACCAATCAGTCCTTACATCTTCATTTCATTCACTCTAAGTGCTCAAATCTATTCAGATTTTAACTACCACCTGTGTATACGTAAATTCTAAATTTATAGCTCCCATCCTCTATTTTAATTCTCATTACATGATATTCCTTCTAGTCACTGAAATTAAACACACTTTCAATTCAGTTTTCCTGTTCAATCTTTCTTTTCTATGTCCCAAATTCTAATCATTGAGGTGCTTAAATCATTTGAAAACTAAAGTCAACTTAGTGAGTGAAGCTAGGAAAATGTTATTTAAATATGTATTAAGTTTCTAATATCTGTATAATCATATTCTAAATTCATTTCACAAAGGAAAAGACAAAATATACAGAAACCATGAAACTCACATCTGTGGTTTTCTTTCCAGCACTGGCAATGAACATTGACTTGATATTGTTTGGTTTTGTCACTGCAAGTTTCTTTACATTCTTCTTGTCTCTGTTGCGTGCTTTAGCATCCTTTCCTATTGGAACATATATTATTTAGAAACACAAAAGTTCCCAGTTCAAATTGGAAAACAAAAAGCCTAGTAGTCACTTGTTCTCCATATATGGGAATTTGGGAAGAAAATATTAAAACTTCAAAATACAAATATATAAGATTTTACACGAGGTACATAAAGAAGAAACTTTAAAATAAGCTAAATTCAAAAACTCAGGCTAAACGTTATTACAAAAACTGATAAAACACAAGTTAAATATCAGGATGAGTTAAGTGTGACTATTTAATTGCTAATGTTAGTGTTAATAAAAAGTCTTTTTTTTTAAGTGAGACAGGAGGGCTGGGGTTGTAGCTCAATGGTAGAGCACTTGCCTGGCACGTGTGAAGCACTGGGTTCAATTCTCAGCATCACATAAAAATAAATAAAAGTATTGTGTAAAAAAAAGTGATATAGGAAAGATAAAGCCAAGCTGGAATCAAGATATTATCCTAGTAACCTTCATGAGATCATATCTTTGATTTTATATGTAATTTGACAGAACAACTTAACTGTAAAGAAATGGAATTACCAGTTATGATACTGTAGCATCCTGATTTCCATTTTTATGAGAACAGCAACTAGACACATGCAACTATGTCACATTAACACTAAACAGCACAGAGGCATTTGCTCATTAAAAGAAAACTTTTGCCATTTAATCTCTTCTGACCATGTGTAAATCAACTTTCCTAATACTGTCGATTTTAATCTCACTTTCTGATTCATCCCCAAATAGTCTCAATCTCAAAAAAACTAAATGAATAATTAAAATAGTGTGGTAGTGGCATATACATAGAGAGACCAGATGAGTAAAAAATACAATCTAGAAAAAAGACCCCATCACATATGGAAATTTAGCATATAATAAAGGTGACAACTTACATCACTTGGGGAAAAATAGATTTATAAATAAATAGTGTCGGCTAGCCATTTGTAAGATCCATATAAACATCAAAAGGAAATTTTAAAAATAAAACTATGCAAGTACTTTAGAAAAGCAAATTCCTTTGTAACCTGGGTATAGTAAAAATCTAACACTAATTCAAAATCCACTTTCAAGGAAAAAACAGATTGATAAATTCAATTACACCAGAAAAGGAATTTAAAGAAAAACCTGGAGAAAATATTTACAATATGTATCACAGATAAAGTATCCATTACCCTGACAAACATTTCCCTGATATAAAGATCTAAAACAACCAATTGAAACTCAAAAGGAATGTGAGCAATAAATACAAAGTTTTATGAGAAGATCCACAACTTTATGTATAAAAGAAATGCAAATGAACACCACACTGAGATGCCATTTCTCGCATATCAGACTCACAAAAATTCAGCTTAACAACATACTATCAGCAGGGCTTTGGGGAAATACACACTCAGACACTGTTCATAGGAGGGTACAAAAGAAAAACTCCTAGAAGAACTTGAGAACTTGGCAATATCTTGTCAACGCCTAATAAAAATTTTGTGAGCATTTACTCTCTGAGCCAACAATTCCACTTCTAGGAATTTTCCAAGGAAAACATAATATGCACAAGAGTTACTGGATGTGTGGCACTATTTGTAATAATAAATTATTGAAAATAAATGTCTACCCGAAATAATTATTTTAATAAATGATAGCATATCAATATAATGGAGTACTATGCAGCCATAAAGACATAAATAAGAAAAATCTGTTAAGTACTAATATGAAGTGATTTTCAGAATATCTTAAATGAAAAAAGCAAACTACAAAACTATCTATAGATGATATCTTTTGTCTAAGAAAGAAAATAGAAATACGTACACACAATTCCATTCCTAGGTATATATCCAAAAGAAATGAAAACAGGTATTCAAACAAAAGCTTCAACATACATGTTCATAGCAGCATTAAAAAAGGTAGATAACTCAGTGCCCATCAACTGATGAATGGGTAAACAAAATGGGCAACACATATCCAGATAATATTATTCAGCCACAAAAAAGAATAAAGCACTAATACATGCTATAGCATGGAAGGAACTTTAAAACATTATGCTAAGTGAAAGATGCCAGACAAAAAAGGTTACATATTGTATGATCCCAGTTATATAAAACATCCACAACAGGCAAAACCATAGAAACAGAAAGCAGATTAATGGTTGCCAGGTGCTGAGGGAAGGAAGACTAGAGAGTGACTGCTTAATGAGTATGGGGTTTCCATCTGGGGCAATGAAAATATTCTGAAATTAGATAATGGTGATGGCTGCAAACACTGCAAATGTACTAAATGTCATGGTAAATTCTGTGATATGTATTCTACCATAATAAAAACAGGCATTTTTCACATGGCAAGGCTATGAAAAGGTTTACAGGACATTTGTAAAATATGTGAGACCAGAGAATTGCATTAAGGAACTTGTATCTTTATTGAGACCAACTGGAGCAGTTTGAAGACAGAATATACCTAATGGTTAAAATGTTTAGTATGCAAGGGAGCTGGGGATATGGGGATATAGGTCAGTTGGTAGAGTGCTTGCCTTGCATGCACAAGGCCCTGGGTTCAATCCCCAGCAACCGCCCCCACACACACAGTTTAGTATGCAGAAATCCACAATTAGTGTTTGTTTTATTGTGCTTTTCCAGTTATTTTTCTTCATTTGGACTTGACCAATATTTTTCTCTATTTGAAAACAGCATGCCACGGACTGGATTCACACCATAAGGAGCTGACTTTATACTCAAAACTACAATTTCTTGTAAATTTTTAAAATGGATTTCAGAATTCTGTTTGCCTTCATAATATCTTGTGACCTTACGTGGGCTCTTAGTGAGGTTCACTGAAACAATGGGGATTTGTGGGTGAATGACAGTGGCAAAGCATGAAATAAAAATTTCTAAGACTAGCTGTCTTCCAGAATATCAACTCATTCTCTTTACTAAT
Source organism: Urocitellus parryii (assembly GCF_045843805.1). NCBI lineage: Eukaryota > Metazoa > Chordata > Mammalia > Rodentia > Sciuridae > Urocitellus > Urocitellus parryii. The sequence continues at coordinate 361,871 of NW_027554208.1, forward strand.
GTATTGCCAAAACAGATAACAATATGAAAAGAAACAGTGGTGGCTCATTTATTCAACAAATACTGCATACTTCTTTCATGTCTGCTGCTGTGATCAGCCCTGGAGTGAGTGGGACATGGGTCCTTTCTTTGAGAAGCTCCTTAACCAGTCCAACATCCTAATTTGCAGCTGACCAAAACTAAATTCTACATAGGTGTTCGGGACTATGTCCAGTTGATATAATTAACAATATAGCCATAACACAGGTCTCCTTGATTCTGGGACATAATACAGTAAATGGGTTCATTCTATCTTCCAGGACGCATATAAACTACAAATACACAATTCGCCACAATTCTACAAAAGGGTCCCAGTGTATAGAGTTTCTACACTACAGTTTGGCAGAAATTGGTCCATTCATACTCTAATGGATGGATGAATGAATAAATAACATCCCCTCTGAGGGAAAACCAAACATATGTTTTTTTTAATAACTGTGAATAAAGGAAAGATAAACCAGAAATTAATTAAAATGGTTATTTATAGAGATGGGTAGAAATAAGTCAGAAGGCATAGGAATAAGAGCAAGACTTTTCTGCATATATCTCTTGATATCATTTTGATTTTGACATTATATAGTTATTTTATAATATTGTAAAAAGTTAAAGACTTTTAAAAATTTGAATACAAAAACAAATGAACCTATAAACTCTCACAATAAATCTTTAGAGGGATATACACCAAGAACAAGTAAAATTGCAAAGAAATCATAAACTTTACTTAGAAAGGTTGTTAATAGAGGGCTGGGGTTGTGGCTCAGAGGTAGAGTGCTTGCCTAGCACGCATAAGGCACTGCGTTCGATCCTCAAAATAAAATATATTGTGTCCACCTATAACTAAAAAAAAATGTACCTTAAAATAAACAGAAAGGTTGTTGGTTTAGTAATTCTAAATCAACTGTGTATATTTCAGAAAACAAGGATTTTCATTGAAAGTGTAAAAATATGAATTGAGAAGATGAATTCAGTAGTATTGGACTGGGATAAAATTTATCAGTATGAATTCAAAACATACATAATTTCCTAGTTCTGTTCACCAAAAGGGCCTAGAAGCTAGAAACCATCATACCCCAAGAGCAATAAACACATCCTTCTCCCAGATCTGAATAATATTCCCCATGAAAGGAACCAGATAGTGGCTAGAAACAGTTGATTCCAAGTCTGGTACAGGAGGAGTACAAGGTAAACTTTGAACATCTTCTCAGCCCTGATAGATAGGAAATGCTCAGACTGATTGGATCACATCAAAAGGATGCAGGCACCAACTAAAAGGGGTTTCACTCCTACCAGCTAAATCTGGGATAATTTGAACACCGAAAGGAGAAATGGTAGCACTGAATTATAACAGTAAATTTTCTAGAAACCCATGAGTTTGAATTGATAATTTTAAAAAGGAAAGAAGCTGAGTGCAGTGGCATGCACCTGTAGACCCAGCCACTAAGGAGGCTTAAGCACGAAGATCACCTGACCCTAGAAGTTCAAGGCCAGCCTGGGCAACGTAGCAAGACTCTATCTCAAAAATAATAGAAAAAATTTAAAAGGAGAGAATCATCAACAGATGCTGAAAACACTGGGTGAAAATTCATGGGAAAATGGGATATACACATGGTCTCAAATTATCACCACTTATTTGCGTTAATCATAAAGGGGGAAAGGTAGCTTTAGAAGGAATCTGACATATCATCTTAACCAGGAGATCAAATTTATTATCAACACTAAGGGAATGGAATGCTCTTTACAGAGGGCATGAATTCAGGGCCTTGTGTATGCGAAGCAAGCCCAGGGTCAATTTCCAATACTGCAAAAAAAAAAAAAAAGGCTGCAAAAGACTCAGCAAACTGGACACATATTACTATAGACAATGATAAATGATAATATTACTGTGGTTAAGCAGATGAGAGCCTTTATTCTTAGAAAGGGACTTCTGAAGTTCAAAAATTTCACCAACAATTAGTCTGTGTCAGTGGTTGGAAAGGGGAGAGGAAACAAATGTTGCAAAACATTAATGTGCAAATGAGAGTCCACTCCCTCTGTAAGAGCATGATAGCAGAGACGTAAGGCTTTGTGGCCAAATAGGATTCTGTAACATGATTATGTATTCTTTATATTTATCGTTTTTTCAAAAAACACACTTTGGGGGCTGGGGATATAGTTCAGTTAGTAGAGTGTTTGCCTCCCATGCACAAGGCCCTGGGTTCAATCTCCAGCACCAAACACACACATGACGCACTTTGGAAACATAAAAACCTTTCCTTAGCTCAATGGCTGTATAAAAACAGATATGATTTGATGATATGGGGGGGGGCTGTTAATGGAGAATGTTCTAAAATAACCTATGGTTATAGCTGCACAATTCTGTGATGAATTTTATACTTTAAATGAGTGAATTACACAGCATGTGAGTTATATCTCAATGAAGTGTTTTTTTTTCCAAAAAAATTAAGCCATAGTTTGCTGACCCCTTATCTATCACTTGGTGGTAGAAGACCAATTAACAAACTAAACCAAAAAAAAAAAAAAACAAAACCAAGGAGTATTTCCCATTCTCATTTTACAGAACTAAATCTGGCTTGTTTACCTGAAAAAAAATGCCAAGATTGTACAGTTAAGAAAATTTAACACATTCATTCATATCATTTTAAATTTCAATTAAACAAAGCAAGCTGATTACACTAGTATTAAACTTTATTATTGTACTGTACAATTACTGAAGAGCTAAAATTCTGAGTTCATCATTTCAGTAGGAATTAAAACACATCACTTACTATGGCAGTCCTCAATATCAACAACTCTAAACTGACCATAGGACTAAAAATTTCATACTTTCTGGTACTGTTTTTGTTTCTTATATTTAATTTTCTACACAACTGTGATTCTCTCACTGTCAGAACATATACTCTATCTAAAAATAATTGTGTAGGTTCTTCTCCCTCAAAAGGAGACTGTTTCAGAATACCAAGTCATCTTAAAAGTTTAGACAATTCTTCAAATCTCAAAATGACATTCTCTTGTAGGTACCTTTCTCACTGGTTTCAAGAGCATTATCTTCAAGATCATCATCAAAAATCTCTCGGCTGTCTTCCACATAACCAATACCATCTGCAGGAACAAAATTTAATATTGGGATCAAGTTTTCACAAGTCATCAACAATATTTTAGCCTTGGCAAAAAGAATACTTTTGTACCCACTCAGATGTTCTCCTAGTCTGTTCCATTTATAAGTACAGCAGAATCCTATTCAAACAGGTCTCAGACAATGCAGGTCATCCACACAGCAGATGTGGCATCAAAACCAAATATATACTATACCTAGCTAGGTGAAACAGGGAAATGATCTGGTCCCATAGGATCAAAAACTTAGCTACAAAAGCTTGCTTCACAGGTATTTTACTCTACCAGAAGAATTTTTTAAAAACCCTAGTCTACATGGGAAAATTAGAACATAGCTGAGCTCTATTACAGAAATAGAAACATAATCACAGACACAGTCTATATCTCCTTCCTGTGGTCAGCAATCATATAAGCAGGAAGCTTTATACAAGGGACAGAAGAACAGTAGAAAAGAACCAGCTTTTACAGTACTTTCCATTGCTCATATTACCTCTCATACCTAAAACTTCATGTGCTCCTTGCAGCAATCAGGGAGATAGTTTTCTTATCTCCATTTATAGAATAAAAACTTGTGGCTCAATGGCATTAAGTAACTTGGCCACAGTCACACAGTTGCAAAGGAGAAAAGAGAACCTCAACCTCTGTCCCTTAATTCAGATGCTGTGTTTTGGCCCCACAGAAACAATTCACTCCAATTCACCCTCCTCCCAATTCACCCTTCCCCACTTTGGTGTTGGGGGTTGAATGCAGGGTCTCATGCATCTTCACAATTCCCACAGAGTTGTTTCCTGGATGATTTTTACTATATCTTGAGGTATGTGCCTTGATTCTCCAAAATGTTGCCAAATCAACTTCTTATTGTTCTGCTTCCTCATCCTCAAATAACTAAAAATGATCCAAACCAAAGGTATGATTGTAACAATGCCTTCCCTCCACCCAGGCAAAGTAGAAACTCCACATGAAAACCTACAAAAAGCAACTAACACAGTGCCTGGCAGGTAATTTCCTCCTACATACCATCATCCACAATCCAGTCATTATCCTTCCGTGCCTGAACCAGCTTCGAATACTGATCTTCATCAACTTCTTCATAAACACTTGTGAAGTCCTCGATCTGCCATTATACAAGTTTGAGAAAAAGCTTCAAATGGAGTGAAAGTGTTAAACAATTCTTATGAAAAAAAATTGTCAAATTGAAACTGGAATGGCAGCCTGATGGAGAAGCTGCAACCAAATCATGAGTTCTGACATTCAATACCACTACAGGGTTTTCCTTAAATAGACATCAATTAACTTAGTATTCCTTTTAGGTGGGTGTTAACATAAGATATTAAATGATTCCATTAGCATAATATACTTGTCACACCATCAATTACTCATCTACTTCATAAAAAACAAACTGAATTATAGCCAATTCTTCATTAGCTGCTTTGGGGATTATTCACTTGTAATTTCTAGACTGGTTGCTCCTATACTTAGCAAACCTGTAAGGCATACCACCTCTTTCTCCATTACTGATGGATGTTCTACAAATAGACAACAATTTTAATGCCTGTTTGACTAAATAAAATGCAAAAGGAAAATCTCCCTCATCCAGCCCCCTACAAAAATTTGGCAAAACAAGCATATTCTTCTATAAGCCAACAAGAAAAGGCTTTTGAGTGTTCGCTCTTTGCTTCACCACTGATCCTCCACCACTCTCAGGTTTTGAAACTGCACAGGGATTTATATGCTGAGCTGTTTGAAAGGCAAGTCCAGAGAAAGTAGCCACACTAGCTGCCTGTCAAAGGGTCATAGTACCATGAGCTACTGGTACAACTAAAGTAGAATACCTCTGCACAAAATAACAGAAGTGCACCATTGCTGCCACTCCCCATGGTAATAGGCCACATACACCCCAAATGAGAATCTGGTGAGCTGGTTAGGAAGATTTCATAGATATCTCATGAAAAATATCCGCCTTCTCTCAAGAGTTCTGCATTTTTCAAATAGGATATCAGGGGAGATGACTAACTCTACCTGATGAGCTAAGACTCTAGGAAAAACCTGGGACACAGAGATTTCAGAGCTTGATGAACAGAGCTGACTGATTTCTGCCACACCTATAAAGCATATAATGATTACAGGACTAGGCTTTGTTTCACCTCTTTTTTAACTTACTCTCTAGGGATCACTGGCAGGTACTGATTTGGCCTTTTACCATTTGATAAAAAACAACCTACTCTACCAAACTTATTAACAAGCCAAATGTAAACTAGTCCAATTAATATTATCATATTAACCAATTTTCTTTTTTGGGAGGGGAGGCTGGCATAATTATTATTGTTGGTTGAAGGGATACTGTTGTTTTTTATTTAAATAATTGATTTATAAGCTATTTGGGGGGGTACCGGGGATTGAACTCAGGGGCACTTGACCACTGAGCCATATCCCCAACCATTTTTTATATTTTATTTAGAGACAGGGTCTCACTGGATTGATTTGCACCTTGCCATTATTGAGGCTGGCTTTGAACTCGTGATCCTACTGCCTCAGCCTCCCAAGCCACTGGGATTATAGGCATGTGCCATCACGTCCAACTGATTTATATACTATTTTTGAGGGGATGGTACTGGGGATTGAACCCAGGGGCACTTTACCACTGAGCTACATCCCCAAACCCTTTTACTTTTTATATTGAGATAGAGTCTTGCTAAGTTTCTGAGGTTGGCCTTGAATTTGTGATCCTCCTACCTCAGCCTCCTGAGCCATTGAGACCATAGGCAGGTGCCACTGTGCCCAGTTGATTTATATAATATTAAGAAGATCCTAGAAAACTTTCTCTTTTTGATACTGAGGATTGAATTCACGGGTGCTTTACCATTGAGCTAAATCCCCAGTCCTTTTTGTTTTTCTTTGTGGTTGTAGATGGACAGCATGACTTTATTTTATTTTTGTATGCAGTGCTAAGGATCAAATCTAGTGCCTCACACATGCTAGGCAAGTGCTCTGCCACTGAGCCCCAGCCCCAGCCTTTTTATTTTTTGAGATAGTGTCTCACTAAGTTGCTTAGGCTGGCCTCAACCTTGTGATCCTCCTGCCTCAACCTCCCAAGTTGCTGGGATTATAGGCATGCACCACTGCACCTGGCTAAGAAAACTATTTTTAAAAATCATTTTGGGGGCTGGGGTGTGGCTCAGAGGTATAGCACTCTCCTGGCATGTGTGGAGCACTGGGTTTGATCCTCAGCACCACATAAAAATAAAATAAAGATATTGTGTCCACCTACAACTAAAAAATAAATATTTAAAAAAATCATTTTGAATAAAAAGTTCTTTTGACTCTTTATTTTTTCAATATTTTTTAGTTGCAGTGGACACAATACCTTTGTTTTATTTATTATTTATTTATTTTATAAGTGGTGCTAAGGGTCAAACCCAGGGCCCCACACGCACTAAGCAAGCGCTCTACCACTGAGCCACAATCCCAGGCCCTGACTCTTTATTTATTAGTGCTGGGGAGCCATACAATTAATATCACAGTGTTTAAAGAGAAATCAGCCAAATTGTGCCAACATCAGAAATGCCCCACAAAACCTACATTAAAAATGCTTTACTTTTGCTTCACTCTAATTCTTTTAGCAACATTTTATTATCTGATTGCCTCCCTTAACTGAACAAATGGTGCCAGCCACATGGCAAAAAATCCTCTTCTATTTGCTTAATTGCCCAGTACAGTAAAGGCCATAGTGAAATGTGCATATTCCAAACCCAGACTGCCTGGGTCTAAATAAAGGATCTGCCATGTGATCTCACTGAATTTCTGTGCCCTCACCTCAAACTGTTGTTAGTCATAGTATCTAATTTATATATGGTTACTAGATGGATTAAATGAATAAATATATTAGTAAAATCACTTATAATAGTGTCAGCTGAAAAATAAAGTTAGGTATTATTATTTTCTAGCATTAATCACTTTCTAGCCTTGGCAGTTAAGATACTCAGAAAGAGTGCTGAAGGTAAAGCTAAACCATGATATATAGATGGTAATCACTTTACTTTTTGCATACAGGGCAAAAATAATGAGCAGAGGAAAACCACCAAAAGTGTATTACATTCAATCTTACAAGCAGGACATTGCAGAAGTAAGGTCCAAGTCTCCATTCCCTTGCAAATTAAAACAATACTGTCCAAGGAGAAGGTACTTAACTAGGCTGCTAAAGACTTTAAAGTTAAAGCACCGCTCAGTTCCCCCAGCAAAGCCAAGGGACCTAGCAGAGACACAGCACACCAAATAAGGAAAGTATAGATATAGCTACTTTAATTTTGGAATTTTAAACTCATCTGTAAAGTGCCTTACAGGAACTTTTAAGGAATGAGTACTCTCCATAATCTATAAATCTACCTCATAATTACTATTAAATTAAATTAGTATTTAGAAATACACAAATATTTCTAAATCCATGTGATTTCTTCTTTGGTGGCTCAAATATGTGTGAAAACACTTTGTAAACCCTAAAACAACTTTATAAAAGTCAAAGGGTGTTTTGTAGTTTTGCTTTGTTACTAATGACTTGTATTCAGTCCTCAACTGAAGCTATTCTGGGAAAGTATTATTTCAAGCAGGTTACAGTTTAGGTATACGGTATGCCCCAAAAGCTCATGTGTGAGACAATGCAAGAATGTTCAGAGGTGAAATGATTAGGTTATAAAAGCCTTAACCTGATCGGTGGATCGATTGACTGGGCATACTATAGGCAGATAAGGTGTGGCTATAGGAGGTAGGTCACTGGGGTGTGCCTTTGGGGTTTATATTTTGTCCTTGGTGAGCAGAAATCAATCAATCAATCAATCAATCAATCTCTCTCTCTCTCTCTCTCTCTCTCTCTCTCTCTCTCTCTCCCTCCTTCCCCCCATTGCCATATTCTGAGCTGCTTTTTCTCTGCCATGCCTTTATGCCACAATGTTCTGCCTCTCTCCATAGCCCAAGAGCTATGGAATTGGCCAACTATGAATTCAATCTCTGAAACAGAGAGCCAAAGCAAACTTTTCCTCCTCTATGTTGTTCCTGTCAGGTCTTTTGGTCACTGGGACAAAAAGATAACTAATACAGTTACAGAGGTGACACACACTACCAGCAGGCTATAAATTAGATAAAGTACAGGAAGAAAAATGGTTACTTACTTCTTATTTATACTTCTCACTGGCTTTAGCCTTTTTCAGTCTTTCTAGAGCTTCTTGGCGACCTTTCTTTGACTTTTTTTCTCGACGAGCCCGAGAAGTTACAAAACTTCCTGAATCTGACACAGGTGATAAAAACAGAAAGGTATAGGAGATGTTACAAAATCACAGCCAGGCATGGTGGTGCATGCCTGTAATCCCAGTGACTAGAGAGGCTGAGACAGAAGAATTGCAAGCTCAAGGCCAGCCTCAGCAACTTAGTAAGGCTCTAAGCAACTTCATGAGACTCTGTCTCAAAATAAAAAGGGCTGGGGGATGTAGCTCAGTGGTAAAGTGCCCCTGAGTTCAATCCCCAGTACCCCCCCAAAAAAAATGAAGAACACTTCTAGTCAACAATAATATGCAATTTTATTATATGTAATATTAAATTAAATATTATAATGTAAAATAATTCACAAAGCTCATGGCCAAATATGCAGATCCTGTAGTTCTTCAAAAATCTTCTTTAAGATCCTGTTACAACTGAAGCCAATGTTAATTTTTTCCAGAAAAAAAAAGGAAAGTCTCAAAGCCAACTGATACCCTACAGAAATATTAGCTGTTAGCTAGTCTACAGCCTTTCCATTGGAAATGACAGGCCACAAATAATCCAGTAGGTCATAAAAGAACAATTCATTTTGCTTCCTATTAATCAACATTTGAAAGTCTTTAAGAAGGATCTGTTCTTTGCAAAATACTAGGTGCTATGATGGACTAAAAGATCAAAAAATATGGTCTTTGTGTTTACCCTACCTACAATCTAATGTAGGAGATAAGTAGCAATTGGATCTTAAAGAATATGTAGAACACATGCCCTAATAGAAGTTCAGGTAAAGTACCTGGAATTTCAAAGAGAAATACATTAGAGACTGGGGGTATTTAACAAAGATGGTACCATAATTCTAATACAAGATGATACTATATAAAGATGCAAAAGTAAAAACATTAAAAGTGGAATTATTCTTGGGCTGGGGCTGTAGCTCAGTGGTAGAGCACTTGCCTAGCACGTGTGAAGCACTGGGTTTGATCCTCAGCACCACATAAAAAATAAATAAAGTGTCCATCTAAAACCAAAAAAAAAAAAAAAAAGTGGAATTTTAAAGTTCATAGTGGTGAGCTGAGGTCATGGCTCAGTGGTAAAGCACTTGCCTAGCATGTGTCAGGTACAGGGTTGATTCTCAGCTCCACATATAAATAAAGAGCCATTGACAACTAAAAAAAAATATTTAAAAAAAAAGTTCATAGTGGTATTGAAAGATCATGACAGGATTAGAGGACAACAAAACAACAACAAAAACAAAGATGGTTCTAAGGAACCATCTTATTAATTCTATCACTGACTTCAAGGCCTCAGTGGACCATGATATTACAGGTTAATAATAACACATTACCAAGGTTAAAATATATTTTGTCAAAACTGATTGAAATACCAGAGGGCCTCAGCATTCACTCATTCAACTTTTTAACTCTTCATGCTTTTGGTCATTACAAACTGACCACCCCACACACATACTGAAATGAATTCATCCACAGATACCAGCTGATGAATAATCAAATCAAGATGACAGTGCTGCCTGCCAGCCATAAGTTTAGGCTCAGCAGCCATCTACTATATTCCATGCTAATTTATTAAAATGAGTAGGCACAAAAAGGGAGATGTATTGATAAAGAGGCATCTTAAAAGCTCCAACCCTAATGGCATATTCATAACAACACTAAGTTGTTTGACTGTTTGAAGTATAAGAAACAATCTAAAGAACATGTACCAAATACTGGCAATAAACTGTTGAAAATTATATCTTAAAGGTCAAGTATAATTAGAGAATCTTATTTTTTAGCTTCCTGTAAATGGAATCTCTATAACATCTTAGCCTATTGTTTGACTTTCACATTTGACTTTTAAATCCATTTTTGGAAAGGCATTAAGTAAAAATTAAGTAATGTGGGTACTTAATGATGATAGTCACAAAATCTTGGGTATAATTCAAATGATTTAAAATTTTTGAGTAGGCTTACATGAAAAGGTTTCAGAGATTATTAAACACAATCAATAAGAGTGAAAAGCTAGCCGCAGTATATTCCCTTTAAGACTCCCTTGACATCTGACAAAATCTAAAGGTCTTCAAATGGACTTACTCCACAGGAAACACTGCTCCACTACACAGGGTTTGTGGTACAATTACAAATAAGACAGAGCTGCCTGTAGCCTCAAGAGGTTCACAGTCAAGTAAAGCAAAAGACCCTGAGACTACCATCATAATACAAATATAGTGCCATAGAAGAGGTAAGAACAGCAGACAGGAAATGTAGAGAAGAGAACCATTAATTTTCCGTGAGAAATCAGGTCAGTTTTCATAGGGGAGGTCTCCAATACAAGCCTAGAAGGAATTTCACCAGCACAGAACAGGGTAAAAAGTGGAACAAACAGAGGAAGAGGTGTGAGACAAACTACAAAGGTATTCAAATCCAAGGTGTACTCAGGAATCAAGAGAAAATCAGTGCAGAAGGTAAGTTTGACATGAGTGTAAAGTGAGCAGTACAAATGAGAAATTAAGATGTAGCACATCCCAGCTCTGCCATTTAGTAGGTAATATGAGACTACAAGTTAACCAGTTCAGCAGTGGACAGATGTTTTATTTGAAGCTGCCCAGCATCTGAAACAATCTGTGGAACCCCCCCCACGCCACACACACACACACACACACTTTAAGTCCCATGGGTTCACAGAGCCTATGCCTATACAAGCTGAAAGTTCCCTTTCCCAAACACTCTTGCAGCTGGAGCTAGGGCATTAAAATAGGCTCTAATGATTAGAAAAACCTGCCCAGTGGCTAATGTCCCAATAAGAGATATATGGACTTAAGGAAGATTCTAGAAGTAGCAAGAGTTGCAGGAAGATTGAGAATGTGAAGCAACAGTGCCAGCAATGTCCCAAGGTACAAGATCTAGCATCAAGTATTTAGTCATGGTTGGTAATGACCTCCTCAGTGGCCCAGTTTTGTGGCACAATTTTAATCACTGTTTCTGGCTAAGCAACCTGCAGACCAGATTTCCAGTCCTTCAGGATTTGTGCAAATGCTATGGAATTCTAATAAATTCCTTTTCAGTTTAAATTAGCTAGAGTTGGTTCCTTCAGCTTATACCAAAGCTCTCTGACTAATGCAGAACCTGAGGGTCCTGTGAAATGGAAATAAACCACATCTGTCTACTTCATAAAGCTGCAAGGATTACATGAGGATGGCTATCTTCATTTGTACTTAGCAACATAAACTAATTTAATGTTTATATTTGTTTCTCTTTGTGTAGATGCAGGGCAGTCAAATACACATACATATACTCCCACATACATAGTCTGGTTTCAGAGAGCAAAAATAAAGCAAAGCAGTTTCATCAGGGAAGATTCAACACAGCACTGCATATAACTGGAAATTCATCTCAACTCATGAGGACAAAAACCATGCCTAGTCTACCCATCATCAGAGCCTGGCAGAATACCTATGCCTGGTATGTACATAATAAATATTTACAAATGAACCATTATACCCACTTTTTTGATCACTAAACTCCCCTTGATCTCTTTTCATCCATAAAAATAGTTATAGATATTTCAACTTTTCACTGCTATTGTCAAGGTGCTCCACCTACTAACATTTAAAAGAAACAAAATCCAGATTTCCCTTTTTGGAACATGTCTCTAATGCTTCATGTAAGTAACTAGTAAATAAAGGAATAAGCATGAAAAAAATCCATTTTCAAAGACTTAAATATTTGTTTTAAAATTACTATCTGGAGTACCTCCATCCTCCCCAAAAGCAGGCCAAGACACTAGCTTGCAAAAGAAGTCTTTCAGGTAACAATCTTTCAGTCTACTCTAAAGGAAAAATTCCAGTCACAAGTTCTCAGCAAGTACTTAATCAACATCATGACTTAAGAGGGGTCTCAAGATTGCACAGTATCCTCCAGAGAGTGATTTCTTGATGTTCATGGATGGCATACAGTTTTTAGGGTGAAGAAAGGGCTTAGTGGCAAATCACTGATAGAAGGCTGCAAAGACTGTTCAGATACTCACATCCCATATCCCATTTGTAATCCAGGCTAGTCGACTCTCCAAAATAAATTGTCTTAAAAAACGAAAGGCTAAAGAACAAATTGAAATCTGTGATTTACAACTAGCTGAATGCAAAGGAAGCTGATTAGGAAGCAAGTTCTCATTAATGGTGATGTATTTGAGTGACAGGAGATGCTTGGGCTAAAAAAGTGAAGCATCTGATTTTATGTTAGAAGTTCACGGAAGTTAAGTCACATTTTAGTTGAACACTGTTAAAAAATCAGAAATCAGACGAATCTATTTGCATTTTTGTATTCTATTTTTGGAAGTAAAAGATTATCACTGAAAAACTGAGTGATATACAATGTACCCGAAATGCTGAATTGATGTATTTTTTAGGAACTTCGCCAAAATTATTAGATTTGAACGCTAAAAAATAGCAGCACTTGAAGAACTTTCCATAGAATAATTTGAAAGAAAAAGTGTTACTGCATAAAATAGAAATCCATTACTAAAAAGACAAAACGCATTTGTATATGGTGTCAGCACTTGCAGCTTTCTCTCCTGCCTAGTTAGAAAGTGTAACAATTTTCTGGGAGTTTCTAGCAAGGGAGGGGCAAATATCTTCTGTCGTAGTCCTCAAGCGGGTGGGAGAAGTGAAATACCCTCGATCAGGCCAGTGCCCCACCGACCCCAGTCTTGCTGAAGTTGTTCCCACACGTGGGTATGACTTACCAAAGGAATTTTTAAAAGGGGTCACTTGCTGACAGAGATGTGACAGTCTCCCAAACAGAAAACCCTGCAAAGGGTGGCTCGGATTTGCAAGCCGCCCTACTAGAATGCTGGTTCTGAACCCGAAAGGCCCCCGCCCTGAACCACAAGGTCTGAGCCAAAGCAGACCCGCACAGCGAACCCGGCGCACGCCTCCTTCGGAAAAAATAAAGCAAAGACCCCACCACCACCACCACCACCACCACCACCACACGCAATCACGCTGCTGTCCCCACACTCCCAACCAGTGCTCTGAGTGCGGAGTCGTCCCTCACCGCTTGCCCCCAGTTCGCAGTCGTCACCGTGCACAGGCGCTATAGTCCCGCAGTCTCCCGATTCCGCGCCAACCAGCCCGAAACTGGCGCGGGGGCCGAGATAGGCGCCAGCCTGAAAGCCAAACAGAGGCTTGGGAGGCTGTGGACTTCCGCCAGGAAGGCCACTGACGTGCCGCACAGCACCGCGCCCCGCCCCCCGGGCCTTCCCGCGGGCGCGCATTTGGCGCCCTGTGATGACCCCTCAGGGAAAAACTTGAGCTGAGAAGAGACCGGAAGAGAGCTGGAGAAAGAAGCGGTCAGGTCTGTAAAGGAGCTTGGCAGAGGATCTGCGCAGGCGCACGCAAGCTACTGGGAAAAGATTTGGGCTCGTGGGAGTAGGGGCTCTCTGGTTCTGAGAAATGATTTTCTAAGCAAAGAGGCGCGGGCGGGCAGGAAGGTGGGCGTGGTAGGGCTGGCCCCCTGGTCCCCCTCCCCCAAACCCGGAAAACGACTGCCTCCTGGTGCGCACTCTGAGTTTTGTCTGATCCTTTGCCTCAAGGAATGTGAACACTGTGTGTGTGTGTGTGTGTGTGTGTGTGTGTGTGTGTGTGTCCTAACTTAAAGGTATATGCACCGCTCAGAGCAGTGGCTCACGCCTGTAATCCCAGCAACTTGGGAAACTGAGGCTGGAGAATCATGAGTTCAAAGCGACCCTCAGCAACTTAGCAAGGCCCTGAACAACTTAGTGAGACTCTATCTCAAAATTAATAATAAATTAAAAAAAAAAACATGGAAAGGGCTTTGATGTGGCTCTGTGGTTAAACACCCTTGGGTTCAATCCCTGGTACAAAAGAAAAAAAAAAGTATATGCATCATCTTAACCAAATGACCAAAAGAAGCATCACTAATAAGTGGCAGTCTAACCTCATCACATTTGACCTGATGTGATGCACTTGAGAAAAGAACAACATCGCCTATATGCTCTTCTTGCAAATACAACACACACTACCCTGAATCTAAACATGAAGAAACAATCAGACTTTTTCAAAGTATAGGACCACTTATAGATACACAGTGCAGGATGACTTACAAAGCATCTTGCCTGGACTCCTCCAAAATGTTAATGTTTTGAAAGACAAAAGGGCATTAGATTCTTGTGTATGGTACAATACATGCAATGTAAGCATCTCATTTTTTTCTTTTTCCAAATAGGTATATTTTATTGAATAATGCTTACTGTACATTGGTAATATTTTCTCTACACTTTTGCCCACATGCTTGTAGACCTCTTCTTCGTGTGATGACCATTTTGTTTAAATAATGATTAGTAACATTACTTAATACCCAATAAACCTATTTTTACTCCCTGTTTCTCCTTCTGACACATATTCAGTCCATAACATAACCTACAAAATATTTTTGAATCCCATTCAAAATTCTTATGTGCCTGGTCTTGATATGTTTCTACTTTTTTTTTTATTGTGCATTAGAGTTGTACATAGGAATGGGATTTTTTTGTTACATATTCATACATGCATAACAATATAATTTTGCCTTTTTAACTCTCTATAGCTCTTTATATAAACACTATCCACTGCTGGTAACGTGAAGTGTGCACTGCTCCTGTGTTAAAGGTGGCAGTGTAAATTGGTACAATATTTTGGAACATAACATTGCAATGTGAGTACAATAAGCATGGTTATATATTTTAAGCCATTATTTCCCTATGTAAATTTTTTTCAGTAATGAGGATTGAATCCAAGTCTTATGCATGCTAGGCAAGCACTCTACCACTGAGCAACATTCCCAGCCCTTTTTATTTTCTTTTGAAACCAGGTCTTTCTAAATTGCCCAGGCTGGCCTCCAATTTGCAATCCTCCTGTCTCAGCCTTCTGCATAGCTGGGATTATAGGCATGTACCACCATGCCCAACTCACATATAAAAGTTTTGTAAGAAATAATAAAGATGAAAAGAAATGCAAAGATGTTAATGCGTGCCATTTATGTTAGCAAAAATTTGGGATCTAAACGTCCACTCCAGAGCAGCAGATTAATGATGTGATATCAAAAGGAAAGTAATTAGGAAAATGCAAAACCTGGAAATTGTTTATGATATTTCATAAAGTGAAAACAGCAGAGGGCAAAATGATGTATGCTCATTTAATTGCAACAATATATTGAATAATTATGTGAATGCGATATGCAAAATGGACTGTATCTTCTGAGATGGTAGAATTATTGTTTTAAAATATTGTTTATAATTTGTTCTCTTTAATATTATATTGGAAGGATTAAAGCATCATGTAGAATCAGATTTGGGAGTTGACTCTTAGAATTCTACTTCTGTTTAAACTTGTGCTGATTATTGAGATCTCAGGCTCTTCTTTTATAAAATGTTTATACTTACCTAAGAAGCTATTGTGAAATTTAATTGAAATAATACATGTATAGTGCCATCATGAAGTCCACACCTAAAAAGCATTTAATAAACAGCTATTCTTATCACTTTGTCAGTGTGTTGGTATCAACATAATCAAAGGGATATGATAGTTAAACTAATTAAGTGTATCAGCTGGCAGAAATTTCTTTCAGTGAATATATTTGGTTATGATCATTTTTTGGAGCATGTTGGTGCTTTACCTATTATATTAAATCTCTATTCAAGAAATTTCAAGTTATTTATCCATACAGGCATTTCTCCCCATTTTTTCTAGTAATAGAATGTGGATTTTCAACTGGGCACATTGGCAGAAGGATGAAAAGACCACATTTCCCAGTCTTCTTTGCAACAAGTTTTAGCTATATGACAGATTTCTGGACCACAAAATATAAGTGGTAGTGTTGTGAGGGGATTTGAGGGAAGGCTATTTAAAGAAATCTGGCATGTCTGAAAGGGGATTCTGTTTTGCCATTTTGCCTTTTCCATGTATTTCTTCTTGCAATGCAGATGTGATGGCTGAAGCTCAGAAGCCATCTTGGGTCATGATATAACTGTAAAAATGAAAGTCACACACTGAGATGTTGGAATAGAGTGGTAACAATGTGAGTCCATAAACATTGTGAAGCTGTTACACCATCCCTGAGCTGCCCTCCTCAAGTCTTTTCCATGATGGAGAACTAAACATTGAACATATTCAAAGAAGTTGTTTGGGGGGTTTATATATAATCAAACCTAATTATATGAATTATACTTATTTTACTTTCACTTTACTTACTTTACTAATTGAAACAGTAAAGTAAGTTTCAGATGGGGGAATCTAGCCTCTTATTTGTCTAACACCAAAACTGACCCATTTTTTACATTGTGTAACTTCTCTATTTCTGGTGAACGGGTGTCTATCTCAATGGCAGTAGCAGTTAAGACCCTATGAACAACTTTCATAGCACTCATTCATTCATCAAATGTTTATTGAGTGCCTGTTCTCTTTCTCACACTACTCAAGACCCTAGGGATAAGATGGTAAGCAAAATCAAATATTTTCTTTCTTTTTTTAAAATATTTATTTTTTAGTTGTAGTTGGACACAATACCTTTATTTGATTTATTTTCATTGGTACTGAAGATGGAACCCAGGGCCTCCCACATGCTAGATGAGTGCTGTACTGCTGAACCATAACCTCAGCCCCCAAATCAAATATTTTCTACTCCTCAAGCAATCTTTCTTTTGTAAACTAGATTTTTTTCTTCAGAGGGAAACAAAAAGCCAGGCATGGTGGCATATATCCCCCAGTGGCTTGGGAGGCTGAGGCAGGAGGATGGCAAGCTCAAAGCAAGCCTCAGCAACTTAGCAAGACCCAGTCTCAAAATAAAAAAAAACAGAAAGGACTAGGGATGTGGCTCAGTGGTTAAGCACCCTGAGTTCAATCCCTACTAACAAAAAAAAAAAAAAGCAGGGAAAGAAACAGTCAACCAGATTATACTCTGTCAGGTTTATTTCTCATTGTAAATTAATAAATTAGCACTCTGGTGTCAATCAATATCTGCGTGAGTTTGTTAGTATGAGTCTAGGCCTCAAGTCTGATTTTCTTTGTATTGTCAAAACCAGCTTTGTGGCTATACAAAGATTCTTAGTTCAACTAGGATATTCTTTTTTAAAAATTTTTATTTTTTTATTAGTTGTTCAAGACAATACAATGATCTTGACATATCATACATTTGATTCAAATAGGGTATGAATTCTCATTTTTCCACGTGTACAAACTGCAGAATCACATTGGTTATACATCCATGTGTATACATACAGCAATCCTAGTGTCAGTTGTATTCTGCTGCCCTCCCTATCTCCCCTCCCTCCCCTCCTCTCCCTTCCCTATTGTCTACTCATACTACTGTGACACTTATCTCTTTTTTTTCCCTTCCCTTCCCCCTCACACCATCGTATATGTATTTTGTAAACCCATGAGGGTCTCCTTCTGTCTTCCATGCATTTTCCCTTCTCCCTCCCTTTCCCTCCCTCCTCTTTTCCTTATTTCGTGGTAATCTTCTTCTCATGCTCTTCCTTCCTACTCTGTTTTGAGTCACCTCCCTTATATCAGTGAAGACATTGGGCATTTGTTTTTTAGGGATTAGCTAATTTCGCTTAGCATAATTTGCTCTAGTGCCATCCATTTCCCTGCAAATGCCATGATTTTGTTATTTTTTACTGGTAATATTCCATTGTGTATAAATGCCACATTTTTTAATCCATTCATCTGTTGAAGGGCATCTGGGTTGGTTCCACAGTCTAGCTATTGTGAATTGTGCTGCTATGAACATTGATGTAGCTGTGTCCCTGTAGTATGCTCTTTTTAGATCTTTTGGGTACAGTCCGAGAAGGGCAATAGCTGGGTCAAATGGTGGTTCCATTCCTAGCTTTCCAAGGAATCTCCATACTGTTCTCCAAATTGGCTGCACCAGTTTGCAGTCCCACCAGCAATGTACGAGTGTACCTTTTTCTCCACATCCTTGCCAGCACTTGTTATTGTTTGACTTCATAATGGCTGCCTTTCTTACTGGAGTGAGATGGTATCTTAGAGTGGTTTAATTTGCATTTCTCTGATAGCTAGAGATGGTGAGCATTTTTTGCGTGTATTTGTTGATTGCTTGTATATCTTCCTCTGTGAAGTGTCTGTTTAGATCTTTGGCCCATTTGTTGATTGGGTTATTTTTTGTTGTTGTTGTTTAACTTTTTGAGTTCTTTGTATACTCTGGAGATTAGCACTCTATCTGAAGTGTGAGGGGTAAAACTTTGTTTCCAGGATGTAGGCTCTCTATTTACCTCACTTATTATTTCTCTTGCTGAGAAAAAAACTTTAGTTTGAATATGTCCCATTTGTTGATTCCTGATTTTAACTCTCATGCTATAGGTGTCCTATTAAGGAATTTGGAGCCCTATCCCATGAGATGGAGATTAGGGACAACTTTTTCTTCTATTAGATGCAGAGTCTCTGGTTTGATTCCTAGTTCTTTTATCCATTTCGAGTTAACTTTTGTGCATGGTGAGAGAAAGAGATTCAATTTCATTTTGATGCATATGGATTTCTAATTTTCCCAGCAACATTTGTTGAAGATGCTATCCTTTCTCCATTGCATGCTTTTAGCACCTTTGTCTATAGGTTTAATGCAATGCCAATCAAAATCCCAATGGCATTCCTCGCAGAAATAGAAAAAGCAATCATGAAATTCATCTGGAGAAACAAGACCCAGAATAGCTAAAGTAATCCTAAGCAGGAAGAGTGAAACAGGTGGTATAGCCATACCAGATTTCAAACTATATTATAGAGCAATAGTAACAAAACAGCATGGTACTGGTACCAAAACAGGTGGGTAGACCAGTGGTACAGAATAGAGGACACAGAGACCAATCCACAAAATTACAACTAGGATGTTCTTTACATAGATATGGTGAGAGAATTGTCTACCAGCTGGAAATAGGCAAGCAGTGACAGGGGCTACATATGCTCTCAACATCCCACAAAGAGTCCTATTGATAGGAAAATGTATACAGCTCCCCTGGACAGCTAGCAGTGCCCAAGCTCAAACAATTTCCCCTTCCACCTAAGTTGCAAGTTCCCTTTTCTTACCTTACTTGACTATTAAAAAAAAGTGTAATGACAGTGTGTAGGCCCCCTCACTAGCACAACCCTTGATGCATCCCACTGTTCATAGACAAAACACACCTCTCTGGATGGTATTTGCCATCCTGTATCCATGTGGTCATGTGGTACCTATGCTGTGTAATCTTCAAGGTGGTTGTTTAAGTCATTTGCTTAAAACAACAATGATTCTGAGGCTGATACTAAGTGAATCAAAACACAATGTAAGAGAAACTTTGACTTAAGAATGGACTCTATATAATCACCTGTAAAGTAAAACAGGATAACTTCCTGAAAATCAAATGGATCTAACATTGCGCTAGTGAAAGAGACACTGGGGAAGAAAAGCAAACTACTTGTTCCTTAGATATGATCTCTAAATAGATATAAATACATAAATACACACATTAGGTTTTCCTGATGTTGATAACAACCCCTTAATTAATTCATGATGGACACCTGTCATTGTTTTAGCTACCTAATACCTAATGCCCCTTTCCTGTGTCTGGGGAATTTTCCACATTCTAAGTTTTGAGGGAAGCCAACCTAACTATAACTACACATTGAAAATGTTTTTGTTCCAGCAACCCTGCCAGTTACAGCATGAGCATGTCTATTGGCCATTTCCACAAGAGATTTTAATTTTGGAGCTACTGGCACAAAAATAAGGAAAATTCTTTGTGTTGGCAGTAGCAGTTTTTTGCTTCCTTCTGGGCAGCAAACTCTTCAGAGTCACTGCAAAGGTCAGCCAGCATCTAGGCCACCTTCAATGGCAGAAATGGTTAGGATGCTATTTGTCAAGTGCCTCAGAAACGTGATTTTTATCCATGATTTCAACTTAGAGGCTCCCTTTGTGTCTGTCCACTTGAGCCTGGTTCCTCTGGATGCTTAGTGATTGTGTGAACTATCTGCTATTCTCTCACAAACTTCTTTTCATCCTCCTCTACACACTCCTTCTCCTCTCTCTCTTCCTCTTCTCTTCCTCCTCTTTTCTCAAATAAGCCAGAAGTTAATTTCTGTTGCTTGCAAATAATATCCCTGGCTGATACACCATTCTATTTATCTGCTTTATTCTCATGCCAGGCTCATCAAGAAATCTTCTGGTTAGTATTTCAAAAGCTTAAAACTAGGGCAGAAGAATGATAAACAAAGGGTGGATAAAAATATTGCAGTTTCAGCATTTAGAACATGATGGTCCCCACAATCAATCAATAGGTGCCTATTCTAGTTAAAATGTCTATTATGGCTGGGCACAGTGGTGAACACCTGTAATCCCAGCAGCTCAGGAGGTTGAGACAGGAGGATTGCAAGTTCAAGGCCAGCCTCAGCAACTTAGCAAGGTTCTCAGCAACTCAGCTAGACCCTGTCTCAAAATATAAAATAAAAAGGGCTGGAAATGTCACCCAGTTGTTAAGCACCCCTGCATTCAATCTCCAGTATAAAAAATAAAAATAAAATAACCTGTTATGAGTTTAATTCAAGTGTCGAGTAGAACTGTCCCTAAAAGACCATATATGGGTGCTCTAAAGGAATCTGGTCAATACCCAAAACACTAAGGACAGGACCCTGGAGACTGTGAAGACCAAGAAAGGTGACCCTAAGAAGGCTTTCCTACAACAATGAGAAATTGGCACTTCCAGACCACAATCCTCTCTAACCAGGGAACCTTCCTATGGGGCTTCACCTTCATGAGTACATCTCTGTCTTGTCTCTCACAGTATTAATTCATTGAAAAATGACTTTGACATTTGTATTCATTCATCCTTTTCAGACAAAAAATCATTTTGTAAGGTGTGGTTTTCTAGATCTATAAAATTGAGAGAAGTGAGAAGACTTACTAGAATTATCCATTAATTATTCCACTTCATATCCATTCCATCTCATATCTGCTAGTAATAATTTACCTATTACCTGATTCCAGAAAAACCAGCAGCAATTTACTGTGTCCTGGTCATGTAGATGTGTGCTGCATATTATACCCTCTGATATTTAATCCTAGAGACTAGAATACAAAACATTGAATCTAGAAAGTATATTCTTGAATGACTTGAATCCTAACCCCCACAGCCCTAGTGGCTTCTGGACAGAAAATTTCATTTTCTTAGGACAGCCATGAAAATAAATTAATTAGAAAACAATAAAAAACAAAGACATCTACATGTATATCTTAACTAAAGAGTATTAATTAAGCCAAGAACTCAGTGAGAATTAACCATCTTTGAGTCCCACATTTATATAGCTAATTTTAGCCATCCAGATCAATACATCTGTATCCTTTCCTCAGACCCACTAGTGCATAATGTCTTTAGTCCTTCCCTCCTAGAGAGCAATGTTAGATCCCTGCTCTCAAGTGATCTAACATGAATTATTGACCTGGCAGATCCTTTGTGACAACTTAGGCATGACTCACAGTATAAACATGCATTGTAGTTGTACTAAAACCTGCTATATACTTCAGAACCCTCTAAACTAGCATTTTTAATTAATAGGAATAGAAAACTAGAACTCGTCTAGGAGGTATTAAAGTTATTAGAAGAATTGTTGTTAAAGTATGAATCATATAAATTGGTCAATAGTGAATTTCAGCAGAGGATGGCAGCATGAGGATTTTGTGATTTATATCTAGCCAATGTTCTATAAAGCAGTGGTTCTCAGCACTTGGATGTAAATTAGAATCATCTGAGTAATTCTTTAAAGTTCTAATGCCCAGTAGTTCCCCAGACCTATTAAATGAGAATTTTTGAGGATGAGATTTCAATTTGCAACCAAAGTTAAGAACATGTAGTCTAGATGAGGCATTGCTAAACTTTCAGCATGATGGCTAACTTGGACAGACATATTAAATTATATATTGTCAAAATTGCCTGGACACACCTCTTCCCATGAGGAATGAGGGCTCATCTCCTACCTCTACCTTATAGGATTTGGTATTGTGGCTTTGTGTGAATTGAATGCTATCTGGGTTACCTAAAAGTTTTTATTTCAGGTCAGCACTAGCTTTACAAGAAATAATGCAAAAGATCCCACTCTTCTTGTTAAGCATCATTCATAAAGAAATCATAGTCTGACAGCATCTCTGTGGTTTGGGTTTGGGAAATTTGAAAATTATATTTAATTCAAGCAGTCATTACTTGTTGCTTTATCATATTATCCCCTGTTCCTTCAACAGCAAAGACAACTTATATTTCATTTCCATTAGTTTTAACTACATATTAAATAATTTCACCAGTGAAACAAATTTGCCCAAACACTCATTAATAGTTCAGGAAGAGCCAAGTGAGAGAGAGGGGTGAATGACCCCTCAGTCAAAAGTTCTTAGTAAGGTAAATCTGCTGAAAAGTTATGCTTGTATGTGTGAATCCGATGCCCTCCAGAGACATGAATAAATTATCCTTAGAGCTACAATAACATTCTATCTTGATTGATCTTTCATTTTCCTCCACTGGCATCAATAATCAATGGTTAAGCTATACTTGATAACTTACTTTTATAAATGTACCTTTTTTATACAATGGGCCCATTCTTAAGCATTTTTGTCCAAATTATATTTTATATGTATACTTCGTATCTTACATTTTAAAATGTTATTTTTAGATAATTGTAAATTTGTATACAGTTCCAGGATATAATACAGAAAAACCCCATGTATCCTTTACCTGGTACATAAATATTCAGTCACACAATGTGTGGTCACAAATATGTATATTCTTTACCCAGGGTCTTCCAATGGTTGCATCTTGCACAACTATAGTATTGCATCACAACTAGGATATTTATGTTGGTAATAGTCAAGATATAGGACATTTTTATCACTAAGGATTCCTCATGTTGCCTTTATTCAGGCCTACTTACTTCCCTCTTGTTTCTTATCCCTATCCTTAGCCACTGACAACCACTTACCTATTTTCCATCCGCCCCCCTTTTTTGTACTAGGTATTGTACCCAGGAATGCTTTACTACTAAGCCACATCCACAGCCCTTTTTATTTTTTATTTTGAGATATGGTCTCCCTAAATTTCTAGGGCTGGTCTCAAGCTTGCAATCCTCCTGCCTCAGCCTATTGAATTGCTGTGAAAACAGGGTGTGCTACTGCATCAGGCTTAACCTGTTCTCCATTTCTATAATTTTGTGCACATGTCTTCAGAAAACCAGGTTCCAGTTCTCCTGGGTAAATAAGACTGAAATTGCTGAGTCATATAATAAGTGTATGTTTCGTTTTAAAATAAACTCTGAAACTTTACATTTCCACCAGCAATCCTCATAGATTTCTCAGCAGAACTGTCAAATTATATTTTATTTGTTTGCTTTGTTTATTTGCAGTACTAAGGATTAAGGATCTCACCAGTGCTAGGTGACCACTCTACCACTGAAGTACATCCCCAGGCAATCAGCTTTTATTTTAATTTTCATCTTAGAGGGTATATAGTAGTGTCTCATTGTGAGTATTAACTTGCCCTTCTCTGATGACTAATGATGTTGAGGATCTTTTCGTGTGATTTTTGACCATGTGCAACTGTTTTCTATTTGGTGGATTTTTTCTTTTTTCTTCTTTTTGGCTTCAGTGGAACAGTTCATATGGTTCCATTTTATCTCCTCTCTTGACATATCACTTATATATATTTTTTAAATTTTTTAGTGTTTGCCATAGGGTTTACAATATACATTTAAAAACAATCTAAGTCCACTGCCAAATAACACTGTAGTGCAGGTACCTTTTAAGTGAATACTCTCCATTCCTCCCACCCTTCCCTATTTACACAGCTGCCATTCATTTCACTTTTCCATATGCTATTATCAACCAATACGTAGTTACTATTTTGCTTTAAACAATTATCTTTTAGAGCAACAAAAAATAGTAATAGAGTTAATTTTACCTTCAGTTATTCTTTCTCTAATGCGCTTTTTAAAATGTAGACCTCAAATTCTGACCTATCTAATTTTCCTTCTGCTTGAACAACTGCTTTTAACATTTCTTGCAGGGGAAGTCTGTTGATGATGAATCTCCCAGGTTTTATCTAAGAAAGTCTGTATTCCTCCTTCACTTTTTTTTTGGTGCTTCAGCAGCATTATTTTTTTAAGACCATGCATGTAATGAGAAAATTTCAAAGCAGCATTTTAAAAGAAAACAACCATGAATTCACTGTAAACAGCATTTAATTTCCTAAGGGAGGATAATCACTCAAACATGATAATTACCTAAAACATTGAAAAAAAATTAGCAATCACTAAAGGTCTCAAATAGATGGACAGGATCTAAATAGCATTAGAAATAATGAAAAACTTTCATAGTTAACATAACATTTTTATTATATAAATATTTCAAAATTCCACAAAAGGTTATAAAAATCAAAATGACAAATTATAAATAAATAAACCTTAAAAGCATAAAAATACTTATCCATAATAATGATAATGGGAATGAAAAAATTTACACAATTTTTCACTCAATATTTTTTTGTTTTCTGGTCTATATATATTATCAAAATCAGAATAAATGAAGTCAAAAGCATTTCTGACCATTACCAAGAATCACATTAGGATTTCCACTTATTGCTTTCATTTCAAGTAAAAAGAATCTTGTATTTCTTCAATTCTACAGATCATTCTCAATCACATATTCTTTCTTCCCTTTGGAAGTTTAATTTCACTGGATGTAGAACTCAAGGATGATGGGTTTTGTTTTTTTCCAACACTTTAGAGATTTCACTTGGCACTCTCTTGCTTGCATGGTTTCTAATAAATCCACTATAATTCTTTTTAAAATTAGTTTTTAGATGTTGATGGACCTTTATTTTATTCATTTTATTTTTATGTGGTGCTGAGAATTAAACCCAGTGCCTCATACATGCTAGGCAAGCGCTCTACCTATCACTGAGCCACAACCACAGCCCCAAGTCCAATAATATTCTTATTTTTGTTCTTCTATAAAGTTTTTCTCCCACCACCCCTGGGCTTCCTTCAAGATCTTCACTTTGTCTTTGATTTTCTTCAGTTGGAATATGGCATTACTAGGTGTATTTTTGTTTTGTTTTGTTTTGGTTTGGTTGGGTTGGGTATTTATCTTGCTTGGTATTGTTGGAGATTCCTGGATCTGTGGTTTTGTGACTGTTATATTAATGATAAAATATTTGAAAAATTCATGACCATTATTACTTAAATATTTCTTCTGCCTATAACAGGTGTGTAGAGAAGCTGTCTTTGCCCAAAGCAGTGTCTCTTTACTTAGGCCTGCAGATTCCCCTTGGGTAACTAACTATAGGATAAAGCTTGGCATCTCTGCCTTCATTTTGTATCTGTCTCCTCTATTACCTCAAACTCTGTGACCTGCTCAGCCCTGCATATACACATGTTAGTCATTTAAGGAGTATTCATCTAAAAGTGGGTAATACGAGGTTTATTAGCCCAAAATTTACCTAACTTATCTTGGCCCTCTTCAAGTCTGAGGCAAAATTTGCAGGGATATTTACAACATCCTGTTTCAGCCCCCTGAAGTGGTACTTAGAAATTTCTAGTCATTGCTCTACCCCTTCCAGGAACAGCAAAGCCTTGCAGGCACATTACCACACACTGAGACTGCCCCCTTAAGCAGGAGCATATAGATTGTTCCTGCATCACTATTTTATTTTTATATTTAGTTCTGGTAAAGTATACATTAAAAATTACCATTATGTCCATTTTTTATTTTATTTTGAGACAGATCTTGCTAAGTTGCTTAGGTCCTCACTAAATTGCTGAGGTTGGCCTTGAACTTGCAATCTTTCTGCCTCAGTCTCCCAAGTTGCTGGGATTACAGGTCTGCATCACTGTGCCAGGCTCCTCATGACCAATTTTAAGTGCAAAGTTCAATGGCATTAAGTAAGTTCACATTGTTATGCAACCAATCTCCAGAACTCTTTTCCTCTTACAAAACAGAAATTGTATACCCATTAAACCACAATTCCCCATTCCTCCTCTTCCCAAACCCTGGCAATTACCAATCTACCTTCTATGTATAAATGTGATTATTCTAGGAACCCTATGTATTTATCTTTTCAGTTAGCCTTATATTCTGACGGTTGATTCATGTTGTAGCATATGTCAGAATTTTCTATCCTTTTTAAGGTTGAATAATATTCCATTGAATGTATATACCACATTGTTTATCCATTCATCCATCAATAGACACTTCAGTTGCTCTTGGTTAATGTGAATATTGCTGCTATTAATAGCACCATTCTTCAAAAAGGCAATATTTTTACCCTGGAATTACTTTGACACTTTAGTTGAAAATAACAACACCACATACACATATGAGTCTATGTATGGATTTTCTATTTTATTCAACTTATCTCTGTTTATACTAATGGCAATACCACACTGTCTACTGAAGCTTTACATAAGTTTTAAAATCAGAGAGTCTGAGTTTTCAACCCTGTTCTTCTTGTCAAAATTATTTTGGCTAATCTAGGGTTTTACATTTTCATATAATTTTTGGAATAAGCCCATTTATCCCAAAACACTTGCAGGGATTTTGACTGGGATTATATTAAATTTGTAGACTAATTTGGGGATTCCTCAGTCAATTGGGGCTGCTTATGACAAAATTCCTTAGACTGAGTAATTTATAAACAGAATTTTATGTCTCATAGTACCAGAGACTGGGAAGTCTAAGATCAAGGCACATGCAGATTTGATATCTGGTAAGGGTCTGTCCCTCATAGATGGCATAGGACATCTGAGTGTGTTCCTCTTATTATCACAAATGGATGCAGTTGCATTGTCTGGAGACAGGGACATTCAGAGGTAGAGAAATTCTTAGAAATTCTTTAATTGATAGCCTCTCCCACAAAACAACTTCGGGAATTACAATTAAAGTTAAAGACTCTCTTTTTCCTTGGCAAGTCAGAGAATGGAGAAGAGGGGAGGAAGGGGAGAAAGATATGAGCCAGCCTCTTGGATCAAGCACAGAAACCTTGCATCACACAAGGGCTAACTGAAAAATAGCAAAAAGCCATGAGAAAGATGTGGAGGCAATCCCAAAATGTATCATGTCCATTTTTTTTCTCCAAATAAGTCCCACATTAAGTAGACAACTTTTCTAATGGTGAAAAATGTCTGCAAAACCTAAGTGATCCATTAAAATAATTGTTATTATGTGAGGAAAGGGGAAAAAATTCTGAATTACTTTGATTATCCCTCTAACAGCTTAGAGAAATATTGTTAATGGCCTAATGGATCAACAAACTTGGAAAACATCCATTTGCTTGGAGTTGAGTTGTTTTACCTAGTTGCTATACTGAAACTACTGTGTCCCTAAAATGAAAGTTAATAAATTTCACAGGTCTTTTCACTGTACAATTTCTCAATATTTATGTTTTTCTTTGGCATCAATGATTTTCCAGAACCTAACACCATTCCTCAGCATTATTAATATACCTCCAGTTCTTTCAGGAGAAGAAATGACTGACACTGTCAAATCAGATTGCTTTTCCTTTGCCCTGTTCTCCTATCCACCTAAAGCCATATTGTACCAGAGGAAAATAATATCAACACCAAATTATGTTCATTAAAAAATGTTTATTCAGCACTTAATACATATAAGAAACTGGTCTAGGCACAGGAGATGTCATCATTGAAGCAAAGTTTCTGTGCTTCAATTCTGCTGGAAAATAAAAAAAAAACAATAAACATAATATATGCCTTGATGGTGTGTATTATGAAGTAAACCAAAGCAGGGTAAAGGGAAACAGAGTGATGACTTGAGGGTTATAAAATTGATTATTTAAGTCAGGGGACTATTCTTCTTAGTAGCATTCATATACTAATTAATAATTCCATGAAAGCTGATACTGTCACAATTATCTTCATTTTCATAAATATAGAGAGAAGATCAGTGAAGTAGAAGTAGGAGAACAAGAGGGATGGAGTGAAGGAAAGGGAAAGAAATATGGAATGACTCTAACAAAATCATGTTATATATGTATATAAATGTACCAAAGTAAAATTCACCTTTTTGTATATGTAGAAAGTACCAATCAAAAATGAAAAGTAAAGGAGTGAAAGGAAGATCAGCAGAGGAGGGAGAAAAGGGGGAAGGGAGAAAAGGGGGAAGGGAGAAAAGGGGAAGGAAGAAGGGAAGAAAGCAGGGGATGGGGATCCAAATCAGATTCCTTGTATATATAAATTTATCAAAAGGAACCCAAATATTATGTATGATTATAATGCTCTAATTAAAAAATAAATTGAAAAAAAGTTGTCTTCAATTTTCACCTTGTTCCTGGCTTAGCACAAGATTCACAATGAATTCAACAGAAACAGTAGTATGCAAATATACTTACCTTCTACTCTTAAAAATATTGTAGTTATAAATAGACAGAATGCCTTTATTTTATTTGTTTATTTTTATGTGGTGCTAAGGATCAAACCCAGTGCCTCACACATGCTAGGCAAGTGCTCTGCCACTGAGCTCCAGCTCCAGCCATTACCTTCTACTCTTGAATTTGGACATATGTTGACATCATGAGGATAGATTATGATTCTAGTCCAGATTTTGGAAGTGCAAAGTCCATACTTCACATTCCTTATTCAGAACTATTGATAGCTAATTATACATCAGGTAAAGCAAAGAATTAGGGGTGATGATCACAGGCAATCACTTTTCTTTAGGACCAAGCAGGCTACCATCTCCTCATCTGTTCCCTGGATTCATCTCAGGATTACATCAATCCAAAGCAACCCTGGATGTAGTCATCAATCACAGGGTTTCCACACCCAAGTTAACCAACAAATGCATGGCAAATGATGAGGGGCATGTACAAAATATTGCAGGGACTCATGTATTTTTAATAATCATTTTAAAGCAACTACTATTGTACCAAGAACTATTCAAGGGGTGGATTATTTCCCCTCAGTTCAAAATTTCTCAGCTACTTAAGATTTAGACAATCATATTGCTTACATATTTAGAGATAATCAGACTTTTGAGGACAAACCACTTCACTGCAGCAGAATCACACATCCCTAGGCACAAGGGGTTGTTGAGCAGGGACTTTTAGCAGAGGGATTGAACAACAACAACAAAAATCCTGGCTATCTAGGCTGGTGCTATCCTGTGGTGTAGGATAGATAAAGGGTTCTGTCTCCTCCCCTCCCTACTTTTCCAGCAAGGAATTCCAAGTCACTTGCCCTCCTAAGTCAATTTCAAGGTATATTTGCTGAGTTATGAAGATGGAATACACATACACACACATGTACAATCTGTTAGCATGATTTTGAAGTTTTAAATATCTAGACCCAGGATATATCAGCCTCCATTTATACTTTTGCTTTGACCTCACAAATGTCAGATGTAGGCCCAGATAGAGACATTCTGAATCATTATAGAAAGGAATGAATTGGCATTTTTCTGCCCCCATTCCATTTTCTTTATAGTCATAATTAATCAGAATCTATCTGCTCACCTCTCTCATGCTCCCAAGGGAAAAAAATCACCTACTATAACCAGGAATTAACCAAGAGAATAGATTGGCCAGGATTCTTCTTTTGGATGTGAGACAGGAAACATGGAAATATGATCAAACATACTGTGATTCTAAGAGATGACAACAGGAGGCAATTTCAAAACAAGCCTCTGTTGTTGAAACTTTGGGCCTCGATGACACAAGAGTGTTTTCCATTACTGAGAAGAGAAAACCAATGCAAATACAGTTGGCTCCCTATATTCACTTGTTCTGCATTCATGGATTCAACCAGCTGTGGATGGAAAATGTAATTATGCCTACAAGGCTTGTGTCTGTACTCAACATGTACAGACATTTTAGTTGTCATTATTCCCTAAACAATACAGTATAACAACTATTTACATATCATTTACATTGTATTAGAAATTATAAGTCATCTAGAGATGGTTTAAAGTTAATTGGAGAATGTACATAGGTTATGTGCAAATACTACACCATTTTACTTGAAGGACTTGAGCATCTGTAGATTTTGGAATCTGAGGAGGTCCTGGAACAATCCCCCATAGACACTGAAGGACAACTTAAAGGTGGATGATTTTTCCTGATTACTGAACCAGGCTTCGGTTAGTTTCAGAGAAACTTAATTTGAGTTGATTTATCTTTGCTGTGTGGAGCTGGTTTATCATTTGAATGGATCCAGTAGATCACTCTGGAGAAAATAATGTACCTAGGAGTTAGGCCTTTTTAGTTGACTATCTAGGATCCACCCTGGTATGTGGCTTACCTCTAAAGGCCAATCCTACCTCTCTAGGGGATAAGAATGAGGATGAAAAGCCACAGGAGGGAAGAAGGAAAAAAGTATCTGCTTATATCTGAAAATGGGGAAGAGCTATAGAGAACTGTGAGGAGAGATTTCATTCAAATAGAACATCCATTTCCTTGGACTACTCCATGTTTTTAAATTCAAGATCCATCAGGTTTCCTTCCTATTGCTCTCTCTACTCTCCCTCCCAGCCCCTGCTTAAGGATTATCTCCTAATAGTCCTTGTATTATTTGGAAGACTATGTGTATCAGTCCAAGTTCCAACATGGAAGCACAATGAACTGTGGAAGAAGGGATTTATCATAGGAATTAGTCCTGGAAAGAGGGGTGGGGGAATGGAGGCCCAGAAGGGAGTTGGAGGATAGGAGAAGCCACCCACCATTAGAAGCTCACAGCATCCAGCTACCCAAGTGGAAGAGGAAACCTGTAGGGAGACCTGTGGAGAGTTGCTCCTACTTCTAAGCCTGCAGCTAACTGTCCAGTGGTGGGCCTATGGCTGCTATTGGTCAAGAGGATCAGCAACTGGAAAGAAAATCTGGACACAGAATAAGAATGAGGACAAGCTGGGACTCAGTGTAACTTAGACCTCTGTTTGTCACCACACCTTACTACATAAACCTTGGGGAAGTAAGGACTCCTGCTTTCCCCTTCAGTACATGCAACTAACACAGAGCTTTAAGGGAAGGGGAGCCTGGGAAATGTTATTCCAGCTTACCAAGTTGGCACACTACGTTCTACCACACTAGGAAACTCATAATATATCTGCTAACAGAACTACCCTAGCAACTGGCATGGCACCTAGACAAAGATGGCACATGATGAATGGATAGACAGAAAGCCTAAAAAGTATCCATCAACTGATCAGAGCATATTTTATTATCCTGGATATTAGAATATAGGAGAAAATTACTAATAGTTTTCCCACTGGGATGAGGCCAAGGAAATCTTCACTTAGCTAAGATGAATTTAGATAGGTAGATGTCTTCATTCTCAGCTGAGGTAACAGTCAGCAACCAAAGTTCCCATAGCACTTTGGTGCAGCTAGATTTTTTTTTAACCATCTTCATTTGGCTTTATTTTGTAACTCTAGAACCAGGCAACACTTCATTTCATCAAATAGAATATGTGTTCTATGGGTTGAGCTGTGGAGGTTGGTTTTATAGACAAGGAACTAGTATGCACAAAGTCCTCAGCACTGAAAAAAGAATATCCAAGCTGGGTTGGGTGGCATGTAAACCAAACTACTCTGGAATCTGTGGTAGGAGAATCACAAGTTCAAGGCCAGCCTGAGCAATACAGGGAGGTCGGTTTCAGAGGTCGACAGAGGGCTCCATTCCTTTGGGCTGGAGGTGAGGCAGGACATCATGGCTAGACAGTGTGGCAGAGGAAAGTAGATCATATCATGGTGAATAGGAGGCAGAGAGTGGTATAGCTAGATTTTAAAAGAATCTTTTTCTCAGAAAGGCTTCAGCACATGCATATTTAAAGAGTTCTTTTTCACATACCCAGAGTTATCTGAGGGGACATTACCTTAACAGAAATTATGAAGATTCCACATTGTTAAAATGCACAAATTCATTATCAGTGGTGCTTAGAATAACTCCTTGGAAGGAATAAAAATGTTTATTAGAATCAAAGTACATTTGAGTGATTTATTTTCTCCATCTTTATTTTCCTATTTAAAGAAAGTGCTGATTTGTATATTAACACTTCAAGGTTTTGACTACTTTCTTATCTTGGAAAAAAAAGAAAATGTTTGTCATTCCGAGAGCATAATCAATTGAGCCGGCACACAATGACATAGTTAATTCACCAACGGAATTTGTTGCCATAGCTCCAGCGAGGGACAGGGTAAATTAAACAATGGCCTTTTTCACAACTGCAGCTTTCACCACAACCTGCCTGTCCCCACACAACAGGCCATCATAGCGCCAGTCCAGAGCACAGCAATTGTCAATGAACAACAGTCCAGAGAGGACAAGAGGAGGCTTGTGGTAAATAAAGGAAGAGTGTCGGGCAACTTGAATCTCTGCTTATTCAATAACTGGACACTCCTAGTTCCTCCAAGCTCATCTTTAAGCACTGGGCATAGAGAGCTGGCTTGACCTTTGGTCAAGTGTTCCTGTCTAGAACAACAAAAATTTCACTTAGGGATTCATAAGAACTTGAAAGGGAAAAGGATCCTAGTGAAAAGGGAAAGAGATCAGAGGTAGACATGGTGGGCCACCAGGAATGCACCATGGAGGAGGACACCAAGAACAATTGCACTCCCAAACTCTGGTGCAAGGTAATAAATATGTAACCAATTTCTTATTGATTTTTGCCTTTGACATCAAAGTTAGTTCAAAGAGTAAAGTCTTCTGTATCTGCTAATATAACAGACCTGTACTAATTAATAGAGTCCCACTAAAAATGGAAATATATCCATCTTATTAAGGTGATAAAAAAGAAAAACAAAATGTGGCTAATATTTCTTTATCCCCTTATGGAATGTGTAAGCTCCTTGTATAGAGTTAGGCAATAGGAGCCGACTCACTTTCTTAAAAAAATCAGGGGCTGGGAGTGTAGCTCAGTGGTAGAGTGTATGCTTAGCATATATGAGACCCTGGGTTTAATCCCAGCGCCAAAGCCAAAAATAAAGTCAATTTATCAATTAAATATGAAGAAATATAGGTAGCCCAAGGCAAAGAATGATGATGTGGGAGCCTGAGGACATTGGAGAAATGTTTTAACAAAATGTCCATTGTCTTATAAAATGAGGAATTCTCCTAATAAAAATGTTCCATTTTTTTAATTTTGTTTATTCTTTTTAATTATACATGACAGTTCCATGCTGTGTGACTATCACATAAATGAGTTTATCTTATGTGGTCTTTAATTTTGGGGATTGTCCAGAGGAATGTGTGTTTGAAGGGTAGCTTTGTTAAATGAAATAAGTTCTAGATGGAGAAAGTTTGGGCAGTGGGACAAAGTTTTAAGGAGAATCTAGATAATGTGAAGAAGAAATTTAAGATCAGAGGCAATCTTCCCAGAAACAGCATGATTTCTCTGGTGTTATAATGGTGAAACGACTTTTACTCCATTAACCTGAAAGGGGTTTCTCAGGCCTTAAGACATGGTCCTATCTTTTCTGTCCCAGAACTCCTTCAAAATCTTCCTGTGTACCTTGGAATGGATATGAATAGCTGTGTTAAGCACCATAGGCTCAGAAAGTAATCTGGGTCCACATCCACTGGAAACTTAAGCTGATGACTGGTAGACCATTTTCCCTAGTTGGTCCCTTTTCAGATAGCCATCATGTTATCTTGGCTTTAGAGAAATTTGCATATTGAAGGTATATGGGTTTATTTTTAATGTTTTTATTAGTGCATTATAGTTATAATATTGGAGTTCATTTTGACATAATCATACATGCATGGAATATAATCTGCTTCATTTCAGTCCCCAGGACTTCCTCTTTCCCTAATCTCTTCCCTTCTCCTCTTCCCTTTCCTCCACTCTCCTGGTCTTCCTTCTAGTTATTGTTATTTTAATTAGTGATATATAAATATACATAAAGGTGAAATTCACTATGGTATACTCATATATGTATACAGCATAATTTGGTCAATTTTATCCCACCATATTATCATTTGTTTAATTCAATTAATGGGATAATCAGGAGGCATTTAACCATTGATTCATTCTTCATTCAAAAAATAGATTTGAAATGGTATCAAAACAACTAAATTCAGTTCTTGACTAGTGCAGATATAATCAATATGTTCTTTCCATGTTGGAGTCATGTAGAATCAAATCTGTGCAAATACCACTTTGTACTCTCATACTGTTTATGAACTCAAAAATAGACAAAGGCCTCCAATTTCATGGTCACCCAATAGCATCACTTATCATAATAATGACTGGCATTTTTGGTCCTTAGGTGGCATGCCCTGTTCTAAGTACATTCTATGCCTTTCTTCATGTGATTACGTTCACTGAAAGGGCTCAATCTCCTAGCCACTGGTCTATTTTGCTAATTTGTGCCTGAGTTCCTCCCTGATAAATGGAATGGGTTTATTTATCCTCCATGGGCAATCAAAATGGATTACATTGTTAATTGTAACAATATTAAAGGAGGGATTATATTAGCATTTTTATCATGTTTCTCAGTTCTCAATGTACTGTACTTTTCTCACACAGGTGATATCAACTTTTATAAAGTTAACTTTCTGTCAGGGTTTTTGTACACCATGCACTGTTATCCCACACTAACACATGACCATTTCTGGTTATTGCTAACGGTGTGGCTTATCAGCCAATAGTTACAAGCATCATTAAATATTGTATCTGAAAAGTGAGGACAACTATGAATTTAATAGTATTTTAGAGCTTTCTGAGAATGGAAACTCTCTTTAAGTGATAAAGTTGGTTATTTACATCCCACATATTTAAATTTGGTTAGCACTTATTTGGAAATAGGAGAATGCCCAAACATTATTCCAATTCCTCTTGCCCCAAATCCTGTGAAGTTGATATTATTCATAATCTCATTTTCAAGTGACAAAATTGGAGCTCGTAGAAGTTAATTGTCCAAGGTAGTGCTGAAATTCAGGTTCCTCAAATTCAATTTCAATTTTTCTTTAAACCTGTGTTGTCAAATAAGGTGGACACTACCACATATGGCTATTGGGCACTACCACATATGGCTATTTAAATTTAAATTGAAACAAAATTTGAAATTCTTTTCCTCAGTCACACTAGCCACATTTCAAGTGCTCAACAGCTACACATGACTAGTAACTACCTCATTTGGACAGTGCAATTACAGAATATTCCATAATCATGGAAATTTCTTTTAAACAATATTGCTCAAAATCATAATGTCGCTTTTAGATATGTTGACAAATGTCCTCAAAATATATTTAAGTTTTGTAACAAATAATATAGATTTAAAATCTTACATTAAAATCTCATTCATTTAAAATCTCCTCATTTGCATAGTACAAGTTAACTTTGGTCTGCAAATTAATAATGTACATAAGAGTCAAGGAGACTGTTAAATGCATTTCAGAGACCAAAGATTTTTAAGCACCATCAAATAACTCCAGAAGCACTCACTTAGATGCAAGCAATTGATATGATAATTACACATCATTTTTATTTATTCATTAAAACAGGGATCCCCTAAGGTGACCTTGTAGGAAATAATGTGGCTACCCTACTTATTTCTAGTAACCCTTTTGCTATTTCTAAATTCTCTGTAAGATCGCTTTATGCTATTGATTTACCTTCCTCTCTTCCTTTGGATCATACAGTAAATTGGTAGCACAACATACTTCCACACTGAAATTTTGACTAGCTCAAGATCTAATTCCAAAACCTTCACTTCTCCCCCTATATTCTGTGATTCCTTGGAAGAGGTGCTCCTGTGGACCCAGGATAGTGCCTGGAACATAGTAGGATTGGCTAAATATCTGTTGATTGACAGTTCTTCCAAGATACTATTTACTGAAGTGGACTTGGATTTTCTACAGAGAATACATGAATCAAATGGAAAAATATCTTCTGTTTTTTTTCTTCTTCTTCCTCCTTTACCAGTCTTTGTTCCCAAGTCTTCATGGTAAGATAAGGACTTCCCATCTGTGAGAAAGAGATGACTTCTGGGCATTCAGGTGGGAAGGGAGGGGCATGTGATCTGGCCTATGGATTTGGAAACTACATCTGCCAGCTTTTTCAGAGGGGAGAGTGGGCATCACATTTGTTGCCTTCCCAAGGCACTAGTCATCAGTTAGCTCCATTAGTCCTAAAACACCATGTTGAGTGCATTTGCTGGTACTGTGCTGGTTCTAGGTAATGAACATGATAGAAGAGAGAATTTCGACTTGTTTAGAGAAGAATGAAAGTGGGGCATGTAGCTCAGTTGGTAGAGTGCTTACCTCAAATGTACAAGGCCCTGGATTCAATCCCCAGCACCAAAAAAAAAAGATAGGAATGATACTTGTGGTTTTATTTGTTTCCAGTGCTGGGATCAAACCCAGGATCTTGGGTATAGTAGGTAAGCACTTTACCACTGAGCTACACCTCCAGACTGAAACTTACTTGTATGTCTAAATCCTTAGCTGAGGTGATTTCTTACAGCCTATTGAGATCCATCATACCAAACATTAATGCATTTTTAGCAAAAATAAAACCCAATTCCTCAGTTTAGTTATAAGTTTCAAAGAACATGATTTGTTGCTTTCTTGTCTTCCATAAGGAAAATTTCTAGCCTACAGGCCATAATCAGAGAAAGAAAAATTCATAGAAACAATGTAAATACACATTAAATATTTAAGATTTTATTTGAACAACTTAGAATGCTCAGATTTATGAAGCTGAGCATTTTTAAGCCACCTAAAGGAAAAGTAGTTGCATTTTTACTTTTTGTTCCAAAACATCATTAAACCTTCTTTCCTCTCATCTCTAATTCCTGACCATGAACCCTAATATTACAGGAACAGGCTTCTATTTGTGCAGCCTTCACCTAACTCAACATAGTCTTTGTGTCCTTCTAAAGGGTCACAAATCCTCTTAATTCAATTAGCAAATATATGATCACTGCCAGAGGTTTCTCTTCTGACACTTCTCCCCTCTGAATATGGACAGGTGGACACAACCTGCCCCAGGTTTTATAACATTTTAAAATTCTGTGTCTTTCCATGAATGACAAATCACCCCACCCCCATATACCTGAGAGAGAAAGAGATAAAGAATTTTAAAAATTGGAAAGTATGGTCCAGGACCAAGAGAAACATAATATCTGTTTCAAATATGTTTTCCTTAGTTCCATTGATTCAAGTCATAAATAAAAGCACAGAGTAATTTACATGATAATTTCTTTTGAAAACAATGACCAACATACCTCACATATATTTTTTATTTAATTTTTTTCATTGGTGTATACTTTGTTTTTGTTTTGAGGATGGAACTCAAGCCTTCCTGGATGCTAAACATGTGTTGTACAACTGAGCTACATCTGCTACCCTAAAGCAATCTTTTAAAAGTTTGTTCTACATATATATTCTTGTTCTAGATGTTCTTTTTTTTGAGAGAGAGAGAGAGAGAGAGAATGAGAATATGAATCTTTTTTGTAGATGGACACAACACAATGCCTTTATTTTTATGTGGTGCTGAGAATTGAACCCGGGTCCCGCCCGTCCTAGGGGAGCACTCTACCTCTGAGCCACAATTCCAGGCCCTCTAGATGTTCTTAAGAGTGGAAACTATCTCATTCATCTTGGATGCATGGCTCCTGGGGACGCTTAGTAAATGTTTTTTGAGTGAGTGAAAGGAATTTAAATCACTATTTATTCTGTATCTTTCTTGTCCAGGGAATCCTGATTTTGTCCATCTAGGATTACCTCCAGGTCATCTAGGAGAATGAATGAGTTTCAGTCTAGCCTTTGAAGCATGATTCAATGTTAGGTGGACCAACTTCAACTTGACTCCAGACTCTAAATTGATTAACATTGCCATTAGCACTATAACAAAGATGTTGTGGTCACCATTTACAAGGCTCTCTTATTCAATCCCTGCCGGTCTTCTAGGATTGCTATAGGTTTGTGATATTTAATGACTGGGAAGGACTGGCTCAGAGATACAATAGATGGCAGGTTCACCTTTTACAACTCTTTCTCAGCTTATCCAGAGGGGCAGGAGCTGGACCCATCAAAGAGAGATGGTTAGGACTTATACGTATTATCTGAATTCTTTCTCATGTGGCTACTACACCTTTATCTAAGGGTAAATTTAAGTACTAAGAGTGTCAATTTAATTACTTTCTTAAATATTACAAATAATTCAAGATAAAAAATGGAGAACTGGGCACAATAGTGCACACCTGTGATCCCAACAGCCTGGAAGGCTGAGTCAGGAGGATCACAAGTTCAAAGTCAGCCTCAGCAATGTAGTGAGACTTCAATCTTAAAATAATAAATAAAAAAGGGCTGATGATGTGGCTCAGTGGTTGAGTGCCTGTAGGTTCAATCCCTAATACCAAAAATGGAGAATTAATAAAAGCTTTGTAATATTTTCTCTGTTCTTCATTGAAAAATAGAATTATTATAATAGAAATTCAATTAAAAATGATAAATACTACATTAAACATCTTATTTAAATATAAAATATATTACTAATTTGACAGTCCTTTGATTGGGGGCTACTGATTAGAGCTCTGTGTTATCTCTTTTCCTTTTCTTTTTTTTTTCCTAGTACTGGGGATTGAACCCAGGACCTTGTGCATGATAGACAAACATTCTACCAATGAGCTACACCCCTAACTTTATTCATTAGGCATACAGAAACATATTGCCTATTAGTTCTGGTTTTATTCTAATTGGAATGAAAACTTAAGATACTTTCAAAACACTCTGCCTATAGAAGCCTAGATTTTTTTCCAGTTTAGTCTCCTAGCTTTTACACTTGTCTTGACCTCAAAAAGCAATTCAACAGCAATTTTTGAAGGTCACATAATTACATATTCTCTTTCTAAAACAATTTAGCTTCGTAAAACAAGACACATTTGAAAGACGCAATTCACATTTAAGGTATACAAGTCAATATTTTTAGTATATTCATGGGGTTATACAAATATCACCATGATTTTAGAATAGACTACTGTCATCATCCCATAGAAGAAACCTCATACCCACTACCAGTCACTCCCCACATACCTCCTCCTATGCTCCCAGCAGTAGGTAAACCACTAATCTACTTTCTGTTATAGGTATTTACCCATTCTGGATGTTTTGAAATCAAGGGAAAACCAGATTAAACCCTCTAGGCTAAACTTATTTGACCTGCTCTTTGTTAACTTCCAGTCACCTTTCATCATGCCTCAGAATATAAATATCCACAAGTCCAAATCTTGGTGGGTAGATTTGAGACTTGGGTCTCTTGTCTCTTCACAATTGGTTGCCTTGTGAATTAACTTTCTTTTTTGCAAATCTCTTTGTTTCATAGATTGGTATATTTCATGGTGAGTAAAATGACCTGGTTCAGTAACAATTTCATATAAGTACAATTATATAACATGTAGTCTTTTGTATTTGGCTTCTTTGACTTAGCATATGATTTTAATATTCATACATGTTGAGGCATGTATCAGTACTTGGTTCCCATTTATGGCCAAATAACATTCCATTGTGTGGATATATCACAATTTGTTTCCCCATTCATTAGTTGATGGACATTTTCCACTATTTACTTATCGTGAATAATGCTTCTTACGATATTCACATACAAGTCTTGTTTGTGAACATATGTTCTTAATTCTCCTGGTGTAAAGCTAGGAATGGAATTAGTAGGTCTAATGGTAAGTCTATTTTTTAACTTTTTGAGGAAGTGCCAAACTGCTTTCCAAAAAGGCTGCACTATTTTACATTCCCCTCCAGCAATCCATGAGAGTTCCAACTTTTCAATTCTCACCAATACTTTTTATTTTTCAGGGTTTGTTTGTTTTTGTACAGGGAATTGTACATAAGGGGTACTCTGCCACTGAGCTACATCTCCAGCCCTTTTTATTTTTTGAAACAGGATCTTTACAAGTTGCTTAGGGCCTTGCTAAATTGCTGAGGCTGACCTCGAACTTGTGATCCTCCTGCCTTAGCCTCATGAGTTGCTAGGATTGTGGGCATAAGCCATGGTGCCCAGCTACTTTCCAGATTTTAAAAATGTCCTAGTGGGGGCTGAGGTTGTAGCTCAGTGGTAAAGCACTTAAGCATGTATAAGGCATTGGGTTCAATCCTTTCCACTGCATAAAATTAAATTTAAAAATAAAGGTATGTGTCCATCTACAACTAATAAAATATTTTTTTAAAATGTCCTAGTGGGTGTGAAGTGATGTGTTATTGTGGTTTTGATTTGCATTTCCCTAATGGCTAATGATGAGCATTTTCATGTGGTTAATGGCCATTTGTACATCTTCTTTGGAGAAATGTCTACTTAAATCCTTTGCCTAGAGGGGTGCAATGGTACATGCCTGTAATCCCAGTGGCTCAGGAGGCAGATGAGTGCAGTGGTACATGCCTGTAATCTGAGTGGCTCAGGAGGCTGAGGCAGGGGGATCGCAAGTTCAAAGCCAGCCTCAGTAATGGCGAGGTGCTAAGCAATTCAGTGAGACCCTATCTCCAAATAGAAAGCAAAATAAAGCTATGGATGTGGCTCA
Source organism: Urocitellus parryii (assembly GCF_045843805.1). Taxonomy (NCBI): domain Eukaryota; kingdom Metazoa; phylum Chordata; class Mammalia; order Rodentia; family Sciuridae; genus Urocitellus; species Urocitellus parryii. The sequence continues at coordinate 402,813 of NW_027554208.1, forward strand.
GTGGCTGAGTGCCTCTGAGTTCAATCCCTGGTACCCCCTGCAAAAAAAAAAAATCCTTTAACTATTTTGACTTGTGTCATTTATCCCAAAGATCCATCTTGGTCCTAAAGCAGGATTTTTAAACCTCATCATTATTGATATTTTTAGTTGGACAATTCCTTGTGGAGGCTGGCTTGAGCAATGTAGGATGTTAAGTAGCATCCCTGGCCTCTATTCACCAGATGCTAGTAGCAATACCCTCATAGTAATCAAATTATCTCCAGACATTGCAAAATAACTCTTGTGGTGTTTGTGGGGAAATCTTCTGTAATCAAGAACCACTGCTATAAATGATCCTTTTGAAAAACTTAGAAACATAACTCAGTTTCAGTGGAATAGTAGAGATAGAAGCCAGTCTGAGTGAGTTGGAGATGATTTAAAATGTAAAAAAGTGAATAGATCCTATGAATATGAGCTGCCCTTCCCAAATCTGATTGTTCATGAGTTAACTAACCATATAAGAGATAAATATCAAGGCACAAATGAGAATAAGTTGATATTATAAAATAAACAATAGTTTAACACAACAAAATAAAGGAGTTATAACACAATATATGAAACAATCTAGAATGATATGGTTTCTAAGAAGGAAAATTCACTGTGAGCTGATCTTTGGGGGAGAACTTAACCCTCCCATGCATGAAGTACAAATAACTGTTAGGCAAGCTCTTGGTTTCATTTATCATGTTAGTCTCATCTCTTATTGGACACATCTGTATATCTATCTTAGACACAGATTTCATAGTTTCAAGGAATGGCACTCACTAAGTTAGCTCTTTCAGAAGGGTGATTTCCGGAGTGGAGAATGCAAAGGATTATCTTATAAAATCCACAGAAAGCTGAAAAGCATGCCTCAGGAAAAACAAGAATCAGGGCAGCTTTGAGAAGCCCTCAGAAGGGACATTCACTCCATTTGTTCTAATACTCTGCCTACAGCTCAGCTCTTGACCCATTTAGCGTCCATCTGTTCTTCTTATTCTTTTTGTGTGTATGTGATACTGGGGACTAAACCCAGGAACATTCCACCTGCAAGCTATATCCCAGTCCATTTTTTAAAAAATTTATTTTGACATAGAGTCTCACTAAGTTGCCCAAGCTGACCTCAAACTTGAGATCCTCTTGCTTCAGCTTCCTGAGTTGCTGGTATGCACCACTGCACCCCACTCTTATTCTTATTCATGAATGAAGAAATATGAAGATATGAGAAACCACTGAAAAAGCAATGACTTGGTGCTCTCCCTCTTTTGAGACCAGGTTTCACTATGTTGCCCAGGCTGGTCTTAAACTCCTAGACTCAAGCAATCTTTTGACTTCAGCCTCCCAAGTAGCTGGGACTACAGGGACATGCCACAATGTCCAGGTTGACTCCCTTAATCAGGTGTCCCAACACAATTTTCCTGGGCTGTGGGGTAAAGCAGTTTTCATAAAAGGGGTATGGTGTGATGACAGAGAAATAAAGAAATAGGGCCATATCATAGATCCTTAAGAAATTCTAATTCCATAGAGATTTTCTCCATTCCCCACCCCCACCATTATCTTCTAAAATATTTATTTTACTGCCCCCCAAAACACACAAAACACCTCACAAAACACCTATGGTTTGCCATCTGAATACACAGTTATCACCATGAATCTCTTTCCTTCAGTCCACGTAGCACTGTGGGATTTTATGTTTGTTTTGTTTTGTTTTTGGATACTGGGAATTGAATCCAGGACTCTACACATGCTAGGTAGGTGTTCTGTAACTGAACTATATCCCCAGCCCAACAGCACTGTGTTTTTGACTTCAAGTTCCCTGACTTCAGAAACAGGATGGAGGACAAATTGCACATAGTTGTTTCTATTTAATACTGATAGTAGGCAGACATCATCTAAATGGAGATGGGCTATTTTAATAAGAGAAATATAATCCATATGGGGAGTAGTGTCTGAATCTGCTTTATCCTAATCCTCCCCATAGTTGGGAACAAAGACTATATAGAGTTGTCAGGAGATGATACTTTTCACTAGTTAATAAAGAGATGCCCTGCCTTCGCAGTCTATTAATTAAGAAGATAATCAGTGCAAGCTTGGAGTTTGGTATTTGAAACTCAAAGGCAATAAGATCAGAACACTACTCAGTTTTTTTTTTCTTCATAAAGAAATGAATAACAAATTAGGGCCTCAGAATTAGAGTAATCACATTTTTGAATGATTTCTCCTACTCAGTTTTTTTTTTCTTCATAAAGAAATGAATAACAAATTAGGGCCTCAGAATTAGAGTAATCACATTTTTGAATGATTTCTCCTGAGCATGCTTTTAATAACCTGTATGTGTTAGGTAAGAAGAACAAAGAAAGGCAAAGTTAATTACTCAGGAAAAACTTCATCAAGGAATTTTGGTCACCTTACCCTAGGGTTTCTCAACCTTGCTACTACTGATATTTTGGATTAGACAATTTTTGTTGTAGGATTGTCCTGTGCATGGTAGGATGCTTAACAGCATTCTGGTCTCTAACCATTAGATACCAGTAGTGCCCCTCCAAGTTGTGACAAGCAAAAATGTCTCCAGACACTTAAAAATGTCCCCTGTGGGGAAAAATCACCATTATTGTAAACTACTGAATTAAATACTACCTTCCTTCTCACTCCCTATCCTCTAGGGCCTTCTAGGTTTTGCTGTTTGAAACCCTCAGAACAAACCAGGTGAGATGGCACACACCTATAATCCCAGTAACCTGGGAGGCTGAGACAGGACAATTGCAAGTTTGAGACCAGCCTCAGCAAATTAGCAAGGCCCTCAGCATCTTAGTGAGACCCTGTCTCAACATTTAAAAAAAATATATAAAAAGGTGGCCGGGATGTAGCTCAGTGGCAAAGTGCCCCATGTTTAATCCCAGTACCTAAAATAAAATAAAATAAATCCTCAGAACAAAACATCTCATACTAATGCCCCCTATATTTTTCAGGGAATTATTTGAAAACAAATTGAGTGGATCAAAATGATTTATCTGGATAACAGAAGGGTCTCATTGCCTTTCTGTATTGAAAAGTAGTAGACAACAAGAACAAAGGAAGATCTAATGAAAGTATTTATTTGAGGCAAACATTTGACTTATATTTAATGTCCACAAAATCTTTAGGTGCATTATTAGCCTTATTTTATTATGGAGAAAACTGAGGCTAAAAGAGGTCAAAACATTTGCTCAAGAACACGGTTTTTTAATTTTGTGGTGGAGGTAGAAGCCTGACATCATGCATTTACACATATTGTCTGAGTTTAGGTACTTCAAGTGCCAGATGCCAAATAAACCAAGGTGACCACTTTTTAAAAAAATATATAATTTCTGGGGCTGGGGCTGTAGCTCAGTGGCAGAGCATTTGCCTAACATGTGTGAGGCACTGGGTTCAATCCTTAGCACCACATAAAAATGAAACAAATAAAGTAAAAGCATGCTGTCCATCTACAACCACAAAAATTATATATATATATATATTTTTTTTTTTTTTTCAGGGGTTGGGGTTGTGGCTCAGTGGTAGAGCACCTGCCTGGCATGTGTGAGGCATTGGGTTCAATCCTCAGCACTACACAGAAATAAATAAAGGTATTGTGACTGTATACAACTAAAATAATTTTTTTTAAATATATAATTTTTCTTTTTTTTAAATATAATTTTTCTTATGAAGAGTTTCAGACTGATACAAAATTAGACAAAATCATACATTGCCATTTGAACTACTCACATACTCCCCACCTTGCCTCAACAGTGATCAACTCATGACCAATGTTGCCTCAACATTAGTGACATTTGGGGTGGGATAATTTTTTGTTGTGACATGCACACACACAAGGCCAGGCCAGGCCAAGGTCTGACTGATTCGACTGGCAAAAGTACAACAAGTCACTTTTAGATTCAGACAGTTTATTACTTACATAGACAGCAAAAGAAACAGTAGCTAATGCTGCCAGTTTCTCATAGTCTTATCTTCACACACTGAAAAAGATAACACTGAAACAAAATGGGCCAGATGAGTCCCACACCCATCGCTCCGGGGCCCGCTATAGGCCACAAGTAAGTGGATTTCTATCTATAACTGTATACTGAGAGGAGCAGGTTAGGTACCCGCCTCTCCCAACAGAATAGAATTGGTGATTAGAAACTACCTCATAACAGCATTTCAAGGGAAATAAGGAAGGGTGTGAGAGATGGCCCTGAAACAACAGCTCACAGGCCTCCCATTCTTTCCTGTGCCAGGAGGATCACATTCTCCAGTACTCATATGAACTGTACCTCAAGCCTCTGCCTGCATGACCCAAAGTTGTCAGAGGACCAGGCAGGGCCATCCCCCTCTAGTGGAGGAGTGCCTTGTGCATTATAGGATGCTTAGCTGTGGCCTTCACTCACTAGATGCCTGGAGCACCATCCTCCAAGTTGTAAAAAACAAAAAATGTCTCCAGATATTACTAAATTTATTTTGAGGAAAAGTTGTACCCAATTGAGAATCACTGATCTAGAGCTATATCCACTGCCCACATCCAAACAATATATTTCATGTGCAAATACTACAGTATATACTTTTTTTTCCAGTACTGGGGATTGAACCAAGGGATAGTCTACCAATGAGCTACATCCCTGGTCCTTTTAGTTTTTATTTATTTATTTATTTATTTTGGTATGGGCTTGAATCCAGGGGTGCTTAACCACTGAGCCAAATCCCTAACCTTTTTATTTTTTTAGTTTGAGACAGAGTCTCACTAAGTTACTGAGGCTGGTCCTGAACTTGAAATCCTTCTGCCTCTGTCTCCCGAGTCACTGGGATTACAGGTTTGTACCACTGTGCCTAACTACAGTATATACTTCTAAAAATTGAAAAATATAAACATAATACCATTATTATACCCCCAAATTAACAATTTATTCATGTATTCAGAAATTGTTCAGATTCTAATTGCCTCACAAATGATGTTTTTATACTGTTTGAAATGGGATACTAATAACATACCCACACATTATGACTAATTGATGGTTTTTAAATCTCAATCCATAGGTTTATTGCACATTTTTTTTTTTTTGGTTGAAGAAACAAAGTTTTTCCTATGGAGCTTCTCACAACTTTGATTTTACTGATTGCTTCCCCATTGTGTTAAAATATGTTTTATTCCTTCTGTATTTTTTGTAATTTAGTCTCAGATCAAGAGGTGGGATCAAAGCCAGGTTCTATTTACTTGAAAGGCATATTTCATACATAGTACAGAAGTCCAAAATATTTAGGGTGGTCTTTTTGTCATCTTATCAGTGGTTAATGCTCAGAGCATAGATCTAATCATTCATTGGGGGGTTAGGAAGCAGGGATAACTCATTTCATTCTTCATTATTTTCTTATCTTCTTCATTACTCATTCTGAGATACTCCTATTTAGACAGTTTGTATAGGAAAGGTAAGATGAATGTCTGATTCCTTCTCTGTAGTTTCCAGTTTTCAAAGTAATGCATTTGTTTTCTAGAACCCACCAAAATTTTAGGGGTTCTCCCCCACCTATAGTACTGTGAACTCATGGGCTTAAATATATATAATGGGTTTCAGTCCATTGCAGTTCTTATCCTTATTAATACCTAAACTTTCCATCTTTCACAGGAATCTCTTCAAGATGTCTCATAATTTTGAAAATTTCTATCATTTTAAAAAAGTATATATACACACACACACAAAATATTGTTATATCCACAGTCTTACTTGGTAAACCCCTGTACTTACTATAGTTTTATAATTTCTTTACAACGATATTAAAGCGTGAACCTCAGGCAACATCTGCCAACTTGATCAAAATTCATATTGAGGGACCTTACTTGACCTACTGAGTTAGATCCTCTGGGCCCCAGAAAACTATGGTTAACAAATGCTACAGGTGGTTTCTATGAACATTAAAGCTCTAAAACCTTTGCTCTACAATAATTTACTTCTGAGCCTAATTTTGGGTATCTAATGCTTTCCACTTTAAGACAGGGTCACAGGGATTATCTCATCCCCTTTAAGAATCTCCCACCACAATAGGCCACTCTCTGTTCTTATTGGCTATCACTAGTAGCATAATCATCTTGGAAGGAAGTGTTTCTGATATTTTTGAAACAACTATAAGTCAATGAATGTTTGACATGTTTATGACAAATCTAAATTATACCTAAAATTTAGATATGAGTATATAATAACTGGTTCTCAGTTATTGATTAGTTGTCATGATGGAAATTTCAAAAGACTTATTCCAAATGGTTTCTTGTTTGTTTGTTTGGTGGGGGAGTACCTGGGATTGAACTCAAGGGCACTCGACCACTGAGACACATCCCCAGCCCTATTTTGTATTTAGAGACAAGGTGTCACTGAGTTGCTTAGCACCTTGCTTTTGCAGAGGCTGACTTTGAACTCTCAATCCTCCCATCTCAGCCTCCCGAGCCACTGGGATTACAGGCACCTGGCCCAAATGTGTTTTGAACAATGATGATATTACATGTGCTAGGGACTGCTATGGTTCACTGTCATGGTTTTACTCCTTTTGAGTTTTTATGGTTGAGTGGTAGTATAAGTTTATTCAAACAATTTTGAATAAAGTATTATTTTTATTTGAAGCTGTGCTTATCTCATGCTGTCTTGATTACTTAGGAGAATATTTTACTATAAAAGGATGGTTTCTGTGGAGGCCCATTGGCTACATTACTCTCAAGCACCTGTGGGTGAGCCATTTGACATAGTCTCTCACCTGACACTTTAGTAGTAGACTAGGTGTGTAAAAGGATTGTATTTGGACATATTGAAGGTTTTTACCTAGCCAGTTTCTTGAGACACATACACGAATAAGGCTTCTCTTGATGCAAACAAAATTGTCTTGAAAAAAAGCATTACTTTGGGATCAAAATCCATATGTTAATAAAGCCTCTCATCTGTGCTTTACCACAGTGGTTCTGAACTTTTAAAAGTCCTGATGCTGAACCCCAGGTCAATCAGACCAGAATCTGTAGGGTGTAGAAACCAGGACTCAGCGATATTGAACTCACCAGGTAATTCTAATATACAATCAAGGTTGAGAAACGTAAGGAGTGAAGACAATAAGATCCTTCATTAAGACATACCAGACCCCCAAAGTATTAGATTCTCTTTTTTTCTAAAATAGGATATTTAGGCCTGGCCCAGTGTGGAATGTGCCTATAATCCCAGCTAATTGGGGGAGCTGAGGCAGGAGGGTCTCAAATTGAGACCAGTTTGGACAACTTATTGAGACACTGTCTCCAAACGAAATTTAAAAGGCTGGAGATATAGCTCAGTGATAGAGTGCTTGACTAGCATGTGCCAGGACCTGGGTTCAATCCCCAGCACCACATACAAAAATATGGTATTTGGTATACTTGTGGGCTTTTGGAAACATCATTTCTTGCCCGCATCACCCATTATTATTCAGAGATGTACATGTCACTCACAGAGAAGCAAACACAGTGAATCCAGTTCTGGTTACATTGCAGAGGAAGAATCCATCAATGCTACTTTTTGAAAGATTAAAGAATGTGAAAGCATTTGTTTTCTTCTGTTAGGGATGGAACCCAGGGCCTCAGGCATGCTAGATAAGCACTCCGCCAATGTTCTACATCCCCAGCCGTGGCATCTTCTTAAGTGTGTTTTGTAATGACATTCTGCTTTGGCATCTACTGATTGAGTCAAATATTAAATTTATAGGGGCTTAATAAAAGCTTTTATCTAGCTAGGTTGTATCATTAAATGTCAAACAAACTAAATGAAAAGCTTTCAACATGAAGGCTATCCAGAGAGCAAAATGATTAGAGCATTGCAAATGTTGAGATACCAAAGCAGCAGGCAATGTACCTGGGCTTTGAAGTCCCACAGCCATGAATTGGAAACTTGGCTGTTACTAACCATCTCTGTGACCTTGGGCAAATTATTTAACGTCTCTAAGTACCACTTGTTATCTGCAAATTGGGCATGATGCCTATATCTGACAAGGAGTAGGGATTCATAAATTACTAAGTATTAAAATCATAATCCACTTTTTGTTCAGAATATCTGGAGGTCCAGCTCATGCTAAGAAAGGTGTGGTAGGTTGAATAACAACCTCTCAAAGATGTCTGTTAATGGTCCCAAAGTTGTCTTTACATAGCTAAAGTGACTTTACAGACGTGATTCAGTTAAAGATCTTGAGGTGAGAGCAAGTGTCCTGGTGGGCCTAATGTAATCACAAGGGTCCTTTTAAGTGAAAAGAGGGAAACAGACAACTTAGAAGATGAGACTGTGAAAGATGGAAACAGACAACTTAGAAGATTAAGACTGTTGTAGCAAAGGCTAGAATGATGCAATTGCTGGTTTTGAAAATGGAAGAAAGTGGGACATGAGCCAAGTAATGTAGGCAGCCTCTAGAAGCTGGAAGGGAAATGGATTCTCCCTTAGAGCCTCCAGAAGAAATGCAATTGTGCCAATACATTGATTTTAGCTCACTGAGACCCATTTCAGACTTCTGACCCTGGTCCACACTTATGATAATAAACCTATGTTGCTTTTAGACACTGTTTGTAATAAATGGTTGCAGCAGCCATATGGACCTAATACAGAAGATTAAACCAAATCTTTCTGTGCATTCAAAGATTCTGAGTGCAGGTTTACAAGATGAAGAGTCACTTTGGAGACCAAATCTTCAAAATCTATTAGTACAAATCTAAGGATTATAATAATAGTTTAATTGTGAATAAATGTATCCATCCTGGCATTAGATAGTCTTCATTATTCAACTAGCCAGTTGAACTCATTGGTGTCACATTTGAAGGCTACAGGCAAAATCCTTAGGATCCTGCAGTATTTGATACAGTGCTAGGAGAGTGAGCCTAGTGGTTCAGCAAGAAGGAATAAAAGTGGATATGGCAGATCAATAACCAAGAAAGAAAACTGCTTAACAGTATATGAACAGGTGTAAATGTGATTAACCATTCTGGAAGACATTTGATAATAGTATCAAAAAGCATGTACCAAAAGCTTTAAAAAGGCAAGTACTCTGATTCAGCAACTCATAAGAAAATTCATCCTAGGGGAAAAACCTGGATTAATATGCATATCATTCACTTACTTAAAAAATCCTTTCATGGTTCCTGTAATTGCTTATAGATTAACACCTGGGGATACTAAAGGGCAACAGCAGTATATCCATTTATGTTGAATAATTAAGACTGGCAGGTGTTCATAACCATAATAGCTTTGTATGGACTTGAACCTGGTTAGATTATTAACCTCTGAAGGTCCCTCAACCACTTTTGGTACATTTGGTCTTTTTTCATTAAAATCACAGTAAGAGTGATTGTTACTATCTGTTTCACTGTTAACTTGGTGCCTGGCCTTGTACTTTTATCACCCAATTTTGTGAGTTAAGTAAATTAATTTTTAATATATGTGTGAAATCAAGTCATTGTTAAAAATCACCTACAGTCTTACTTATCCACTGACATCAGATAGTATATTTGGCATGTTGTGAATTCAAAGAATGCTCAAAGACAAGTAAGACTCTTTATCCATTTTTTTTTTTGGTTGCATTACGGGTTTGTCATATGTCTGGACCCAAACCCCAAGGAGGAGGAACCAAAATTTATACAGCATTCTTGAGTATGATGGCGGCTGCATTTGGAGTTTTGATAAACTGCACTACATGTGTGATTATTACTTGTAAACAGATGATTAGATATTAATTAGACAATAAGTGATTGTAAAGCACTTAGAAAATAAAAGTGTTTATAAATACCACCAAGTAATAGCAACAATAATTCTTTACTGACTACACAGCTGCTAATGTCAGTTACACTGATTTATTCCAGCTAAGGGCAACTTTATTTTATGCCATCATATCTGTTTTGATACAGCAAAACAAAATATATTTATAACCATTTTATCATCAACATTTAGATAAATACATCTCATTTTGATTAGAAAAACATCTTTAAATACCTTTTCAAACACAGGTACAACCATTATAGTATGGTGTCATTGAGTACTAAGAATTCGGGACCTCCTTATTGCTTGTCTTTCTTACATCAAATATTTTAAATATTAGATGTAAAAATTTATTTTCATTTATGCAGTAAGTTTTTCATGTTGGGTCTGTTCAGTTTCTCCCCAGAACATTACAACTGTGCTTGGAATTGATAAATTTTGGTCAAATGGATGAGTGAAGGTCATTTTTTTTTTTTGGCTATTATAAAAGTGGAAAAAGAATAAAATACATTTAAGAATTAAACAAAAACAGTTTCCATTTTGTCATTTTTTCCAAAAAAAAGTTTTGAAGCTCTATTATATCTCACCATCAATTTTTCTCCTAATGGCCATTATGGGTCATAGCTCTGTATACATCCAGTTCTTAATCCAGTGATGAATCCGGCAATGCTGCCTTGTTAATTTTTAAGTCATAAGTAAATGCAGGCACCTACAATGAATCCAGATGCTTGTATGCATGCACAGATTTGAAATGAACTAAATGAATAAAAGTGAAGAGTTCTTAATGTTTCATGCATTCAGAAGAAAAGAGGGGAGGGGTTATACTGAATGATGAGAAGTATATGAGTTAATAACCATGTTAATAAAGCAAACCTAACTACATTAAACAGTAGGGAGTGTAATATGGTGGAAAACTGTTCAACTTTGATTCGGGAGGCCTGGATCAGGTGATACTTCTATCACTCACTGTATGACATTGCCATGTCATTTTATATGAATTGGTTTATTCATCTGAAAATTTTTAGTATTAAAATTTGGCAATCTCAGTGTGCTAATCTGATATAATTTAATATGTAAAAGTGCCACATGAGAGGTGAAATTGTTTCCATTGCAAAATATTTTTTATTACCATGACTTTCCCAGAGTGAATGGAAAAGACATATGCACACGTTTCATTACTTGGTATAATGGAGATTTTTCCAGACCATCAGGATTTCTTTTTCTTTAGATGGGATCTTGCTATATTGCTCAGGCTGGTCTTTAACTCTTGGGCTCAAGTGATCTTCTTGCCTCAGCCTCCCAAGGAGCTGAACTACAGGTTACAGGTGCACATCATCATGCCCAGCACACATGGTCAGGTCTTAGGCCCTAACTTTAAGCCACATCTGGAGAATGGGAGATGTGGCTCAAAAAATAAAAATTTGGGGCTCTGTATGTGGTTCAAGTGGTAGCGTGTTCACCTAGCATGCATGAGGTACAGGGTTCGATTCTTTTTTTTTTTTTAGGGGGGAGAGAGGAGAGGGAGAGAGAGAGAGAGAGAGAGAGAGAGAGAGAGAGAGAGAGAGAGAGAGAGAATTTTAATATTTATTTATTCTTTTTTTTTTTTTGTTTAGTTTTCGGCAGACACAACATCTTTGTTTGTATGTGGTGCTGAGGATCTAACCCGGGCTGCACGCATGCCAGGCGAGCGTGCTACCGCTTGATCCACATCCCCAGCCCCAGGGTTCGATTCTTAGCACCACATAAAAATAAAGATATTGTATCCACCTAAAACTAAAAATTAAATATTTTTTTAAAATAAAAATAAAATTTGGGGCTGGGGTTGTGGCTCAGTGGTAGAATGCTCACCAAGTATGTGTGAGGCCATGGGTTGGATCCTCAGCACCACATAAAGATAAATAAAGGTATTGTGTCCATGTATAACTAAAAAGTATTTAAAAAATAAAAATAAAAATTGTAAAAGATGAAAAAATAATGAAATTCCATAAGAGGTAATACTGGTTTCTGGAAATCTTAAATTCTTCTGTCAATTTTACCCTCTATTTTCCATCTTCCTCCCTTCTTTGTAATAAATTCCTTGCTTGGTAAACTTGAGACTGTGAGAAAAAAATGAAAAGTGGAAGAATAGTGGAATCAGGAGTGATGGTTTTAGGGAAAGATTTGGAATAAATGTTTTACATGTGGCCTTAGTGATAAATTTTAAGAGCAGTATGGCATCTGGAATGGCATAAAGATTATAGCTAAATAATTTTAAATATTTGGTAGAATTGTCCTAACATTTTAAAACAATGTATGTAAAATCCCCAGCCTCATTACTAAAGATTGGAAAATAGAAAAGAATTAAAAAAAAACTTAAAATTAATGCATTTTAAAAGGCTAAAATATATTTATTAATTACCTTATGATTTGCTTTTATCCACAAGTGATGAGGATGTGAAAGGTATTTTACCATTAAAAATATTAAAGCCAGGTGCTGTGGTGTACTGTTTCATGCCGGTAATCCCAGTGACTTGGAGGCTGAGACAGGAAGATCATAAGTTCAAGGCCAGCCTCAACAATTTATCAAGATCCTAAGCAACTTAGTGAGACTCTGTCTCAAAAAATAAAGAGGGCCAGGGATGGTAAAGCACCCCTGGGTTAAATCCTCAGAACCCACCCCCCCCAAAAAAATTAGAACTTTACGATGGGGCACTGAAGTATCCTCTTAGTCTGAGAGGACCCAAAGGTAGACCCCAAGGGAAGGATTCAAGTTTACGTAGTTTATTTGGTAGGCAATCCCAGGAAACACCCACATGAATGTGGGCAAGTGAGGCAAGGAAATACCCCTAAGAGGAGTCTTGTGTAAAGATGCTATCAGTCATTCACACCCTAGGATAAATTGCTGTATTCAGGCAATTCACATTTATTACAGGCCTTCTGAGGGTCTGTGCCAGGCCTAGTGACAGTAGACACGCCTCTGAAGAGAATTAGACCTTTGTCATCACTTCCCTGGGCAACGCTGGACATGTTGACTCCTTTGGGGCTCGAGCTCCTATCTGCAAAAGGAAGACAGAGTCAGAGGGATGCTGTTTGGTCTCAGGATTTCATTCAGTGGGAATCATTTTCCACTGTGCTCTGAAGAAGCCGTAAATCATTAGATAAGCAACTGCAAGATACCTTTGTTAAAGTCATTGGTAGAAATTATTGACCTGAGAAGGGCCAAGGTTGTATGTTTTGTGTCACCTCAAAAATGACCCTCCTTGGCAAGAGACAGACAAGAACCACCCCACCACTGTGCATGCTGCGTTCAACCAGAATTGAAGGATTTTCAGCTTCCCCTCTGAAAGGAGAAAGGGCTCTACCTACAGCAGCTCTTGACTGACTTCTGTGTATATTTGGCTTTCTGCAATTTTGCTTTTGAAGAAAAGTTTTCCAGCTTGAATAAGTGACCTGATGAGAAGATTTTAGAATATCTATGAACCTATCAGCTCTGATGGCTTTTAGTGTCTTGCAGTTTTCCCTGTTTTCTGTAGGTGCCTGGGCATGTTCCCAGGGACAGAGAGGTCTAGGCACAGGACTCTGGACCAAGGTGTTTCCATGAGCTGATCAGCCAGGCCTGGGCTGCTGTGTCCCAGCACCGGTGTGGTAGTGGAGGAGGTTCTGCGGAAGCATAGGGGCTGTTCCTCCAGTTTTCCCAGGGCTACTCCTAGGCTGATCAGAGCCTGTCCTACCTTCTTGGTGGGAGAAAGCTTCCCCAGAAATGTAACCATCGTCCCTCCAGAATTATATTGTAAGAAGTGCATTCCAAGGGACCAGCTTGACCCACAAGTACTTTAAGGAGAGGAAGGACCAAGTTAGAGATTATCAACAAGATTAGTCCTACAGACACTTGTGAGGATAATAATCTGTTGCAATGCTCAGGGAATAAAGAAAAATATAAAGCATGTCACCTTTATCTTTTAACTTCAGCTTCTAGCCTACTCTAGGATTGGTTCCCACTAGAGTGAATGAGGGAATGTATGAATGAAAGAATGAATGGGTGAAGTTTTTTTTCTTCCCTTAGTGTGAGAGCCCTATTTTCCCAGAGCTCTCCTGCCTTCTCCAGTAATGTTAAATCCTCATTCTCAGAATCTTTTTCCTCTCCTCTCCCCTGTACCAAATCCTGTCTCACCTGTTTCTTCTCCACCATGTTCCTGTAAATTAATCTTATTCATGCAGAGATATTCACCAACAAGACCAAGCAAAATATGGGCAGTACAATAGAGGTCTTCAATGAAATGAGTATGGTGGAAGAAATTTTAGGAGCCCTGGAAGTTGACAGAAGGGATAAGATGATATTCTGCAGCTGAGTCACTTGCCAGGGTCTATGGATCAAGACACAGTCTATCAGGTTTTGTGTGATGCAGTCTCCCCCTTTGGCTTTTGTAACTAAGAACAAGTCGTTCTCAGAGGTTCTAAAAACTCTGAAGCCTTGGAGAGATCCAGGAAGCTTCAGAAACATGAAACCCATGTTGTGGTCCCAAGCTTCCTCCTATCTGGTATAAAGAACCCTGATAATTCAGAGTAGAGCTTATAACCTTTCAGGTTACAAATAACTAAAACTAGTTCAAACAAATTTAAAAGAAAATTGTTGCAGTGGGAGGTAGCATGAAGATCCAGGGCTGTTTCACAGATCCCAAGGCCAACTCACATCAGGGTCTATGAAGCACATGGACTTGCAAACAACTGAAGAACCAAGAATCCATCTAGAGTCCCCTTCACATTTATCATTCAGTTTTTTTTTCCTGAGCAAAGCTTTTCTGTACCCCCCACATATGTTTTCTATGTAATCCTATCTCCTTTCCACAAACTAAAAAGCCAAAGTTATTTGAGGGCTTACATTTTTTGCAGGTAGAAGAACTTCTCTGCAATCTGAATAGCATCTTATATGACACAGTGAAAATGAGAGAATTTCAGGAAGATCCTGAGATGCTTATGGATCTCATGTACAGGTGAACTTTTCTGATAAAATCTAAAGGGCATCACCTGGGGATCCCATATTTGTCACTATGAAGTTCTTACTAATGTAATTACCATAGGTATATGGACAGAATTGTTTTGGATGACATCCAAAGATGTGTATGATAATCAGTAGAAATTAAAATTCAAAGTGGTTTGATTCATATACACATTTTCAGAAAGATCACCTTAGTTCACTAAAGTGAGGTACCCACTCTATAACACTATCTTCTGTTTAACTATTATCTGAATTGTTTTCTAAGTGATTTGGTTCTAATTGTAAAACTTTGACTTCCAGTCCTTGTTCTGTAGAAATGATTTACAGAGGCAAAATTGTTTGTATGTAACATCGTAAGAGGCACAATACTTTTGTCTTCTGTCATTATTTTGAGAAAAAGGAAAGGAAGATAATTGCTTTAGATTCATGACAAAGGACACTATTTTTTTCATAAAGCTATTACTAAGTGCTCTTGGGGTCAAGCATACCTTAGACATGGAACAAAAACAGTTGAGACAAAGTATTTGACTTTTCTCTCATGTTTTCAAGATATAAGGGAAAATCAGGGTGAAAAAAAAAGTTGTACAGTGTCATGGCCTGCTGCCCTTAAAACTGTTACTCAATCTGTCTTCAGAATTGCCAAGAGTTACCAGACATCTCCCGATCTGCGGCTGACCTGGCTCCAGAACATGGCAGAGAAACACACCAAGAAGAAGTGCTACACGGAGGCCGCCATGTGCCTGGTACATGCTGCTGCCTTAGTAGCCGAGTATCTGAGCATGCTGGAGGACCACAGCTACCTGCCCGTGGGCAGTGTCAGCTTTCAGGTAAGGACACATTCAGCTTTACCCAAGAACAGTGAACTCAACCAGGAGACAATTCTGCCCATACCCCCTGCACTAACAATGTCTAGAAGCATTTTTCATTATTACAACTGGAGTTGGGAAGATGGGTGTTACTGACATCTAAAAGGGAGGGTGTCACTGAACATTCTACAATGCATGGGAGAGTCTTTGCCACTAAGAAGTGCCCAACCCTTTGTCAACAGTGCACATTTGCCTTCTCTAATTGCTTTGCCATTTTTTATTGTTGTTTATAATAATGGTACCTAGAGGAACAGGCACTTTAATAGGTGTTCTGAACTATTACTCCTACTTCACAGATGTAGGATGTGAGAAAGCAATTTTTCTAAGGTCATTTAAAGTCTTTCTCAAAGACTTATAGGTAGCACCATATAATGATAAGCAAGAAAGTACTTCTGAACATTGAAGAAAATTATTTCTCTCATGGCCCAATCTTTTGATTCCATTCCCCAATTCTGTAGGGTCCCACTCAGATCCAATGTCAAGAAAGAATGAAATTGACCTGGAAAGGGAAACAAAAGGCTGAATCCATGTTTTCTGAGAATAACCTAAAATTACTCATAGTTGACAAGGGGAACTTGTCTGCCAGACCTAGAAGATGGCTCAGTGGCCACTTGTTTGTATGTAACATCGTAAGAAGCACAATATTTTTGTTCTTCCTACATAGTTTAATACAGTCTAGAGAGAGAGAAAAAGACAAAGCAAAATCAGTGTTATTAGTACTTTTTTTTAAGAGACACAGTGTGTAGAGATGGCCATCCCTGAAACCATGAACAATACAGCTACAATAATAGAATTTTTTTCAAGCCAAACTTACAAAGTCATTTATAGTGTTTGTATTATTCTTGTCTGAATTTCCATGACAGATTTTATGAAAGGCTTTGTTCTCAGTATTGTTCTTCAACATGGTATTGTGATGCTTTGTGAACCAGAAAGAAAGGACAATTCAAAGTGGCTTTCCCAGGCTTAGAGAATAAGTCACTAAAATGATTGCTGGAAGAGTTAGGAGCCTCTCATTTCTAGAATAGTGTTCACCTGCAAAACTGGGTTTCACCTCATGTTATTAACCCCTCCCTCCTTATGGTCCTCAATAACAAAAATATGTATTCTATTATTTTATTCTCAGTAAATAAATTTTATTCTCAGTTCAGAAATGTTTGTTATAAAAATCAGTAATTTATTTCTCATCCCAAAGCATAAAAACATTACATCTGATTTTGAATAACACAAAAGCAAAACAGAAAGTTATAAAAATTCTTTTAGGTTCATCTTCTTTCATCAAATTTATTTTGGCCACTTGATATTACCAAGGATAAGTATTACAATTTTTCTTTTTTTGTTTATTTGTTTGTTTTTGGTAGCAGGGATTGAACCCAGGAGCTCTTAAGCACAGAGCCACAGACCCACCCCTTTTTTATATTTTATTTAGAGACAGGGTCTTGCTGAGTTGCTTAGGGCCTCACTAAGTTGCTGAGGCTGGCTTTGAACTCACAATTCTTGTGCCTCAGTCTCCCAAGCCGCTGGGATTACAGATATGTGCTACCATACCTGGCTTTGTATTACAATTTCACTTTCCAGAAAATCTTCAGACTTATCAGTTAGAGTTGAATTATACCATCCCCTTTTTTTATTTTGTTTACTAAACTATTTCTTATAATTTACTACATTTTATTTAATATACTATATTTTATTTAATATTCCCCTATTATTATATCTTATTCCTGTTTTTATATTTTATTTAATATTTAATAACAAGTATTAATTTCATTTCATTTTTAAATTTCATATGTAATAAGCCCTCTTATTCTTATTTTACTTATAATTCAGTTGATTGGCTTCTAATGAGACATACCAAGGTGAGACAGAATTGTTATTCTAGACCTAATATAAAAACTCCACATTATCCCTACATGGGAACATAGACCTCCATCTTTTCATATATCTTTACTCCTTCATTCCTGCTTTCAGAGCATAATTTATTGAGAATTTCTTCTGTCTTCATGACCTTTATATTCTAGCCAGAAAGATATCATATAATTAATTATTCCATTCTCAATCATAATTATGATAAATACTATTATAAAAAGACACAAAACACTGTGAGCTTTTAGACTGTGGTCCCACCTTAGGGTCGGGAAGGAGTGCAGAAGGTGAGAAGGAAGGTGAGGAACTGTGAAACACGGGTCTTCATGATGGAAAGTACACAATGACTAGGTGTTCTCAGATACAGAAATGATGTCAAATTATGTCGTGCTTATGGGTGAACTGTTATTTCTCTCAAATGAGACATAACCAATCAGTTTAGAAATGGGTGCTTGAACGCGACAGAACTTACAACCCACAGTGCCTAAGGTACAAATGGAACTTACCAGCCCACATGAGGGAAGCTAGCCTGGAGAAGTACTCACCAACTAGAGCTGGAGACCTCAGAGATCATCAGATCCCAGAGTCATTGCCTCTTCCTGTCCTAGCCTCTGTTGGGCTTCACGCTCCCCACATTTACAACCTAAGATTTAGGTTTCCATCTCCAGAAGCCTGTTCAGAGAAAGTCTCAGAGTATCTTTTCATTCTGATGGGGTCATGTGCTCATTCTGAATCAATCATAATTGCCAAAGAAATCAAATGCTCCAACTAACTGAGCCAGAGTCACTGGTCTATACCTACAACTCTGAGAGGTTCTCCTAAGAAAATTAGGATGCTTTACATTGTAGAATGAAGGAATTCTGGGCAGTGTTATCAGATGTCCACTGTTAATCTCTTAAATGTTCTTTGCTTCAGTTTTTATCCTCATTCGGCTCCAATAAAATCGAGCCTTTGGAAAATACTTGTAAATTGGAGATAAGTCTGTGCAAGGAAAAATAACTTCGAGGTCACTGAATTCCAAGAAACTGAAATCATTGAAATTCTATGCCCTAGAGAGCAACATTTATTTCACAAATGTAGATATGCACACATTCTCAGATTCTGCAACAAGTTTTACATCCCTAAGCCAGAAGCCAGGAAAGTCTTTCCCAAATCTTTTTCCTCTGGGTAATAAACTAATAAGTTGTTGAGCTTCATATTTATTTCTCTACATGTGGAAAATTGCATGCAATTCTAATAGTACTAGTTTCCTGAGTTATTAGATTCTTCCAACTGAATTTGTTGAACCTTCTGTTATCTCCAATTCAGAAACATAATAGGCCTTCATTCTACATCTTAAGGCATACTAATTTTCTTTGGAAGAACCCTTCATAGTTTTAGGTATGGACCAGTGATGCTGGCTCTGTTATTTGAGCATTTAATTTCTTTGGAAGAAAGACTGGTAACAAAAGATTTTGAGAAACTCCACCTATATTCATTAAAGTACATTATGATATTGGATAACAACTATTTCTTCATTGGCTGCTAAAGTTGAACTGGCAGACAGCATTTACTTTACAAGCCATCTCTGATCTAATAGGTAGTGGTGACTGGAGCACTATGCTGAAAGAATTTTGAAAATATATCCAAGTTCAGAGGGGAAAGAGTGCTATAATTGACTAGTTATGTCTACCATGTGCACAGCAATAGGAAGGAGTGGCATATGTGCTACTGGTTTGCAATACCTAAGCTAAGAAGGTATTTCATTTATGCATTGTATGCCTTTCTTCCATAGCTGTGAGCCAAAAAAAAAGACTTTTAACCTATCAAGAGTTAAAGTAATTGCCAAGATCATAGCTTTGGTAAGGCAAGCAAAGAGCACAATATAAAGAGGTACTTTACTCTCAGGACCAAACAAGTAAAGAATTAGCACTTCCGTAACCATGGGAATAAGTACTTCCACAAATTTTGTGCCTTGGTTTTTTCATTCAGGTCATACTATCCCTGACCATGAGGCTCTATCTTCTATAATTTATATAAGTAAAAAATGTGTAGAAACAAAAATGTTCAGGGGAAAAAACACTAACTACTGCACTTCTGTTAAAAACTTCCATAAATTTGGCACAGTGGTGTATGCCTATAATTCCAGCCACTTGGGAGGCTGAGGCAGGAGTATTTCAAGTTGAGGCTCAGCAACTTAGTGAGACCCTGTCTCAAAGAAAAATAAAGGGGAATTCTGGTGATGTAGCACAGGCATAATCACTTGCCCAGAATGTGAAAGACCCTGGTTTCAATCCTTAGCACTTAAAAACAAAGAAAACACTTCCATAAAGAAACCATTGCTTGTTAGTGTTATCTTATCAATATAAACACAACTGGCTATTTACCTGAAAGTCAAGACGTCAGGAGAAAAACACAGAAGTCGGAGATTTATTGAGCTATGACAAAGAGCCAAGTTAACTGAGTGTTGGCCTTTGCTTTTTAAAAACCAAGACCCTTGCTGTTTGTCCCTTAGGGTTGTTTTTGCTAATGTGGGGTTGTTTCAACTCAATTGTTGTTATATGAAGGGAAATGTTCCTTATATAAAATCTCCTGGTGGTTAAAAGTAGAAAGGAAATGTGGGGGTTTGAAGACTGGATGCTCAATGTATGCTTTCAAAATGAATGTCAGCCAGGAACTCTTCTGGGTAGAACATCAGACCTGCCATAATCACAGCCTTGGTGAGGATCCTGGGGTTCTTTAATATTTATTTGTTTGTTTGTTTGTTTGTTTGTTTTTGGTACCAGGGATTGAACAACACAGAGGCACTAGACCACTGAGCCACATCCCCAGCCCTATTTTGAATTTTACTTGTAGTCAGGATCCCACTGAGCTGCTTTTTGCCTTACCATTGCTGACGCTGGCTTGAATTCCTGATCCTCCTGTCTCAGCATCCTGAGCCACTGAGATTACAGGTGTGCACCACCGTGCCTGGCTAGGATCCTGGATTTCTGCTTCCACACTCCTACCTTCTGAGTTCCTATGGTCCAGTATTCAACTGGTCCCATGTTCTCTGGGCTCATACTGTGTTTTCTTACAGAATATTTCTTCCAACGTGCTGGAGGAGTCTGCAGTCTCTGATGACACCTTGTCACCTGATGAGGATGGGGTGTGCTCAGGCCGGTACTTCACTGAGAGCGGCCTGGTGGGCCTCCTGGAACAGGCCACCGAGCTCTTCAGCACGGTCAGTGTCCAGAGGGCATCCCAGGGCTGAGCTCGGGAATGCCCAGCCTTAAAGGCTAGTGAGCCCTCTCCACAGATGCCAGGGGCATGCAGGACAGGGGCAGGGCCCAGGGAGGACTTTGATGTGCACAGAGTGCATCAGCTCTCCAAGGGAGGTGGGAAGGCCTTTCATCACTGCTGTGTTCTGGTTTTCACTACATGCGTGTTGGCTGGACAGTAGTTTCACAGTATTATTTCCATTTAATAGGGATGGAAGCTAAGCCACAGTGAGGTGAAATGGCTTGCCCAGGGTTACACAATAAATGACTCCCTCATTTTCTCTCTCAGAGAGAAAAAGATGGGAAGGAGCCACTGCAGGGAGAGGGCAGAAATCCATGGTGTCCTCCCTCCTAACAACCGAGTCATCTTCAAGAGCCTCACAGGCAGGACCAGCTCAGAGAAATGCAGGAGCAAAAACCACAGACACTCCCCACATTAGCCTAATCAGGGTCTGAATGCTCCAAATAAGAGAAAAAAAATACATAGAAGACGTCACTGGATTCAGATCAAAGAGAAAAGCCTCTTATCCATTTTTGCTTTAATGATCTCCTTCCCCCACATTGTAATCCATGTAAATATTTAATATTTCGCTATATTTAGAATAACCAATTTATTTTTCTCCCTATATTATTCTTTATTTTCTGCTTTTCACCTCCAAATTTTCTCCCTATAACTTCTATGTATATTAATTATTGTTTTAACCATTGTCTTCTTTTTTTTCGTGATTTCTCATTCAGGATTCAGAAAAGGTCCAATATACTCTTATTTTCTTGAAATTTTAGCTAGAATCCTGTTAACTCCCTGGTGGGCATGCAATGAACATCTGTCTAGAGGAGGACCTCTGACGCTATTTAAATACATAAAAGCTGCCTTCCTGAATGTTCTTAGTCCTCAGTGTCAAATCTTCTCTCCTTTTAATCTGAGAAAGCCCTTCTCTTTCACATCTTCATATAGGACCATTTAGCAATGTGTCTGGGTCATTTTGAATGTTGAGATGCTGGGACAGCATTCCTGCTGTGTAAAATACTGGGACGCAGAGGTATATCCATTCTCCAGCACATTGTTTGCATAGTGAACTCTGGTTGCTCTTAAGTTTCCATTGTATTAAATTTTCTTTGATGTTCTTCTCCTCTCTCTAAGGGAGGCTTGTATGAGATGGTTAAGGAGGTCTACAAGCTGGTCATCCCCATTCTGGAAGCGCATCGAGACTTCCGGAAGCTGACCTCCACTCATGACAAGCTGAAGAAGGCCTTCGACAACATCATTAAGAAGGTAGCTGGGGGTCTTTGCTAATGGGTACTGTTACTGAGTGGTAGATGATCTTGTCCTGGAGATGGTGGCCAATCCTCCTATCTCTCTAGAAACTCATTGACCTTGAGCACATTACTGCAGTTCTCACCCATCAAACAGAAAAGGGCTCAAAACTGACAGAGGTCCAGATTTCACAGTGTGAAAGGCAGCTTGACTTACTTTATGACCTGGAAATGTGAGAATCTTTTAAATTCACATAAAATAAAGCCCAAGAAATCTTTCATGGGATTTCTTTCATTTTTATTTCCAAAATTTATTCTATAAACATTGAATTTGCTTAGTAGAGGGATTTTTGTTTACATCAACTGTAGAATTGATATGTTTGTAACATAATAAAAAACCCTTTTAACCCAGTGGATCCTTAAGAATGACATCACTAGAGAGAGGTTTTCTTATTTTGCTTAATAGGATCACAAGAGAATGTTTGGAACTTACTTCCGAGTTAGTTTCTATGGATCCAAATTTGGGGATTTGGATGAGCAGGAATTTGTTTACAAGGAACCTGCAATTACAAAGCTTCCTGAGATCTCACATAGACTAGAGGTAAGAAAAGTGATTTTGTGTGCTTGCCATTGTATACTTCACAAAAACAAGTTAGAGTGAATCACTACCAAAAAGGAAAAAAAAAAAGGCCAGGATTCAACATTGAGGTATATATACATTTTCCACATTGCATTTATTATATGAAGGAGTAGCTGAGATCATGAGGTAAAGCAAGATTTGCATAGTTTTCCCCTAAGATCCTGTACATGTCTTTAAAAATTTATAAATCTACATCATGAATGTTTACTTTTCAGGTCTATATAAAATCCAGTCAATGTCACATCTTCTTATGCTCCATTCCCAATGTTAGTGATATATACTAACAGATGCAGAGTAAAAGGGTTTTTTAGGATGAAGTTTGCCATCTTAACTTCTAAGCAATCCAATCATACTTCTGAGTCACCCTCCTGCAAAATGTTGTGGCTGTCATTGTGGTGTTGCTGGACAGCACAGGCTGTTCTGATAAGGACATTCTTGACAGTAGCTGCAACCTGCCATCTACACTTGGTCAGTAATGTAACAATAAAAAAGCAGCATGTTCTGGCAGGAAAGGCTGAAAAGATGGACAAAAAAGAAACTGTATGAAGAAAAATCAGAAAAAAAGAGAAAAGAAATAGTTATTGAAAGGAAGACTATCAAAAACCCAGGAAGAAACCCAAGGGGTGCCTCCAAAACAGCACCTTCTGGGGCTGAGTGACTAAGGTCCCTGAAGTGCTGACAACTATTAACCAAAGAGTCACTCCTTATTCTTTCTTGCTATTGCTTGGGATATATGCCCTTTTATGTCTGTAAACTTAAAACACTTTTGTTACCTAATTGCTCCTTGAACTATTATCCTTGCCAAATAAGAAAAGGACTTTTATCCTTACTTGACTCAAAGAAGCCATGGCCCAGAGTGGTTGGGCGTCTTGCCCAAAGACAATAAGCTCATAAGAAGGAAAAGTAGTCACTGACTCAGGCCAATTGGTTCCCTAATATTGTTCCCCTGACTTGGAATTAAAGGTGTATATGTTGTCTTCTTGCACATAGTGGTTTGCCACATGATGGGAAGCCTGGTGACCTCTAAATTCTCAAGATACAAAAAGAGGTAAACTGTGCCATACCTCTGCAGATGCCTCAGGAAATAGGATGACGCTCACTAAATTCAAGACAGAGTTTACATTTTGTAGAGAATCATATATCAATTGATGGTGCTGGACTTCCTCATATTTTTATTTATGTCTCAGGAAATGCTGAACTGTGCTCATTAGCTCAGAGGGACTCTGAATAATCAATGAACAAACTGCACTTGTTCCAAACTTACTCCACTTCTAAGAAGACAGAAAGTTGCATTATGTTAAAAATTATCTTTATAAACTATTGTTTCCTCTTACCTAGGGGTTTTATGGTCAGTGTTTTGGTGCAGAATTTGTGGAAGTGATAAAAGATTCTACCACAGTGGACAAAACCAAGTTGGATCCTAACAAAGTATGGAGAAAATTTGCCAAAAAGAACCATCAGGTTCCTGAGTCCCCTTATGCTACCTTAAGAATACAAAATGACCTCCCTCTGTCTGAATTGACTCACCAGTCTTTTTTTTTAAAGGAGAGAGAGAGAGAGAGAGAGAGAGAGAGAGAGAGAGAGAGAGAGAATCTTTTTTGGAGATGGACACAACACAATGCCTTTGTATTTTATTTTATTATATTATTTTTTTAATGTGGTGCTGAGAATCGAACCTAGGTCCCATCCATGCTAGGTGAGCGCTCTACCACTGAGCCACAATCCCAGCCCCTCACCAGTCATTTAAAGGAAACCAAACATTTTTGTCTAGGGCTCCATTACAGATTTATTAGGTCTCCAATCTGCCCCTGCTCCTGCCCCCAGTACTAGGGATTGAACCTAGGAACATCCTACAACTAAGCTACATCCCAAGCCCTTTCTGTAAATATTTATTTTGACTCAGGGTTTCATTCAGTTGCCAGGTAGGCCCTGAATTTGCAGTCTTCCTGCCTCAGCCTCCCCAGCAGCAGGAATTACAGGTGTGTACAACCACATATTTGCATATGTGGTTATTAGGTCTTCAAGAAAACATACTCAAAGGCATGCATCACAACAGGAGCTTTCATTTATCAAGCCCCAACTGGAACTGGGGATGTAGCTCAGTGACAGAGTGCTTTTCTAGCATGTGGGAGGACCTGGGTTCAATCCCCAGTATCAGAAAGAAGAAGAAAAAAAAGCACCTACAGGGTTCCTGGCACTGCATCAGACCCTTTATCATCCTTTCATTTCATTCCCAAACAGCTCTCAAAAATAGACTTTGTTGGGGCTAAGGATGTGGCTCAAGTGGTAATGCACTCACCTGGCATGCGCGGGGCACTGGGTTCAATCCTCAGCACCACATAAAATAAAAAATAAAGATGTTATGTTCACCGAAAACAAAAAAATATTAAAAATTTTTCTCTCTCTTTCTCTCCTCTCTTTCTCTCTCTCTCTCTCTCTCTCTCTCTCTCTCTCTCTCTCTCTCTCTCCCTCTCTTTCCCCTCTCTCTTTAAAAAAAATTAAAAATAGGCTTTGTTGTTTCTGTTTCCAGATATGAAAACTGAGGTAATAGAAATGTTGGGCAATTTTCCAAGAGTATCAAAGTGACAGAGCCAATACTCCAACGTGGGGTCTGTCATGTCCAAACCCACATCACTGCTCTTTACTGGCTTTCTATAAACTCTTTAGACTCTCAATTTACAACATATTTAAAAAATGTAGACTTCTGCCTGACAGCTATTTTTCCCCATACTTTTATCAGTCATTGTAATTGTACATAACAGTGGGATCTGTTGTTACATATTTGCACATGCCCGCAATGTAATGATATAATTTGGCCAATGTCATTCCCCTGACTGTATTTAAAGGTATCATTCTTTAGGCTGCAGGTACTCCTTCCAGCTGAGTGCAGGATCTCTGTGCTGTTGGAGAAATGACAAAAAGGGCTTGACCTTCAGTTTTCCCATGTTTATCCCAGGCTATTCCATTTCACCCCATCTATGTGTACCTCAATACAACTCTGATGCTTACCACCCAGAATTAGCATCAGACTCCACAAGCTCAGTCCTCCATCGAACTCAGAGGCACTCAGCCACCGAGACACATCCCCAGCCCTATTTTGTATTTGATTTAGAGACAGGGTCTCCCTGAGTTGCTTAGTGCCTCGCTTTTGCTGAGGCTGGCTTTGAACTCATGATCATTCTGTCGCAAACTATCGGGCTGCTGGAATCACAGGCGTGTGCCATAGCACCTTGCCCACATTTCTAACTAGCTACAAATTTAGGAGTACCCATGACACCTCTAAGGTCAGATAATTTACTAGAATGACTCACAGAACTCAAGAAATACCATTCTTCTGATTACAGACATACAGTGAAGGGCACACATAGGCGAAGGTCTGGGATAGAGCACATAGTTTCTGTGCCCTTGCTGAGTAGAATCCAGGCACAGTACTCTGCCAGCACATCACTGTGTTTGTCAGCCAGGAAGTTCCACTGAGTCTCCGGGTGACCAGTTTTTATTGGGGTTTCATGACATAGGTGTGTTTGAATAAATCAGTAGCCACGTGATAAAACACACTGTTCAGCCCCTCCCCCTTCTCAAAGCTCAGGGGGCTCAAAGTTCCAGCAGTCTGATCACAAGATTGGTCTTTTTGGTGACCACCTGAAGCTATTCATAAGCCCAGGGCTGGTCACCTTATTAGCATAACAAAGACTCCTGTCACTCAGGAAATTCCAAGGGTTTTTGAAGCTCTGTGAAGAAATCAGGGACAAAGAGCCAACATATTCTTTATATTGCCACAGGGGGAGAACTGCCTGCCCGGTCCACTTCACAGCACATATGATGTTCTGGGCTGCTGGAAATAATGCAATGCAGGTGCTACAAAGGGCCAGGGACAGGGGGCACTCACCATCTGATATAGCACTGTATGTGAACTGTGAACCATCCAGACTCCTCCCTCAGCTCTGTCTTCTGGGATGTTATGAAGATGATGCAAATAGGGAGGAACTAGCCATATTTCAGAGTTTGCTTTTCTTCTACATTTTTCAGAATATTTGCTTGTTTAAGACACATTCCTAGCCTAGACTTGAAAATAGTAACTGTGATAAGAGTTGAACTAAGCTTTAGACAGAAATATCTGGAGCCCTTGGATTGGCTGAGTGGCCCAGAGCAATCTGTGCATAGTGTAAACTATGCAGAATCACCACTAACCTCAAGAATCACCACTAACACAAGGAGCACGTCTCCCCTCTTCTTAAATCCCCAAGGTGGGTTATGAGAGCTTGGATGAGAACCTAAATCCAGAATCACAACCAGATTTCATTATACCAAATAGTGATTCACGGTCTGAGGTCAGTGACCCCACCCGTCCACTCCCCTGGGAGGGTGTCCCAGCATCTGTGCCCACTGCCATTCTTTTTCTTTCTTTATTTATTTTTTAAAGATGCCTTTCTGCTGCATAGTGGTGCACACTGTAATCCCAACAACTCAGGAAGCAGAGGCAGGAGGATGGTAAGTTGGAGGGAGGTTAGCTTCAGCAACTTAGCGAGACCCTGCCTCAAAAATAAGAAAATAAAAAGGAAGGGGATATAACTCAGTGGTAGAGCACCTGAGGGCTCAATCCCCAGAACCATAAAAAAATAAAAATAAAGATACCTTCTTAATTAATAAGCACCTTTTTCACTGTGTGTGTGCACACATGCATATGAGTATGTTTAAATGTTGCACATACAGTTAAATTCAATGTTTTCATTTTAGTTCTTTGAGTTTTGACCAATATGTGTAGCCACAATCATGATATATCACTCCAAAACATTTCCCAATGCTGCTTTGTAGTGATTTTCTGTTTCCAGCCCTGACAGTCCTTCATCTGTATTCCATCTCTGTACCAGTGTCTCTTCCAGAAAGTACCCATGTGGAAACACACATAGCCATTTGAGGCTGGCTTCTCTCACTTAGCATGGCCCATCTGGTGCATCCATATTGTTCTGGTTCAGTCCTGCCTACTGATGAATACTATTCTGCTCTCTTCCTGTGCCACCGTTTGTTTATCCCTTTGGTTTGGTTTATTTCTAGTTTTTGTCTTATGAATAATGTGATTATCGACGTTTGTGTACAGAGATTTTTGTGGCTATAAGTTTTCATTTCTCTTGAACACCCATGTAGGTAGGAATGAGATCACAGGGCTGAGGGCCAGTTCATTAACTATATGAGAAGTTGCTAACCTGTTTTGCCATGTGGCTGTGTATCCTGCATCCCCTCATCTGTGCATGAAAGTTTCAGCTGCTCTCGGTCCCTGCCAGCACTTGGTACTATTAGTTTTCTTAGTCTGACCATGCACACTTTCTAAGTGTGTTACAGTCATGGTAACTCTGGAAAATAAAGCTTGGCTCTTGGGAATAGAAGTTTGCAAATCTCCATTCTGAGGCTTCTGTTGGATCCGTCTGCTCTGCTTGGAAAGAGCAGCTGGAGTTGGAGACTCTTCCACAGGCACATTCCTCTCCTCTTCCTCTTGGCCCTTTCTTTCCCTGGGGTGGAAAGGAGGAGCTGCCGGTTCTGAATGCTCCCTTGATACGCTCAGCCCCAGTAGCTTCCACGTGCAGCGCCGTGTTCCAGCATGCCCTTCAGTGTGTCATGGATCCTCTTTGCAGAATGGCTCATCTCCTCCTTCCCCTTGCCTCTCCCTCCAGGCCTACATACAGATCACTTTTGTGGAGCCTTACTTTGATGAGTATGAGATGAAAGACAGGGTAACCTACTTTGAATTTCAACCTGCAGAGGTTCATGTACACCACCCCCTTCACTCTCAAGGGACGGCCTCGTGGAGAGCTGCACAAGCAGTACCAGAGGAACATGGTCCTGACCACCATGCATGCCTTCCCCTACATCAAGACCAGGATCAGCGTCATCCAGAAGGAGGAGGTAACATGCCCAGAGGGGAACAGCCACCATGAAGGAATGGGCCTAGGTGAGGCAGGCTGGAGTGGAACATGAAGAGGGGCACACTTAAAATACTGTGATTGACCCAGCAGCTTAGGAGGCTGAGTCAGGAGGATCTCAAGTTCAAAGTGAGGCACTAAGCAACTCAGTGAGACCCTGTCTCTAAATAAAATACAAAATAGGGCTGGGAGTGTGGCTGAGTGGTTTACTGCCCCTGAGTTTAATCCCCAGTCTCCCCTCCCCCCCAAAAAAACCCCAACAATATATGATTGAGCCATACCCTCAAGATTCCAGGGAATCACATTTAGGCATGTACGTGTTTTATAGCCCTGTTTTATATTAACTATTCAACACTTTAGAGCTATATCTCTAGTGTAAATACGTTTACATATTTAATTGCAATGTTTAATATTTATTTCTATTTTAAATATGTACTTAAGTAAAATATATATACAGTTGTCCCTTCATATCCTCCACAGCCATCCAGTCAACCAACTACAGACTGAAATACTGGGGGAGAATCATTTCATCTATACTGAACACATACAGACTTTTTTATCCTCTCTATTCCCTAAACAATATGCTTTGACTCTATTTACATAGCATTTGTACTGGGTTAGGTACTATAAGTCATCTAGAGATGGTTTAAAGTACAGGAAGTATGTACACATACTATACCATCTTATGGGAAGGGCTTGAGCATCCTCAGATTTGGGTATGGGAAGGGGTGTCCTGGAACTATGCCCATGGGATTAATTATTTAAGTTTTAAATATTTTATGTAAAAATTTTAAATACCTAAAAGCTCATAAATGATTTAGGCATAGTTTTTTGTTAATTATTAGAGACAGGTGCCTGAGTGAGGAACCCCATGGAGTTAGTGGTGTGTTATTGGAAGAGACCATGAGACAAGTGAACCAACTGACTTCTAGTCCACGCTTCTTCTGATGACTTTGCACAAGCTACTTGTCCCCAATTTCTTCATCTATATATTGGCAGGAAAGACCTCTGCATACAGAAGACTGTTGACCTGTTTTAATAGGACTGATAAAAAAAATCCTCAATGTTGGACTTAGTAGCACAGCCATATAATTCCAGCAACTCTGGAGACTGAGGCAGGAGGAATGCTAGTTCAAAGCCAGCCTCAGCAACTTAGCGAGGCCCTATGCAATTTAGTAAGACCCTGTCTTAAAATGAAAAGGGCTAGGAATGTGGCTCAGTAGTTAAGTACCCCTAGGTTTAATCCCCAGGTTAAAAAAAAAAAGGAAAAAAAAGAAAGTTCTTAAACCACAGAATTGTTCAAAATTATATGCTATAAGCATTTTATTTTTTTTAAAACAGCTACATGTCATCTTTTTTTATATATAGTGATACAACCTTCTCTGATTATGGGTTCACTGATCACAATTCATCATTGTCTTTCTTGTATAAACCACACCCATAGTGCATTGTCCATGATTTTCAGTTTTGCTTTCTGTAAAGAAGAATGAGGCCTTAAAGATTCTTGTTTAACAATACGAGAGTAGAAAGCTTCTAGATTTTTATGATTTCTTCCCCTAGCATTTTATAGTTGTCTTGAGCACACCTAATATGACAGGAATTTTTATAACAGCTCACTTTCATGTTGTCTTGCCCAAGCACTCAGCTCAGTTTTCTTAGAAACAACTCTTTTTCTATCCACACCCATAGTTCATCAGTTTAGGCTTTATTTAATTAGATTAGGTCATTAAAATAACAAGTATAACAGGCATCATCAAGTCAGTGAGCAGTAGATGGCTTGTGAATATCCACTTCATTGGGCAAGCACAGCAATGGCTGAGCCCGTCAGCCAGTGTTGAGTAAGACAACCGTGTCGGCAAAGGGGTTTCACAGAGGGCACAGAGAGCATGACCTGGGGATTCAGTCAACAGGAGGTGGGTTTGGAAGGCATTCCTGTGTTTCTTATTGTTTTGACTTTTGAACACTAAATTATTCTAGGCATAGCACAGAAATAACTTGATTACCTCACTGAAGGCCTCTGTCCAAATGGGGTCACATTCAGAGCTACTGGAGGTTAGGACTTCAACATATGAATTTGGGGGATAGGAATCAACCCATCGCATTCAGGATCAGAATGGAAAGAACTTATGAATGCAGACCTAATAGAACCTTGCTATTGACTGCCTGTGTCGTTTTATAGAACTTAAGCTTATAAATCCCCCTTTGAGTATAAAATGGAAAGAATGGGAAAATAGTTTAAAAGAATAAATGTTACATGTATATAAAGTTCCTGGAACGTGGTAAGTACTCTGGACACGTTAGGTCCTTCCTTCTTTTAAACCTATTAAGATTACTCAGAAAGTCTTCGCTGCTTTTTCAAATCCAGGTGCCCTCTCTGATATAGCTCCAGGTTTGTTCATGGCTTGTGAGATCAGACAGTAGCTTCCCCATATTTGTGTCTTATGTTCAGTTTGTTTTGACTCCAGTGGAAGTTTCCATTGAAGACATGAAGAAGAAGACCCTGCAGTTAGCAGTGGCCATTAACCAGGAGCCCCCTGATGCAAAGATGCTTCAGATGGTGCTTCAGGGCTCTGTAGGAGCCATTGTAAATCAGGTAACAAGTGAGTTGGTGGCAGCTCCTCTAGTTCTCAGTGTTTTGGTTGTGATGTCTACCTCCTTCCTTGGGGTTGATAAGTCTGATCCACGTACAAACAATGTTTCTAAATTTAAAGTGAACACTCGTGTGGTTTGGAAGACTTTTAGGAGGCCTCTTTTTTGTTTAACAACTTAAGGTAGAAAAGAAATCCTAGAGATAAGCGGACCAGGTTTAAGGAATGCCACATCAGGGCCAGACCTGGCAGTATGATCCAGGACTGGGGTCCTGTTGAAGAGAGCTTAGTCATGCCCGGTACAGGCAAGGTTGTTTCAGGACTTAAGACTAAGCTAAGCCTCTCTGTAAGAGAGAGGAGCAAAGGCTTAGACCATCCAGCTCCTGGATCAGTCACCAGATGAACTGACAGGCCAAGGGCCTTGCCAGCAAGGAGTTCCTGGGAATCAGGCTCCTTAGGTCACTTCAGACCCGACTAGACCTTCTCAGACTTCTTAGAACTCTAATTCCTAAACTCAACATGGGACTAACCCTGTCTCAATTGGAGGGAGGTACTAGCCTAGAACTCTCTATTCAGTGGGCCCCCTTAATGTCAGTTCTAGATGCTCCATTGTCCCACACTCCACACTCAAAAATTCAAGGTGCATCATGATTCTTTACTCACTGAACACATTCTCCAACTGAGGATTCACTAGCAAAATTCTGAGTCCCCTTAACATCAAGAGAACTGAAACAGCTACAGGAGAAATGACTGTTGCCTTTCCAAGATCAGAAAATAATTAGGAAGATTTTGTTTTTGTAAGGTGCCAATCCTTTCATGGAAGACTCAGTAAATCCATAGCCACAGACTATCTGAGTCCTGTACAGCTCTCCAACTCTAACTGGCACTTGTGCAAAATGATGTCAACACTAGGGTAACCAGATAAGTGGGTATGAGCAGAGAGATAAGGCAATTTTTAGAAAAACTGGAAGCACATAACTTTTGATGCATTTGCTTGACCTTTATGTACCAAGGAAAGCCTATTTGTACCTGTGAGTATTCTCCTAAAACTTAGGATTCCTCCTAAGGAATCAGAGTTACCTGAGAAGCTCAAGACTTTCAGTGACTTTTTGTTTTAGTCAAACCAACTACAAAATTAAATGTTAAAACTAAGAAGCCACTCCAACATTTTCTCCAAATAATGTAATTTTCTTTCCAATATCAATTTTGTTTTCTTACTTTTTTCCATCAGGGACCACTGGAAGTAGCCCAAGTGTTTTTGGCCGAAATTCCAGCTGACTCAAAACTCTATCAACATCACAACAAGTTGAGGTTATGCTTTAAGGTATTCATAATGAGGTAAGAATGGAAATGGGTGGGGATTTCAGTAAGCAGTGGTTCTCTAAATGTGTTCCCCATACCAGCATCTTTAGTATCACTTGAGAACCTACTAAAAAGATAAGATGGTGCTGGAGGTATAGCTTAATGGTAGAACACTTATCTAGCATGCACAAGACTCTGGGCTTAATCCCCAGCACTGCAAATATAGAAAGGGAGGCAGGGAGGGAGGGAGGGAAGGAAAGAAGGAAGGAAGGAAGAGGGGAAAGAAGGAGTCTCAGGCACCTCTCACCTACCCAATCCCATGGGGTGGGTTCCAGCAATTTCTGCATTAAAAGTTCTGCTGGGGACTGGGGTTGTGGTTCAGTGGTAGAGCGCTTGCCTAGCACATGTGAGGCACTGGGTCCAATCCTCATCACCACATAAAAATATATAAATAAAATTAAGTATTTTATTTTATTTTATTTTAAAAGTCCTGCTGAGTGATGCTGATGTGCACTGAAGTTTGAGAACCACTGCAGTAGAGCAGTACTACATCTACTACTAATAAGTAATTTATACTTGAACTGTGAAGTGCCACTTCATGCCTACAATCTCATGAATGGCTCACAATCACAGTGTAAGACAGGTACATCATCATCCTCATTTTACAAAAGAGGAATCAGAGGTTCAGAGATGGGATGTGATTTCACTTACAGTCACATAGCCAGTCAGTGGCTGAGTTCAAACCAGGTATTCTGCATCTGAACAGTCCACATTTCCACCAATGTTCTGATAGTCCACTGATGCATTAGCATCCCAGAAGTTCTTAGCATTGACAATTTTTGTAATTTCCCAAATCATAAATAACTTGTTTTTAAAAACCGAGAAAGAGATACTGCCTCAAATGGAGAGGTAAAGGTAAGGTTCTCAAGCTGGGATTTTGCAAAAGTGTCATCCTGAAGACACTTCCCCTTGTCACACAGGCCTCATCTCTGCTTCTGAATTCTGCAGTGGAACTGGCTTCCAGAGCAACTGGGTCAGCCTGGACAGGAAGTAGGTCTTTGGGCACTCTTGGAATCTCTTAGAATATAGACAGGTGTATTGCATCTCTGAGACCTTTAAAGAATTACTAGGAAGGATGTGATGGCATTTCACCTACAAGAGAAAAGGACGTCAGAAAAATGTATGCCAATGTTTCTTTTTATCTAGAATCTTAGAGCAGCAGTTGGGATTTGGATATGAAGTGTCCCCTAGGAGCTCCTGTATTAATATGGGAATGTTCAAGGAGAAATGCTTGGATTAGGGGAACCATAACCTTAGCACTCCATCTTAATTTGAATATGGACAAACTAGGTGATAACTGTAGGCAGGTGGGACATGGCTGGAGGAGGTGGGTCACTTGGAATGTGACCTGGAAGGGTTCATCTTCCCTGTGGCCCTTTTTCTCTTGCTCTCTCTGCTTCCTGGCTACCATGATATTAACCCTCACCTTGGGCCCAGAACAATGGGGTCAGCCAACCATAGACTAAACCTCTGAAACTATGAGCTCAAAATAAACTTTTCTTCCTCTAAATTGTTCTTGTCAGGTATTTTTGTCACAGAAACAAGAAGCTGACTAACACCATAGCATATAAAGGATAGGAATAAGCTTACTTGACAGAATTAGGAGAAAGGAGGCCAAAAGTTAAAGTTTGTTAAAGTCATTGAAAACTCATCAGGATGCTAGGGTTGGGTGAGGTTGGAAATATGGCCTTCAAAGGTTGCAGTGGTCCAGGGCTCTCTGGACTTCTGAAGGGACCTGTGAAATCTTTAGTGAGTACTTTCTGTGACCCAGGTATGATATTAGGGGAACAAGAGCAGGGAGCATCTGTTCTTGATGATCCTCCACACCAAATAACAACACAAAGCAGCCTGCACTAAGAACTCTAAGTGTTCTAAATATAGGACTACAGAGATAAGAAAAGGCAGGTCCACTACAGAATGGAGTGATTAGAACAGGCTTTGTGGAAAAACACCACTTAAACCTTGTCTTGAATATCTGTTGGGAAGAAAAGGGGTAGTGGGAAGAGGAAGCCATTACTGGTAAATGAACCATCATGACTGCAAGACTTGGAGTCAGGAATGCAGACGGTGCTTCTGGACTCCTCTCAGTCCTGCTAGAGCAGCATGTTCTTGAAAGCCTGCCAGGACAGGAAGCAAAGGTCAGAGAGGCGACAATATTAGTAAACAGGACTTTGCGTACAGTTTAAATGTAAAGGGAAGCTTATTAGGGAAGAAGTGATTTTCCTTTTGCTTATAGTTCAAACTGATTTCCTGTACTACATCTTCAATCTAATATCTTGTGAGTGTGATCATCTCCAGGACTCCACCTGGTTAAATATATCTAAGAAATCCTTATTGAACTCACATTCCTAATTAGCTCCCAGCCCCAGAAAAAGTTACTACAAATGGAGCTGAGAAAACTAGTCTCAGGCAAGAGACACAAAAGACAATGGGATTTTCTAGGAATGGTCCTTTAATGATGTTATAATTTAGTTTTTGAGGATGTTATCTATCTTTATCCCAACATGGCTTGCAAAAATGCTAAATTTGGGGCTGAGCATGGTGGCACATGTCTGTTATCCCAGCAGTTTGGGAGGCTGAGGCAGGAGGATCTTGAGTTCAAAGCCAGCCTCAGCAACGGAAAGATGCTAATCAACTCAGTGAGACCCTGTCTCTAAATAAAATACAAAATAGGGCTGAGGATATGGCTCAGGGGTCAAGGGCCCCTGAGTTCAATCCCTGGTACTCCGTACCCCCCAAAAAGCTGATTTTTAAAATTGAATTCACCATTTGAAATGCTATTCTCCACCCCTCTCAGTGATCATTCCCATCCTGATGAGACCAGACTGTAGGCCCACTTTCCTGGCTGCCCTTGGCCTGTGGCATTTTGTTCTGGGAATGCCAGGAGACCATCAGTGCTTCCCAAACTTCCCTGCACTTACACAGGACCTGGTCTTGTCAAAATATAGGTCCTGATTTAGTGGGTCTGAGACTGGGGCCTGAGACTGCACTTCTAATCAATTCCCAGGTGCTGATGCTACAGCTGGATAGAGGAGACTGAGTAAAAGAGGCTGTAGAGTTTGCTTGGTTGCATCCCTTTCACATTTTTCCCCTACCCCAGACCTAAACCCCTCAGGCCATCTCTGTTGCCATTGGCCTCTTTTACCTTCCCCATCTTCCCTTCAAAAAAGTAAAAGTTCTCAAACTGCTACTCCTCCAACCAACATCAGCAAACCCTTAGCACAGCTTCCTGCCACATGTATGGGGAGACAAAGTCCCAATTCAAATGGGACAAGACGAAGCGGGGCTGGCACACAGTTGCCATGTTGTCTCAGGACAGCAATGATGACAAAGATGTTTCATTGTTTGACATAGAAGAGACAACTAATAGACCAAGAAAATCCAAAACCCGACATCCAGTGGCATCATTTCTCCATTTGTTCTTCCGAGTCAGTGCCATTATAGTCTATCTTCTCTGTGAATTGCTCAGCAGCATCTTTATTGCCTGTATGGTGACAATTATCCTGTTGTTGTCATGTGACTTTGGGGCATGAAGAATGTCACAGGTAGACTGATGGTAGGCCTTCTGTGGTGGAATCATATTGATGATGATGGAAAGAATCATTGGGTGTTTGAGTCCAGGAAGGTATCTCCTCAGGAGAATAACACTGTTTTAGAGGCTGAATCAAGAATCTCTTGGTTAAGACTAATTGCCTGTCCAGTGCTATGGGTGATATTTGCCTTTAGTACTCTCTTCTCCTTCAGAGTGAAGTGGTTGGCTGTGGTTATCATGGGTG
The DNA here is from genome assembly GCF_045843805.1 of Urocitellus parryii. NCBI lineage: Eukaryota > Metazoa > Chordata > Mammalia > Rodentia > Sciuridae > Urocitellus > Urocitellus parryii. The sequence continues at coordinate 439,061 of NW_027554208.1, forward strand.
TGGTACTACAGAGTGCCAACCTGTGTGGTTACATCAGGTGCAAAGCGGGCAGCCAGAAGAATTTAACCAGCATGGCTATCTCGTATCTTAGAAAGCAGTTTTTAAAACAAAACACTGGAAATGAACAGAGAGAAAGCTTATGTTCTCTGTCATATTGGGGAAGGGCAAAGAGATTCTTGATTATGAACTGTTTAGAGCTCAGTCCAGTTGCATAGAGGAACATTGTTTTTTGTTTGTTTTGTTTTCACTTACAAAGTTACTATTAAAACTGTTTTCTTTTTTTAAACAAAGTTTTTATTTTCTTTTTCTAGTAGTTGAGGCTGGGAAGTATGATGATATCACTAGAAACATTGTCAGAATTTATTTTATGGTGTACATATGTATGCATATAGTAATGTATCAGTATATCCCAAATTAATGTGTTAGGTTTACACATATTACAGAGATATTTGCATTTTGATCCATAGAATATAGGATATTCTTAGTCTATCTCAAAGGTATGTGTGTTTACATACTATTTCTGTAGATTATTTTCAGAAATAAGTTGATTCCATGATTAAGAATAAGCACTTGGCTTGTGTATGAGTTAAAAAGTTAGAAAAAAATGTTAATTTTAAATATATACTTCATGTTGAAATTGCTTACCTTAGATATGCACAAGTGAAAACCAAATTCAGGCTGGTAGTGTTAACTAGTTTCTAAGATTTTCTTTTATTTTTATACTTAAGGCCTAAATAATAAATGGAATCTTTATAGTTTATGTTTAATGGATACCCAGGGATTGCTGCTATTCTATTTATTTCATGGAAAGGATAGTCAGATTTTTATTTTGGAACTTCCTGGAAATTCTTTGGTGGTCTTTGGACTAATAAAATCTTTTAGTACTAAATTAATATTATTCTTATGTCATAGTAAGAATAATCATTTAAATATTTGGTGTAATAAATGCCTAGTGACATTTTATTTTATGAATCTATTTTTTCTTGCTATAAGGGGGATATTGTAAATCATACATTTGTATTAATAATATTTCTTAAACAAGGAAATATAGTTAACTGTAAACTAAACCAATCTACAAATTATTGTAGGCATTTGTAAATTCTGTTGTCGGTACTGGAAACTTTGTTGGAATCTTTTAATCAGCCGATTATGTTGTGAATGTATTTGTACATTGTTAAAACATTTTTAAATATGTTTTGTTTTAGTTGAATAAATGTCTGTTGGAGTGATAGCTTGGAAGATGCACAACTTTATATTTGTATAAAACTATTGTTTACAGAGCAAAAAAAAATTGTGATGGGGCTGCAGGCAGAACCACAAGCCCTCTCATATTTCATCTATGTCCACCCAGGTGACTTTTCCTCCACTTTATTTCATATAGATCAAAAGTGGGAGGTGAGGTGGTATAAATTCACTAAAACTCACCAACACTACACTTAAAATAGGTGAACAGTGGTATTATGTAGATTGTACCCTTAGTAAGTAGTAGATAAGTCAGGTGTGGTAGTGCACACCTATAATCCCAGATACTCAGAAAGCAGAGGCAGGAGGGTTACAAGTTCAGTCTCAGAAACTCAGTGAGACCTTAAGCAACTTAGCAAGACCCCGTCTCAAAATGTAATAAAATTTTTAAAGAGCTGGATGAGGATTTGTGGTAGAACTGTGCAAGGTTCCGGGTTCAATCCCTAGCACTAAAAAAAAGGAGAAGAAGAAAAAGAAAACAGTAGATGTGAAAACCTTCTTTTCTGCCCCCACCCCTGCTTTATTGCTTCTAACTCCAATCAGGAAGTTACAGCTGTTCAACATGTAGAGTAACTGTTTTGTCAAGTGCGTTTGTTGCCATCTCCCCACTCTGCTTTAGAGAGTGGAGGTGACAGGAGTGGGAAGTGGGGGCTGAATTGCTCTCAGACTTCCCCTTCAGTGAGCTCCAGCTTCCCACACACCTGGGCTGCTGATCAATAATCCCAGAGTTCTGAGAGGTCCAAAGTGAGCCTACTGATGCAGAACTCATAGCGGAAACATGACCTTGCCAGGTCCACATAGCTCGTTCTGCTGCCACCTGGCAGTGGCCTCTCTGACTCAGCTGTAGCGGAACCAGACACAGGCACAAAGAAGGCTGGCAGCTCACCTGCTGCAGCCAGCACTCCTCCAGCCAGACCTGCTGTCCTTCACACCACTGCCAAGTGGGACCTCTGTCCTCTACTGTCTTTCCCTGAAGTAAAAGAGAACATCTCAGAAGCTCAGAAGCCAAGAGTTGCCATGCTCTGTCCCCTCCTGGCTCCCCAAAGCACCCAGACCCTTTTAGGCACTGCACTCTTTCTAAATTTTCTTCTTACATATCTGGATTTTTCCTTCCTATAAAGACTAATTGATTTATTTTTTAAAAAATTATACCAGGGATTAAATCCCAGGGGACTTAACCACTGAGTCACATTTCCAGCCCTTTTTATATTTTTTATTTTGAGATAGGATCTCAGTGAGATCCTATCTCAAAATAAAAAATATATAAGTCACTGAGTCTGGCTTTGAACTTGGACTCTCCCTGCCTCAGCCTCCCAAGCCACTGAGATTACAGGTGTGACCCACTGCACCTGGCTAAATTTTATTTTAATTTAAATCAAAGATAGCAGTACAGGTGCCCTTAAGAACAGTGTTTCAGATACTCTCCAAGAGAGCTCTGCTGCACATGTACAGTTATTGAGTCAGAAAAAGGGTGTTAAGTGGCCATGGTTTCAAACTGGAATTAGGGTCTATGAGAAAAAGAAGAAGGAATTTGTCCAAGTAGTGCAAGGAAAGCCAAGTGCACATAGTGAGGATGGAAGAAAAAAAGTAAAGGGAAAAAGAGCTGAATATTTAGTGGGAAAGCAAATCTTTATCGTGAGAGGTTGCTCAGAAGCAGGTCAACAATGGGAAAATATAAGTGACTTGACATTTTCCCAGGGCCACAGAGACTGCATTAATGGGTTAAAGATGCTAGGTAAAAAACTGAAAACCAAGTGGAATCGCTAATGTGCCTGTGGGCACGCCCCCACAAACACACACACACACACACACACACACACACACAAACACACACACACTGCTGATGGGCAGAATCACAGCCTTTGGGACAGGAGTCCCCTGTGTTTCTCCTGTGCTAGCAAAGCAATAAGCCTTCTTTTTCCTTTGTCTAAAAAAACAAAATTAAAAAACAAAAACAAACAAACAAAGTCCTTGCTCAGTCCAAAGTTATCTGGCATTTCTTTTATGATTCTACCTAGTAGTTTCATAATGTCATAATGTCTTGTTTTATATTTAAGTCCTTAATTCATTTCAGTTTTTTTTCACATAGTGAGAGATAGAGGTCCAGAGAATAAAACTACTTGAAATTTTCAATACACAATCTAAACATACACTGTGAATATGGTGGCAATCATGCAAAAGGAAACACCTTTTGACTCTATGCATAACAACAATTGAGTCCATTATTCAAGGTTTGCATAAAAATTATTTTAAATGATAAATTGTTCAGCAATCACAATAGAAGCTATGGAATTCTATGAAATTTTTGTTTCACATTTTCTCAACTGTTTTCATTTATCTTCCACATGTTCCTAATATCTAAATTATCCTCTTTTTCTCACTTAATAAAACTCCAAATGTTTTTGAGAGATAAATCTAAATTAAATGTAATAAAATGTATTCCATGAACTAATCCCTGTAAATAGTTATCATATCCAATTCAGTGCTATAAAAAGATTCAGAAAGAGTAAAGGGGTTATTATACATATTTAATTAATTTCTCATTTCCATACACTTTAATTTATGTAGTGATTATAAAACGTCTGATATAGTAAGAAATTATATTTTATTGGATTAAATTTCTATAGATGGAAAATGTGTATGAGGTGAAGACTTAACATTTAAAATGTAATTTAGGTTTCTTTCCTCATTAAGAATCTAGACTAGCTTTATGAGATATTACATTCTCGGTGATACTTTAATTTTAATGTAGGAAAAGTTTGTAAAAGCTCTACTCTGTTCCCTAAACTAAATGAATGCCTTAGAAAGAAAGCAGAGTAAGCTGGGTGCTATGGCACATGCCTGTAATTCCAGCTACCCATTAGGCTAAGTCAGGAGTATCACAAGCTTGAGGCCAATCTGGACAATCTAATAAGACCCTTTCTCAAAAATTTAAAGAAAGGCCTCAGAGGTAGAGCACCCCTGTGAACAATCCCCAGTGCTCAAAAGGGAAGAAAGCAAGCCAGCAGAGTGGACAAAAAGAAAGAAATTACCAAACTGAGTATTTCCTTTGCAAACATTGAAAAATTTAGTAGCAAAGATATATGAGCACACATTTAGCTTGTCAATGATGATACAGAAGAAAAATTGTGGAGATCAAACCTTTATATATTTAATATTCATAAATAAGAAAATACCATTGAATAATTCAATAGAGGACTTTTAAAAAAGATGACTAAAATAAAGTAACACAAATTAACCAATGCCAAAACATCTTAATTAAGGTATTGAAATTTGAGTGCCAAGGAAAAATTCCAGAAGCAGCCAAAGCATAATATTCAAATTACCAAAACAGAAAATAACTTCTGTTGACAACATATGAAAAACAAATATCGTGGATTCTAAAGACAGATTGTAAAATACTATAAGCCAAACCTTTGTTATGCTTCAATAATTCTGTTGATGGACACAACAACCAAACAAAAACCTCAAATATATTTGAGTTGGTTAACAAAACAGAACTCAGTTCTGTGTTGATTATATTTAAAATATCACAATGAAACAGTAAAATACAAAGTTGGGAAATAAGACAATGGTAAGAAAAAATACATCAAATAAAACCTAAAAGAGAAGAAAATAGGTAAAATTGGTAATACGGTACAAAGTTGAATGCTAAGAAAATGCCATTCAATAACAGTACACATCACAGCTGTATGAAAATCTGATAATTGTTAATAGCAAATGAGGGGGAAAAATGCTTTATAGCTGTATCCTTTCCTTAGTAAAATTGTATGCCATTGTGCTACACAAAAATAGAAAAATATGAATGCAAATTAGAAGATATAAAATAGGGATGGAACAGATTAGTATCTTGAGGTGAAGCTAATAAAACTAATAAAATATTAAAAATAAAGAATGTCATCTATTCATATTTATACACTAAAATCTATATGTTAGCACACATAGAATAACATCTAAACAAATGTAAACTTATGAAGCCAGGACATTGGCAGGATAATAAAATTATCTGCTAAAAGTAATAAAGGCATTTAATGTAATCACAATAAATTCTATATATATATATATATATATATATATATATATATATATATATATATATTTTTTTTTTTTTTTTAATTCCAGAGCTCCAGAGGACATGCACTCAAGGCTGCACTTATACTTGGGCCAAACAGGCTCCAGTCTTGGAAATGGCCTGGGGCTAGAAGTGAAAGGCAAGTTGATATTGGTCTTTGTCTAGGGGCTGATAGTGACAAGTAAATTCTCAAGGAATTATACAATTCAGAGGCTGCTGAAATTAGAGATGGATAAGGAAAGTAATGAATCACAGAAGTATCTGCAATGGTCTTGAAATGAGAAATTAGAACAATATCAAGTTGCTTTTTAAAGTATTAAAAACTTTTATGGAATATTTTCTCACAAGTGTATTCAAATATAAGGAACTATACATATAATCAAAATAATTTAGTAATAGTATAATAATAGGCAAACAGAAGAAAATGGAGAAATTTTTCATTGAATATTTAACATTAATACACATGAATATTTTTAAAAACTTTAATTCAGGACTGGGGATGTGGCTCAAGCAGTAGTGCGCTCGCTTGGCATGCGCAGGGTGCTGGGTTCAATCCTCAGCACCACAAAAAAATAAAATAAAATAAAGATATTGTGTCCACCGAAAACTAAAAAATAAATATTAAAAAATTCTCTCTCTCTTTAAAAAAATAAACTTTAATTCAGTGAGAAATGATGGACACCCTCATGAGTGTTACTGTATATAAGATTTTCAACCTAAAGAGAAAAAAATGGATTCTTTCATTATATTTAAAACTAAAATCCAGGTAAGCAAAATACTTACATATTTTTAAAGCATTAATAACCCTTTAATGAAGTCTAGGAAATTAAAAGTATTATTTGAACTAGAAAAGTCATTCCCATCCAAGACTGCAAATCATGAAACCAATATAAAAAAAGATATTTTATAGGAAAACATAATAAATACTATCACAGAATAATGGAACAAAAAACTCATAATAAACAAATTAATTTCTAGAATGGGAAAATTATTTCTTAGAGAGTAATAAGGAAAACAAGTCAGTGTAATAAAAAGTGGTGCGTGATTTTGAACTCCCTCTCCTGCCTGTGGAGGAAACTAGGCAAATACATGGAATCTCTGTATTCTACTAGAGGCAATTAACCACATCCCTAAAAGGCACATCTCCACCCCTTTTTATTTTTTGGAATAGGGGTTGCTAAGTTCCTTAGAGCCTTGCTAAATTGCTAAGGCTGGCTTTGAACTTGTGATTCTCTTGCTTCGGCCTCCAGAACAGCTAGGATTATAGGCTTTACTTTGCTTACAATTGCATGTGAATTTTTAGTTACTTCAAAATAGAATATTTCATTGTGAAAGTTGGCATGAATTAGTTGATTTTATAATTAAGAAAATTTTCAAAATGCCAATCAATAAAAGAGATGTATATGAACTTTATTTTAAAAAGTAAACATCATTCAACCATAATATTTTGCAAATTTACCAACTATGAAGTACTATTTTTGCTGCCTTGTTCTAAGAATGAGAAATCAACTGAAGAATAATTATGTAATAAATTTGGAAAAATTTCATGTGGCACACGTATTATCTATCATTAAAAGGTAGTTAACATTCAAGAGAATTTTTCCTGAAGTAAAAAAAAGAAAAATGTTAAAAATTCTTAAACATTTATAAAACACATGATTATAACCATGAAGAAAATTTTGAGAAAAAAAATTTGATAAGCACCATGACTTAGCACCATGTCCTTTATACAAGGATATGAGACTATACTAATGTGTTGAGATGAGAACAAAGGAGGTAGGCATATAAAAAAGTAGTATCTATGATATGATTTATTTAACTAAAGGGTAAAATTGGAATTAATTTACATGTGATTGTAGTAATAATTAACTGTTGCCATGTGCAATTTTTTCTTGCTAAAACAAGAATGTTCCCTTTATTCAAATTTTGATATTTTCAAAGAAATTATGCAAAGTCTAAAACATATATGCTAAAGTATCTCATAATTAGCTTTTCATGGATCTAATTATATAAGCCATGTTATAAAAATTAAATAATAAAATTTTTGAAAAATAATTTGAAATTTTACTTGGAGTAATATACACTTGAAAGGAATTGAGAAAATCTGGACTAAAAAAGAGCTTATGATTAGTAAATTAAAGCTTCTAAATATATAGACAGTTCATATTTTTTATAAGAAAAGTATTTATTTATTTATATATTTTCTTTTTATTGGTTTTATTTTTTAAATACAGGACAGCGGAATGCATCACAATTCTTATTACACATATAGAACAATTTTTCATACCTCTGGTTGTATATAAAGTATGTTCACATGAATTCATGTATTCATACATGTACTTTGGATAATGATGTCCATCACATTCCATCATCATTGCTAACCCCCTGACTCCTCCCTTCCCCTCCCACCCTTCTGCCCTATCTAGAGTTCCTCAACCCCCTCTCGCTACCCCAACTATGAGTCAGTCATCTTAGACACTGCATATTTTTAAAAAATATATATTATGGTCATTCAGTAGAGAAAAGAAAGATCAATGAAACAGAATGCAAGGCACAAGAATAAGTCAATGACATAAAATTTAGTGTACAATGAAGGTGTCCGTTTACATAATTTGAGGAAAGATGAAATATCATAGGTATTATCATTTATGATAAGTTTGCCATTACCTATGAACATTCTGTTGACTGTTTGACTCATAAAGTTCTGCTTTGGTTCTTGCACATAGAAAGAGAGAAAAGGAGGGAAAGGAAAAGAAAGAAAAAGGAGAGAGATGTAGTTTTATAGTATCAAACTAAAGTAGTAAAATCATTTAAGTAATTACATTCTTGTAATGGGGAAGTTTTTTAATGTATAAAAATAATAAACCATATAAGGAATTATTAATAATTTGACTACCACATTTATGGTAAACATATTAGTCCTCTTAAGACCCCAAAAATCTATAAAAACCAAAGAAAAATTTTTAACAAATTACTGTGTTGAGTGTTAGCTTTGAATTTTGTAATTTCAGATAAAGTTTTATTCTTAAATGTTTAGCAGTTCCTATTTAACTAATACATTTGTTTCCAAGGGTTTCTATAACAAAGTGGCAAAACTATAGCTTAGCACAAGGGAACTCTACTCCCTCACAGTTCTGGTGTTCAAAAGTCCAGTTTCCAGGAGAGGGCTTGGAGAAACTTTCTATCTCATGCCTCTCTCCCAGGATCTAGTAGTTATGGGCAATGCTTATTATTCCTTGAAATTTAAATATCACTCTAATCTCTGATCTATCTCCACAGGACTTTTCCCCTGTGAGTCTTTGGCTCTGTGTCTCCTTTTATAAGAATACCAGTGATTCATTTAAGGCCCACCCTAACCCAGTATGACTTTGTCTTAACTGGATTACATCTTAAATACTTTATTTCCAAGTAAAGTCACATTCAGAGGTATCAAATATTCAGCCTTCAGCATATTCAACATACAATAAACATATATAATTTGTAAATTGGGTTTTTTTTTCCAACAGCAAATGTTACTTCTGACTTATGCTAGCATTACCCTTGAAACTTAAAAAACATTCTTCATTATATAATTAATCAAGGGGATTACTGATACATTAACCTATTAAGCCACACTGAAATGATTTATCTTTACTTTTGTCCCTTGGTTTACTGTTAATTACAATTCTTAATACAGTTTATGCAGTCATAGACTCAGGTAATAGCTGTATATTGTGTGTATACATGATCAAATGCAGGAAAAGAGGGAGCTATAATTACCTAAGTTGTTTATGTTTGGGGTCACTCATTTCTATATATGGTAGTTTTCTTTCAAATTCTTTCTCAAAACCCTTGCATTAGAATCACAGAAGCCCCTGTGTTTCTCCTTTACTAACAAGGCAATAAACCTTTTTTTTTTTCCTTTTTCTTAAAGCTGTGTCCTCATTATTGGATTGGCACTTGGGACAAGGACTGAGGTTTCAGGGCAAGGACCTAGCTTTCAGCAATAAATTGGGTGACCCAGGTGGGACCTAAGAGCAGCCCCTGCTCCAGCTTTCATGGGTAGGCCTGACTTTCTAAGGAACTCCGCCTCCATGCTGAGGATGCAAATGGCTGGCAAAGTTGTTAAGAGCCAACTGTTGGAGAGTTAGGAAATGGGGTGAGTTTGCCTTGGAATGAACTGAGGAGCTATTCCTTTGAGTAAGGGGAGGAACTGAGAGAACATCCTAGAAGTTTCTAAATCTCATTTAGGTTTGGGTAATTCCTGCCTTTTGCCCATAAATAGTCAGGTTGCTCCATTATGGTCCATTTTCAGAAAAATAAATTTGAACTCAGTAAAGTTAAAACATCCTTGGCTTTCTAGTAAGTCCCCCAGTGTGCATGCTGAGACTCTTGATTCTACACATCTAGTTCCTCTTCATGTGAACATCTGGTCCTTCTTTATGGGGACCACTCTAGTGCCATTGGTGTAGGAGTTATAATTAAGCAGAACTCAAGAAACTAGTGATACTCCCTTCTGATGTGTTCTGGGTTCTCATCTGTTTATTGGCCTTGGGTTTGGGAATTCTCTCGGGTTGTCTTTTTGTTTTGTTTTGTTTATGTCTATTACTGCCCCTTTTAAGACATGGCCAATACTGGATTGACCCAATAGGTAGTATCTTGGGAAAGATCTTGGCTTATCAATGTAAAGGTTCCAATCTGTCAGTCGTGGTTTGGGGGTTCTTCTCTGGTCACCTCTGTGTTTCTTTTTGTACAATCTTTCAATAGGATTTAGTCTGTCAGAGGTAAAGTAAGTTGAAGAAAGGGCCACCTATAGGTATAAGTCTGTCTTAGATAATGCTTTACTGTAATGATCTGGCTTTTAAAAAGATTTCTGGATTATTATACAATCTTGCAGTTGGAGTTGGTCTATCAAAGTTAAAGTAAGTGGAAGAAATTTAGATGTACAGGTCTGTCTGTCTGTTTTAAAGGTTTGTGTCTGTCAACCCTGGTTTCGGTGATCCTCTCTCCTCTGTTTTTTGTATCTGTTACTGCTAGCCCTTTTAAGACTGGGGCCATGCTGTGTTGCTCTTACTAGAAGTTTCTTGAGCAGAGAGATCTTGGGTGAATAAGCCAAGTATAGGCATTTGCCTAAGAGAAAAACAGTTGACTGCAACACAGTCTGGCCTTGGAATGGTTTTGCTGGATTATTATACAATCTTGACTTTGAAGTTGGTCTGTCGGGGGTAAAGTATATGTAAGAGATTCTGTATATTACCGGCATTTATGTTGTTGCATGATAAATGGTCTGAACCATTAGAAACTAATTCGAAGGTGAAAAAGGCACTGTCTCTGGTGTGCAAGGATAGCAGCACACCAGAAAAAAGGGTTAAAAAGATTTCAATCTTTTTATTCAGTACTGGCACTCCCAGCACTGTTTCTCAGCCTAGCCACAGATTACCACAGATCATCTCACAGTGGTCAAGGATACTAGCCCTAAACTGGAAAAAAAATTCCAGAAAAGATGCCTGGGCTGTAGAAAAATTGTCAAAGAGAAACCAGCCTCTGCTCTGCATTCCATCCCATTTTGCCCATGGAGGCTAGAGGTTGTTGGCCTCAAAGATTTGGCAGTAAGTTTCAGCACTTTTAGTTTGTGACCTGGGGGCAGGAATAGTCCCTCATTTTAAGATCTGATAGGATACTCATTTGGCCAGGGGCAAATCAGTTCTTGCTATAACAGTATCCCATCAAACTAAACACATGGGGAGACTGGCAGGGTAAACAAGTGCACCCAGAAAAGAAAAAGAGAAACTAAGGTCAACCCATGTTTTACAGACAGCCTCTGAAAAAGGATCTTCAAGGAAGCCTAAAGAAAAGGATGAAAAAGGCCTCCTCCATTGCATATCTATATGTCTATTATAAGAAAAAAGACCCAAAGGAGCTCTGGGTATATTTGATAGTTAAAAACTCACTTAAAGTTGTTGGCATCATGATAAGGCAGACAGGTCAGGCTCAAAAATTCCTGTGTTCCAGGGTAAAAATGCTACCTGGGAGAGAAAAGATTAAGACAAAATTCATGTACATGCCAGATTGTCTGATCCCGCTCCTGGGATGAATGTATTATGTAAATTACATGCAAAGATAACATTCATAATGATTTTTTCAGAATCTGAATTTAAGAAAGGGCCTGAAACTAAAAAAATAGAAAATTATAGAAAATATTTTAATATGAAAAATTAGAAGGTAAAAAAAATGTTTCTGAAAGAGGAAGTATTTTGTCTGGTAATGTAATATTCTCTTGCTAAAGTCCAAGATGAAACAGGACAAAACTAAACATGCAAACAAGTTCTGAGTGTTTATATAAGTCACTGAATGTTTGTGGAAGGTAAATCTCAAAAAGTTTGTGTTTCTGATTAAATTACCTATTATTAGCATAGTCAAAGTTATTTGAACCCTTATGTACTAATATGAAGCAAAGCCTTAAACACTGATCTATTCTTATCTATCAAGATAATTTTCTTTTATTTGTTAGGTTTTATTACTTGGGGAAACTAAGTTTTAAAGGATTTAGGATTTCTACCTGTTTTAAAGTCTTAAATGATTACTTTGTAACTGGTTAAATAAAAAAATGTCTTTTAGGTTATGAAAATATAGTTGACACCCTAAATATGTAACTAGGTATAGATATAGATATAGATATAGATATAATTCTCAGATGCATATAATATGCATATAATATGCATCTGAGAATTATATCTATATCTAAGTGTTGTATAAGTGATATGTAGAAGTTTATAAAATAAAAATTTATGTAATTTTACTGACAAGATAACCAATAAGTGTTCTCTTTTATACATTGTATCTAAGATAGAAGGGACACACTGCCATTTAAAGACCTGTCATACCTGTTTGCTTTGACCAAATTAATTTCTCATCATTAACACTGTTTCCTAGATGTATAAAAATTTAAGGTTATCCTTTGATTATTTTTCTAACCCATGAGAACTGTGATTATTGTTACTGTACACTATTAATTCTAAATTGTACTTTAAAAGTTAATCTTAGTTAAATGTAAAGCTTAGGAAAGCACTTTGCCAAGTTGGTGTTCTCCAAACTAAAATTACCTATAGTAATGAACTCAGCTTTGTATAGAAATAAAAAATTTGGTTGGTAATTATTCATGTCATTTGATGTTCGATAACTGGATAAAGTAACCTGTTGTTAATAAGTTATAAATACAATTTTGTGTTACTCTTCATACTGGAATTGGAATTTAAATGTATCTTTGGAAGGTAATAAGGATAGCCTGATCTTTCTAAAGTAACATTATAAAACATGGAAGCATTTTGCCACTTAAAAAAGTTAAAAGCTCTCTTAGCCTTTGTTTTATTAATGTTTAAAATATAATGTTGTGTTGTGTTACGTGCCAAGAGCCCCACCTTACCTGAGATAAGACTCAACCTCCTACCTTACTCTATGTTTAAATCACTCTAAAAATACACTATACTTGAGCTCATTTAGAGTTGTGTTTAAAGATCAAATTTTGTTGTAAAGATTACTGTGATCTCAAAATTAACAGGGGATAGAATATATAAGTAGAGTTTTAAGATCATTAAATCATTTATTATTTGTTCACAGCTAATACACAAATTGAATATGTTTTTGCTGTTAATTTTATTTTGCATTTTCCTTGTAAATTTTATAATTGTTGCCTATTTGTGTTTTGCAGAGGTAGCTTCTAATAAAACAACTTGAGTTAGTTTGAGATAAAAAAGCCATCATCTATAAGATAGATAGTATATAATGCTGACTTCTGATATTAATACTAACCCCAATTAAATGAAATAACTGTAAAATTATAGATATTGAAGTTATAATCTGTTAGTCCTTGCTTAAGACTGGTGAAACTGGCTTGCTTGATATTTAAAACCAAAATTTGGAGATCAAACTCAAGGAAGTACAAGGGCCAAGGAAAAAGCAGCCAACACATTTACCCTTACCTCTTAAGGTCAGCAAGAGAATGATGGGAACCCCTTTCTGGACCCTGTAACTCTGGTGAGTCACCTGATCTGCCCATCAAGAGATTGAGAGGAACCTAGAGAACAAGAAGTCAAGAAGTGTACATTCTGCAAAGAGGGGATCACTGGAGATGGAAATGTCCCTGATGCTTCCAAGAGAAGTCACCTATGGTCAGCAAGACTCTGATCCATCCGGGAAGATGGCACCATTGGTAGAGAAAAGCTAAAGGAGCCAAGAGGCTTCACACATGTCCCTAAAGTGGTCTATGGGGTTCAATTGACTTTTAAGAGTAGATAAGAACAAGATCAGTTTTGACGAACTTGGTCTTAAAAATCTGGCAGGAGAATGTAGCCAAAGCACAATCCTACATGGATATTTAAAATGAATAATGATATTTTATGTAACTTAAAATATACACTTGTGTCAGCCCTATTGAAAGTAAGTAAAGCTGGAGACTCTAAAAGGAAGGGTTGTTGTGTGGGAGTGCCTAACGAGAATGAATACCCAGGACTCTAGAGTTGCAAGTTTGTCCTGAGTTAATTTGAGCCTGATCACCTAGACCTACAAATCTTTCTAACCTCCTACATTGATAAACTCAATCTGTTTTTCACTGATATGATTATGAGTTACTCTCTTCATGCTTTTCAGAGACTAACTGAAACACTAATTGCTTTTGTGATAATTGTTCACAAAAAAAGTAAAGGTTTGCCTTGTTTATTGTTGTCTTAACATGATCCCTGCTCTCTGTTTGCCTTTTTAAATCACCTTCCCTCTGCCACTATGGACCTCTGGACTACTCTGATACTGAATATCCTTAACTGTCTATGCCCTACCTGATAGAGAACAAAGACTTTGGGTTACTTCCCCTAACTTCACCCTCTTTCAGGAGAAAGCAGCTTGGAGATATGGCCACCTATTTTCTATAGAAATGTAATCTAGAAATTGACAATGGGTAATGTAACTCTGGTCCACTTTATGCTTTGAATATAAGCCTTGATGTGCTGCCTCTAAAACTAAATTTTAAAATGGACATGTTTCTTTCTCTTCCTCTTATCCTACTCCTCCCTAATCTCTCCCTCATCTCTCCTTCTCTCTAATATCAGGGGAAACCTTCCCCCATTTTAGGCAGATTTATGTGTCCTTGAGTACACCTATCAGAGGAACAAAGTCATCCAGACTTTGGGGATGGCACCAAAAGATCTCAGAAATGACTATCTCCCATATTAACAAGTAAATTACAACTCCAACAGAGAACACATGAAATATAGCCTTTGAATCACCTCTTTAAAAGTTCCCTGTTTTTGCTGATGGCCAGAATCACAGCCTTTGGGACAGGAGTCCCCTATGTTTCTCCTTTGATGGCAAAGCAATAAACCTTTTTTTTTCTTTTTTCTAAAAAGAAAAAAAAATATTACATTGATTAATCTTCTGCATTAATTTTCCCAAGAATGCTGCCATCTCACATGCCACATTCACACATTTTCTGTTTTTAAATGAACTATGTCCAACTTATTTTAGGTGCAATTTAAGATATTTTCTATTACATCACAATAAATGATTGTAAATGATTACATAAACATTTATACATGTTTAAAATATTACCTAAGTCATTTATACCATATTCTAGGGATTACTGTCACTGAAATTTGCTGTAATGGGAACTATTATTTTAAAAAAACTGATTCACGGATGTCTTACTTGTAAACATTTTCTGGCATTCTAATGCATGGATATTATTGATAAGAAGCAATGAAAAATGAAACTTAATCAAAGTGTTAGGTAGAAATCCCCAAAAAAGTCTCTTTTTTGTTATCTTTCATAAGGTAATTTTATAGAATACAGAATGGAAAATAGTATTAGCAGTTTCATTTTTTTTACCATTTCTATTAGTATTTGAGACAAAACAAATACATCCTAAAGGTCCATGCAGAGAGATTGCTAGACTACGCAAAGTCCCAAGACAGCCTTGGAGGGAAAGAAGAACTTGCCTCTGTGTGTTGGATACTGAGGAATCCTAGGGGAGGGGATATCTGCAGTTATTCATCCAGAGCACTGAAGAGAGCCCTGTTCCCTGGAAGCTGAAATCCCTTTGTCCCTCATAAGCATTCTTTTACCACCAAACCTTACCACAGACAGAAGAAAGTATGTGGAGGCCCATTTTTACAACTGGGTTTTCAGAGCAGCTGTTCACAGATTTAAAAATCATCCTTTGATTTTTCAATTTCTCTCCTTTATAGCTGATAATGCTTACGGGTTGTGCTGAAGAGAGATTAGAGTCAGGTAATGTAAATGACAGACGCAGAGACACTTGTTCTATGCTACGGTCAATATGAAAAATTATCCTACTTTGATGAATAGGAACCTGATGTGCTGAGAAACACGACAAAATGTAAATTAAACAGCCCTTTTATATTCAAAGGAAAATTCAAATTATGTTTAGAATTGGGCTCTCTCCAGATGCGACTGAATGACAAGCCCTGTGTGTCCTGAAAGGAGCATTTTCTATAGACAGAAAAAGGAATAGGCCTATATCTTTATTTTTATTTTTATGCTGTATGGCAAAACTTTTGGAAGCTAATCATTTTTATGTACCATAACTGCTACAGCAGCATTTCCCAAACTGTGATCTGAGAAACTCTTGTTTTCTGAGCAACATTACAAGGAACCTCTAGCCAAAAATTATCACACATTTTTTTCAAATGTTAATAACATATTTCTTCTAAGAATTTGTTTTCAACACATATAGAAGATATATATATGTATATATATATATATACATATATACACACATATACATATATATGTGTGTATATAATGCATATATACACACATATATACGTTATATACACATATATATGTATATGTGTATGTGTATATTTATGTGTGTCATACATACACATACATATATATATATATATGTGTGTGTGTGTGTGTGTGTGTGTGTGTATTCACTTTTCCTTTAGTTGTCTGATATGCAGACCTCTGGAAATTCCAGATATAAAATTGGAATGGTGTGCCAACCTGATGCTTTAAAGGCCCAGGGTTTGGATAGAAAAAAACAATAATAAGGGCAGCTGACAGGTAATGTGCACTCTCTGTGTGCCAGGACCTGCTCAAAACTTTTGACATGTATTAATTCCTTTATTCCTTGCAATATTCATGATATATGATGTAACTGTCTTCATTTTACCAAAGTTGAAGTACTTTCCCTCTTAGTGAATGGACAGAATCTTATATAAATGGACCAGAATAGATACTCCAGAAATATGATCGCATAAACATATTTACCTTATTTTTAACAGAATAAAAAGTCAGCTCAATTCAATGGAGAAAGGATACCCTTAAAAAAATCATGAAACAATGGAATTCACAATTGCAAAATTTTAACCTTGATCCAAAAAGTAGAAAACCTTCCAGAATGACACATAAAAGACAATGTTTGTGACTTGAAATTTGGCAATGTTTAAATATGTCACCAAAAGCTGGACTCATTAAAAAAAGATAATTTGAGCCCTATTAAAATTAAAATCTTTCTCATTAGAACACTGTTAAGAATATGAAAAGATTAGCTAAGGTCTGGAATACAATATATGTAAATCACATTTATGATTAAGAATTCAGAATATATGAAAAAGCATAAAATCAATATTAAGAGAATAAAAATAATTAAAAGGACAAATAGAAATTTTGACAAAAAAGTTATACTTTATTGGTGACAGAAAGCACAGGGAACGATCCTTTGCATCATTCATCATCATCAGGGAAATGTACATTGAAGTCAAAATGAGGTACACCACAAAATTATTAAAATGGCTAACAATAAAATAAAAAATTAATGACAATTGCTGACAAAGAGGAGGAGTAAATGAACCTCTCATATTACTGGTGAGAAGCCCAGATAGCACAGGCAATTTAGAAGAGAGTTTAACACTTTTGTAATTTATTTTTAAACTTTGTTCTTAATTAATTATAAACAAAATGGAATTACATTTTGAATGTTGGGTACATATTCTTTTACAAAAAAATTAACTTTCACCCAGAAATATCATCTAATTATGCTTCATAAGTTTCCTCTTTGGCTGTTTAATGTTAGATTAAAAGTTTCCTTTGGTCAAAAAATTTTATGAAAAGCTAACTAGGAAAAACAAGGGGAAGAAATAGGAGTCCATGTGCAAAAGGAAATGGGATGACAAATAAGATAACATGGACAGTGCTTCAGTGTGTCACAATAGATTTTTGCCAAAATAATTGAAGGACATATTTAGAAGGCATTTGAGTTAATAAACACTGTAGGCACAGCATAGAAATTATTAAGGCTCTATCTTTTGGAGGTTGTGTACGCCTCACGAAGTTACTTTGAATACAATTTTGGAAGCAAAAATGCAGGAATGATTTTATAGCTTTCCCCAATTCATTAATAAATGTCAATGGAGGATAATTTACTTATACATCAGTGTGTGAATTTTCCTTGAACTGCTAGGAAAAAGTCATTTTCACAAGAAGGTAAAAGTCACTGGCAAAATTATGTGGTGAATCATCTTTTCACAGTTTCTGAAACTTTAGTATCAATCAGAATCATGTGAAATCTACTGAAATGCAGAGAAATTAGCCACACCCTCAGAGTTTCTAATTCACTATATATGGAGTGGGACATAGGAATCTGTATTTTGAAGAAGTTACCAGGTGATGCTGGGCACTTGTTCTTTTGTCCACAGTTTAAGAACCACTGAGCTAATCTGTATAAGAAATACTTAAAAACTATGCTCCCAGCCCCACTTTCTGAGTAGACAGATTCTTAACCACATATTTTTCTTAAAAGAGTTGCTGTGGCCATGTTCCCAGAAATATTTTACTTCTTCATTTTGCCTTAATTTTGGTGCTGTTTTTTGTTTACTTTTCTCCCTAGAGAGATTTTTCTTTTTTGTCATTGTGTAGCTTGCAGAAGAAAACCAATATTCATGAATGCAGAGTATAAACATGCAGCTAGGAGTTCAAGCAGTGTTTAAATTTTATTGAATTAAAAAACTACTATCGTGTTTTATTCTGGAACATCACTTCTTAATATATATTTTTGAATTGCCTATATCTTAAAAATGACAGTTTTGTTTTGTTTTGATTTTGGCATAGAGCAATAAGGAATGTATTCTGTTCTCAGATCCCAGAAAAGTCAACACATTGATTTTAACCCAGTAAGATCAGTCAGCGGCCAGCATCCGGGAAAGCTGAAGGATACACCGCCACTCTCCTTCAGAGTGCGACATCAAAACAGGTCGGTGTCATTCAGCTCACCCCCCAGGCAGCGGGAATTCGCATAAAATCTCTCCTAGGCTTGCCGGGAGAGGGAGTATCAAGCTGAGACTCCATACAGGCCAGGGGGAATCCAGAGACACCTGACCTCCAACCCCTCCTCCCAGTAGCAGCCAAAAGGAAACCTGGCTAGCCAGCGCTGGGGGAGGGGCAAGCAGAAAAAATCAAAGTGATAGAGTGCCAGGGATCCCAGCAGCCTGCAGCAGGGCCCGGAGAGCCAGGCCAACTGATTCGTGTGGCCTGCCCTGTGGCTACAGAAGGCGTGGCGCCTCAGTGAAGCCATTAATTGGCAAGCAGGGAGGTTAGGGAAGGCCATTAGGTGGAATCCCACCAGCCAAGCCCACACGGACCCTTGGGCCGAGCACGGGTTCTCAGAAGGGGAAGGAAGCGGTACAGTCCCATCCCCCACAGCGGACACCCCGCCGAGGCAGTCAGCGGCCAGCATCCGGGAAAGCTGAAGGATACACCGCCACTCTCCTTCAGAGTGCGACATCAAAACAGGTCGGTGTCATTCAGCTCACCCCACAGACAGCGGGAATTCGCATAAAATCTCTCCTAGGCTTGCCGGGAGAGGGAGTATCAAGCTGAGCCTCCATACAGGCCAGGGGGAAACCAGAGACACCTGACCTCCAACCCCTCCTCCCAGTAGCAGCCAAAAGGAAACCTGGCTAGCCAGCGCTGGGGGAGGGGCAAGCAGAAAAAATCAAAGTGATAGAGTGCCAGGGATCCCAGCAGCCTGCAGCAGGGCCCGGAGAGCCAGGCCAACTGATTCGCGTGGCCTGCCCTGCGGCTACAGAAGGCGTGGCGCCTCAGTGAAGCCATTAATTGGCAAGCAGGGAGGTTAGGGAAGGCCATTAGGTGGAATCCCACCAGCCAAGCCCACACGGACCCTTGGGCCGAGCTCGGGTTCTCAGAAGGGGAAGGAAGCGGTACAGTCCCATCCCCCACAGCGGACACCCCGCCGAGGCAGTCAGCGGCCAGCATCCGGGAAAGCTGAAGGATACACCGCCACTCTCCTTCAGAGTGTGACATCAAAACAGGTCGGTGTCATTCAGCTCACCCCACAGACAGCGGGAATTCGCATAAAATCTCTCCTAGGCTTGCCGGGGAGAGGGAGTATCAAGCTGAACCTCCATACAGTCTAGGGGGAATCCAGAGACACCTGACCTCCAACCCCTCCTCCCAGTAGCAGCCAAAAGGAAACCTGGCTAGCCAGCGCTGGGGGAGGGGCAAGCAGAAAAAATCAAAGTGATAGAGTGCCAGGGATCCCAGCAGCCTGCAGCAGGGCCCGGAGAGCCAGGCCAACTGATTCGCGTGGCCTGCCCTGTGGCTACAGAAGGCGTGGCGCCTCAGTGAAGCCATTAATTGGCAAGCAGGGAGGTTAGGGAAGGCCATTAGGTGGAATCCCACCAGCCAAGCCCACACGGACCCTTGGGCCGAGCACAGGTTCTCAGAAGGGGAAGGAAGCGGTACAGTCCCATCCCCCACAGCGGACACCCCGCCGAGACAGTCAGCGGCCAGCATCCGGGAAAGCTGAAGGATACACCGCCACTCTCCTTCAGAGTGCGACATCAAAACAGGTCGGTGTCATTCAGCTCACCCCCCAGACAGCGGGAATTCGCATAAAATCTCTCCTAGGCTTGCCGGGAGAGGGAGTATCAAGCTGAGACTCCATACAGGCCAGGGGGAATCCAGAGACACCTGACCTCCAACCCCTCCTCCCAGTAGCAGCCAAAAGGAAACCTGGCTAGCCAGCGCTGGGGGAGGGGCAAGCAGAAAAAATCAAAGTGATAGAGTGCCAGGGATCCCAGCAGCCTGCAGCAGGGCCCGGAGAGCCAGGCCAACTGATTCGCGTGGCCTGCCCTGTGGCTACAGAAGGCGTGGCGCCTCAGTGAAGCCATTAATTGGCAAGCAGGGAGGTTAGGGAAGGCCATTAGGTGGAATCCCACCAGCCAAGCCCACACGGACCCTTGGGCCGAGCACGGGTTCTCAGAAGGGGAAGGAAGCGGTACAGTCCCATCCCCCACAGTGGACACCCCGCCGAGACAGTCAGCGGCCAGCATCCGGGAAAGCTGAAGGATACACCGCCACTCTCCTTCAGAGTGCGACATCAAAACAGGTCGGTGTCATTCAGCTCACCCCACAGACAGCGGGAATTCGCATAAAATCTCTCCTAGGCTTGCCGGGAGAGGGAGTATCAAGCTGAGCCTCCATACAGGCCAGGGGGAAACCAGAGACACCTGACCTCCAACCCCTCCTCCCAGTAGCAGCCAAAAGGAAACCTGGCTAGCCAGCGCTGGGGGAGGGGCAAGCAGAAAAAATCAAAGTGATAGAGTGCCAGGGATCCCAGCAGCCTGCAGCAGGGCCCGGAGAGCCAGGCCAACTGATTCGCGTGGCCTGCCCTGCGGCTACAGAAGGCGTGGCGCCTCAGTGAAGCCATTAATTGGCAAGCAGGGAGGTTAGGGAAGGCCATTAGGTGGAATCCCACCAGCCAAGCCCACACGGACCCTTGGGCCGAGCTCGGGTTCTCAGAAGGGGAAGGAAGCGGTACAGTCCCATCCCCCACAGCGGACACCCCGCCGAGGCAGTCAGCGGCCAGCATCCGGGAAAGCTGAAGGATACACCGCCACTCTCCTTCAGAGTGCGACATCAAAACAGGTCGGTGTCATTCAGCTCACCCCACAGACAGCGGGAATTCGCATAAAATCTCTCCTAGGCTTGCCGGGGAGAGGGAGTATCAAGCTGAACCTCCATACAGTCTAGGGGGAATCCAGAGACACCTGACCTCCAACCCCTCCTCCCAGTAGCAGCCAAAAGGAAACCTGGCTAGCCAGCGCTGGGGGAGGGGCAAGCAGAAAAAATCAAAGTGATAGAGTGCCAGGGATCCCAGCAGCCTGCAGCAGGGCCCGGAGAGCCAGGCCAACTGATTCGCGTGGCCTGCCCTGTGGCTACAGAAGGCGTGGCGCCTCAGTGAAGCCATTAATTGGCAAGCAGGGAGGTTAGGGAAGGCCATTAGGTGGAATCCCACCAGCCAAGCCCACACGGACCCTTGGGCCGAGCACAGGTTCTCAGAAGGGGAAGGAAGCGGTACAGTCCCATCCCCCACAGCGGACACCCCGCCGAGACAGTCAGCGGCCAGCATCCGGGAAAGCTGAAGGATACACCGCCACTCTCCTTCAGAGTGCGACATCAAAACAGGTCGGTGTCATTCAGCTCACCCCCCAGACAGCGGGAATTCGCATAAAATCTCTCCTAGGCTTGCCGGGAGAGGGAGTATCAAGCTGAGCCTCCATACAGGCCAGGGGGAATCCAGAGACACCTGACCTCCAACCCCTCCTCCCAGTAGCAGCCAAAAGGAAACCTGGCTAGCCAGCGCTGGGGGAGGGGCAAGCAGAAAAAATCAAAGTGATAGAGTGCCAGGGATCCCAGCAGCCTGCAGCAGGGCCCGGAGAGCCAGGCCAACTGATTCGCGTGGCCTGCCCTGCGGCTACAGAAGGTGTGGCGCCTCAGTGAAGCCATTAATTGGCAAGCAGGGAGGTTAGGGAAGGCCATTAGGTGGAATCCCACCAGCCAAGCCCACACGGACCCTTGGGCCGAGCTCGGGTTCTCAGAAGGGGAAGGAAGCGGTACAGTCCCATCCCCCACAGCGGACACTCCACCGAGGCAGTCAGCGGCCAGCATCCGGGAAAGCTGAAGGATACACCGCCACTCTCCTTCAGAGTGCAACATCAAAACAGCGGACACTCCATCCAGGCAGTCAGTGGACACCATCCGGGAAAGCTGAAGAATACACCACCACTCTCCAACAGCTTGCAACATCAAAACAGCCAGCAGCAGGACCCCGGAGATCCAGGCCAACTGATTCGCGCGGCCTGCCCTGCAGCTACAGAAGGCGTGGCGCCTCAGAGAAGCCATTAATTAGCAAGCAGGGAGGTTAGGGACTGCCATTAGGTGGAATCCCGCCAGCCAAGCCCACCGCCCACGCCCAGAACAGGCCCAGCGATCTGCCAGCATTGTAGTCACGATACCCCAATTGGAATAGGGACAGAGCAGAGCCGCCTTCCACTCCCGGAACAGGCCCAGAGAGCCGCCAGCGTGGTAGACACGTCACCCCAATTGGAGTAGGGGCACAGCCGCTGCCCGCACCTGCAAGGGAGACTTTTCAAGTATACAAGAGCAACATAAATAAATAGGGGGTAAATTTCAAAACACAACAGTTGCACCAAGCAGAAAGAAACGCGAGCAGTATGAAAAGACAAGGAAAGAAAGGTCCACAAGCAATGCAGGTCAACTCAACTTTAGAAGAGGTAATAGCTGCAACAGATGGAATATCAGATAAAGAGTTCAGGATATATATGCTTCAGATGATCTGGAGTCTCAAGGAAGACATGAGACAGCAAAATCAGACAATGAAAGATCACATTGACAAACAAATCCAGGAAGTAAAAGATCAATTTCACAGGGAGATAGAGGTAATAAAAAACAAACAAATTGAAATTCTAGAAATGCAGGAAACAATAAACCAACTTAAAAACTCAATTGAGAATACTACCAGCAGAGTAGATCACTTAGAAGAGAGAACATCAGACAATGAAGACAAAGTATTTCAACTGGAAAAGAACATAGACAGCTCAGCAAGTCTGCTAAGAAACCATGAGCAGAACATCCAAGAATTATGGGACAATATCAAAAGACCAAATTTAAGAGTCATTGGGATACAGGAAGGCACAGAGCTCCATTCCAAAGGAATAAACAGTCTATTCAGTGAAATAATACGAGAAAACTTCCCAGAATTGAAGATTGAGACAGAATCCCAAATCCTAGAAGCCTACAGGACGCCGAATGTGCAAAATCATAAGAGATCCACACCTAGACACATTATAATGAAGATGTCCAACATACAGAATAAGGAGAGAATTTTAAAAGCTGCAAGAGAAAGAAAGCAGATTACATTTAGGGGTAAACCAATCAGGATAACAGCTGATCTCTCAACACAGACTCTGAAAGCTAGAAGATCCTGGAATAACATATTTCAAACACTGAAAGACAATGGGCTCCAACCAAGAATCGTGTATCCAGCGAAATTAAGCTTCAGGTTAGAAGATGAAATTAAAACCTTCCACAATAAACAAAAGTTAAAAGAATTCGCAGCTAGAAAACCATCTCTTCAAAAAATCCTTGGCAAAACATTACAGGAAGAGGAAATGGAAAACAACATTGAAAACCAACAATGGGAGGTAGGACAGTAAAGGGGGGAAAGTAGTCAAAGAGGATAACAAATCAGGTTTAGTAACATCAATAAACAAATATGGATAGAAGAACAAACCATATCTCAATAATAACCCTAAATGTTAATGGCTTAAACTCACCAATTAAGAGACATAGGCTAGTAGAATGGATCAAAAAACAAGACCCAACAATATGCTGTCTACAGGAGACGCATTTGATAGGAAAAGATATACATAGACTGAAGGTGAAAGGTTGGGAAAAATCATATCACTCATATGGACCGCGGAAACAAGCAGGAGTGTCCATACTCATATCTAATAAAATAGATTTCAAGCCAAAGCTAATCAAAAGGGATATAGAAGGACACTTCATACTGCTCAAGGGAACCATACACCAACAAGACATAACAATCATAAATATATATGCCCCAAATAATGGTGCAGCTGTATTCATCAAGCAAACTCTTCTCAAGTTCAAGAGTCTAATAGACCAACATACAATAATCATGGGAGACTTCAACACACCTCTCTCACCACTGGACAGATCTTCCAAACAAAAGTTAAATAAGGAAACTATAGAACTCAATAACACAATTAACAACCTAGACTTAATTGACATATACAGACTATACCACCCAACATCAAGTAGCTACACTTTTTTCTCAGCAGCACATGGAACCTTCTCAAAAATAGACCATATACTATGTCACAGGGCAACTCTTAGACAATACAAAGGGGTAGAGATAATACCATGCATCTTATCTGATCATAATGGAATGAAACTGAAAATCAATGATAAAAGAAGAAAGGAAAAAGCAAGCATCACCTGGAGAATGAACAATAGGTTGCTGAGTGATCAATGGGTTTTAGAAGACATCAAGGAGGAAATTAAAAAATTCCTAGAGTTAAATGAAAACACAGACACAACATATCGGAATCTATGGGACACATTGAAAGCAGTTCTAAGAGGAAAATTCATTGCTTGGAGTTCATTCCTCAAAAAAAGAAAAAACCAACAAATAAATGATCTCATACTTCATCTCAAAATCCTAGAAAAAGAAGAGCAAAACAACAGCAAAAGAAGTAGAAGGCAAGAAATAATTAAAATCAGAGCTGAAATTAATGAAATTGAAACAAAAGAAACAATTGAAAAAATTGACAAAACTAAAAGCTGGTTCTTTGAAAAAATAAATAAAATTGACAGACCCTTAGCCATGCTAACGAAGAGAAGAAGAGAGAGAACCCAAATTACTAGCATACGGGATGAAAAAGACAATATCACAACAGACACTTCAGAAATACAGAAGATAATCAGAAATTACTTTGAATCCTTATACTCCAATAAAATAGAAGATAGTGAAGGCATAGATAAATTCCTTGAGTCCTATGATCTGCCCAGATTGAGCCAGGAGGATATAGACAACCTAAACAGACCAATAACAATAGAGGAAATAGAAGAAACCATCAAAAGACTACCAACTAAGAAAAGCCCAGGACCGGATGGGTATACAGCAGAGTTTTACAAAACCTTTAAAGAGGAACTAACACCAATACTTTTCAAGCTATTTCAGGAAATAGAAAAAGAGGGAGAACTTCCAAATTCATTCTACGAGGCCAACATCACCCTGATTCCGAAACCAGACAAAGACACATCAAAGAAGGAAAACTACAGACCAATATCTCTAATGAACCTTGACGCAAAAATCCTCAATAAGATTCTGGCGAATCGGATTCAAATACATATCAAAAAAATTATACATCATGATCAAGTAGGATTCATCCCTGGGATGCAAGGCTGGTTTAATATACGGAAATCAATAAATGTTATTCACCACATCAATAGACTTAAAAATAAGAACCATATGATCATCTCAATAGATGCAGAAAAAGCATTTGACAAAGTTCAGCATCCCTTTATGTTCAAAACGCTAGAAAAATTAGGGATAACAGGATCATACCTCAACATTGTAAAAGCAATATATGATAAGCCACAGGCCAGCATCATTCTGAATGGAGAAAAATTGAAGGCATTCCCTCTAAGATCTGGTACAAGACAGGGATGCCCTCTCTCACCACTTCTGTTCAACATAGTCCTCGAAACACTGGCCAGAGCAATTAGACAGTCAAAAGAAATTAAAGGCATAAAAATAGGAAAAGAAGAACTTAAATTATCACTATTTGCAGATGATATGATTCTATACCTAGCAGACCCAAAAGGGTCTACAAAGAAGCTATTAGAGCTAATAAATGAATTCAGCAAAGTGGCAGGATATAAGATCAACACGCATAAATCAAAGGCGTTCCTGTATATGAGCGACAAATCCTCTGAAACGGAAATGAGGACAACTACTCCATTCACAATATCCCCCCAAAAAATAAAATACTTGGGAATCAACCTAACAAAAGAGGTGAAAGATTTATACAATGAAAATTACAGAACCCTAAAGAAAGACATAGAAGAAGACCTTAGAAGATGGAAAAACATACCCTGCTCATGGATAGGCAGAACTAACATCATCAAAATGGCGATATTACCAAAAGTTCTCTATAAGTTCAATGCAATGCCAATCAAAATCCCAACAGCATATCTTGTAGAAATAGATAAAAGAATCATGAAATTCATATGGAATAATAAAAGACCCAGAATAGCAAAAACAATACTAAGCAGGAAGTGTGAATCAGGCGGTATAGCTATACCAGACTTCAAACTATACTACAGAGCAATAGTAACAAAAACAGCATGGTACTGGTACCAAAACAGGCGGGTGGACCAATGGTACAGAATAGAGGACACAGCAACCAATCCACAAAACTACAACTATCTTATTTTTGATAAAGGGGCTAAAAGCATGCAATGGAGGAAGGATAGCATCTTCAACAAATGGTGCTGGGAAAATTGGAAATCCATTTGCACCAAAATGAATCTGAATCCCTATCTCTCGCCTTGCACAAAAGTTAACTCAAAATGGATCAAGGAGCTTGATATTAAATCTGAGACACGGCATCTGATAGAAGAAAAAGTTGGTTATGATCTACACGCTGTGGGATCGGGCTCCAAATTCCTCAATAGGACACCCATAGCGCTAGAGTTAACAAATAGAATCAACAAATGGGACTTACTCAAACTAAAAAGTTTTTTCTCAGCAAAAGAAACAATAAGAGAGATAAATAGGGAGCCTACATCCTGGGAACAAATCTTTACTCCACACACTTCAGATAGAGCCCTAATAACCAGAATATACAAAGAACTCAAAAAATTAGACAATAAGATAACAAATAACCCAATCAATAAATGGGCCAAGGACCTGAACAGACACTTCTCAGAGGAGGACATACAATCAATCAACAAGTACATGAAAAAATGCTCACCATCGCTAGCAGTCAGAGAAATGCAAATCAAAACTACCCTAAGATACCATCTCACTCCAGTAAGACTGGCAGCCTTTAGGAAGTCAAACAACAATAAGTGCTGGAGAGGATGCGGGGAAAAGGGCACTCTTGTTCATTGCTGGTGGGACTGCAAATTGGTGCAGCCAATTTGGAAAGCAGTATGGAGATTTCTCGGAAAGCTGGGAATGGAACCACCATTTGACCCAGCTATTCCCCTTCTCGGTCTATTCCCTAAAGCCCTAACAAGAGCATGCTACAGGGACACTGCTACATCGATGTTCATAGCAGCTCAATTCACGATAGCAAGACTGTGGAACCAGCCTAGATGCCCTTCAATAGATGAATGGATAAAAAAAATGTGGCATTTATACACTATGGAGTATTACTCTGCATTAAAAAATGACAAAATTATAGAATTTGGAGGGAAATGGATGGCATTAGAGCAGATTATGCTAAGTGAAGCTAGTCAATCTTTAAAAAACAAATACCAAATGACTCCTTTGATATAAGTGGTGTAAACAAGGACAGGGTAGGGTCGAAGAGCTTGAGAAGAATATTTACAGTAAACAGGGATGAGAGGTGGGAGGGAAAGGGAGTGAGAAGGGAAATTGCATGGAAATGGAAGGCGATCCTCAGGGTTATACAAAATGTCATATAAGAGGTAAGGAGGGGTAAGTCAAGAGAATACAAATGGAAGACATGATTTACAGTAGAAGGGGTAGAGAGAGAAAAGGGGAGGGGAGGGGAGGGGAGGGGAGGGGGGATAGTAGACAATAGGACAGACAGCAGAATACATCAGACACTAGAAAGGCAATATGTCAATCAATGGAAGGGTAACTGATGTGATACAGCAATTTGTATACGGGGTAAAAGCGGGAGTTCATAATCCACTTGAATCAAACCGTGTAATATGATGTATTAAGAACTATGTAATGTTATGAACGACCAATAAAAAAAAAATAAATAAATAAATAAATAAATAAAAAAAAAAAAAAAAAAAAAAAAAAAAAAAAAAAAAAAAAAAAATAAAAAGAAAAAAAAAAAAAAAAAAAAAAAAAAAAAAAAAAAAAAAAAAAAAAAAAAAAAAAAAAAAAAAAAAAAAAAAAAAAAACCCAGTAAGATCCATGTGAGGCTTTTGACCTGCAGAACTAAAAGATAATAAATTTGAATTTTAGCCACTAATTCATTGCAGCTGTGATAGAAAACAAACATATTTCTAATATTATTATTTAATAGAAGGAAATAGTTCTCTTTGGAGAACCAGTTCCTTATAGCTGGATAGGCAATTTGTTAAGATTAGATAAGGGTGTCTTGTAATGGTATAAAGGTGATATTACAGAACCCAGGTCCATTTAACTATTAGAAAAGGGTCTGATGAATCAAAGACAGCTATTTGATCAAGGACAAAGATCTATTCAGTAAACCAGGAAAACTGAGATAATGGAGGACTAACATCCTGAAAGACCATCTTTCAGGAAAAGTATGCTCCTTTTATCATTACACAAGGGAGGTTTAGGTTCAGGTTAGGAAGTGAATGATTCTAAGCTCCCCTAAGGTGATGTGGAATTGGATTTTGCAAAACATGGTGGTTAGTAATCTGATCATGATACCCCTGTGAATATTGAACACATGAGTACAAAGATGAGAAGAGAGTAGGGAAGTTTTGGATAAATCAAACTTGTACTTCTAATTATGGAGGAACATTTCTTAAATGACTAACAGTCTGATTCACCAGGTATGGTCTGATTCACCAGGTATGGTGGCACATGCTTGTACTCCCAGAAACTCCAGAGGCTAAGGCAGGAGAATCACAAGATCAAGACCAGCCTGAGCAGCTTAGTGAGGTACTAAGCAACTTAGTGAGACCTTGCTCAAAATAAAAGATAAAAGGGGCTGAGAATGTAGCTAAGTGGGAAAGCACCCCTGGGTTCAATGCCCAGAAAACAAAACAAAAAACAAGTGCAGCAACAAAACAGTCCGACTCAATGAGTAAGGTGACAAAAGTGAAGAGACAATACAAGAACAGAGACACTAAGGTTTTACTCTGATTTACACCTACACAGGCCAAATGAAGGATCAGTGCTTTTGACAAAACAGCCTGCAGGTGCCTGAAAAGTAATGTAGGTGACTGCTATCATCATATGGAATATGCCAGAGGTACTATCCACAGCAAAGCCAGTGAGCTACCAATAATGCCTTTCCCAGCTATAAGAGCTCCTAAATGAATGATTTTTTAAAAGTACATGAAAAGCAAGTAACTAAAAGTATGTGAAACTAGAGGATTTTATTTTGGTCTTTCCTCAATTTCAGAAGAAAGTAATAAAAAAGAATCATATTGCTGTATGTATAAATGTGGCTGTATAACCAACGTGATCCTGCAACCTGTACACGTGGAAAAACAAGAATTCATACCTCATTTGAATCAAATGTATGATATGTCAAGATCATTGTATTGTCTTGAGCAACCGATTAAAAAACAATAATAATGCCAAACAATGTCAGCATTTCAGAATGACATAGAAGCCAACCAAAAGAATTTCCAGTAGTCCAAGTTGTGATAATTTAAGCAATAAAATTAATAAAGCCATATTGCAATGCAACCAAAAGTAAAAATGCATTTCCTTTGTCAGGCACAGTGGCACCTCTAACCCTAGCAACTTGGGAGATTGAGGCAGGAGGAACACGTTCAATAAATGAGGCTCAGTAATAAAGCTCCCCTGGGTTTGATCCTCAGTACTGTAAAATAGTAATAGTAATAATAATAATAATAAGCAATTATTATTATTATATTTTAAATTTCACTGAGTCCCTACTGATATAAGTAAACAATAAATGAACAATTGAATAAAAATCAAATGAAATTTGCAGATGTGATTAAGTAAGGTTAAGGATCCACAGAGGGGGAAATTTTCCTTGAGTCTCTGGATTTGCTCAGTCTAATCACTTGAGTCCTGTAATTATTTTGTGATTGTTGTAGTCTGTGTTATTATTTGCAAATACACAAGTTATATTAAAAAACTGTATTTTTGGCAGATTATGATATGGTCCCTTCAATTTTCTACTTATGTGCTGGTTTGCTTAGAATGTTTAGAATTTTAGGTCTTCCTGGGTATTTGATATTTTAAACAATATGTAGTGATTTCAAATTCCTACTAATGCTTTTTGGCTGAGAGCCTATTTTTGTTATTTATTAATGACGAAACCATTTTTTCTAGGATTATTTTGTTTTTATTTACCTAGCAAATTCTCCATAAATGCTTTTCACTTGTGTGTTTAGTCTAATTTTTTAAAATTTTGTTATATAAAGGGCTTTATGTTTTTCATTAACTATAGATTTATTGGATACATTATAATGATTGTAAAAACTTTCCTGAGGTAATTCACTGTGTTAGTTTTCCATAGCTGTGACAAAATACCTGGGATAATCAACCAGTAAAGAGGAAAGTTTTATTTTGGGTTTCAGTTTTGAAGGTTTCCATCAATAGTTGGTTGTCATCTTTGGTTTTGGGCCTGTGGCAAGGTACTACATCATGGTAGTAGGAATAGGCAAAGAATACCATTCATCTCATGTCCAGGATGGGAAAAAAAGGAGAGAAAAGGGTTGGGGTCCAAAGTCCCCTTCAAGGGCATGCTCCCATTGCCCTAATTTCTCCCACTGGGCTCCCTTCTGAAAGGTTCTGCTACCTCCCAGTACTGCCCCAGGCTGACAAGTAACCTTTTGACCCATGGGCTTTTAGGGAACATTTATTTAAAGCATACCACTTTTATAGCTTTATTTTAATTGGGAGATTTTGGCTCAAATTTATGAGATTTGAAAGTTGTATAAATTTATAAAATTAGCAACTCAGTCCATATGTACTGTATTTCTATGATTCTCAGAAAGTGCCTTCATAAACCATCCTAGTCAATCCTCTAGGTTCAAAACAACTATTTTGATTTCCATCACAATGATAGTTGAAATATTTCTTGCTCTAAGAATTTCATTTGAATAGAGTCATACAGTAAATAAATGTGTGTGTCTAGCTTTGTAACATATTTGCTTTTCCACTTCATATTTGGTTTGGTATTAATAAGGTGTTCATTTTTCTTGCTGATTACATGAATATACAACATTTTACTTATCCATTTATCCTTTGAAGAGTATTTAACTTGTTTCCATTTGGAGGCTATTAGGCATAAGCTGCAATGAACATTTTTTTACAAGGCCTTTTGTTGACACATTTTCATTTAGATGGGGTAAACAAATATTTCATCTTAGAAGAAACTGCCCATCATTTTTAAAAGGATCATTTTAAAATCTCATAAGCAATAAATGAAATTCTCTGTATCTTTGCAAGCATTTGGCATTGTCAGATGTCTTCCTTATAGCAGTTACAGTGGGGACACCATGGAATTCCATTGTCATTTTAATAAGGTCTCTGCCTAAAGACTAATTGTAGTAAGCAGTTTTTCATGTAATTACTTACTACTTACATCTTCTTTTCTGAAACATCCCTTTGCAGTTTTTTGCCTGTTTTAATTGGATTGTTTCTCTTCTTTTGGTCGATTATAAGAGCTAATATTTTGGATATAAGTCTTTTTGTTATATATGTATTGCATACATTCACTCTAAGTGTATGACTCACCTTACATTTCTAAGTGATTTCTATCAAAGGGCTGAAATGATTGATTTTTGATTAATCTTCTTTTGTAATGTGTTTCTTGTTTGTTTGTTTGTTTGTTTGTCTTGTCCATGTTTAAGTGATTCTCTCCTGTTTGTTTCTAAATGTTTATAGTATTAACTTTTACACTTAAGACTAAAAATTTAGGGCTGGAATGTAACTCAGTGTATAGCATAGACCCAGCAATTCTGGGCAATAACATGGACCCCTAGTACTGAAGAAAAGTAGGAGAGAGAAAGGTTGGAGGGGCAAAGGACGTCAGAGAGTCAGGTACCACCACAGGGACAAAGAGCAGATGCATTACTGAGGCCTTCTGCATGGATACATATTAATCACTTAAGAAATATTTCACAAAAATTGGTAATGAAAGCTTTATTAGCCCTAAATTTAACTAACCCATCTCATCTCCCTTCAAGACTGAGAATACCAAGGTAACTAAGGTGTTTTCAAAGTTTGCAAGAATGCTCTGCTGTCAGGTTTCACAAGGTCCTGTTCTAGACTCCTGGACTGTCTCCTAGAAGTCTCCAGTCACTACCCTTCATGTTCCAGGAATAGCCATATCCTTCAAGCACATCATCCATGATGAGAGCCCTCCCCTAAGCGGGACCAGTCATCTCATAGCAATCTGATTGCACTGTCAAGCAGTACAGATACCTCTGGAGCTATGTGCCTAAACCAGAACTGACTTGAAATTGTTTAGTAGTAGAGTAGAATAGGGAGGTCAATTTGGAGAGCATTAATATCTTGTAGATTTTAAATCTTCAAATTGTCAAAATATATCCACTAATCCATCTTTAATGTTTCTTAACAAAATATTTTTTGAAAGTTTTATTATAGAAACATTTTAATATTACTTTCAAAATTGTTTGGCCAGGGGATAGAAACTCAATTAATTTTGTTTTGTTTGTGTATCTTGCAACCTTGTTAAATTTATTTCCTAATCTAATGTCATTTTGTAGAAGTGTCAGGAATTTTTTTTTAAATAACCATCTCTTTTTAATTATTTCCAATAATTATGATTATATTTATTTCCCTTACACTATTTTCCTGCCTAGAATTTTCATAGAAATGTTAAATAAATGTGATGAAAATGAATACTTCTTCCTATTTTGCAATCTTATAGCATATCATATTTCACTATTAGTACAATACCAACTGTACTTGTCTACAGGTATCTTTTATCAGATTGGAAAAGCTCCTTTCTCTTTCCTAGCTTGCTATGATTTCTAGCAATTTTTTAATCATGAAGAGTGTTAAATCTTTATATATGTGCTAATTATATTAGTTTATCCTGTTTTCTGTTATTGTATTATATGGGTCAACTTTGTAGAATCCTGGAATAAACCCCAGTCTCTGTATTGAATTTGCTAACTATTAAATTTTTGCATCTAGAGTCATAATAGATACTGAACTGTAATTTTCTCTTTTGTCATATACTTTCAAGCTTTCTGATGGTTATTTTGTTACCATTAAAAAATGAACTGGGAAAACAGACCCTCCCTTCTATATTTTATGAAGGTTACTTGGTAATGCTAGTATTACTCTATCTTACTAAATTTGATAAGTATCACCAGTGAAGCCAACTAATCCGGGAGCTTTTTTTATTGGAATGTAACCAATCATAACACATCTAATAGTTACAAAGCAATTCATTTATTTCTCTTTTTACATTTAATAAATTGTGTTTTCAAAAAAAATCCATTTCTGGGTCTGGGGATGTGGCTCAAGCGGTAGCGCGCTCGCCTGGCATGCGTGCGGCCCGGGTTCGATCCTCAGCACCACATACCAACAAAGATGTTGTGTCCGCCAAATACTAAAAAATAAATATTAAAAAAATCCATTTCAACAAGTTTGTTGAACAAACTGGCATAAAGGTATTGTTAATCGGTTACTTTATTATTTTGCTTTTAATACATGAAAACTGCAAGAACAGTTTTTTTGTTGTGCTTATTTATTCTTTTCTAAGTTTCTTATCATGGAAACATGAATTGTTGATTTTAAACTCTGATTTTTTTCCTAATATAGGGTTTTAAAATAGTTAATTTCCCTATAATTCTCAGCTTAATGTAATCTCAAAAATTGTGAGATATTTTTTACTATCAGTCAGATGTATTTTCTAATTTTCCTTGTGAATTTTACTATTATTTATGGTTCCTCAAGTATTTTTTTGTTCCTTTTTGTTTCCTCTCTTGTGACTGTGTATTTATTTTCTACTTGATTCTTTGTGAAATGAGGCTCTTCATAGTTCTGTTACTTAATGATGATCTTTTGGTACTAAACCCATATCGAATTTTCAGAATTTTTTCTTGTTCCTACTTTGTTACAGAAAAATCATTTCACTGAATACAGTTCTAGATTTATTTTGGTGTGTGGGTGTGTGTGTGTGTGTATGTGTGTGTGTGTGTGTGTGTTGAGAGTAAAAGGGTGGTTTTCTTCTCATTCTAGGGAAACCAACATTAAATTCTGTTTTAGAGTCTAATTGCCTTGTTGAAAGGTTTTCAGGCTAATTGCCATTCATTGAGAATAATTTGTCTTTCTACTTTTTAAACTCTGTTCTTTATGAATACCCCTCTTAGGTTTACTAAAATATATACAGCTTATTTTATTATTTTGTTTTCTTGTGACATGTTCCTTCATATCTCTGAATTGATTTAATTATTAAAAAGAACAACATTTCCAGTAATGCACCATGATGAAGTGGGGTTCATCCCAGGGATGCAAGGCTGGCTCAACATATGGAAATCGATGAACATAATTCATCACATCAATAGACTTAAAGATAAGAATCTGATGATTATATCAATAGATACAGAGAAAGCATTTGATAAAATATGGCACCTTTAATGTTCAAAACACTAGAAAAACTAGGGGTAGTAGGAACATACCTTAACATTGTAAAAGCAATCTATGCTAAACCCAAAGCCAAAATATTTTTAGCTAGAGAAAAATTCAAAGCATTTTAAAACTTGGGATGAGAAAGGGATACCCTCTGTCACAACTTATGTTCAACATAGTCCTTGAAATTCTAGCCAGAGCAATTAGACAGATGCAATAAATTAAAGGTGTATGAATAGGAAAAGAAGAATTCAAACTATGACTATTTTCCCACAACATGATGCTATATTTAGAGGATCCAAAAAATTCCACCAGAAAACTTCTAGAATAAAATCAATACCCATACAACAAATGCATTTCCATGTATCAGTGATGAATCCTCTGAAAGAGAAATTAGAAAAACTACCCCATCCACAATAGCTTCAAATAAATAAATAAATAAATAAAATACTTGGGAATCAATCCTCTACAATGAAAACTATAGAACACTAAAGAAAGAAATTGAAGAAGACCTTAGAATATGGAAAGATCTTTCATGCTCTTGGATAGGCAAAATTAATATTGGCAAAAAGTGCTATACAGATTTAATGCAATTCCAATTAAAATCCCAACATCATTCCTTATAGAAATAGAAAAAGGGATCATGAAATATATATGGGAAAAATAAGAGATTTAGAGTAGCCAAAGCAATCCGTAGCAAGAAGAGTGATGCAGGAGGCATCACAATACCAGACCTTAAACTGTATTACAAAGCTATAGTAACAAAAATGGCATGGTATTGGCACCAAAATAGACTTGTAGACTGATGGTACATAAGAGAAGACACAGAGACAAACCCTATAAATACAGTTATCTCATACTAGACAAAGGCACCAAAAACATACATTGGAAAAAAGATAGCCTCTTCAACAAATGTTGATGGGAAAACTGGAAATCCATATGCAGCAAAATGAAATTAAAACTCTATTTCTCACTATGCACAAAACTTAACCCAAAGCAGATCAAGGACCCCTGGGTCCAGAGACCCTGTGCCTAATAGAAGAAAAAGTAGGTCAAAGTATTCATCATGTTGGATTAGGCCCCGACCTTCTTAAAAATACTTCTAAATTGCAAGAAATAAAATCAAGAGTCAATAAATGCAATGGATTCAAACTACTAAGCTTTTTTTTTCAGAAAAAGAAACAATCAGTGAGGTGAAAAGAGAGCCTACAGAATGGGACCAAATTTTTACCACAGACATGTCATATAGAGTATTAATCTCCAGGATATATAAAGAACTCAAAAAACTTAATACCCAAAAAAACAATCAATAAATGAGCTAAGGAATTGAACAGACACTTCTCAGAAGAAGATATACAATCAATTTACAAATATATAAAAAAATGTTCAACATCTCTAGTAATTGGAGAAATGAAAATTAAAACTAAGATTTCATCTCACTCCAATCAGAATGGCAGTTATCAAGAATACAAACAACAAAAGTATTGGTGAGGATGTGGGGGGAAAGGCACACTCATACATAGCAAATTGGTGAAACCACTCTGGAAAGCAGTATGGAAATTCCTTGGAAAACTTAAAATGGAACAACCACTTGACCCAGCTACTCCATTCCTTGGTCTATCCCCAAAGGACTTTTAAAAAGCATACTACAGTGACACAGCCATGTCAATGTTTATAGCAGCACAATTCACAATAGCTAAACTGTGGAACCAACCTAGATGCCCTTCAACAGATGAATGGATAAAGAAACAGTGGTATATATACACAATGGAATATTATTCAACATTAAAAGAGAATAAAATGTGAAATTTTCTGGTAAATGGATGGAATTGGAGACTATCATACTAAGTGAAGTAAGCCAATTCCAAAAAATCAAAGGCCTAATGTTCTCTTTGATAAGTGGATGTTGATACATAACGGGGGTGGGTGGGTGGCATGGGATGAACAGAGGAACTTTGGATTGGACAAAGGGGAGGGGAGGGGGGATAGTGTGAGGGAAAAGACATCATTACATGTACATGTATCATTGCACAAATGGTGTGACTGTTCTTTGTGTACAACCAAGAAGTGAAATACTATGCTCCCTTTGTATAAAATGACTTGTAGTGCATTCTTCTTTCATGTATAACTAATGAGAAAAACAAAAACAAAAACGTCAGCCTTTTCAGTTTGATAGGCTGTGCTTTCATTGTACTTCAAAGGCACTTTACCCCCATATAAACAATTTAAATATAGACCACTTATACTGTTTATAATTATATTCATCATAATATCTGATTATTTGGGGTTCCATAGAAATGGCAATACATTCTCCTACCCCACACTCTTTTATCTGTCAGATGCCACCTCCTTGGAACAGATGGGATTCTACCATTTCTGTGTGCACCAAATTCTTAAATACCTGTAAATCTGGGCTTGAAGGGTTTTTCTGTATTGTTTTGTTTGGTTGGTTGGTTTTTGTTTGTTTGTTTTGTTTTATGTTCTCTGTTTTGGTTTGGTTATATCCTTGTTTTTCAAAAAACAAAAGGAGAAGGCCAATCTGCTCAAGTGTCAGGCCTGAGTTGACTGGGAATTTATAACCCTAGAAGCAATACCCAATCACTGATTTTAAGGATTTTTCTTTAAGTACCCCCCCCTTTTTTAATCTCTCACCAAGATTGATTTTCTAACAGGAGTTTATTCCATTTTCAAGGTTTTCCAGGGGATTAAGCTCCAGTCATCTCCTCTGTGAGCTAGCTATCCTCCACTTTCCCATGTGTCAGTATCCCTGATCACAAGTGGTTTTCTTCTAAGGAAAAGTCAGAAATGTAAATGAAAAAATAGGCATCTTTTCTAAAATGTTTTTTTAGATACCCAGCTTTCTTTATTCATCCAGATTCTGATTCCTGCTCTCTGCTGGGAATGATTAAAAATGTTGATTTTTTTTTTTTTAAATTAGGTTGCTGGGTGCCATTTGAAACTCCCTAGTAAACATCCTTTATGCAAAATAGCTAATTATTAAAGCCAAGGTAGCAAATAGATGATTCAAATGCCTTACAAAATCCCCAAATCTATTCTAACAATGAACCAAGAAGTAAGCTCCCTGCAGTGCATAAGGATCATTTACTAATTTGATTAGTGA
Source organism: Urocitellus parryii (assembly GCF_045843805.1). NCBI lineage: Eukaryota > Metazoa > Chordata > Mammalia > Rodentia > Sciuridae > Urocitellus > Urocitellus parryii. Next base: position 476,894 of record NW_027554208.1, read on the forward strand.
CAACTGGCAAGAAAGACATTATTTGATGGGAAACATTTGTTTATGTGATTGAAAGAAAATTTTGAAAGAAATAAAATAACCTGAATTTATTTTTTTAAAAAAGCTTTAAATAAAGCACTAGTGAAACCCACACTGTTTTCCCAGTCAAAATTTTCTAATCTTGTATTTTATGGTTATTTAAGCTTTCTTTTCTAAACATACATTTTCTAGAATGAAGATACTCTAACTTGATGATTCTAAGTAATTATTTATACTGGATACATAGACTTTTGATTATACTCTTTCACAAAATATTTCCTGCTGACTGGTGGATAAAGTAAAACCTTAATTGCAAAGTCATTCAGAACACAAACAAAATGAAATTCAACAAGAGAAACCTCTATAGCAGTATCTTATTTTTTAAAATGATAATGTGCGGGTGTAAAAATTTGTATGCATTCATTTTAGAAAATCATGAAAAGCATAGGGAATTAAATTTATCCACAATACTCCAAGATACTTTGCATTTAGATTTGTAGGTCTCCAGTTTTTACTCTAGTCTCATTAAATTGTAAATCTTTTCTCTCTTTCTCCATTTTTATTTGAAGACTGGTTCCTCATATAATCAAAATTTCTTTTATAACATAGCCTACTTAGCTATGCATTATTATTTCTAGTGAATATATTATAGTTTAAGGTATCTATTAAAATATAGGAAATATCTGTTTCCAAAATTTTACTTTTATAGAATTTATCATATTTTACTCATCACTCATAAAAAATGTCTTAAGTTAAAATATGAATATTTTATCACTTATTTGAATATTGGCTCAAAGTAAGTTAAAAGCAGTGTACGCACTTAAGAGGAAACTTTCCTCTGTTCTAGAATAACTGGTTTCATGATATTTGAATACAGATTAAACATGTAGAAAAATAATACAAATAAAATTTTATAATTGCTTTAATTTTCAAACCAAGTTGATTATTTTTGAATTTTAACATTTTTATTCACTGAAATTTTTTGGAGTTTGATAATAAATTCTCATTTATTTGACAAACTGCAAGCACTATTTATTTTAAAAGATTTAAATTTTAAAAGATTTCACCATTTTTATTCATAAATTCTACAAATGTTTCTTTTGAATAAGCTGCCATTTTAATTATGTTTATGTAAAAAATCATTTATGGTCACATTAATGTGGCCATGAGACCCACATGAATCCTAATATAGACTGTGAACAAGCTTATAGATATATCAAATATGCTGTAATTTTTAAAATAAGTTTTCATTCATATGTCCATGATCTTTGAGTACTTGTTCATTTGAAATAAAAATTTTTGATAAAGTATAAATATCATTTTCTGAAAGTGCTTTTAAAAGTATATTTTTACTTCTCTGTTCATTATCACTCTTTTCTCTAGATGTTATTAATCTTTTTCAATTAAAAAAATTTTAAAAATTCCAATCCTAGTCTAATTGATCATTCAACCTCCCTAAATCCAATGAATGAACTAATAAATTGTAAATTTTATATCATTCTCAAGAAATAATTCCAAAAAGAGTTTTTTTAAATATACAATTCCAATGTATACATAGGAAATTCAAGAATTAATAAGTAATTTCACCAAAGTTTCTGGACACAGTATTAAATTCTAAGTCATTCTAAGTCAGGAAAAAGGAAATAAAATGTTAAAGTATCATTTTTTAAAACCTTGAAAAATATTTCATATTGAACTAAAGACAATAAAATAATGTTCTCTTCTTGTTATGGATTGTGGTACATGGGCATATTCACTTAATAAAATATATATATTTATATAACATGTTCCTTAAAAATATTTTTTTACTCAACATTTTGTCTCCAAAGCTCAGCTAGAAGTGCAAATTATGAATACGATACTGATTGGCAAAACTCTGTTATAAACAAAAGTGGCATATTACCTACATCTGGTTATTATTTTACTCAGGGTAATGGAAGTCCATTAAAATGAAAATGTAAGACTAAGATTACTATAGATTCTGTTATAAGTGTCCTTCATTTTTTATCTTTACAGTGTCAAAACATATTCCAACCACTATATTTGCATTTTTCAAAAAATAAAATGAAATAATCGATGTAATAATGCATGTTTTTACTTAGATATTTTGAGTCACCTTGGTAATAATTATTTTGATCAGTCATACATTTTATCCATATAGCATTACTAAGACCTGAATAATTTATTTTGTAATGTGTCAGAGTTTAGATATCTATACAAGGAAGCTCTCTCTTTTGAATAATTTTATGCCATAAGCTTTTATTGTAAACAGAAAATTAAATATAAATAGGCATGTGCTCCTTGTTTTTTAGTTAATAGCTTCCCAGATTTGTTTTATAATTCCACAGTCATTTTTTTTCTTTGTATTTCCGAGACAGCTAATAGAGAGAAGACAAAGGTTTTGTTTGTTTGCCCTGCATAATTGCTTGCCAGCTGAAACTTAGTAATGCATCCTCTAATGTCTGTCACCCTGATAGGAGCTTTGAAAAACATCTTAGAATTGTAAAATGTACATATTTCAATACTAATGCTCTGAAAAATATATTTGAAGAAAACACTGAATTTGGATAGAAGTCAATAATGCATTTTAATAATATTCTAATCTCATTGATAATTCCAAGTTTGTAACCACAGTGGACTGTCACTTTACAACACCATATTAATTTATTTTCTTCTCTCTCCTCTTATGCCTCTATAGTAGAGAATATGCATATTCTTTATAGTAGATTATATGTAGTTGGGTACATGATCCAGGGTAATCATAACAAAATTACACAAACTAAGTGCCTTTAAATATTAGAAGTCTATTTTTTTCACGGTCCTAGATAGTAGAAATCAAAATCAGAGTATTGGTAGGGCCATGCTCCTTCTGAAACCTGTAGGAAAAAATCCTTCCTAGTCTTTTTCTATCTTCTAGAGAAAGAAATTGATCTTTGATGTTCCTTGGCTTATAGAATATAATTACAATGCTTGCCTCTGTCTCCATGTTCTCTTATATAAATGGCCTTCTTCTTTTAAGGACAGGAGTCATATTGGATTGGCAACCCACAATTGTCCAGTATGACCTTATCACAACTAATTATATCTGCAACATTATTTCCAAATAAGTTTACATTCTGAGGTACTGGAATTAAGAATTTAGAATAATATTTTGGGAAAAAAGCATAATTCAACCTACAAAAATAGTGCAATATATTTTAGATAAAAGATACAGATAATCAATAGAACATCAAAATTGAAAATGAGTTGCACTGCATTTCTAAAAAAAACCCAAAAAACTGGAATTCCCTTTGAAGCCTCCTCCTCTGCAGAATTGCAAATGTTAGAATCCCTCAGGACTCTGTCCTTAGGGTTTATTTAATTTTATTTATCCTCTTTCTCCAAGTAATCTTATCCCTAAATAGCTTCTCTTACAGTGACCTTTGTTCTGACCTTTTCCTGGGCTGTATGCCTGTTCAACTTCTTTCTCTTCTGTGACTAATATGTATTTCACACTCAAATGAATAAGACATTTCTTTATTCCATCATTTTCTGGATTAAAAAAACACAGAAAACCACCAAATACATGGGTTGCACATTTTTCTATATTTAGTAGACCTACCATTCCATCATTTTGCCCAAGAGAAAACTAGAGTTATCATTGCCTCAGGTCTTTTTTTCTACCTGCTTCAAATGCTTTGAAAGCCCTAGTGACACAAAAGAAAAATAAACATCCCCAAATTTATCAATCCTTACAGTTTACCCAGACATACATCTCTGTTTGATCTCTAAAAATACATTTCAAAATTTTCTCCTTATTTCTTCCCTTGTTCATTAGAGTATGGTCTCTCCAATTAGCCAGAGATATTTTATAGCACAAACAAAATCATATCACTCTATTGTTTGTTGTTCTATGATTTCTCACTCAAATTAGGGTAAAGTCAAATACCACAAGATTCTGCACAATCCTGGGAGATCTGGCTACTAGTTATTTCTGTCTCATCTCTAATTATTCCCACCCCAGTCCCCAGTGTTTGATGAATACTACCTTTGCGCTCCTTAGTTTCCCAGGAAGCTGGTAATTACAGTTTTCCTCAGAAACACTTTTGTTAATGATCATTCCCTTATTTGGTCCTTCTTGTACAGATATTACTTTAAATGTACACTTGAGAATCTTCCTGATTGGTTTGACTGTAGTCTCTACAAATCCCTAAAAAATGCACTTCTCTTTCCATTTCATTGTTTTCTTTTCTTTAAAATATTTATTATTATATCGCAAGAAATTATCTCATTTTTTTCTCTCTACTCTAATACATAAATGTTCTGAAGACATGGATTTATTTCATTAATTATTCTATCTCTATCAACTATACCATGACAATGGATCTAAATTTTGTGACTTCAAGAAATTTATTTCAACTTAAATTCTTTATTGAAAATTATTTTTGTAATTTATCTTTTATTTTGAAATTTTTGTTTTATTAAATGTGTATATCTGCTAAAAGAGTTTCTTTCCTGTTATAACAGCAATCATTTAAAATTACATTCATGTTTTTGAGTCCATGCAAAGCTTTGGCTTGGCTTTGTTCTTCTTTGTTTTGTGTCATCTTTAACAAGTCACTAGACTGCTCTGGGCCTTAAAAATTATGAAATTGTTTTTAGAATTAAATAAGCTAATGTCCATGTAGTTTTTTTGCTAGGTGTTTGAAAGTGCTATAACAGGCTGGATGATCATTTTTACTTTTCAGAATAAAAAAGCATTAATTTATGTGGCACTTTAAAAATAAAATTTGAAGACCCTGTTGTATGAATTCAGAATTGAGACTTCTCACTTTCTCATCTCTTCTCTTCTAAATAAACTCAGTATAAAAAAAGTTTTCTGTGAACTAGATAAGTGTCACTTGATGTGACAAAATAAACAACACTAACAGAAGTGATGTCCACCAAAAAAGGAGACTGTGAGTCATCCATTTGAAGACAAGAAAATTGGGGCATGCAAACTGATAAATAGTAATGCTTATAAATCAGAAGAGGGAAGAAAAAGCCAGTGCTCATGACAAAACTATTTACTGCTATAAAACCCATAACCTTTCTAAATCCATAAAACTATTGATGTGAGGGAAGTTTTTTTTTTCTCTTCTTGTGGTTTAATATCTTTGGCCATCAGCTATTGGACTAATATACAGTCTAGTTTTTACGTTTTCAGCTACGTCTACCAGGAACTCTCACATACACACTGATTCTAAAACTAATTAAGAATCTGAAAATTTGATACTTATATATGAGTTTTTTAAATGGAAAGCTGTGGAATAGAGGCTGTGAATGACTGGGGACAACCAGTAAATCAGAAAGAGCTTTCCTTCAGGGAAAGTTTTATGTTCATAGTAATAAAACTTACTAAAAATCTTCTCAGCAAAACAAACAACCAATGAGGTGAAAGAAGAGCCTACATTTTGGGAGCAAATTTTTGTCACATGCATGTCAGATAGAGCACTAATCTCCAGGATATATAAAGACCTCAAAAAAATCACCAAAAACAAACAAACAAACAAAAACAAACAACCCAATCAATAAGTGGGCTAAAGAGCTGAGCAGACACTTCTAAGAAGATACACAATAGATCAACAAATATATGAAAAAATATTCAAAATCTCTAGTACTTGGAGAAATGCAAATCAAAACTAAGATTTCATCTCACTCCAGTCAGAATGGCAGTTATCAAGAATACAAACAACAATAAATATTGGTGAGGATGTGGGGGAAAAGTCACAGACTCCAAATTGGTGCAACCACTCTGGAATTCAGTATGGAGATTCTTTAGAAAACTTGATATGGAACCACCATTTGTCCCAACTACCCCACTCCACAGTTTATACCCAAAGGACTTAAAAATAGCATAGTATAGTAATGCAGCCACATTAGTGTTTAGAGCACCTCAACTCATAAAAGCTAAACTATTAAACCAACCTAGATGCCCTTCAATAGATGAAGAGATAAAGAAACTGTGGTCTATATAGACAATGGAATATTATTCATCATTAGAAGGGAATGAAATCATAGTATTTGAAGGCAAATGGATGGATTTGGAGGATACCGTGCTAAGCGAAGTAAGCCAATCCCAAAACACCAAAGGCCAAATGTTCTCTCTGATAAGTGGATGCTAATCCATAATGGGGGGGGTCATGGGAAAAATAGAGAAACTGTGATTGGGAAAAGGGGAGGGAGTGGTAGAGAGGGGCCATAGCAGCAAAAAAGATGGTGGAATATGAGATGGACATCATGTATGACTGCACATATGGTGTAATGGTACATTGTGTACAATCAGAAAAATGAAAAGTTGTGCTGCAATTGTGTACAATGAATCAAAATATGTTCTGCTCTCATATATACTTAATTAGGATATTTAAACAAATTAAATAATTAAGAAACAACTTACTGAAGTTTCTTGCTTCAAACTATGAGGACCATAGAGGGAGAGGAAAAAGAAGAAAGAGAAAGTGAAAGAAATCATAAAAGAGTGGAAGAGACGAAAAACATGTATAACACTGTGTCATATATGTTACCTCCAACCTATTGTAATATGTTGTCAACAACTGGAAAACTGATTTACACTTTTCAAAATTCATACACTCCACTCACTCCCCAATGAGATTAAGAGAAAAGCTAAAAAATGTTACTATTATTCTAATAAAAAAATTTCCCTAAGAACACATGAGAGAATTTAGATAGAGTTTTCACTGAAGATATATCATCAAATCTGTTTTGGAGACAATTTTAAGGATTGTCTTATTTTTATCAAAGGAGAATGAAAAAAAAAAAACCAAAAATACCAGCTACACCTACATCTGTCATAATAATTTAGAATACACCAATTATCTTCTACAATTAACAATTCTTTAATCAGCTGTAGCAAAGTTAGATGTAAACGAAGAAACAAAATAATTGCATTACATTTCTACATAACCTTTGACATAAAAGAAGTGGTCAAGTTATAGAATGGTTTATTGTTAATAAGGAAATTTGAAAATATATCTGTGTCTCTACACAATATAATTTATATATATAAATGTTAATTTTATAATTTATTACCCTTTATAGTTTATAAAGCTTAACTTTTTCATATACTTGTCTCACATAATCCAAAAAATAAGTATATTTCAATATTACTATTTAAAGATAAGGATATCAGATCTTTATGAGTTGATGTAACTTGCCTAAATTTAAATAAAAAGAATGTTCTGGAACATGACCCCAAACTTTTTGTTTTTCCTCATTGACTCAATTTTGTGAGTGTGTGTGTGTGTGTGTGTGTGTGTGTGCACCTGTGTGCACCTGTTTTGGTAGGTATAAAAAAGAGAAATGGATTTTGTCAAACTTAGGAAATTTTAAATGACCCATGGTCATCATAGTTCTGATGAGGACAAGTAGGAGAGTATGGCTAAAATATAATGTGAATAAATCAAAGTGGATGAGTCCAGGGTGGATCTATTTTCAGGTAAGAAGCCTATAATGATGTTGTCCATCCTAACTACCTGGAGGAAAATGTCATCTGTGAATAGCAAGGTCAGTCAGAAAATATACAGAAGATGAGAATAACTATGATCTTTGGAGAACAAAGTGCATATATTAAGAATGAACCTATCTAACAGATCAAATAGAAAGAAATCATAACTGGAGAAGTGTGCAAGCATTGTCTTGCACAGAATAATCTCAAGGCACCTTAGGTAATACCTAGTACATAATTCTAGAATTGTGAGCAGGCTATCATGGACTTCCCAGCTCTGCAGATCTTCCAGCTTAACAGAAACTTATGAAGATGCATCTTTTAATAAAATAATATTGACCTTCTGTACCACTGTTAATAATCACTGATTACACAACAATATAGAAGATAGGCTGCTTCTGCTCTCATAAAGCTCATATTCTAAGGAACAAAAAAGTAAGATTCATGCATATGTAACCAGAAAAATTTTGACCATGATATCTGAGTGTAAAGAAGTTAACAAATAATATTTACTTCTGCATTTTGCTATTATTTTTGTTGAATAAGTTATATCTGGTTAACTTAATGTTGGATGTTTGGGGTTTCAGATCAAGCAATAATAAGCACATAACTAATAAAAGTTTAAGTTGTTTCAATTAATGAGATACTTATATGTAGATAGTTTTAGGATTTGTGTAGAAGTTACTGACATGAGAATGAATAGCTTCTATGATTCTGCAATCCTCATCACGTTGGCCCTTTGTACCAGTACTCAGTATTTGTGTTTCCAGATCACTCCATCTCATATCCTCCTACAATCTCACCTTAAGAAAGGAAATACAGGGCAGAAAAACAAGAAGTTCTCTCCATGTGCCTTCAATGGAGCAACAAAATTGTTTCCAGAACCTGTAGTTGAATTCTCCTGATGTGTGTATAGATAGAACAGAGGCATGTGGCTACTTCACAATTCAGGGAACTGAGATGTTAGCATCTGACATTGAATCCTTTATAGTTAGAGAAAAGCAAAAACCAAGAGTTTAGAAATATCTGTTATATGATAATCATATTAACAATTACAGCAATCCACAAATATTCAGATTCTCCTCCTTCCTGGATCTCAGTAGTTCTAGTATTTACTTGTCCCCTTAAAGTTAGGCAACACAACTTAACTTTGTCAAGTGATGTGTAGGTTATGAATATGTGTGTGGTCTGTGGATTGAAATAGTAAGAGTCGAGAAGAAAGCCATGTCCTTTTCTACTATCTTTACACCTGCTCCAATGTCCCAATTGCAATTGAAATTGAGAAGTATTTGAGATCTCAAAGTTTTTTGTTATTGCATCATAATCTCACATAACATGACTACATCAGAACTTTTTATAACTGCAAAAATAAGCAAAAATATGTGGCATTGCTTAAGCAACAGGCAGTGGGTACTGCTTACTGTTAGAGGTTACTTTCATAAGTCTTATTTCATAGCCAATTTTTGGTGAAATTGAGTTGCCTATAGTAACTCAGAAGGCAGGTCATATAGTAATGAGAATGTAGCTTCAGATGAACAAGTTGGAAAAACAAATAAGAGCAGTTGTGTATGGGTTCCTATTGGCTGGTTTGGGTGAGCTATTTTAAGAAGAAGACCAGTTAAAGAAATGATAGGCTAAAAAGCACAAATAAAATGACATTGAATCCAAAAATTAAGGTCTCATAATGTTAGAAAAGTTGCACACAATTCAAAACCAAACAATGGAAAATAAATTTGAGCAAACTTTTGAAAACAAAGGCTAATTTGAAATTAGTCAGGTATTCAAAAATAATATATATAAATAAATAAATAAATAAAATCAGCCATATGACAAGTATGATATTAAGCCAATAGGTGTCACATTCCTGGTTAAAAAGTCTGAATAGATTAAAAGAGTGACACATAAAATAAATCCAGACTTAGATAAAAGTATATTTTACTCAAAGAGACTATTATAATAGGGAAAACCCTCTGATCTCAGAAATCTGCTTGAGTCTCAAAATGAAATCAAATAAAAAAGGGCTTTTTTAAAAAATAAAAATAATAACCAGTGCTACCAGATACTTTTAAGGAAAAATTGGGCAACCAAGCAGAAATGAGCAGACAGCTTGGTCTGAGTGATCTGCCACTAAATGTGTTGCCAGGTAGTCAGCTAATCCTCAGGGTAAGCTGTTAAGAAGAGCATATTGAGCATTTTAGTGCTTGCTTAGGGTTTGTGGCAACCTTCAATTCAGAAAACTATGGACAGAGAGAAGCCTGACTTAAGCATGGGCAAGACAAGTCAAAGGCTAAGAAATGGGTTACTGAGAACATTTGGCCAGGATCCTCTCTGTCATTTAAGACAGATGGCATCTGTTCTTAAACACAGAACTTCTTAGGAATGTAGTAACAAGAATAACCATGACATATTAAATAAAGAAGTTAAGCTAAGATTTGAGGTTTAAATGGAGCCAGTTAAAAATAATTCCAGGACATTGGAAATATCCTTAAAAGGTGGAGTGAGGTTCTGGTATATGGTTGGAATAGTTTTGATGACAGCATAAGTTTTAGAGAGTTTTAAGAGAATACATAGACAATAGTCCCCTCTGACCATTAAATAGTGCTCCCTTAAGAAATTAAAGACATGTCCAAAGTCAAATAATTATATATAGGAATTTCTGGGGGAAAAATTATAATATATATATATATATATATTTTTTTTTTTTTGCCAGAACCCCCCACTCCCTTTCTCTTTGTGTATGTGTGAGTTGGCGTGTAATTTTAGTATTGAAGAAAATTGATGGCAACCATATGATACACACACACACACACACACACACACACACACACACGTATATATCAGTATAAGACAGAAAGAATATATGATGTCTGAGATTTATGAGAGCTGAATAGAACCTAATTCCCAGTGAAGTAAAAGTTTTGTTGGATATGATTTCCTTTTATGTCTCACAGTTACAGTTTTATGATGGTTCTAGTATAAGAAGACACCTCTTGTTTCATATGAGAATGAAATTTTCCCATCAACATTGGCCTGGGAGTGGATTTAGTTTCTGCTTCAAGATGAGTTGTCATGTTGAGTGATCTTGTAAATGTCAGACACTACATTTTGGATGAGGAAAATAATAGGCCATCTAGATGTCTCCAAAATACATGTGGAAATATAGAACATGCTACTTGCTTCCAATCGGCTCTTCAATTTTAGGGGCTTTAAATCGTGAGACTTTAAGCTCTTCAATTAGTGGAATTCTTGGTAAGTTGGAGTAGATTTACTGTCTTTTCTGGTTCTGGTTATGCTGTTACAGATTTAGGAACCAACCTCAAAATTTAGACATGTCCTACAGTTGACTTCATTTGCCTGGGAGGTTTTGTCATCCACATGTGCTTCCACGTTAAATATGTTTAACCCCCTTGACAATAGCAAAGCTTCTAAGAGATTAGACTATGTTTTCCATTTTTAATTGGTGGTGGTGGCCCCCAATTTCCTTCAGTCTAAAACCACGAATTTTCCCCCAGACACATCTACTCTCTGTGTGGATGTTTGACTCTTTGTAAAGAGCAGGCCTTTGTGAGAGTCCAAACTTTTGCGATCTGAGCTGACTTTCTAAAAGGTAAAGGTCTATACTCTACAAAGTTTTGAAAATTGTAATGGCATATCATGCCTGGAATTTTTTTCTGAGATGCAGCAATAGGAACTATTAATAAAGAGAGTGAGTGAGGTCAGAGAGGATTGAAGCTTGAGTGCTGTAATGCAATCATGAAATTGTCCTTCAATTGGAATAGGGAGGACAGTGGCAGGATTGTGATTCTGGCAGCACTTTGTGAAGGTAGGAGGAGAGTGCAGAAAAAAATAATAAGATATGGGACTAGTTCTTTATATATCCCAGAGAAAAATGCTCTAGCTGAGGTGCAGGTGGCCAGATTTTCTTCCATTGTGTAGGCTCTCTGTTCACGTTCATTATTATTTCCTTTGTAGTGAAAAAGTTTTTTAGATTGATTTCATACCATTTGTTGATTCTTGATTTTACTTCTTTTACTTTAGAAGTCTTGTTGAGGAAGTCAGTTCCTAGGCCAACATGATAGAGATTTGGGCCTACATTTTCTTCTATTAGGCACAGGGTCTCTGGTCTAATGCCTAAGTCATTGATCCACTTTGTGTTGACTTATGCAGGGTGAGAGATAGTCATTTAATTTCATTTTGCTACACATGGATTTCCAATTTTCACAGTACAATTTGTTGAAGAGGCTGTCTTTTCTCTAATATATGTTTTTGGTACCTTTATCTAGTATAACTGTATTTATGGTGTTTGTCTCTGTGTTTTCTGTTCTGTACCATTGTTGTGCGTGACTATTTTGGTGCCTGTACGATGCCATTTTTGCTACCATTGCTCTGTAGTGTAGTTTAAAGTCTGGTATTGTGATGCCTCCTGCTTCACTCTTTTTGCTATGGATTGCTTTGACTATTCTAGGTCTCTTATTTTTCCAAATGAATTTCATGACTCCTTTTTCTATTTCTATGAAGAATGTCTTTGGGATTTTTAATAGCAACTGCATTAAATATGTATAGTGTTTTTGGTAGTATGGCCATTTTGACAATGTTAATTCTTCCTATCCAAGAAAATGGGAGATCTTTGCATCTTCTAAGGTCTTCTTCAAGTTCTTTAGCATTCTGTAGTTTTCATTTAAAGTTCTTTTACCTCTTTTGTAAAGTTGATTCCCAAGTATTTTATTTTCTTTTGAGGTTACTGTGAATGGGATTGCTTTCCTATAGTACCATTTGATTCATCATTGATATATAGGATCACAGTTGATTTATGTATGTTAATTTTATATCCACAATTCAATTAACAATGAGCAAAGGAACTGAACACGTCTTTACATAACAAGAAATACAATTAGTCAAAAAGTATATGAAAACCTGTTCAACATCTCTAAGCAGTTAGAGAAATGCAAATTAAAACTATACTGAGATTTCATCTCACCTCAGTCAGAATGGTGATTATAAAGACTACAAGCAACAATAAATGTTGGCAAGGATGTAGGGGAAAAGGTATACTCATACATTGTTGTGGAACTGCAAATTGGTGCAGTCACTCTGGAGAGCAGTATGGAGAATCCTCAGAAAATGTGAAATGGAGCCACCATTGGCTCAGTTATCCCACTCCTTGTTTTATACCCAAAAGATTCAAAATCATCGTGCCATAGTGATGCAGCCATATCAGTGTTTATAGCAGCTCAATTCACAATAGCTAAACTATGGAACCAGGCTTGATGCCCTTCAACAAATGAATGGACCTAGAAAATGTAGTAATCATAAATAATGAAATACTACTCAGTCATAAGGAGAAATTAAATTATGACATTTGTTAGTAAATGGATGGGACTGGAAAATTTTATGCTAAGTGAAGTAAGGGAAACAAAAAAAGCCAAAGGCCAAATATTTTCTCTGATATGCAGATGCTAACTCACAATAAGTGTGGGGTGGTTTGGGGAAGAATAGAAGTGCTTTGGATTATACAAAGGTGAATGAAGGGAAGGGAGAGGGAATTTGAACAGGAAAGATAGTAAAATGAATTGGACCTTACTTTCCTATGTGTATACATGAATACATGACCAATGTAATTCCATGCCATGTTCAACCAAAATAATGGGAAGTTAAACTCCATATATGTATAATATGTCAAAATGCATCCTATTGTTATTTATAACTAATAATAATAAGAAGAACAACAACAACAAAAAGAGATGGAATTAAAAATGCTGACTCTTTTTTCATTAGAAGAGTCAGAACTGCATGAGATAAATATAGGTTCAAGGTAGGACCTAACACCACATCAGATCTGCCTCAAACCAATATTGTAGGTGCTCCTACTGCTTGTTAATAGGGGACAGCTTAAACTTTAATATGTAGTATGAGACTAAAGTACCCCATTGCCTCTGATTTTCACTGTTTTGGAGATAAGATGCCTAAGTTATATTCTTCTATTTCATGAACAAATGGGATGGAGAAGGAAAAGTAAGAAGTGTCTAAAGTGGGAAAAAATGGAATCTCTTAGGGGTTGCAAATACTGTTACAGAAGCAGTCCCATGTAGAGGTTCAGGTAGTCTCTTTAGTAACATCATGTGAAGGGAAGTTATCACACATAAGAATTCACTTTCTACAATAGCTACACATCCCAGAAAGTCCCAAACTATCTCTTGGTTTCCTGGCAGGAGATAGGAATGTTTTGGATAAAATTTGGGGATAAGTTTTTTCATCAGAGGAAATATTATGGCTTAAATATTTCACTTGAGTTCAAGAGAACAAAGCTTTATCTCTTGAGAATAAGAGTCTCAGCCAAGACTTTTAAAATATCTGGGTATCTTTTAGAGAAATACTGAATATCACAAACCAAAGAAAGAAGACCTCTATATATTGTATGTATTGAGGGCTAGATTGCAAAGGAAGATCAAAGTTTTTAGGTATATATCTAGTATTTGGATAGAATAAGTTGGGGCTTCTTTGGGACATAATAATCCAAGCATATGAATAATTTAGTAAAGTTGGATAAGTCCTAGGAGTTAGGCCCATTTAGGCTATATTAGAGAGTCAGAACACAAGTTACAACAGTAAAATGAGTGGTGTTTGAGGGTTTGGAAGGAAGGGTGGTATTGGGGTTTGGGATCAAAAAGAATCTAGGAATTATATAGTAATTTATGGATTGTAAGTTCTGGGCTAGCCCACGACCCATGCTGGCTTCATGAAAGAAGGTTTGAATTGTGAGAAACCAATAGGGAGTTAAAGAGACAAGACTCTGATTACCTTTAAATCCAGCTCCACGACAGCTCTTCCCAGCTCCAGCCTCAAGCCACCGAATGTGGTAGTGAGGTTTACTGAAGAGGCTATGGAGAGATAGAACACTCCAGGGAGTGGACTTTTATTGGGGAACAAAAAATCTGGGGAAAATCCCATCCAATGAAGATTAAGGGGGGCAGCATCCCAAGGTTAGGGGCTACAATTGGGTCTTCAGGGCAGTGGCCAGACACGCCTCTGCACAGACAAGCCCTGGGACCTGCAGAAGGGTGGGGAAATCTCTGACACAGCTGTGTCTAAGCACCTCTCACCCAGCCAGAGAAGTAACTCAAATCACGTGCGAGGATGGCCTCCCACATTCTGGATTAATTAGTAACTCTTTGTGGACTTTTTGTTTTCTCGTTTGTAGGAAAATTGGGTTGTTTAGGGGTGGGGATGAGAGATAAAATTAATGAGTCCTCTGACAAGGAGTCCTTTAATAATAGGTTTGAGAACTTCCTCTTCCATTGGTTCAAGCTTTTGAAACAATTAAGAGGGCAAACTGGAGTTTATCTTCATATCAAGGGTACTCTATTTCATATTAGGTCTTACATCTATCTGTCCCATAGCCCAAAGTGAGCAAGGAATGTGATGAAAGATTTTTTAAATTTATTTATTTATTCTAATTTGTTCCACATGACAGCAGAATTCATTTCAATTCATAGTACATATATGGAGCAAAATTTTTCATTTCTATGGTTGTATACAAGGTAGAGTGACACCATTCATGTCTTCATACATATACCTAGGGTAATGATGTTCATCTCATTCCACCATCTTTTCTACCCCCATGACCCCTGCCTTCCTCTCCCTCCCTTTTTCCCTATCCAAAGTTCCTCCATTCCTCCCATACTTCCCCCAACCCCCATATGAATCAGCCTCCACTTATCAGGGAAAATATCAGGCCATTTGTTTTTGAGATTGGCTTGCTTCACTTAGCATGATATTCTCCAACTCCATCAATTTACCTGAAAATGCCATGATTTTATTCTCTTTTAATGCTGAATAATATTTCATTGGATATATATATATATATATATATATATATATATATATATATATATCACCATTTCTTTATCCATTCATCTATTGAAGGGCATCTAAGTTGGTTCCACAGTTAAACTATTAGAAATTTTGCTACTATAAACATTGATATGGCTGTGTCAATATAGTATGTTGTTTTTAAGTCCTTTGGGTATAAACCAAGGAGTGGGATAGCTGGGTCAAATGGTGGTTCCATTCCACTTTTTCTAAGAAATCTCCATAATGTTTTCCAGAGTGGTTGCCCAAATTTGCATTCCCACCAGCAATGTATGAGTGTTCCTTTCCCCCCACATCCTCACTAAAACTAATTGTTGCTTGTATTTTTAATAAATGCCATTCTGACTG
Source organism: Urocitellus parryii (assembly GCF_045843805.1). Classification (NCBI taxonomy): domain Eukaryota; kingdom Metazoa; phylum Chordata; class Mammalia; order Rodentia; family Sciuridae; genus Urocitellus; species Urocitellus parryii. The sequence continues at coordinate 492,612 of NW_027554208.1, forward strand.
GGGTGAGATGAAATCTTAGAGTAGTTTTGATTTGCATTCCTCTAATTGCTAGAAATGTTGACCATTTTTTATTATATTTGTTGATCAATTGCATTTCTTCTTCTGAGAAGTGTCTTTTCAATTCCTTGGCCCATTTATTGATTGGGTCATTTAATTTTTTGGTGTTAAGTTTTTTGAGTTCTTTATATATCCTGGAGATTAGTGCTGTATCTGATGTGCATGCGGGAAAGATTTTCTCCCATTCTATAGGCTCCCTTTGCACATTATTTATTGTTTCTTTTGCTGAGAAGAAGTTTTTTAGTTTGAATTCATCCCATCTATTGATCTTTGATTTTATTTCTTGTGCTTTAAAGTCATGTTAAGGAAGCCAGTTCCTAAGCAGATATGATGAAAATTTAGGCCTACATTTTATTTTATTAGGTACATAATCCCTGATCTAATTCCTAGGTTCTTGATCTAATTTGAGTTGAATTTTGTGCATGGTGATAGAGAGATTTAATTTTATTTTGCTGCACATGGATTTTAAGGTTTTTTTTTAAAATCAACATTTGTTGAAGAGGCTATCTTTTCTCCAAAATATGTTTTTGGTGTCTTTGTCTAGTATGAGATAACTGTATTTATGTGGGTTTGTCTCTGTGTCCTCTATTCTGTTCCATTGATTCACAAGTCTATTTTGGTGCCAATACCATGCAGTTTTTGTTACTAGTTCTCTATAGTATAGTTTAAAGTCTGGTATTGTGATGCTACCCGCTTCACTCTTCTTGATGAGGATTGCTTTATCTATTCTGCATCTCTTATTTTTTCCAGATGAATTTCATGATTGCTTTTTCTATTTCTATGAGGAATGTCATTGGAATTTTGATTAGAATTGCGTTAAATTTGTATAGTGCTTTTGGTAGCATAATCGTTTTGACAATATTAATTCTGCCTATTCAAGAACAAGGAAGATAATTCCATCTTCTAAGGTCTTCTTTAATTTTTTTTTTTTAGTGTTCTGTAATTTTCACTGAGGCTATTGTATAGGGTAGTTTTCCTAGTTTATTTCAGAGAATCTGTCACTGATGTACAGAAATGCATTGGGGTTATTGGTGTTGATTTTATATCCTGCTACTTTGCTGAATTCATTTAGTAGTTCTAAAAGTTTTCTGGTGGAATTTTTCAGATCAAAGTATAGAATCATGTTGCCAGCAAATAGTGATAGTTATAGTTCTTCTTTTCCTATCTATATCCCTTTAATTTCTTTTGTCTAATTGCTCTGGCTACAGTTTCAAGAACTATGTTAAATAGAAGTGGTGAAAGACGAGATCCCTGTCTTGTTGGTGTAGATCAATTTTTCTCCATTTAGAATGATGTTGGCCTTGGGCTCAGCATAAATAGCTTTTATAATGTTGAGCTACGTTCCTAATATCTCTAGTTTTTCTGGTGTTTTGAACATGAAGGAGTGCTGTATTTTGTCAAATATTTTTTTCTCCATTTACTGAGATGATCATATGATTCTTTAAGTCCATTGATGTTATGAATTACGTTTATTGATTTCTGTATGTTGAAACAAACTTGCATCCCTGGATGAGCCCCACTTGATTGTGGTGCACTATCTTTTTTAATATGTTTTATATGTGATTTGCCAGGACTTATTGAGAATTTCTGCATCAATGTTCACTACAGATATTGGTCTGAAGATTTCTTTCCTTGATATACTGTTGTCTGGTTTGGAATCTGGGTGATATTGGCCTCATAGAATGATTTTGGAAGTGTTCCCTCATTTTCTATTTCATGGAATATTTTGATGAGTATTGGCATTAGTTCTTCTTTGAAGGTCTTGTAGAACTCAGTTGTGAATCCATCTCATTGTTGGCTTTTCTTGGTTGATAGGCTTTTGATGGTGTCTTCTTTCATTACTTGAAATTGATCTGTTTAACTTGTGTATATCATGATGATTCAGTTTGGATGAATTATATGACTATAGAAATTTGTCAATGTCTTCCATATTTTCTATTTTATTGGAGTACAAAATTTTCAAAATAGTTTCTAATTATCTTCTGTATTTCTGCAGTGTCTCTATATTTCCTCTTTCATAATATTTCCTTTTTCATCATGGATTTTAGTAATTTTAGTTTTCTCTCTCCTTCTCTTTGTTATTGTGGCTAAGGGTTTATCAATTTTATGTATTTTTTCAAAGAACCATCTTTTCTTTTTGTCATTTTTTAATTGTTTCTTTTGTTTCAACTTCAGTGATTTCAGCTCTCACTTTAATTATTTCCTGTCTTCTACTATGTTTGGTGCTGATATGTTCTTCTCTTTCTAGGGCTTTGAGTTAATGTTAGGTCATTTATTTGTTGACTTTTTTTCTTTTCAGGAATTAACTCTATGCAATGAACTTTCCTCTTAGTACTGTCTTCATAGTGTCCCAGAGATTTTGATATGTTGTATCTGTGTTCTCATTTACCTCTAAGAATTTTTTAAATTTCTCTTTGATGTCTTCTGAAATCCATTGTTCATTCAATAGCAATAATATGCTATAATATATGGTCTATTTTTTGAGAAGAATCCATGTGCTGCTGAAAAGAAAGTATATTTACATGCTGATGGATGAAATATTCTATATATGTATGTTAATTCTAAATTATTAATTGTATTATTGAGTTCTGTAGTTTTTTTGTTTAGTTTTGATTTGGAAAATCTATTCAGTAGTGAAAGATGTGTTTCAAAGTCATGCAGTATTATTGTGTTGTGGTCTATTTGACTTTTGAAATTGAGAAGAGTTTGTTTGATGAACATAGATGCACTATTATTTGTGGCATATATATTTGAAGTTGTTATGTCTTGTTAATGTATGGCTGCCTTAAGCAGTATGAAATATCCCTTTTGGTTAACTTTGGCTTGAAGTATACTTTATTTAATATGAGGATGGAAACCTGTGCTTGTTTCTGCAGTTCATGTGAGTGGTATGTCTTTTCCTATGAAAGGAGTCTCTGGAAGGCAGAATATTGTTGGGTTTGTTCTTCTTGTTGTTGTTGTTGTTATCCTATATGTCTTTTGATTTATGAGTTTAGGCCATTAACATTCAGGATTATTATTGAGACATCATTTGTATTCCCAGTCATTTTTGTTTATTTTATTTTTTATTTTTTTTAAAGAGAGAGTGAGAGACAGAGATAGAGATAGAGAGACAGAATTTTTTTTTAATCTTTATTTTTTAGTTTTCGGCGGGCACAACATCTTTGTTTGTATGTGGAACCCAGGCCGCACGCATGCCAGGCAAGCGCACTACCATTTGAGCCACATCCCCAGCCCCATTTTTGTTTATTTTTTATTTTTAACTTGACTTGGTTTCTTCTTTGATTTGTTTTTCCTTTAGTGTAATACATACCTTTGCTGATTTTCATTTTTGTTTTTCATCACCTCCTCATGGAATATTCTGCTGAGGATATTCTCTAGTGCATGCTTTTTTAGTTGTTAATCATTTTAATTTTTATCATGGAAGGTTTTTATTTCATTAACAAATCTAAAACTTAATTTTGCTGGATATAAGATTATTGGTTGGCATCCATTTTTTTTTCAGATATTGCTATATGCTATTCCAGGCTTTTCTAGCTTTGAGGGACTGGGTTGAGAAATCTGCAGAGATCCTAATTGGTTTTCCCTATATATAATCTGATTCCATTCTATGGTGGCTTTTAAAATTCTCTCCTTATTTTCTATGTTAGGCATTTTCATTATAATATGCCTTGGTGTAGATCTGTTGTGATTTCATGCATTTGGTGTCTTGTAAGCCTCTTGTATTTGATTTTCCAATTTATTTTTCATGTATGAAAAACTTTCTTATATTATTTTATTGTTCATTCCTTTGGTTCGTAACTGTATGCCTTCCTCTATCCCAATAATTCTTAAATTTGGTCTTTTCATGTTAGCCCATAATTTTTGAATATTATGCTCATGGTTTCTTACAACTTCATTGTGTGGTCAACTTTATTTTCAAGATTATATATTTAGTCTTCATTGTCTGAAATTCTGTCTTCCAAGTGATCTAATCTCTTGGTGATGCTTTCTGTTGAGTTTTTAATTTAGTTTATTGTTTCCTTCACTTCACAGATTTCTGTTTGTTTATTTGGTTTTCAGAATCTCTATCTCCTTATTGAAGTAATCATCTGCTTCTTATATTTGTTTATGTAGCTCTTTATTGAAATGATCTTTTGCTGCCTGTGTTTGTTCTCTGATATCATTCTTTAAATCACAGAACATTTGAACTATGTAAATCCTGAACTCGTTCTCTGACATTTCTTCTGCTTTGTTGGCCATGGATTCTAATAATATAGTACCTTGGTTCATTTGGGTAATTTCTTGCTTTTTTTTCCCCATGGTGTTCATGTGTCTTCTCTTCTAGCACTTTGGATCTGAGGTGTTACAGTTTTTACCCTATAAGACTATAGTCTTTGCAGAGTTCCAATAACTCTCCTTTAAGGGGGAGATGGATATCAATAGATTCCAATAAAAACAATATATAACTATAAATCAAATAGCTCCTATTAAGATGTTTACAGTTTTGTCACATTATAAGAAATGGTGAGTTCAATTATTATCTACAATATAAAGAGTAGGTTTGCAAAGGGTCTACTATTTCTGATGGTGGACAAAGAGAAAATTTGGGGTGGAGTGAAGGATATGTAAAGAAGGTAGGAGGTGAGGATATAGAATTATTTGATCTTAGAAAGTGTGAAAGAGGAATAAAAAGAAATTGGCTAGTGGCCAGAGAAAAGAGAGAAAGAGATTTGAGGGAGACAAGTAATGGGAAAATAATAGAATACAACAAACAAACAAACATAAAAATTAAGAAAAATTAAAAATGTTAAAGTAGAAGATGAAAGGATATATAAAACAACTGTAATATACTATTCAGACATCCCAGTCCTCAGTAGCCTAATGCATGAAAAGTACTAAGTTTCATAAATGTTGAGGACGTGAGGGTAGAAAAAGAGAGAGAAAAGAAAATATATCTTGAAGGAAAATTAAAGGATTGTTTCTGTTGGAGTTTGGTATCTTTTCTGTTTCTCTTCTCCTCTAGTAGGTGGGGTTGTCTATTGTTTGCTGGTATCTCCACCCTCAGGGTGGTGAAGGTTATTAGGGTGGGAGGGTTGGTTTGGGGGCAGAGCTCTTGGAAGTTGAGTTGTAGTTCCCTGATGAAAGACTGTACCCCAAGGATCTCCCATGGGGCCTGCTCCTGTGATGTGGGTGCCTGGTCTTATTTCCTTATATTACCTGTAGAGTTCACAATTCCCGGTATCTAATTTAGTCTCTAAACTGTATCTCACTTAACTCTTCTCTTCCTACTTCCCAGTCTGGGACCTCTCTCTCCAGAGGACATGTGGGCTGTGCTCTGGGGCCTGGCACCTGTTGTGAAGAACTGTTTTATATTGAGCAGATCAGGACCCGGCTTTGTGAGCTACATAGCTGTGCCAGGTTAGTGGCTGCAGGGGAGAGGGGGATGTTGGGGGACTATAGGTACCTTCATATTGCTTCTAAGCCCCTGCTGGTGTCCCCAGGCTGGAAGGGAGTTGCCCCAACTAAAGAGGGTAATGGTGTTAGAAAGGATAACCCAAATTGGCAACAAAAGTGTCCCAAGATAGAGTTGGCTGCTTTCAGAGATGGGGTGTGGTGGCAATCCAGGTGGTGGTGCTGGGTGTCTTGTTCAGAGATGCACTCAGTGGCATGCAGTGTTGTGGCTAGAGGCAGTCTCCAGACCTGTTTGGTGTCTCCAGGTGTAGGCTAGCTTGTTAAAGGGACTATGGCAATGGTTGCAGTGTCCCAAGATGGAGGTGACTAGAGGAGCCTCATGCTGGTAGATGGGGTTTCATATAGGACTGGGAGCTGGGGGTCCTGTGTGAACGAGCAGCCAGAGATCCTGTGCAGATTTTGAGGCCAGGGGACCTATGTGGACACAGCAGACACAAATGAAAAAAGGGAATTGGAAATGGGAAAATCATGTAAGATGTGTAACCTCAACAGTGCATTCCGCTGTTTAGAGGAGTTTTAAATCCCTGAAATCAAGGGCTCCCTTGAGATACACCAATTTCAGGAGATCTTGAGAAACCCAGAAACCCAGGGAGGTGTTTGCAGAAAACTAGTTTTCCCACTGCTCAGATCCCTGGTCATGGAGTGAGGAATGAAACCTCTCTAACCCGCTATCTTAGATGTCCATGGTGAAAGATTTTGAATGAAGGATTTCCAAGGGATTGAGCAGCTATGAAAAGGATAAGAAGGTGGAAGTGAGTTTTCAAAGCTGTTCTGGGTTGAAAACAAGTCAGAGTCATGGATTTCAGGATTTGTTCCTTTTTGGGGGGTGAGGTACCAGGATTGAACTCAGGCACTCAACCATGGAGCCACATCCTCAACACTCTTTTGTACTTTATTTAGAAACAGGGTCTCACTGAGTTACTTAGCACTTCGCTTCTGCTGAGACTGGCTTTGAACTCACAATCCTCCTGTCTCCATCTCCCAAGCTGCTGGGATGACAGACATGTGCCAATGGGCAGGCAGAATTTTTCTTAAGGTGAAGATGAAACATTAAAATTTCAATGAGAAAGTACCTCTCTAATAGATTAATTGGGTTGTATAACTTAATAAAATGCCATGTTGGTCATCAGAATTTCCAAAAGATGCAGAAAGGGATTTGGAAATGAGATGGTCAAGTAAGATGTATAACCTCGACAGACAGTGTATTCCACTGTTTAGTGGGGTTTAAATCTCTGGAATCAAGGGTTCTCTTGAGGTAAGCCAATTTCAGGAGATCTGGAGAAACACAGAAACCCAGGGAGGTGTTTGTGGTTTCACATAATGCTTCATGAGATTTTTGCCATTTTAAAATTTCAGCATTTTGGGAGGTGCTGAGCTGAGTGGATGTCACAGCAGCAGAGTATAGCATCAGCAGGGGGAGAGGAGATAAATGCCAGGGGAGTGAGAGTTGTACATGGGTTTTAGGCTAGTTTTCAGAAAACCATAGAGGCCTCATGAAAGAACAAAAACAATTCCTACTTACCACACAAATGCTGGTAAGACAGTATGCCTTAGAAATCATGTATTAATTCCGTACTCAGAGGGAACTAAGAAGACTTGCATGTTCCAAAGGCTTAGCTTAAACAGACAAGAACAGACATGATTCTTGTTTTTTTTTTTTTTTTAATTAAGCTAACCACTTATCATGCAACAACACACAAATGTCTGGAGCATCGTATTAGGAATTTTAACTCCTCACTGAGTTCTAAGTTTTTCAGCCAGGAAGGATACATGGAGTTAGGGAAGTGGTCATGAAATCCTCTGTATAGATGATGTGGCTCAAGGAGCATTTAGCACTTAGCCAGAGTCACAGCACTGTTGAGATAAGGAGAGACTTATTCAAAAAAGACAATTGCAATATGAGAATGTTCCAATCTGAGACATCTGCCCACATCTCAAAATCAAACAGAAAATGGCTATTCTTTTATAGGGAAGGGTACCCAGTTAGGGTAGAAACTTTGAGAGGAAATCAGGTGAGTGGGTGTGAACAGAGATCATAACAGAGGATTCCAGTAACTAGGAAGGGGAATATATCCTCTAGTCTTAGACTGGGAACAGAGCAGAATTCAGGGGTCTTTGGCAGGGAGAGAAGCTTATCGAAAATTTAATACAAGGCCATGTGGAAGAAATAGGCAACTGTGAACTCTTGGTCAGCAGTCATAGAGTAAAGGGAACCAAGAGATTAGTGACTATAATTCCTTTAAATTGGAAAAAAAAAAGAGAGAAAAGCTAAGAAAAAGGGGACAAAGTTTGTGACTTTACCACCTCATATGATTAGTTCAAAACAACTATATATAATTGAATCAAGAAATGGGAAGGGAATGAGAGTAAAGAATCATAGCAATCAAGAAGTATTCTGGAAGGTAAAATTATAATTACCGAGTGCTAGTTTACAAATTAAGTTCATCTTTACTTTCATAAAGTCCTGAAAAACACATATTTTATTGAAAAAATATCTGTGCAGAGGAAATAAGACCAATATAGGAATGTCAATAACAAGAAAACTATTGACATGTATTGAGAGTCAGTGGATCACTCATGAGATACAAAGTTGAGAAAATAATGAATTATGTTCCCAAGGAAGCAGCTAATCTAATATCTTTTTTAAAATATGGTGATGGAGTTTTTCAAAGAGAGTTCTAAATGTTCTGAAGGAAGAAAAATAGACAATTCTTGGATTCAGGGAATGTTTTACAGATGTGATGAAAGAAGGACAGTTTTTAATTACAAATGGAAATTTTTTTAAAATTATTTATTTATTTATTTATTTAATTGGTACTGGGGATTGGTACTGAGCCACATCCCCAGCCCTTTTTAATATTTTATTTAGAAGCAGGGTCTTACTGAGTTGACAGGGCCCTTGCCAGTTGCTGAGGCTGGCTTTTGAACTCATGATCCTCCTGCCTCAGCTTCCCAAGCCACTGGGATTACAGGTGTAATTCCCTTTAAAAGGGAATTTTGATAAGAGAAAAGAAGTAGGAATAAAGTTGAGTCTACATTCAAGAAAAAAGATTTTTATCTATTTATTTTAGGCATTGAAAAATCACTTAAGCAATTTTTTGTTTGTTTTTACTTTTTATTATTATCCAACAAAATGCAGAGAAGTAATCAGAGAATTACGCTTGTCACCAAAATTATTTCTTTTTCAAAAATAATTCCGTTCATTCCCAGCTAGATTCCTTGATGGCCCTGTGGATACTTGGTTATTTACACATGGATGCTCCACAAGTGCTCAAGATGAGGCTAGTCTTCACAGTTCTACCATGCTCTTTTTTTTAATCTAAGGTTTCTCACTTTACAGAGAATTTCAAGGATTCCAGTTCATGTGATAATGAACCTACCAATAAGTATAATTCTGAACCCAAAATACAGTTCCCATGAAAAAATTTTACACTATAGAAATGATTGCAATTTCACTACATATACCCAAGGGTTAAATCTATTACAAGTACCTATACAGCATTTCACAGAGGGCATGAAATTCTGTGAATGGGGCTTCCATAAATAAGGCCTAGTGGATCCCTCAAAAAGCATATTTTTTCTTCATCCTTTTACTATATCTATATATCCATACTATCAATAATTATTAATAAATATTACTAAATTTGGGTAAAAATAAAATGAAATCCTTCTTCCATGTTGTCTTAAGTGCAGAATGTGGTACCTTGTCTTTAAATGTTATTTTTCTTTTAGCCCATTTCTATAGTTTTTGCCTCTGTAGTCTTTCCTTTCTCAAAAGAGCACTTTAAAAATTAGTTATACTTCTGTAAATATGATTTAGACTCCTTAGGGAGAAAGCACTAGGAAAATGGAACATGTAGTACATTTATTCAGTAAATTGTTACATCAAATCATAATCTAGACAGATGTTTATTGAGTTTGCATAGTACAGAAACCATAAACATATCATCCTAAAATGAAATCTTATAAAAACAATTTAGGACTAAATTGGCCACCATTAATATTACCTTTTTAAAGCTGCTATACTACCTTTAAGCAAGTAGTGTCCATTTATATTTGCAATTCCAATTACATCACTTAGATTAAATTGCCTATAACTTAATGTTGTTATATTAGTGATTTTCCATAAAACATATGATACAGTGATATTCCTTCCCACTCACAAACACACTTACTACAACTTTCCAGCTTTAAAAATATTTCCAATTTATGATATCTGACTATAAACAGAGAGCTCTCTTTCTCCTCAAATTGAAATTATAGAAGAAATTTAAATATGTACTGTGTTATTAAAGAACTGTGAATATTATCATGACAAAACCACAGGCATGAGAATATCTTCCTAAAATTCATGGAATCATATAGACCATAAAACAAATTGAGCTGGTTTATTAGCAGCTTTTGTTTACCGAATACCTCAGAATAAATACACTTGTATCCATAGCAGTGACTGGAATAACTCAGGGTCTGATGCAGGAAGTTGACAATAAAAAATAAAGTGGGACAGAAATTACTAGGTTAACTAAATAAATGTGGAGTAATTTTTCAGTCCCTCCTCTAGACTTGCAGGGCTAATGCTTTAGGTTACTGCTAAAGAGATAGTTGAAATGGGAGATGTTGCTGACAAAGAAGAAGTGCATTGCCTTACAGGAACTCATGTAACCTAAACCACTGTCAAAGCAAAGAAACCCCATGGCCACAATATTATCTCATTAGGAGAAAATTTGCTTAGCTATACATATATGTATGTGGATATCATAGGAATCTATATTTGTCCTCAAAGAAAAAAAAATCATCCACAGATGAATAAACACAATTACATTATCAGTAATAATTAAATTAAATGGTTACTTACAAATATGAATAATTTGCCAATATAGCTAGGGAATGTATATGTAAATATATGTGTATATTTACATCTGATTAAACAATCAGCTCAAATAAAAACATATTTCATATTATTCTTGACTTATGAGATGAAAAATATAATATTTTACTTCTGTTTTTTAAAAAAACACACAACTTTTTAAACTTTTCAGAAAATGAGATTTCAATTTAATTTTTCCTAGGGCAACAAATTATGAATATAACCAATGCAAATTATAGGCTTTTTGTTAGTACTCAAAAATTACCCATAAAACAAAGAAATAATCGCCATATTTGGGTTTTGTCACAAGAGTCTTGTTAGAAATAACTTCAGCAAAATAGCTTTATGCAAAGGCAGGAATAATTTCTTGCTTTTTGTCTTGCTAAAATTTCTTTCAGGAGGAGATAGAACACCCTGTAGCTTTTAAAGCCACAAAAGTGCTGGGATTCCATTAGTGACCAATGAGTCAAACAAAATATAACTAAGACTCAAAGCCCAAATTATGGATCGACAAGGGAAAAATCAGTCTACAAGCAAATGGATTATAGAGATGAACTGTTTTATGTACACAGCTTTCAAAAGCCTTGGTAAAGACTTAAATAGGAAGATGGTATTCTTATGAGGATTAATTTTAAGCTTCAACCTCATCATTGAATATTCAAACAGAGTCTTTTATCATAAGACTATTTTTTGGATCAGTTTTAGATTCAAAGTAAAACTGCAATATAGTTAAAAGATAAATATCCTATATTCCCTACCCTCCCCCCATGCAGAGCTTTCCCTATTATAAGCATCCCCCACCAGAATATCATTTTATAAACCTTTTTAACTTGATAACAGGAAATGGAAAAAGCTAAGTTTTTCTACATTATATTTAGGATTCGATTTTTGAAGGATATTTTGCTTCTCTTCCTGAAAAGAAGTTAGAAATCAGAAATAGGGAAAGAATCAGAGAAGAAACAGCTAATGAAATGCTGAGATATATAACAGGAAGCTAAATCCTAATGATAGAAATTGTCATAAGATTTCCTAAAAACTGGAATACTTCCTAGTAAAAAAACTGTTGTTTCTTGCTTAGGTAAAAATCATTTTAATGATGAAGACTATTGAAATTATGGTCCTCTGGGTTTTCTCGGCTCTGCTGCCTATGTACTATGTGACTTTAAGAAAGTTTTTAACTTCTTTCTCCTTAGTTCCTTCAACTGCAAAGTAGTAGTGATACAAGGACCTACTTCATAAAGTTGTAAGGACTAAGTAAGCTGATACATTCTAAAATAGAAAACCAGAGCCTCTAAATATTTGGAAGACATCAATACTACTAATATTTCCATATTTTCTGTTGAAGTAAGCTTACAGATTCAAGCACATTTTTAGATGGTTGATTTCAGGGATACTTTGTAGTCACTTTGGTGAAGCATTTAATCTTCCATTGGTATCACTAGTGAGAGGGAAGATTCTCAGTCTCTGATTATTTTTGATGCCTCAATCATTTAGTGGCTGTTGTTCTTAGATTCATATAGACCATGGGTTTGTAACAGGAAGTTCATTCTGTATCCCTACATTAAACTTTAAGGGTTATCGCATAACTATTGTGTATTGACTCAACAGAATGAGTACAGCTATGTGATTCTCAGTCAAAATCCCACTCATATTTGGAATCAAAATTGTTCTCATAGTGTGGGGGAGAGTGAAGAAGTAGAGAATGGTGATGAAAGGCAAACAATCAATGGGCACAATGTACAGTTGCTTAGGAAGAATAATTCCATTTTCTTATGATACAGTAGGATGAAAACAGTTAATACTAATGCATCGTATATCTCAAAATGGCCAGAAGAGAAGATCCTGAATGCAGTCAACATGAAGAAATGTAAAAGTTTAAAGTGACAGGTATGCCAGTTAAGATGATTTGATATATATAAACTGAAACTTTATATTTTACACTATAAATATGTGTACCTGTCAATCAAAAAAAAAAATCCAGGCCTGAAATTTTCACACATGGCAAATTGAGAATTTGATATGGAAAGAGATAATTTGTGTCTTCCAGTTTTCTGTATTAAAGTATATTTCCAGAGGAAAATGAAAAAATGTAAAATTTTGCAGCACAGACATTTTCAAGAGTTGCTTTTTGTTGATGTCTGTTTATGTATAGAAGCATGACCCATCAGCAGTTTTGTATTGATTGTTCTGTTTTTTGCTGACAATGTCTGTGACTTAGCCAAAATGACTAAACGAATACATGCAGTAGAGATAGTTGACACTCAGCTAGATGTTTGTTTTTAAAAACATGTATGCTTTTTAAGATTTTTTTAGAGATAGTTTTGTCTGTTCTCTACCAATTTTAAAAGAGTGAGGAGAAAGTTAAATATGTAGTTAATAGTTATAATAATAATCATTCCGTAGAAGTTGCTTTTAGCATCCAAACCTTAAAATTACTGACTTTAGGGATAGCACTGGGAATATAGCTCACTATAAGAGCATCTGCCTAGAATGTATAAAGTCCTGACTTTGAACTCTAGCACCATTAAAAAAATAAAGAAAAAGAAAAAGGATACTGACATCTAAACTCTGATAAAGCCAAAATGTGTCATTATCTCCTACCTGACTTGAAGAATAATTATTATGTATTGATTAATATCCCAAGTACTAAAAAATGTAAACAAACCTTACCTACACCTTGAATTTTATGGCCTGGAAAGTTTGTATGTACTTATTTTTTTGTGAATTTTATGATGGATGGATGTATAGATAGATAAAACAGAACTAAAATAAATGAAACATTCAGGATGAAAAAGAAAATTAATGCAAAATGTATTCTGGAAAGATTTATTCACATACAAAAATTGAATCCCCAAGTTCAGTGCTTTGTATGGCATTTCACCCTGGTCCTTTCTATGTGTCATCTTGGAATAACCTCTAGAATATTGAACTCCTTGCATACAAATCTTTGAATGTTATTGTGGATGTTAAAAAACCTACTGTTAATTCTGGTCTAATGTTATGTTACCATTAAGTACTAAGTGTGATGTTGTGTACATTACTCTTGTAAAAAATGTAGGATCCAAACAAAGAAAATCCCTGAATTAAAACAAGTTTATGTGGGAGTACTAGGAGAGCAAAAGTTTAGAGCAAAACCAGTGCATAATTTTTGCTTTTTTCATTATATAAAATTGAATTTCTGATAGTTTTTCCTTAGGACACAACTAGAATATAGTTAGCCTGGAAAACATTTAAAGCACATATGGCCAAATGACCTGAAGTAATCAAGAAAGTATCTAATGGTATCTAGCCCTTACAAAATGACTATGTAAGAAATATTTAGCCTCATACAGTTATGAGGTATAAATCAGTTAAATATTCAAATACAAAGTCATTCTAGAAAATAATTTGGAAACATCTTATAAGGATACATACAACATTTGGCATAAGATCCAGTAATTACACTTCTGAGCATTTAGCATAGGAAAATAAAAACTTATGTTCACAGAAAAATCCACACATAAATGTCCTTAGAAGTTTTATTCGTAATAGCCAAATGGTGATAATGACCTAAATAGCCATCTACAAGTAACAGATAATCAATGGTATGTCCATACAGTAGAATACTCAGAACAGTATGCGGCCAATGGATGCCTGAAACCACAGATGGTACCAAGACCTTAACAAATTATGTTGTTCCCCTGCCTACACTGTAGCACTGCCACATCATATTAGAGTTAATCTGTTTTACCATGTTTTATACCCTAATGCTTCCTTTGTACCACTATTTTTGCACTTTGACACTACTACTAAAATGAAAGTTCTTTGAACACAAGCACTATAATATTATCACAATTAATCTTTTAATCAAGATAACAACTTAGTAATTAGTGAGCAAGTAGGATATACAGCATGGATACACTGGACACTGGGATGATTCACATCTGAGAGAGATGGAGGAGGACAGAAAAAGATATTATTACACTTCTCAGAATGGCATGCAATTTAAAATGAATGAATTGTTTATTTCTGGAATTTCTCATTTAATGGTTTGGATTGTGGTTGATGACAGGTAACTGAAATCATAGAAATCAAAGTGATGAATACTGTAATAAAAATAACAAATTATGGTTACATGTAAAAATGTGGATAGATCTCAAAGACACTGTGTTGACTGGAAAACCATTCAATCTTCAAAGCTTAAATACTCTATGATCCATTTCTTCAGTGTCCCTCAGGTGGCAGAATTAATAGTGATAGAAAACAAATTAGTAACTGCCCGGGAGTAAGGAGAAGAAAGTTACTATAGAGAAGTAACTCAAGGGAGTTATTTCCTGTTAAGTATCCTAATTGTGAGGGTACACAAATTGATACATGTGATAAAATATCATATAATTATATATCCTCCCTAACCAGGATTCACACAAAGTCTGCAGCTATGTCAGTATCAGTATACTAATGTACATTTCCCAGTTTTTATAATATGCTGTTGTAATGAAAGATGCTTATTATTGTGGGAAGGTGAATTAAAAGTACAAATGATCTCTTTATATAAATTTTAGTCTCTTGAAAGGATCGATTATTTGAAAATGAAAAGTATAAATATTTGAAATGTATCTACCCAAATAACTTTATCTTATAATAATGTGTCCGGGAACTCTTGTTTGTGGCTCTAGATTTTAGTATGAGTTGTTTTGTGACACAAGTTCTACTTTATGGCAATGAAACCAGGTCATAAGCATATGAATATTTCTATACTGTTCTATACTTCATGTGGAAGTGACAAATGTGGGTTAGAAGAGAGCAAATATTGAATAATGGCTGATGTTCTGCTCAGTTGCTCATACAATGAAACAGATACTTTGTAAAATGCTGGTGTGTGTGTGTGTGTGTGTATGTGTGTGTATATGTGTGCTTGTATCTGTCTAATCAACAAATATGTTGTGAAAATTAAATGAGATTACATATTTAAACTATTTTGCATATACTAAATAGCCATATGCATTCTCATTTTAAATGGAAGATTTATTTGCAATACAAAAAAATAATGTGTTATAAAGGAAGTGGAGCCCACTGAAATAATTTACCTCTACAAAATATCAAGTAGATTCTAGAGAAAACTTGTTCACTAAAAGAAGCCCTGTTTTGTTAGTTTTCTTTAAATTTGGTAGACTTCTCATTTATTACTTTCCTGAAAATCCTGGAAGCAGTACTGTTTCTCAGTGCAACCTTGAAGAAAGAAATACAAAAATAAGTGCAACTGCTAGGAAAAGAAAATATGTTCTTCTCTTGGAAAAATAATGACAGGCATTGTAATGCTATCCATTCACTCATTCAACGTTTATTTCTATAGTCGCTAGCCAATAGTCTAGACCCTGAAGTAATAGCAGTAAATAAAAACAAGATCTATTTCCTGCCCTCATGAGTTTTACACTCTTGGGGAACACATAATCAATAAAAAACGTCAATAAATAAAACTTAGTCATGTATTACATAATGACAGGGATATATTCTGAGACACACATCTTGAGGTGATTTCATCATTATAAAAACATCATAGAGGGTACTTGGACAAACTAAAGTGATCATAGTGTCAACAGGCTATCTAATTCTGTGGGACCAATTCATATATGCAGTCCGTCATTGATGGAAATATTGTTATGTGGCACATGAGTGTAAATGATACGTTTAATAATGATGATAAATGCAAATGAGAAAAGCAACCCAGGGCGGGGGAACAGAAATAATCTAAGAGGATAATGATTTTAGGATGTCAGAAAATCTTCTCTGAGAGAGTTACACTTGAGTTAAAATCTGAAGGATATATAGATAGAGAGTCCTGAAACACAGGTTCATCACAGAGATATCTAGGTACCTTGATTATGCAAAAGAAAGTTATTAGATTCACTATCATTTTATTTTTATATTTGTGATCTTATATTTTGTTACAGAATGACTAAACAATGAGGGGAGATTTTTTTTTCCAGAAAGCATACAATGTTCTTTCCTGTGGGTGCTGTTGGTTATGACAAAAAAAAATAATAATAATTGTGACAAGATTGATGTTCCGAAAGAATTTGCAATTTAATGGACTTACATTATTGACTAAAGAAGTACTAATAGTGAAACACTTCATAGAGAGTTTTAGTTGTCACATGTTAGACATTAAAAATATATTTGATCTTTTAATTTATGAGATACTTATTTACCTCAACTTTTTAAAAAATATGTTTTAAAGGTCAAACCATATCAATTTGTATAACTAATGCAGTTTTTTGTCCTTTTCCTGTTGTGTTTCCAAATTTAATACACAGACCCTGTTCCAAACATTTATGGATAAATGTTTAATGTAGTAGTATTAGTGCATAATATATTCCAGTTGCTTGCCAACATAACAATATTCTCATGACAAGAGTGAAGTCCCTTGGAAACATTAGACTGCCATTGTACTATCTGCATTTCAAAACACACTGAAAATTTACATGTGTATAAGATAAACTCATAAATGAACAACTTATACAACCATGCAAAAATAGGTTGCTCTTGAAGGACTGTAATAACTAGTAGTTGTATAAGTACATTTATATTGATGTTTGCTTTTAGTGTTGTTCTGTAGTTTTCCAGTATTGATTGAAATCTAACTAAAGCATATAAACCAGTGATATTTATGTTAATATTACATTATATTTAAACCTATTAATTGCTAAAACAATAAGTTTTAGAAGAAAGTTTAAATACAGTTTTGAGAGGTTACTTGAAATTTTTATCAAATCAAAATTTTCTGTTACTAGAATTTGGAATAAATAGTTAATTATCAGGAATCTGGAAATTCAACTGTGTTTTGATAGTCATTGTTATTGCCTGACATTTTTCCTATAGCTTCAAGTTCATGAAATTATACCTTTGGCTTTTAGGTAGACAATTGAATAATTTAATTGATCCAAAGCAAAACAGAAAATTCTTAAGTGAGTGCTTCAAAATTATAATTATTATATTAAAGTTAAGTTAATAGTTTGATTTTTATAATGATAAAAAGTGCTTAATCTATGAAACAATGTGCATATGTCTTTTGATTATTATGTCCTTTGATCATTCCCTGTTGTTTTTATGTATGAACAGTATACCTAGTTTCCTAATTAAATGCTACAGTTTGAAGACATAGTCTGTCTTTCCTACTCCTACATCTTTTAAAGTTTTATCACACTTGATCACCTTTGGTCTGTAAGAATTGCTTTTTAGATTATAAAAGCTAGAACTATATTCAATACTGTTACTAAAAAAAAAACAAACAAATTTAAATTACATTTACTCATTTGGCCTGAAATATATTGCTTTCTTGGGCTTTTGTCAGTAAAAATAACTCAAGTTATCAATTGTATGTAAATATACATTATGAATTACAGCTAAAATTTCTCTACATTTTATCTTTTGTTTTGAAATAATTTTGTTTTAACATATTTTTTTGTGCACAGATTCTACACTAGCTTTCACTTTATAGATAGGAAGCAAATTCAGACAGGTTACATTATTATTCAAATAAAGATGTTCCACATCTCCATCCGTTAATATGCACAGATTAGAAATGCTAAAATTAAATTATACACACACCCACACACACACTCCGACAGACTCACAGAAACACACTGGCAATGAAACAATCAACAAGTACATGAAAAAATGCTCACCATTGCTAGCAGTCAGAGAAATGCAAATCAAAACTACCCTAAGATACCATCTCACTCCAGTAAGACTGGCAGCCATTAGGAAGTCAAACAACAATAAGTGCTGGAGAGGATGCGGGGAAAAGGGCACTCTTGTTCATTGCTGGTGGGACTGCAAATTGGTGCAGCCAATTTGGAAAGCAGTATGGAGATTTCTTGGAAAGCTGGGAATGGAACCACCATTCGACCCAGCTATTCCCCTTCTCGGTCTATTCCCTAAAGCCCTAACAAGAGCATGCTACAGGGACACTGCTACATCGATGTTCATAGCAGCTCAATTCACGATAGCAAGACTGTGGAACCAGCCTAGATGCCCTTCAATAGATGAATGGATAAAAAAAATGTGGCATTTATATACTATGGAGTATTACTCTGCATTAAAAAATGACAAAATCATAGAATTTGGAGGGAAATGGATGGCATTAGAGCAGATTATGCTAAGTGAAGCTAGTCAATCTTTAAAAAACAAATACCAAATGACTCCTTTGATATAAGGGGAGTAAACAAGGACAGGGTAGGGACGAAGAGCTTGAGAAGAAGATTTACATTAAACAGGGATGAGAGGTGGGAGGGAAAGGGAGTGAGAAGGGAAATTGCATGGAAATGGAAGGCGATCCTCAGGGTTATACAAAATGTCATATAAGAGGAAAGGAGGGGTAAGACAAGATAATACAAATGGAAGAAATGATTTACAGTAGAAGGGGTAGAGAGAGAAAAGGGGAGGGGAGGGGAGGGGAGGGGAGGGGAGATAGTAGAGAATAGGACAGACAGCAGAATACATCAGACACTAGAAAGGCAATATGTCAATCAATGGAAGGGAAACTGATGTGATACAGCAATTTGTATACGGGGTAAAAGCGGGAGTTCATAATCCACGTAAATCAACCGTGTAATATGATGTATTAAGAACTATGTAATGTTATGAACGACCAATAAAAAAAAAATATACTGCAAAGGTGTATAGCAATGGGACTTCCAATTATTGCTGAGGGTAATACAAAATAGCATATAATTCTGTAGCAAAGTCAAGCTAACACTTAATATAGGGCTGAGCAATTCCATTTCCAGGTATTTGAAAAAACAAACAAAAAATATATTTTAGACAAGTACCTGAATGAAAATGCTTATAACTTTTTCTATTTGTCATTTCTCCAAATTAGATATAATCCAATTGTCTGACTCAAATGTCCTTAGCCCAGATGGTGGTACATAGATACAATGGAATACTACTCAGCAATAAAAAGGAGTGAACTATTGATACATAAAAATTGCATAAATCTTATGGTATTATGCTGAATGAAAAAAAGTGAGTACAAAAAGAGTACCTCAATGATTCCAGTTATATGCATTACCCAAAAGAAAAACTACAGAGATGGAGAGCATATTATTGACTGCTGCTAGGGAAAGATGCCACCATATAGAGAAAGCATGAAAGAATGTTTTGGAAAGATAAAACTCTTCTGTATGCTAAAATATCTTGGATATTATGGTGGCCACACAAATTTAGGCATATGTTAAAATTTAAAGAGATATATACATAAAGAAAAATCCAGTCAAAATGACTATGTACTAACAAAGAAATTAAATATATATGCACATATTTGCATGCATATGTATGTATCATACATATGTACATATGTACAAGATTATAATGCTAGTATTTAGTAAATTCAGGATTAATCATTGCTCTTGGATTCTGTGAATAGCTAAATTTACATGTAGGGAATTATTTGGGAACAAGTTGCACCTGTATGTAATGTGGACTTTGTATCTCATAAACCTCTAAAGAATGGAGTATGCAAAGGATAATGCTAGATATTCAATTAGTACACAGGTTCATGAAAAGAAAAAGTTTGCCAAAACATAAAATTAATAAAAATATACTTAAAGCCTGAGATGGTAAATAAACAGTCTATTATATTTTTCAGCAAGTTTCTTCTCCAAATAAGCTAGACAAAGATGAAAACAGTATGAGGTATATCAGTCATCACAACAACACTTACATGGGTATTATTTTATCTGAGAAAAGAAAAACTCATAGTACAGTGATCAAGAAAAGCAGAAAAGGAGGTCAGAGAAAATTATAGTTAAAATAAAACACATAGAGATATCTTGTCATTGAAATTTTTTCATTTTTTCCTTGCTCCCATGAATATCCTCAGTTGTCAAATGGATCTGGAAGACTTCTGTAACCATTTCTAAAGACAAGCATTTTCAACAGAAGCATTATATAAAGTCCATGAAAGAAAATTCCAAGCTTCTACTATTTTATTCTTTATGAATGTGACTTTAAGTGCAGCTAAGAATTTCATCTATGTGCAACATTAATGGGAAAATATCTACTTAAGAGAGATAATTAGATAAAAATGCATGCTTAAGAACCTGATTATTAGGCTCCCTACAGTTAATACAGAATTACATTTGGATGTTGCAATTGACTTAAATGTTCAGGGAAAAAAACAAAACCGGTTTCTGATGCTACTGACTTTCCCACTGCATTTTGTCTCTCATTAAATAAAAAAAAATTGTAGAAGGAGAAAAATAATGCAAGGAGTTAGGCTCAGCCTTTGACCTTTAGGAAAGTGTATCTAAAAATAGATTTGCATCACTACCAATAACTTGAAATAGCATGAAATAACTCTGCAGATCATGTTTGGTGAGTGGTTTAACAACTTTGCAGTTTAGTTTGCTCATCTGTACCAAGGGACACACAGTGTTAAATATTTCAGGCTCACAGCATGCTGGCTGCATGTTAAGCATTCGCAGTGTTCTGGTGAGGGAGGAATCACATTCTGTCCTCCTTTCCTACAACCCCTGTAATTTTTATCAGAAAATCCTATTGTCTTTTATTTCTAAACATATCTAGAATCTCACCATTTCTCACTCTTGAGCCATCTTTTCTTGAACTATCAGCATTTCTTACCTAGCTTCTCCTTGTGTTTGCCCTATTTGGGTTATTCTAGACATATAGCCAAAATGATCCCATCCAAATATAGATGATGTCACTCCAAATTCCAAATCTTGCCATGCATTCCCAGACTCTTTTGAATGAAGGTCAAATTCTTAATACAAACATTGTCAACGCGGATTAGTTATGAGTAGATAACACACACACACATACACATACACACACACACACACACACACACACACACACACACACATTATGTGTGTCTCTCCAAAGACAGCTTCTCAAATACCATTTTAAATTTTATAAAGAAATTGCTTAACCACAATTATTATTATCATTTTTATTATTATTTTATGTATTTATTTATTATATTTATTGTACCAGGGATTGCCCCAGGGGTGGTTACACATTGAGCCACATCCCCAGCACTCTTTTTTTTTCTTTGAGACAGGTTCTCCTTAAGTTGCTTAGGCCCTCCCTAAATTGCTGAGGCTGATTTTGAACTTTTGATTCTCCTGTCTCAGCCTACCAAGCCACTGGGAATACAGTTTTGCACCACTGTGCCAGACTCTTGCCTAAATTCTTGTAGGAAAAGGCATATATTTTTTATACAACAACAACAAAAAATGTGCAACATTCTGTAACGGACCTCTATATTCTTAAAAAGGACAAATAGCTAATGATATTCAAGCCAATTCTGCCTGTCATATTATGTCACTTGGTTTCACTTTATTATGTACATTACCAAGAAAGAGAGAAAATAAGCAAAATTTTCAATGCAAAAAAATAAAGGATGAGAGTTCAGGAGCCACATTTTATGAAAAATCTAGTATGAATCAGACTCTCAGAGTTATAGAATTTATAGAAAACTAGTTTTGCAGAGTATTTTTGAGAACACAGTATCTTTTTGTTATTTCTGTATATGTGTGGGTTCTCATTCTTTTTTATCATTGTCCTTTAAATATCTATTTAAATTTATGGACCATTAAATGTTGATTTTAGGAGCTATGGAATTAATATTAAGCTAAAAATTATAATAAAAAATAAAGATAGGTGCATTCATGCATTTTCCCTCCTAATGTATTTTTATTATGCACATAATATGTATTTTTAAAAGAATAATTGTGAGTCTACAGTAGATACAGGCCAAGGTAGACTTTTATAAAGCTATAATTCAATTTAAAAGGCTGTAATTAATCACATTTGATAGAATTTTTTTTGGTGATGAGTAAAGAGAATGAAGAATGTAATTTCTGTTTTGAATAGTTTTGCAGATAATAGTTTTTGTTGTAGCTGCTGCTTTTTAACAAATAATTATTCTCGAAGAAATGTGTTACCAACTACATGATGCATTTGCTCTCTCCTTAATGATATTATTTGTAATTGGGTTGGTGAGAACAGGGCTAGAGAGATGACAATTGTAGAAGTTAAAAGTGTGTCAACAAGAATCAGTATGAGCATCCTCATGAGCCAGGTCACAGAGACATGGGCAATTTGATGCTCAATTCATGGATATTTATATAAATGTGTCTGTCATTTAATGACTTTCTTAGAAAAAAACACAGCGTCTCCCCAAATACAGTTTATTTCCTTAACATGGGCCAAAAATAGTAATCTTCACTTCAAAATGTTGATAAGAGGATACAGATAATCAATGGGAAAAATTTGCCTATTATAAATAATATAGATTTTGTCTTTTTAAATATTACCAATTGTTTAAACAGATATGGATTGTTTTTACATTCAATCCCAATTCTGATTACAATACAATAATATAGAATACAAAAAATAAAATAATTAAAAATAAGGAAACTTTAACTGGTTATATTATATTTCAGTGCAGGAAATATATTTAAAGCAAGACATTGTAGTTAGGAAGTACTTTGGATGAAAACAAATAAAGAAACATCCTATCATGTATATGGAAGACACTGACTAGTCAAAGAAATCTTGAAAAAAAAATCTGGAAGTGTCATTATCCCTTATTTCAATATATACAACAGGGCTACTGTATCTAAAACAGAATGATTTGGACAACAAAGCCAACTCATAGACCGCTGGCATAGGACGGAGACAACAGAAATAAATCCATACATCTAAAACCAACTGATGTTCTACAAAGGTGCTAAAAATGTACACTGGAGAGACAATAAGTTATTCAGTAGATGATGCTGGGAGAAAAAAAAAATATATATATATATATTCATATGCAGAAGAATGAAATCTGACCCCTATCTCTTACCAATTGTAAAAATAAACTCAAAATGTATGAAGGACATAAATAAAACATAGAGGAAACATGAAAAATAGAGGAAAGGCTTCAAGATATTGTTATAAGCAATGATTTTTGGAGAATAGACTCTAAAAGCATGGAAACCATAACAAAATGATGGACAAGTGGCTTTCTATTAAACTTAGAGGATCCTTCACAGCAAATGAAGCTATCAGCAGGATGAAAACCACCTAGAGAAAGGGAGAAAACATTTGTAAACAATTCATCATTCAACGGAGGATTAATATCCATAATACATAAGGAATTCCAGCAACTCAATAGCTATAAAATAAAATAAAAATCTGATTAAAATGGGCAAGGGATCTGAATAGACATTTATTGAAAACAAAATAGTAATGGACAACTATAATGGAAAATTATTAGATGAAACAAATGCTCATTGTCCTTAGCTATAGGTAAAATGCAAATCAAAACCACAATTGAGCAATATTTCAGTCTATTCAGTCTATTTTTTTAAAAAAATTTAATTCATTTTGGTATCCAGTATTGAATCCAGGATTACTTTACGAGTGAGCTGCATTCCCAGCCCTATTTTTAAATTTTTGTTTTATTTTCTGTCTGGGGTTACATGTGTATGCCAACATGCCTGGCTATTAATTTTTTAAAAAGCAAAAAATAACAAATGTCAGCAAGGATTTGGAGGGAAAAATCTTATACACTTCTAGGGGGAATGTAATTAGTAGAGTCACCGAGGAAAACTATATGAAGTTTCTTCAAAGAACAAAATAGAGAACTAACATAGGACCCAACTTTTTCACTTGTGGATGCACATTTGAAGGAAACCAAGACAGTATTCAAAAAATAAATAGCTTAACTCCTATGTTTATTGCAGCTAAAATATGGAATAAACCAAAGTGTCCATCAATGAATGAGTGGATGAAGAAAGCCTGGTTCATTTATACATTCTGGAATATTAATCTTTTCTAAGAAAGAATGAAACCTGTCATTGTGGCAAAATTGATGAAACAGGAGGACATATCACGTTAAATGAAATAAGTCAAATACAGAAAGACAAATACCATATTTTTTTCCTCATATGTAGAAGCTCAAAAAAAAGTTTGATCTCAGAGTAGAAAAAAAATTGATCTCAAAGTAGAAAATAGTAGGATAGTAATTATCATAGGGTAAGAAGGACAGTGAGTAGGGTTATAGAGTAAGAGTAGATAATAGGTCTAAAATGATTTAGATAAGAGAAATAAATTCTGCTATTCTACAGAGCAGTAGGGTGACTATAGTTCACAATGCTCTATTATACATTTGATAAAGAAGTAGAAGAGAGGAGTTAGAAGACTACCAACATAAAGAGATAGCAAGGAGGTAGACATGTTAATTATTCTTGCTAGATCATTACATAATATTTATATTGAAATATGACACTATACTTCATAAAAAGGAATAATAAAAGTAATATGAATAAACAAGTAAATGAATAGGGACAAAGAAAATAATTAACTTCATAGAGATTTAAATTTTCAGGAGTTTGTAACTAATTAGTTCATTGCAAAGACAAAGAAATTTTCCCTTTTTAAAAAACTGACCAAAACCACTAAGACAATATGAAAATATTAAGGAAAACTATGGAATTCACTCTATATTTCATTAAATGCCAAATAAACAAACAAGGAACATTTTAGAAATATTTAAGTAATTTGGATACATCTTTAAATATTATTTTTACAAAAGTATTTAATCTGAATATTTTATCTTATTTCCTATGTGGTAATAATTATTATTTAACTTCTTATCTCAATAAAATTTCAAATTTCCCAGCATGCATACTTTCCAGTTAAAAATGTTAATAAGAAAAACAACATTAATCAGATTAGATACTGTCTTTCACAAGTAGCAAAGCAAAATAAACAAGTCTTACTAAGCATTCATATATAAGGCATACTAGGTTTCCAAGAGGATAAAATGGAAGGGAAAAAATATGAATTCTGCTACAAAGGGTAATATATAAGCGTGGGCTGTAATCTGAAAGCTCACAAAGTTTCATAAAGGACAGTTACTAAAGTCAGTCTTAAGAGAATAGACTGGCAGAGAGTGTGGTGAACACACATTCAGCTTGAGTGAATGGTAAAAATATATCTCAAAGGTAGAAAAATCGGGGTTTACTAAAATAGTAGTTGAATAAATGAATTAGGCTGGCTTTGTGACTTTGAGATGGTCAATGATTGGAGGTATACTGCAATAGCTCCCTCGAGACAAGATTGTTTGGACTGTAGAATGTCAGGTTTAAGTGCTTTAAAGTGATGCTGTTCTCAAAATTTGAAGTCACTTCAAAATTCTAAGGATTAAAGATTTATTGTAGTAACCATTAAAAAAAATGAAGTTGGTAATGTCATCTTCATTTTTGTCTTCCTTTATTTTTAATGTGAACAAGACACACCTAATATGGTAACAATAGTGGCACTAGCTGGAAAGAAAGAGAATATGCATGGGAGAATTCCTAAGGAAATACAGTCATTAGAACTCAGGAACTCGGAACACAGAATTACCCATTAATGAGTGGAAGTCCTCAAGTACAAGCAGTTTTGAGAATTGGGATATTAAGAAGATAGATAGTGTATCAGATAGGGGAGTTGGAGAATATTTTAATAACCTGTAGAACCTCAAATAGTAGAATATTAAAGTGGAAATATCGAGGAATTTCTGCAAATCCAGGAAATCAGATAGACTTTCCAGAAAGAGTCAAGTTGAAAGCTTAATGTAAGAGAACAGGTCACAGATGTGAGAGTCAAGGCTGTGGACCTCAGTAAGTCTCTAATGTAAAACTAAGGAGAATATTCCCAGAGGAAAACTTGGAGGATTTCTCTCATTTCTCATGGGAATCTGCAGAAAAAGGATTGAGTGGAGTTGCATATGAAATTTCAGGGAAGTAGTATTTTTAAAGAGAATAAATGACCAGTGTGCAACCTACTATAATAAATGTAAATATAATAAATGTAAATATAAATATAGTAAAATTGAAGAAACTTTAATGTTATTAATAACTATAATAAAATTAAATATCAAATAAAATAAAAGTAAAAATGTATGAGAAACAGGGAAAAAATGGATGAAGAATTAGAAGAACTCTGATAGGGGATTATATCTGGAGAAGTAAGAGTGCAAATGATGCATTATGAATTCTAGAATGTTTACAATTGAAGTCTTCAGTTAATCAGACAATACTTAAAATAATTTACATCCAGGCAGATATTAGAAATATCATGAAAGCTGGGCATGGTGGTGCACACCTGTGATCCCAGTAGCTCAGGAGGCTGAGATAGGAGGATCATAAGTTCAAAACTAGCCTCAGCAACCTAGCAAGACCCTAAGAACTCAATGAGTCCCTGTCTCCAAATAAAAATAAGCACCCTTGGATTCACTCCCCCCCTACCAAAAAAAGAAGAAGAAGAAGAAGAAGAAGAAGAAGAAGAAGAAGAAGAAGAAGAAGAAGAAGAAGAGAATAGCATGAACATGAAAACCTGGATTATACCCAGGAAGTGTGAAGGAGTGAGTGAAGGCTCTTGCTGCTGGATCTGAGTCATAGAGGGGACATAGAGAATGCCATGTTCTCTGAGAATCCTTGAGAGCAGAGCCACCTTCTACCTGCAAGACCAGGATGGACTAGGCTTCTCACAGCAAGTGCTGCTTCCAGAAATATAAATAGGCATCATCCTAAAGAAATGGAGGTGGATATGGGAATAAAGAAGGAGTTGGTATAGGCAGGCAATTCCCATGAGAGAAAAAGTTATCAAACAGCTGGAAAACAACACATCAGGGTGACTAAGAAGGAGACAATTGTGAGAAGTTTGGTGAGAAATCAGGATGATGATAAGAGATGAGGTGAAAAAGAAATTGTGGCCTTGCAAGTGCTGCTAAGAAATTATAACTTTCCCTTGAGTATAAGGAATAACAGGCCTCTAAGCAGAGGAATGATAATTATCCCAGTCAACAACAATATCCAACTTTCTATTTTGCAGTTTATGAAAAAAGAGAAAGAGCAAAATCAATTACCAATGGGGGGTCAACCATCTATGCTTATTTCTTCTCGTTTTGAAATTTCAAATGCCTTAAAGCATAGGAATTATGAACTTTATAAACATAATGAACCTCAAGTTCATGTTATTGTCTACTTTTAATTTAAAAAAAATGAGTTGTCTTTAAAGTTAAAATATAAACAACTTTATAACTGCTGGGATTATTGTTAATCCTACAAGGGACTTTATTTTTATAGCAGGCCCAAATCAGTATGACTCTGAGCCAGCCAATGGGAACAGAAAGGAATGTTGATTGAAAGAGAAGTCAGCACCTGCTGATGGCTTCCAATCAGTAAGATGCTAAAGTTAACTTTTCCCTGCCTCTGAAGATAGCATAATAATTTATCCAAGGCAGCAGACAAATTTCTATCCATCCACTAGACTATATCACAAATAAAAATTGATTGACTGTGGTACAAACTTACCAGTCACTTGGGGAATCACTTAACTATACAAGTATCTAACAAAAATAGCCGAAATAGCATTCTGTTTCCTATGTAATTATTTCATTTGCCACTGCTACAGAATTCTGAAAAAGCAACTTTAAATCTTACTGTATAACTAGAATAAATATATTAATGTACCTGCATTATGTATGTTTTTTTGATAACAGACAATATATGAATACCCATTAGTTTCAAGAATCACTGGCTGGGGAAATATATGGTATAAGAAAATAAAACCCAAACAAACAACTATATTTAAACTTACTGAAAGCTGGTTATTAGGGACATGGTTTCCTGAATTGAATTATCACATTTGGAATTCGTGACCCAAAACTGTTGCTTTTCTCAGTTGTGCAATTGACACCCACCAGCAGAGTGTATGTTGGGGGGAGAGATGCTTTCTTTAAGACTTGTTAATTTAACTTATGTAAATAATTGGCTTAAACATGAAGAGTGTAGAATTTTATCATTTGGATGGCTTTATTAACTGAAAAGTCAGGTGTCGAAATACTTTTAAATCCTGTTATTCTGTTCTCTGCTGGTGTAATGTGGGCAGATTCTCACTTGTTAATTATATTGTGTACAAAAAAGTAGAAAAACTCAATCAAAAGAAATAAAATAAACTCTCATTATTTCTTTGCAAGTAAGTATATATCTACAAAAATATATGGTCCTTGCTGTCACAAAACCAGCTTTGTCCTGGTCACAATACCACAGACACAAATTATTATGACAGAATTATTTCCTTTTCCAAGATACTGCTTTCTACTCTAAATAATCTTATTACTCTACCATTAAAACTAACCATTATGAAATTCTTACTTGAAGATAACTACCCAGAAACTCTCGAAAAATCAGAAAAACATTCATCCTTATAATTTCAGAAAGCAAATTTCCAAAATAATATATCAATTCTGTTTAATCTATAGCTTAAAATTGATATTTTTTAGATTATACATGATTGCAAATTCTACCTTTACCCTCTTTATCTTACTGTAAGAATGGTAAAGTGACCAACTTGATTTAAAACCACTGATTATCTCTAAAATTTATAATAATTTTTGCTTATGAGAAACTGTGGTATAGCAATAATATTTCATAGACCTGATTCTTTAAATATATTAGAGGTGTTACTTACATATCATTTAAGTATATTTTGTGCCTCCATCTTGGCTATGGATTTTAATCCCCCCAAGATGCTTCTAATATCCCTATTCTGATTTAGATTTATCAAATTAAATGTTGAATATCACTATACATGTTTATTAAACCATATGTATCACCTTATATCTCATTATCACCTGATTCTAATGTTCTTGAGAATCTTTAGGGCATTAAAAAAAGTGGATAAAAACACAGAATCGTACGTGAAGTACATAATTATGGTCCAGGGGTTTGGCTGTAGCTCACTGATAGAACACTTAGCTAGCATGTGTAGGCTCTGATTTCAATTATCAGTACTGAAAAAAATAAAATATGTTCATTCAGTAAGTGTTTTCATAAACAAATGAATGAGGACAAGTAAGCAGAGCATTCCTGGAAGATAGAGAACATATCCTGATTTTAAGTTGATATAAAGTGTCTTCAGAAAATAATTAAGATATGAACAAAAAATTCAATAAAATTAAAAGAAATAGGCATTTATGAATTAAGTGATGAAGAAATGGCAGGGACACAGAACTGGCAAATAGTCTGCAGCTCAGCTGTTGCTGATGAATGTGAGCAACTCCATTGCGGTCATCAATAAGGCTAACTCTTCCATGCAGACCTGAAATAGAGGCCAGGCCAGGTACATTCAAGACAAACAAGACATCCATCATGTTTCCAATACCCAGAGACTGAATATAAATAGTAACAACTGGAAAGAATTCAGTGTGGTATACTGTAAAATAAAATGGGTTGGACTTCTGATAAAAAGCATAAATTCTGCACACCAAAGAAAGCTATAGAACCATGCAAATGGAGAAGGGACCCCTGCACCCAGGAACCCTGACCTTCGAACACTGTCCACTCACCAAACCCAGCTTTATGAGTAAGTGGATTAGTTAGCAGCTGGAGAAGTGGTATGGGAAGAGAATTTTCCATGAAATTTCTTTTAAATTTCATGCTAAGACATAAGAAAGCTCCATATATGGAGGTAACCTTGTGAGTTAAGAAATAATTAACTGAGCTAAATTATAATACAATGTATGTTTATTTATTCTCGTTTTGAAATTTCAAATGCCTCAAAGCATAGGAATTATGTACTTTATAAACATACTGAACCTCAAGTTCATGTTATTGCTGCTCATAGATTGTAATTCTTTATAAACTATGTCTTTACATCCTCAATATATCTAATCATCACCGCTCAATACCCAATTCGGTCATTGAGAAATTGCACACGAAAGCTTATTTACTTAACAAATAAATTTCTATGTGTCAGAGACTGTACTAAACTCTGAACAAAAATTATCATCCAGAGAAACATGAGGCCTACTTTACTGAAGTTTAATGAGCATAATAGATATTTATTAGTCAAATATAGAATGATATAATTAGAATTTTTATTTGAAGTGATGGATAGTGAGTTCTGAGGGCTAAATCAAAAGATTCTGATCAAGTCTCAGAATCTGATCATGCCATTAAGGGGGAACTCACATATGAGTAGACGTTAAATTGAGGAAGGGATATAGTGGAGTGAAATTCAAGGCAGAGGGATGAACTGGCTAAATAGATTGAGACTGTAGGCAGCAATCTGGGTGTAATCCAGTGCAGGCAGTAAGGAGAAGAGTATTTGCAGAGGACACTGTGCCATCCTTCAGGAGGAGTATAGATCATAAAGGCTAAGCATTTTAAGCTTTAGCTCAAGTGACAGTTTTAAGCAGGGGTGTAACAAGACCGACTATAGCTGCACTTGAAGGTCATTTTCACTTCAGAGGCAAGTGGATTGGATAAGGAGGTCTTAGGACAGGGACATCAATTATATTGTCAATAGGAATGCTAAGAGATCACTAGGGTTCAATGATAATAAGTGTTATCTACACCCTTTTCTTCATTTCCCCAGACTTTTTAAACACTGAGTGACCTAAGTTTATATCTGGTAGCCTCTTCTTTATGAATATTTACTCCTAAATGAATTCCTCAAGTCTCATAGTTAAAATTAAAAAAAATACACATGTATATATTATCTAGATCCAGATTTTTCTCAAATTCCTATTCCCATATTGGACCCAACACTTGAACTCCAAAACTTATCTCCACTTTGATTTCTAGTAGGCACTTCAAATTTAGGATGCCCAATAATTCTTGATTGAAAACCCTCCATATTTTCTTTTCTTACAGTGTCTCCTACCTGCATAATTGGGAACCTCATTTTAAAGTTGCTCAAAATACTTTTGACAAATAGAATGCTTGACTACTCTTTTTTTCCCCTCCCAATGTATATCTAATTTATCAGTAAAAGTCATTCCCAGATGGCAAAATTCCCATTTTGCCATCTCCAATCTAACACCCTGGTCAAAGGCACTAATTTTTCTCACTTAGATTATAAGTTTCTTAAAGATTCTCAATTTGTGAAATTAAATCCCAACAAAAATCATTTTAAGTCATCTAATATTGTTTTCTGTTATCAAAACCAAAGCCAGTCAGTACCTTTACAATATTTTCAAATGGAATCTAATATCCTCTGCAGCAGATTATATTTCTAAATGTGGCTGGAACAAAATTACCATCCCGTATGCTTTTCAGCAGTGTCATATTAACACTCTCCCATTAAGATATCAAGTACAGGCCCCATATGTGTCACATGCCTGTAATACCAGAGATTCAGGAGTATCAAAAGTACCAGGCCAAGCAGGGCAATTTGTGGGTACTTTGTCCCAAGATTTAAAATAAAAATAGGTGGGGATGTATTTCAGTGATAGAGTCCACCCAGATCCAATCCCTAGTACAGATAAAGAAACCAAGGAAGGAAGGAAGGAAGGAAGGAGGGAGGGAGGGAGAGCAAAAGTAAGAGAGAAAGAAAAAGAGAGATTAAGAGATTGAGTTCATTTTTACACCAACTTGGCTCTGACTGACTCTGTGACTGCTTTGAGAGAGACAGAGAAAGATTATAGCAGAACTGATTCTATGCCAGCTCTAGACCTGGTCCTAACACCTTGCTATTTTTTTTTGTTTTTTTCCCTGCTTCTTCAAATGCTCAATTTTGAAACTCCTCTTATTTGGACAATCTCACTGAAGACCCAAGTCCTATCTTAGAACCTAAGTTCAATACACAGAAATAAGCCACATCTAAGCTCTTCTCTCTAACTACAAGCTCTTTCTCCAGACAGTTATCTCTACATCTGAATCTTACTCCCTTAGTTGATCTATTGAATTCACCTGTTTAAAGAAGTCGACCTTGACCATTTGAATAGAAGAAGAGAAATAGGGAAGAGTGAAGATGGCAGATTAGAGGAAGGATGCACTTCCCAGCAGATTCTTAGCAGAATACTGCTTCTCCTTGAGGTGAGTAACTCAGATTCAATATTGACAGTACAAGAAACCATAGAGACACAGAAAGTCAGGAACTTTGAACATAAGAAATAATATAAAAACCCAGAATTTTATATATATAAAATTTATATATATGATACATATATATAAATTAAATTGAATTATATTATATATAAATTGTATATAGACAAATATATGTGTGTATATATATTCGTGTATATATATGTGTGTGTGTATATATATATATATATATATATATATACATATATATAATCTGTGTGTGTGTATATATATACACACACACACACACACACATACATGCTTTGGAAACCTGTGGAATAGAGAGGGAAGCTGATCTTTTGAATATTTACTCCTAAATGAGTCAGTAGGGCAAGAGTTTCAGTTAAAAGTAACTAAAGTCAGTGAGTCTGCAGGTGGATAGTTCTGTAGAAACCAGGCTGGAAAAGGAACAAGTGCTGCAGAGTAGTGAGCAGAGACAGAAGATAAGAACCTCATAAAGAAAATTGCCGGTGAATCCAGTACTTGCCTATATTATCCCCAGAGTGTGCCTGAACCAGAGAGACTAAAATAGGTGGCAAAGAAAATTGTGCCTGGAGCATAGCGCCTCCTGATACCAAGGAAAGAGAGCTCCCTTTGTTACTGGTGTTCAATAAGAGCTACCTGTAATAACCACACAAGAAAGAGCGAACCCCAGTGCCCATACCCAATAATTCATATTCATTACAGTGAATGTGAAACCTGTGGAGGTTTAGTCTATATACCTTAAAAGTGGCTTTTCCAAGAGATTCCTGAGATCCAGGTGTCTAGCAGAGATTAACATCTTCTTAACAACAGGGAGCGTTGATCAAATCCCAAATACCCACTCACAGTGTCCCAAAGGTCAGCCAAAACCAAACTCCAGCTACAAGAAGATTAATTTAGAACTCTGTGCCACGCTCACTATAGGAATACAGCATTCACCCATACCTCCCTTGGTATGGTGGCTCTGTGAGAGAATGGAAGGTGCATTGAAGGAGGGCTACAAGTTCATTCTTGTTTTTCTAATCCCTTTATACATTTTCTGAAAGGTGATATCATGCTATTGTGAGATCTTCTGGCAAGGGTATGGGTTTTCTTTAGTAATTTCCTATCAACCATCCCATTATCAAGAAGAGCAGATGGGCTTCTAGTTAAAGAAGGGGGGGGGAGCCAGAGACACATCTACTTTTACTATTCCACTTACAAAAGCATGAAAGCCACAGAAACTCCAGGAAATCATTAGAGCTTTACTGTGAAGAAATTTCAGTATTAATGAGCTAGATATGAGGAAAGCAGTATGTAGAAGTCCACAAATTGTTCATTATCACCTGTTTCATCCTTTTGGAGGAATTCAGATCTACATTGTAGAAATGTGCTTGGTATTACTTATGGAAAGGGAAATCTGCAACAATAAAAATAACACGAAATCTGAGATTTATTTTTATTTTATTATTTTTAAATTAAATTTATTTTAACAGGTATATAAAAGCAAAAAAATTGTACATGTTAATGTAACACCATGTGACATTTTTATACACGTGTATGACATGTATACATTGAACAATCAGATTAAACATAACTATTCCTCAAACATGTGCATCTTTTTTAATGTTAAAAGCATTCTAAATTTTTTCTTTACACAGTACACAGTCACAGATTGTAGTCATCCTATTGTGCCATGGTGCACTGGAAATGTAGCTTTAAGTGAGATAGATTCATTTTGAGACTTCATGAACAATCAGGCCACAGAGGCAGGGACTCAATATCCACCCTGTCTTCTACCTCTGCCATAGCCTAGGGTATTGGATGTGTCTTTGTGTTCTAAGCTGGAAGATACCTTCAGCACTTTTGCTCACAGCACACTCTCCCTTGTTTATTCATATTTCTTCAATGGAGTATAGAAAATGAAGATTCTGGTAGACAGTCACACTGTCAGCTAAATCTTGCTTGGGGAATAAGGAGGGGAATATTGTATTACTTAAAAAGGTGAGAACTGGATCTTGGGGAATATTAGTCTTTGTTTTAACTATGGTCTGGAAGACTATGATGAAAATTTCCCTAGGAAATCTTGCTGTACTAGGGCAAATATTTCTTAATATCAAATTGTCTTAGTTTAGAACGTTAAAGGAGGCAAATTTTTGGACTTATAGGCTAACAGATTATGCAGGCTTGATATGCTTTTTTTTTTTACAAGGTTTCCTTTACACACACACACACACACACACACACACTCACACATGTTTGTACAAACAAGGTGGGGGGGAGAGAGAGAACTAGATGGTTTGTTTAAAGAAAAATAAAAACCATAGGTAAATTTTCAATCCTATTTTAAACAAATGCCATTGTTAATAGAGAGAGATTTAAAAATACATCTGTGAACTACATACCACATGTAACTGCCATCTTCTGAAGCCAAGCTGGCATCCAAAAATAAAATAGGAAAGGATTATTATGCTCTTAACATACTACATTCAACTGTAATCTTAACAAACCAGAACAGTTGCCAAAAAGAAAATAAGACTATCACAATCTATATGAATTTGGCAAACTGTGATAACTAGATGCTAAAATGATAAAGGGGGGAAAATGGGCATCTTTCCCTTAAGCACACAGAAGTTACCATTTTATACAACCAGAGCTAAAAGTTCTGTCTCTAGCCTTCTTCAACAGCTCTTCTCTCACTTGCATAGGGGGACTCTGCCAGCCTGCCTCTCTACAGGAAATAGGCATATGCATTGCTTCCTCACTCCCCAGAATGCTCACCTATTTAGAGGAAGCACTGTGAAAGTGCTGAGATGAGGCTTAGCATGCTACAAGCAGGCTGTTCATGAGCTAAGGTGCTGAATTGAAATCTTAAGCTGCACCTCACTCTCTTCAATCAAAAATCCAAAGAGGTAAAAGAAAATGAGATCTAGTTTCAAGATGATAAAGCAGCATCAAAGATTTTAAACACAATTTATAATTTGACTTACGAATAAGGACTTTGACAACAAATTAAACATTTTGTTGAAATTTGTAAGGAGCAGGTTGTTAGCACACATGTGGATGATGTGGGCAATGAATGTGAAATATTTCAGGATCTCACAGATCCCTGAATAAGAAAATAAAAACAGAAGCAACAGCAGAAAATAGAAACCACGTAAAAGGGGTCAATGCCTTGATGATTTTAAGAATGTTCGTTTCTTTGGAAACATTCTCTATAAATATGGGCTTGAGAACTATAAAAAAGAAGACATTGTATTAAAAAAAACAGAGAGATGCAAAAGGGAATTGGTGAGCAGGGAAAAGAGACAAGTAGGAAGGAAAGATGGAAGGAATGAATGATGTGAGGCAGGGAGGAAAAAGAGGCAAGAGGGAAATAAAATACAAAATAAACATTACATCTTTGGAGGCGATAACATTTTGAAGAAAATAAATGACTGTTTTGATAACACATTTAGTAAGTTTCTTTACAATGGACAGGAATATTTTTTTTTTAATTAGAAAGAAAATACCATTAATGACAAGTGTAGTAGTCAGCTTTTTCTTTCCATAAAAAATGCCCCAAATAAATCAAATTAAAAAGGATAAATACTTATTTTCATTCACAGTTCCAGAGATTTCAGGTTACGGTTAGTTGGCCTGTTGCTTTGGGGCATGTGACAAGGCAGTATATTATGGCAGTGGTCTGTGGCAGAGGAAACTGCCAATGTCATGGGACCCAGGAAGGAGAAAGAGAAAAGACACCAGGGTTCCAGTACCTGTTTCAAGGTGATGCTTTCAATGGCCTAACTTCATTCTAGTAGGTCCCATTTCCTAATGGTTCCACAACCTCCCAATAGAACCATCGGTTGGGGACCAAGTCTTTAATAATGAGTGTTTGGGTAGCAATAAGGAAGGTGAAAGACATTCAACTTAAGAAGAAAGGAATAGAAATTATGCCTGAGAAGGTACTAGAAACTGTTTCTACTAATCATGAGTGTTCAGTGAAAGAAACCAAGAATAATAGGAGTAAATTCAGCAATTACAAATAACAACATGTATAAATCATTTATAATTTGTTTAGTGTTCTATTCTGTTCCTGTTGCTGTACCAAAGCATCATATTGGGTAATTTATATATAATACATATACATTTTTCATAATTCAGGAAAATTGGAAGTCCAAGATCCAGATGCTAGCAGGACCTCCCATAAGATTCTGATCTGCATCTGGGAAGCATGTACCACTGTAGTATACTGATTTTTGTTCTTTTGATAAATACCAAGGAATACAATATCTGGGTCATATGGTTTTCCATTCCTGTTCTTTTGAGGAATCTCCAGACTTCTTTCTAAACCAATTGTACTAATTTTCATTCCCACCAACAATATATAAGTGTGCTTCCCCCCTACCCACATACTCAAGAGCAGTTATTTTAATTTGTGGTTTTAGTGATTGATATTCAAGTTGGAGTGAGATAAAATCTTAGTGTAATTTTGACTTAAATTTCTCTGATTGCTGAACATAAAGATGTTGAACATTTTAATTTGTTTTTCTTGTTTTGAGAAATGTCTGTATAGATCATGTTCCCACTTATTGACTGAATTATTCGGGGGTTTTGTTGGTGTTAAGTTTTTTTAGTTATATATATATATATATATATATATATATATATGTATATGTATATACATATAATATAATTATATATATATATATATGTGTGTGTGTGTGTGTGTGTTTGAATATATAAATATATATATAAATATATATATATATATATATATATATGACATTAGTCTCCTACTGGAAGAAGAAATGGAAAATATAATTTTCCCATTCTGTAGTCTCCTTCTCCACACTTTTGTTTCCTATGGTATGCAGAGGCTTTTTAATTTAATGTCATCCTACATTGAATCTGGGTTTTATTTCTTGAGCTTTATGAATATTATTAAGGAAGTCAATATCTGTGTCATTATGTTGAAGTGTTGACCCTATGTTTTCTTCTAGCAGTTGTAGGGTTTCTCGTCTTATTCCTAAGTCTTGGACCACTTTGAGTTGATTTTTGTACATGGTGACAGAGAGAGAGAGAGATCTAGTTCCATTCTTCTATATACTGATATTCAGTTTTCCCAACAAAACTTGCTTAAAGGGCTAGCTTTTCTATAATGTATGTTTTGTCAAAGATAAGATGACTGTATTTATTTGGATTTGTCTCTCTATCTTCTATTCTATCCCCTTGGTCTGTCCACCTGTTTTTATGCTAATACAATGCTGTTTTTGTTAGGATAATTCTGTAGTATAATTTGAGGTCAGATATTGTCACACCTCCAGCATTGTTCTTATTTCTCAGTGTTGATTTTGCTATTCTGGATACATTCATCTTCCATATGAATTTTAGGACTCTTTTTAACAGTTTTGTGAAGAATAACATTGACTAAAAGAATATTCATAAACCCTTAGCAAAACTAAGCAAAAGAGACAGAATAACCAAATCAACAAAATTAGAGACAAAAACAGAAATATGACCATAGACATTTCTGAAATTGGGAGGCTCATTTGGGATTATTCAGAAAACTAATTTTCCAATGAATTGAAAAATCTA
The DNA here is from genome assembly GCF_045843805.1 of Urocitellus parryii. Lineage (NCBI taxonomy): Eukaryota > Metazoa > Chordata > Mammalia > Rodentia > Sciuridae > Urocitellus > Urocitellus parryii. Next base: position 530,442 of record NW_027554208.1, read on the forward strand.
TAAGATATTGTCAAATATCAAACGAGGTAAAGACCTATCAAGGAAAGAAATGTACAGGACAATATCCCCAATACAGATGCAGAAATCCTCCAAAAATATTAATGCACATTAAAAAACACATGAAGAAGATTGAGCACCATCCCAGGGATACTCAGTTGGTTCAACATGTACATATCAATAAATATAATTTATTACATACATAGAATTAAGGTCAAAAATCACATCATTATCTCAATATATACATCAAAAGCCTTTTTCAAAATTAAGCACCTATTCATAATATAAAAAGTGAAGAAACTAGGGTTAGAAGAAGGAACTTACCCCAATATCAGAAAGGTTAGACACAACAAGTCTAACTCCAACATCATACTGAACAGAGAACTGAAAGTATTTCTTCTAAAATGAAGAACAAGACAAAGATGTCCACTATCATCTATTTAATACAATTTTTGAAACTCCTACTCAATGTAATTTTTGAAACATTCAACTGAGCACTCAGGAAACAGAGTTTAAAGGATACAAAAAGGAAATGAAGACATCAAATTATCTCTATTTGCTGATAACATGATTCTAAAGTTAGAAGGCCTAAAATTCTGCCAAAGGACTTCTAGAGCTGACAACAAATTTAGCAAAGTAGTACAATATACAATCAAAACAAAGAATCAATGGCTTTCCAATATTCTAATGATGAATATGTTGAGAAAGAAATCAGGAAAATAATTCCATTCACAATATTCTCAAAAAGTAAATAAATAAAATAAAGTACTTAGAAAAAAATCTAGCCAATAAGGTGAAAATTCTCTATAATGAAAATTGCAGAACACAGCAGAAAGAAATCAAAGAGGATCTTGGAATATGGAAAACCTCCAATGTTCTTGGAATAGGGTGAATTAATAGTGTCAAAATGGCTGTGTTATTAAAAGCAATATACAGATTCAATACAATCCCCATCAAAATACCAATGATGTGTTTGTATGCAACATTTTCAAGGAAACTATGATTAGTTTTCAAAATAACATTTATAACTTTCATGTAAGCTAAAGAAAACAAACATCATATCTCCAGAGAAAGTCTTAAAAGAAGGTAGAAAAAAATTAGCATAAAATGAGAAAGAAGGTTGACAAAAATGTGTTAAATGCTTAACCATAAACATAAATGCATTGACAATGTTGACATTTACCTCATCCCTGTGCGCATAGAAAATGGTAGCAGTTAAGAAATTCTTCACCATATTGAGGTCTGAAAAATTGTTTATAGGATTGCCTTTCCCCATATAGTTAAGATAACACTTGTGTATGACCCCCTTGTCTGTTTATGACAAGTCTATGCACAGACCCTTCGAACTTCCATTATCTGTCACATAAATGATGAGCTCAACTAATTTTCCCCCACAAAACTAGTTAGACATAGATATAAACATTTACTGGTGGACTAATTGAGACGAACATGATTAGGAATCAACCTCAATTCTAAAACCATCCCATTTGTATTCTATCTACTGTCCTTAAAAGTCCAAGGGAATACCACCCTTGGAGGCCTTTTCATCTTTGGAGCTGAAATTCTTATTCCTGTCACAGGTTCCTGAATAAGATAGATTTTTTTTCATTACTTTTTTTCTTTGATAATTTGGTGCCATTTTTTGAATGGAGCTAGAGGGCCACTTTTGAAATCCCATCTCCATTTGGGTACCCGGTCTTTCCCACTTTTTGTGCCCCATTTTGGCATCCTACGCTGCATACATTGCCTGATTCTTATGCTATGAATATTTGTCCATGGCCACATGGTAAAGACTAGATTTTGCTTATATCTTTCAGTGACTTTTTAAAAATTTTAGTTGTCAATTTTTACTTAACCTTGTTATAAGGAAAACTAATTCATACTTCAACACCCTTCAAAATACTTGTGAATTTTATGTGTTACCCCTACAACAACAATTTAGTTTGTTACCTTCATTTGGCAGAATTTTGCTCCCCAGCAAAATTTAGTCTTTCTCCCCCAGCAAACTCATGCAAATGATCCATGCATTCCCTCCCCGACCCTTTGCTCACCAACAAATCCTACTTTTTCTACTGTTTCTGTTGATCCCTTTCAGCCCTTAAGTTTTCTCTTCCTGCCTCTATTAAATATCCTGATTCTCAATTTCTTATCTTGATCTATAAAACTGGTCATTTTCCATCTGTTATTAAAGGTCAGTGACTTGGGCACCCAGCTGAATAAGTTCTTAAGCCTAGGTCTAATTTGATTTACACAATACTTTCAAAGACTTTCCAGACTCCCATAAGAATAGGGTAAAATGTAGAAATTAATTCAAATTAGTCATCAGGATATATTTTCCAAGGCTGCCTTATTTATATCCACTTGTAGCTGCTAGAGGGCCTGAGAAATGGACAATCAAAGATATCAAAATACCTCTGAGACTTACATGTAGACTAAAGCCATAGGACAGAACAAGCATTTATTGAATAAAGAAGCAATCAATGCAACAATAGTCGAATACAACTCGAATCATGAATTTATATTATAATATGTTTGAAAGAATTACTCTGGCATTATATTTGATGACTGAATTGCTTCTGCCATTGTTGGTTTTATAAAGAGCTTATGGGAAAAATTTAGAGATATTATTCAAACACAGAACACAAATTAATGAGATGTTCCTGTCTCTAAAATATTGACATTAGTTCAATACCATAAGGGCTCTATTGCAGAAGAAGTCAATTTAACACAATACAAACACAGGCCTTTAACTTAAACAATTAGGAGGAGATACATGAGGACAATCTTCCCCCTACAAAACTCCTTTATATAAGGATACTTGCAGACATTGTAATGAAAAGGAACATAGGACCTGACCTTGTAAAAAGGAGGAAGAGTCCAAAAATCTGTAATCTCTATAATTTCTCATTGAACAACCATCCCCCATGCAAGCATAATTTCAATGATAAAGTAGAATAATACTCCCCATAAATGGATACCCCTCCTTCTTCATAGTATACACAAAGGTAACATATTTTTCCTCTGTTTTCCCTAGATCGTCCCTTGGAGTAGGCAAGCCACATTTAAGTGGGAACTGATAGTGGGTCTACCTTATCACCTGACTTTATCTAAATACCCTTTGGTCTCACTAGGACCACTCATTAACCTGTGTAGCTTTATGTTTAACTCTACCATTACAGTAAAATGGAAAAAAAAATATTTACTTTTAAATTGGAATATTAGTGTTTTTTAGTTTCCTTAATGTTCCTAATTTTATACTACACCTTTGAATTTGAATTGCTCTCATGGCCTATAAGACAATTGTTTCTCCTGTCAACTCTCCCCCAAATTCCTGTTTTCACAACAACTACAGGGATATCCATCAAAAAATGAAACTCACTCCCTAACCTCTTTAGGTCCTTACCCAAGGAATAAGCAATTATCTTTAAAGCTAAAATAAACTGTTTGGCTGACAAAAAAAATGTTAAGAGTTTCCTTTCAAGCATACTTTCCTCTGCTCAAAATCCTTTTGAGATAAGAAACTCTATTTGAGGAATTTAGGTGTACCAACTGCTACCACCGGAGGCTGAAAGTTAATTGGAAACAAGTTAGCTGTTCCCCCCACATGCAGATGGTCTTTATAGACTCCAAAAGAGCTTCCCAATCTCTCTCTCTCTCTCCATTCCTTGCCCTAAATGTGGCCCACTTTTCACAGCATTATACTTGGTGCACAAGAAATCTTAAAGCTCTCCTTTACAAATACTGGTAAGATGCTTCAGCAATGATTGATTCTAAGCAGGGAATCTCAATATTTCCTATCTTCCAGAAACATAATTGTGCTAAAAATATAAAAAAATATAAAGGCGATGTGTTAGGTTTCCATTGTTGTGACAAAATATTCCAGATAAATAAGTTAAAAGGAGAAAGGATGTATTTTGGTTAACAGGTACAGAGATTTCAATCCAAGGTCAACTGACTCTGCTCCTTTGTGACCTGTGGTGAGATAAAACATGGTGGGAAGTATTTGATAGAGAAATGATGCTCACTTCATGAAAACCAGAAAGCATCAAGAAAGGATGATGATCCCAAAATTCCCTTCAAAGGCACACACTCTAATGATCTAATAACCTTCTTCTGAGTTCTCACCTCCTAAAGGTTCTACCACTTCACAATAGTACAGAGGATTAGACCAAGCCTTGAGCACAAGGACTTAGGGGAAGCATTTAAGATCCAAACCTTAACTGGTAAGATAGGAACAATTGTTCCTCTATATGAACTAGAAAGTCAAAATTTTAGAATTGAAGATATACTCTATTAATGACTCTCTGGGAGTGTGTGTGTGTGTGTGTGTGTGTGTGTGTGTGTGTGTGTATGTTATTATGTGGAATATCATGCTGCCTTTGGATAGTATTATCAGATTAGATTATAAAATCCCTTAAAGGAGATCTATTCTGATTTGTTTAGGGATAAATACATACTCATATAAACTGAATATTCTTTAAATTCTCAGGAATTAAGGAAATAATTTTAGTTGTGCAATATATATGTATATGCATATATACACCCTAAGTATATATGTATTTATAGACTTATTTCTATAAATTATAGAAACTAATAATCAAAATGTTTCAAGAATTCAAGTTCACATAATTTGAATAAGTAGCAAAAAATCTCATTTAATATTATTCCTTTAATAAAAACTGCTATGTATTCTGAGTTCAGTGTTTAGCATTCATTTCTATCCTACTTGGGTAGTTTGCTTCTTAACTCATATAGGTTTACTAACTGAACAATTTGTCATTACCCATAATAGATATCTAAGATGATGAAAAATGTCAATTTGTACATAATCAAATTGAATCATGATTTGATAGTTTTTTAATTTAATAGTATTTCTGTTTTGATTTATGTGACTCAGCTTGAGTAGTTTTCAACATATTTAGGTAACTTAAAACCCTAGACTTATGCTAAATGAATTGGTAAAGAATAATCATAGGTACTGTTTACAATATTGCTAATATGTTAATGTTCTATTTTCTAGACATTTTCTTCTATTTTTTTAAAACTATCCATAATCATGGCAATTTAATAGATCATTTATATAAAGAGAAAGATAACATCTTTTTCTTTCATGACCTTTCTAGAATCCAGAAAATATATGAACACTTATTTTCCTGATAATTATTGTTATTCTTATTGTCAGTAAAACTCTTACTATGAATGCATATTTTAAAACTTTGGCTATGTGCCCCAGGCTTTAAGTAGGATGTTTTATTTAAGAATGATCCTCATTTTATCAGGTCAACCGGTTACTTTTATAGAGTGCCCAAGATGGCCTTAACTTTCTACTTAGTGTGACATAACTTTAGACAGACTTATTCTTGACTTTGGCCCCAATCTTCCTTTACATAGAACATTTTCTTTAGAAAACTTATAATTTTAAATCTCTTCTCTGTCCTTTTGTGATATATGTAAGTCTTTTCAAAAGACTCTTGCCAGTTTTATAACCCACAAATATCTTGTCTCAAGGACCTGGGAACAATCCCTTTGAAATGTATTCAAGAAAGAGAGAACCCCTAACTCCCAGTTCTGTAGGAGGAGAGGAGCCTAACTACGACTGGCACCTTGCTCCAAGTTGTAAAACTCCCTCCTGCTACAAAGATGTAAGAAAAGTTGTCTTTTCCTTTGGATAAATCCAATTAGCAAGCACAGATGGACTGCTATCCTCCCACTCTAGCTCCTAAAAGCTCTACAGCCTTTTGTCTGAGTCAAGTTGAAGACAGATTTTAGTTCAAGCCTTTCCTCTTTCACAATAGCCTTAAATAAATCCCTCTCTGTCTTCAGTGCAATTTTTGCTTTGCCAGGAGCTAAGATCCATTATGGAGTCAATGCTTGCAAAGTCCTCTCCGAAAAACTTACCTACTACCTCACTCCCAGAGTTCCCAGCCAGGAACCTTAGGATGTTTGGAGGACTTGAAGAAGAAAGCAATTCATCTAACCTCTCTGTATCACAAGTGAGGTACTGGGAGTTCTAGGCTTGGTTTTCTAGCCTTAATCTTGTGAGATTTCATATGAAAACTTCCAGCAAAGCAAACTCCAAAATACCTATGTGGAAAAATCTCCATTCTTGCTGTACCTATGTCAATAACTGGGCCAAATAATAATAACTGCTTAATTTTGTGATCAGGAATAATCTTTCTTTGAGATCATCTTTTATCAAAAGTAGAGGATACCATGGAAGAAACTTTTATTTCTTAATAGAGAATTATAGCATTTAGAAAACTTCATCTTCTCTGGTAGATTTAATTGACTCCCTCTCCTGCTATGGAAACTCTCCTTTTGTTACTTAACCTACAAATTGGACTGTATCCTGTCATAACTGCAAAAAGTGGCAACTCTGTAAAACTAAATGAAGATCACCCCAAAGAGAAGAAGCAAAGGCTATTTATTCAGAGCTTGCTATATTAAGGAATAAAGGATTGTCATTTGCATTTGACAGAAACTCAAAGGCAGGAAAATAAATGGAAGAACTTTGTAGTAGGAACAAAAGAAGGGCTTCAGAATTGACCTGAGTAGAGACTGTTGTCATGGGAAAGCTGTAGGCAGGTAACTAGAAATAGGTCATCTGTGTAGTTGGCATGTTGAAAGCAAAGACAAAAATTAGGGAAACTGAAAAATGTTAATTAAGTCTTGCTGTTTATTTGGACTGATTATTATAGAGATTATTGTTTGACTTCCTAGACTGGTTGCTAGAAATAATAGTCTGAAATCCTATAAATTTGACTTGTAGATAGTAAACTTACTTTATTTCCTGGGAAAGAATCTAAAGTAATATATAGTGGTTTCCTGGACTGGTTTTGGCAGATTGTGGGTCATATTTCCATATATATATATATATATATATATATATATATATATATATATGATCTGGCCATTGCTCATTTGTATATTCAGTCTTTTAACCATTATTGAATTTTCAATCTTTTTTTGTGTGGATTGTTGTTGTTTTCAATAACATGCTATAACTCTTCAAACTACAATTTCCATTTTTTCTTCCTTTCTGAATCTGCTATACTATGAACTAAAACCTGATTATCTAGGTGTTTATAAGGAGTCTGGGTTGCCTTGTACCTGGTATTTCTCCACAAGTTCAGAACACCCAGTTAGAGCCAAATAAAGTTTTTGTCCATGTAATTTTTTTCAAAAAATGATTTTCCCTGATGACCAAAGGAAAAAGATCTCCCACTTGCTATAGCATTCCCTTGGAAAATTTAGTATTGTAAAACTATTCTCTGTAAAACACATGACACATACACACACACACACACACACACACACAAAGGATTTGTGAGTTTTTGTAAATTTGGCATCTCAAGAATGTCATTATTAAGGGTCTTTACCTATCACTTTGAAATGTGAATATCTAGAAAAAGGGTATTCTCTCTCTGTCTCTGGGGGAGTTCATACTAGGCACCTGGTTTCAAGATATAATACCGTACTGATACAAAGTTTAGCATTTCCTTTGGGGAAAAAAAAACAATTAGAATGTTGTAACAGGTTGAATCTTCTTGGTCTTTAAAAGGATGAGATTGTTTTCTCCATTTTCAATCTATTTAATGGATTGTCTATGATGTGAATCACAGTCTGGTTTAATGTTTACTCAATAGTAAAACTGTTTTCTTTATTTACTATATTTACTTAGAATATTCTTGGAATGGGTAGGTTATTTTATTTTATTTATTTCTTCAACAATGCATACCTTGAAAGACTTATCACCACAATGGATAATACATGGGCCAGAATTCTCCTTAGATAAGTCACTGCCTGGGACACTAACAAAGTATAGTAAAATGCTAAGATCATACATGTTGTTTTATAAGTGTAAACAAGACAGTGGACAACCTCAATAGCATCCACATCTTAGCTTTCAGAAACTCAAAAGCAGTACTGCAAAAATTAAGGTTTTCCGTCCCTTAGCCTGTTGGAATCTGGTGGGCTTGATATCTTCAGGGCTTACATATTAGCTCTTTATTTTAATATGACCATTTCTATTACTGTTTCTCTTTTTCATTATGGTTATCTTTCTTTTAGGATGTCTGATTGGTAGGATTCTGAAATAATTAGCCTTTACCACTGCCCCTTAAAAGATGGTTCAACTGATTTTACAGGAATAAAAAGTCTTCAGTAAACACCCTCGTAGGTGCTGTCCCACTCCACAAGAGAGGTTTATGAATGCCATTGTTTTGCAACAGAAGCATGCAGATTGTTGAACCTCACCTGTTTGTTGTCCTGGAAAGCATCAGAAATTAAGAAATGTCTCCCTGCTTTGGTTTACCAGGAATAAACTGATGAAGAGAAGACCTTTCCTTATGTGACTCAAATGAGACTTGCAGATGGTCCCCTTTCTTTATTTATGTCGGTTCCAGCAGACCAGGAATTCTCATTCTTTATTTCTTAAATATTATCTACTGTCACCCCAGTGTTGGCTAGGTGGAAAGACACACATTTCCTGTTGTTGTACTGTATTAGATTTCCTGGATTTCAAAAACCATCCCAAGTATAAAAGGGTATAACTTGCTATACTTCTCTTACAAATATGTAAGGTGAAAACACCATGTACATAGATATTGTGATCTTCAAATATGGAAAGTTCTTTCTATTGCAATGGACTGAATAAAATCAATGTGGACAAAACAAAATCTATTTTTGTTTTTGTTTTTGTTTCTGATGAGGTTTAACTCTATCATTAAATAAGAAGTTTCAAGATTGTTCTTAATCCAGATTCATAATGTCAAAAAAATAAACAAACAAATTGAAATACAAAAGGAAAAATTATGACAAAGAAATATCAAATGCCCCAAAGTTAAAATCATGATTTCAGTATTAATGTTAAAAAAATCAAAGCATTATATATTAATTTGGATAAAAATTGACAAAAAATCAAACTTCATAGTAAAAGTTGAAAAAACATAAAATTATCAGATAAAAATCTCAAGATTTTTTTTGAGATTTGCCTTAGAAAATCATCACATTCTAATCTCATATTGGATAATAATATTTTCTAACTTTGGACAGTAGGTTAACAAATGCTAAAGTTCAAATCATGAGGTCCTTAGTTTTTAAAAATGATGAAACTATACAGTGTAGTAATTTCAAGTGAGGCACAAAAATTATGCTTGGATTATAAATATAATTGACTTATAAAATTTTGTTTTTGGAATGAGTATTATTTGTGTTTAGGAGAATGTGTCATTTTCAAAATAGACATGATTTGGTTGGTCTGTTCCGTGTAGAAAGTCCCCTGGCTGTTTCAGAAAGAGCCTGAAACACAAGGACCCCTGTTTTGAATGAGGCTCTTATTGTATTGTTAGAAAATGTTATAGAAAAAGTGAACACTGTGCTTTCTGAAGAGCTGAATGTTGTCTAGGGTAGCACCTCATTAACTAAACTCTTGCTCCTCCTACTGTCTACAGAATACACTGGGTCCATGTGTGTTTTCCAGGGATTGATTTTTACAGCATTGTGGGAGTCTGTTACATATTCTTTTTTCCATGACAAAGAAAGAAGTCCTTGTAATTAGTTTTCCAACTAGATTAAAACAGTAAAGAACAAACACTATCATAAATTCACAGAAAACTTCTATTCAGTGTTCTGGAAATAAGTTCTATAATTTAGTACATATTAAAATAAAGGAAACAACCACTACTTTCTTACAATTAAAAATTATACATTCTCTGATCATGATTAAATAAAGTTAAAATAGTATCAATACTCTAAATAAAATCATCATGGGTAAGTAGATTTGAAAATTCTAATAGGTAAGTAAGGGATTAGGCTTCAAAATCAGTCAGTATAAATTTGTACAAAATAATTGGAGGAGTGCAAATATAGTGACTTAAAAATAAAACAACTATCTGTTGTTCATGCTATAATAATGATACAAGGTGACCTGAGTGAGAGGGTGACAATTTAATAAAATTTAAATTTAAATACTGCTAGTTCATATTTCTCTTCTCCAGGCTTTTTTTTCCCCCAAAATGCAGTTAGGTATCTTTCTTCTCTGATAAGCAAAATTATAATGACATAGAATCTCTATAAGCCCTATCTCACAGTTGAATTTCTAGGATAAATATTATTTACAGCCATAATGTTGCCTTGGAAAATGGAAATATACCTATAAACGTATCCTGGAAGATATGATTATTTTTTACCAGAGTACAAATTCATTGAACATTGAAATATAGAAGGAATAGCATAGCAAGTACTTAAGGGTTGTTAGAGGGTGGTAAAATAGTATGTTGACCTACTCATGTTAAAGATGGAAATTTTGGATACTGTGTAAAATCAAACTCATGCCAAATGATGATAAGCATGTCCTGCAAGACTGTGAAGTAGAAGGAAAATGGAGATAAGACACTAATTCTTCAGGTTTATGACAGTAAATTAATAGACTGTTTATAACTAGCAAAGCATGAACTAAATACATCAAGACGTTATTTAGAAGTATGTGATAACCATCAAAACAAAAGCAAAAATGAAATCCTTCCACTCTTGGCTCAGTGCCTGCTATACAAAAGGACTCTCTCATTCTGAAGGAAAACCTACAATTTTCTGAAAACCACAATTAGTTAATGGAAATAAATCCATAAAGAGACATGTTCTGATAAAATTTTAAAAGACCTAGGATGAAGAAAAAAGTATACATCTATAAAGTAATAGTGAAAAGAAAAATAAGCATAAAGAATCACATTGGTACAAACTTTGTCACCAACCCTCACGACTAAAAGGAAAATGAGACTGCCTCAACCTAATGAATGAAAGTAATCTCAAAGAATTTTATATTCTTAAATTCTCTAATCAAGTGATATTTTATTGGGAATTATGCTGTTTTTCCAAACTGCTAGTTTGATAAAGAAGAAAAAAAATGGTTTCATATTGAAGAATAATTTTTAGTTTCTCAATAGCAATTATTGAATAATTACATTGTTGGGGAATGAAACTTAGAGGGTGGTGGAAAGGGACTGAAATATTTATACCACAACCAAGAAAATGAATAAAGCTGTGAAGCAAGAACTAAAAACAATACAATAGTATTGAACTGGAGCAAGCGCGCCAAGAAAGAACTGTTCAAAGATTCATACATATATAAACATAAGAAACAGCATCCAGAAAAAAGGTATTATAATTTATTCAGATGTACCTCTGAGGCTCAGTGGTATTTACCATTATTTCTCTAAATGCCAGGCTCCACAATGAGCAATAGAAAAATAATAATGATTCTATCAGCATGTACTTATGTAAAAATTCCATTAAACTATATTTGAAATATACAGGACCATGGAGAATTGCCACATTAGTGCACATTAAGCTATATATTTTTTAAATATAAAATGTATTTTCTACAAAGTTCTTCTATTCTTAAACTCAATTGCATCTTAGACACGTTTATCATATCCCCCTATATGCTACATTTTTTTCTCTGGCAGTTATGGAACTACTTCAAAGGCATAAATAAAAGTAGTGAACTATGGCACCTTAATATTCTGGCTATTACCTCATCTATATTTTCCAAATGTTTGTGACTACAGTTAAGCTCGTTTCTTCTGAAGTGTTTAATTCCAGAATTGGTACTTGTTCTATTATTTCTAATTAAATGTTCATACCTATGAATGCTAAGAAGTGTTTTTGGACACATCTTCCTAGTTTAACCCATTTGTAATAGAATTAATTGAAATTAATTCCACATTAATATCAGTGAGAGAGGCTGAATGCATATGCAAGAGACCTCCCCTGGGAATACACATTTATAAATGCATTTTCTACAGAGCTAAAGATCCAAGGAGAAAGCCCTGGAATGAAAAATCTTTTATATACCTTCATAATTACATTTAACAGATTCCTTTAAGGAATTTTTAAAATTATATTTGAATTTACAAAATAATTGTACATATTTATGTAATACAGTATAATAATTTGATACATCTATACAATGTATAAACATTAAATCAAGGCAATTAGCCTTTCCCTTTCCTTAAACACTTGCTATATTTTTGAATTTGCATTATCTAAACTCCTCTTTTTTTAGTTCTTTATGAAATATATTTAAAAATTTATAAATGATATTGACTCTGCTCTGTTGTAGAGTGCTAGACTTATTTCTCAGATACTAACTGTATTTTGATACATGTTACCCAACTTCCCTTTATCCTCCCTCCTTCCTATGCTTCTTAGCCTATAACAATTGCTGTTTGTTTGTCAGCTTTCTGTAACTGTAACAAATATCCAAGATAATCATCTTACAAAGAGAAAAGCTTTAGTTTGGCTCCCAGTTCTGGAGGTTTCAGCCCATGATCCCTTGATTCTGTTATTTTAATTTGAGATGAGATAGCACATTGTGTCAGAAGCATGTGGCAAAACCAGTGATCTCATGGCTAGGGAGCAAAAGAAAAAGGGGAAATGCTTCCTATAATCCCTTTGAAGGCACACCTCCAATGATGTAAAACCTCACAGAGACTCCACAAAAAGTTTCCACCACTTCCCTAAAACAATGAGCTGAGGATCAAGTCTTTAACACATAGGCATTGAGGGACATTTCAGATTCAGGCTACAGGTTTCTGGCCCTAACCCCCAATGGTAATATCCATCTCAAAATGCAAAATACATTCTTCCATTACCAGAGTCCCAAGATCTTAACTTTCCATCATTGCTCAGAAGTCTAAGTCCAAATTCTCTGAGACTCAAGGCAAACTCAGCTGTGATCCCGGTATGTTACAAACTTCCAAGATACAATAACACAGGGTAAATATACCCTTTCAAAATGCAAGGACTAGTGGGATGTAATGAGGGATTTGAGCAAAGCAATGCTGAAATCCAGCCAGACAAGCAGCAAAGTCTACAGGCCCATGTCCAGCATCCAGGGTGCTTTGTGGTGGGACCTGAGTTCCCAAGGGCTTGGGAAGCCCTGCCTTGGCAGCTTCACTGGTTTCATCCCACAGACTGTATACAGTGCCTGAGGTTCTATTGGCAGATGTTCAATAGAATTCAAAATTCAAAATTATTGGATTTTGAATTTTCTGAGGTCTTCACTGTAGCTTCAGCTTGACTCTACAAGCTCTCTATATCACTCTGTCAGGGGCTGTACAGAGGGACTTTGATTCTGCCTCATATTGCCTGGCCTCCCAGGCTTTCCTGTGAAATCTCATTGGAAACCTCCAGGTGTCCATAACTCTTTCATTCTGCATGCCTGCAAAACCAACAGTGTAGCAGAAGCCAAGGTCTGCCACCAGCATGATACAACTGAACCTGCTTGATCCAGGGCCACAGCAGCATCCGAATGACTCCTCAGCTTAGGTGGTACTGGGTAATCTGTGCACCCCAAGGCTTTCTTCTCAAGTGAGAGTCTTTGAAACAAATTTGCACATTTATACCTTTGAGCCTATGATGGGTGGGCCTGACTGATTTCTGAGATAACAGCATCTTTCCTATTTTTTTCAGTGCAAAACTACTGCCTTGTATTTATGGACACTAATCACTGAATCCTCCTCAGACACAAAGACCATGGAAACAGCTTTAAACATTCTACTTTTCTTGTCAGACTGCCAGTCTTCTAAATCTCTCTACTATGCTCCCTTTTGTTTCCAATTCTCACAAAATTGGGCTAAAAAATAGCCGGTCATGCCCATACCACTGTTCGAATGCTATCCCTTCTTTGGAATTTTCCTTGCCAGATAATCATCCGTCACCTCTAAACTCAGCCTCTGACAGTCTCAAGGCATGGACAAAATGCATGTAAATTCATTGCCACATTATAATAAGTCCAGGCTATGCAATGAATACAATTCCAATCGAATCCTTTCTTTGTGAAATCTCAGCAGCATAGCTTATCCTGCCCACAATTCTTTGAGCATTCTGGTCTTCTAAACCTCATCAGAATTGCCTGTTAATCACTTCTTCGAACATTCTAGGCTTTTTCTGGTTTGCTCCTATAAACTTTTCAAATCTTCCCATAAACCAGCTTTAAAGTATTGTGAAGCACATCATCAGGTATCATCATAGCAACAACCCTGCTTCATGGCATCAATTTTGTTAGCTTTCTTTCACCATCACAAATACCTGAGATAATCAATTTCTAAAGAGAAAAGACATGTTTTAGCTCACACGTGCTGTCCATGATCAGTTGGCCATGTTGCTTTTGAGATACGATATGGCACAAACCACTAACCTAAGAGGAAGGGGAAAGGGCTTAGACCCCAACAACCCATTGGAGACCACACATCAATGATCTAAAACCTCCTACGAGGCTGTACCTCTTAATGTTTCCACTCCCTCCCAGTAGTGTCAAACTTGAGTCAAGGCTTTAAAACATGGAATTTTGGCAGACATTCCAGACACAAATTACAAAATTGTTTTACTCTCTTCTTCTATGAGATCAACTTTAAAATTTCCCTAGATGAGCAAAAGCATGCATAATTTCAGGCACAATGGAATATTAAAAATCCATAATAAAGAAAAACTATAGTTTGTGGCAAAAATGAATGAAATTGGAGAACATAACATTATGTGATATAAACTATTTAAAAACTTTGAATAATACAGAAACAGGCATATTGGAAGACACTAATCAATTTATATATGTTTATAAACCTCATACATAAAAACAGTATGTTAATCAAAAATTAAAATATTAATTAATTGGTTTAATCCATTAGAAGACAATAGGGAATTAACAATGGAATGAAGAATTTTGTGGCCAAGATTTTAAACAATAAAGAATCAAAAGATAGTAATGCTGGCATTTTTAGTTGCTTTTCCCTTAGAATCATCTGGTAATTTCATAAGATAAAACTGATACATGAAAAATTCAACAGAAGTTTCAACAGCTTAATGGAGATAAGGAAAAATATGTTATCTAGGGACTAACAAGCAGAGGAAGTTTTAATCCCTCTGTGATTTAAGACTACAAAATACTAATCTCTGGAGGTAAGAGTAGATCATAAATATACTGGTACTTTAAAGAACTGTAGCCCTTATTCAGATAATCCAAACCTTTATGAACAGATTAAAATGAGCTAGAAGACTTCAGCAATCCTTTTGTGCTGGGAAAACAATGACTAGTGGTGCAAACCCCACCAGACCAGTACTTTGAGACCTCCTATGAAATACATGACATCAATCATGGCAAACCAAACATGTCATACCTCATGTAAATTAAATGCAAATCATAATTACTTCATCCTTAATTGTAAAAATGTGATCAGACTACACATACACCATCATAGAAAGATAACATCAACCAAAGTCTCTAGAACTACAATTAAAATTTTCTGTTATTGTAGAAGTTGCACTGTTCATGAGTAACCACAAGCCACAGTAGCTGTTCACTATTTGAAAAGTAGCTACTATAACTTAATTTCTAATTCAATTTAATTTTACTTATTTTAAGTTTAAATAGCCATGTCTAGTTAATGAATACTGTACTGGACCATGCATTTTTCTTGTCAAATAATATTCAACACTCAATTAAATGTTATTAGATACAGCAGTTGATAAGGAAAAAATGATAAGAGGAAAAAACTGAAAATAATAGAAATGAAGTACTACATGATACAAATTCTGGAGATTTTGGGTTCATGTATCCTTGGTTTTTAAAGGAATTTAGAGAGAAACAGGTAAGTACATGGAAGAAGCAGGATGGGGAAGAGACTTCAAGTGAAGACCTCCTGTGAGCCTAGTACCACAGAAAAATTGTGCATGGAAATTGCACTAAAGAATTTTTTCCACCACAAAGAAGAGCTAACCCTTGTGAATCTTTTGTTGAATATGAGCTACTTTAAAAGTACAAAATTTTCCATGGAAGTTTGACCTTCTCCATATCTGAATAAAATAATCTCAAGGAGTTGTATTGTTGCTTTAGTCCACTTTTATGCTGCTGTGACCAAAAGACCTGACAAGAACAATTTTAGAGGAGGAAAATTTTATTTGGGGGCTCACTATTTCAGAAGTATCTGTCCACAGATAACCAACTCTGTTCCTTGGGGTCTGAAATAAGGCAGAACATCATGGTGGGAGTATACAAAGGGGGAAAACATCTGGGGACATGGCATTAAGAAGCAGAGGAAACTAAGATCAGGTCACAAAATATATACCCCAAAGTCATGCTCCCAATGACCTACCTCCTCCAGCTATATCCTACTTGCCTACAGTTACCACCCAGTTAATTCCTGTAAGTGGATTAATACACTGATTAAGTTAAGGCTCTCATAGCCTAATCATTCCATCTTTAAACTTTCTTGCATTATCTCTCATGAGCTTTGAGGGAACACATAATATTTAAACCATAACAAATATGAATAATAAAGATTAAAGAAGAGAGTAACTGGAGGTTGGGTGCATAGAATTAAAAAATTGATATCCCAATGCCAGCAGCATTCTATACAAAAAGAATAGATGCACACTCTTATAGCAAATTTGAAAGTAATGCATATCAAAAGTGCAATACTCAGATGAGTAGCATCTGCAACACCTGAGAAGTGGTTGGAAATGCATAAACACTAATAAACATTCTCAGTCTTATCTCTCTCTTGATAAACCAGTATAGGTAAAATAGTGAATTCCATTGTCTGACGTTCCCAAAAGTCTTTATGCTCTTTCCTCCCCCCCTTGATTATTGATTACGCTAATATCTCATTATGCACAAAGTGATTTTTAATTCATTGTTGGCTTTTTTAACATATTATTTTGTTCTTTTGTCTCACTTAGAATTTCTTCATATGCACATGAGCCACTTCATCTATTTCAAGTAAGAATTTGAAGCTTAACCTGTGATTAGAAGGTCTGGAAGACCAAATTATAGGAAGGTGCACCTGTTACTTGGAAAACTTGAAAGTGCAAGAATCTGAAGGGAGTCACCACAGGTGACAATAGCTTCTGAGAAACCACATCCTTCTTAAGGAGATGCCTATAAAATCCTGCAAAAAAATCATCATCCATCATATTTAAATGCCACATGCCTACTTAAGCTTTCCCCAAGCATAACGGGTAGTTTTTCCACTCTTATTTCCATCACATGCAGATGATTTCTAGCTCTAGCTGAAACCCTACTGACAAGCACACTTAGAAAGTAATTTCCAGGTTTTCAAACTTTCAACACAGAAAAAATTTTAAAATGTGTATCCAAACAAGAATGTACACACATTCTTCAGATCATACTTCTTTTTCGCTGTTCGCCTAAATGATTTACTTTTCAACTTCTATAGCCTAAGTATAGGTTGAAAACAATTAGGATCTTGTGAATCATCTCCTAAAGCAAACTTCAGTCAAGGTGGAATCTAGAGGGAAGAAATGCCCTTTATTGTGTTTACAAATGAAGTTTGTTTCTTTTTAATTCTAATTCTGCAGCTGTTAGTCATGTCACAAGGACAGATATCTTAGTCTCTGCAGCAAGCTGCTTTGAACATCTATACATCTTGATAAATGTAGCATTATGCCTACCATCATCTTCATCAATATCCTGCCCTGCCTTCTCTGAGAAAGAGAACTTTTGATTCAAAAGGTAGACTGGGTCTATTTGGTTCAGAGATTTGTTGAGAATAACTAAACTCATACTCTCTTAAAAGAGCTATAAATATTTTACTTTACATGGTGTCCTCTTTTAGATAAAAGAAAGAACTGTTTCTTTCTGTACTGATACATTTCTCCCTTGCTTTTCTAGTGATAGGTCAGTAAAAATTTATTTCTTTTCCCTGTTATGGTTTACCAAGTCAAGGGCATTTCATGAGGAAGGGATGGTTTGCCTCTCTTCTGTTATCCCAAATAATCTAAATTATGTCTCAGAGGACATAATTTTGCTACCATGGAGCTAGACTTTTAAATGAAATTGGAACTGCTCCATATTTTCCCCCATCAAAATCTGTTTTTCAAACAAAGTGTGTGGGGTGACATGGAATTTACTTGAACCAGCTTTATTTGCTTTCCTGTGCAACACCAAAAAATCACATTCAATTTTAAAACTTAATGAGTTAGTAAAAAAGGCATGCACTTTTATCTTCCTTGGTTTGTTTTTAATCTGCATTGAAAGAGTTGTCTTCATCATCCATTGTGTCTTATTAAATCTTATCCTGAATTTTGGAGCCAATGTTTCTTAATAAAAAATGTACTTTTAAAAGTATTGGCCTACCATCCCCCAAAACCAAAGGCTGAATGTCCTATGTGATAAGTGGATGCTGATCCATAATGTTGGAGGTGGGGCATGGGAAAAATGGAGAAATTGTGATTGGACAAAGGGGAGGGTGGGTAGGGGATGGGCTATGGGGGCAGGAAAGATGGTGGAATGAGATGGACATCATTCTTAGGTACATGTGTGACTGCACATATGGTATGTGTCTACTTTGTGTAGAACCAAAGAAATGAAAAGTTGTGCTGTAATTGTGTACAATGAATCAAAATGCTGTCATATATATCTAATTAGAATGAATGAATGAATAAACAAACAAACAAATAAATAAATAAATAGAATCACTGGCCTAACTTCATATATTCCTTTCAGATCCTGTAAGAAAGATTCAGCACTTTAAAATATTAATATATTTCTGATGCCCTTAGTTTAAATAACATCTGACTTATTTTCCTGGGGCTCTTTTTAATAAAGTACCACAAACGTGGGTGGCTTAAAATCATAACAGTGTATTATCTTGCTGAGCAAGGTGGTAAACACCTGTAATCTCAGAAACACAGTAGGCTGAGACCAGAGGATCTTAGGTATGAAACTAGCCTTCACAATTTATGGTGATACTGTCTCAAAAATAAAACAAATTAGATTAAATTAAAAGGCTATGGGTGTAGTTCAGAGGTAGATTGCCCTGGGTTCAATCTCCAGTACAAAAAGAAACAAACAGTATCCCTGTAGTGTGCTCTTTTAAGGTCTTCAGGGAATAGTCCGAGAAGGGCAATAGCTGGGTCAAATGGTGGTTCCATTCCCAGCTTTCCCAGGAATTTCCAAACTGCTTTCCAAATTGGCTGCACCCGTTTGCAGTCCCACCAGCAGTGTACAAGAGTACCCTTTTCCCCACATCCTCGCCAGCACTTGTTGTTGTTTGACTTCATAGTGGCTGCCAATCTTACTGGGGTGAGGTGGTATCTTAGGGTGGTTTTGATTTGCATTTCTTTGACTGCTAGAGATAGTGAGCATTTTTTCATGTACTTGTTGATTGACTGTATGTCCTCCTCTGTTAAAATATCTGTAGATTTTCATTAATTGATAATGATATAAATTGTGTAAAATTAATTAAAACATAGAGCTTAGTAAAGCAGCAAGTATGGAGTAACTTACCCAATTAAAAAAAAAAAGAAACAAACAACAAAAAATATAAATGTATCATCTCACAGTTCTTGAGAATAGGAATACAAAATTATGCCCAGCAGGGTTGGTTTCTTCTGGAGCTTTAAGGGAGAATCTGTTTCTTGTCTCTTTAATTTCTACTGGTTTTCTATCAATCTTTGTTTTAGATTCACTACCCTGATCCTTCCTTCAAAATCCTATTGTGTGTGTATGTGTGTGTGTGTGTGTGTGTGTGTTTTTCTCTGTCCAAGTTTCCCCCTTTGTTAAGGACATAGTCACATTGCTAAGTTTCCACTTTAATAACCTCATGATAATTTGGTCATCTGCAAAGACCAAAAGTTTAGGATAGATTTCTGAGTGAAAATTATTCCCCTAGCCATCTTTCAGTTTAATTCTTTCATCCAGGATGAAACTTAAAAATACTGTTTAATTTTAAGATGGAAACAAAATGCCTACAAAGAGACAGACTAAATATAACAATACTACATAATTATATAACTATATTAATTAGATAGCTCAATTCAAAAAAGAAAGGTACATCCTCCCACCATATCTAAAAATAAAATTTTAGTGCCTCCATAGAAACCATAAATGTGGCCATGTGGCAACCTATGACAGTGAATTAGAGATAAAAATCTCTGGAAAGGGGGACACAGAAAGGGCTGTCCTCTCTTAAAGGAGATTTAAAAATCTCTATGCACCACTCTTGTGCTAGTGTTGAAATCTTGGCTCCTTCAAAATGCTTCTGCATATGAGAAACAATTAATTGAACTACAGAAGAATACATAATTAACATTGTAATAAAGGTCAGTTGAGGAGATCATAAATGTGAGAAAATGATTAGACCAAACAGAAAAGAAAAGTAACCCCCAAAGAAATAGAAATATTTCAATAAAGAAATGGAGTGATAGTAGATGCTTTTCTTACCTGCTCTGATTTTATTTTTCCCATCTGCAAAGAAGAGACAATTATACTACCTATTTCATCAGGCTATTTTCAACAGGTGCCAATAATCTAATACTATTTAGCTCATAATATTTGCCCATAAAACAGTGGACTGAGCAATGCATAACACAGATAGAGCCCAAAATACTACATGTGATTAAAAAATTATAACTGCAAACTGTTATATAATCTGTATGTAAAATCTAAATGTAAAAGAGAAAGTATTGTAGAAATTTGAGTTAAAGCTATATTGATAGCTATAAGAAAATATATAATTTTAGATATTTCTATTGTAAATGAAATGATAGAAAAGTAATTTACAAATATAGAAGTTCAAATAATAATAATAAAACAAGGCAAAAGAAGTTTTTAAAAATGGTTTGAAGAACTAACATTGAAACATGATGATTTGCAAAATGGAACACAGAAGACAGAAGAAAATATTGAGAAGAATAAAAATTTTAAAAAGGAAAATTATAAATCTAGATGCAAGAATACCAAACAAAACCCTTCCAAGTCAAATTCAACAGCACAGCATGAAGATCATACACCAAGATCAAGTTGGTTTTGAATCTGGGAGGCAAGAATGTTTTTATATACACAGATCAAAAAACATAATATATAAATAGAATCATGGATGAAAATCAAACTATACTGAAATCTATTTTATTTAAATGCAGTTAAATTGGATGATTCTTAAACTAATAAAGAAAAAAAATAAAAAAAACACTAAATAGACAAGATGTGAAGTATGCATAGTCATAATAAAATCTTTGTTCAGGAGACACCTCTAATGAGTCAGGAATAAAGGGACAGAGAGGGTCAAGCAGATACCTGTAGACACAGCATTACAGGATTAAAGACAAAGCAAAGCAATGGTGCAACTGCCCTGATGGTATTGGTCCTGGAGGTCCAGGATCAGCATGGAAGTCAGTGTGGCATGAGCTTGATTGGTCAAAGTAGAGGACAACAGGAAATGAAGTCAGAGAAGTAGAAACACTACAGTAGTGCTCTAGGATGATGCAGGACAGGTCACAGAGGGTGCAATCGCTCAAATCAAGTAAAGAAAGGAGTTCAAAATGGAGGAGGTGATTGTCTAATTTTACCCAAAGCTCTCCTGATTTTACAACTGACACCCTGTGTCCAGGAAAACACCTAGTCCTAGAGAAATCAGAACATTTTGTCACTTAGTGATGAAGCCTGTTAATTACCCTTAGAGTTGGCAACATGGAAGTCTTCCCTGACCTTCATGAGTGCATAAGAAAAGTGGTGGAGAAAGCCTGTGATTTTATGCATTCAGGAAAACATAGAAGTATCAGACAAGGTTCATGAAGAATATTTATACAAATCTTTCAGAGGTAATCTATAATGAAATAGAAATTGGAAAAATAGAACAAGAGTTTTTTTTTTTTGTGTGTGTGTATACACACACACACACAATATATATATATATATGTATGTATTTCCCATCCCACGACCTCCATGCAATGATTTCCTTCATTTATCAGGTGTGGTAAACATACAACTTTTTAACATTCTCGACAAGTGATTGTCAAAATTGAAGAATATTGGAAAATCTACTAACAATGTATAATTGCACTCTGAAGTCCCCCTTTTCTTTCTAAAAATTTGGCTTCTGTATTCTCTTCTAGGCTCATTTATACTATCACATTTTCCATAAAAAAATTCTAGCATACTCTCTACTTCTTCTGTTTTTAGGTTTCCTACGTCTCACATTACATCACATTCTTGGATTCCTAGTCAACATTCTATTTCTTCCTGCTTTGTCCAGAATATTATTATGTAGGTATTAGGTATTTGCTAAATGCTTACTAGTTTGACTACATTTGGGGATGCAACTCTACCACATCTGTAATGGTTTTGCATAAGATTTTGTAAGTGAAAGAAACCTCAGTTTTAAGAGTAATTTATGAAAATATATACTGTGTTCTGGGTGACTTAATTAATTTACAACATAAAATCCTGTAAAAAACATACCCATGTTTTCCCTGCAGAGTCCTCTGACTAGGTACAGCATATGGATTTCCTGCTCTGCTGTGGTTGAGACATGCTTTCCTGCCAATACCCATTTCATAATTATTTATCACAAAGTAATAGAAATGCAGCACTTCTTCTCTCCTTTCTGCTGTGGTGTCTGAATAGTCAAGGCACAATTGCAATGCTCTCTTCTTTTCCTAGAGGTGTAATTTAAATTCTGAGATACTCAGGATGAGAAATTAGAATGCCTTTTGCTTAATTTGTAAAACCTGACAGCTTAATTCCAAATACTCTGGACATTTAATTAATGAGAAGTGAATCAACCCTTCAATATTAAAAAGAAAATCTATAATTTGGGCTCTTTGAGTGAACAGAGTGAAATGTCAAATTATTTTAGGTCCACAGAAGGTATTTTTCATAACTTTTATGATGTAAATGTTTCATAATAATGTCAAAATTTCTGCTATATTAGGCCAGCATGCAACTGATCCAGTACAAATTGCCTATGACAGTAAATTATATTGATGTCTTACCACAGAGATAAACTAGTCTGTGAAAAGTGGGCCATGCCCCAGCAGCAGCAAAAGAAAGATATTTGGGAAATAGTGTGCCATGCTACTTACCACTCTTGGAATTGCTTGCCTGTAGCAGCCACTGTGAGGTATACCTGCTTAACCTTGAGTAACAGGAGTAGAAAGATCTAAATTATAACTGACAGTTGGGTTTTGTATGGTAATTCTCTATTTGCTCCAGCTTCTCTTTTTACTCAGCCGTCAGATATATACAGTGTATTCATTAAAGGACCTCTAAGCTGTAAATTCTGTAGGATCAAATGCCTGGCCAAGACAGGAAATGAAAATGTTGACAAAAGTAATTTCCACAAGTTGCTGCCTTTACACTATTTTCCAGCAAATATATAGTTCTTCAAATGCCAGGACTGATTAATAGCTACAAATCATTTGATGATGAATCACATTATAAGACTGTGTGCCTATTTCTGCAATTATAGAATTCTGTAGACATCACCAAGTCTTTGGTTTGCAAATTATGGCAGCTATTTCTACAATTACATATTTAAAGTATTTAGAAAAGGAAGGAAGTTGGAAATATTAAAGATGGAAATTGTTTCTTCCTATGAGTGAACAAATGAAAATATTTATTTGAGATAAGATTATATTGAAGGTGACTTTTCAAATAAATAAGATATAAAATGTAGAATAATTTTGTTACATTGTATTATACTAAACAGGGCAGTGTAAGATGTGATAGAAATGATATAAGGCATATTTTGAACCAACTAAAGGATAATACTCATGTTTGAAGTTCTTTCAGTTGGTTTCTGGAGAAAGAAGTGAATTTTTCATTTCTAGAGGAATTTTGAAAATTTGTGCATATTTATGAGTTACCATGGGGTGTGCTTATACATGTTCTGGTGCTCTATTGCTCAGCAGGGTGACTATAGATAACAATAATGCACTGTGTACTTCAAATAAGCCGTAAGAGTGTTTTGAATGTTTCACCACACACAAAAAAATGACAAATGAGGACCTTGCTGGAGGCATCTAAGCAAAGATATAGCCATTGGAATAAAGCAATTATTTTGAACCTTGCTGTCAATATTTCTATATTATACAATATTTTAAAAAGTGTTTCTTAATAAAAACATAAGATAACATTGCTGATTTTCCAATTAAAAGAAAGGAATACATAAAACACTACTTATCATTGATATCTATAGTGTGTTACACTATTTTATATTAAAAACTAGTTGTCATGACCTTCACAAATTGGTGTTTTATGCTACTTATGTTTCAAAGTACACTTAAAAAAACCACCAAACTAAATATCCTATCTTAAGTATCTTTTTGTCTCCTGATTCTATCAAAATAAAACATTACTACATAACATAAAGATGCGTTTAAAAAAAAAAAACTTTTATGTCTCCCTTTCTGGAATACATCTTTTTGAGGTATAAAGCATAACTCTTTCAGAATAAAATTAATGTCTTAGGAAGACAACAAAATCAAGGAGAAGGTAAGAAAAGACCTAATTGTCAGCATCAGCATTATCACTAAATTGCTTATTTCCCAAGAACCTGGAGGGACTCTTAAGATGGGCATCCCCACTAGTTCTGGTTCGAGAATAAATGAAGACTCTTCACTTTTAAACCCCAAAGTCATAGTTCTGGATGCCTACTGCTTCTCAGGGCTACCTCCCACCAGACAGGTTCCTGTCACCTCTACCAATCAGAACTGGAGATCCCAGTACTCAGTGTAATCATCACCAATGACTACCTGCAGTTTGGACACTGTTTCAGTCATCTTCTCATTGCTGTGACCAAAATACCTGTCAAGAACAATTTAGAGGAGGAAAAGTTTATTTGGATTTACAGTTTCATCACTTGGATAGCCAACACCATTACTTTGGGCCCAAGGTGAGGCGAAACATCATGGCAAAAGGATGTGATGGAGGAAAGCTGTTTACGTCATAGCAGCTAGAAAGTAGAACAGAGACTGTGGGCAGGGCTGTGGGGGACAGGGACAAAGAGTAAACCCTCCAGAAACCTACCTCCTCTAGTCACATTCAGTCTGCCTATACTTACCACCCAGTACAGTAGTCCTTTCATTAACCCATCAGTTAGGTTATAAGTCTTATAATCTAATCACTCCATTTCTGAACATTCCTGCATTGCTTCACATAGGAGCTTTTGGGGAACACCTCACATCCAAACTACAACAGATACTAATTCTAGTTTGTAGAGTATGTTAGATATAAAGTCAAAATATAAGTTGGAAGAATGTGACCATCTCTGACTCTGCTTTTGCAGTTATCTTTATATTGTACCTTTTGAAAGGTTATACATGGCCAAGGTCTCCTTCATTTTATTATCTCTATGACATAAATATAATTATATAATATAATTATATAAATACAAGTGACTAATGTATAATAGGAAAAATAATTGTGTTATTGAAATATTAAAATCAGATAGAGTTGAGTTAAATTTGCATGTCCCTTTACTTAGTGTGACAGATAATTATAGATTTCTCATCTGTAAGTGAACTTCTAGGGTTATCTCATATATATAGATATATGACACATATTTATGTATGTATGTATGTATGTATGTATGTATATATATATATTCCATTTATATATATTTCTAATATATGTATTTAATTGTAAAGAGTGCCTAGAAATGATTAGAGCCAAGAAGAGCTTATGGAGATACGACAATATGACAACAAATCCTGGAACAGTAAAAGAACATTAAATAAGAACTTAAGGAAAACTGAATATAGGATAAATTTTAGTTAATGATAATGTATCAATATTGAGTTGGTGGCCATTTCTTGCTTTTTCCACCTCTGAAGATGTGGAGAAGCTGATGTGTGGATGCAGAATGTAATGAGAGTAGTTCTTGGTCAAACCAGGAGATGAAGTGTGGAAAAGGCTATTCCCAGCTGATCTGGGATTGAAAGCTTCACAAGGTACACAGCATCTAAATTCCCGCAGTTCTCTGAAAGCAGGCCATGGCACAGAAGAGCTGTATGGACAGCAGCATTGATCTCCCCTACAGAGACCTGGCCTCTGAGGGTACCAGGTACAGAGTCATCATGGAAGACAGAGAAAAGATGAATATCAAGAAAAACAATGATGTTACAAAGATGGTCTTTGTGAGGCTGAGAGTGATTCTTAGGCCCAGGAAACAAATTCAGGATCCTGATAGGTGGAAGAAGATGCTAGACACAAATAGGGTAGTAACATACTTTATTCAGAGGTGGCAAAAGCCTCCAGCCTCCAGCTTTAGCTTCAGTCTCCAGACAGTTCTATTTATCCCCCCAAGCCATTTGTATAGGGTTTTGTTTTTAATATGCAGGCCAAACAAACAAGGCACACTACCCACAGGTTACATACGTGGGTGCATGGGGTGCATGTTCACAGGTAAATGTTTATGACATTGAGTACATATGCTGAACCAGAGTTTTCTAATCTTGATTACACACTGACCATAACATAGCCAACTCATGGTCTTTGTTACACACTAAAAACATAACATAGCTCACTGGAAGCCTTGGTGAGGGAGCCTAACTATAACCCTTTTGGGCCTGCCCCAACACTCTCCCATTTGAGTATAGAACAAATGCCCCCTCCCAGGAAGATGGTCCTTACAGTACCTCATGACCCACCTCCTTTTCCAGCCAAGGATCCTACATTCTCCTAATCAAAGTCTTGCTGTGTTACTCAGGCTGGTCTTAAACTTTTGGACTTCAGTCATCTCCCTACTTTAGCATCTGAAGTGGAGGGAACTACAGGCATACACCTCCATACTGACTTTAAATTACATACTTTAAATGGATGAATTGTATGGGATGTAAATTATCTCTCAATAAAGCTTAGAAATAAATAAAGTATCAATATGTACCAAACTAATGTCTAATGTTGACAATATGGGTTTAGGGTATATGGGAACTTTATGCCATCTTTGCAATGTTTTTACAATTCTAAACATATTATAAAAATTTATTAAAAAGACTGCATAGGATAAATCAGGTAATTATTTTGTATACTTTTGTAAGCGTATATATATATATATATATATATATATATATATAAAAGTATATATATAAAACAAATACCTTTTATATATAATAATTTAAATATATATCATAAATAACACATATTTTTAATTGACTACTCATAAAACGTGGATTTCTGAAACATTTCTATTCTCAACATTTCAATGTGTATGTGTTCATGAGATAGAATAGATACTGAAAAATTTTGCTTCCGTTTTAAATTTTAATTTTTTATAACAGCTTTATCTAGGCTTTCTTGAGTTTCTGAATCTTCATAAATTAAACAGCTATGGATTACATAAATCTGTACTAAATACTGCCTAAGTGATTGTCTGATGATGATAACCCATTTATATTCTAATAAGGTGATAGTTTTAGTAACAACAGACAAAAGGCCTCACCTAAAGGCCAGTATGCATAACTCAGCTTAATTGGCTATTAGTAAGTTCATCCTATTGATATTGTTAGTTTAAAATCCTTCTTTTCTATGTAACAGTTAATTACCATCAGACATTAAGGCTAATTTTATCTCATATTTTCTTTCTTAGGCATCAAATTGTTACTTTACATCATTGGTTTTTAATTTACTCATCTAATTAATGGGGGGTAAATCTACAATATTGGAATCAAAACATATCCATTTAACTCTAGAGCTGGACATCCCTATCCTAAGTTTAGTACACCATGTTGGTTGATTTCCCATTACTATTGCAAAGCAGTTGAAATATTTAAATTATAAAGAAACATGAATTTTGCCTTATGGTCCTGAAGTTTTGAGTCCAAGATCAAGTATTCTCAAGCTTTGGGCCTCTGATAAGGGCAGCAAATCAGGACAGAAGCATATGGAGTTAGGAAGCGAAGAGAAAGAGATGAATAGCAAGAGGCTCACAATCTCCTTTGGGGAATGCCTACCATGACCTGAGCACCTTCCCATTAGGCCTCACCTGCAAAATGGTCCACCACCTCCCACCTGCCACTAGACCCCACCTCACCTACCACTACTAGTTTCACCCTGGGAACCAACCATTTAACACATAACCCTTTGGGGAACATTCAACATTCTAAACTAGCAACCACCCAGAGTATAAATAGCCTTCTCACATTCACCTGCCTCTCCCAAGCAACATCATGTATTTTGGAATTATAATTGTGAGATATTGACATATCTGTGGGAGCTTTCATTTTATCTCCTGAAATTTAGCAACTAATGAAATTCCACATTTTTTGAGAGGATAAATAATTACCTCAAATAAGGTGACAGCCCAGATACTTTCCTGTCCTTCAACAACTCATTCCCAGATCCATTGTATGACTGAGTTCTAGTATATTCATAGCCATTAGGTAATTTCTCCATTTTATTTCCACTTCATTCTATAACTCAAGGATGAACTGATCTGTTTCCTAGATTTTTGCCTGAAATTCAAAATTATTACTGATAACATAAAAACTAAATTCTTGAACTACACCACATTAAAGTTAGATTACTGACTAAATATTTCGATTACTAGGCAAATACTTGATGTATCTGGCAAACATTTATGCTTTCATTGTGACATATCAGAACCTGTTGAAATTTTAAAGTAGATAAACTTATCTGAACTCATTTGTGCTTTATCTTTGTGTGATTTCCTTCATTTTTCTCATGGTGCATTAAACTACTGAACTCCACTGTTTGAGAGACATTAGAATGGACGAATATTTGCACATTGATTTTCCAATAAATTAATCTCACAATGACGTTGCTTTACTAATTCTTTTTGAATCATGAAGAACATTAGTTTTAACACTTTA
Source organism: Urocitellus parryii (assembly GCF_045843805.1). Taxonomy (NCBI): domain Eukaryota; kingdom Metazoa; phylum Chordata; class Mammalia; order Rodentia; family Sciuridae; genus Urocitellus; species Urocitellus parryii. The sequence continues at coordinate 559,068 of NW_027554208.1, forward strand.
GTACTGTGGGATTTGGAGGTTTTCCAAAACAGTGCTGAAGTAGTTTCTATGATGTCTATAGTTACATGAAATTGTGTTGTCACTAAAAATTTTACTGGCACAGAAAGAAACACATCCTTTGCTGTAAAAATCAGTATGTAAAGAAGATCAATATATTGAAAAGTTAATGTAGCAAAGTTGTATGTAATGAAATTAACTGTTTTCATAGCCATAGTAGAAATGAAATTATGAAAGGTAATTCCTGGGGAGATGGTATCATGCAGTCTGAAGATGGAGGCTTTACTTACCTCTAGAATAGGGTTAACAGGGCTTTATTTCCTGTTAGGTCCTTACAGTAATTAGGTGATGTTTGGGAAAGGGGAAGTAATAAACTATACAAGCTTTGCAAAATAATGGGAAAAATTCTTACAGTAGGGTAGTTTTTCCAACAGCAGGAATGGCAATGTAGCTGTTAGTTTCTGTGGGTGGTAATGAGTGAAACTGCTCTTAGGTGTAATGCCCTGGAGACAGTGAATGGGGACTAAGCTTGTGGGAACCTAATAGAATGGACATCTTGTACCACAGTGAAAGACTCCATGGCCTAAAATTCTAATAATAGAGAAGATAAGCCACACCCAAAATATGTGGAGAATTTGCATCCAATAGAGTGTGAAGCATGCTACATTCAGCCATGTAATTGTATCACAGAAGCAGCAAAAGTACTGAAGGCAACAATTCTGATGCCTTTCCTTTGTTCTAGAATCATAGAAACCTAGGAATCATTGACCATCGTTTAACAGTCAGAAAAATTGAAATAATACCAATAATACCTGGAATTAAAAAACATGTTTTATTTGATTGATTTTTGTATGAAACCAGATTTCACACAATCTTGAGCATTAAATAAAAGAGTATTAATTCTGACTTTTCAACAGTTATAGTGCAATTCATACTCATTTTCTAAGTTTATGTCATTTTTTTCCATATTTTGTTGCAATTTATCTTTATACTTTTAATGGGGCCATACACCTTACATTTTTATGAAAAAGTTCTTGAATATATATTTCAGAATAAATAAAGAATCTTACTTTTCTTTCCCTAGGTAGCGAATTGCTTGGATTTCTATTTTATATATCTCTTTATTTTTTTTACAATTCACAATTTTACCTTCCCCCCTTCTCTCTCTCTCTCTCTCTCTCTCTCTCTGAAAAATAAAATAGATATCTGAATTTCATTTGTTCTCAAAAAATAGTTTAGGCCTGGAGAAAGTAATCTGTATTCACTTCCAACAGTACTTGTGCACATTTATCACATTGGTAACAGAAAATTAAATTTCCGAAGAAGAGTTTTAGTTTTTCTTTAAAATGCAATCCATATGGATTTAGTGTTTTTATTTTTGAGCATTTAGAGCTGCTCCTCACTAATACTTTGGTTTTGTTCTTGGCATTTACCACAAGTAGTCCATTAAAGCAAGTTGTTTTTCTCCCACTATGGTCCATTATATAATCCTTTTTTTTTCATTTTAAAAAGTACAGTAACAAAAAAAAAACTCACATTCCAAAACTGTGAATTCTTAGATGATTCTTTATTGAGCTCATGCATCAGTTAACCTGCAGAGGTGTAGATTGCAAATGTATTTAATCATAGTCATCAGTATTATCACTTATGGGACCTCCATGAGTATCTTGTATTGATAGAAGTGATGCAGACACACACTTAGGGGAGTTGAGACCTACTGAAATCTAGAATCATAATTCAAAATTTTAACATTATTTTTGGACTTTTGTACAGAAATAAAATTTTATGCTACAGACCAGAAGATGAGGGAAATATAATCCAACTTCCTCTCTTCTGTTCTTATTGATCCTATCTTTATTATAAGTGAGATTGATTTACATATACTAATACTACTCTGATTTTAATCAGTGCAAATAAATATATTTAAATATTTGAGTTTCTGATTTCTCCAGTACAAATATTATTTCCAAATCAATAAACCTTAAATCTCACACTCTGTTTTGCAAACATTCAAAAATATTTTAAATGTCTCAGCTGAGGAATCAGCATTGATCTACATTAAATCTAAGAAAATATATTACCTTCTTCTAAACTTCTTAAATTAGATTCTGAGCATTTAGTGATTATTAAATAAATTATGTTTTATGGCTTTTGTTTTCATGAATATAAATTATAACTTCAAAGAATCCATGTTTTATCAAAATAGATTTTCATGCTATCCTTGAATAATTACATTTACATTGCTTTACTGGGTTAAACAAAGATATATATTAAATTATAAAACTTATGAAGTTCAGTCAAACAAATGGAATTAGAAGATAATGCTTGTACTACTCTGTACAAGTTTCCTTGTGTTATTAAAATCTGTATTTTATATTTCTTTTTTTTTCATCCAGAGAATGTTATATACATATTGTGAGATAAAGAATGAGTAACTTATATGGATATCATTTAAAAAGGAGAACGTGGGGCTTGGGTTGTGGCTCAGTGGTAGAAGGCTTGCTTAGTATGTGTGAGGCACTGCCTTTGGTATTCAGCACCACATAAAAATAAATGAATGCAATAAAGGCCCATCAACATCTTAAAAAAATTTAAAAGAACTTTTTACACTGGACAAAACACTAAGAGATGTAAGTTTAATAATGTTAAATACTAACACTGAAAAATTGAATTTGATTTGGAAATAGTAACCTGAACATATAATTGTTTTCTTTAAATCTGTTTTATTAACTTTGTTCTTTGAAAATGCCAAAACCAAAAAGGGACAAATTGAAGACCAAATTGTGGTCTCTGAACACCTGACACCTGAAGTAGACCAAAGTTTCTCAAGTAAGTGGCTTACTCCAGGCTTAAGATGAGAAGTATACTAGATGAGCCTGGATCATGTTGTCATGTAGGAAAGAAGAGCCATTTAGAGACATTGAGGATCACAGACATGATCTTAGGTGCCACTCTCAATGACTCAAGGATAGGAAGGTTTGATCATAAAGAACTTCAGTGAGTTGAAATATGTGACAATTGCTTATATCCTGATACCATTGTAAAATTAAAGGAAATAATAATTGACCTGCATGATAGGATGCTGGGGAACCCAATGACTATTTTGAGAAAGACAAGGTTAAGAATTTGCCCTGCCTTTCAAATAAAAAGTATATTTCTGGAATATTTATTCTGGAACAGAGTTTCTCTTTAAAAGAGTATATTCAGTCTTAACAAAGAAGAAATGGTGGCATTAGAATGTCACCATTTGCAACCACTAATAAAATCATGTGTATAGGCAATGATCAGTAAAGAAGAACAACTACACCTACAGGTATTCTGCTGAAAAGATACTAGAGCACCTACAGCACATTCTTGCCAAAAATCTATCTTGAATTCATCAAACATCTACATCTAACTACAAATTAACACAGCAAGATGTCAAATGTCATCATACTGTAGTCAGTAGAATCCAGATGACGGGATACTGTAGAGAAAAATGATCTGATGTTCCAACACAAAAATTGCAAGTAAGAAACACACACAAAAAAGGTGGAGGGTCATGAATTAGCACTCATGATATGTAGCTGCTAGCCATATATAGCTATTTAAATGTAGATTAATAAAATTATATAAACTTAAAATGGAGTTTGTCATTCACTCTACCGTATGTCAGGGCACAATAGTTCTCACTCGTGGAGAACACTGATACAGTACTTTTTCCTCATCACAGAGAGTTTTATTTGGGGTAGAAGTGTTATTGATTAAAATAAATTTCAGAATTGTATCAATCAAACACATTATGTGGATTTTACTTGAATCCTATTTCAATAACCAAAGACAAACATACTCATATGAATCAAGCAAGAACATTTTAGCATGGGATTGGTAATTCATTATACTAAGGAATCATTGTTAGATTTATTATTACACAAAGGACTATGTTATATTTATAAATGATTCTTAACATTTAGAAATGGATACACAAATATTTGCAGATGAAATAATGCAATGTTTAAGTTTGCTTCCAAATTGATACAATTGAGAGGGACTATATGTGAGACATTTTTACCCATGTACTGATCATTACTGAAGTTGAATATTTAGCATTGAGGGTCAATATGTCAATATGTTTGCTTGAAATCAGCTATAATAAAAAAAGTTTTAAAAATTCTGTTTTATTCAGGTAAGTTTGTACAAGGCACATAGGTTATAAATACAAGTTCAAAGACAAAAACAGTAATGTTAACTATAAGAAAGCTTTTAAATGATGATAGTTATCAAACATGAGCTATTTAGACAGTGTGGCTATATTTATAAGTATGATGTACTATTTTATCTAATATGCCAATATGAGTAACATACCAGAAATAAATTCATTTGAAGTTATTTAGACTTGTTTTTGAAGAAAATATTAAAATATGCAAGAAAATAGATTTTTCAAATTCCTTCTAAGTGTAATGTAAGCAAAAATTTTCAAACATTCAGTTGCATTAAAAACATTGTTTAAAATGTAGATTTACAGTTCTGCTCCAGTTTAATTCAAAGGATCTGAGCTCAGAGTTTAAGAATCTTCCCACTTAAGAGGCTTCTGAAGTTCATGTCTTTTTTTTTAATAAAAAAAAAATCTGAAAAATGTTACTTTTCTAAGCATCATCCTTGCTTTTTCTTTTTTTTTGTTTTTTTTTAGAGAGAGAGAGAGAGAGAGAGAGAGAGAGAGAGAATTTTAATATTTATTTTTTAGTTATCAGCGGACACAACATCTTTGTTGGTATGTGGTGCTGAGGATCGAACCTGGGCCGCACGCATGTCAGGCGAGCGCGCTACCACTTGAGCCACACCCCCAGCCCCAGCATTGCTTTTTCAAAGTGCCTCCTGCAGCAAATAGAATATGTGACCCAAACCTAGAAAATTGACTAATTTAGCAGTTGTCCCAGACCATATTTACTTCTTTTAGCACTCTGTACTCTGGGACCCATCCCTAGAAGCCTAAAGTTCTGTTAAGAAGCCAACAATATCATTTTCTCATGACTTCAATTGACACCATTTACTTTGCCTCACTAGTTCCTAAAATGAGGGGGCTTATCTGGGTAACTATTCTCTTTGTGCTCTCTTTTGACAGAGTTCTTTCTAAATGATTGTTAGAAGCCTGACACATGTCAATCCAAGTGTTACAGAAAAATAGATTGTTTTTTTATTACTTCAGTCAATGTAAAACACTTAGGTTTAAATACAAAAGTTTTGTAGTAATATAACATCTATACAATGTTGCATTTGCTTTATTTTCCTTTTGCTGATAAGTACATAGTGGGGAAAATTAAAGCATGATCACATTCACAGCTCTTCAAACCCACTCAAAACTTTTTGAGACTCCCAGTTTCGCTACTTGGAATGTGTCCGTGATCTAATTATTCATCTTCTCATTTGTATGAATGACAATGTCAGACTTACAAAGGATGATGGTCATCATTAATAATCCTTGCTAAGCCACCTATTTATTGATTGAAGAGTCAAAGAAGCATGTTACTGCCTCATGCTCTATTGACAAGGGGATTAGAGGTCATATCAGAAGAAGAGAGTGATGTACTAGTAAAAAGCAAGAGACCTAGAGAATGAACTGTCATTCATAAATCTCCTGGAGCAGCTTCTGTATTTGTAGAACTTGGTAAAAATGGAGAAGGCCACATGAGGAAAGACACACGATCCTGTATTCCTAAAGCATAATAGTAAGTTTGATGTCATCATCTCCATTTCCAAACTTTTTCACTGGTCTCCCTACCACCTTTTTTTTTTTTTCATTCCTTATATTCATTCTATGTACTGATGACAAAGTAATATTTTGAAAGCTATTTTCTTCTTAATGTCACTAGAATGAAACTCTCCAGTTCATTCCCATTTATCTATGAATGAAAACTCCCAAATTGCTTGTATTGCTGAGTAAGACCCCTTTAGGATCCCTTTCATAACATGGTTCCTAAAACCAGTTTATCAGCATTCTTCCCCGCCATTTCACAGAAAGCCTTTTGCTTTATTCAAACTTAGATATACTTTTCAAACTTCACATAGTTCACTCAGAATGGTTTTTATCATCACCTGGGGACTCCATTCAATGTAATATCTTCTCTGATGCTCTCTCAGGCTACACCACCCTAGGAGGACGCATCGCTTGATGATCTTTTAAATCTCTGTCATATCCCTGATATAACCTCCATCAAATTGTGCCTTTTACTCTAGCTCTTGACAAGTGAACATACTGACACATTTTCACTGTGTAGTTGGGACAAACTGGTGACAGTTAAACTTGTCCTTGAAAGATAGATAATCATTTGAGAAATGAGGAAAACACGTGGAGTTTCAAGGAAGGATGCAGAGACAGAAATGGCAAATCCCAGTATGATAGGCAAACTGTAACAAAAATTGTTACACTTAAATATTTTTCTATAGAAACCAAAGTGCAGACACTTTGGAAGAAAATATTGGTGTTGAGGGGCCCAAAGGAAGATATTACTATGAAACATGTGCACTAGAAAAAAAAATTGATCTTCATGACCCCTGCTCATACTCTGTAGATCCTTATCTCTTTTCATCTTCATCTTGATACATAATCTATAAACTTGATAATAAATTTGTGCTCAATATGTATTTGAAAGCATAATAATCCCGATAAACACAGTTCTTTGGTGTTTTAATTTCATTGTCTATAGATATATACCCAGATGTGGGATAGCTGGGTCATATGGTAGATCTATTTTTAGCTTTGTGAGGAGCTACCATATCACTGTTCATAATTAGCCAAACTTGCATTTATACCAACAGTGTATAAGATTTCCTTGTGTTCTACATCCCTTTTAACAAGATAAATTTTTATAATAACCATTATATTAGGATGAGATGGAACCTCATTGTAATTTTGGTTTGCATTTTTCTGATGGCTACTGATATTGAACAGTTTTTTTATATGTTTGGTGACATATTTATTCTTTTTAAATATATATGTATATATTTAACTGACAAAAGAGCATAAAATTGTATGTGTCAGTAGAATATCATGTAATGTTTCAATACATGCATACATTGCATGCTTATGTCATGCTAAACATATTTATATTATCTAACATTTATCATTTTCTTATGGTAAAACTCCCCATATTTTTTCTTCTCCTTAAAAGATAAAGTGCAAATTGTTATCTATAGTCACCCTACTGTGCAATAGCATAACAGATACTCTTGCTGCTATTTAACTGTAACTCAGAAGCCATTCATCAGTATTTCCCCATCCCAATTCTTACCCATTCTCCCTGGCCTCTGAAAACTACCATTCTACTCTCTCATTCTCTGGTAACTTTTTTAGATTGCACTATGAATGAGATCATGTAGTATTTGTCTCTCTGTGCTTTGGTTATTTCATTTAATATAATTATTACCAGCTCTACCCATGTTGTTACAATTGAGAGGATTAAAATCTATTTATGGCTAAATTGTATTACATTTTTTACAAATAAAACATGTTCTTTGTTCATTCATCAGTTGATGGGCAATTAGGTTGTTTCCATTTTTTGGCTATTGTGAATAGTGCTCTCAGTTAACATAGTAATGCAGATGTCTCTTCAACATACTTATTATCTTTAAGTGTAGGCCTACTTGTGGGATTGCTGGATCAATTGGCATTTTAATTTTTAATTTTTTGAAGAAACTCCATACAATTTTCCATAATGGCTATACTACTTTACATTATCATTAACAGTATACCTTTCTAAAGTGTCTGTTCTTAGCAAATTTACCAAAAATAAGTGTTTTTTTTAGATCTGTGTAATTAATTCTAGGTCCGCTGCTCTGTTCTTTTGACCTGTGTGTCTGTATTTATGTCAGTATCATGCTCTTTTGATTGCTGCAGCTTTGTAGCATATTTTGAAGTCAAATAATATAATGCCTCATGCCTTGTCCTTTTTTGCATTGAGATAGCTTTGGATATTCAGGACATTTTGTGGTTCCATACAGATTTTATGATTGTTTTTCTAGTTTTGTAAAAAATTGTTATTGTTATCATGGCAGGGATTGCACTGAATTTCTAGATCATTATTGGTAATATGGCTATTTCAACAACATTAATTCTTCCAATCTATGAACATAGACTATCTTTTCCATTTTTTTGTGTCCTTTTGAATTTTTTAATCAATGTTTTATGGTTTTTATTGTATAACTCTTTCACTTCTTTGGTCATATTTACTCCTGTACATTTTTTTCTCCTTCTTTGCCATTGTAAATGGTGTGGCTTCCTTGATGCCTATTACAGATAGTTTTCTTTCAGAATATAGCAGTGCTGATTCTTTATGTTCACTTTCTATTCAGCAATAACTAAATTGATTTCTTACTTCTCAAAGAGTTTTGTTGGAACCTTTGGAGTTTTCTGTATAGAAGATAAGCTCATCTCTAAATAGAGATAATTTGATTTAATTTTCCCTAATTTGGAAGTTCTTTATTTCTTTACCTTGCCTGACTTCTCTGTAAGAATGTCCAGAATTTTGTTGCATAAAATGTGTAAATGTAGACAATCCTAGTCTTTGCCAAATCTAGAGTGAAATATCACATTTTTTCTTCATTCACTATGCTTTTAGTATTTGTCTAGTATTTTATTGAACAATTGGCTTATTTTATATATGTAATATATAATTAATATATTTATTAAATATATGTATGTAATGTATATTTAATGTTGAGATGTGTTCCTTCCATACCTAATTAATTCAGAGATTTTGATCATGCAGGGCTGTTGAGTTTTATAAAATGCCTTTTTCTACATCTATTGAAATGATGATATGGTGTTTGTCTATATTCGATTAATGTGATGAATCACATCTATTGATGTTCATATGTTGAACCATCTTTTCATACCTGGGAAGAATCTATGTGGTCATAGTTCATAATCTTTTAAATGTGCTGTTAGATTTATTTTTTCTAGTATTTTGTTGAGTATCTTTGCAGCTATGTTCACAATGATTTTAACCGATAGATTTGTTGTGTTTTTGACTGGTTTTGATATTAGCATAATGCTTGTCTCATAGAATGTTTGAAATAATTCCCTCTTCAATTTTGTTGAAATAATTTAAGAAGAATTGGTATGAGGTGTGTGAGTGTGTGTGTGTGTGTGTGTGTGTGTGTGTATGTGTGTGTTTGGTAGATGGTAGAGGTGAAGTTATCTGGTTCTGAATATGTCTTTGATGGGAAACATTTTACAACTAATTCAGTCCAGTTGCTCATTATTCATCTGTCAATGTTTGCTATTTATTCATGATTCAATCTGAACATTGTGTGTTTAGAAATTTTCCCATTTCTTTTAAGCAATCAAATTTGTACATCATAATAATCTCTAATGGTCCTGTATATCTGTGCTGTGAATTAATGTCTTATTATTCATTTTTGACTATTTGAGGTTTTTTTTTTTTTTTTTTTTGAGGCAAGCATGTAAAGCAGGGTTTATTTGAAAAGGGAAAACAGACTTCTCCTGGGAAGGAGAAGGGGGCCATAGCTGGTATCCTGGTATCCCAAGAAGTGAGGTCTTCTGCCCTTTTTATAAGTCCTAGGCTTCCTTTGTTCTACCCTCTTCCCCTTACTCTCTCCTTACTGCATACCCAGGAAATGCTCGGTGGGATGGCCAAAAGGTGGGAAACAGGTGGGCTGAAGAGGGAGGGAGAGCATGGTACAGTCAAGGACACATTAACAACCTTATAGCTCCCTGTTGGGAGGTTACCTTGGCAACTGGTTGGAGCAGGGGCAGGTTCTTTTTTTTTATTTTTTTTATTGGTCGTTCATAACATTACATAGTTCTTAATACATCATATTACACGGTTGATTCACGTGGATTATGAACTCCCGCTTTTACCCCGTATACAGATTGCTGTATCACATCAGTTTCCCTTCCATTGATTGACTTATTGCCTTTCTAGTGTCTGATGTATTCTGCTGTCTGTCCTATTCTCTACTATACCCCCTCCTCTCCCCTCCCCTCCCCTCCCCTTTTCTCTCTCTACCCCTTCTACTGTAAATCATTTCTTCCCTTTGTATTATCTTGTCTTACCCCTCCTTTCCTCTTATATGTCATTTTGTATAACCCTGAGGATCGCCTTCCATTTCCATGCAATTTCCCTTCTCACTCCCTTTCCCTCCCACCTCTCATCCCTGTTTAATGTATATCTTCTTCTCAAGCTCTTCGTCCCTACCCTGTCCTTGTTTACTCCCCTTATATCAAAGGAGTCATTTGGTATTTGTTTTTTAAAGATTGACTAGCTTCGCTTAGCATAATCTGCTCTAATGCCATCCATTTCCCTCCAAATTCTATGATATTGTCATTTTTTAATGCAGAGTAATACTCCATAGTATATAAATGCCACTCAGTCTATTCCCTAAAGCCCTAACAAGAGCATGCTACAGGGACACTGCTACATCGATGTTCATAGCAGCTCAATTCACGATAGCAAGACTGTGGAACCAGCCTAGATGCCCTTCAATAGACTATTTGAGTTTTATTAACATTTTTTCTACTTTGCTAAGTTTATCTAATAATTTGTTGATTTTGTTTATCTTTTTTTAAGACCCAACTTTTCATTTTATTTACTTATTTTAGTCTCTCTCTCTCTCTTTTTTTTTAATTTCAACTCTTCCTTATTTCTTTTCTTCTTCTTTTGGGGGTTTGGTCTTTTTCTTATTTCTCTAGCAGTAGGTTGTTTAAGTTCCTCTGATCCTTGATATAGCTAATGATTGCCATAAACTTGTCTGTCAATACTATTTTACTGTCTATTGGTTTTAGTGTTTTGTGTTTCTATAGTTGTTTCAAGAAAATTTTTAACTTACCTCCTGATTTCTACCTTGATTTGCTTAATTTCCATGTATTTGTGGAGCTTCTTAAGATTTTCTTTTTGATTTCTAGGGTTTTCTTTTTGTATTGTAGCAAAAGGTCACTCAACATGTTTTTAAATATTTGTTTGTTTGTTGATCCTTATTTTTTTGCTGTGAGGTTTTATTTTTTATTTATTTTTATTTTTTAAATAGTTTCACATGACAGTACAATGATCTTGACATATCATACATTTGAATCAAATGGGGTATAATTTCTCATTTTTCTGAGTGTACAGATTCAGAATCAACCAATCATATTATCTGTCCTGGAGAACATTCCATATGCTCATGAGAAAAAATGTGTATTCTTTGGCTCTTGCATGCAGTGTTCTGCAGATGTCCAGTAGGTCCACTCAGTTTGGGTTCCAATTTAACTCTGCTGTTCCTTTGTTGGTTTTTCTGTATGGATAATCTGCCCATTGCTCAGAGTAGGGTGCTAAAGTCCTAAACTTATGGTATTGGACTCTATTTCCATTTAAGTTTACTTTTGTTTTATTTCCATTTAAGTTTAATTTTGCTTTATATATTTGGTTTCTACAATATTTAGAACTATTGTTTCCTCCTTCTGAATTAACTTTCTTCCTTTATCATTACCAACTTACTTTCTATGTTTCTTTTTACTACTATAGATATGAAGTCTATCTCACATGAAATAAATATGCCAACTCCTACTTTATTTTGGGTTCCATTTGCATGGAAGAGCTTATTCTACCTCTTCATTTCCAGTCTAAATTATCTGAGATAACGTGAGTTTCTTATAAGTCACATACAGTTGGGTTTTCTGTTTCACATGTAACCATTTGGTCATTCTAAGTCTTTAATTGGGAAAATTATTCCATTTATATTTAAGGTAATTGATAGATAACTTGTTTTCAAGTTTTATTTTATGTCTTGTCTTTATTTTTTTCTTGTGGTATTCCTTTGTGGTAAAGCAATTTTCTCAAAGTACCTTTTGATTCCTTGGTTATTTCTTTTCTTTTGTCTGTTAAAGGTTTTTGTTTTGTTACCATGAGGCTACCAAAATTGTATTTTGAATATCATAATATTTTTGAAATGATTGAAAAGTAATATGATCATAGAGATTAGAAAAAATAAAAGAATAAAGCCCAAAAATTATGCTAAGAAAAGATGCTACAGTTGTATGCTATTCCCTCACACCTTTGTAATATTTAATGTCTCATTTTACATCTTTTGATTTGCCTACTTTGTAAATATTAATGAAATTATATTATTTTAATCTGTCTATTATTTTAGTTTTTATACTAAAGACACATATCATCTTTTTCTATTTGTTCTAATTAGTTATATATGATAGAATGTATTTTGACATATTATACATACAGAAGTATAATTTATAATTATTCTGGTTGTAGATGATGTAGAATTATATTGGTCAGGTAATCACATATTCATACAGAATAGTAATGTAAAATTTATTTCACTATATTTCCTATTCCCATTTCCCCTCCTTTTCCTTCATTCTCCTTTGTCTAAACCAAGAACTTTTATTTTTCCCTAATCCACTCCCCTTACTGTGAAATTAGCATCTGCATATCAGAAGAAACATTTTGTCTTTGGTGTTTTGCTATAGGCTCATTTCACTTAGCATGATATTCTTTAATTCCATCCATTTATTGACAAATGCCATAATTTCATTTCTCTTTATGACTGAGTGGTATTCCATTGTGTATATATGCTACATTTTCTTTATCCATTCATCTGTTGAAAGGCATCCAAGCTTGCTCCATAGTTTAGCTATTGTGTATTGACCTACTATAAACATTGATATGCCTGCATCACTGTAGTATGCTAATTTCAATTCCTTTGGGTATAAACTGAGGAGTGGAATAGCTGGGTCAAATGGTGGCTCCATTCCAAGTGTTCTTGGGAATTTACATACTGCTTTCCAGAATGGTTACAACAATTTTTAGTCCCACCAGAAATGTATATGTACCTTTTTTCCCACATCCTCGTCAACATTTATTTTTGCTTGTATTTTATTTTTATTATTTGTTCTAATCAGTTATACATGACAGCAGAATGCTCTTTGATTCATTGTACACAAATGGAGCACAAAAAGGAGGATCAAACTATTTGTGCAATCATACATGTACCTAGGATAATGATGTCCATCTCATTCCACCATTTTTCCTACCCCCTTACCCCCTCCTCTTTCCTCCCTCCCCTTTGGCCAATCCAAAGTTCCTCCAGTCATCCCATGAAATCCATTATGGGTTAGCATCCACTTATCAGAGAAAACATTCAGCCTTTGGATTTTGGGGATTGGCTTACTTTGCTTAGCATAATATTTTCCATCTCCATCCATTTACCTGAAAGTGCCATAAATTTATTCTTTTTTTCCTGATGAGTAATATTTCACTGTGAATATATACCACAGTTTCTGTATCCATTCATCTATTGAAAGGCATCTAGATTGGTTCCACAGTTTGGCTATTGTGAATTGTATTGCTTGTATTGTTGATAATCACCATTCTGACTGGAGTGAGATGAAATCTCATTGTAGTTTTCATTTGCATTTCTCTAACTGCTAGAAATGTTGAACATTTTTTCATATATTTGTTGATCAATCATATCTCTTCTTCTGTGACATGTATGTTCAGATCCTTAGTCCATTTATTGATTGGGTTATTTGTGTGTGTGTTTACACTCCATGTTTACCATAAGAAAGCATTATGACATTATCTGTACAATTACATTTATAAGTAATTTTTTTTTACTCTCCCATTTTATCTTATTACTCATGAATCTCTCTCAGTTTGAAGAAGTCCTTTGTAGGGTGTGGTTTGGTGAAGATAAATTCTATCAGCTTCTATTTTTTCTGAAAATGTATATATCTCTTCTCTATTTCTAAAGAATACCTTTTCAGAGTATAATAATTTTGGTTAGTAGATTTCTTTTCTATTTTTTTTCCTTTAGTACTCTGAAAAATCTCATGTTACTCTCTCCTGTCTTATAAGGTTTCTGTTGAGAAATCTGCCATCATATAATTGTCATGCTTTTATATTATTTTTTTTCTATCTTCTTATTTCCTTGAGAATCTTCTCTTTGAAATTTGACAGTTCAATTATAAAATGTCTTGATTGAGAGTTGGTTGAATTGAATCTGACAGGTGACCTTTGACTTTCTTCTATCATCTGAATATTTGTATCATTCTCTAGGTTTGGAAAGATTTCCATTATCATTTCTTTAAGTTTTCTATCCCTTTGACATCCTACAATTCCTTTTGAACTCCAATAACCCAGACATTTGTCTTATAATGCAATCCCAAATTTCCCACAAGCTTTTATCATTCCTCTCTCTATATATTTTCTTTTTTCTCTGCCTGCTGTATATGTCCAAATATCCTATCTTCAAGCTCATTAATTCTTTTTTCTTCTTGATGTATTTTGTTATTGATGCCTTCTACTGAGTTTTTAATTTTTCTTAGTGTTTTTTTTTCAGCTCAAGGATTTCTGCTTGAATGTTGTAATTGCTTTTATCTCTATGTTAACTTTCTTATTAGAGCAATGAGAAATTTTTCTGTTTTCTTGAAACTCAATGTGTTTCTTTAAAATGGTTGTTTTAATTCTCCATTGAAAAGATCACCCAAGGTGATGACTATTTGCTCAGTTTCTGATGCCTTAATCTGACTGCATGGTAAGGTGATAGCTTCCTGAAAATTGCTCCTACTTATTGTTGTGTTATATAATCTGAAACTTGAAGGATTTGGTATTTATTGAAGTCCTAATAATTTGGCTTTGTGCCTATCTTTACAGAAATTCTAAGGAAGCTGCTTATTTTCCATAAGCCTGTAGCTACTTCCACTAATGTAGCATGAGATTGTGCCTTAAGTTCTTGTTTTCCATCAGTCAGCTTTGGGAGTATTATAACTGTTTCAGTGCTATAGAATGATACAAACTCAGTTTCTCTAAAATGTGAAGTTTGTGTGCTATTTAACATGAACTGGAAGTGTACCTAAAAGAGTATTCTGTTTCTGCCAGCCTTTTTCTCAGACCATTCTAGCCCCCGATGATATGACCACAATCATCAGCCTCTTGTCAGTCACTCCAGGATTTTGTCAGTCTCTGGGAAGAAAAGAGACCAGTCCCAGACTCCTATGAGGCACCTTGGTACTCTTCTCCCTTTTCTTTTCCAAAGAACACAGTTCCTGTCTCCACATTGTGCTGCCTGCAATTGATGTACAAATGTGGTAGCCAATCCCACCAATACCCCACCACCAGTCACACTCAAAGCACACAACCTTTGAGGAACAGTGCAGCACTGAGGCAGAACCAGGCCTGTATTGCTATGGGATGCCTACTGATGAAATGGACTCACAAACCCAGACCATTGCATCCAGTCACAGTGATACTAACCAGCATAGAAAATTGGTAGACTATGCTATGTGTCTCCATTTGGCACCAGAACTGGTTCAGAAGCTCCACTACAGACACTGATATGAGGTTGGAAATCATTATGATGCTCCCAGTAATAACAGTAATAGTTTTCATCAGCACCAAGTTTCATGGCAAATTTCTGTGCTTACTATGCTGCCCTACCTCCAACAAATGCAGTGTTGCTCTATGCTGACTGAGGTTGGGGTGGTGTTATTGAAGATAGTCTTTTGGCTGCCAAGGCTGATGTTAAGATAGGATGCACCTGAATCTCAAAGGTATAAGGACCTGCACATTCTCAAGGCTTCACCCTTTAGAGATTCTTCAGCAGGCAGTCATGCAAAGTAAAGCACAAGTTTGTACAACTGGGGCATATATCTCCATCTTTGATCAGGGAAGATCTAGAGGCTTTATCTCTGGGTGACCTGGGGATACCTATGGTACCTAAGACTGGGGAATGGATGATAGAGATAATTAATTTGCCACCAAGGCTGTTGTTAAGCTGGGCTACACCTGTTTTCGTAAGTCATAGGATCTTTTTCAGTCTGTAGAAAGAAGTATCTATTGTGCCTGAAGCCCACTCCAAGGTAACAATGATGTCAGTCCATTAAACAAAACTGACCACCCCCCACCCCGCCCAGTACAAAAAAGTCTACCTGACCACCTTATATTGAGGTAGGCCTAAACTCTTCATCTGCAAGATTTTTCCTGGGTATTGAGGCCTTTGGTTTTACCTGGTTCTGAGTATTACCATGGTGGTGTATTACTGATGTCCAAGGAAAAGACCTATGTTAACTTTTCTGCTCTGCTTCTTAGTAAATGAAGTCTCTCTCCATCTAAACATTTATATATACATATTTTTTTAGTTGTTGATAGACCTTTATTTTTTTATTTATTCATATACAATTTATACAGAATTGAACCCAAAGCCTCACACATGACAAAAAGTGCTACAACTGAGCCCCAGCCCTGAATATTTATATTTTTAATATAGAAGTTCTCTAATAATATAAAGAAGAAAAAAATTCCATAAGTATTGATGAAAGTGTTAATACAAAAAATATTACACACACACACACACACACACACACACATATGACAGTAATTGAATTTTGGGACAAAAATCGCTGCCCTATCCTTATCTATCCTTAGCTGTCTGTAGACATTGTCCTATTCATTGTACGTGTGTGTTGGGTGTGAGTGTATGTGTGTGTACATAAATATATTCAATATATATATATATATATATATATATGATAAAATATAAAATATGGCTTTCTGGTAGAAAAAAAATGAAGAAGACAGTTGAAGAATATGCAATAAATAAACACATAATAAGAATATTTATCAATACTGAAAAAATTGTTTAGGTACCAAATTAGTTTATGTTGGTCAACATGACAATTTCAAAAGACTAATAACTATTCATTTCCTTGTGAAATTGTTAATTTTTATTTTAAGTTAACTTACTAATTGATAAAAACTAATCTTAAAAGATTAAACTCTGTATGATTTTATTTACACTCGTCACACATGTGGCAGGCCCTGAGTTCACTCCTCAGTACCACATAAATGAAATATAAAGGTATTGTGTCCACCTACAACTAAAAAAGTATTTAATAAATAAATAAATAAATACATAAATAAAACTATTATGGTAGAGGAAAATCTCAGTGGCACCTTATAAAATTTTAAAATTACAAAATAAAAAAAGCATTTTCAAAATTTTAGACAGAAAAAAATAGCATAAAAGAACAAAGAACTAACCCTATAGTTTGACTTAGTACTGAAAACCAAAAGAAAGTAAAACGATGTTTATAAAGGGTGGAACATTTTTATCTCCAAATTAAATCATCATCTAATATTCTTATTATAAACAAGGTATTTAAATATATATAATGCCAGATATGTAAGAATGTAAGTAATAGATCATCAGTATCACTCCCTATTAAGTTAAATACTTGAGAACAATCAAACAAGAATCAAAGAGCTGGAACTTAGGCAAAGAAAATATTGTGGTTGTCAATATTTCAGTTAAACATGAGTTAAATCTACAGAGGTCATAAAATGGTCAAACTCTGAGCTCAATAAAAATGGGAATTATTCAAGTGAAACATATATTATACAATGATAATTTATTTTTAGTAACAATAAATATTAATAACCTAACATTTACATTTAGAGCCAGAAATGACTGAATTATTTGAAGAGAAACTGAATAGAAATATAGAGTTTGAGTTTATTTAAAATCTAAAGAATATACCAGTTAAAACTATCAAATACATATTTTGAAACATTGAATTTTCCTCAAATACCATTTACACAAAGCAAGCACAGAGTTAGATAGATTTTTTGAAGTTTTGTGTAGAAGAAATGCTATCCCTACAACAAAGAAATCTGAATAATGTTTTTGACTTGCCTCTTTTTATTGATAAAACCCTCTGTCTTCCTCCCCAGTGGTGATGGTCCTGAGTATCTTAGAATATTCTACAATGAGTTGAGTTATCCATCAACTGACAGACTTTGGAAGGCAAACCTTTCCAATGACAGGTATAAGAACCATGACATAAAATCTTCTTTGGAATGTAAACTGTGGATATAGAAGAGAAAATTTAGGCTCTTCAACTTTAGGTGTTTAAAGATGAAATGTTGTGTTAATTAGTTTGACCAAGTTATCCATACCCTCAATTCTTATAATTATTAATTTCAAAGTGCTGTGAATAAAACCCACGGCCTCATGCATGCGAGGAAAGGGCTCTACCACTGAGATACATCTTTAGCCCCATTGATCAAGTTAGTATAGAATTGACTAGATTAAATGTTTACCTATTCCTCATACAAAAGTAATTGAAGTAAACTAATAAATACATAAATTGTATGATAAAATAAATGCTCATTAATTTTTGCCAACTTTGTGTATTCAGCTATACAAAAATCACAAATTACACTTTTAGCGTTTATCAGTTAAGTTTATAATAAAAATTAAAATATGATTCCCTGGGATTTTTGAGATTCTTTTTCTCCTTTAATATGGGTAAATACATATATATTAGCAGATTTTGACAATCACTACATTAATCTACTTTTTAAAAGGATAGCTTTGACTTTTTTTTTTTTGCTGTGTTAATTGTTCCTCAATGTTCCCCACATGAAGAAAGTTGAAGTTTTTTTTTTTCAAAGAAATATCAGACACAGGAGCATGATTATGATCCTCAGTCTTGACACAAGTATTTTTCTCTCTTTTGTTTTGGGTTAATGAAGCTCTGAAACTTTTGCAGCTTACAAAATAATGCCATTATGTTTAATCCATCCTGCTTTGTTTTGTGTTATTTTAAAATCATGGTGCTTGGAATTAATTCATTAATTATCTTATGTTTTTAATAGCTGAATAGATGAAAAATATTTTCTCAAACTTAAGTTCATGATAGAGAAAAACACATTAAGAAAACACTGAATAACATTAGTCTATGAATAGAGATTGGGCAGGCATTTCATTTGTTCTCACAATTTTTCTCAAAGTAAAAATGCTGATCTTAAAGTCTGTAATAGACTATTACTACCATACTCTCAATAGACTATTTAACACCATAAACATCTACATTTGTTGTTGAAATATTTCTTGTCAGAAGTGATTTGGAATATCCTTCTTCCTTTTAGACTAAATGTGTTCATTCATTACATATGTTTTCATTTCTGAGAAAAATTCAACAATTGGTTAAGGGACTTCTGGGATTCATGTCACACTTGAATTAGGAGTACACAGTGCTCTGTTCTTTTTCATATGTAGACTTAGTTTATTATTTATAGCAGTGTACTTTTTTTTCTCTTAAAGGAAAATAAATGTAATACACAGCAGGATTTAGGACATAGTCAAGAAATACCGATTTTTAGTTATTTTTTAAAAATGTTATGAAATGTGTGATTGCTTTTTTGATAATGTACCTTCATGTCTTTATGGAAACTCATTCTTCATTTCACTTTGTTGTGCTCTTTTTATTGATATATGTTCAGAAAAAAACATCTGACAAGTGTACATGAAAATGGGTTATATAACAAGACAGAAAATACAGAAACTGTCCAGAAAATGGTAAAGAAAGAAAAGCACAGTGCAAGACATCAAAGTTAACTCTAAATTCAATCTTTTTTTTTTTTACATTTTTTTTTATTGTTGGTCGTTCAAAACATTACATAGTTCTTCATACATCATATTTCACAGTTTGATTCAAATGAGTTATGAACTCCCAATTTTATCCCGTATACAGATTGCTGTATCACATCAGTTACCCTTCCATTGATTGACATATTGCCTTTCTAGTGTCTGATGTATTCTGCTGTCTGTATTATTCTCTACTATCCCCCCTCCCCTCCCCTCCCCTCCCCTTTTCTCTCTCTACCCCTTCTACTGTAAATCACTTCTTCCATTTGAATTATCTTGTCTTACCCCTCCTTTCCTCTTATATGTCATTTTGTATAACCCTGAGGATCGCCTTCCATTTCCATGCGATTCCCCTTCTCGTTTCCTTTCCCTCCCACCTCTCAACCCTGTTAATGAAAATCTTCGTCTCAAGCTCTTCGTCCCTACCCTGTCCTTGTTTCCTCCCCTTATATCAGAGGAGTCATTTGGTATTTGTTTTTTAAAGATTGAATAGCTTCACTTAGCATAATCTGCTCTAATGCCATCCATTTCCCTCCAAGTTCTATGATTTTGTCATTTTTAAATGCAGAGTAATACTCCATTGTGTATAAATGCCACATTTTTTTAATCCATTCATCTATTGAAGGGCATCTAGGCTGATTCCACAATCTTGCTATCGTGAATTGTGCTGCTATGAACATCGATGTAGCAGTGTCCCTGTAGCATGCTCTTATTAGGTCTTTAGGGAATAGACCGAGAAGGGGAATAGCTGGGTCAAATGGTGGTTCCATTCCCAGCTTTCCAAGAAATCTCCATACTGCTTTCCAAATTGGCTGCACCAATTTGCAGTCCCACCAGCAATGAACAAGAGTGCCCTTTTCCCCACATCCTCTCCAGCACTTATTGTTGTTTGACTTCCTAATGGCTGCCAATCTTACTGGAGTGAGATGGTATCTTAGGGTAGTTTTGATTTGCATTTCTCTGACTGCTAGCGATGGTGAGCATTTTTTCATGTACTTATTGATTGATTGTATGTCCTCTTCTGAGAAGTGTCTGTTCAGGTCCTTTGCCCATTTATTGATTGGGTTACTTGTTGTCTTATTGTCTAATTTTTTGAGTTCTTTATATAATCTGGTTATTAGGGCTCTATCTGAAGTGTGTGGAGTAAAGATTTGTTCCCAGGATGTAGGCTCCCTGTTTATCTCTCTTATTGTTTCTTTTGCTGAGAAAAAACTTTTTAGTTTGAGTAAGTCCCATTTGTTGATTCTAGTTGTTAACTCTTGCGCTATGGGTGTCCTATTGAGGAATTTGGAGCCTGCTCCCACAGTATGTAGATCAATCTTAGAAAACCTGACAAAACTCCATGTGTCAAATTCTATTTCAAAAGTTTACTTTAATATAAAGTGAAGCTAGAATTTTAGTCAAACCATACTAGTACATATTTTCCTGAAACAATGGAATTTTCTGTCAAATTCTGTGAACAAAGTGTAGAGACAACAATTTGGTAAGAAAATAAAAATAAATTCAGTGTTTGGATGTGAAAGCTAGATATTCAAAAGATTAAATTTTTTTTAAGATCAGTATCTCCATAATCCTTCAATTTATTAGTATTTTCAATATATCAGTTTTTAATTATAATCTTGAATAAATATGATTATAACCAAATTTGATTAAAATTTTAGTATGAAGGATGTTATTTGCATGATAGAAAGATTTTTAAAAAGCATTCAAGTAGCTGATTAAGCAAGTTTAAATTTTTCCTGGCATACAACCCAAACCAAATGCCAATGTGTGAATGTTATGATTTCAATGAGTAATACTCATAGAAAAATCCAAAATTTCTACATTATATAATTAGACTTTTGATCTTTTGATTTTTTTTACTACAATAGACAATGGAGGTGATAGAGGACTAGTTTTGGGTGAAATTGGAGAGAAAATGAGTTTGTAGTCCATAAAATCTGGTTGGTGTGATGCAACTATATATATATATAGATGGCCTGGGCAACTAAAGAAAACTGTCTGAATTAGAGAGGAGAGAAGATTAGTGTATTCTTGGATAAGAATGAGAGAGTCAAACTGAGTAGAGAACCAGATATGGGAAAATGTAAATGCAACATTATAATATTATATAAAAATGCTGCTATATAAAGGAGAAAATACAGATAGACCAAAGGAGCAGAATAAAAAGCCAGGAATAAATCCATACATTCATGGTCACTTGATTTTTGAGAAAGATGCCAAAACACATAATAGAGAAAGAACAGTTACTTCAATCAACGATGCTAGCAAACTTGAGAGCCACATGCACAAGAATGAAATTTAATCTTCATCTCACATCATATACAAAAATATACTCCAAATGGATTAAAGATTTAAACATAAGATCTGAAACCATAAAACTACTAAAAAAATAGAGGTAAACTATACAACATTGCTCTTTGCAATAACTTTTTGCAATAACTCTGCCCAGGTAGCAGAGGCAAAAGTAGGCAAATGGGATCCCATCAAACTAAAAAACTTTGAATGGATAAGGAAACAATCAATGAAGCAAAAATAAAGTATGGGTGAATGTAATGTAATGTAAAGTAATGGGAGAATGTATTTGCAAATGATATAACAGATAGAGCTTAATTTCTAAAATATATAAGGAACTCAACAGTAAGAAAGCAAGTAACTTAGTTTAGAAAATGAGCAAAGTACCTGAGTAAGTGCTTCTCAGTGATCCTTAAGATGTAAGAAATATACAAAGTTGCCCCATCTGTTGCCTCAGTTTATTGCCTAGAGTTTCCAGGCAGCAGGACAAAGGGGAAACTAGGCTAAACCAAAACATTTTCTAAATTATTTGCAGATGGGATTAGGTTTCAAGGGAAGTCAAGGAGAATACCATTTATGTGACATATCACAAAAACAGCCACACACAGAATTTAAAAAATCTGGATAGGACTGTCCTAAGTCTTCACCTGAGTATTGACTGATAATGCATACAAGCAAACTATGAACCACAAAAAGAACTGCCTTATAGGCAACAAAAACAAAATGAAATCTTATTCATCAGAGCTCACACAAGCCCAGTAATGATTTCTGTTCCTACCAGCTATAATAATAATTCAAAATAATTTAATTTAAAAAAAGTAAACCTCTTAATTCTCAGGACATTGGCTAGAATTTTAAGAAGGTTCTATTGGTATGCAACCAACCTTAAAAGAAGGACAGAAAGATGAAATGATTTCTAAGTAACTTAACCTAGAACAAAGATCAAAAATATTTATAAAAAAGTACCTACCACACAATTCACAATGCCAGGCATTAAATAAAAATATAAATAAATAATAAATAAACAAATGAAAATAGGCAATCATTCATAAAGCAAGAAAATACAACCCATACATGGGTGAAAAGTGAACAACCAAAACCACCTAAGATCTGGCATTAGTGGAAAGATACATTAAAATAATTATTATATCTGCATTATATATGAATTCTGTATGTTTCCAGTGCTAGGAAGAGGGATATGAGACACAATACAGACCCACTTTGAATATTTAAACCTGGAAATGACAATGCTAGGGATTAGCACATTGAAGAGAAAGCAGCAGAAAATTGCCAAAATTTAATACAATGAGAAATAAAAGACAAAAACAAAGCTTGACAGAACACCAGGTAGTCTCACACAAGCATAATTGGAATGTGAAAAGAAGCTGAGAGAGTATAAAAGAGGCCCGAAAAGTTTTGTGAAAGAATTCTGGCCAACAATCTCTAAATCTGAGGAAATATCTGAACTGACAGATCCAAACCTTCAGAGGTTTGGAAATACTGAGTGATTCACCTATTAATGTTCCTCAACCGGCCTGTGATAGATTAAGGATAGAACTCACAACCATGTCTGGGAATCCAGGCAACTTGGTACTGTTTCATGTGAAATCATCCTTTATTATGAACCAGATACAATCTATGTGTTGTTTATACTCCATCTTCCTATTTAAAAATAAGAGAGCCCAGGCAGGAGAATGGGGGGTTGGGGGGGTTATGAAAAGCAATTGTACAGTGAAGAAGTCCATAAGATATTTTTCCTGTGAAAGAATTTAAACATCAAAGAAATATTACAAAAACATTTTATGTTAATAGATGATATCATTTTTCAAAGCTTTTAGGACACCTGTAACAGATTTTTAAGTTCATGGATTCTGGGGCCAGGTTGGCTTGGGTTCAAATCTCAGCCTCCTCTAACTATTGAGTGATGCTAAGTTTATGCTTTCTATTGACTCCGTTTTTTTCTCCATTCATAGGAGGATAATAATTTTGTCTATATTTCTAAGTTTATATAATAAATTAATTAATATTTGTAAAACAATGAGATAAGCACTAAATAGATATGATCAATGACAAGTGGATGGTTTGGTATCCTATTTAATGCTCTCAAAAATTTTCCCTCTTGACTGTGACATGTTTTACACATTTTACTCAAAAGCCTTCTTCTCCTTTGTCTGATTCTGATCTCTTCATCAATGCCTCCACCTCCAAACATATCTGATGCCGGCTTTCCTACATAAACTTAGCCTCAGTCATGGTACTCTTTCTCCTTCTTACACTTCACATGGTATTCTTTTTAAAAAGGTCTGTATACTCTTCTTTTCCATCTTTGTGACTTAACTTCATAGACTCTTACAAACTAAGACCTTACCCTCACCATCACTCTCCTAATGAAACTGTCCTGCTAAACACCGCAAATATGCAACTGGCAGCTTTGTCGAATCTGCAGCATAAAGCCCCTAATGAAAGCCCCATGATCCCTCTTTTGGAATTCTGTTTCCTTGAATTTTTTATGTCTTTCTTAGGAAAGACTTTTTCAGTTATTAGTGACTAAAATTTTGACTTATGTATCCACTCAATCAATTTAAATGTCTAGATCATATAGCTCCAGATACTGCTGAACACAGGTCCCAACTGGTAATAAGGAATGACGCTCTCACTTTCTATGTTGGCTTCATTCAGGCAGATCTTCCCTTGTGGTTGTAAGTTGTCCATCAGCAGCTCCACAGTTATGCCTAATCCTCACAGAAATTCAGGAATAAAAGAAAGAGAAATAAAATGAAAAAAAAAGTCCTTTTTCCCCTAATCAGTTCTTTCTAGAACACTATCATCAGTCTGCCTTCACTCACATGCATATCTCTAAAAATTCTCATGATGCCCAGGAATATACGAAAATGCTAAAACACATGTCCCAAAATTACCTGATTCAATCTCACAACTTGAGTTTCTCTAAACTCTTTACTCTTTTAACAAAATTTTCTTAGGCATGAGTTTTGTGGTTGCTTCCTTAACACAAAGGCAGAACCAACTGATTCAGGAGTTGCAATCATCCTTGATAAACAGGAAACAGAAAGAGAAAGAGAGATTAGGAATATGTTATTTATATTGCATTCCAATTATCCCACTCACTACTCTGACTTCCATAGCTTCTATCAGGAATCCTATTATTCTCTTGATTAGTCTTCTTGATATCTTTTCCTGCTACATATTCCTGTTGTTTTTATATCTCCCGAAACATTGTTTTAAACAAGTTGTTCTCACTGCTCACAAATCTTCAAAAGCTTCATTGTCTATCAGAATCTTATCATCCTAGATCGAACATTCAGATCTTTTAATAATATGGTCTTAAGTGATTATCCAGTATTTGATCATGGTGTCCAACTTCCTGCTTGTGATCTTTTTGTGAATAGCCTTTTTTCTAATCCATATTAAAGCAAAGATCCTCCAAGTGACTTGTCACAAGACACTTGAGCCTCCAAGGTTTTTGCAGTAAGGACAGATAAAAATGTACCTCCACATATTATTCGATAGGTTGTATTGTTGAATGGCTCAGTGCAAGGAACTTTGGGTTCCTCAGATTAAATGCATTCCACAAGTGCAAAGCATTGTGTCCATGGAGCCAAAAATAGCTGTGGGTTAATAACTTCCCTGGGTACCTAATTGAAATACCTGGGTGCCATCCAGCAGACAATATCCATTGCTGTGTTTTAATTTACCACATGAAATTAAACCTTCGTTCTTTACCTTTGAAGTGTCTTTATAAATTTAATGCCACCACATTTTGTTGTACATTTAGATAGGTAGATTTTTCATTAAAAATCATACACATTATAATACATCCTCTTTGGCAAGTTCTGAACTGGCTTATAGTATGGTCACAATATAGCTAAACAAATCCTTTAGGAAGAGAGAAAAACCAACTGGGGCTTTTGTGTTATTTCTCTTCTAAAGAAGCTCTTTTTTTCCCCCCGCAGCTCTGTTTTTGGAGTGAGGTTGGCAATGTTTTCCAACTTACATCTTAAAATAAACTACAGCATGAACCCAAAACAACATCTTTTATTTATACACAGAAAATCTTCTTGATTTCATTATGTAATTTTAAGGAATCTTGTCTCTTGGGCCTGAGGAGGTGGTCTGTGCCTTCTTGGGGACTCTGATCAACACAGATAATGCTTCCTGTCTGTCTGTGGCATTCCTGTCAGCCAACATCTGTTTGCCTCTTTAGAATCCCAGTGACTCACATTACTACATTTCCACAGCTCAGTCTGATTTTCTAGTCAATTGGACCCTGCAACAAGCCTTCTTTGGGCTTTTGTTCAGGTATCTGTGACTCTTGTTTTAGGAGCCTTTTGTTGTTGTTGTTTTTTCTTTTGGGACTGGCAATTGAAAACAGACACATTTTAACAGTGAACCACATCCCCAGCCCTTCTTGCTTTTCGAGACAGGGTCTTGCTCAGTTACTTAGAGCACTGTTAAATTGCTGACACTGGCCTTTACTTGTACTTGTGATTGATCCTCTTGCTTCAGCCACTGGGATCACAGGTGTGCACACCTCTGCCCCAGCTTTTCTCATACTTCCAGAATACTCTATATCTAGTCAAGACAGATTGTCCTCACTTTTCTAAGTACCTCTCTCACTTTCCTTCTTTTTCTGCTAGTTTCTACTCATCCTCCAAAGTCCATCAGTAGAATAGCATCCCTTCTCTGAGCTCATGGAACTTTTCACTTATTAGAATCTATTGAGTCTTTATGTATGTTACCTTCTGTTTTGACTTCTTTACTTAGAGCGGTATGTCTTCTCTCTAATGTGAAATTATAAGCTCCTTGGGGATCCGAGGCTATGGTTACCACACTGATCACAAAAGTTGATTTTATATCATCCTGTTACTTTAACTCCAGAGATAATGACTATCATATATTTCTTTCTCATTACATTGCCATACAAATTCATTTTTTCCTAATCTCTTATATAGAGGTGTGAAGATGTAGAATATTAAAAATTGAATTCATTTATTAGTTCAGTAAATATGTGCCTTCATGATCTTTTTCATGAAGTATTAATTACAACTGTTCAACATTTCCTTGACATATTATTTTTTATTTAAATCATAAAGAACAAGAGTTCCCTCTTTCCTACTTTTCTATTCATTAGTCTTTTATAAATTGTTCTCACATTCAACCAATTGAAAAATATTTCTCTTAGGCATCAATAATAGTCATGGCCTAGTTATTCACACCTTATAAAATTTACACCACTGTGTGGGATGTGTTTTTCTATCACTATCTCTTTAACATATTAGCTGTATTTTCAGTGTTTAACTTTATATATGAAAAGGCACAAAATACAATGTCAGAAAAAATTTTCCTGTTGTCTAAATTGAAATCTGTTATTTTCTCAACACAGTAAATATAATATTATATGGTTCAAGGCATGAATCAAAATAAGTGAGTATAAAATTAGAGCATATATTATTTTAAATTTAAATGATTACTGTAATAATGAGTAAAAGGTGTTATTGTTATTTTTACTCTCCATATTGTTGTCAGGTCACACAGCTTGGGTGTATTGGTCAGGGATACACAACTCATAGGTTAGATAGAAGATAGATACATAGATGATAGGTGAGAAGCCCTACGATGTACCATATGTAAACTGGGGATGGAACACCCATCTCTTCTTGCCCTTGAACATCAAAACATCAGGTCATCCAGCTTTTAGATTCTAGGACTTATTTCAGCACCTTTCACTCTAGTTCTTAGGCTCCCTTGTTTCCCCAGTTTGAGCATATGAGGGGACTGGTCTGGTGTAGCAGCCAATTGGGCTGTGCAATGCAAATGTGACTTGCTTCTCACTCCGCCTGTGATCCCACACAGCACCTGAGATGGGTGTGACTTGCCAAGATGTCAATCAGTCTGCTCACCACAAGACATCACAAAGCAATACTCCACCTTCGAAACCGTTTTTCCCTGCCTTATTTGGTAAAGACCATTCCATTGAACCTTCCTTGTGTGTGTTCCCCCTATAAAATAAAAAGAATTCAGGTGCACACACTTTTCCAGTGCTGCCCAACATGGAGCTAACCCTTGGGGTCACTGAGCAGTCCCACCCTGGATCTTAGAAACTCACATTCATGTTTTGCCTGTTTTTTTGTTTGTTTGTTTTGTTTTGTTTTCTCAGTTATTGCTGCATCCAGCTCCTTTGAACCCACATCAACTCACAAGCCCGGCCAGCTGGCAACACCAAATCAGTGATCTCTTTTACACAATAGAAAGTGCATCACAAGAAAGAAACACACATTCTATATTTTCAGAAAAAATGATTTTAATTATTCCTTTCCTACAATGTATATGTTTCCCATATACACTCATTAATAGATTCTGAAAATGAAAAATTTATTTGTTTACCATTACCCATGTTTAAATTCATACAAAATTGTAATACATACACAATCACACCACTGTAAAATTATATATAAATTTTTTTTAAATCTGTGATGAATTTTAAAGTTCTAAGTGAAACCAACAGTTGAAACAACAGATTGTTCATATTTGAGCAGAACATTTATTTAAATGTATAGCAGCATCTATATGTCTAAAAAATTCAGTATCTATACATCTAATAAATTTAATTAGGTTGCTGTGATGCATGATCCCATTCTCTAATTATGACTAAAAGATACATTCTGAAAACTGCTGGAAGTGTTTCCAACTGACAATCTGTAGTTGCCAACCGTCATAGAAATGGCCCTTAACTTGAGAGAGCTGCCTAAACAACATTGTGTTCCACTCTCCCAGGAAATCTTGCATCCCAAGATGCATCCACTGTAGTATATAAAGGGCTGTTTTCACACCAAAATGCAGTATAACTTTAAAGTTCCGGTATAGCTCCAAAGCTCCTTGTCAAGTTGGCTGGGACTTTTGTTATGACCTCATCGCACCCAGCTCCTCACTCTGCCCAGGCTTCTTCCCAAAAATACATTTGGGGAACCCAACAGTCAATGACGACAAATACCCTCTTTACCACTGGGCATTATGTAATAAGACAAAAATGAACAAAAGGTGTGTTTCTTTCCCACAAACAGCATGGAGAAGTGTTTTCAAATTATGGAGCACAAAATTATTTTTGTGGGACATGATTAACTTTTGAAATTAGGAAGAAAATTAATAATGTCAATGGTTTTATCTGGCAGTAAAAGGCAATAATTGTTTTGTTACAGTTTCATAGATTGATTTTTTCTAGGAAAACTCAAACTAAGTTTGTGAAAAAAAATTAAATGAATTAAACAATCATAAGACAATAATTATATTAATAAGCCATCCTATACTTTATTTTTATGAATTGCGAATCTATTTTGCAATTATCTAAGTGAATACCAAAAGAATGGTGTTTTTAAAGGAAAGGACTGTGTCCTGTTTTTACTATTACAGATGTATATTGAGGTTCTGTCATGTGCTGGGCACTGTGTTTACCACTATTCTTGTTTACTATTGTAATCCCAAGAGCTAGCCTCCGGCCTCAAAGATCACATTCCCTTGACAACTACTTCTTCAAGCACAAGTGAGTTGGGACTCAAAATCAGGACTTCTGATTTTAATGGCCATTTCTGCCACATAGGAGTTATAGAACACTGCCCTTCATTTTCTTGCTCTTAAGGATGCATAACCCTAAATGAAGACTGAAGATATTAACAGATTTATCACAATATGTACTATGTGTCTTCAATGAGTTATTCACCCAAAGAGGCAATATAAACAACAAATAAGAATACTTTAAAATTTTTATTGTTATCACATTTATGTGATCTAGAATAAAATACTAAATCACATATTATTAGATGCTGACAAAGTCCTAATGTTTCCCTCATTTCGACTGTATTTTAAGCATACGTTTTTCTGACTCTAGGCCTCTGACATCCCTTTCTTTAGAACATTTTCCTTAGAAAAGATGTCATTGTAAATTGACATAAGTCTATCCTAAAGCTGCTCAATTTCACAATTCAGGAATATCTTTCCTAAAGACCTGGGAGCCATTCCTTTGTAATGTATTCAAGGAAAGTACAGCCCAGCTCTTAGTCTGTAGGGGAAGGTAGGAGCCTAATTTCAGTAATACCTTTTGAAACTGTTTCCTGTCATGAAGACATGAGAAAGTTCATTTTTTCCTTTGGGTAAAGCCAATTAGCAAACTCATGCCAGTGTTTAAAAGGTCTCCTATGCTTACTTCAGTAGAGTTGTATTCAGATGGTGTCCTGGCCTCTCCAATTCTATTGCAATAGAATAAAGTTTTCCTTGACTGTTTAACTTTTTATGGTACAAGTTTTGCTCTGACAGTGTTAAGTAAAATTTTATTACTAAAAGCTACCCTTTCTAAAATGTTTTAATATGTGTAAGGAAAGGAGCCAAAAGAAAAATACAGCGGAGAAATCAATGGGAAACTAAAAAGCTGGTAGAAGCTAGTTGAAAAATATTTTCATTAAATAATGTCTATTACCCATGAAGTTCCAGATGTAGGGAAGGTAAGTGCTCTTTGAGAAATTATGGTACCTCAGGATACCACAATTTTTTGCTAAGAGGCTCAGATTGAGAATGTGTACACTCGATGATCCAGAGGCTATATATTTCCTAGACATATATGAAAAAATAAATTACAAAAAGGAAGTAATACTCCTTCCAAAATTGTATGAATGTCAAAAAATATAGCCAACCGCCTGAGTGTTATTGTGACTTTCTGTCTAACCCAGGCAGAATCATCATTCCTTCTGTCAAAACACACTGAAAGTAATGTGTGAAGAATTGGAGGGACTCTTTCATATTTCCAGTGATTAATTAACACCACGATGGTCCTCATACTCAGCTACCTTTCTCAGAGAAGTCAGGCAAATTGAAGTATTATATAAAGGATGCAAAGAATTAATAACTTCTGGAAAGAGTGGTCACTTTTAAGTCATGCTACAAAGTTATTGCAGTTTGCAAGAAGGTTGACTACAATGAATATTCTCACCATAAATAGCTGTGTGTATAATTATTTCTTCCTTTCCAAACATTGGCATTCAGGACTTAAGAAACTTAAATTTTTACCAAGAATAAGATATTTACCAATAGTAAGTTTAGTTCTATGTATGCCTCCACATTAACAAGAAACTTAAAACATATAAACATGCACAGAATAAGAATCTAAAATCACCTATAACCCATAATTTAGTGGTAGTCACTGCTAATATTTTGGTACAGGTTTAATTCCAGGTTTGTATAGAACATGGAGCTTAGCTTTAGGATTTAGTTTATACAATAATGAAAGCATTATTTTCACTAGCATATCAATATAATTACATTTAATTCTCATAAAAGCTTTATAAAATAGACATTATTCTTATCCATGTTTCACAATCAAAGAAAAACAAATACAGAAAGTTAGGCAACTGGTTTAAAGTCATAGAGTTAAAACAACTTAAAGCAGGACAAATTTATTTTGCTTCATGGTTTAGGAGGTTTTAGTCGATAGTCCTCTGGCACCATTGCTTTGGACCTGAGGTAGAAAGCACATGCAAGAGGAGAGATGGTGACTTCATGATAGCCAAGAAACAGAAAGAGAGAGAGAGAAGGAGGGAGGGAGAAAGGAACCAAGGATAAGTATGTACTTCCAGGGCAAGCCCTCAGTGATCTAGTTCTTCCCACTAGACTACATCCTACAGTTTCTTTCACCTCCCAATAGTGTCATCACATTGTTAATCTATCAATTGGTAAATCCACTCAAGATCCAATCTCCTCCTAAGAGTCCCTTCTCTGAACACTGCTTTATTGAGGAAAGCCTTCAACACAGGAGGAACCTTTGGGGGGCATTACAGATATAAATCATATATATAGTCATATCTTTGTGCCTATTTTTCAACTTATTTCTTAGGATACCCTTCCTTAATAGTTCTGATTAGTCCAAGAGTATGTCCATTTAAAAAAATTCAATGCCTATTATTAAATCATCCTTGAAACACATTTTACCAATTTTATTCCCTCTTAGACTGTAATAGAGACACAGCATGTCTGCCCTCTCACAACAGATTGTTTTCTACTTCATCCCATAACTACTGAGTCAAAGCATTTAGACCCAAATAACACATATTGAAAATAAAAATATTATTATAAATTTCTTATTTATTATTCAGAAAACATTACATGAACCTTTATTTAAAACAAAACATTACACAAACTTCATTTTCTGAATATTTTATTGCACTCTAAGAAGAAATCAACTTCATCTTAGTTTAATTTTATTTATTTTACTAATTTAGGACATATTTATTGCAAGCTACTCTGCTAGGTACAATGAATAGCACAAAGATAAATAACACTATTTTTACACTTAATTATCTTGTCATCTAAGGGAGAAGTTATCCATGTAAACAGTTTATGTATAAGAGAGAATGAAATCTTTGTTAATAACATATATAAGTAGAGTATTATTATGATAAAAACATTTCATTAATTCTGACTGAACTGATTGAGAAGACTCATGTGGAGTTGTCTTTACTATGGAGACCTAAATGAGAAAGAACATGCAGGAAAGTAGAAGAAAGATTGGAAGGCATTTCTGAGACAGAGACAATGATAAAGCAATAATAAGGTGAAATTGTGGGAAGATCTGATCTTATTCATGATTTGGGTTTTATTTAGTAGAAGATGGCTTTATTTTTTCAGATATAAATGTAAATTTTATCATCTATTCATGCAAACAAGTTGTTCTAGCAGCTTTCTAATCAACAGTGCCCCCAAGAGGACCAGGTGTTTCCACAAAAAAATTATGATCCATGAAAAAATACTATTAACTAGACATTAAAAGAGAAAGTATATGTTACACTTATTTTATGTCCAGTATTGCTGTAGGCATTGGTGAGAAAGTGACCTGCTTAGACCCTTCTTTCAGAGACCTTACATGCTAAGAAAAGAAGATTTAAAAAAATAGAACAAAGGTAAAAGAAAAAAAAGATTAATAGTAAGGGCTGAATTCTAAAAATAAAGCCAGAAGTCGGAATAGATAAAAGGCAGTCAGCCAACTAAAAACCCAAGGAACATATTGCAAGCAGAAGGAAGAGGACTTGCAGTCAGAAGAAACTTTTTGTAAGGGAAGGCTAAGTGGCTGAAAATCACAATTGCCACCTTAATCTATATGAAACTTACAACCTTTAGCCTACATTTCAAGATTATTTGAAACTTGGTCATTCTTTTTTTTTTTTTAATTGTCTACTCGGGAAACACATGAAGCAAATAAAAGAATATCATTTTACTTTTTTTTTACTTCTATCTGCTAAGTAGCTATTCTTTCCCAGGTATTAAGTACTCTCCTGCTTATCCCCAGATGCCCAGTAATCAATGTCCTTCATCCCTCTTCCTCCTCCCTCTCTATTCCAGACTTACATACCAACCCTCTGCATTATTCAACAAAATCATAAAAGGGTTCAAGAACTCATTAATTATGATACTCCAGGTAAATTTATACATTACAAGAGGATGTTTGTCTTAGGATTTTTTCCTCTTGTGAAAAAATTATGAAAGAAGCTTTCTTCCATGTAACTTCTTTTCAATTACTATGATAAATCAGTGGTGTGTTAGTTTATATTACTTTAACAAAGCACCTGAGTTAATCAAGTTAAAAGGAAGGAGAGTTTATTTTGGCTGACAGTGTAATAGGTTTCAGCCCATGGTTTCTTGGATCAAGGTGGGAATATGGAATGGAGGAGGCTGTTCACCTCTTGGCAGCCAGAAAGCCAAGAGCAACTAAGACACAGGAAGGAATTGAGGTCTCAATATTCTCTTCAAAGGCACACCCCCAATAACCTGACTTCCTTCCATTTAATATCCAAACTACAGCAAGTAGCTTAATGTATTTTCTTTTTTCTGGTTATGAGAATTGAACCCAGGAGGGACTTAGCCACTGAGTAACATCCCCAGACCTTCTATTTTGAGACAGGCTCTTGCTAAGTTGCTTAGGGACTTGCTAAGTTGCTGAGTCTAGTTTTGAACTTGTGTTCCTCCTGCCTCAGCCTCCCATGCCACTGGGATAATAGGCATGTGCCACCATGCCTGATCTTAAAGCATTTTAAATTTTTTCTTTTTTCCCCTGGGGTATCATTCATTTTTTTTAAAAAAAAATACACATTGTGGAATACTATCAGTGTACCTTTATTTAATTAAGTGAATTTTATTTGTCTAAATATAATAATAGTAGTAGTAGTAGTAGTTCTATTGCATAAACATTTAGAAATACTTCCATTTTTCTAACTATTTTGGCGAAAAAAAATGTTGCTGTTCTTTTCCACACTAATGGGCCCTGAACTATATAATCATTCATCAAATGTGTGATCATGGAATAATTCTACTAGTGAAAAATTTAGGAACTGTGGTAGAGGCTTATACTGGTTTATACAAACATCAGCCTTAAGGGAAAGGAGAAAAATGAGCTAAAGATTTCTCAGCTAGCTTATTGTACAGCAACCTTTGCCATTTGAAACTCATCCTTAGAGTTTTGAGATACTCCTACCAAGGTTGTAAAATGAATACTGAACGTTTGTTCTTGTCTGTCTTGGGGAAGGAAGTTCTTTGGGGGTTTCACATTATATGCAGATTGTCACTCGATGTATTGCTTTAATTATTTTGTTGTTTTAATCAATGTGCACATGTGCTTAGAGAGATCTGAGGAGCATAATATAATGAACGCCAAAAATAACAAGCAGGAAAACCTCTGGGTCTTCTCCAATTTCAAAATATAATGTAATCTCTAAACCAAATGAAAGTGTCCCTGGTCCAATTCGTTCAAGGGAACATGATCAATTTATCTCCTCCCAAAGAGAAATAAAGGGAAGGAAAATGTAAACGTGGTTGGAGCCTCAAAAATATTCAGAAATACTCTGAACTCATCAAATAAATGTCACTTTCACCTGAGAAAAATACTTGGAAAAAATATTTCAGACATATACAGCAGAAATAGAAAGCATTAAAAAGAATCAAATGGAAATTTTGAACAGAGCTAATAACATCTAAAATTAAGTATGGTTACAGTGGAAAAACATGGTGATGGTGACAATAGCAAAATATAAATATTAGTATAGAAAGCAAGCATGAAGATGGGTCAGTAGAGACAAATAATCTGAAGAAAAGAGTAAAACAACTGCAATAAAATGAACACAGCTATGGGTACTGTTGGGTGCAGAGCAGGCTGAACTGTGTTGTCTACAGGGCAGGCTGAACAGATGTTGGCTGCAAGATAGCCCATGCACTCAAACCCCCCTCTATCTGGTCCTTTATCACCTGTTTGTGACAAGTCCCGCTCAAGGCTGAGCACTCAACCCCCCTTGGGCCAACAAGGCAGCTTGCAGACCCAGAGGCCCCATTAGATTTGGGCTATAAAAACTCCCTCCTGCCAGGCCCTTCTCTCTCTTGCTCTCTTTCTCTTGCTCTTTCTCTCTTGCTCTCTCTCTCTCTTGCTCTTTATCTTTCTTGCGTGCACTCTCTGTCTCTCTCTTGCTCTTGCTCTCTCCCTGTTCATCTCTTCTCTTCTTCTTTCTCTCTCTCTCTCTCTCTCTCTCTCTCTCTCTTTCTCTCTCTCTCTTTCCTTCCTTCTTTTCTCTTTGTTGCACTGCTGCAATAAAGATCTTTTGGTCACTCCGAGTGTTGTGGTCACTTTCTTTCAGGTACCTGAAAAATGATATTTTTTTCAAAAACTAGTATTTTAAAAATATTATTCAAAATATTATTAATATTATTCAAAATATTAGTAATATTTTGAATAGTTTTTTTCAAAAATAGTATTTTTTTCAAAAGATCTAATGAATGTGTGATTGGAGTTTTAGAAGAAAATTAAAGAGAGATTGAGGCAGAAAAAATGTCCAGTAATAACACCGTTTAAGAATAAAGATGAGAAATTGAGGAAGGTGGGTGAGAGGAAAGCTGCATTTCCAGTTGCTCCATGGCTTAGGATTCAAGCAGCAGGGATACTGCTTCTCAGTGAAATGAGTGAAGAAGGCTATTTACTGAAATTCAATATCAGATAGTCAGATTCTCTAAGAGACTCAGAAATTCAGGAACATTGAACAAAGAATAAGAAATAGTACGTTGGAGCCAAGCAGGTTGCAGTGGCAGCAGAAATTCCAGTTCAGTGCAGAGGGGAAGGATAACATAAAGGGACAGAGCAACACATGGAAAAGAGTTAGCCTGGGAAATCCCGGAGAACAGAAAAGCAGCCTGAACTTAGATGATTCAGATGTTGCATAATGAATTGGCCTTTGCTAAGTGCTCTTTCTCAAGTGGCCAGCAGAGATATGAAGAGGGGATCTATCTTGAGGAGCCCATGCTACAGCTTGCTACTGTGGGAGCCAAGGAAATCCCAGCAATTGCCTACTATGTGACTAGGATACACCTAGCAGAATATGCCTGAAACAGACAGAGAGAAGATTATACCCAGAGAGATTCAAGTCAGAGATATGCAGAGGAGTGAGGCTTGCTCTTCCTTTGAGTCTGATGGCTCACATTACCAGCTGAAGAGGGTGCAGAAACTAGCAAGCATGATTACACTCAGGGACTAATCCTGGGACATTGTAATCATGGTTAGTGCAGCATGAGACCTGAGGATTTGTCCCCTGCACCACTGAGTAGAATTCTTAGGAAGCTTCTGAGACTCAGACTCCCAGCAGAGATTAGCAACTGCCCAGCCCTAGGGGTGTTATGATCTAATCTCTCCAGAGTAGATACCACCCACCAAAATCCCTAAGGCTTGACTAAAGCTAAGTCACAGCTGCTGGTACTCCCCATGTAGAACTCTGCAGCAGCCCCACCATGGGAGGGCATAGATCTGGTTTCTCTGTACAAAACTTCAATCAATAGTACTTCCCATTCCTTCCTACCTTATACTGGTGCTAATGGAAGTTGAGAGAGATTTCAACCAGCTGCAGTTTTAGGCCACTCCTGCTGGTAGCTCAGTGAGCAACCCGAAAAAAAGGAAGAGTTTAACAATTCCCATCACATGCACACTTACACTCTCTTCCTTTCTCTTTGTGGGTAGTAAGAAGAATTGTAAAGAGTCAGGCAGAGGCAGTTATAACCCATCCTCATGGATAGTTTTGATGACCTCAATGGAGACAAGTCCTTCACTGAATATTTTTTCCTTTTATTTTTTTCTTGTGGTGCTCTTGCTGTGCTGATTGATTCTTGTTTGTACATACACATATTTGTTTCTTTTTAGCATTTAGTTTAAGAACATAATATTCCGTGATCAATTAGATTTCATCTAGGGATGCAAGATTGGTTCAATAGTTGTAAATCAGTAAATGTAATTTACCACATAAATACAAACAAGGACAAGAATCATATGGTCATCTAAATAGATGCATAAATCCTTAAAGTATCATTCTTCAAGGGGCCTACTTTTCTATATTTAAAGTATTCATTCTCTATGTATAAAGTATAAACCTACAAATCTCAGGTGGCATATAAAGTCCAGCCTGTTGAGAGCCGAGGCCCACTCAGAGTGATGCTTGGCATTTGCCAGAGGGAATGGTTGAAAGGTGATGCCAGCGAACCATTGAGATGATGATTTGAGTTAAGCTGTACATAATTGCTGTGATGCTGGATTGATTGTATTGTATATTTGACCTTTACTGTCGGGCAATAGGGCGGATCTTGTTGCCTTGGGCGCCAGCTACTTTGGAGTTCCTGTGAGTTCTTGCAGGGGTTGGGGGAGATTGGACAAAGACTGGTGGAGGGAGTGGGTTTCCGTGTGGTATGTGCAGTGCCGGTAAAAGTTGGGGAATAAAGAGTGGCTGTTTGAATCTACAAGGCTTTGTGGCAGCTCGGTTATTTGTGCCCAGCCACACTGCGGCACCAGCGTCCTCCCAGCAGAATAAGGATATCCACAATCTGTCCCAAACTACTCTTCCTAGCTTCACCTTTCATAATCCCTGCTCACACACTCTGTGCTTCAACTGAAGCAATTAATCTTCTAATAGAACTGAACTTTTCCACGTCCATGCCTTGCTGGTTGCTTTTCCCTTTTCCTGCTAACCTCCCCAAACAGCTTTTCTTTTCATATTCTACCAATATTCAAATTTGAGCCCACTCAGCTCATAGTAATCTCTCTGAAACTTAAGAGCATTTATTATAATTTAAAAACACAACAAATCTCTATATGTAAATATCATTTTATGGAACTTTTAGTGTTTTGTCAAAAGGGAAGAAAATAAGCACTTCAAAGTATTTACTATGCATTAGGCACTCTGTTAAACACTTTCTATAATTAATCTAATTAAGCCAGGATTATTATGTAATTATTTTTTACTTTCATTTAATTTTCCAAGTGTTTATGGTTCATCTCATCTCCAACTGGATTATAAATGTTTGACCAGGATGCAAGAAAAGACCACTGACTCCAATTAAAATCAAATTAAAGCAAGCTTATTATTTTGACCGGCAGGGCTGCCTCTCCCTCCCAAAATTGTGGGAACAAGACAGCCACCCCACCTTTCCTACAGCCCAGCTTTATAGCCCAGAAAGTTACACAAAGGGGGGTTACAGATTACAGAACTCTGACAAGCATCACATTAATGGTAGTTTACTTTTTTTGCTGGCCCCAACATCAGAATTTATGAGGACCATTAGAGCCTCAGAGAGGGTCATTTTCTGGCCAGGGAAGGCCAATATTTTTGAGGTGTCACTAAATTTCAGAGAGGGCTGCTATCTGGTCAGAGAGCCAGGCATGGATGAGTTCAAGGCACGGGAAGGCTTCCAAGCAGGTTCAGAATTTGCAGTAATTTATAGTAAAGCTGAAATTATCTTTTCATGGCTTTGTGGCAAGATGGCTCCCAATTTTAAGAAAATATCAGGTTGGGTCTATCATAAATCCCCTACAGGCATAAATCTTTATACATTCAATAAGAATTCATTAAATTCCTACTAAGTGCTTCCAACTTGGCTTATATTGAGGATACAAAAACCAGAATTTTTGCACTTTATGTACTAAATTATATAGCTGTTATGCTCAGTAGATTTATAAACAAATACACTATTCTGTCCCAAAACATACTATCTTGCAATGTTGTAAATATTCAATGTTATTTGATTTAAAAGATAAAATTTAAATTGCACTAAATGAAGAAACTAAGACAAGAGTGTATAAAATATATATAAAAAATAAGTACTATAAGCTAAAAAGTGTTTTCCCCACCTTAAAAGATTTGAATTTTTTTCAAATTCTTAGTTCGTTCGTCTACTATGTAGATGACCATAAAATGTGAACTACAGCTTCTTCTACTAATATAAAATAAGAAAAAAGTTTTAGAACATGAAAACCAAAAATATTAAATATCCAGGCAAAAGCAAAATGATAAATAAAATCAGACAGAAAACAATTTCTTTAAAAAAATTATAATGCCTAATCCCTTGAATGAAGACATTTAAGTCTTTTTTTGTTTCACATCTAGACAAAACCTTTGTTTCCTTTTTCTCTGAAGAGTATGAGCAACCAGTTGCCCCCTTTCACAGTAAAAATATGCTATCCTTGGTGTATAAAGATATAATTGCTATAATAATCTATATTAATAAAATAACTATACAAATCTAAACATTAGGATTAATTCTGTTTGGGTTTCTTTTTTTCCTCCAGTCAAGGCAATAAATTAAAGTCTTTTATCTAATGATTAAGGTAAGAAAATTGGATGAGATGAAGGGAGAAATTCATGTTTATGGAACACAAACTATGTTGTGTGAAATGTTAACAATGATTAAGAGACTGAACTAGTAATTTGCAACTATCCCATGTGCCAGGTGCAGGATGTATCATTCCCAGCTACTAAGAGGACCGAGGCAGAAACACTCTTTCAGCCCAGGAGTTCTAGTCCTGCCGGTGCAATGTAGCAAAATCCCATCTTTAAATAATTATATAACTACAGATACCATTCTATAAATTAATTGATATCATATGTGTACATGTGTGTATATGTGTGTGTACATCTATACATTTTGCAGTATACTGTATAGGACTTAACTATATATGTGGGAGTGACTAATAAACAGTCTTTCATTATGATGATGAAACCCAGAAAATAAAAAAAAAAAAACTATCAATGCTGTATTTAAGAAAGATGGAA
This sequence comes from Urocitellus parryii, assembly GCF_045843805.1. NCBI lineage: Eukaryota > Metazoa > Chordata > Mammalia > Rodentia > Sciuridae > Urocitellus > Urocitellus parryii. The sequence continues at coordinate 598,904 of NW_027554208.1, forward strand.
GGTAGTGATACTGATAAGCATGAGTTGTCCAACTTCTAAATTATAGGAAACAATATGACAAGTGCATAAATTATCTCACCTTTGTTTTTCTTTGATGTTATTAAATGTACAATTAGTCTTCTGATTCTGATCACAGGCTTTTTTCTTTCTTTTTGTAATACATTACCTATCACCTTTTATAAGCAAATTTTCTAAAAGAATATCTTAAAATTCAGGAAGATCCTGAGTTCAAAGCTAGCCTCAGCAACAGTGAGGCACTAAGCAACTCAGTGAGACCCTGTCTCTAAATAAAAATTCAAAATAGGGCTAGGGATGTGGCTCAGTGGCCCAGTGGCCCTAGGTTCAATCCCTGGTATCCACCATACCTGCCCCCACCCCAAAAAAGAATGCTTTAAAATTCTCCTTCTGAAATAATCTATGTTGTTGTATACAAGGCTTAGAATATGACTTATGATGGCAGAATTTTCCAGACCAACATAGTAAAATTCTCAGATCAAGACAGTTGGACTGGGGTTGTAGCTATGTGGTAGAGTGCTTACCTAGCATGTGTGAGGCACTGATTTTGAAAATCAGGGGGCTGGAGATGTGGCTCAGCGGTAGCGCGCTCACCTGGCATGCGTGCGGCCCGGGTTCGATCCTCAGCACCACATACCAACAAAGATGTTGTGTCCGCCGAGAACTAAAAAATAAATATTAAAAAAATTCTCTCTCTCTCTCCTCTCTCACTCTCTCTTTAAAAAAAAAAAGAAAATCAGCAGCACATTAAAAAAAAGACATTAGGACTCAGAGAAAGTTGCAGAAAACAGAAATAAAAAAAAAAACAAATTAATGTGTGTGTGTGTGTGTGTGTGTGTGTGTGTGAGAGAGAGAGAGAGAGAGAGAGAGAGGGAGAGAGAGAGAGAGAGAGAGAAACTTACAGACTGACCAGAGAGAGAGAGAGAGAGAGAGAGAAATGGTTATGAAATATTCACTCTTGACAGTAACAAGAGGAGTAAATACAGCATTCTTTAAAACAATCTCATTACCAATAAATAGTTCTACAAAGAAAAGTAAGAGGAAAAAAATGGAAATAACAGGTCAACGAAAAGCAAAGAGGCTGTGATCATGTATCTGAATGCCATGAGCATAGCCATGAGTATTTCACCAAACCTGAAGTTATTTTGAATTGTAAAGATTATTTTTTCTCTCAAAAGAACATATCTAGTATAATCAAAAGTTTAAGAAATTAAGGAAAGCTGATTGTAAGAATCCCAGAATTGGGCTGGGGATGTGGCTCAAGCAATAACATGCTCGCCTGGCATGCACGGGGTGCTGGGTTCGATATTCAGTACCACATAAAAATGAAATAAAGCTGTTGTGTCCACCGAAAAACTGAAAAATAAATATTAAAAAATTCTCTCTCTTTCTCTCTCTCCCTCTTAAAAAAAAAAAAAAAAAAAAGAATCCCGGAATCATGTGCAACTGAGCTGCTCTCTCAGCCCCAAGAAACCTTTTGAGAGGCAGTGCAGGTATCTGTAGGCTGTGCCAGCACGAACGTTCCAGGAGTCTCTAATTATAATTGTCCGCTGTGTATTAATCTTCATGTCAAGTTTTAATTAATGGCTGATGGAGTCAGAGCAGGCACCAGCTGCCACTCCCCTGCTGGGAGGCAGGGGACACCCACAGGATGCTTGACCTGATAATCACCGCTAAGTGGCCTTTATCTGCATATCCCCACCTCTCCAACTCAGACCTCTCCTCCTCAAAGCTCAATGTTTTTTTCTACTATGCTATACCACCTAGGGTTTGAGGGATTGTGTGTGTGTGTGTGTGTGTGTGTGTGTGCGTGTGCGCACACTTGGTTTGTGGAGAAGGGTATAACCTTCATCTCAACTCAAGCTACTAACTAGTTCTATGATCTTTTTTTGTAACTTAACCTCCCTGAGCTTTGTTTTCCTCTCCCATCAAATGGGAAGTGCATTTGGCCTCAAGTAAATAAAATAAAATAAAAGGCTTACATAATAAGCTCATTAATTATCCCACAAAAGAAGTCCTCCATGAGAGTGTTTCAATAGTTGGTTTATTCAGAACCCAGGAGGCAGTTCCCTTCATTGTTCTATTCTTGACTTCTGTCCTCAAGCCTGTCTCCTCATAGTCATAAGGTGGCTAATCACCTCCCAGGATGGCACTCTCATTCAATAAGACCCCAAGACATGAAGAAGTCTTAGCTTTGCTTTGGGTCACTTTTTCAGAACAAAGTGACCTTGCCCAGTATATTTCAGCAGCTTTCTGTTAATGCCTCTCACTGTACAGAATAGTTACATGCCAAACTGACGCCAACCACGTGGCAAAGAAGTTACAATTATCGTGGCTGACTGAGATCAGTACTCTCAATCCTGGCTACCCATTAGAATTTCCTGGTGTACTTTTAAAAAATACCAGTGCTCAGATTGCTCTCCTGGACCAATGTAATCTCTGGAAGTAAGGCCCAATTACTACTACTTTAAAAAACCTTTGCAAGTGAGTCAAATATGCAGCCAGGGGAATGAACCACTGGCTGAGACTAACCAAGATCAAGCCCCCAAAGTGTAGCCTCCCATATGCTGGCTGCTCAGAAGTGGATGAACAGATTGAGGTCTGAAAGGGAAGAGGAAGTAGTGGTGAATGGTTAGCTAGTCAATATCCACAAGTCAATATCCAGGATGAGGGCTATTTCCAAAGACCCATGTCCCATGTTATCACCAGAAGTAGGGTTGAAATTTGTGGAAGTATTTTTCCTCCAGAGGTATTTCTTCCCAGGACTGGCCCTGCCTTTGGACTGGAAGACTCTGGCTACCCTAGGCAGTTATTTCTAAATCTGGCCACATGTCATATTCTCCTGATGTGCTTGTTAAAAATCATGATCCCTGGGCTATGGTGTGGTTCAGTAGTAGAGCACTCGCCTGGCATGCGTGAGGCTCAGGGTTCCATCCCCAGAACTCCCAATGAAACAACAAAAATATTAGTCCTTTCTGGGCCTACCTATCATAGAGCCCAAACACACACACATACACACACACCCACATTAGTTGCTCAAGTGGGTCTTAGGCAGCCTGCCCATAGTGGTGTTTTGAATTCACTGCTTCAAAAAAGTCCCTCATGGCCTTGAAATGGGCCTGGAACTCCATCATCAGGTCTTCTTTCCTAAGTCACCATTTCTATTACCAACTCCCTGACCCCAATTAACTCACCACATTCTTGATTTTTAAGGAAAGATAGTTGGAAAGATGCTGTGCCTCTCTTGCCTTTAGTTCTTTTTCTTAAAATGAGGGTAATAATGGTTGCCTCATTTGTAATCACAAAGGGCCCATGAAACAGAAGAAAGTTGTTTGTCACCACAACATGCAAAGGGCAGGTGAGAAAATACCTGTGCCCTGGGAGACTGGAGGTCCATACTCCAGTTTTGTCCCCAGGTCACCTGGGGTCAGACCTTTCTGTTCTCATAACCCCTAAGCCCCTATGATAATTTCACTGACTCACGAAAGGCTTGGTTTGTGGGTGGACTCTTCTGTTTTGCGGCATTCTGAGTAACAAGAAGCCCCTCTTCTGCAGAAATCTCTTGGCACTTTAGCAAGTCGCCTTGCCCTGATGGATAGGACAGAAGTCATCCTGGTTTCAGAAGCAAGGGCAGAGGGGAAAGGCTGGACTGGGGAGTTCTTCTCAGGGGAGAAAGGCTAGGGTGGTGGTGGGGTCCAGGATGAGGGCTATTTCCAAAGACCAACATCCCAGGCCTCGGGATTTCTGCTAAGAGTCTGCAAGACACTTAGCTTCATTCACTGGCATTTCCAACGTCCCTGCTCCAGAGGAAGATTTTTTACTCTTTGTCTCCATGTGATCTATGGAACACCTACTATGTGCCAAATTTTTGAGGGGTTCACAAGGTCTATGGATCCCAGCCATAGCCCCCAGGCTCTGCAGCCTCCCTCAAGTCCCTGGATCTCCCATTTTTCGACTTCTCTTTGCTCCACATCTGGCTCTGGGTCAAATGTGGATCTCCTTTCAGCCTGAGACTATCCATATGTAGAGCCAGAACCAGAGGCAGTCCAACAAGGAGCTCATCCATCAGATGAGTCCAGGCAGGGGCTGGGAAAGACCACAGGGTGTCAGACCACCCAGGACGCCGAATGAAGAGAGGAGCTTCTGGATCTCCTGGCCAGGTGGTTGGTTCTGGCCCAAACATCCAAGGAGTGTGAGGATCCAAGAAGGAGCATGAGGAATCCTGAGTCTAGTTCTCAGAGGACCAATAATGCTCTGTGTGACCTCAAACATTCCCTGCCTCTCTCTGGGCCTCAGTTTCCTCATCTGTAGCATGAACAAGTTGAATTCAAATGCCAGAGTCATGGAATCTCGGGGTCGAAAGTACCTTTCGAGGTCATCTAGCTGCAGCCTCCACCCAGGGGTCAGCTGAGCTCTGCTGGCACACCTCTACTGATGGGAGGCTCCTTCCTTCCACTGGCATTCTGGGATCAGTCATTCCAAGTGGTCTTCCTGTGGCTTCCACCAACAGGTTCAAACTAGCTCTGTCTCCTGTGGCTACACACGGCCTGTGCCCTGTGACAGCCCTTCAGATGGTCAATCCCAAGTTGACTCTATTCCAAGCCAAATGGTCCCTTCTGCTCAGACTGTTCTCACAGAGCCTGCTCCGTGGTCCCTCACTGGTTGAGGCCTGTCACTGGACAAAGTCTCCCAGGTATGGTCTTGGCAAGGACTCAGTGGGCCAGAACATCACCTTGCTCCTTCCAGACACAATAGGTCTTATAGCTTGTCACCTTTTTAATATTTAGTTTCTAGTTGTAGTTGGACACAATACCTTTATTTTTATTTATTTATCGTTATGTGGTGCTGAGGATCGGACCCAGCACCTCGCACGTGCTAGGTGAGTGCTCTTCCGCTGAGCCACAACCCCAGCCCCAGCTTGTCACCTTTTGGGGGGTCTATTTGGGGGTCTCTTCTAGCTTAATAGCTCCACGGAGAATGGTTTTCTGATTTCTGTCTGTTATCCCAGTGCGTGGTTTAGGGATGTGTTCAGACCTGTATTTGGAAGGTAAGCAACTCCTGGTTCAATCCCTGGAACAATAACAACAATAACAACCAAAAGAGACCTATGAGAGCTGGAGGCCTGTGGGTGCATGTGTGAGCACACGTGTAGGTGTGCATATGCTTTCACCCAGAAGCAGCCTGGACTGCACATGTGTACTGGGCCATGGAAGGCCCCAGACTACCCAAATACATTCAGGCAGCTCCAATACCTGCATTCCTGCTATATTTGTCACACAGTGAGGACCCAGAATAGGGGCCTGGTAACACTGGTGACCATCAGTTCCCAAGTCCTGAAGAGGCTGGTATCTACAGATGCAGCCTGGGGACCCAGAGTGTCCCTTGCAATTCTATGTGCGACTTGCCCATATTGTTTATGTCTTGAAGAGGTGGCTGTGTCCCATCTTGTGGCAGGGGTGATGTGGAGATGTGTCTGAAGCTGTAGGAAATTACTGTGTCCACCAGTTGGCAGGTGTGTTCCTGGCTGGGAAGAGGAAGTAGGATGGAGGTGGAGCCCTGTCACTTGACAGGGGTATTCCCAGCTGTCTGCATTGTGGGGGCGGGAAGCTGCCCTGGCAGGCGACTGGGGGGATCCTGTCCATGCCTGCTCTGACATGGCTAATCGATGTGTGTCTGTGTGTGTGTGTCCTTGGGCCACTCAACTGTCGTCAGCCCCAGTCACTACAAGGGAAGTCAGCTTTGCCAGAACTCAAGGTCATAAGAAGGATACTTCAATTATTCCAATGTCATCTGTCTGGGTCCCAATGGAGAGGACAGACACAGGCTTCAGGGATGGCTGTAGAGAGTGCATGCCAGAGAAGAACAGGGCAGATGAAGGGAAGAAGAGGGAGGGACAGAAAGGGAGCCCATTGGCCATCTTGATCAGAGGGAGCCAACAGAGGCTGTCCAGACACACAGTCACAAATGGGGCATTCCAGAGCCAAGTGACACAGCTGCTGGAGTGGCAGGTGCAAGTGTGTGTTTAGGAGTCAGATGGTCCTGGTTCTGGCCTGGTTCTGCTGCTTCCTGGCCACTTGGCCCTTTTCTCATCTGTGAAATGGGGTGGCTGGGCACAGGTGTGGCTGTGGCACACACCAGGAAATCCAAGGCCCCTTCCTGCCTTTCCCTCACTCTGAAGCTCTCTGAGAGAGGCAGAGAGTGGCTGGCCATTGCCTTTTGGGGACCTCTATCACGCTTGTCTGCATTCTGGTCCAGAGTTCTGATTCTCTTGGCTCGGTCCCCTTGAATGGGAAGCCTAGTTGACATAGAACGAAGGAAGGGACCAGAGTCTCTGTGAGTGACTCCTTGGTCGTTTGGCTCACACTTGGTGATCACTGTCATTCCCCACATGTAGGATCTTTCTAGAAACCCAGCCAAAAGAGGCTCTTTCTTCTTCCATCCCTTCCCCAGAGGGGAAAATGAGTGTTGGAACCAATGAGGAAAATGAGGCTGTGTTCAGTGATTTCTCTCAGGTCACACAGCTGTGGGACAGACACAGGATTCGAATCCACCAGACCACATCCATTGTCCCTGGCTGTGACACACTCACTCCTCAGGATTTCCAAAACATTCCCAGTGTTTTCCTGCTTCTGTGTTTTTTCCTTAATACAATTTTTGGCCTGGAATATTCATTCACCCAGTGCTGCCCTGACCCCCCACTTCCACCCCTTCTCTCCTCCTGGGCCTGTGCAAATCCCTCTTATTCTTCAGAACTGCAACGCCTCTTCTGATTGCTGGAATCTGGGGGGACTTTCTGGGCTCCCAGGGAGCTTTGCTTCTCTCTTGTGTCACTAGACTCCATGAAGATCACTGAGTCAAACCATCTCTGTGCTCAGAGAAGAAACCCAGGAGAGCCAGGGAAAAGATGGGGCTCAAGTGCACACTTGCTCTTCTTCCCAACCTTCTGACCACTGTTTTAGTCTCTTACCTGTTGAAGGTCCTCAGGTCTCTAGGACCCCTCCCTCCTCTGCCTCCCTCCCCCACCTCCCCTTCTCTCACCTCCTCAGCTCTCCTTTCCTTTTCCTACCCCTTCCTTTCTTCTTTCTCTCCTTTTGGAAGTTCATCTATGATCAAGGCCTTAAGGAAAGTATTTCAGGGGTCGGATATACTAGGGATGGAACCCAGGATTTCTATAGATCTGAGCTAATACATTTCCAGTTCTTTTTATTATTTATTTATTTATTTATTTATTTTTATTTTGGGATGGGGCCTCTCTAAATTGCTGAGGCTGGCCTCAAACTTGTGATCCTCCTGCCTAGGCCTCCTGAGTTGTTAATGAGATTTTGAAGCACACCCACATTTGGGCTCCAGCCAAGATAAATTAAAACAGAGCTTCTGGGTCTAGGGCCCAGGCAATGGCATTTTATAAGGTCTCCAGGTGATTCCAATGTGAAACCAGGATTGAGAATCTCCTCTTTGGGGAAACTTTATAAGGATAGACCCTGAAGATATGTTCAAGTCACCTAGGATAGTTTTTGCCTTAAATGTCTGTCCCCCTATCAAACTCTGGGGTTTGCTGATCATTTTGGCAAGTCTGGCCATTGAGCGAATGGGGTACCTCCCAGCCCTGAGAGGCCAGCTGTGCCCCCCCTCTTCCCTCCCTTCCTTCCTGCTGCCCATCTTTGAAGGAGGAGGGGTGCTGATGCAGAAGAGGCGAGGGGGCTGAGGGCACAGCTGGGATTCCAACCACCTCCAACCACAAAGATCCATATCAAGCCATCTCTTCCCCCCTCCCCCAAGCTAGGCTTTACAGAAGCACCCCACTTTCTGAAAGCAGCCCAGAGGCCCCAGGTTGATACAGGGAAAGGGGCTCTGCATGTGGACATTAAGGAGAAGCGGAGGGAACCCCAAGCTGTCCCTTGTTTGGGGGATGTGTGGCAAGCTCTCTGTGTCCCTTGAATCTGATCATCCCTAAGTCCACACAGCCTCCCTGGCCAAGGAAAGAAGGCATAGGGGGCCATGATGGAAGGTGGGTTTCTTCACCATGGGCCAAATGTCACTCTTCCCTCTAAAACAGCGACTTCCCAGGAGCAGATCCAGCTGAACTGGTTCCCCTTCCTCCTGCCAAGATGGACCTGGGTATCTACCATGGAGTGCAGGCATTCTCTTCCAGAAACACCCCTCCACCAGCCTCCTTTCTTACCTTGGCTAGGCAAATCCAGATGACCAACTAAAAAATTCCATCTGATGCTGCTGGGTTACCAAGTGTGGAGAGCAAGGAAGGCCTGAGAAGTAGGGTCACACTTTGAGAGGACTCTTGGCCCAGGAAGATTTCACAAAGCCAAGGGCTGCTGGGATTGGAGACTAGAGAAACCACAGTTCATCCAGGGTCTGCTCAGAGCCTGCAAGGAAATGCATAGGCCAGGCCTGATCTGGGATTCAGGAAGATTCCTGGGGCCTAAATGGGCAAGCTGTTGCCAGAGGGATAGGGCAGGAGCAGAAACAGAAGGTGACAGGCAGATTCACATCTTTATCCTGAAAGCCGCTGGGGGGTACAGATGTATAGATGCTCCTGGACTTACAATGGCCAGGTCCCAATAAACGCACTGTAAGTGGAAAAGAATCCTAAGTCAAATATACACTCACTGGGCCTCCATAACATTGTAGCTTAGCAACACAGCACACTGTAGAGGATCAGTTGTTTCCTCTCGTGATCATGTGACTGAGCAGAGGCTTCTGCTCACTGGCCCTGCCCAGCATCATGAAAGGTATTGTATTGCATACCACCATCCCAGAAAAAGATCACAATTTGAAGTGCAGTTTCTACCAAATATGTATCAGGTTTGCACCATCATAAAGCCAAAAAAAGCATTAGTTGAATCATCATAAGTTGGGAACTATCTAAACTTGAAGGACAGTAGGTAAGTGAGATGACAAATTGGAGATATATGTCTGGGTGTGGTGGTGACCATCTGTAATCTCAGTGACCTGGGAGGCTGATGTAGGTGGATTGCAAGTTTAACCCAGCCTCAGCAACTTAATGAGACCTGGTCTCTAAATATAAAAAATAAAAAGGGAAGGGTCAGGGATGTGGTTCAATTCCTGGTCCCATATTATATATATATATATATATATATATATATATATATATATATATATATATATATATATATATATTTTTTTTTTTTGCCTTCATGGTTTTCTTGGTTGGAGGCTGTCTTCGGGCATGAAGGGTTGAAGACCTGAAGATGAAGTACAATTTGCAGACTGGCACAATAGTCTCAGTTCATAAGGTTGGTGAGACAGCCATGAAAGAACTAGAATTTTTTTTTTTTTGTAGCAGAGATTGTACCCAGGGGTGCTTAACCACTGAACCACATCCCCAACCCTTATTTATTTTTTATTTTTAAATTTTGAGACACAGTCTCACTAAGTTTATGAAGTTGCCCTTGAACTTTAGATCCTCCTGCCTCAGCCTCCTGAGCCACTGCACCTGGATTAATGAAGCAGTTTGAATGTCAAGGTGAGGAAGAGTGGACAATCATTTGGATATTTATGACACAGTTTCATTTGCTCACTTAACACGTTCTAATGGCTCCCAGCATTCTTAGGATACAGGCTAAATTCCCTCCAATAGCCAGTAAGGCCTAGGTGCTCAGGTGCCTAGCGATTTCTACAGGCTCATCTCCTACCAGGTAAGACCCTATCCCCCAATTTATAGCTTTGCCTCTCTATTTCCACAGTGTCATGTGATCAAGTTTCTCAATTGCTGAACGTTCTCTTTTACTTCTGGCCTTTGTACATACTCTTACCTCTGTGAGAGGACTTCAATGATCCACATACAGGATTTGATTAATCGCTTCCATCCTTCCCTTCCTTCCTTCCTTCCTTCCTTCCTTCCTTCCTTCCTTCCTTTCCTCTTTCCTTTTTTGGTAATGGGAATTCAACTCAGGGATACTCTACCACTAAGCTACATCCCCAGTCCTTTGTATTTTGTATTTTGAGACAAGAGTCTCACTAAGTTTCTGAGGCTGGTCTCAAACTTGCAATCCTCCTGCCTCAGCCTCCTGAGTCACTGAGATTACATAATAAACCATTGTGCCTGGCCTGATACTCCTCTTCTGTGTTCCCTCAGCCCCTGGTATTACACACATCTCAACTTCTTGTCAACTGATCAGTGATTTTCTGGTTACTTATTGAATGAGACTAGAAACTGAAGTGGGTGCAGGGATTGTGACTTGCTCACTGCTGTCCCCCATCTCCTCAGGCAGTAACTGGTACCACCTGTTCATATATGTTGAAGGGACAAAGTTAGGTGAGGAATATCAAATATGATGTCCAGCTGATGGGTAGTGACATTATTCCTAGAGTTCAAGGATGAATTGTGTTTTAGGAGTGGGGCTGTGGGGGAGGGGAAAGAAGAGCTTTGCTTTAGAACCAGTTGAGCTGGAGGTGTCTGAGGGTCACCCTAGAGGACACGTGCAGCAGGCTGTCCACTCTGTGGGCCAGGAGCTCAAAAGGAGCAGTTTGGACTGGAATGGGCTGCCGAGAGATAGGAGCTAAAACTGTGGGAATGAATTTGAAACTTGATGTTTTTGATTCCTAAGTCAACATCCAGCCAAGAACCAGTGTATTTTGAAACACTGGTGGCCAAGGACATGACAGGAAGAGATGGAGGGAGGCAGTGGGAGGTGGCGCCCTCACTCTGTGGGGTTCAGGGGTATCCCTCCTCTGGAACTGCCCCAGCTGTCACACATCTCTGTGGGGAGAGAGGGCCTGACTGGGGAGTAGGCTTGGGAAGGAAGGCTGGACAGAGTAGAGGTCCTGCTGGCCTCTCTCTGTAGTCCCCACCCCTCCAGGTGCTCCCAGTTCTCCCTGGAGCCTTCCCCTGGCTGCAGCCCATGGAACCTGGTTGGCGTTGTGTTCCCCCATCTCCACAGGCTCATGACACCCCTTTCCCTCCTGTCTCTTCCCTGCCCTAGGCCAGCCTCGGTAACTCAATGTGCCTTCTCTCTCCTCAGCCGGGCCAGGAACCATGCCAGGTGCTGTGCTTCCTGGCCTGGGTGTGACTCAGGCTTCCCTCCCCAGATCCCCCGCCCTCAGCCCCAGAGTCATGCCATATGCTGAGTAACAGAGGAACTGAGGGCAGTGCAGACTCATGAGCCGGAGGGCCACGGAGGCAGGCCCAGGCCCCGACTCCTGATGCCAGCCAGGTGGCATCAGTGAGGGGGACAAGGAGCAGGGTCAGAGCTAGAGGTACTGTGGACAAACTGTCAAGACTGGGGACTGCTCGGAGGCCTGGCAGGCTAACATCAGCACAACATGACCATGCCTCACAAACCAAGGAGTCCATAAGTACGTACTATGTTGCAAGGTCAAGCTTATTTTGCAGCAGGCCAAGTCTTCTCATGTTCAGACTCTGAGTTCTCCACTGCAGATGAAGGAGACATTTGAGATCCATGGGCTAACATCAAGTCCTGGTGCCACCTCTCCCTTGCTGGACAACTTGGAGCAAGGAAGTCACTTTGCTTGTGGAAACCTCAGTTTGCTCATCTGTACAATGGGGACAAGAATAATCCCTTCCTCCCAGGGTTGTTGGGAAGATGAGATGAAGAAGCACATGGGGAGTCTTTGTGAACAGTCAGGGGCTGTCATAGGAGGGTGTTATATTTATCTACATAGCTTGGATGGAGAAGAAACAGGTGGCTTTTTGTTTCTCTGTCATCTGAGGGCCCATTCCCCAGTTTCTTCCACTTGATACAGTGGGATTTCTTGAGGCCTTGGCCCATGGAGGGTCAGGACTCAGAATGCTGGGTTCCTGTGTGGCTAGAGGATTTTCTGCAAGTAGCTGGACTCTTTGGAGCCCCAGAGAGGTGTACAAGGAGGGGCAGAGAAAGGACAATCTTTCTCCTCCACTTCCCCTCCCAACTGCTCTCCCTCCTTGTGGCTGACATGATCAAAGCAGAGGTTCACACAAAGGTGAGGCCCAGAGGCCCAGCAAGGCCCTTCCCAGATGTGGCGTGGGGAGGGGGTTGAAGAACAAATGTGGTCACGTGGAGGGCTGGTGCGTGTGTGATGGAGAACAGGGCTGGGTGGGCAGGTGGTGGAGTGAGTTCCTTGGTTGCTGATGGTTTGCTCTTTTCTCTCAGTTGCTGGGAGGCCTTGGTCTTCACACCCCCCCCTGTGCTCCCTGCAGAGCTGTGCCCACGGCCCCCACTCAGGCCCAGTAGGAAAGAACAGCAGGCCACCTACCTGGCTGGCCACAGAGTGCATTAGCAGGCCACCCATCTGAGCAACTGGCAACACTCCGCCTCCCAAGTGCCCCCTTGCCTCTCGGTGGCATGTGCACCCACGGGGCCCCTCGATTCCTGGGCCGACAATTGGAGAAGTCTTCTGCTGCCCCTGATGGCACAAGTGTCTGATGTGTCCCACTGCCTGGGTTTTGCCCTCCCCTTGTGTGCATAAAAAGCGGCCTGTGCTAGGGGGCAGGGGTGTCGTCCTCCTGGCCCAGGACAGGGACTCCTGTGTGGCAGGAGGGCTGTGCCCTGGCCTGGGCTGGCTGGAGAAGAAGGGCTCAGCTCTGCAGCTCTAAGGCCTCCTGCAAGGTAAGATGGGAACAGAAATAGTTGCTTTGTTTTAGAGAAGAGGAAGAAAGATGCTGTCTCTCCTGGGTTCACTCCAGTATCCCAGGAGCTTGTCTGCCAACTCGACCAGTAAATGTGCCTTCCAAACCATGCCCAGGCCAGCCCACCCTATGCCCCACTTCCCATCCTTGGTGGAGATCTTGGGGGAGATGCCTCTGACTATTGTTTCCAGAGACGACTCACTCAGGTCAGGCCTAGGACAGGCTAGGGTCCTCAGCCCCCACACCCTATAGGGAGGCACAGGCTGTCCCAGACAAACAGTCCTTCCAGCCTTTGTTCTTGGCTGGGCAGGAAGCCACAAGGACACCAGGGCTGGGTGAAAGGCAAGCATTGGGTAGACAGTTTCCCTTTTGATTTCCCTTGGGAAGGGTTTTCAATGAGAGGAGACCGAGGTAAGGAGCAGACACTTGGCTCAGGATCATGGCAGAGTTAGAATGGCACCATAACATGGAATGGACCCTAGAGTTGATTTAGTTACTCACTTGAATTTTGAGGAATGGGTTTGTCTTGATCAGGGTTGTGTCGTCATACATGAGATCCATGCCTGGCACAAAGTAAGTGTTCAATAAATATTTGTTGGGTGTATGACTCTCTCTGCATTCCAATCTGATTTTCTACTCACATCACCTAAAGCTGACAATTCTCCTGGTGCTCTGGACTGAGAGTTTTATTATATCCCTCCTCCCTCTGCCCTTCCTTTCTTCCTTCTTCAACTCCTTCCCTCCCTATTTTCTTTTTTCTTTTCCTTTTCTTGCTCTTTCTTTCTTTTAGCACTGGGGATTGAACCCAGGGTTGCTCTTCCACTGAGCCACATCCCCAGCACTCTTTATTTTTTTATTTTGAGACAGGGCCTCAAAAAGTTTCTGAGGCTGGTCTCCAACTTGCAATCCTGCTGCCTCAGCCTCCCCAGTCACAGGCCTCTGTCACTATGTTTGACTAGCCACATTACTCACTAGCTACATTGCTTTCTAGCTAAAGGAAGGCAGGACTTGGTTTCTTTCTTTGTAAAATGGAAATAGTTGTTTCCATCTATATGTTGTTGAGAGTTATTTTCCTGAGGTACCTTTGGGAGTTGTCCTGGTGCATAGTTTAAATATTGTTCTTTCCCCTTTCTTCTCTCCGAGTCTTCTGTTCCATCAACCTTAGACGTTCCTTATTATTTCCTTTGATCCTCACAACAAGCACTATCAGATGTGGTGTTGGCAAGATCCCCATTTTACAGATGTTGAAACTGAGGCCAGATGAGAGCCATTGTGGTCACACAGAATGGGTGAGTCGGGGTCTGAACAGCATTCTTTCTGGTTCCTCGTGTTTTTCCTCTGATGTAATACTTGCCCCTTCCCACAGATGATAGCTTCTGTCTGACTCTAGCCTTGGGATGTCAGGCTCTTCTCTATATTTCTAGGGCGTTGCTTTCTTCAGCTATCTGATGGGAACAATTATCCCACATGCCACACCCTTGATGACAACCAGATTGGATTGACCACTGGTTGCCATCCCTCTGAGTGACTCATAGACCATGTGCCTTGGACTGCCATCCTCCAGGCATTCTTGGGGAGGTAGCTGAAACCCCCACCCTTTTGTGCTCTTTCCAGGAAATATATCTGAAAGCAAGGGAGTGAGAGGGACATTATTAGAGGGATAACGTTAGGTCAACTGTTGCTTATTAAAACAGCAGTAAATCATTTTAAAAACTATTAGCAACAAATGACTTTTGACACAGTACAACCCATGAGGACACACCAGTGCACTGCGGCTCCTTAGGAAGAACTTCTGGTGTTTCTGATTGCTCTTTGGGGAATGTGTGAAGTCCCATGCAATTGCAAGCATTGTTCTTATAATTAGCATTGTTCTTATTCTGGGAGGGAGGGTATCCTGTAAAGATTAACACCAGAGGCTCAGAAGCCAAACTACTTGGGTTAAAATGCTGGCTCAGCCACTTCCTGGCTGTATAACAGCAGGCAAGTTACTTGTTAGCTTGAGACCTCAGTTTCTCCATCTGCTAAATAAGAATAATAACAGTATCCATTTACCAGGATTGTGTGAGAATCAAATGAGATAAGTTAAAAGTGCTTACCACAGTGGCTAGTTCAATGGTTCACAGACTACAACTGCCAGGCAAGTCTGTTTTGCTGCCTGTGTTTACAAATAAAGTTTTATTGGACACAGCCATATTGATTAGCTTACCCATCATCCATGGCTGGTTTGTGCTACACCAGAGAAGAGTGGTTGCAACATTAACTCTATAGCCTGTGAAGCATAAGATGTTTATTCTCTGGTCCCAGGCAGAAAGTGTTAGACCAGGACGCAAGAAAAGACCACTGACTCCAATTAAAATCAAATTAAAGCAAGCTTATTATTTTGACTGGCCGGGCTGCCTTTCCCTCCCAAAACGGCGGGAACAAAACAGCACCCCACCTTTCCTACAGCCCAGCTTTATAGCCCAGAAAGTTACACAAAAGGGGGGTTACAGATAACAGAACTCTGACAAGCATCACACTAATGGTAGTTTACATTTTTTGCTGGCCCCAAAATCAGAATTCATGAGGACCATTAGAGCCTCAGAGAGGGTCGTTGTCTGGCCAGGGAAGGCCAATATTTATGAGGTGTCACTAAAGTTTCAGAGAGGGCTGCTATCTGGTCAGAGAGCCAGGCATGGGTGAGTTCAAGGCACAGGCAGGCATCCCAAGCAGGTTCAGAATTTGCAGTAATTTATAGTAAAGCCGAAATTAGCTTTTCATGGCTTTGTGGAAAGATGGCTCCCAATTTTAATAAAAGATCAGGTTGGGTCTATCAAAAGAAAGTCTGCCAACCCTTGTGCTAGTTCATAGGTGAATTACCCAGTAAATATTAGCTGCTGTTACTCCACTTCATTTAATTCTTCCAACAGCTCATTCATTGTGAACATGAGGATCCAACTCCAGAGAGGGTAAGTGACTGGTCCAAGGTCACACAGCTAGGATGGTTCAGAACTGGGAGTTGAACTTTCAGCTCCAAAACTTTCTAGAATGTGATACTGACTGCTGCAGTCTGACTGGGTACAAATAACCAAGTTGCCACAAAGCTTTGTAGATTCAAACAGCAACTCTTTATTCCCCAATTCTCACTGGCACTTCACACACCACAAGGGAACCCACTCTTTCCACCGGGCTCCATCCAATCTCCCCCAACTTCCAGGGAACTCACAGAAACTCCAAAGTAGTGGGCGCCCTAGGCAGCAAGAGCCACCCTATTGCCCGACAGTAAAGGTCAAATATACAATACAATCAATCCAGCATCACAGCAATTATATACAGCTTAACTCAAATCATCATCTCAATGGTTCGCTGGCATCACCTTTTAACCATTCCCTCTGGCAAATGTCAGGCATCATTCTGAATGGGTTGCTGCTCTCAACAACTGACTAGGGATTCTCCCATGCTTGGAGTCCTTGGGCTTTGAGTTCTTCCTAAATTAGGCCTTAGGAGGAATGGGCTTAGCTCCCTAGGCAATGAAGGCCCACTGCCAAGTCCAGGGACACCTCCTTCCTCTCTGTGCCCAAGGCTCTACCCAGCCAGCAGGCACAGAACAGCTTTTTTACACCATTTAGGCCTTTCAACAGCCTTGTCTGCCTTCCTCTCCTTGGGCCCATGGCCTTGCTAGGCTGGGCTGCAGTGGCTGCCTCCCCGGGTCATTGACGTTTCTGTTCCACACTCAGGACTCTGTGATCTGCTTATTGGCCTTGCCCTTGTCCTTATAATGGACTGGTCTGAGGCCTTTTCCATTTCCTTTGGTGTGTTCTCCTGTCCTATAGCTACTATGACAGAATTATGTTGTTCTCCCTATCCTTAATCCTCTCAAACTGCCTAGTTATCTTTAATTTCCTATCCATTTCCCATACCAGGGAGTTAAGTGGAGCTAAGTCAGGCCAGTAGTGACAGATTAGTGGGGGAAAGCTCAGAGATGCTCACCCTGGGTCCCTGGAGCCCAGAGAGGTAGTTTGGGCCCCTGGAGCCTGCGGAGGCTGGCAGGATATGGGGACCACAAGATATCCCAGACATTACTGCTCTACTACACTCAAGCTGCCATGAGATTTGGCAACATCTTATCACCAGGGACTTGGATATGATATCAGTTTCCTTGGCTGTTACTAGAGGTTGAGCCCTGATCTGAGTCCCACCAGAACTACCTCACTGTCTTCAGCTCCTTCCCTTCCCTTCCCTTTATCCTCTTGAACTTCCCCTACCCCATCAAGAGTCTTGTTCTCTCTACAGAACACATTGAGGATGGGTACCAATGGTCTCACATGAAACATCACTTTGGCTGTGAGACCTCCATTGACAGGCCCAAGCCTCTGCCTTCCCCTTCTTCCCACCTTCCTGAGCACTATAGTTACCTTCTACTACAGAGTAGGCTCTCAACCACACTCAGTTTTGCCCTCTCCCTTGTCTTATAGATGGGAACATTTTTTCTCAAAATATGCTTTGGGAACCAGCCCATTTGTAATGGTGACACTTCCTGTTTTTTTTCATTTATTCCCTAAATCTGAAATAGCTTCTCACTTCCATTTAACTAAGTTCCATTCTCCCTTCTTGTAACCCTTCCTGGATAAAATCTCTCACAGGTACCTTGTCAGAATTAAGAGGCCAGAAGGTAAATGGTTTTAAAAGCATTATCAGGGCTGGGGATGTGGGTCAAGCAGTAGCGTGCTCACCTGGCATGCGTGGGGCACTGGGTTCGATCCTCAGCACCACATAAAAATAAAACAAAGATCTTGTGTCCACCGAAAACTGAAAAATAAGTATTAAAAATTCTCTCTCTCCTCTCTCTTTCTTCTCTCTCTCTCTCTCTCTCTCTCTCTCTCTCTCTCTCTCTCTCTCTTATAATAAAAAGCATTATCATCTATCAGTAAGGAGATGTCCTCATAGTCAAAAATGACCCACGAGGATTTAGTTGGCATTTGACACTCACCTTCTATTTCAAGGATGGTTTGTCTCAGAATGTGAGTTTTCTAAAGACTGAGGATTGGCTGGATCCTGGGAGATTCCCACTGGGACAGCACTTCCTCACAAGAAGTGTCTGGAAACAGCAGCAATCTGGTCCCATCTGTAGAGAATGGCAGGGCCCAGGCTCTGTGTCCCCATTTGACTTAAGTGAATGCCTGCTGGAAGTCAGGATCATGCGTTACTTGACACTTCAAATCTCCCATCAGTGAGACTCATCAGAATATTTATGATCAAAGGAATACTAGACCAGGAGTTAGGCAGACCTGATGAGACTCCCCTGTCCAGCTTATTTGGTCATTCCATTTGGTCTCTAGAAGTCTTGATATGAGATTATATGTGCAGAGTAGTTAAGGCTGTTCCTGGAACACAGTAGATGCTCAGCACATCAGGCTCTTAGTACTGCTCCTGCCTCCATTGCTTCCCCATCATCCCCACCCCATCAAGCCCCGTCCAGATCTAAATACTTTCAGAGCAGCCCAGATCCCCAAAGGGGGCTGGGCCATGACTGCAGGAGACCCTGGGACTCCTTCTGGGCTGTGCAGTGGGCCTGGGGAACTAGGGTCACAGGAGCTTAGATTGGCCCAGGCCTTGAAGCCAAGAATCAGGGCTTTAGCACAAGTAGTTGGGTCTAAGAGTAAGAAGGATGTGGTCAGTGTGGAGGGGCTTGGCTGCCATCCCCAAAGATCCATCTTAACTTAGCTGAGTCCCTGGTCCTGTCTATCATGTGATATTGGGGCTGAGGTGGCTATAACAATGATCTCCAAAGTAACTCCCAGCTTGACCACTTCATGGGTGTGAAAAGATTGAGGAGAGAGAGAGTTGGGGGAGCCAAGGTCTCCAGCTTTGACACCCCAGCAGGGGGCAATGCCACCAGAGCCTGGTGCCAGACCCTCTGAGGAATGAGGTACCACAGGGATCTTTCAGGTGAAGCAAGGGCTGAGCAGGAAGCCATCCTGTTGGCAGCATGTTGCAATGGAATGGAGGCAGAGGCCACCAGTGACCAATCAGTTTCTTGTGTTTGCATTCATAACAGCTTCCCCTTGGCAGGAGCAAGAGTCACCACACAAGGGCCAGGGGAGCCTCACCTCTGTGCAAGCTCCCAAGGCCAGGCAGTGCTCCCTGGGGACCCCAGGTAGCCTAAGTGTATTCTGTTTAGCAACTGAGGCCTCTTACCTCTCCATCATTATACTTCTCTCTTTTCAGAACTGTTCTGAATTGTCACGGAAACCAAAACTGTAGTCTCCCCATGTTTTCTGAGCCAGGCCTGCTGATGAGGCCTATTTCCAGCCAGTGTTGGTAGACGGGGCCTATTATGGTTTGGATGTGACATGTTCCCAAAAGCTTATGTTTGAGACAATGCAAGAAGGTTTGGAGGAGAAATAATTGGGTTATGAGAGTGTGAACCTCATCAGTGAATTAATCCCTGATGGGATTAACTGAGTAGTGACTGGAAGCAGGTGGGGTATGGCTGGAGGAGGTGGGGCATTGAAGGTGTGGCTACGGGCTTTATATTTTATATCTAGAGACTGAAGCTTCTTTCTTTCAGCTTTCTGATTATCATGTGAGATAGTTACCTCCATTACACTATTCCATCATTATGTCCTGCTTTACCTCGAGCCCCAAGGAATGGAGTCTTCTGTTGATGGGTTGAGACATACAAAATTGTAAGCCCTCAAATCAACTTTTCCTCTTTTACAGCTGTTCTGATTGGGTCTTTCTGTCACAGCAGCAAAAAAAGTTAACTAAAACAGGGACCATTCCTTACCTTCTCTCCCTCATATGGCCTCTCAAGCCAAGACTTGAACAATGTCTACCTGCCTGCCAGTCTTCCATCTTTCCTTCCTTCCTTCTTTCCTTCCTTCCTGCCTTCCTTCCAGTACTGGGGATTGAACCAAGGAGTGCTCTACCTCTGAGTTATTTTCCCAGTTCTTTGAATTATTATTTTTAAGACAGAGTCTCCCTAAATTGACCAGGCTGGCCTTGAATTGTGATCTTCCTCCCTCAGCCTCCCCAGTAATCAGGATAACAGGAGTTTGCCATCACACCTGGCTGAAAGATAAATTGTTGATCTTTCTGGCTCTGGCTGACTCTAGCCCAGTGCAAGTACCCTAGGTGTACCCCTTGTGTCCTCCTTGAGCCTCAGTTTTCTTGTCAATAATCTGACTGGAGGGAATAGGACTGTGTTGAGCTCCAAGGGCCCCTCCAATTGTGAAATTCCCAGAGTTGGAAGTTGCATTCCATGTCTGGCTTTCTTTTCCTGGTTCTGTAGAGAATGCTGAGCCTGAGTCTCTTGCCCTTCTTTTAGAGGGACCTGCAGCCATTCTGATATCACTTTCCAGTTCCCTACACATCCTTAGCCCGCCTATACATTCCTCACTTCTGGGGGATCCTGGACCTCTTAAGGGTGTGTGTGCACCACACATGCTCATGCTCATACCCCAGTGTGCCCTCCACCCTCATCCACATATGTAAATGGAGAAAGAAAGTGCTAATATGTCTTGACCTTTGTCCATCCACATGGTTTCCCCAAAATGGTGGTAAACACATACCTGGGGCCCAAATTCACAGTCATCAGGCAGACTATATGTGGAACTTAGGCTTTCTTATTTCCCTGTCTGTAAAAACTTTCACTTCATTAGGACTTTATGAGATTTCATTCATCCATTCAGCAAATATGCATGGAAAATTTACTACGGGCCAGGCACCATTCTAAATGCTAGAATGAAATGAGATAACACATATAAAGTGCTAAGTCCTAGACCAGGCATTTTGCAAGATCCAGTCAAAGTAAATTTTCCCTCCTTTATCCACATAGTTATAGCCAACATCCACTGATCACCTACTATGCATCAGGCACTGTTTTATGCAATTTTATTTGTATATTTCTCACAATTCTTTGAAGTAGTCACTATGATTATCCCCATTTTCCAGATGAGAACACTGAAGCACAGTCTGGTGAAGTGATTAGTTCCAGGACACATGGCTAGTAAATGGTAGTCTGGCCCAAAGTCAATGCTCTTAACCACTCTAAAAAAAATCTATCTCTCTGACTAGTGCTTACAGGTTTTTTCTTCAATTAGGACTCAACTCACAGTTCCACATGTATAAGAGAAATGTACACATACAGATGCACACATTGTGCACACATTCATGCTGTAAGTGTTATTGCTCATGCTCAGTGACCCTGGCCCTGTGCTGGTCCCATGAACATGAAAAGGTCCATCCTCCATCTATGTGGGATGCTCCTTTTCCCACTAGACCACAGCTTTGAACTCCCAGGGCCACCCCCTCATCCCAGGGACACACAAGCACATCCACACTTCTTCCTCTGCTCCCATGGCCAGATTAGGGGGAAGAAAAGAGAAGGAATGTTATCTGCAATTGGAGGCTGTGATGTGTGGTGGGCAAGGTAAGCAGGAGGAGGGAGCGGGGAGGGGGGATAGCTGTGACCACAGACAAAGGGCTGGGTGAGGGAGCCTGCATCAGCAGCAGCAGGAGGAGGAGGGAGAGCGAGCCCCAGATCTTGATAAACCATGCAAGGTTGGAGAGGGTGGATTTGAGGATTGGACTTGCAAGAACTTTCTCAAGCCATAAATTTTCACTGGCTGCCTGAAGCCCAGAGCCTGGAGGCCAGAGGCCGGAAACCTGAGCAAGCCCTGAGAAAGCCAATCTCAGGATCAGCAGGGTCAGGTCCAGGCCCCAGTGGTAGGAGGAGCCATTGGGCTGCCCAATCTTTTGGGATTCAGCACTATGCCCCCAGCACCTGGAGTGAGAGTGGCACCCTGCTCTGGAGGTTACCAAGGAGTGCCAGCTCCCTGTGTTGGTCTGCATTTTTCTGCTATTGTGGGCACTCATGTGTCTGTGTGTCTGTATATGCAGTGGAGTAGCTGAGCAGTTAAGAATGAATGTACAAGCCAGGCATGGGGTGCATGCCTGTAATCCCAGTGACTCAGGAGGCTAAGGCAGGAGGATCACAAGTTTGAGGCCAGCCTCAGCAACTTAGTGAGACCCTGTCTCAAAAAGTGTGTGTGGGGGTGTTGGGGATGTAGCTTAATGGTGAAGCACCACTAGGTTCAATCCTGAGTACTGCAAAAGAAGAAAAAGAGGAAAAGGAAGAAATGTCCACATCTGGCTCCACAGCTTACCAGCTGTATGACCTGAGAATGCTGTATATCCTTCCTGACCCTCTGTCTTATCTACAAATAGTGATAAGTATTGCTACCTTATAGGATTGGAAGGATGGTCTGATGTATTGCATGTGGGCCTGACACACAATAAATGCTTAATAATTGAAGTGTTATTTTCACTACACTGAACCCACCCACCCAAGAGACCCCCAGACTCAGTTCAGCTTCCAAAAGGAATGGCTGCCACCCTCACACCTCCTCTATGGTCTTGTGTCTTTATCAGTGAGCATGACTAGCACTCTACCATTCCTGCACATTCTCACCACCCAACAAGGGCCCAATTTGCAGCCCAAGATCCCACCTGAGGTAGCACACACAGAGGATGCAAGCACGCATTCCCACAAAGCATTCATGAATCTACCTACACACATCTGCACATACCTGCATGCACAGGTGCATTCACATTCCTGCATGGGTCATGCATATGAATCCATGCATGATTGCTCAGGATCATATACACTAGCTGTAACACACACACACACACACACACACACACACACACACACACACAAATATATTTTTGGCACTTGGGATTAAACCCAGGGTGCTTAACCACTGAGGCACATCCCCAGCCCTTTTTATATTTTATTTAGAGATAGAGTGTCTCTGAGTTTCTTAGGGCCTTGCCAAGTTGCTGAGGCTGGCTTAGAACTTGCAATTTTCCTGCCTCAGCCTCCTGAGCTGCTGGGATTACAGGCATGAGCCACCATGCCCTGCTAAACATATATATTTCTAATTGTGATCTTCAACAACTTGCTGCTCCTCTTGGAGTTCAGTTTTCTTACTTGTAGAACAAGTGTAACATTGATCCTTGCTTTAGCCACTTGACCTGTATCTTGAGTACATCCAATTCAATATTGCGTGTGGAGTATACTTGGAAATTTCTATGCAAATATTACCACTACTCCTGTCCACTCTGCCACCAAATTAACAGACAAATCCATTCCCTATACCCCATTCCACTGCTGCTCCTTTAGCCCAAGCCACCTTCTTGTCTCATCTGGATCCCTGTTTGCACCTTTGCCCCACTACAGATCTCTGTCCACCCTGCAATGATGTGTTTTAAAAAAATAGTTCTAATCAGTTATATGTGACAGTTGAAAGCTCTTCGATTCAGTTGAAAGCTCTTCGATTCATGGAGTAGAATTTTTCACTTCTCTGGTTGTGCATGAAGTAGAGTCACACCATTCGTGCAGTCGTACATGTACCTAGGGCAATGATGTCCTTTTCATTCCACCATCTTTCCTAGCCCTTTGCCCTCTACCCCCTGCCCTTTGCCCCATCCAAAGTTCCTCCACTCCTCCCATTCCCCCCACATGAATTAGCATCCACTTATCAGAGAACACATTCAGCACCTGGTTTTTTGAGATTGCCTTATTTTGCTGAGCATGATATTCTCCAACTTCATCCATTTACCTCCATATGCCATGATTCTATTCTCTTTTAATGCTGAGTAACATTCTATGGTGTATATATGCCACAGTTTCCTTATATGTTCATCTATTTAAGGGCATCTAGTGCTTCTGTTAGCTTGTTGCCCATGGTATTTCTCCCCTGCTTAAACCCTTGATGGTTCCTTGGCTTCTAGTTTCCCAGTGTTTCAGAAGAGCAGTGAGCACAGTGGTCAGGCTCTGGAGCCCAACTGTATCCTGCTTCCTAATTTGAATTTGCACTGGGACTGTGGGCAAATCACTTTACTTCTTTGAGTCTCAGTGTTCTCATTTGAGAAATGAGGCTAATAATAGACCCTGCTCTTAAGGTGATTTCAAATATTAAATGAGCTACTACTAAAATGGGACTTGGCACCTCCTTATAATTGTTAAGACACAGAACTCATTCTAGAACATGCCTATCTGTCTTCCATGGACGCTTCCAGCTACAGTTTGAACAGCACTTCCTCTAGAAAGCCACCCTGAATCCCTGCCTACATTAGCCTGCTCAGAAGAAAGCACCCCAAGCTTGGTCTAATAGTGCTGCCCTAGCCTTAACTTTTTGTTCCATCTGTCTCCCACACTCCCCTGGAAGCTTCATGAGGCCATGTTTATTTCTGCCCCCAGGGCCCAGCACATAGTATATGCTCTCTGTGTCCTTGATGGATGGATTTGCTTGCCTTCTGATACTGGGCATCAAAACCAGGGCCATGCACCTGCTAGGCCAGCATTCTACCACTGAGCTACATCCCAGCCCTGGATGGATGGACTTTCTAACATATGTCTTGCACCCTCAACAGAGGACAAAGTTTTTGAAGGAGGAGATTAAGGATAGGCAAGGTAGAGGCTGGGGCCCAGTGTTCAGGTGATAGCTACATGTAAAAGAAGACCAAGGAGTTTGGAAAAGAGACAGTAAGGGCATCTGTATTCCTCATCTTGGCTCAGAGCTTAGATTTTTGTACTAAAGGTGAATCTTTATTTTACTAAGCTCCAGCCTGGTTCCCTAAAAAAGAAAGGTTTCCAATGGAAGATAGGAATAGAACTTATTTTTTGTGGTTCTGGGAATTGAACCCCGGGCCTTGCACGTGCTAGGCAAGTGCACCACCATTGAGCTGCATCCTAAGCCATTTTTATCATTATATTTTGAGATAGAGCCTCACTAATTGCCCAGGCTAGCCTCAAGTGTGTGATCCTCCTGCCTCAGCCTCCTGAGTAGTTGAGATTATAGGCAGGGGGCCACCATGTCAAGCTGAATTTGGAACACTTCTAGGGTGTCTACTGTATGTCAGAAAGAATGTTAGTGTGTGTTATTCTCATATTGCTCTTTGGAGTCTGTGGGTAACTAAAATTCATGCTGTCCCAGACCAGCTACAGGGAGTCTATTACTGGTCCTGATATCCAAGAACAGTACTGGTTACAACTTCCCATGTATTTCCTCCAAGGTAAGACCAAGTACAGATGTGGAAATCCAAAGGCTGAAATGAACCTAAATCAACAAATGTTGAGACAAAAACTCCGGGGAGCAGCCAGGGGGTGCAGTGGTGCATGCCTATAATCCCAGCTGCTTGGGAAGCTGAGGCAGGAAAATCACAAGTTCAAAGCCAGCCTCAGCAAATTAGTGAGGCCCCAAGCACCTTAGCAAGACCCTGTCTCTAGATAAGATATAAAAAGTACCAGGGATGTGGCTCAGTGGTTAAGCTCCCCTGGGTTCAAAAAAAGAAAGAAAGAAAGAGAGAGAGAGAAAGAAATTTCAGGAAGCAGGTCATGCACTGAGTAGAGAAGAAAGAGTGGTGCATGGAGAAGAAAGAATAAGAAGGAGGAGATAAGAGCGTATATAGAGAGGAAATAGGAAGGGTCAGTGTATGGTGCTTCTTTCTGGCACCTTCTCAGGCTGTGTCCACTCTGATAATGCTATAGTGAGGCTGCATAAATACATCACAAGTGACTTCTATTCAACCACGGGCCCATATGCATGGAGAGCAAAATGAGGGGACCAGGAATCTGAGGCTTAGAGCCAACTTATTGTTCTATGTTCTCAGGCCTGGTGAGCCAGGGCTGTGGGCACTGGCTGGTGGTCACCTGAGGGCAGGCGCTGGTGCTCTGGTCAGCAGCAGGAGGTGGACACACTGCTGCCTATGGTAGACCTTCCTACTTTTTGTGTTCATTCTGGAAGAAGCTCTTCCATCCCTGGCCCTGTGTTGCCCCTTCCCTTCAGGATACTGAAAAGTGCCAGCCACCAGCTCCTAAATTCATGTCTCTGGGGGTATGCAGAGCATTCATTGACAGGCAGTTCTTGGTTTCTTTGAGTACCTTGTAGCCTTTTCATCTTGCCACACCTATTTTCCAGGCCAGGGATTGATGTAGACACCCTGCACACAGGCCTTGTTTCCTTCTCAGAATCACTAATAAAGAAGGTCTCAGGAACTTCATATATTTTATTTTGTTTTTAAAAGTCTATCACAAGTAACCAGGTGTAGTGGGGCATCCTGTAATCCCAGCTACGTGGGAGGCTGAGTGAAGCAGGAGGATCACAAGTTCAAGGTCAGCCTTAGTAAATTAGTGATATCCTGTCTCAAAATAAAAATAAAAAGGGCTGGGAACGTGGCTCAGTGTCAAAATGCCCTGGGGTTCAATCTCTAGTACTGCAAAGAAAGCTCTATCATAATATATTAATTTTTTAACAGTGCTGGGGATGGAACCCAGGGTCTTGTACATGTTAGGTAAGGACTCTGCCCCTGAACTACACCCCCACTCGAGCAGTTTCACTGCAGACTCGAAGAGTGATTCTCTAAGAAGAAAAGTGACTTTCACAGAGTCACCCATGCAGGAAGCAGCAGATCAGGGACTTCAGCCAAGATCTGTCAACTAACAGAGTTCATGGCTCCAATCCACTATCTCCTTCAGAGCAAAGGCCAAGGAGTCAGAGGAGCAGATGTCCCATGCCTGGAAGTCCCCGGGTCATATCTCACAGTGATGTCATGGACAGAAGTAGCCTCAAGGGTGATTTGTTCCTAATTGAGTTCCTCATTTAAAAGATGAGGCCAACAGAACCTAATAAGGGAGAGGGTTTTACTTGTCAGGGCCATAAGCCTATTAAGTGACACGACAGAGTCTGGAACATAGAAATATCTCAGATACCGACACCAGAGTGTGAGTTCACAGGTGCCAAGAAAGCCTTCGACATTTGCATACCACAATGTTGGTACTTGAGGCTCATTTTGGTATTTTTTTCGTGGAGTAAAGAGACCGCATGTTGGGATTTGGGATGGGCCTGGGACATTCATGCTGACATCTTAGACTCAAGATGGCTCCTACAGTTTCATCAAAAAGCAGAAGCTCAGAGGGGGGCAGAGAAGGCATGTCAAGAGTTCCTGCAGTGCCACTCAGATGGAAAAGGGCACCTGTGTGTGCATCAGTTCCCTGGCATCAAACAGAATGAATGGTCCAGTACCTTGGTCTCAGAGGACTTAGACAGATGGACCCAAGGTGGCTGACCTAGTTGAGGCAACCCTTGCTTTGCCTGTAAACCATGAGCACTGGGCCTCCTGGGAATTTTGCTTTGAGCTCCACCAATAAGGCAGAAGTGTCCTGAAGTCCCTGCAAATCTCTGCCAGATGTCCCCAACCCAGCTCACATACCCAAAGACACATATTCCCAACTGGGTGCAGGGGAAAAGGTGGGCAAGAGGGCCTGTGAGGGACCTCAGGACTTACTGCCACAGTGGGCATGTCCCCTGCCTCAGGACCCACCAGGAGGGGAAGCTGGCACTCCACAACCACTCTGCCCCAGAGCAGAGGCAACCAGGAGATTTTCCTGGTTAGGCCAGTCCAAGCCAACCCCCTATGGGCCTGAGGAGGGGACAACCCTATGGACCAGCTCCTCCCAGCCCCCCACTTACATCTTTATTACATTCCTGGAAACCATCCAGGCCACATTCCGCCTGACAGGCTGCTGGGAAGACCCACAGAGCACTATGGCAATGCTGGTTGGGCCAGGCCTGACGGCCAGCAAGAGCAAGAGCCGCAGGGCTAGGGAGCCTCCCTTCTAGAGCCAGCCTGGATTCCTCAAACGCCTCCAACACCAGCCAGCCCCCACTCCATCTAGAATGCTCCTGCCCCCAGTCCACTCACCCCCGCCCAGCCAGCAAACCCATGCACACGGTGCCCTCTGCAGGGCTTGATGTACTGCCAACTCCAATGCCCAGATCCCCAGGCCCTAAAGCCTCTGAGGAGGACTTGGTGCTGCCTCTCCTGAGCAGTCCAGAGCTAGAGCTTTCTAGCTTTGGTTAGTTTTCTCTCCCTTTTGGAAAATGTAGTTCTTCATCAGGCCCCCAGTGAGTTACAAAGAGCAAAAATCAAAATGTTTCTCAGAGTGTTTCCATATTTATAATTTGGTAGAGAATATTTCATTATTTGTGGAACCAAAAAGCACATCCATAGACCTTCTAAATCCTCAGAAAATGAGATCATCACCCCCACCTTTAGCAGCCCTCCCCAATATCCATTCCCAGTGAAAGCAATGCACCTTCTTGTTTGATGCCTGCACCCCTGGAGGCCCACAGGGCTGTAGGAGAGGCCACAGCACAGAAGGGAGCACAGCTTCGAGCCCCTCCAGCTCCCTCACTCATCTCCCTGTTTGGGAGTCCCCCAATTCCCCCTCACTCCCTTCCTTCCTCCCTCTTTCTTCTCCTATCCATCTCTTCCTTCTCATTTTAGCCACAGAAACCTTCCATGAAGCAAAACCCCATGTGAAAGCTCAATGGTCAATCAGGTCACCAGGTGTCATTCTGGTTGAGAAGAAATGGGACTCAACAGTCCCACCTTCTGGGCTCCCACTTGTGCTTCAGGGGCCCTGGAAACCTCCTGAACACTCCAAGGAATGGAGTTTGAAAAACACCGGGGTTGGCCAGGTGTGGTGGCACACGCCTGTAATACCAGCAACTGGGGAGGTGAGGCAGGAGGATTGTGAGGCTTTGGGGATGTGGCTCAGTGGTCAAGTGTCCCTGAGTTCAATCCCTGCTACACACACACACACACACACACACACACACACACACACAATGTGATTGTCAGCTCTGGCAGTCAAACAATAGGTGCCTTTCCTTGCTCTTAAAACATACCCTTCTTTCCTGCTCATCTCCCCTCCCTTCTTCCTTTCTGTCTTTGGCCTTCCCCGCTCCTTTCTCCCCTCTTTGCCCCTCACACTATGCATGGGCCTCACTTACAGAGCCTTAGGTCTTGTCTGGCTCTGCTTTTTCTGCCTCAGGTGAGTGGCAGGGGCCTTTTGCCAGCTCTGGGCTATAATTTGGAGTCCCTGGTTGGCCGGACAGTGCTTGCCAGTCACATGAGCAAAGGCCCTGGAGCCAGGCATCCCTACCCAGACCTTTAAACTGTAATCAAGGCAAGAGTGGGGGCACCAATTCCAAAAGAGAACTGGAGAATTTCTGTTGTTGTCTGGAGGGACTAGGGAAGGTCAAGCACAATGTCAGATGCAGACACATCCTTGAGTTAAATATCCCTCCCCACTTGCTCCATGGTGTGGGACCGGATAATTGAGGGAATTAAGGAACAGAATCCTGATTACATACCAGAGTCCTCAAACCTGCCATCCTGCCATAGAACCCTCCAGAAATAACCGCCCTGTTTAGGCTACAGACAAGGGAAGCATGGATAGTTCAAGGCTGAGGGTCAAGGTCTGAGTCCAGAGCCTTCTCTGGCTTCCTTTTCCCCAGCAGGGCTCCAGAGTGACCTAAACTGTCTTCTTTCCTTGGATGCTATGTTCCAGGTACAGTGCTAGACACTGGAAATATAGTTGCAAATGAATAAGCACATATCTCTGTCTCATGTTGCTGACTTTCAAGACAGTGAGGATGGAGAGTAAACCAAATGGTTAAGTAGAAAATACTATCAGACACTGAAAATGGAATCAACAAGGGGCATGGGGAAGTAAGGCAGGGGTAACATAGGGTCAGGAGGGTCTCATCAAAAAGGTGACATTTAAGCAAATACTCAAAGGACCTGAGGGAGAAACTTGAGTATATACCCAGGGGAAGAACACTTCAGGCCAAGGCCCTGGGGTGAGCACATGCTGATGTGTTTGATAAACAGCCAGTATGGCTGCAGAGAGCCATAGGAAGGGTGGGAGGAGATGAAGACTGAGAGATAAAGGGAGGAGGAGACCCTATAGAGCAATATGAGTAATTCAAAGAAGTTTAGCTTTTGTTCTGAGTGAGATGGAAGGATTTATAGGAGGAAGGGATATGGGATCTGATAGAATTGTGTTAAGACGCTCTTTCTAGTTGCTGAGGTCCCGGGGCACTGGGAACATAAGGTAATGATCCAGGCTGGGGAGAATGAGGACTCAGCAGATGGGTGGTATCTAGATATAGTTTGAGATCAAAGCTAAAGAATATGAGGTGGGCACGAGGGACAAGAAGCCCTGGACCAAGGTGTGTGTGACAAATCCTAGAGTAAGGCCAGAGGCTACTGAGCCAGGGCCTGACCCTCCAGGAAGTTGCAGTCCAGTGGGGCCTATAGATCCAACAGGATGTGTTGCTGGCACACAATCCCAGGGGGCTGCACAGCATAGGGGGAACACTCTGACCATGAAATACTATAGGGCTGGACATTGACCAAAACACAGTTGAAGGAGACTGAAGAGTCCTAGATAAGGCAAAAGAAGCGCATGTCTAGTCTGGGGAAGATCAGGCTGATTTGTGTATTGAAGTCAGAGTTTGCTCTTCACTTGGGGCTAGATGGAAACTGAAGCTAGCCCCCTGGGGTGGAATGTTATGGTTTGGATGTGAGGTGTCCCCCAAAAGTTCATGTGTGTGACAATGCAAGAAGGTTCAGAGGAGAAATGATTGGGTTGTGGGAGTCTTAACCCAATCAGTGAATTAATCCCCTGACAGGATTAACACAGATAGTAACTAAAGGTAGGTAGGGTGTGGCTGGAGGAGGTGGACACTGGGGGCATGCCTCTGGGGTATATATTTTGTATCTGGTGAGTGTGGTCTCTCTCCTTGCCTCCTGATCATCATGTGAGTTGCCTTCTCCTACAGCAATAGGTCACGTAGACCCTGGGAGTCAAGGCCAGTGGCCTGGGCACTGGACTAGCAGCTTGGGCTAGTTTTCCTATCAAATCCATCTCCCCTATCAGATCCCTCTTCCCCTTCCCCTGGCCAATCCACCCCACTTCCTCATTGTAGGGAGGGAAGGGATGGGAAGCACAGGGCTGTACCAAGTCCTGAGAGAGGAAGGAGCCAAAGTTACTTGGCTCATGTATGCTGCAGGACCCTAGCTCTGTGCTCCTCAGGCCACAGGGATGTGAAGGGCTCATGGGTCATACATCATCTAGTCTACCAGTGCATGCAGAGGGCCTGTGGATCACCATCTGTAATCATACTTGTAACAGAATATATTGGTAGCTCCAGATTTCAGAAGACCTGGTACCAACCACGGCAACAACCATAGCTATCATTTATTAAATTTTTTTATTTGTTACCAGGATTGAACCTAAGGGTGCTTAATCAATGAGCCCTATCCCCAGCCCTTTGTAATTTTAATTTTGAGACAGAGTCTCACTAGGTTGCTTACAGCCTCACTAAATTGCTGAGGCTGACCTCAAATCTGCAATCCTCCCTCCTCAGCCTTCAGAACACATGGGATTACAGGCTTTTGCACCACCGTACCCAGCTATTGAGCTTTTCTGTATGCAGGCACTGTGCTAGATACTTTCTGTGTATTATCTCATTTAAAAGACATGATAAACCAGTGAGGTATATGGTAGCAGTATGCCCATGTCAGAGAGGAGGCAGCTCCCACCCAGAAACGTTGAGTTCCCTACCCACTCTATGTAGCTAGGAAGAAGCAGACCTGGGATTTGAACCCACGGAGAAACATACACCTATTTTGACTGTGGGTGATTTAACCATGAACTCAGAGTGGCATAACCAACATCCTTTGACTGGTGGTGCTAGGGAAAAAGAAAAGAGGACAGGAGCCCCTCTTCCTAGGACTCTCCTTCCCTCACTTTCCCCAACCACCCCGACCCACCTGCCCTCCCTCCTCACTTCACCTCTTCCTCTTTGCTGATTCCAAGGAGGCAACTGGGGCTGGGGTAAGGGCTCTCCATCTGCCAGGTCTAGAGAGGCAAGGCCTGGGGCTGGGGTATCCAGGAGGGGAAACTATTTGGCTTGAAGATCCAGGGCAGAGGGGGAGTGGAACAGGGGGCTGTCCCGGGGAAGGAGGATCATGCTCCAGACTTGGGCAAAGCCCCTCAAATTGTAGCAAGGGTCTGACCTGGCTCCAAACCACTGTGGTCTGGCTCATTCTTGTTAGCAAGGAATGAGGAATTTGAAAATTACTGGAAGGATTGAGGGAAACAAGGAATTTCTTCATCTACACTCAGGGCAGGTTTGGGGTGTAGGGAGGCCTCCACAAAGGCCCCATGCCACTGTCCTCAACTCTAAATCCACCCTTGCTAACCTTACATTCCCTAGTCCTGTCAGCCTGTGATGGCTGCCATGATAGGACACTACTTGCGAGGAGCTCAGCAGGATTGAGAGGGTACTCCACAAAGGAGCTCCCAGAATCAGGTCAGTTGGGGCTCAGCAAAGTGGGACTGAGCTGAGGGCTACTTTGGGGACAGCAGAATAAAGGTACATTCTTATGCAACATTGCTGGAGCCATTCCATTGGATCTCAAGTTCAAAGCTAGCCTCAGCAAAAGTGAGGTGCTAAGAAAACTCAGTGAGACCCTGTCTTTAAATAAAATACAAAATAGGGCTGGGGATGGGGCGCAGGGGTCAAGTGCAAAAAAAAAAATTCAGGGAAACTTGCTCAGCTCAGCCCTCAAGGATGTGTGCCTCCTGTCCCTCTGAGAGGGGGGCTAAATACATGCTGATTAACCAAACTTCCTAGGTTCGAGACTAGACTCTTCTACTTACTATGTGACTTGGGGCAACCTCCTTAGCATCCTATGCCTCAGTTTCCTCACTTCAAAAACACAAACAGTGGTGTATTCATCTTATTAGGCTTTTATTTTTTTTGGGGGGGGAGGATGAAATAAGTCACAGAAAGCACTTAAAGTGGTGCCTGTTGCATAAGAAACACTCAATTACCTTGACATAATTTCTATGATCCCACTTTTAGGTCCAACCCCATCCCTGCCATCCATTATGACACTGGAAAAGCCAAGGCCCACTCTGCTAGTCCAGCATCTGCCTGTATTCCTGTCTTCCGTACAGTCTTACCCCAGCTTCTGTGTTCTGGCCCTTCTCTCCTGTCTTGTTTCTAGACTCTGACTGATAATAGTGTCCCAGTACCAACATTATCCACCTCTGCTCTGGTCACTGGTGACCTTTCCAGTGGCTTGGGGCCCTTCCAGCTCCATGAAACCCTGGGGACTGGGGATTACCTTGTCTGTGCTGGGCCTTTTCAGGACTAGAGTCCTGGTTCTCCAGCCCCTACTTGGGTTCCACTGCCTGCAGACAGATTTCCAGCTGCTACCAACCTCCATAGCTGTCCCCTGACTGTTTAGCATCACCTGTCGCTGGATTCAGCTGGTTGCTGGTTGGAGGTCCTCACCCCTGCCTGGATGTCTCCCAGACCTCTCTAGAGAGCCTGCTGTGCAGAGGACTGACTCTGTTTCCATCATGACCTGTTTTGAGACTCGGTAGTGGCAGCAGATCACCAAAAGAAGGATGTTGGGGGTTTCCGGTGGCCAAGTTCAATGGCTCCACGCTTAGGTGGGAGCCCTGTGTGCACTTGGCCATCCAGAAGAGCCCTTTGTACCCACCACAGCCCTACCCTCAATCTCCCTCCCCTAGGCCCTTTTAGGAGGGGGACTAGGAGGCTGCTCCCCTGCTCTGTCAGCCACATCTAGTTTGTGCTTGGCTCCAGAAGGCAGAGGTCAAGCAAGAAAGAGGAGAGAAGAGGGAGGAGGAGGAAACGTGGTACTGGAAGAGAGATCAACGTCCAGTGGTGGAGAAGCTCAGGACAGGGCACCGGGGAGGGTGGGGAGGGGAGGGGAAACTAGGCCCGGGGTATTTCTGTACAATAATCCAGGAGAAGAGGGCCAAGCTGACCAGATAGTGAGTAATCTTCAGGGGGCAAAGGCAGAGACTCTGCCGGAAGCCTGGGGCTGGAGGAGCTGGCCTGGGGCTCAGTCCGTGGACTGGAGCCATGATTTCAGATGCGGGGAATCTGAGGCCAGCTGGACCCAGGGACTAGTGAGCAGGGAAGGTGGGAGTGGGTGAGAGGAGCCAACCATCCTCCCTGCCCCACATCCAGCACAAGAGGATGGAAAGTGAGGTGTGACAGACCTGCCCAGCTCTCTGTCTGCCACCATGGGGTTATCTGGCTGGGCGTGGGGGCAGAGTTTCTGAAATGCACACTTCCTGGGCTCTGGCCTGTGAGGGAGATGGTGTGAGAAAGGGGGAGGAACACACTCTCGGAAACCTCAGGGGAAGGGTCAAGCCCTCATTTTCTTTCCCATGGGATCTCCAGTCATGGGGTTGAGGAGAGGGAATGTGAGAGAGTCAGGTCATGGGGGGAGCAGGGAAGTCACCAAGTACCAATTCTATTTTGTGCCTCTTGCCATACATTAGCACATAGATTCTTCCTGAAAACCAGATGAGGGAACAGTGATGCATATTTACACCGAGGTGAAGTGATTTGCCAAGCATCATGCAGCTACAGAGGCAAGTAATCAGCAAACACAGTTCTGTCATGCCCCAAAGCCTGGCTTTAGAAGCAATATTGCAAAGTGAGGGGCCACAAGTCCAGGCTTTGCTCTAAGACTGCCTGGATTTGTGTCTACTACCTATTCCCTGCCAGCTGTATGACCTTAGGCAAGTGACGTCATCTCTCAGCCTCAATTTCTCATCTGTAAAATGGGGCTAACAATAGAATTACCTTCAAGCCAGGCCCAATGGTGCATATTTGTAATCTCAGAGCCCTGTGAGGCTGAGGCAGGAGGATTGCAAGTTCAAGGCCAACCTGGGCAACTTAGTAAGACCCTTTGGCAAAATAAAAAACAAAAAGGACTTAGGACATGGCTCAGTGATAAAGTACCCCTCTGCTTAAGTTTCCTGTACACACACACACACACACACACACACACACACACACACACGGTACATTCTTAACATTGTTATGAGGAGTAAACAAATTAATATGTATAAAACACCTAGAACAGTGCCTGGCATAAAATAACTCATTGCTAAGAAACACAAAATGAGTACTTTTCTTATGTCCTTCATAGATCTCCTTAGAGGAAAGAGCATGAGCAAGGCAAAAGAACTATTGGGGAAAATACAGGGCAGAGGGTCACTCCAATTCCCTTAGAATTGGAGTACTCCCATATTTGGACAATAGTATTAGGAGTCTTCCAACCAGAAGCTCGTGAGACCCAGCAATTGCACTTCTGGGAATTCATCCTAAGGAAATAATGGGTCAAGAGAGCAAAGATGTACATAACAGGATGTTCATTGCCAGGTTGTTTATTATAGTGAAAAACAGCAGCTTGGTTTAATTAATTATGGTGAATTCATACACAGCAGCCATTAAAAACAACAAGGTCAATGTTTTAAAAATATCGATTCAGAAAGAGATTCCTGATATAGTTGGTTGTTAAGACAATAAAAGCAGGTAAGTAGAGTTTGAGAGAGGAGATACTGGAAGGACAAGGTTGGGGTGGGGAACTCCATCTTATTTATGGAGCACATAAAATTGTTTACTGTGGACTTTCATTACTTTTGTAATGAGAAAAAAAAAACAAGCAGCAAAACAATTTCCATTTGGGGGGAAAGAAAGAAAACCTTAAAGGTTTAGAATGTCCAGCTAGGAAGTAGTCATGAGCCTGGAATGGCTGGGCCTTCAAAGGAGGATCTCTCTGCTCCTTTGGGAGTGGGCCCAACATTTTATCCTCTTCAATCCTTCTCCCTGCCAAGAAGCAGGGGTCAGTGGGGAGCAAAAGGGCCTGGTGGGGTCAGACACACCCACCAAGTCTGTGGTGTTCAACAGGCTGGCATTTGCTGTTAAACCAGTTTCAAAACCACTGGCCAATGAGCCCTTCCATGTTCTTCTGCTCATTGATTCATTCACTCAACAGGTATTTTTTGAGCATGTGCTCTGTGCCTGGACTATGTGATGAAGCTGGAGTCCTGCAAACAAAGTGTAAGTGTTCAATAAATAGACAAAAAGTTGGTTGTCTTGGAGCTTGTGTTTTAGTGATGATACACAGGTAATTCATGAGACAGATTGTATGAAAAGTGTACTAGATGATGAGAACTATACAGAAAAATCAAACAGGAAGAGAGAAGAGTGAATATGGGATTTGGGAGTGGGATGTGTCATTAAAAGTAGAGAAAAACCCAGTGGGGTGGTGCACACCTGTAATCCAAAAGCTTGGGAGCCTGAGGCCGGAGGATCCCAAGTTCAAAGCCAGCCTCAGCAACTTAGCACGGCCCTAAGCAACTTAGTGAGATCCTTTCTCAAAATAAAAATTAAAAAGGTCTGGGGATGTGGCTCAGTGGTTAAGCACCCCTGGATTCAATCCCCAGTACCAAAAAATAAAATAAAATAAAAAAAAGAAAGAAGAAGGAAAACCAAAAAATCAAGAAAATTTGAAGTCCACTCTTGAAGCAGTTCTAGGAACAAGCCATGAAAAAAGAGTAGTCCAACCAGAGGAAACACCAATTACAACAGCCCTGAGGCAGGAAGGGAGTTTGATGGGCTGAATGAAGTATAGAAAAGATGTCAAATAGGCAATAGGATTAGTGAAGCAGAGAGTACCAGATGAATTTGGAGAATAAATGAATATTAAAGGGGGCAGGATTTGGTAAGCTATGGTGAGGTTTTGGCTTTTACCCTGAATGAAATTGGGAGACAGGACAGGGTTTTCAGTAGAGAAATGACAATCACTTGCTTAGGTTTGAACAGGATCACTTTGTCAGGTGACATGCATATAGGCTGGAAGGAGAAGGGTCAAAGAGAGAAGCTGGGGACTGACTAGGAAGCTATAACAGTCATCCAGAGGAAAGATAATGTTGGCTTCAGCCAGAGTGGCTGTGAAATTGAGAGAAGTGATTGCTACCATAGTCCCGTTTTGCTCTGACCTATTAGGTCTGGATTTTTCATCACATCCCGAACAAGCTAATGCAGTCACTTTGTTTTAGTAAGAATAAGGCATACAGTGTGTGTCACTATAGAAATATCCTTCTTAGTCCTGAAGATCTTTGTGTTGTGTTATCTGCTACATCTCCAGTGCCTACAACACTGTTTGGTGCTCACTTGGCACTTAGTGAATGAATGAAATAATGAATGATGAATGAATGAAGGAAGGAAGGAAGGCATTAACTGTGTAGATAAGGGACCAAGGACTTGGACTAAAGGTGGGAAGAGGAGAGGGTAATGTTGGCTCAGAACACACATGGAGGTGTTTCTGGTCCCTTCCTCTCTCTGCCTGGCTGAATGTGAGTGTAAACATTAGTATTCGTAATTTTTGGCCATATCAAAAAATGAACCCATTTAGGAAAAATCACTCGCATTTTATTTAAGAGAAGGGATGCAAGCCGGAAATGGATAGAGTTCCTAATTTGGGGACAAATGGAGTCCAAAGCTTTGGCTCATCTCAGTTCTAGAAAACCAGAAGCACTAGCTTTTCACTCTGCTCTTTTGACACAACCCTTCCAGCTCTTCTAGAAACTTCATTCCCATTCAACAGCATGTCTTTTCCAATCTTTTTGCCCTCCTGCCTGCTGATTCTTCCAGGGCTATCCACTAGCCCTCTTATTATTTTGAAATCCTCATTCCATTCAATGGAAACGCCTCTTAATCTTGAAACATCCCAAATCTCCTTGATTAAGCTATACCCGAATTCTCTGCAGACCCTATCCCTCTTGTCTCTGTAGTCTGCTATGGAAACTTAACTTTCCCTCTAGCTCAAGAGAAGGGTAGATTGACTGACTCAGACCCTGGATATCCCATTTTCCTTCTTTATCTTCTATAGGTACATAATAAGCCATTATTAAGGTAACCTGGGGAAGGTCTTGCAAAGTTTAATCAAGCACAGTGCAAACAAGAGAGGGAAGAAATAGCATCTGCCTGTGGTTTCATTGCACATCTCCATCCTTCTAGTTTAAACACGGCAGATAGATAAATATTCCAAATGGAGGTCATGCTGTTTCTTCCCTCAAAGTCCCACCAACATGGCAACACAGAGGTTTTGAAAAGTCCTTCAGTTAAAAGACTAAGGCAGAAGGATAGAGAAAAGTGCAACACAAGATTGAGAGCGGGACTGAGGTTGTGGCTCAGTGGTGGAGTGCTTGCCTAGCATGTGTGAGGCCCTGGGTTCAATCCTCAGCAGCACATAAGAATAAATAAATAAAGTTCCATCTATGATTAAATATATAATATATGATTTTATATACATATAATTGTATATGACTGGGAAAATATGAAAAATATGTATGAAAACTGGAGAAAGAGGAAACCCAAGTTGGCAGTGGGGGGAGCTCAGAAGCAGATCAATTTCTTCAACAAACCTCAGAAACATTCGGGAATGAGGCACACCACCTATCTCTGAGAGCAGGAGTGTATTTCGACTGAAAACAAGTAGTGTGGTTTAAAGTTTGTATGAGAAAAATTAGACCTCCAAATATTTCTCCCAGATGGACAGAACACTGGAGATTTTTTCCCAGAAAGGCTGGACACAGAGATACCAAGCACGTTCTAGAGATCACTGCAACAGAAGAAAATGATGGTCCACATGCTACACAGCAAGGTGTTCATGCCCCCACTCAGCTCCAGGAACATATGCAGCTGTGACTCTCTGTTCCCCTGACAGAGACTGGAGTCTTCCTCTGGGAAATAATATTTGTGAGTCCCCCAAAAAGTCCAGGAAATTCTGGCTGAGCCTGGTAGCACACACCTGTAATCCTGGCTACTAGGAAGCTTGAGGTAGGAGGATCACAAGCTCAAGGCCAGCCTCAGTAACTTAGTGAGACCCGGTATCCAAATTTAAAAAATAGAATAAAAAGGGTTCTGGTTGTAGCTCAGCAGTAGAGTATACCTGGGTTCAATTTCCAGTACCCCTCAAAATCAAAACTGACAAAAGTCCAGGAAACTCACTCTGCTCTGTGCAGTTGAAAACCCCTACAATCTGCATACAGAATTCCAATAAGCTTTCAGTTCCTCACTCTTAGAAATGAGTGGACACTCAAGGATGACCAGACATTTGAGGAAATCCTTTAATGGGGAAGACAAAGACTAAGACAAACAGAAAATTTAATTCAGAGGAAGTAGACACAAAGCGGGGAACAGAAGAAAACTCAAAACAAACAACTACTACATCTCCATGGCTTGCAACAACAAAGGGTGACCTTTTGCTCATGCCATATATTATCTGCATGTCTGTTCTGTTGTCTTCCCTCAGGATCCAAACCGAAGAAGAAGCTTCCATCAGAGGTATCCTCAGGCTCCTAGCAGACAGGAAAGAGAGATGGAGGCATTGCACAGTGACTCTCAATGCTTCTGCTCAAAAGTAGAACATATCTCTTCCACTCATATTTCATTGACCCGAACAAGTGATGTGTCCAAATCTGATGTTTGCAGTTCAGAAAACATTATTCTGCTGCATAGACAGTCCTGATAGACAGGATAGAAAATGCTTTAGCAACACCAGAATCTACAGGAATCCGTAGAACGAAAACAGGAGGCAGTCAAAGAGAAAAGAGAGGAGAATTAACAAATTGTCAACATGATAAGATAAAAGCAAAATTAAATAAATTATGAGCTCAAGGGTGCACGACTGTAATGCCAGCTACCCAGGAGGCTAAGGCAGGAGTATCACAGGATTGAGGCCAGCCTGGGCAACTGAGTGAGATTCTGTCTCAAAATATAAAATAAAAATGATTGGGGATATAGCTCAGTAGTAAAGTGCCATTGAATTCAATGATTCAATTCCCAGTACTGAATGTGTGTGTGTGTGTGTGTGTGTGTGTGTGTGTGTGTAGTTGATGACAAATAGACAAAAGTACAAAGAAATGGAAACTAAATAAAATTAAAAGAAGGCTCCAAGAAGCCCAATATGTGAATTAAAGTAATACAATGGAGGGGAAATAAAACAAAGACAAGTGAGAGTAGGAAAACATTAATGAAATAATTCAACAACATTCCTCTTCATGAAAGGGCAAATGTTTCTGAAATGAAAGGGCACAATAAGCACACTAGATAAAAAAGACAAATAACAGGGCACGTTTTGGTGAAATTTTAGTGTACTTTACAAAGCGGCCTTAAAGTTTACCAAAGAAAAGCAAGTGTATGAATCAGAGTAGCATCAAACTCCTCAACCACACACTGGAAGCTAGAAGATAATGGATCAATGTCCTTGAATGTTTTACAGTAAATGGTTTGCAACTTAGAATTTTATACTCAAATGACCAATAAAGTGTGAGGATAAAACAAAGACATGTTCAGATGGAAAGGTTCTCAAGACATATACTTTTTTTTTCAAGAAGCTGTTGCAGGATTTGATCTATTAAAATGAAGATTGAGATACTTCCTACCATCTTTCCATGACAACATAATGGTGTGCATGAATATCCTGGCTGATGCTCTCAAAGGCATCAAAAATACCAAAAGGGAGCTGTGTGTGGTGGCACACATCTGTAATCCCATCCACTCAGGAGGCTGAGGCAGGGGGATCATGAGTTAAAAGCCAGACTCAGCAAAAGTGAGGTACTAAGCAACTCAGTGAGACCCTGTCTCTAAATAAAATACAAAATAGGGCTGGGGATGGGGCTCAGTGGTTGAGTGCCCTTGAGTTCAATCTCCAGTACCAAAAAATAAATTAAAAAAGGAATGGCAAACGCCAGGTATGTTAAGTTGTGCTTCAAAGTCATCATGTGGCTTCTAACTGAGAAGACAAATTTGAAATCAGTGATGACCACAGAGCTGGATGGTCAACCCCAGATTTGATAAACAAAGACATAGAAAAATGGTAGAATAATCTCCTTCCATTCAATCACATTGATTTCATTGTATTGAAAACCTCAGCTGGCATCACAGACCATGAAGAAGCCAGACAAAAACACACAGGAGGGGAAAATTTGAGACACTTTTTCTTGGGATTTAAAACGTACATACTATTAAAAGATGTCAATAGATCAAATAATGAAGAATGATCCAAAAATGAGAGAGATCTGGAAGCCAGAAAGCAGGGAATCTAATATTACAGAAATGTGGGGATGACCCCTAGGATGAAAATAAGTCCCCAGACTTCCCTTTTACCATCATTCTTTGTATATAATAGGGAGCCAAGCTGCAATCCTGGAGCCCCAACAGCAGCAGAAAAAGGATCATGGAGAATTTTAGAAGAGATACTTCCAAGAAAAAATGCTAGGACATATTGAGATGAGGTTTACTTTTCTGGCAGACAGTTTGGGGGTGAATTAGTTATAGGTACACAGAAGACGAAGCAGGCACAAAATATTGGAGAACATAAAGGGTATTCAAAAAGGCCATATAATCATAGGAACTTCATATTTTTATTGGTACTTTTTATTTATACGTGACAGTAGAATCCTCTTGATATAATTATACAAGCATGCGATATATCTTATTCCAATTAGGATCT
The DNA here is from genome assembly GCF_045843805.1 of Urocitellus parryii. Taxonomy (NCBI): domain Eukaryota; kingdom Metazoa; phylum Chordata; class Mammalia; order Rodentia; family Sciuridae; genus Urocitellus; species Urocitellus parryii. The sequence continues at coordinate 639,783 of NW_027554208.1, forward strand.
CAGTGTTGTGGGTGTACATGATGGTGAGATTCACTGTGGTGTATTAAATTCTATGCATATATAGGAAGGAATTCCATATAAATAGAGCTATATCAGGATGATGGGAAGAAGGGAAGACTTGTATGACTTTAGGTGAATAAAGGGAGATGTTCTTTTAGAACAAGAAGTCAGTAGATAATATATAAAACTGAAAATCCAGTATATATCAATATATAATTTAGAAATGTAGAGGAAAATATCAGTAAAATATTTTCCATCTAAAAGTGCTGAAACCAGGCATGATGGTGCATACCTGTAATCGCAACATCTGGTGAGGCTAAGGCAGGAGGATTGAAGATTCAAAACCATCCTCAGCAACTTAGCAAGGCCCTAAGCATATGGCTCAGTGGTTAAGCACCCCTGGATTCAATCTCTGGTACTAAAAAATAAACAAGAAAATGAATCAACAAATAAATAGACTAAAAATATTAGACTCTAAGGTGTTGGAATTAGGTATAGAAAGGTTAAGGCAGGGACACTCTGCTTTTTGCCATAAACAGTACAAACTATGTACATTATTTTTTTGAATTTTATTTTCCTACTTAATTGTGAATCTGAATATCTCTTAACATGTCCAATGACTAGTTCTCTTTCTGCATATACCCTATTGGTAACATTTAGCCTATTTTTTGGAATGGTATGCCTTATTTTTAGGAGTCTATTATAATTTATAAATTTGTACATTAATTCATTTAAGGAATATTCATTGAGCATCTGTTGTATGCCATGCACAGTGGAAGGCACTGGGGATACAGAAGATACAAAAAATAAGAGAACAAGTCTGTTTAATGGGCCTGACAGAGAAGCAGTAAACAAATATAGACTCACTTTCTTTTTTCTTTCTCTTTTCTCTCTCATTTATTTATTTTTGTACTGGAGATTGAACCAGGGGCCCTTTACCAATGAGCCACATCCCCAGTCCTTTTTAGTTGTAATCTGGAGATGGAGGCCTTGCTAAATTGCAGAGGCTAGTTTTGAATTTGAAATCCTCCTGCCTCAGCTTCCCAAGTGGCTGGGATTACAGGCAGGTGCTACCATACTCCTGACCAGACTCACTTTCTGGAACAGTTAGTGTTCTGAGGAGAATAAAAAGGAGTGTCAGGGTAGATTATGAAAGGTGGGGAATGGCTGCTTGTATTGGACTGTTAGGGAATGCATCTATGAAGAGATGAAATGCAAATCATTTACATCTCATGAGAATTAAAGTACAGATTCAGCATTTCAGACACTAGGAATAGAAATTTTACATGTGCTAAAGCAAAAATAAAATAAAATAAAGGGGGTGTTAGAGAAACGGAAGACCACCTGGATAAAAGTTGCCAATCATGTCTCCCAATCTGTCCTTTGTGTTTTAATTTTGTTTATGGTGATTATTGTTATACAGACATTTCAGAGTTTTGATGGCATCAAATGTATCAGTCTTTTCATTGAGATCTTTTTCACTTTCTATGGTTTCTTTAAAAGAAGGTTTTTCCCCCTACATCAATATTATAACCATACTTTTCAATATTTTCTTATCATAGATTCATACTTTATATTTTATATCTTCTGCTTTTAATTTGTCTGTAATTTCACTTTTAAATGGTGTGAAGAAAGGATCTAAATTTTTTCCCAAATGGATAGCCAATTGCCTCAATACTATTTATTGAATAGACCATTCTTTCTCTGCTTATTTGAAAAGCCGCCTTCATTAAACACCAGATTACCACATACACATGGATGTGTTTCTGGTCTCTATTCAGTGCCATTGTTCCCCATCTCTATCCCTGTGCTAGGTCTGATTATTAGGCCAGTAATCCTGCCTCAGGCCAAATTGGCTATTTAGGGCTCTTGTCCATTCTGATTGGTCTGAATTTATGGCATACCCATTGTTATCTCCTTTGAATAGAGCTCTAGCACACAGTTTTTATTCCTAGAAATGTATGAAATATTTGGATGTCTGGTCAAGCAAGTCTCCCTTTCCATTGTTCTTACCTTTCGAAATTGTCTTAGCTATTCTTGTGCATTTTCTCTCACACATGAATTTTCTAATCAATTTGTCAAGTTCTGTGAAAACTCCTGCTGGGAATTTGACTGTGAGAGAATTAAATTTATAGATTAGCTTGGAAAGAATTGATGTCTTTACATTATTGAGTTTCCCATCCAGGAACATGAGTGTATCTCCATATATTTAGATCTCATCAAGTGTTCTTTTGTAAAATTGTAGATTCTTCTTTTTATAAGCCTCTCACACTCCTTATTTTGTTTTTCCTTAGCTATTTTATACTTCTGTTTAGCAACAGAAGTTTTTGGGTGAAAGAAACTCCTTTACCCGATTTACTTTCTAATTGCTCATTGCTGGTTTATCTTGATTTCTTTTACAAAAAACTTCATTTTGTAATAGTTTTAGATTTATAGGAAAAAATCCAAAGAAGGATACGGATGTAGCTCAGTGGTACAGTGCTTGCCTAGTGTGTGTGATTCGGTGGATTCAATCCCCAGCACCATTAAAACAAAAAATAAGAAGAGAAAGAAAGAAGAATTCATTTCAAAGACAATATAAAGATTTCTCATAATCCATGACTCATTTTAAAAAGTTTATAGTTGTAGATGGACAGCATGCCTTTATTTTATTTATTTATTTTTATATGGTGCTGAGGATTGAACCCAGTGCTCACATGTGCAAGGCAAGTGCTCTACCACTGAGCTACAGCCCCAGCCCTCTATGCCTAATTTTTATATTATGAACAACTTACATTACTATACACACTTAATGAATGAATCAATGCATTATTATTAACTAAGGTACATTGTTTATTCATATTTCCTTAGTTTTTACCTAATGTCCTTTTTTCTGTTCCAGGATGCCATTCAGGATACCACATTCCATTTAATTATCACATTTCCTTAGGCTCCTCTCAGCTGTGACAGTTTCTCAGACTTTCCTTGTTACTCACGACCTTGATCATTTTGAGGAGTACTGCTCAGGTACTTCCTGGAATCTGCCTTAACAGAGATTTTTCTGATATTTTTCTCATGATTTGACTGAGTTACAAATCTGGGGAAGGGAGATCACAGAGGTAAATGCCATTTCCATCACATGATAGGAATATATGATCAACATGACTTGTCACTGTTGATTTTTCTGTAATCAATCAGCTGAGGCAAAATTTGTCATAAAGCTCCTCCATTATAAAATTACTTTTTTCCACCTTCTATAGTGTACTCCTTAGGAAGAGTTACTATGGGCAGGTCACACTAATTGTTGTGGGTAGAATATTTTCATAAATTACCTGAAATTCTCATGCCCTGGAGATTTATCCATTCTGCTTGATTTGTGTCAGTATTGACTCATAAACATCTATTTTTATATTTCGGTTATAATATAATACTCTTTTAGATTTGCTCAGGTCACTGGGAGCTCTTTCAAATAGATCCTATGTTCTTCATATCCCAAAAATGTGTTTTTTATTTTTATTTAATCATGTGTTTGGGTTTAGGTTGGAGGGGGTACTCCCATACTTTCTGAAACGATAGTATATTCCAGTCCTATTTTGTGCATTTCCTGCTCCAGTTGTCAAACCAGCCACTTCTTCAAGGATCCATGTTTCCTTTTATTGGAGAATGGTATGAGACACCAAGATCTAGGTACCAAGAGTGCTCACTGCTATCACGATGTACTTGCTTTTAGGCCTTAACAGCCAAAAGTACCAAAATGTTTGTGTGTATTGTAATCTATGTATATCTATAAATATTTCTGTATGTAACTATCTGTATGTATATAGTAAGCTAAACATGATGATGACTTCAACTCTAATCTGTAATCACGTGGATGATTCTAGTCTACTTCTCTTGCTTATCTATAAACTACAACAATGATGAATCAGGCTCCAACTATTGAACATCCATTAACTTAATTGTATTCTTCCAGTATACATGTATGGTGGTATAAGAATTGTTAACCATACCCCTGCAAAAAATAAATTTCTCACAATAAATCTCACTTTCTTTTACTTTCAGGTTTACAGATTGCAGGTTTTCAAAGTTACTTAGGTTAATCCCTCCTTCCTCTCACCACCCTACAATTTGATTCTTTGGTCACATTCTGCATTCCATCCTGGAATCCCCAATCTCCTAAAAGATTTTTTAAAATTTGCTTCATTAAGATTACTTCTTTATGCTGTAAAGTTCTGTGGCTTTTGAATAATGCTGTGTCATGTAGCCACAATTTCAATATTATACAGAATGGTTTCACCACCTTTAAGTCCCCTTTGCTTCACCTACCCATCTCTTACCCTCCTCACCTGGAGCCCCTGTGACCACTGATATTTTTATTATATGGTCATCACTATAGTTTTGCCTTTTCCAGAATGTCATTTCCAGATGGTTTGGAATCATATAATATGTAGCCTTTCGGAATGACCTCTTTTGCTTAGTTCACACATATTGTTCTGTTTCTTTTTTTGTGGGGGTGAGGGATGGGTACTGGGGATTGAACTCAGAGACAATGAACCACTGATCCACATCCCCAGCCCTATTTTGTATTTTTTATTTAGAGACATGGTCTCACTGAGTTGCTTAGTGCCTCACTTTTGCTGAGGCTGGCTCTGAACTTGCAATCCTCCTGCCTCAGCCTCCTGACTGCTGGTATTACAGGTGTGCACCTCCTCACCTGGCTTGTTTTGTTACTTAATAGCTCATTTATTTGTAGCATTGAATAATATTCCATTGTATGGGTGTTTTTTTTTATTTCTATTCACCTACTGATAAGTAGGTGAATGTATAGTTGCTTACTAGTTTGGGCAATTATGAATAGGTAAATCAAGAACAGGTGGATCTATTGTTGCTTCTACTTTAGGGCAATTATGAGTACAGCTGCTATAACATCTGTGAGGAAGTTTTTGTGTGGGCACAAATTTTCAAATCACTTGACTAAGTACCTAGGAATACAATTACTGGATTGTATGTTCAGACAACACCTAACTTTGTACAAAATCACCAAACTGTCTTCTAAAGTTGTTGTACAATTTTGCATAAGCAATAGCCATGAATTAACATTCCCATTGTTCCACATCTTCACCATCGATTGATAGTATCAGTTGTTGGACTTCAGCCATCCTATACACATATGTGGTATTATTTAAATTTGCAATACGCTAATGGTAAATGATGTTGAGCATCTTTTCATGTGCTTGTTTGCCATCCATATATCATCTTTAATGAGCATCTGTTCTGATTTTTCACCTATTTTAATTGTGTTATTTGTCTTGTTATTTTTGTATTTTAAGTGTTCTTTCTATATTTTGGATATAAGTTTTCTACTGTATGTGTTTTGTAAATATTTTCCTCCTATCTTAAATGGCGTATTTTGCAGAGTAGATGTCTTCAATTTTAATTAAATGTAACATCATTTTTTTCCTTTTATGTATTGTGCTCTAGGTGTTATGTTAAAAATTAACTACAAACCCAAGTTCACCTTGGCTTTCTCTTGTGTTTTATACAATTTTTACTCTTTTATGCTTTACATGTAGGTATATAACTCATTTTGAATAAATTTGGGGGAAAGGTGTAATGACTTTGTTTAGCTTTTATGAGTTTTGTTTTGGTTTTGCTTCTGGGCATCTATAAGCAAATGTTGCTAAATTATCCTTTTCCCACTGAATGATCTTAGTTACTGTATCAAGGAACAACTGACTATATTTGCATGGGTCCACTTCTGGACTCTGCACTGTGTTTTGTTGATCTTTGTGTCTATTTGCATAGATGTGTGTGCTATTTCACTAACACCACATTGTCTTTCACTACAGTTGCTTAAGAGTCAGTCATGAAATTTGGTCATGTGAGTTTCCCAACTTTGATTTTTCAGCATTGTGCTGGCCACTCTAGGTCTTTTGCCTTTCTATTTAAGTTTAAGTGTCAACTTATCTATACAGAATAGCTTGCTGGGATTTGGTTTAAGATTGTATTAAACTGGGTGCAGTGACACATGCCTGTAATTCTAGTAGCTCAGCAGGCTAAGGCAGAAGGATCATAAGTTCAAACCAGTGTCTGCAATTTAGTGATGTTCTAAGCAACTCAGCAAGACCCTGTCTCTAAATAAATTTTTAAAAAGGACTTGGGATGTGGCTCAGTGGCTAAGTGCCCCTGGGTTCAATCCCTGGTACCAAAAAAAAAATGAAATCTATATATCAAGTTGGAGAAGATCTGACATCTTAACAGTATTGAGCCTTCTAATCAAAGAACAAATTTGTACGTCATTTAGATCTTTGATTTCTTTCACCAGTTTTATGTTTTTCCACATATAGAAGCTATTTTGTCAGATTTGTATTTAAGATTTTATTTTTGTAACTATTTTGAATGGCATATTTTATTTCTAATTTCAGTTATTTATTTTCTTGCATATAGGAAATCAATTGACACTTGTATATTAACTTTGTATCCTACTACCTTTTAAAACTTATTAGTTTCAGGAGGATCATTTGTGGTACTAAGGATTGAACTAGGGCCTTATGAGTGCTCAGCAAGTGCTCTATCACTGAGCAACATCCCCATTCCTTCTTTTGGTCAATTATTTGGTGATTTTTACATAAATGATCACATCATCTGTGAACAAAGACAGTCTTATTTCTTATTTCCCAATCTCTCTACTTCTCATTTATTTTTATGTGTTACTGCACTAGCCAAGACTTGCAGTATGGCATTGAATACAAGTGGAGGGAGAGGACATCCTTGTTTCCAATCTTAGGGAGGGAGCATCTAATTTTTCACCATTAAATGTAATGTGAATATAGGTTGGTGTATATTTTCTTTATCATGTTGAGTAAGTTCTCTGCTCTTCCAGGTTTACTGACAGTTTTTATCATGAAGGAGTGTTACATTTTGTCAAACATTTTTTTTCTGCATCAATTGATGTACTCATGTGATTTTTCTTTAACTTGTTGATGTGGTAGGTTACATTGCTTTTCAAATTTTGGACTAGCCTTGTGTACCTGGAAGAAATCCCAGTTGCTCACTGCATTAGCTTTTCATTGCTGTGACCAAAATACATGACAAGAACAATTTGGAGTGCAAAAAGTTCATATTGAGCACATGATTTCGGAAGTCTCAGTCCATGGTGGGCCAACTCCACTGCTCTGGGCTTGAGATGGGGCAGAACATCATGGCAGGAGGGCACAGGAGAGGAAAGCTGCTCAGCTCATGGAAGCTATGAAGCAGAGAGAGAGAGTGTGTGTGTGAAAGGCCAGGAACAAAATATAAAACCTAAAGTCATGCCCCCAGTGGCCTACCTCCTCCACCACAGTCTACCTTCCTACACTTACCTGCCAACCTGGTACAGTAGTCCTTTCAAGTTATTAATCTATTAAATGAATTAATGAAATGATCAGGTTCCAGATCTCCTCATCTAATCATGAACTTTTATGTCTACACCTCCTATCCTAACCCAAACACTCATGGTGCACAATTCCGTTTAAACATTATTGGCTTCAGTTTGTTAATATTTTACACAGAATTTTTGCATAAGAGATATCAGTCCATAGTGTCCCTTTCTTGTGATGTCTTTGTTTTTGGAAACACTGTAATGCTGGCCTCCCAAAATGAGCTAGGACATGTACTTTCTATTTCTTTTTCTGGAAGACACTGGAGAAAATGTGTATCATCTCTTACTTAAGGATTTAAAGTTTTTTTTTTTTTTTTTTTTTTTTTTTTGGTAGCACTAGGATTTATTAGGATGTGCCTTAATACAGGTGCTGGGGCTTGCCCATGGTGCTCTTGATGTATAAAGCCCGGACATTCTGCCAATTCTTCTTGAGCAATGACACCAGGAAGTTGACAGCCAGGTGGATGTTATACACAAGCTCATCATCTGTCATCTTCACATGACCAACAGCAACAGCCAGACATAGCACCTTCTTCATCTGAAACTTGATTGTGGATTTCACCTCATCAACTTTGGCCACCATGTTTTCATTGTGTGTCAGCAGGGAAGGGAATTTGCCAGCCTTATTTAGGCCTGGACCCAGGATTCGGGGAATCTGCATTATCAAGGACTCTGAGGCCAAAAAGGCATCATACTTCTTGGCTAGCTTCTTGACCAACTTCTTATTCCTGTTGAGCTTCTTCAATGCCTCGATGTCCATGTGGGGGATATCCACAGCCTTGGCCTCGTCACAGTGTTGCTGGTCCCCCAGGACGCACACAGAAAACTTAGGGCGTGGAGTGGACTTAAGCCTGACGGTGCCCGAGAAGCGCTTGTCCTTCTGGGGATCATAGTTCTTCAAGCTGATCTGCAGCTCCACTGTTTCCAGAAACTTGCGGAGCTTGCGCTGGTTCCCGTGCAGGACTTGTCGCGAGAGACTTTGCTGCTCATTGTTCCTCGCGCCGCAGTACCAGAAAGAGAGGGATTTAAAGTTTTGAGAGCATTAACCAGTGAAACCACCTGGGCGTGGTGCTTTCTATTTTGGAAGGTTATAATGGTTTCATTTCTTTAATAGATATCAATTTGTTCAGATTATCTGTTTGGATTTCATAGTTTGTGTTTCTCAAGGCATTGGCCCATTTAATCTAGTTTATCAAATTTACAGGCATATAATTGGTCATAATATTTATTATAATGTCTAAGAGATCCGTAGTGATCATTCTTCTTTCACTTCCAATACGAATCATTTGTGTTTTCTTTTTTCTTCTTCTTTTTCTTCTTTTTTACCTGCCAATCATTAATTTCAAAGAACCAGTTGCTGAATTGGATGATTTTTCTCTTTGGTTTTCCCTTTATTAATTTCATTGGTTTCTATTCTGTTTTTTTTTTTTCTTTTCTGCTGCTTTCTTTAGGCTTCAATTATATATTTTCCTATGCACCAAGGTGGAATTTTAGACTCTAGATTTTAGACCATTTGCCCTTTCTCCTGTATACATCCAATACTCTAAATTTCCCTCTACATACTGGTTTTATTTTTTTCCTTTTTATTTAATTCAAAATACTTTCACATTTCTCTGAGACTTCTTTGATCAATATGTGTTATTTAGAAGTATGTTTTTTGAGGTCTAAATATTTGGGGACTTCACATTGATTTTTAATCCTGATATCTTGTCTCTTCAGTAGAGCTGAATTTTCCCTATTCTTGATAATGGCTTTTCTTGAATTCTTTGAGTAGAGATTAATTCCATCTGCATATAATAATGATTTATATCTTATTTTTGAATACTTACAATAGTAGCATATTTCTCACTATATTCCCTTGATCAGAATCTTCAGTACAATGGAGAAGAAACATGGTGATGATGGGTACTCTCATCTTATTCTTGAGTTTGGTAAATAAGGCTTCTAATAATTAACCACTAAGTTTGATGTTTGCTGTAAATCTCTGATATTTTACAGTTTTCTAAGAGTCTATTTAAATGAGAAATGGGTATTTAATTTCTCATATTTTTTTAAAAAAACATCTATTAAAATGATGGTGTAATTATCTCTTAAAGGCAATATAGTGAATTAATTGATAGATTTTCTTAATGGCAAATCAGCATAGTGAAATGGGTTCAAATCGCAGTTCTTCATCCATTTTTTTAACTGTGGACTTGTGTAACCTCTACTCTCCTCAGTTTTTAAACAATAAGAACTATCTCATGAGGTTGTTGTGCAAGTTTATATATATATATATATATATATATATATATATATATATATATTACATATATAACATATATGATTAATCTAGAACTTAGAGCAGAACATGACAAGTATGAAATAATTTTTTAAGTCGTTGCATTCTTGGAGGTGAAATATATTTGGTTTTGATTCCTTTAGTATGTCAGTAGATTTCATCTGTTAAATGTTTACTCATGCCTTTTACATCAGTGTCATTAGATTGTAATATTCTTTATGTAACCTGTTGCTTTCTGTCATCAGAGTTATGAAACTTTCTAAAGTGAGTTGGATATTTTCTCTTTTGGTATGCTCAGGAACTATTTATGTGACAAAGAAAATCTGAACTTGTTGCCTATATTTATATTAGTTACATATTGCTGTATAACAAATTACCCTAAAACTTAGTGAATTAAAACAACAGACATTTTTAAAAATACTTTTTATTTGTAGAGGGACACAATATCTTTATTTTACTTATTTATTTACTTATGTGGTGCTGAGAATGGAATCCAGTGCTTCACATTACTGAGCCACAACCCCAGCCCCAACAATAGAAACATTTCTGACCTCACAGTTTCTATAGTCAAGCCACCAGGCACAGCTCAGGGCTTATTTCTGGCTCAGGGTCTCTCATAGGCTGTGATCAAGGTGTTGACTGTGGCTGCTGTCCTCATGAGGTACAACTGGGAGCAAAGCCACCTCTTTGCTCACTCACGTGGCTGTTAGCATGATTCAGTTCCTGGTGAGTTTTTGAATTGAGGTCATCAATTTTTCACTGGATATTATCCAGAGGACTCTCTGAAGTTCATGTCATCTTGACCATTACATAAGTCAGCTCATGATATACAGTAATGTGCTTCATCAATGCCAACAAGGGAAAACCAGAATGCCACCAAGCTGGAAGTCAGTCTTTTTGTAACCTAATTTTGGAATGGATCCACAATTACTTTTGTTGCATTCAACTCACTCGAAGCAAGACACAGGATCCAGTCCACGTTCAAGGCAATAAAATTGAGGAAAGATGTGAATATGAAGAGGTAAAAACTATTGTGGGCCATTTTAGAAGCTGTATATCACCATTTTAAGGGTAGATATTTGATTAGGCTTCCAATTCCTTCTGTGGTTACTGGGCTAACCAGTTTTATACTAATTCTTTACCAGTTTTGGTATTTTATGATTTTCTAGAAAATAATTTTATTTAAGTTTTCAAATTTATTTGCCAAATGAAAAAATCTCCTCCAGGGCTATTAGTCTTATTATTAATTATGTCTTCTCTTCCTTTATCAGAAAGAACATTCATTTATTTCATTGTCATTTCAAAGTACCATTTTCACTTATTGATTAATTTTATTTTTATTCCTTTTATTGGTTTATGTTTTATCTTTATTAACTCCTTTCTTTTATTTTCCTTTGTGTTTATAGTTTTTTCCTAGCTCTTGAAGTTTGATTTTTTTTGGCACTGGATCTAGGACTCAGGGGTACTCTACCCCTGTGTTATATCCCATGTCCATTTTTATTTTAGTTGGAGACAGGGTCTCACTAAGTTGCCTGGGAATTTATGACAGCCTTCTGAATAGATGGGGTTACAGGCACACATCACTGTGCCTGGTTTTCATGTTTGTATAAGTGCACTTAAGGCCATGAATTTTTCTCTGAGTGGTTATTTTGTTACATCCTACTAGTTTTGTTATATAGAGATTTGATTGCTTTTCATTTTTCATTGGTTTATACTTTCCATTTTAATCTTTCTTTTTTTATTTATGCATGACAGTGGAATGCATTACAATTCTTATTATACATATAGAGCAGAATTTTTTATATCTCTGGTTGTATACATAGTATATTCACACCAATTCATGTTAATTCTTCTTTCACCATATTACAAGTGTGCTTTTCCCCCTCTTTTTTCTGGGGGCATAGATTTCAAAGCATTATTTTATTTTTAAACCATTATATTATTGACCCAATGGTTACTATGTGACCATATGTGATATTATTATTTCAAATTTATTGAGCTTTCTATTTTGACTTAACATATCATTAATTTCATGAGTATTCAATATGTATTTAAAAAGTGTATGACTTTTCTGTTCATACAAACATACAAATGTTCAACTTTGCTAATTTGCTCACTTTAATACTGATGTCTTTATGTAGTTAGCAGATTAGTAAGTTAGTACCTGATGTGTTGATTTCTGAATAAAGAATATTTTTGCCCTATGATTATAATTTTCTGTTATCTATGTTAAACCGTGCTGTAAAGGTTCATTGCTGTTTTATCTTTGTCATGGACTATTCCTATAAGGAACTAAATATTCTTTATTTATTATTTAAATCTTCTTCTGTCAGGCATGGGTATTACTACATTTCCTTCTTTTTAGTTAGCACTGAGTATATTTTCAACCTTTTTGTGTTATTTTGTTTTATGTATGTCTCATAAATGGCAAAAGCCTAAGAGTCTTTATATTTTAACAGGGTAATTTTAGCATTTACATTTACTATGATTGCTTATGCACTTAGACTAATTTCTGACATCTCATTTTGCATTTTTTAAATTTGCCTTCTTTCTCAGTGTTTCCAACCCCTTTGCTGTCTTTGTTAAATGGAGAAAATTCTCTTCTTTCCATTTCATTTTCAGTAATGATTTCAAAAGTATACCTTTTAATTTAAAGCTTCAAAAATTTGCCCATACATTACACATATGCATTCTCTACCAGCTTTTAACATTAATCTGCATGTATTCTCTCTCCAAACAAAGCAAGAAGCTTGGTATATGGTTTTTTACCTCTGCTCCCTCTTTACTATACTACAGTCCACCCCTTGCCCTATGCTTCCACCCCATCACATCCTGTGTTGATACATTCTCTTATACTTCACTCATTTCTTTTTAAATTTTTTCCCCAATTTCTTTTGTAGTTGTAGATGGATAGAATGCCTTTGTTTTATTTATTTATTTTATGTGGTGCTGAGGATCAAACCCAGTGCCTCACATATGCTAGGCAAGTGCTCTGCCACTGAGCTACAATCCCAGCCCTCATTTCTTTTCCATTATTCTAATATCCCTCTTCTTGTACTTGAATTAATCATTTTGTTTCTTAGTGTGATATATTTCTATCAGTTATGTCAGAAAGAATCTGTAACTAATAACATTTCTGAGTGCTTGAATGTCTTAAAAATGCCTTTCATTCACCCTCTCTATTTTCTTTAATTGGTCACTAAGTGTATTCCACAATGGCTATTATTTAAAATGGAATTTTAAATGATATTTTACTATCTATCATTTGTACAGATTTGAGGTAAGAAAAAGGAGTCTATTTCATCTGGTAAGCCCATCATATTACTCCCATTATACCTGCATCTTAATGCAGGGCTCACTACCTATGAGTTGAGTTTGGAAAACTTCCTTTTATCACCCCTTTCTTTGCTCCCCTGTTCCCATCAGAAAGAGATGTCAAGTATCAGGACATTGATGGAACTACCTTCAATTAGCAAGTAAAGTCACTATGCATCAGCTGTCATAAAAAGGGTGTGAATTGCTTCTTTTTTTATTTTGCCCATATGACCAGAGCTCTATGCAGAATTAGGGACAGATTTTCACTACCTATATACTTTCTTTTTTGTCTTTGTCTTCCATAAAGATGCTAGGAGGGAGACAGTATCCAGTATTGTGTTTAATCTTGTGACGGGAAGAAATATCTCAAGGCTCATGGCTAGGCTAAACTATCCTAGCAAGTATGAAAGAGCTCACATTGAGGTGTGAGGTCCAAAGTCCAGATAAGGGTGAAGGGAACCGTTGCTTTTCTTTGCTGTTGTTCTATGTGCATATCTGTCCCTTGGGAACCTTGGGGGAAGAGCTGGCTTTGGTCTAGAGCAATATTTTGGTACACCCAGGTCCCTTGGCCACCATAAAATACTCATTACACCAGATTTCCAACAATAGCTTCATGGTAATATTCTTGCAATTCCAATTCTGTAAAGGTAAAAAGATTAAAGATGAATGTGCCTTCAGTGATGAAGAATGACAAGAGTATCAATTGCAATGTGCTTCAGCCATAGATCAGCCATATAAGTTTGCAGAGGTTAAGGACTATGCAGCTAAAGGGAACTCACTTCTCAACATACACTTTGCCAATGGTACCCTTGGATTGGTGCAGAATCTGTACAATTCTATAAGGTGTCTCTACCTAGCCCTACCCTAGCTGCCCCTAAGGATGTCAGACTATCCCTTTGCCCTTAGCAAATGATGTGTAAATGTCTGTTGTCCTAATATTCAAAGGTGTATCCTGGTGCCTTATCCCATCTCTTGAGTTAGACATTAGCTTTTGTAATACTTCTTGGGTTAAACCTGAGGCTTTAGAAAGGAAGGTTTCCCATGAATGTGTGGGTGCTCACCTGTAATCCCAGCTACTAATGAGGCTGAGGCAGGAGAAACACAAATTTTAGGTCAGCTTGTCAACCTAGTGAGACCCTGTCTCAAAATCAAAAATAAATAAATCAGTTAGAGATGTGGCTCAGGGGTAGAGCACCCCTGGATTTAATCTCTAGTACAAATGTTAGACCAGGATGCAAGAAAAGACCACTGACTCCAATTAAAATCAAATTAAAGCAAGCTTATTATTTCGACCAGCTGGGCTGCCTCTCCCTCCTAAAACAACGGGAACAAGACAGCACCCCAACTTTCCTTCAGCCCAGCTTTATAGCCCAGAAAGTTACACAAAGGGGGGTTACAGATTACAGAACTCTGACAAGCATCACACTAATGGTAGTTTACATTTTTTGCTGGCCCCAACATCAGAATTTATGAGGACCATTAGAGCCTCAGAGGGGGTCATTGTCTGGCCAGGGAAGGCCAAGATTTGTGAGGTGTCACTAAAGTTTCAGAGAGGGCTGCTATCTGGTCAGAGAGCCAGGCATGGGTGAGTTAAGGCACGGGAAGGCATTCCAAGCAGGTTCAGAATTTTCAGTAATTTATAGTAAAGCCAAAATTATCTTTTCATGGCTTTGTGGAGAGATGCCAAATTTTAAGAAAAGATCAGGTTGGGTCTATCACTAAGAAATAAATAAGGTTTTCTTAGATGATATAGATGGTAGATGCAAAAAACAATGTTCAAAGCAAGGTCTAAGCTTATACACTCTCTACTACAGGCAAGCCAGCTGGAAGCATTCAGCAGGCAAATGTCTGAGGTTTAGTGCCAGACCATGAAAAGCATGGTTATCTCAGACACTCATTTATTTATTCCTCACATTTTTCCTAAGTCTCTACAGGACAGTCACCCTAAGGTACCATCCAACTCTGCCATTCATGATATAGGATATCTCCAGTCTCTGTTATATCAGGGGGGCCTCTTTCAATTGAAAATGGCAGGACTCCAACTCAAACTGATATAAGCCAAAAGGGTATCTTCTTAGTTAACATAAATGAGAAGTAAAATCATGTGCCACATAACATTTTGGTGAATGACAGGCTGCATATACAATGGTTTGTCCCATGAGATTACATCTCCTAGTGAGGGAGTTGTCATCTTAGTGTGGGTAAGCACACTATATGATGCTTGCACAACAAAAAAATCATCTTGTTAAGAGCCACAGCCAAGTCAGAATGACACCTGGCATTTTGCCAGACAGAATGGTTGAAAGATGAGGCCAGGGAATCATTGAGATGATTATTTTAGTTAAACTGTATATAATTGTTGTGATGCTGGATTGATTGAGTTGTATATGGACCCTGCTCCGGGGAATAGGGTGGCTCCGGGAATCTGCCTGGGCATTAAGCAATGTGTGACTGTGCAAGGGTCACACTGGATCCTGGGCTTAAATGGGGTCTATTCATCTCCTGAATGCCTGCTTCTCTCGCAGGCTGGTTCTTCTCACAGAGCTCTTGAAACTCTAGGCTTAGGTCTTCTACTGATGAGTCTTCAATGACTCTTTTTTTTATGCCTTTATCAAAAGTTCCAAGGAGGGGGGCCCTGTGAGGTGGTACAAACCTGTAATCCCAGTGGTTCTGGAGACTGAGGCAGAAGGATTGCCTCAGCAATTTATTTAAAGCCAGCCTCAGCAATTCAGTAAGTCTGTAAGCAACTCAGTGAGACCCTGTCTCTAAATAAAATAAATGTTTTTTTTTTTTTTAATAGGGCTGGGGATGCGGCTTAGTACTTCAGTGCCCCTCAGCTCAATTCCCAGTACCAAAAGAGAAAGAAGTTCCAGAGAGGGCTTGTATTGGCCCAGCGAGGGTCACATGACTACACAAATCAATATCTCTATCTACTATGATCAAATGCTATGGTGGGCAAGAGTTGAGTCTTCATCTGTCAGCTCTTGGAGCTGACTCATATGGACTCACAGTGAGGGAGACATGATTTCCTGAGAAAATTTTGGCAGCTGTTATAAAAAAAAAAAAGCAGTGGATGCTGAGCAAATGGAAACAATGATCTCTTGCATTTCTCATTTCACAGATGAAGAAACTGAGACTCAGAGAAGAATAGCCCATGATTACATGGCCCTTCTATCTGGCAACTTTTATGCAGTACTAGGGATTGAACCTAGGGGGACTCTACCAGCAAACTACATCCTCAGCCCATTGCATTTTTTGAGACAGTGGCTCATTAGGTTGCTGAGACTGGCCTCAAACTTGCAATCTTCCTGCCTCAGCCTCTGAAGCAGCTGGGATTACAAGTGTGCACCATTGTGCCCAGGTTATATCAAGCAATATTAAATGATTTATGTACACTGTACATTAAGAGAAGCCACCTCTGGCTTTTGTCCCAGCATCCACAGATGGTAGGCCATCTGTGGAGGCAATTTGACGATTTTAAGGCCAATGCTGCAGATGGGTGCTGTGACAAAAACACTGTAGAATGACAATCAGGACACTTGGGCCTTCATCCTGACTCTGCCATTAACTTGCTGAATGAATTTAGGCAAGACCATTCTTCTCCTATGCCTCAGTGTCCTCATGTAGAAGCAGAGAGTATTGGAGTAAATGGTCTGAAAACATGTTCTAAGTTGGTGCTTTAGTTTCACTCTTGGGGAAAGAGGGAAGGAGAGAGTCGGCAGACTGAGGGAGCCCCTCCTCTGTATCTGGACCCATGTGGAATTTCTGCAGTGGAGACATTTAACCTGACTTTAATTGGAGTTGAGACGCCTGATATTTCTGATAGTAATAACATGCCCTAGGTGGGGGCCAGGGGGAGCAAGGCCCCCTGAAAAAAACACTCAAAAGCCCTCTCTGTTCCTTCTCTTGAAGCACAGCCCCCAGCAGGCGGGGGTCCCAGCACCAAGGCCCAGGGAATTGGGGGTTCCTGAGAAGCCGGGGCTTTAGGAATCCATCTCAGGCTGGCAGGCGGCAATGCTGGCTGCATCGCGGGCTTCTGCACCTCCTTCTTCCTTCGGCCTGCCCCATCTTGCCCTGATAGGCCTGGGGGCTGCTTCAGGATGGGCCAGGGGCTATGGAACACCAGGGAGAAAGCCAGACAGTGGGTGGCATGTGAGGTCCTACCTGCAATGTTGCACAAGTGGCTTGGCTGAGCAAAGAGGCTTGGTGTCAGGGTGTGTGTGGTAGTGGGAGTTATGGGGTTGGCAGGACACTGCTGTGGTGGCCACGGCTGGGTGTGTTTGTCCCTCCCTAGATATCCATCACCCTCATTTTCCTCCCCCCACTGAGTCCATCTTTCCACACAAGCATCTCCTCCTCTGTGGGAGGTCCCTTGGCTGCCACCCCAGCTTCTCCTGCTGTGACACAGATGTTTCATCTTAACCCTCCCTTTGTCACAAAGTAAATCCTAGCCTAGATAGGTATGGGGGAGCAGGGTCACTCATTCAATAGGGATCCAGCTAAAACTTCTTAACTCTTTTCCCTAGCAGGCCGAGCACACTATGTGTTAGACAGTGAACTTAGATGTCCTGCCTGGTGTCTAGCCCCTCATACTGTATTTATTCTATGCAGGAGTTGGTGAACTGCTGGCCAACCACCACTATATAAACAGCGCCTGGAGTCAGTGACTAAGTGGTGCCCTTGCCACCACTCCTTTAGTTTCCCATCCCACCCCTGGCCTGTTTTCCCATCTTAATGATCCCTCTGTGATGGGGCAATGAGTGGGCAATGGAGAGCCCATGCTGACCACTAGCCCAGAGCAGGCAGCCCTCCCATTACCCACAAAGCTCAGGGGAGGGCCGGGGGTGGGTCGGGAGCTAGTGCTTTCCTCCCCACTTTAAATATATGTATATTCAAGCAAGGAAACAGACTTCACTTTCAATCTTCTCTCCAAGAGATTGTCATGAACAAAAGCAGGTCTGGGGCAGGAGGAGGAGGGGAAGAGAGGAAAGTGATTTGGGAGATGAAGGAGGTGGCCCTACAATGTCCCCTTTTAAACCTCAATCAGGTTGTTTTTCTTGGTCATTTTTCCCCTCCTTGTCCCTCCAGCCAGCATTACTTAAAGGAACATTATGTTATCCCAAATCAGATTTCCAAACATCACCTCCAGGTCACTGTGAACACTCAGCAATCTGGCTGCAGGTTCCTGGAGAAGGAGTCCCCTTTAAACTCCAACTCAGGAGGGAGCGGCCCCTATCACCAACGCTGTGGAAGCCCTCCCAGTTGGGCTGGGACAGAGAGCAGCCTGCGGGGGAGGGGGGTGCAGGGCAGGAACTGCTGTGCTGGGGTGGAGCCCATGCCACCCCAACTCCACTGTGTCCTGAGGGGCTGCTGGGGCTCCCACTGCCCACTGGAGGACACCCCTGGCTCTGCCGGATGGGAGCTGGACCCTGGTGGGGTGATGTGGGTTTCATTTTTCCGCTGCCATAAACTTGGGCTTGTCAATGTCATAGAGCTGCCAGGGGAGACTAGAGTCAGGGCTGGCGCCCAGGTGGCAGTGCACAGTGAGAGACCACACTATTCCAGCTGGGTTGGTGAGGCCTTCAAGTGATGAGAGTGAGGCTGAGGGTGTGGGACAGCTGACGGCTTCTGGAAGTATAATGCTCCCCCTATTCTGTTCCATCTGTCCAAGTGAAAGGCCACCCTTTGCCCTCCCCTCCTCCTTCCTCTGAGGACAGAGCAGGAGGTGAGGGAGAAGAGGAAAGAGAATACTGGTTAGGGGGTGGCAAGTTAGTACACATCTGAGTAGGAACCTCAGCAGAAGGACCTGGGCTAGACACAAAGCATTTCCAAACTGGAGATTCAGGTCCCATGGGGCAGTTTTCTCTCACAGAGAATTGGGAACAGAAAAGAGTTGGGGTATCTTGGCGTCTCACCAAATGGAAAAAGCTAAGTGACAGCAATTGGAACTGGGGTGCCTGAACATTTGGTGTGTCCTGTGTTGATGCAGAACTGAGCGCTGCCAAAACATTAAATTTCAGGTCCTCAAGCTGAAACATTCTTTCTAGGACCCTATTGCCATGAATTTTTGTGCACTTCCCAGTAGCCCCAAGGTGCAAGAATTTAAAAGTCCATTTTAGAGACTGGAAAACAGAGGTCCAAAGAGGACTTGAAAAGAGTCCATGAGGAGTAAATTGAGGAGTTGGATCTAGACATGAGGTCTTCTGACACAGGGGTCACCACGGAAGGTGCCCAGCAGCAGCACCCATGTCACCCTCAGTTTAGGGAGTTCTGGAACTTTGGTCATCTAGGTTTCTTACTCCAGGGGCCTTCAGATTCTCTGACCTCAGGAAGTGGACCCAGGAGCCCAGCAGACCAGAGATGGAAAATTGGGGAGCTGGGGGATAGGGATGGGGAGAGTCTCCTACCACTCCCCTCATCTCCACACTCCTCCCTCCTCCTAGGCTCCCTAGCAGTCCCTCCAGAGCACCCAAGAAAGGAGACACTGAGGAGGGATTCAACATTTTTCTCATGCTACTCGTTCCTGGGCACCTGGCCCAGGCACCCTCCCTTCCACGTTCCTCTGGGAGGAGGGTGGCACAGCACCCACCGCAACCTTGGGCAGACGGACACTCGGCACGCCACTCCCTCCACCAACAGGGGCCGCTTCAGACATCAGCTCGGAGCATGCAGAGGCCTCTCCCTCACTTGTTTTATTTATCCTGGCCCAAGGACGACGAAGCCCGGATGGATGGGGGGGAGGATGATGAGGCCATTTCCAATACTTCCTCCCGGCCTCTCCATGCCCCTTGGTACCTGGGAGGAGAGGGCAGAGGTCTATGGTCTGAAAACCATGACTTGAAACTGTAAGGGTGCAGGGATGAAGGGAGAGAGAGAACTCAGAGCCCACAGCTCTGTGGTGGACTTGCAGGTAGTGCACCACACCCCAGGGGGGCTGTGATCCCTGATGGGCCTCAGCCCCCCAGCAGGGCCCACCCCAGGCCCAGCCTCAGACAGCTGTGGATACATGGGGTAGACACTGGCCTGGTTCCCTCTGCCTTCAGGGTCAGGCCTGCACCAAAGTGTCAGCACCCCCAGGAAGCCAGGCCGAGAGCCCTCTGTTCAGGCCAGTGAGCAGAGGGGTGGCAGGCCTGTCTCCGTGTCCAGGGAGCTCCAGGTCTGTATCCCCAGAGCCCAACAGCCTCAGGAGAGCTCCCCCACCCTAGAGCTCAATGTCTCCCCCTCTTCAGCTTGTCTGCATGGCTGGAATCCCTAAATCCAGTCACCATGTCCCCATCACACCCAGCGCTGTCCTTCAGCCAAGCCACACATAGAACTGCTTCCATCTCCCTCCTCAGCTAAGCCTGCCCTTCTCAAGGGCTCAGGGACTTGGCTCCTCTGAATTCCCTCCAATTTGTCTCCATCACTCCCATGCCCAGGGACGTTCAGCTGCACTGTGACCTGGACCTCAGAAGACAGGCAGGAGGCATGGGGGTGTGAAGACAGGCAGGAGGCATAGGGGTGGCAATGAGCTGGCTTGCTCCTGATAGATATCAAGGAGGGGAGGACATTTTTTTCTTTCGCAGCCTCCCTCCTTTCTTCTGGATTCTGTAGGGCCAGGAGGTGTCAGGGGGTGGGTAGCCTTAGGCTCCATCAGCAAATGTGTCTGGACATCTCCAGGGTGGGTGATGAAAGGCGTCGGACTTGGTTCCTGCCCAGGAGGATTTGTCAGACCGGTTGCTATGGTTCCAATGTGTTCCTCAGAATTCATGTGTTGGCCCTAATATGGCAGTATTGGGAGGGGAACCCAGAGGGAGGTGTTTGGGTCCATGGGACAGAGCTGTCATGAACAGAAGAATGGGGTCTCGTGGGAGGGAGGAGTTCTCACTTTCGAGGGTCTGGATTAGTTACCACAACGGGGGGTTGTTATAAAGAAGCCTGCTTCTTGTATTCTCCCCATCTGTCGTGTGCCTGCTTGCCCTTTCACTTTCTGCCATGAGCTGAAACAGCACAAGACCCTCATGGGTGCCATGCTCTTACACTTCCCAGCCTCCAAAACCATGAGCCAAAATAAAACTCTTTTCTTTACAAATTACCCAGTCTCAAGTGTTCTGTTATAGCAACAGAAAATGAATCCATAAAAGAGGCCATATTAGTAATAACAGCACTGATAAGAGTAATATGGTACTTTCCCCATGGCAGATACTATCCTAAGTATTGTACACAGATTAATCTTTTCATTTTCACAAGGGCCCTATGGGGTGGTAATTATACTTATCTTCAATTTACAGGCAAGGAAACTGGGGTTCTTGCTCAAAGGTATTCTGTAACTTTCCCTAGGAACTGGATAATGTTCCAGCTGGGATTCTGCACCCAGGGAGGCTGCCTCCAGAGCCTATGCTCCAAACCACTACATTCGACCTGATGGGAGCTAGGCCTGGTGGCACAGGCTTATAGACTGAGCTGCTCAGGAGGTTGAGACAGGAGCATTGCATATTTGAGGCCAGCATCAGCAATGTAGTGAGACTGTTCTCAAAAGAAAATCAAGGGGGCTGGGGATATAGGTTAATGTTGCACCCCCACTATTGCAAAAAGAAAACAAAACAAATAAACCAAAACCCCCAGCCAGGAAAGCTGGCAGAATGTTTGGAGGAGAGACCTATTCTTTCCAACAGGAGACTCGGTGAAGGCTTGCTGGAGGAAGCAGCCCTTGTGATGAGCCTTGCAGGCAGCTGGACCAGGCAGAGAGCTGGGAGAGAACATTCCAGGTGAAGGCAAGAGGAAAAGCCATCACCAGGGAACAGGGCATTGAAAGTCAGGTCCTAAGATCGTAGGGAGCTCAGAGGAAGGAGGAGTTCAAGGGCAGCCTTGCAAGTCAAGGCTGGAAGACAGAGGCTCCTGCAGGTCAGGCAGCAAGAGATGAGCTGGTTCTGTTCTGGAAGGGTGGCAGTGGAGATAGAGTGGTGTCAGGAGATGGCACAGATGACAGTTTGATATAATCTAGTCCCCAAATGGATGTCAGGTGTGAGGGAGAGTGAGGTGCTCAGCAAGGAAGACATGAATGCTGGCACTGGAGCACTGTGGAAGAGGGAAAGGTGGGTGGAATGGGGTGGTTTGTCGTGGATGTGGAGAAGTCGAGGTGCTTGTGGGCCATTCAGAAAGGCTCCCATTTTGGCAAACAAGGAGAGCCCTGTGTGCCCTGAGTGTGGGATTCCTGCATTTCCATAGTGGGAGATGTTTCTGGAAAGGAAGCTGGAGCCTTGAATAACAAGTGAATTATGACTTGATTCAGCAGGCCACAGGGAGCCCATAAGGGCCCTTGAGGAGGGGAGTGGTGTAATCTGATCTGCCTTTCAGGAAGGTCGCTGTGGTGACACTGTGGGAGACAGGCTGCTCAGGAACAGAGAGTGAAGGGAGATGGTGGGGATGGGTATGAAGGGACACACAAGAGAGACATTTTAATGACAGAAAGGGCAGGACCCAGAGAGGGGAAGAGAGGTTAAAAATAATGAGTGATATGCCCTCTGTGGAGAAGGAGCAGGTATACTGGTCAGGGGGGAAATAGAGTGGCTGGCAGTGGGGACAGGGACCATTGAGGTCTGTGGCTTTCTCCCTACTTGTTTGCTCCCCTGGCCACAGGTTTTCATTTGAGGACAGAAGAAATGCTTCCAAAGATAGCACTCCCTCCTGCCAGAGGTTAGAGATCTCCAGAGCCAGGACACTGACACACACCTGCTGCAGGCCTGGGCTCCATAGCTGGGAAGACAGGGTTGGGGCCAGCACTTCCCAAAATATGGGACCATTGCCAGGTTCTGTTTCCAAAGGAATTCCTGGCTGGGGAAACACCAGAAAGCAGTGACTGTGAGGAGGGGAAAGAGCCCACCCATCCCTAAACAGGTCTCAGCATTTACAGAGGGATGGAAGGGGCGTGTTTCAGGCAGCTTTTCACTGCTGTGACTAAAAGGATCCAACCAGAACAACTGTAGGGAGGAAAAGTTTATCTTGAGGCTCACAGTTTGAGGTCTCAGTCTACATACAGCCAGCAACATCATGGTGGAAGAGTATGGTGGAGGGAAGCAGCTAACATGATGTTCAGGAAGCTGACTCTACCTGCCCAATACAATATGTACCCCAAAGCCACACCTGCCATGCCTCCCCACCTCCTGATACCACTCAGTGAATCCCATCAGGGTATTAATCACTGATTGAGTTAAATCTCTCACAACCCAATCATTCCTTCTTTGAACTTCCTTGCATTGTCTCACTCATAAGCTTTTGGAGGACATCTCACATCCAAACCATCACATGGGGTCTTTCCCTAGGAATTAAGCCAGCCAGACTTAGATGTACCACTGTCAGTTACTGTCAAGTCTGGGGCCACACCCCCTCCATGCACACACATACTGAGACGGTCTCAGAGCAGGAAGGACCCTGGCAAATGCTTGAGTCTAGTACCAAAATGTCGACCTTTGGGGAAGCAGATAATTCAGAGACAAGGCACAGGGATGAAGTGACAGAGCTGAGCCTTTATCTCCTGGTTTAGGACTTGCTAGCACAAAGCTCCACCTTCTACAGGGAGGACATAACAAGAGAGATGAAGAAAACGTGGGATGCATCTGTCACCACCTGGAGAGAAGTCATTTCTTCCCTCCTTTTCTGGAGATAGGACTGAGGACTAACTGCAGTCACTGTCATTGCCAGAGCAATTAGACTTTGGCAATCCTTGAGAAATTGAATTTGGCAAAAGTGAAGCAAGATTGAAGGCCAAGAGATAATTCTGAAGAGGCTGAAAGAAAGTGGTGGAACCCACTTAGAGAAACTGGGGTGCCAAATTGGAAGATTGCAGGACCTTGGCTGAGGGTGGAAGGGCTTCTGGGAATGGCTATTAGCTGGAGAAGACAGGAGACAGCAGAGAAATGGAGGGTTGGGGAGGGTGTGGTCCTTGTCTTGCTCTGATTTGGCTTCAGCCCTCAGCTTACCCCCTGGGTCCTATCTCTGTCTGTAGAGATTTCCCTTATATGTTCTAGTTCTAAAGCACTTTGTTCCTCCCAGGACAGCATCCCCTTTCTGATATCCCAATGCATGCAATGCGCACTCCATGGAAACTTGTTGATGCTATAACAGAAATTGACAAGACTGAGGAGCTCCTGATCCTAGGACCTCGACTCCTCCATCAGAAGTTTCCCTAGGGTCCAAGAACACACCCCCACCATGACCTGGCCTGGAATCCCTGAGAGAAGTTGTTGTTGGGCCAGATCCAGAGGATGAGGGCAGGTTGGAGAGCGCAAGGAAGGAACGAGTCACAGAGCAGCTTGCCATCTCCTGTTGAGCAGTAGGAGCCAAGGCAGAACCTCTTCCAACACTGACACTCTGTTTCCAGGTTGTCAACTCCAGCCCAAGGTTATACTCACAGATAGAGGCAACCACAAGCCCAGCCCGTCATCTTGCTTTGCAGTGTCAGACATTCTTTTGAGAGAGGTGACAATGCAGCCTTTGTCTTTCTCCTTCCTCTCTTATTCTCACTTTCCCTGTCCGCTAGCTCTTTAAGTGGTCATTTCCTGGCTTTCCTCCAAAAGGGGAGAAAAAAAAGAAAAAAATAATAATAGGCCACCAAGAGAGGCCACAGAGAGCATTAGGTCAGACCTGTCCTTCTTGTGAACTGGCTCTCCTCTGGGGCCCTGAAGGGAGCAGAGGTGGTGGATATAGTTCCTCTCCTGCTCTCTCCTAGAGGAAGCGGGGGGAAAACGGGTTCCCTTTCCAGTGCCCCAGGGCGTTGCATTTGCAGTAGACAACACCTGGACCCTGGGAAGTGTATTAAGGGTAAGTGAACATTGAGCTGGATTTTTGAAGGTGTCTACCTGCCCAGAAGCAGAAGGATGGATTTGGTGGCAACCCAGGTCACCTGTGAGGTCCAGACTATGGCAGGGGATTTTGAGTAGCAATTTCAAGAACTTAAGGTTCTTCCCTGGGACTCTGAACCAAAAATTCTGCAGAAACTGTTACCCCATCCCATTCTATTACCCTAAGCTTTTAGTCAAATGTTCCTGTGCCTTTGAGGTTCTCCAAAGGTCACTTTATCCATCCCCCAGCCTCCAGGCTGTAAGCCATTTTTCTCCAGCCTGGCTAACTAATCCCTCCCTTGTAAGTTCAGGCATTCTGGTCTCCAAAAAATTTTAGTGGGTGACCATGGCATTGGCCTTGGGCCCTGGAAGCCATGTGTGCCTGCTTCTGAGTGCAGGGTTGGGGTGTTCCAGAGAAGGGGAACAAGGAGCTGCCTGGTAGAGTCAGCTGGGCAGCAGGGCCTTTGGGGAGCAAGTCCCCTCTCCTGTTGAGGATCACTTTATAGGAGAGCCTTTAAGTCTCCTTGGACTTTCCCTGCCTTCCTGGCTGCCTGCCTGCATCTCAATTTCTAAGCTGAGCCCAGGGTCTGGCCTCAGGAGCAACCTGAGTCCCAGCCCCAGGCCTTCTGAGAGCAGCAGAGTCAAATAGCTCCAATCAGCCTTTGGCTGCCTTGCTTCCTGCAGGTGGAAAAACCATCCTATTTATCCCCAAATGGATTCATCTACTCCAACAACAGACAGACACAGAGACACACAAGGAGTTGTAGACATATGTGTAAGACAGTTCCATAGATGCACAGCCTCTCTCTCTCTCTCTCTCTCTCTCTCTCTCTCTCTCTCTCTCTCTCTCATCTCTCTCTCCCTGTCTCTCCCTCCTTTCCTCCAACTGTCACTGCCTCTCTCCATCTGTCTTTGTCTCTCCCCCACCCTCTGTTTCTCCTCTTTCTCTCCCTCCCCCTTTCCCAAGGCCCCCTCTGTCTTTCATTACAGCATTTATCAAAGTGGCCTGACCTCATGTTGTAAAAATATACAGCGTGTAACAAAATCAACCTTAAACTCTCTTCTAAATATATTAAAATAATAGGAATTTTCATCTTCCTGATTGAATTTGCTGCTTGATATTAGAAGCATGCCAGGCCTTTCTGGGCCCAGTCTGGGGCAGGGAGGGGCGGATATTCCCTGCCTGAATCCTCTCTGTTGGTCAAGGGATCAGCTTCCTTGGGTGGTGGGGTCCCAGGGAGGCAGTGAGGCTGTGTTCTAGCCAAGGGACCTTGGGCAGTCACCTCAGTCTGCAGCCTGCACAGTCCACTGAGCATGTGTAGACAAATATCAGGGCTTCTCTGGTCCACATAGCACCTCATCTTAGCCTGGAAACGGTGAACCTTTGTTTCCCATTCCCATCAGCACCAGGGTTCATAAGCCATACTGTGGTAGCTCTCATGCTTTCAAACATCCAATTTCTTGGCCTGTGGGACTACAAGCTTCTTGAGGGCAGGGGCCGTATCTTGTTCTTTCTGTCACCAGGATTCAAAACGGCCTGGTACAGAACAGAGGCTTGGGCGAACATGGGTGGAATGAGCAATTTTGTTCACTAATTTATTCAAGGGGAATTAATGAACACTTAGTATGTTCCAAGTGCTGGGAACCCAACCCAAACCAAAATAGATGTTGAATTCTGCCCTCCTATAGCTGTTATTGTAATGAATAAATAAATGGGCCCACTCAGCTGGTGAGAGGGAGAAATTGTTGCCCTAGATTGGGTTTCCCCTCAAAACCTCCTACTCCCTAGAAAAGCAAATGACAGAACTTGCTAAATATTAGACTCTGCTCCACAGAACTACTGTGTCTGCCTCATTGTGGCTTGCTTAGGCTTGCATAGGAGGCTGATGTCTTCTTGGGGCAACACTGTACAGGCAGAGATGAAGAAAGGACAGGGTTCTGACATAAGACTCCATACTCATTTAGGATTGCAGCTAGGAAATAGGCCTGGCAAGCAGTGAAGGATCATTTCCTAATGGGCAAAGTTCAGTGTCAAAGGGCAGGGACCTGATCAACAGTGGGCCCTGAGCTTACAAAGAGATATAAATGAGACAGGACAATCCTGTGGCAGGAAGGCAGCTACAGGTGGATTTTGTGTCTTGAAGAAGCAATGGTTATCTAAGGAAGAGCCCTAGAGTGTCACATGGAGGTATGAATCCGTTGGTGTAAGCAATGGTGTGCTGGGAAATGTTTAGTAAATTGCTCACTGAGAGAATAAAAAGCCCTAATTTGCAGTGTTTGCCAATTACTATAATATAAATACTCCCAAGATATCTGACTTCAACTTCTGAACATGACATCACTAAATGCCAATTTGGGAAGATCTATGCACAAAGGCCTTGCCATGGGCTGGGTATTGGGATCAGGAATACCATTCTTAGGGAGGGACTTACACTAGGATGGGGATGAGTGTTTGACTGAGGTCATTAATGTCATAGAGTCTGTGCCAGCACTGGCTTGATCTATTGGCTGATTTAGCATTTATAGAGGCAGTAGGACATCAATGCAGTGGTTGGGTCCTAGGGATCAAGGATAGTTGCTGATGTCTGATCCTGAAAATTAAAGCATGCCATGATATGGTGCTTCCTCATGTAGCTGTATGAAATTTTCATGTATTCATTCTTTTGACCTCAAATATACCCTATAACATAACATAGGCAATTCTTATTATCACAATTTTAAGATGAAGATAATGAGGGCTGGGGATGTGGCTCAAGCGGTAGCACGCTCGCCTGGCATGCGTCCGGCCCGGGTTCGATCCTTAGCACCACATGCAGGCAAACATGTTCTCCCTGCCGAAAACTGAAAAAAAAAATGAATATTGAAAAAAATTTAAAAAAATATGAAGATAATGAGACCCAGATGGATTAAATAACTGTCTCATGTCGCTGACTCCATTCTGTTCTCAACCTCCATACTCTACACCTCTAGCCATGATTCTCCGATGTAATCTTCTTGAAATAGATCACTTGCTTTGGCCCAGAGTACCCAACTGAGCATTATGGCCTTGCCTGCTGCTGCTAAATACTTCTTCCAATTCTTTTTCTAGAACCCACCTCCCAGGGGCTATTCCTGGCCTCTTGAAATCTGTAGCCACCCACACCCCCAGAAAACTCAGTTCTAATCTTTATTTTATTTTGTGACTGTGAGATCTGGGATGATGATATCTGTGTTTTGAGGTTAGGGGTAGCTAAGCCTGGGTGGTCTTTAGGAAGAGGGAAGAACTTTCTAGAAGGGGGAAGAAAAGGAGGAGGGTGACAGCTCAAGTCCCACAATTGTCCTCTGCTGCTATTAGCATTGCTGTGACCCCTGCACACAATCAGAGCAGAGTGAGCTGTGACCTGCTGAAGTGTCAACAGGATAAGAGACTCTGAGCTCCTGGGAGTCGCTGCTGGAAAAGCTCATCACCTACAACATGTGTTCATGTGTGCGTGTGCACAGACATGCTTCCATACCCGGACTCAAATGAGAAACTGTATCTGAGTGTGGTGATTGGTTCATGGGGGAGATGCTATGATTGTGTGAGTGAGTAAGAAACATGGACATCCTGGACTCCTGGAATTTACCTGACCTTCTGGAAAACCCCCAGCAGAGGAGGCTTGGCAAGGTCTCCAGGGAAGCCCTGAGAGGGTTCCTTGGGGGGCATGCTGGCTCCAGGAGGGGCTTTCTTGTGACCCAAGGTCACTGGCCCTCTTGTGTCCCCTACTAGACATAAGTCATCAGTCTCCAGCAAATGCCTGGAGAGAGGGGAGGCATTTCCTCTGAATTTTTCTCCACAAAAGGAAGAGACATACAAATGAGGAAAAGCTTGTAAGGAAGCACCAGGGGTGGGCACCTGTCTCGGCCTGCCCTTGGTTGTCCCTGTGGTTGCCTGTGACAACATGATCAATCCCAGTGTCTCAGCTTTGTCACAGAAGCACAGTATAGAGGGAGGAGCATGGCTTAATGTTGGAGTAGGTAGCTTAAGTAGGCATAAGCAATGAGGATTAGGTAGAGGAAATTCAGGCTTTGTCCCAGGGCCACACACAATGGACCAATGCACCACCTGGGGACCACCTTCATGCAGTCAGACATGTCCATGACAGTCTGGAGAAAATGGATATGGTATATGCTGAACAATTTCCAAGATGGCGAAATCTGCACACGTACATTAAGCCATCATGGGAAACTCAGGAACCACCCCAAATACATAATACATGAAAAGGGAGGTTCCCACTCCAAATACCAAAACTCTCCCCATGGGGACCCCAGGTCCTTTCCTCTTATGGAGATCATCCCCTCCACACACCCTGGAGCATTATTTCTATTTCATTGTCATAAAATCATTGTTGTTCGTGGCTGAGTAATATTCCATTGTGTATATTCACCACATTTTCTTTATCCATTTGTCTGTTGAAGGGCACCTAGGTTGGTTTCATAGCTTGGCTGTTGTGAAATGAGCTGCTATAAACATTGATGAAGCTGCATCCATCCTTGCTCCATTGAGTACCTACTCTAGTACTTCAGATGAACTCCCACATACTACTAAGCTTTGGTTTCCTCATCTATAAAAATGGAAATGATTTCCACCCTACAGAACTAAAGGATATGCAAACATCCTGCTCAGTCCTTAATTGTTCCCCTAATTTCCCCTCTGTATAGTCAGACACTAAAAGCAACCTTCTCCAAGGCAAAAATCCAGAGGTCCAGCTGTTCTTCCTCTCCCTAAGCAAGGAGGATGGGGAGGAGCCCTCTATTCAGACTTGAGTCTTTGTTGGTCTCTCCTTCCTTTACGTATCAGCAGATAGTTCACAGGCCCCAAACCCAATGTCTGAAATCCAGCCCTCCTTATTCATACCATACAGCTCAGATGAACTCAGCAGTTTCTTGTCCACAGGCCTGGAAAGATCTCTAGGGACTCAGGTAATCCCCTCTTCCGACATTTTTGCAATACAGGGATTTTTAAAGATACAATCTGTATATCCCACAAAGAAAGCTTAAGACATTTCATCATATATGTGTAGATGCTAGATGTAATCAAGTAGGAGTCCCAAGAAAGGGTGCTTTAGCTGGGCATGGTGGTGTGCACTTGTAATTCCATTGACTCAGGAGGGTGAAGCAAGAGGATCACAAGCTTGAAGGCATCTTCAGCAATTTAGTGAGGCCCTAAGAAACTTAAGGAGGCCCTGTCTCAAAATAAAAATTGAAAGAGGGCTGGGGATATAGCTCAGTGGTTAAACACCCTGGGTTCAATCCCCAGTACAGCCTCCCCCCACCAAAAAATGAAACAAACAAAAAAAAAAAACAGGGTATTTGTCTATTGTGAATTGGTTCTTCCTTTAAGCTTGCTGACATGAGGGACATTTTGTCCTATAGCTCATGTGAAATTTGATGAATTTATAAAAATGAAGCTAGGTCTAGCACAGTGGCACACACATGTAATCTCAGCAATTTGGGGAGCTGAGGCAGGAGGATCACAAGTTTGATGCCAGCCTAGGCAATAAGCAAGACTCAGTCACAAAGTAAAATATAAAAAGGGCTGGGAATGCAGCTCAGTGCTAAAGTCCCTGGGTTCTGTTCCCAGTATAGAAACAAATAGGACCTGGGAGGGGTCAGGTGGCTGGCTGGGAGTCTTGGGGGACTGTTGACATAGATAAGGCTGAAGGGTCCAGGACTGTACCTACAGAGAGTGTAGTAGACTGATGGAGGGTAGGGAGAATTGGAGGGCCTCAGTGGAAAGAGCTCCCATGAGCACCAAGGGGCCTGCAGCCTGCCACTCACCATCTGTACAACTTTGGGCAAGGTATAGAATATTTGGGGGCCTCCATTTCCCCACCTGCAACATGAAGGGTCTGGACTACTGTGTCAGACCGTCTGGGGCTATTGTGAATATGACATGACATGATGCATGGAAAGTGTTCCATGGACCATAAACACTGCACATGCGGAGACAGAGCTAGGCGCCCAGGATGCCTGGGCCTCTGCTCTGGGCCACCTCTTGTGCTGGGAGTGCAGTTCCACACAAGAGCTCCCCCTGGACTGCTGCACTGGGAATGCTTTGGCATCAGGGAGTGGATCTCCTACTTCTCTGTGTGCCCTTCAGTTGCCCTGCACTGGGCTTGGCCGTGCAGACGTAGTCTAGCTACAGTCATTCGCCAAATATACAATCTCATCTGAATCCACACAGCACAAAATGGGACAGTCAGAATTAGGATCTTTTTTTTTTTTTGGTCTGTGACACAAATCCATTCTTGCTTCAAGACACACATCTGCTTTTCTCACTTCTGTATAACTCTCTGTGATGCCTTCGTGACCCACTCTCTGGCTTGGTGGGAAGGACATTGGGTCAAACAGAGAACTCAGAAAGCAGGTTGAAGCCAGGTGTGGTGGTACGCACCTATAATCCTAGCAGATCAGGAGGAGGATCATGAGTTCAAAACCAGCCTCGGCAAATTAGCAAGGCCCTAAGCAACTCAATGAGACCCTGTCTCTAAATAAGATATAAAAAATGGGGCTGGGGATGTAGCTCAGTGTTTAAGTGTGCCTAGGTTCAATCCCCAGTACCACCCTTACCAAAAGAGAGGGGTAGGTGAAAAAAGTTCTGGCCATCCCTGGCTCAAGCTGGATCCCAAATATTCTGTTGGTCACAGGTGACTTTATGTTTCAGATACTGCCAGTGGTAGGAAGGAATGCCTTAGGGGTGATAGGGTATTGAAAGAGGAAAAGGGCAAGTGTTGAGAATATCAGAGAGAGGCACTCACTCGGACCTCCCTTGGTTACCCATTGTACCTAAAAAGCCTTATTCTGAGGAAGTTCTTCCTAATGCTATCCCAAATCCTTCTTGCTGCTATCTAAAACTCCTTTTTTTAAAAAAAAAATGTTATACTTGTTGATGGACAGAATGCCTTTATTTTATTTATTTTTATGCAGTGCTAAGGATTGAACCTAGTGCCTCACACAGGCTAGGCAAGCGCCCCAACACTGAGCTACAGCCCCAGCTCCTACAACTCATTTTTGTCTCATTTTCTTGCCTCTAGGTTTTCATACAAACAATTTCTCACAATCCTTCAGATAACTTCTTTTCAGGGGCCCTTACTAGCAAAGCTTTTATACTCAAGAGTGAGGAGAGTTTACCATCAACTCTACCCAAGGGAGTTAAGAGGGACCTGGGAACAAGAACCCCGGAGTCAGTTTCTGGCTCCAGCTGAAGTCTGTATCCTCTGGACATACTCCCTGTGCTTCAGTTCCCCCCATGGAAAGTGTTCCTCAGGGCCTAGCAAAAGGTTGGTGCTCAAAAAACAGAAGTATAGTCTAGTGATAA
The DNA here is from genome assembly GCF_045843805.1 of Urocitellus parryii. Lineage (NCBI taxonomy): Eukaryota > Metazoa > Chordata > Mammalia > Rodentia > Sciuridae > Urocitellus > Urocitellus parryii. Next base: position 671,933 of record NW_027554208.1, read on the forward strand.
CATTAACTGCAATTTTTGTTTCTTATAAGTACACAGTAGCTCATTCTGGACCCCCCACCTCAGCCAATTCCACTACAGTTCTTGCCCGCTGCACTTCTGCTGTCCTGCAAATTCTCAGAAACAACTGGTAGTTTCATTATCTGGGCAAACATCAGAAAGATGTTTTCTACAAAAAACCGTTAACTTGTACTCTTGTTTATTTCTCTCATACTTAGTAAGAAATAGGAGAAAATCTGGAAATAGCTCAAGCAAAAAGCAAATGGTCTTCTATAAACCAGAGAGGGATTGCTTTTCTATATGTGAAATGTAAATATTGGCTGTACCTGACATGTGCATTGGGACTGGTAGCATTCTAAGCTTTCTCAGATTTCTTTCTGTTTAATTTTCACAAAATACCCCTGTGAAGTAAGTAGAAATTGTTATTACTTTAACACTGAAAAAAATTAAATGATTTCATAGAAAAAACACAGCTAGTAAGTGAAGAATTCCAAATTGGAATCCAGAATATATTCAACATAAATATACAATATTAAATATTGTTTTTATTTCAAAATCATAAACTTAAGACACAAAATATTAATCATTTTTGTGCAGACGTACTTCTGAGCTTTTAATTTCTGCTTTCACATAATCATTAATATGAACCCTTCCTGAGCTCATGGGGTGTGGTAGAACCTGGAAAGTGATGTGTTTGTGGGCATGAACCTGAGCAATGCAAGGCCTGCTGCCTCTGGCAGGCCTAGTAGCTCTAGTCACACTGCACAGCTGGGCTGCTGTGGGCTAGGAATTTTCTACACCATGCACAGTGGCCACAGGACTGGTGTCATCCTCACCTGAGCAAAAAAATACAGACGTCCAGGAGTCACAGGTGAAAGTCACCAAGCATCTCAGAGAGCCCTTAGATGACTACGAAGAAGAAGTCTCAGAGCTGAGTATGATGTATGTGTGAACAAACCTAGAGCTAGGCCCTGCCCTTGGCAAGGATACATTTTCTTATATGGGAGACTCTGTAGTTGGCTACACCGATGGATGCTGCTCCAGTAATGGACAGAGGAGAGCATGAGCAGCAATTGGCATCTACTGGGGTCCAGGCCATCCTTTAAACATAGGCATTAGACTCCCTGGATGACAGAAAAACTAAGAGCAGAAATCCATGCAGCCTACAAAGCCATGGAACAAGCAAGGCTCAGAACATCAGTAAATTGGTTCTATATATGGACAGTATGTTCACTATAAATAGGATTACTAACTGGGTCCAAGGCTGGAAGAAGAACAGGTGGAAGAGGAGTACAAGGAAGAAGGTGATCAACAAAGAGGAATTTGTGCAGCTGGAGGAGCTCACCCACGGCAGGGATATTCAGTAGATGCATGTTCCTGTTCATTCTGGATTTGTGGGCAATGAAGAGGTCGATAGGTTGGCCAGAGAAGGGGCTCAGTAGTCTCAAGACTGAGTGGAGTCACTTGGGTGCTCTGGAGAAGACTAGCAATGGCTTTTGTTGCTGTCATTTCCTGGATATGCATCAAGACCTTGCAGCAGGAGTGGCTGCAGGAGACAGAGCTGAGCCAGGAGTCACTGTGTCCTATGACGTCTTGGTAAAAAGCACTCCAGGAAGTGTCAGGAAGTGGATATCTTTGATTTCTGGTAATTCTGAGATCCACTGCTTACTGGGCTTAGTATATTTTCATGTGTTTTATTGCAGTTTGGCCCAAAGTGCTTGGGTGTTGTTTTTATAAGAAATCAATGAAACACTGGTTAAAAGATACAGACAGGAACTCAAAAAGAATTGTGGAATAGTTCGTTGACCTTCTGATTTTCAAGGTGGAGTCACCTGCCCTTGTAGTCACTCTGTGCATGTGGCTCACAGGAAGAACTTCAGGTGCCTGATGCTGTGTACACAGGAGACCGTGGCTATGGAAGAATGGCCTCAACTCTTTCAAATGTGTGTGTGTGTGTGTGTGTGTGTGTGTGTGTGTGTGTGTGTGTGTGCAGGGCTGGGGATAGAACCCAGTACCTCACACATGCTCCACAATTACAATTTTGTGCATGTATATGTGTGGTGGGCACTTGGGATTGAACCCAGGGATGCTCTACCCTGAGATATTCCCCCAGACCTTTTTATTTTTTCATTTTGAGAGGTCTTGGTGAGTAGCTAAAATTGACCTTAAACTTGTGATCTTCCCTCAGCATGCTAAGTGCTGGGATTATAGGTATGTGTCACCACTCTTGGCTCAGTTACACCTTTTTTGGTACCAGGGATTGAATCCAGGGCACTTAATCACTGAGCCACATCCCCAGCCTAATTTTATATTTCATTTAGGGACAAGGTCTCACTCAGTTTCTAAGTGCCTTGCTAATCTTCTGAGTCTGGCTTTGAACTAGGGATTCTCCTGCCTCATCCTCCCATATTGCTAGGGTTACAGGTGTGCATCACTATGCCCGGCTCAGTTACAGATTTTAAAGACCAAGATGCATATATCTTTGAAAAGTTTCTTTGGATTTTTTCCTTAAAAATACTGTGTGGGTGCAGGTTAACTCTTCTGTATCTATTGATTTTCTATGTGAATGATCTGTACATGAACAAAAGCGGGGTGTTGAAGTCCCCAGCTGTTATTGGCCTGAAGTCCAGCCCCCTAGACCAAATGGACGTAACAGACATCTATAGAAAGTTCCATCCAACAACTGCCAGATACACATTTGTCTCAATAGTGTGAGGAACATTTTCCAGGATGATCTCATGATAGGCCACAAACAAGTCTCAATAAATTTTAAAAAATTAAAATAAAAATACTGTGTGGGTTTAAAACTAATGTTTGGCATGATCTTTTATTTTTAAATTTTATTTTCCATAAAATAAGAATACAGAAAATCATACACACATACACACACACACACACACACACACACACACACACATACACATGAACCCTTACTCAATAACTCTCTTGGGTAAAAGATTCTAACAGGTAACAGATAGGAAAAGGACACAAATGTCCAAGATTTAGTCATGAGATAAATGTCTAGCATATATCCATGCCCATTAATTTGCTCAACTTGCTTAGTGTTTGTCCTTAAGATTTCAAAAGCTCAAACTATATTTTAATCTCTGAGATATTATGTTAAAGTAGTATTTCACTATTTAGCAGCTCAAAATATGAATAATTTGCAATAATCAAGAAATAATTAAAATATATGTTTCCACTTTTCTGCAATTTTTTGAATTTTTCTGAGCCTGTACTGATGTATCTATAAACAGTACCGAATTCTATCATTTTACTTAATTTTATTAAAATTCTACAATGGAAAAAGATAAGAATAGTTCCTAACAAAATATCCAAAAGTATTTGTGTGTGTGTAGGGGGGGGGTAGGGATTGACCACAGGGCCTTGTGCATGTAAGTCTAGGACTCTACCAACTGAGCTATATCTCCAACCCCTTCAAAAGTATTTCTACCAATTTTAAATTTTAAATAGTGCAAGAAATGAATGGTTAAACATTTTTCTTACATTAAAACTGTAACAGAGAAATGAAAGAATTTTTAGGTAAAAGCTGTTATTAAGTTGCACAGAGATAATGTGTCCTTCTACTTTGACTAATATAAGTAAAAGAATAATGGGATGAGGTTGTGGCTCACTGGTAGAGTGCTAACCTAGCATGTATAATGTCCTAGGTTCAATCCTCAGCACCACATATAAATAAATAAAGTAAAGCTAGAAAAAAGGAAAAAAATAAGATTGCACATAGGCTAGAACTAAATGACCCTGACTTCCTTTCCTGAGGCTCTCAGAAATCCATGTTAGTGAGCATCAGAGACAGTGAGAAAGTAAGTACAGTACATATCCAAATGACAGAGTGTACAGGATTCCAAAGTGGAACCTTTCTGTGAAAGTGGTATACATTTCACTTTTTTATTCAAAAACATGTTAATACACAACCTTCAGATCCTTTAACACTACAGCATTCAGTCTTTCAGTATAGTGCAACTGTCTACTGTTTACCTTAAGTTGCAAAAAGTTTGACTAAGCCACCACTCACCCACTGAAATGACAGAATTCAGGTTTAAGCTGTCAATATGCTTCTACCTACTGCAACCACTACCTAAAAGAACCCCTTCCCCCTTTTGTGTGAATTGTACTTGGGGTCCTATAAATATTGGTTCTAGAAACTATATCTTTAATAAGAAATCCAGCTCTAAATCAAAGAAATTTCAAATAATGATTATAAGATATTGCTAGTTACTTTATTGTAAAGTTTGATTAGCCATTAATAATTTTTTAATGTTTTGGTATAAATTATTGACACATAATAATGAGCTTCATTTTGACATATTCACAAATGCACACAACAGTTTTCTCCATTTTAATCATTAGTACTTCCTCCCTTCCTGCCTCCCCCTGATTCCCTTCCTCTACTGGTCTTTAATAAGTCAATTTTTCTTGTTTTAATAAAAGATATCTTCCTTAAAATATTGTTTTATAAATTTTATGGCATTAAAATATACAGAGCACAGTTACTAACCCCCTAAAACACAAATCAAATTAGAAGAGAGTAGAAAAAAACAAAATTCATTTCCAAAATTTGTGCTGTTAGCAAACTGTTTTTTAAGGTATGACTACACTAAATAGTGATCATCAAGGGCCGGTAAAATATGTGACACTACTGGAACAGGATTAGCACCTTAGGGCTGCTACCGACAAAAAAAAAAATTGTACACAGTTAATGAAAAATTCCTTGAGTTCAAAGAGGCTGTGACCTTATTTCCCTTCCCCATCATGTCATGACACTACTTGACATCATGTTACAAGGAAATAAATTTTGCCTATAAGTACTGCCCAGTGATGTGTACTACCCCTTGAAGAGACTATCAAAATCCAGAGCTAGAAAAGTGGCCTCAAATTATATAAGAGAATAGATAATCTAAGTTCACCTACCTATCCACTGTACCTAACTATCAAGGACATAGATGCAGTCACTCATTTCATTTCCTGTTTCACATTCTCAATAAATCAACTGTGATTTCATAGAGTAGATTGAGGTCACATTCTCATGAGGCTTCACAAAGGTGACTCCAGTGTCCCTCAGGCACACTTTTTACTTCATCCATCCTTAAGTTAAAAGAAGCATGGTCCTTCATGGCCCACAACTTCTTGGGATGGGTCTTCAGTTAATTCATTCCTGATTGGTGAGTGATTTTCCTTCTACTCATAGTACACACCTGGAACCATCCTTCCAATCAAGTCCAGGTTCTCATCTTTAAGTGACAGAAGGACATTTTCTTTGATTGCTTTCTAATCACACAAATCACTCCTTCCTCCCAGTTATACCCCTCCCCACACTCAGTTGCATCCATTACACTTTCTGTCCATGATCTTGCAATTCTCAATCATCTTACTCCCCATTTTAGACATATTCTCTAATTCACTAATTTTAATACCTCCAGTCTAACTCCTCCACCAGGCCTGTCAGACCTCCAACTTTAATTTCATTAATCCTCAAAAACATCATTCCACTAACTTTCCCATGAATCCCCAATCACTCTATCTATGAATAAGTCTAGCCTCTGACTTTCACACAAATTACATTCTCCCCTTGCCAAGAACATGCTTATTTCTCCTGGCAATTGAAACATGCCTTCAGGAGTCACATCTGGTCACATTTTTATAAAAGATTTCCCTTTCTTCCCATTTCATCCTAGATAAGTATTCTGTCAGAACTCCATCTCATACCTATTACTCTCTGTATGTTTAGCTGAAGAACTTATGGTTCAAAGACTAAATACACATTTTAAATCTTTCTTAGTAACTAACTGTAAAATTTGAGTGGTTATAAGTTTATCATAGAGGAATACATATTTTAGTCATTAAGTGCAGGTAGGTTTATCACATAAGATTTCATATTGTCCATCTTTTCAAAACCTCACAATCATTCCTATGTTAATTTCCATCAAAAGTATTTCTCTAGACAAAGAGCGTTATTATAACAATAAGAATAGCTGGCACTAATGAGACATACAGAAAGGAAAAAAAAGAGTTGACTTAAAGAAGTAGATTTAAATGACAACTTACATTTGGAATATAGGTTTAGGGTCTATCTCCAGAGTAAAGGACACATTTGTTTCCTGGCCAGGATAATAAACATACTCTCTCTCTCTGAAGGGTAAAAATTAGACTGCTTTGCTAGTAGCCCCTTAAGAGTAGAGAGTTTTCTAAACTCCAAGTTTCTCAGTTGTGACACAAATACACTGTGTACAAATATCTACAGAGTCACTCAGCACTGCCTGAATCATGGATCTCATAACAGGGGAACTGGTGACAACTTGAAGCTCATACTGTTATGCCCTGAGTCCTAAGTATGTTTTCTCTGATCCAGGAGATTTCTGTCTTTCACCAGCATCTATGTTAACTGTGGCAACCTCTCTAAACTGTGACAGCAGCAGCGGGCGCACAGTGCATGAAGGCAACCAGGAGGACTCTGGGCAGCAGCCGGCCGGGCCGCCTCCATAAACCGGTGCCCCATTCACGGAGGCACCTTCTGATTCTGGAATGTGTGGAAGTTTGTGACACACGCTTCCGCCTTGGCCTTGGTGCTGTTGCGTGCCCTGGAGGTGGTGTGGCTCTGTGAGGAACAGGAAAAGATGTAAGAAAAACAATAAATGGTTTAAAAAAAGTGATGGAAAATTTTTGAATCCAGAGTTAAATTCACAGAAGATTTGGAAAAATGAGTGATGCTGCAGGTGATATTGCTGAGATTAAAAGTGACTTTGAGTTTAAAGCCAAACAACGAATTTCTCAAAAACCTCATTCCAAACAAAATCTTCAAATACTTTTGAAGCAAATTTTGCAAATGAAGTAAAATCTGAGGATATACTTGCTAATAAGAAACTGTGGGCTCGACTTGAAGAATTATAGAGATAAGAATTGCTGGGTGAACTTGATAGTAAGCCTGATACTGTGACTGCAAATGGAGAATACCCAGCCTCTTCTAAAGTGGAGAAGGAAGATCAAAACACAAATGTGAATGTGATACATCAAGAAACAAAGTCCCTTGCCCCCAGCAGTAATCATTAGGATGTTACACATTTAGAACAATTCAATGGACAATTGACTAGTCAGTTGAACTTTTCAGTAAATGGTTCAAGTTTTTGTCAGAGTAATGAAGAAGATGATGAAGACAACAGTCATGATGGTGATAATGAAAATGACCATAATGCTTTAAGGATTGGAGATAATTCTGTACCAAAAATATATTTTTCTCATACGGTTGAACCTAAGAGGATTCGAATAAATACTGGAAAAAAATACCACTTTAAATTCAGTGAAAAGAAAGAAGTCGTCAAACGTAAAGGACAACTCTGGAAGAGTGGTCATTCTGCTCAAGAGCTTCCTACAATCAGGACTCCTGCTGACATTTACAGAGTCTTTGTTGATGTTGTGAATGGAGAATATGTTCCTTGTAAATCTATTCTGAAGTCTCAAAGCAGAGAAAATAGTGTTTTTAGTGATATCAATGAAAGTAGTGCTGCTGAATTTGATAAGAGGATTTTTTGAGGAGTATTAGCTGTGAAAAAGCCAATTGCAGTGACACCAGTGAAAGCATTTTAAAAGAAGAACCACAAGAAAATCATCAGAATAAACTTTTCCCATTATCAGGAGCACCTGAGGCTTTTTCTGGAACTGTAATAGAAAAAGAATTTTTATCCTCTTTAACACCACACCCAGTCATTGCTCATCCTGTACTACTCACCATTCTGGAACAAAAAGAAATTCTGTCAGAAGTATCAGAATGAACTGCCAAAAGGGTTTCAAAGTTCAAAGCTGCCATATTTCAATAGAAAAACTAGGAAATGGGAGTTTACATCCTAAAACCTAGTTGTGAATTTTTAGAATGTATAAGCAAAATATGTTACATGTACTTTGAAATAAGGTGTTTTGAATTAGTTTGGTAGCAAGCTGTCATTCTTATCAGTGATATTACAAAAACCAAAGTAAATGTTGGAATATAGTAATATTCAGCTTGTTTTGTTAATTCTCTTACTACTAAGTTGGCCTTACAATTTTGAATTATTTTTCAAAGAACACAGTTCATACACATTGCTTTTGTGTTTTAAACTAAACACAAGCAGTTTTGTACCAGCTGTGATACTGTGTGTACCTAGCTGCTCCCCAACCAACTTTTTGACAGCATCACTTTTTAGGGCTTCAGTGTGAGTTCACAGATGATAGTTCCCTTGACTTTGACTTCCAAACTTTTCTAGCAGGTATAAATACCTAATTCCAATGTTAAAACACTCACACCAGAAAACATAAAGTGGATTCAGTTTCCCCAAGTAATTCCAGATATAAAATGCAGTGTTTTCTCTGCTGCAGTTCTAAGCCATTACAGGTGCCTGACAAATTGCTGATAAAGAATTTGCTTTGAGTTGGTGATGGTTTCCTTGATACCTAAAAATTTGGACTGCTAATGAGAACATCCACCCAGTAAACACATTTTACCTCACATTTAACCATTCCTATAGTACTCCAGCCTGGGCTTCCAGAAAGCTACTTTTTGGAGAAAATTAAGATGAATCTGTGGCAAAATGCATTTTAAATTGACTAAAAATGATTTAGTTTTACTTATTATATTTCCTCAAAAAAGAGGTTTATAAAACTAAATTCAACTCTTATATAATTTCTTGAATTGTAAACTGAAGTTTTCTGTCCTAAAATGGCATTTATAAAGAAATTTATCAAAATTAATGTGAAAGTTTCAGTCTAAAAACTGTGTCATATATTCTAACAGGTTACAAAAAATGCAAAAAAAGCCAACTCAAAAACAGTTTATACCAAAGAATAAATAGCACAAGTTTTTGTATTATATGTTTCCAGAGTTCAAAAATTATGGTGATATAATTTGCTCAATATAACACCTAAATTTACACTTTGAAGGTTATGAGAAAAGAATTCCTGTTTCATTTCAATAGACATCCTCATGAACATATATAATATTTTAGATTTAAGTGTACATAATTAAATTGCTGCCCATGAAGGTGCAAAAATATTTAAAATGTTGTATTTAAAACATTGATTTGGGTTAATACATTATTGGTATCCAGAAAATAATATGTTTTTACTTTATTACTTGTCTGAATTAAATAAATAAAAGAATGTACACATATGTATAATGTCTCAGCATAACAGCTACTGAGTATTAGCTTAGTTTTTAAATTCTAAATAAATGTGAAAATAGAAATGCATAAATAACTATTTGGGAATACCCATAATAATATTTTTGATTATATTTAACAAATGTATTGTGTGTAAAAACCTGGAAGAAAAATTCACTAAAAAAATATTTTAACCTTAATATAGACCATTTTCTTTAATCAATACATAATATTTGTATAACTGTAAAACAAATTAGCATATTTGTGCTGTTCTTTACCATTTAAAATAAGTAATGATGTATAGGTATTCTCAAATGTTTGGATGTATCTTTTAAACTCCATTAGTAAATTGAGTCTGACATTATTCAATTAAGCCAGTATTTTAAAATACATTCAGGTTGTGGATGATGGGAAATCATGGTGCTCAATGCAGAGCAAGATATTGTATTGGATTTAAAGTTAATTAACATACTTTTGTGACAGAATTTATATAATATTTATCAATTTAGCAGCAGCATGAACCAAAATATCAAGTAGAATTGGGGAGAGAAAAATAAAATTGAAATTTAAAAATCCATAATATTTTCATTTTATTTTCTACAATATGGGAAATAAGACCACTGTTTGCACCAAAACATTGCCATTTGATTCCTGAACAGGAAATTTCAAAGGCAGCAGCTGACCCAAGTGGCCCTATTGAGGACTGAAATGCCCACTTCCAATTTTCCAAGCCAGGGCTCTGGCTAGGCTAGACTATGAAGGGTATGTTTTTCTAATTTGTTCACCCCAGCAGGTGCCTTTTCTTATTTATCCTCCAGAGATAGTGCATTTTCCTAATTGGACAGTCCAGAGTGTATGCTTTTACTATTTTGCACAGAGCACTGGATGCTTGGCCATCCTGCCTCTCTACCCATTGGACTAGGAGCACTGTGAGACCAAGGAGACCCATCTTCAGGGAAGTGATACACACACAAACTGGATCAAAGCCGACAAACTCAGGTTAGAAGGCATGTAATTGAATACGGCATGAAGATGGAAACTGATGAATTGTGCCCATTTTCCATGGAGTCAGCTGAATCTGCAGAGGTACCTTTGTTTTTATAAAACTCTCTGTAAGAGGTCAGTTCCATTTAGAAGTGTTTAATCAATGAGAATTTATTTAAGAAATCACTTATTGTAACATGGGCAGCATTCAAGAAAGTAACAAGTGATGAGTTTACCCAGACACCAGCATCAGTGGAAACATTACCACTATTCTATTGAAGAGGACCAGAAAGAGCAGAGCAGTAGGAAGAGGCTGACATCATGAACTGAATGAGTCATAACCAAAGTGAAGCGCCAGAGAGGATGAGCAGGAAAAAATGCCCTGATTTTTCTCCTTTTGCCCTCTGTTCCTCAGTTTCCTTGCCAAACCCCAAAAGAAGACAGGACAGGGGAGCTCAGGCAACACAACCTTGAGGATCAGACTCTTGGGGCACAGAGGAGAGCAATTGCAAGGTGAGACATTACTACCACAAGATGCAAATTACAACACGGACAACCATTATGTTGGGGACAGGTAGATTTAGTGAGCCTTAATCTATGCTAAGGATTTACCCTCAACCTTATGAAGTCAGTTCTCTTATAATCCTGGTTATACAAATGGAAAAATTAAGGCAAAGAGAAACTAAGTTACTTGTCTTCTATGGTACACAGCCAGTAAGTACACTTTTTGTGGTACACAGCTAGTAAGTACTGCTCTGGGACACATGTTACATAGTATAACATAAAACTAGTGGGACCTTGTCTCAAAATGAAATTAAAAAGGCTAGAGATGTAGCTCAGTGGTAGACTGCTTGTCTAGCATGCAGAAGTTTTAGGGTTTGATCCCTAATAGTATCCCCCTTCCCCAATAAAATGGTTTCAAAATAAATTACAAAGTTAGCCCTAAGAAGGCTTTGCTAAGGAGCATTTTCAACTGAGAAATTCTAGTCTTTATTAGAGTTCAGCTCTGATCGTGACCTTATTTTCAACAGAGGGTCATGGTCTGTGCCATGTGTGAAATCCATGAGAGGTACCCCTAAGCCAACATGTGAGGCCCCTGAACTGAAATCTTGGCTTCACTTAGTGAATATCCTCACCTTCATCCCCCTTTCCTCAAAGTACATACTGTCATGTTAGGTGGCAATACTTAATATTCACTGGGCATTGGGCACATCTTGGGCACTATGCAGAGTATAAGTTGTGCTACTTCTCAATAACTCTATGAAACGAAAGGCAATTTTATACTTGAAGAAACTGAGTTTTAAGGAGATTGAATGATGCAGCCACAAAAGTCCAGCTAGGAAGTTGATCTGACACAAATGGTTTCACTCCTGCACTTAGTCTTTAAGCTACTAGTTCTCTGAGTATAGGAAACAGATGAAAATTTTAAACCAGCCTAGAACTTTGGATAACTCTTCAGGAAAGCTACAGAATAAAGGAGATGAATAAATAGTGTGGGCAAAACAGTGGGGAAGATTTCTCCAGTGGCTCAAGGAGTAATAATTATAAAGGACTCTGGAGAAGAAGTGGGCCAAAAGAGTCATGTAAGGATAATGTAAAAACAGTTGGATTAAGGAATACTGTGTGGAGAAGAATAAATACTAAACTGCAAAACTCAAACTGGAATCTCTGTAAATGGCAGGGACTGGGAATAAAATTTTTGGTTATCATTTTTTTATTTCTTCAATCTCCCAAACTTGTGATGGTTATTAATCTTCTCATTTTTTAAATCGGGATATAACATACAAAGAGAGAAGTATATAATCTTAAATGTTTGACTTAAAGATATGATTTAAATGTTTAACATGTAAAGAAAGCACAATTTTTTATGTTTATATTTGGGCATCCACCATATACATGAATACAGAATATCCACATGCCCCACAGTCTTCCTGGTGGACCTTCCCAGTCAGTTTACTCCAACACCATCCCAGGAAACTACTATTCTAGGTATCTTTTACTGTGGATTGCTTGAGATTCATACAAATGGAAATATAAATATCCTCTTTGTGCACAGCATCTTTTGGTTTTATCTGTGGGGTTATCTGTGGTTCTACAGGGAGCAGTCCATTCTATAACCGTGCTCCATATCCCATGCTGGACATACCACAATTTGTTTACCCACTCTATCATCGATAGACTGGAGGTTAGTTTCCATATCAAGATTATAAATATCCTTGTTAATATCTATGTGGATATAATGACTGCTTTCCATGGGCAGACATCTAAGTTTTGGGTTAGTCATATGTTGAGCTTTAGTATATGACCAGCTTTTTCAAAGATGCCTGAAAATGTAGGCTCCCCAAAACAGCATGCAACAGTTACAATTTCTCTACATTCTTACCAACACAAGCATTTTCCCTTGTTTGAGTGGTACTTTGTATTTTTAATTTGGATTTTCCTGATAAGTAATCATATTTGTCACTTTTTCATATGCTTTTTTACCCATTTGCATATTTTTTGAGGTGTGTTTTCAAGTTCTCCCATTTTTTAAATTAGGTTTTCTTTCTTTTTAATGGATATATTAGAGGACTTAATGTTTTGGATGTGCAAGTTTTGTTGTTTGTATTGCAAATATTTCTTTCCAGTCTGTGACTTGCGTTTTCAATTTCAAAGGGTATATTTTGATTATCAAAGTTTTTGAATTTTAATAAAGTATTATCTTTCAATCATTAATTGTGTTGAATAAGGTTGAATGATTTAAAGAGATCTGAACTGGTACTATTCTTTGTGTAAAAGCTTATTTTTAAATTTAATTGTTTATCAAATGTGTTTAACACATTAAAAATGTACATATTTATGGAGTACCATGTGATGAATAGTTAAATGTATATGTTGTGTAAATACAGATTAAATTTATTTAACATTTATAAAGTGCTTCAGATTTTTCTTTCTTCTTTTGTCAGTCTTGTTGTGCTTTTCAAGGGGTGTTTCCATGTTAGCTAAATGAATTGACATAATGTGATTTAAAATGTTCTTTTAAAATAAATAATATTAAATTAAATGTCCTTTTATGGTATGCCACACAAGTTTTATCTTTTTAAAAAATCATTTTTACCAGTGGTTTATAAATTATATTAATCTCTATTTTTAAAAATTAACTTTGGTTTTCTGTTTCTTCTGTTATTGGTGTATTTTTAATTTCCATTGATTATTCTCTTATCTCCATCAATCTTTCTTTGGCTTTGATCTATGTTGTTCTTTTGACTTCCTGAGAAATATTAAATCACTGATTTTCAACCTTTTATTTTCCCAATATATGTGTTATGGAACAAATATCCCTTTAAAGACTACTTTGGCTATATCTCACAAGTTTTGATGTAATGTTTTTTATTTGGTTAAAACTATGTTCTAATTTATTTTGTGCTTCACTCTTTGACCCATTGGTCTTTGATGTGTATAACAGTCAACAGTCAAGCATGTGGGGATTCCCCAATTACCTTCCAGTGTTGATTTCTAGCTTAATTCCAGTGTGGTCAGTGTGAAAGAAATCCTTATATGATTGAGTATGTGGATATACATTGAGAGTGAGTTTTTGGCCCAGAATATATTTTATTTTGATAGACATTTCATGAACACTGGAGGAAATAGTATATTATTCAATGGCTGGGTGAAGATATGTCTGCAAATCAATTAATTTCAGTCCTTTAATATTGTCACAAAAATAATTATATCAACACTGTGCAACAGAATTATAATATAAGCTACATGTGAAATTTTAAAATATCAGTGGCAATATTTAAAAAGATAAGACTGAAAAATGAATTGATTTAATAATATATTTTATTTGAAACAATTTACATAAAATGTTATCATTACTGTAATTATTCAACATTATATATGAACTACTTTGAATTATGTTCATACAGTCTTCAAAGTTCAGAATGAATTTTATACTTTTAGTGTACCTCAATATAATGCTAAATTTTCATCTGAGTTATTTGATCTAAATTGATTTCATATTATGTCACTTGAAAAAAATATATTTGTATACCTAAGATGCTCAAAATATACTTTAAAATTTTCCAGTAACTTAATTAACTTCTAAATAATTATCTTTCTTTAATTTTCTCACTTACATTGACAAAACTGGTTGAAATTTTCTGAGTTGATTTGAGTTTGAAGCAAAAATCCTGCCATTCAAGGTAAGCAAATTCACTAAATCTTGAGTCAAAGTATTATTATTATGTATTATATACTTTATATACTTTTTAAAAAATATTTTGCAAATTGAAAGATGACTTTATGAGTTTCAAAAATACAACTTTCAATCTTTTCTTATAGGTTTTGAAATCAATTTTCATAATGCTGTTAATAACAAGTATTTTGTATTTATGTTTAGAATAACCTATAAAATCATATTGCTGATTTGTATAATGAAAAATTTCAATTTCCACATAAATTCTTATTTCAATTCCCTTATGTCACAAGTAAGCTCTTCCATTGGAACTTCAAATTTAATTCACTTGCATGCATTGTGATATTAGTGAGTAAAAATAAGTCATTGTCAATTTTGTTTTGTATTATTAAATAATTAGCAAGTATTTTTTTGTTTTAAAACAAAAAAGAATTGTTTTAAAACAATTTTGAATTGAAGTTAAAAATCTAGGAAATCTGTAAAACTTTCCCATGATTCAACCAGTGAGCACTGGAAAAGAACACAAAATCACTATCTTCAATTTCTTCCTACAGTTCAAAAAACTAATAAATGGGTGATTCATGTCTTCTACCACCCCCACATGCATACATTTTAATAACCATAGAAATAATATTTTCATAGAAATTGAAGCACAGATATTTTGATATGCATCACACAGCAGAAAAGAGCAGTTGAGAAACTTCAGGTATCTGCTTGGAAAGGAAAGTGAACTTTTAGTTTTGACCTAAGAAATGGAAAATTGATGTCTACAATGTGAGGGGGGAAATTAGTTATTTTGTATCTATGTGAAATCCTTCTTTTAAAATTTAAAGTATTCAAAAACTAATGATACAAATTTGTGGTTTGGGGATATAAATTGATATCTTTTTAAAATAGTAAGGTGCTTGTGGCTGGGCTTGTGGCTCAAGGTTAGAGCACTCACCTAGCACAAGTGAGGAACTGGTGAGATCCTCAGCACCACATAAGGATAATAAAATAAAATTTTTGTGTCCATCTATGACTAATTTTTCTTTAAGTATTAAGGTGGTTTTGTCTTACAAAATGTTAATTGTGCAATGTTTTATATCATGCACATTTATCTGAAACTTCAAAAACTCGAAATTGTTCAATTTTGAATCAATTGATCTTTGTCATTGTTAACGGCATCTTGTACATTCCCAACAATCCTTTGGTGGCTTAATTTGAGATACTAATTTGTTTTGTGAAATATCTCCTTGGGTGTCTGCCGCATACTTTTTTTTTAACAAAATGTATAAAATGAAAAAAATAATTTATTTTGCCACTTCATGAAACATAATTCTGTCTCTGTGTGTTTGCAAAAGTTTAAACTTCTTTATAGCTGATCAATGTTATAATCACAGATCCTGTTAAAACACATTTTTAAATGTTTTAGATATTTAATTTTGATTTTAAGTGATTGGACACTTCCCTTATACTGCAAGAAATTTATAATAGGTCAAATCTATTTTAGTTGTTCTTTGCAATAATCTTAACAGTTTATCTTTACATACATTTTAACCTATGCACTGTAATATAATTAATATTTATTTAGATTGGTCTTTTGGACTGCTCTTTTTTTCTTTTCTGCAGCATTCTCTAAGGTTTGGTTTTTTTGTTTTGCTTTTATTTTGTTGGTCTAAAATGTTTGCATTCATTTTTTAAGGATATTTTGGCAAGATATAGAATTCTAGGTTTTTCTTTCTTTCATTACTTTAAATATATTACTACTATTGTCTTATCTTCCATAGTCTCTTAGTCAAGTCAGCAATATTCTTATTGCTATCCCCCTAATAGTGATGTGTCTTATTTACTGGGACGGATTTTATATTTTTTTCATAGTGTTTTATTTTTCTTCAGTTTAAATAGAATGTGACTAAAAGTGAGTTTCTATTTATTTATTTGCTTTGGCTATCATGAACCCATGTTGATGTATCAACATATTTAGAAAATTCTCCACAAGTTCTTTTTAATAATTCTTCTGGTTCATCATTTTTTTTCTCCTTTTAATCTGAAACTCTGATTAGAATTTTTTTTTTTGCAACTTCCCACATTCATTTTAATTTAGTGTGTTTGTGTGTGTGTGTGTGTGTGTGTGTGTGTGTCTGTATGTTGCATCCTTTCTTCTTTCTGTGTGGCAGTATGGAAATTTTCTTCAGACTTGTCTTCCAAATCACAAATCCTCCCCCACCTAGCCAGGAGCGGGCGGGACTGCGGGCGGGCTGCAGGCGGCCTGCAAGGGTGCGATGCCCCCAGCGCTGCTGCAGAGCTAGAGAATCCGCGTCCCAGGGCGGTTGCTAAGCACACTGCTTCAGTGGGCCCGCTGGCATAGCCGCCTTGCGCAAGCCGCTTGCCAGGCGGGGCAAACTGAAAGCGCTGGGAGCACAGGGCCTGGGGCCTGAGGCGCTGCTCTGGGGCCTGAGGCACTGCCCTGCCGCCGCCTCCGACCCCCACCCCGGAGCCTCCCCTGCGGCACCACCCCTATTCCCAACCCCCTCACGCACTCACCTTCTGGCTGTGCTGCGCGCGAGGAGGAGCAAGGCGCCCATAGATCTGAAGGGGCTAGAGCCTGCCCTGGCTCTGTGGCTGACTGGAGGACCACCGGGGCTGCGCTCCCCAGCCGCCAGGCCGCGCAGCTCCGCGCCATTCCCGGGCACAGACCCTCAGCGGGGCGTTGGAGGGCAGCGAGGAGCTCCCGGAATTGCAGGCGGTGCAGACTAGCTGTTCCATTCTCACCAGAGACCTCAGGGCCAGGGGCTTGACCCAGAGGTGCAGGGAGCCCCTCAGAGTGCAGAAGATATTTGACTTTGAATATTTAATATTCAAGATTATGTTAAATAAAGAATAAGAAATTTGTGTCTTGAGTTTTAGAAGGCTAAAGCAGGTTGTGGGTGCACTAAATGAAAAATTTCTGTGCTGGGGATTTAACCCAAGGCCTCATGCATGTTAGGCAAGTGTTCTGCCACTGAACTATATTCCCAGTTCAGGGGTTGGCAAACCATGGGCCACATTCAGCCCATTATATATTTTGATATGGCCTGCAAGTTAAGACTGGTTTTTACATTTTTCGATGAAAAACAAAATCAAAAGAATACTGGAGCTGCGGGTGTGGCTCAGTGTTGGAGTGCCTGCCTTGTATGTGCGAGGCACTGGGTTTGATTCTCAGTACCATATAAAAATAAACAAATAAATAAATAAAACTAAAGGTATTTTGTCCACCTTAAAAAATAAAAATATAGAATGCTTTGTGTCATGTGAAAATTACAGGAAATTCAGGTTTCTGTGTGCGTAAAGACAGTTTTATGGGAACCTAGCCATGCTCATTTGTTTGTATATTGACTGTGGCGGTTTGGGGGTACAGCAGCTGACTTGAGTAGTTACCATTGAGACCATATGGTCTGCAAAGCCTAAATATTTACCATTTGGCTCTTTACAGAAAAAGTTTGCTGGTTCTTGGTCTATTACGCAGTCTGTGCTCATTAAGTACTTATTGAATATTATGAGCTGTAGCTACACCTTGTCCATTGAAGGATTTGCAGGGAATAATTTCATTTATTTATTGAGAGAAAATTGATCACCTTGCCTTAGTATGGGTTTTTCTGACAGACCCCTATTGAGCCCTGTTATGATACTCTTACTATGTCTAACTCTGAAGAATTCAGTTTCTGACAAAATGTGTTATTAGATTCTATTCCTTTATCAAAGAAGTATCCCAAGTAAGAGGTTAGAGCACAGCATGAAAGAACATTTTGCTTTACTCAAATTTAAGTCTATCATGTATTTTCCACACAAAAAAAGATTGTTGTTATATTTTTAAATACTGGATTTTGTATAGTAATTTGTTACACAGATACCATGTGTAAGGTATGAGTTGTTGAAGTATTTATATTGAAAAAATTGGGGGATTATATATGGAGTATATTAATACATTCCCTTACTTGATATTTATTAACCACATATTATGTACAAATTTCACTACTGTTGTATTTGGTTTAGGATAAAAATGGTATATTCTTCCTTGAATAAAAGCTAAAATTGTAATTCGGGGGAAAAAAAAAAAAGAACAACAAGTCACAAATCCTTTCCCATGGTTTCAATACTGATATTAACCCCATCAACTGAAAATTTAATTTCAATTATTTTATGTCTCATTTATAGAGGTTCAGTTTTACTCTTTTTATGAATTCTAGGCCTCTGCTCAAAATTTTTATCCTCTGTTCTATTGAATATATTAATAATAGTTATTTTAAAGTTCCTATCTGAAAGCTCCAATAAGTGAATCACACAGGGTCTCTTTTTATAGTCGGTTATTTTTCTTGGTTCTCATTAAATTGTTTCTGTTATATATCAGGATTTGCATTTTTTTTTATCAGTTTCCACATTGTGTAGAAAATTTTGGAGAAACTCTTAAGATATGTATGGTGTGAAACTATTAAGACATGAATGGTGTGAAACTATTAAGACATGAATGGTGTGAAAATACATTGTGTACAACGACTGTCTTTAAAAATTGTGTTATATGTTTGAAATATGAAATGAATTGCATTCTGTCATCACTATGAACAAATCAGGATAAATTTTTAAAAATTTAATTGAGGAAACTCTACGTGCTGCTATATTTCTGGAAAAACAAAAAGGAAAGGTTGTGGGTTGTTTTTATTCTGACAGGCAGAGAGATACTATTAGATCATTTTAATCCTTGTCCTTCTGATGTCATAACTAAAAGTCTGAGTTTTTTTAAGTCACCCCAAATTTGTGTATCTTGAATAGCCATCTGCTTCCCAGCACTAGGCAGATGCAAAAATCTATGCTTACATATTTAGTCTTTCACTCTATGCCTTCTACTAATCTTGCATCTTAGATTTGAGTATATCAGATGACATCCCTGACTAGCAACAAATTCGTATACAGATTCCTTGTTCTTTCCTATGTGGCTTTTGACTCTGTGCAGCTGCTCTCTGTTGAACTCCTATTTATAACTCCTCTGTGCAGACAACCTATTTTGTTTGGATTGCATTTATTCATAACATGGTATAACTATCAAGTGTCCTCAGTGCAAAGTTGTAAAAAATGTGGATCTTACTCTTACTCTTTAAAGAATGCATTCCTTTGAATTTTCTCCGGTGCCACCTTTATCATTTTTTTTTTTTTTGGCTTGGATTTTCTTCAGCTTTTATAATTTTTGTTAGTAGGTTAATCCAAGCAATATATGCTGCTCTGTCAAATATTCAGCAAACTCTAGTTTCCTTCTCCTTAAGAAAGAGATACCCAGTAATGCCATGATCACTTTTGTCTTAGCACTTTGTTCTTTCATCTCCCTAGATTTCCAATGCAATATTTATTAATTTTTATTTTTATGTGCTTTGTAGATTATTCAAAGAAAGATCTAAACAATGTAATTTTAGTAAGAATCAAGACAACATGGTACTATCTAGATATAGTTTGGTAATTGTGAATATGTATTATAAATGAAAAGTAACTCAAATTTAGAAAATAAGTTTCTTGAATTTATGACAATTTTTATTCCTCCTCTGTTTCCCTATGTACCTGCTGGCATTTCATAAGATTTAGGCTGTTATGGTAGAAGAGAAGAATTTCAATGAGGTATGTGTTTATGAAATGAAGAGAGGCTTAATTTACACAAAAAAACTTTTACATTGATTGGGGTATGGTGGTGCACACCTGTAATCCAGGCTGCTCAGGAGGTTGAGGCAGGAGAATTGCAAGTTTGAGGCCAGCCTCAGCAACTTAGCAAGGCACTAAGCAACTTTGCAAGACCCTGTCTCAAAATGAAAAATAAAAAATGGCTTGAGATGTGTCTCAATGGTTAAGCATCCCTGAGTTCAATCCCTTATAAAAACAAGTAAATAAAGGGCTGGGATTGTGGTTCAGTGGTAGTGACCACCTAGTATGCATGAGGTATGGGGTTCAATCCTCAGCACCACAAAAAATATAAAATAAAATATTGTGTTCACCTAAAACAAAGAAATAAATATTTTTAAAAAACAAATAAAAATAAATATTTTACACCGAGAAAATAAATTATTACCCATAGAAGTTATAAGAAATATTTAGTAGAATATCTAAAAATATTAAAATATGACTTTAGTAAGGTCTCTGAATTAAAGGTGAATAGAGGCATCCCACACAGAGGATATCCAAATAATTAATGAAAAAGTGCTCAAAATCATTATTAGCACTTAAAGGACTTTGAGATATACACATCCCCAAAACGTTTAAATGATTCTGTATTAATGTCAAAATAAAACTACAGAAATTCAAGAAAATAGCAACTGGAGCATCCATACACTAAGAGGGAGTGTGATTGTAGCAGCTTTAGAACACTGTCTGGTGGTATCAGCTAAAGTGGCACATGGTACACCTGTGACCCAAATGTTTCATATAGACACACAGTCTGAAGAGCAATGTATTTATGTGTTCTCCAAAACAGATGTGCAAGAACATTTATAACAGTACTGTTTGTGACAGCATCAAACAAGAAGCTCTCCATATGGCCATTAAGTTAAAAATGAACACATTTTTGCTATATTCACACACTGCAATAGTATGTAGCAATGACAATGGAAAACTACAAGTATGTTCATGTGAACATTTACATGAAATTCACAAACATACTAATGTTCAAAGGAATACTAAATAATCACAAATAGCTCACGCCATATGATTCCATTTTACTAACATCAAAAACTAGCAGAACTGATCCATTCTGTTAGAAGAGAAAGTAATTTGTTTTAGTCAGCTCTTTTACTGCTGCAACTAAAAAATCTGACCAGAACAATTTTAGGGGAAGAAAAGTTTATTTGGGGGTTCCCAGTTTGGGAAGTCTCAGCCCATAGACACCAGGCTCCATTCCTTAGGGCTCAGAATGAGGCAGGACATCATGCTAGCAGAGGGAATAAGCTCATGTGCTGATCAGAAATCAGAGAGAGGTCTCCACTTTCCAGATACAAATATATATCCCAAATGCCCACCTCCTACAGCCACACTCTACCTGCCTTCAGTCACCACTCAGTTAATCCATATCAGAAAATTAATTCACTGATTGGGTTAAGACTTTCATAACCCAATCATTTCTCCTCTGAACCTTCTTGCATTGTCTCACACATGCGCTTTTGGGGAATAACTCATATCCAAACCATAACAGTATTTTATTTGGAGGAAGTAATGAGAAGGCATCTGAGGGTGCTGGAATGTTCAATTTCCTATCTTTGCATGTTGCTTACACAGGTATATGCATGTTTTGAATATTCATTGAACAATTCTGATGTAAGCATTCTCTATTTTTGTTACATTTCAATTAAAAAACTATAATAAAAACAAACAATAAGAAAAGCCCTCCCAAGCCTTGTGTGTATTGTCCATTCAGCAATAAATGCCCCTTTTTCCTGCATCTTGCACCTATATTGGAATCTTTATTCTGAAGCCAATGCAATAAACTGAGTCATCATACAGAAAGAACCATTCTTTGCATAGTTGGTTCTTGAAACACAGCTGGCCATGGGAATCAGCTTTGGGTGTACAAACAGGAACAAACAGAGCCTGAGGAAGAGCCATGGTCCAGGATAGATTATTATTCCAAGGAATATTTGCTGAATACTATTACCTCGTAAATATCTCATACCTGCTCAGAGAGTTCACATTGGAGGGAGAATGGAGATGATCATGCCTGACATAGCAAGATGAATTTCATCAAACCAATAAAGCAAACTAATTCTAGTGGAAAAGACACCTTCATGAGAATGGATCTTTTTTAAGAAGTATTTTGGTCTCGGATTTTCATTTATATTTAAACATGAGCATATTTAAACATCTTGCTCAAAGGGGAGAATATACAAGTAGGCCAGTTTTTCGTGTGTTTAACAGGAATGGTGATGATGATAACTAATTCCTACTATGCATCAGAAACAGTACTAAGTGCTTTATATGCATCAATTATTTAAAATTTCAATAATATTATGAATACTATCTTTTTCCTGAAAAGAAAACTGAAGTTTGAAGAGAATGTTTCCCCAGGTGTTCTGTAAATGTCTATGTGTACTTGAGAAAATTGTATGTTACCCTCTTAGTATACACACTTTAGATGAATCTGCAACATGTACTAGAACAATCTATAATTAGATACATACAGGTTTATGATTTACAGTTTCCTGGAAACTTGTTCTTTTATAACTGTTGAGCTTCTCACTTTACCTTAAAAGTTTTTGCCTGAAGTGTTTTTTTCTCCATATTAAAATGGCTACAGTGGTGTATTTTTTAACTTGATACTTTTATACTTTGTATTTTTTACTGTTTTTCTCTTATTTTCAGCCTCCCTCTGTGGTTTTATTTCAGGTTCATCGATCCTGTATGTAATAGGACTGTATTTTATTCCATATAAGTAGCTTTTTATTATGATTACCTTAGTTTATCAGATTTTGTGTTTTGATTATGTAATTTCTTATATGCACATATATTGAAATACTAATGAATTTAGAAATATTTCTATCAGGTTGTTTGTCTTTATTATCCTTTTATGTATGATGTTTTTCCTGCCTACCATTGGATTCATAAAATGTCTGTGTTCTCTTTTATTGCAATTATTTGCAATAAAGACAAAAGACATACATATTTATCAGGAATGTATTCATCATGGAATGACTAAATCAAAATAATCATGTATATAATTCACATTCTTATTTTTTGTGTTGAGATCATTTTAAAAGTACTGTTGCCAATTGTCAAAAATGCAATATGTTGTTATTAACTATAGTCACCATGTTGTACAATAGAGTTCTTGAACCTATTCCTTCTCCCTATCTCTTATGAAGATTCTCTACACAATGACTAATATCCCCCAACACTTACTTTCCAGTTCCTGGTAACAATCATTCTCTTTTCTGCTTCTGATTACAGACTTCTTAAATCCCATGTATAAGAGACATCAGGAAATAACTTTTTTTGTGTCTAGCTTATTACACTTAGTGTAGTGTCTTCCAGCCTCATCTATGTTCTCATAAAGGATAAATTTACTTCTTTTTAAAAAAAAAATAGTGCAGATGGACACAATACATTTATTTTATTTACTTATTTTTATATGGTGCTGAGGATTGAATCCAGTGCCTCACATGTTAGGCAAGCATTCTATTACTGAGCCACAACCAGACCCCTGATTGCCTTCTTTTAAAAAGCTTAATAGTTTTCTATAGCCTACATATACCACATCTTCTTTATTCATTTATCCTTTGATAAAGAATAAATTGATCACATATCTTGGCTTTGTGAACATAAGAGTGCAGATGCTTAGACATCCTGATTTGATTTCCTCTGGATATATAACCAAGAAACAGATTGTTGGATCATTTGTTAGTCTTATTTTGTAATTGGTTGAAAATTTTTCATTCTATATTTTTCAGTTTTGTTGATTTTATTTTTTTAAATAAATGACAGTGGAATGCATTACAATTCTTATTACACATATAGAATGCAATTTTTCATATCTTTGTATATAGAATATGTTCACACCAATTCATGCCTTTATGCATGTACTTCCTTGTATTTTTTGGCATTACAATTCTTATTACACATATATACCACAATTTTTCATATCTATTTATATATAAAGTATGTTGACACCTAATTTGAGTCTTCATACATATACTTTGGATAATGATGTCCATCACATTTCACTACCCTTGCTAATCTTCTGCCCCCTCCCTTTCCCTCCCACCCTCTTCCCTACCTAGAATTTATCTAATCCTCCCATGCTCCCCATTCCTACCCTGCTCTGAGTTAGCCTCCTTATATTAGATAAAACACTCAGCATTTGTTTTGGGGGGATTGGCTAACTTCCCTTAGAATTATCTTCTCCAACTGCATCCATTTACATGCTAATGACATGATTTTATTCTCTTTTAATGCTGAGTAAAATTCCATTGTGTATATATGCCACATTTTTGTTATCCATTCATCCACTAAAGAGCATCTAGATTTGCTCCACAGTTTAGCTATTGTGAACTGTGCTGCTATGAACATTGATGTGGCTGTGACCCTATAGTATGCTGTTTTAAAGTCCTTTGAGTATAGGCCAAAGAAAGGGATACCTGGGTCAAATGGTGGCTCCATTCCCAGATTTCCAAGAAATCTCCATACTGTTTTTCATATTGGATGTACCAATTTGCAGTTCCACCAGGAATGTATGAATGTACATTTTCACCCACATCCTCACCAACACTTATTGTTATTTGTCTTGATTGTCTTCATAATAGATGCCATTCTGACTGGAGTGAGATGATATCTTAGAATAGTTTGGATTTGCATTTCTCTGATTGCTAGAGATGATAAGCATTTTTTCATATATTTGTTGGTTGATTGTATATCCTCTTCTGAGAAGTGTCTGTTCTGGTCCTTGGCCCATTTGTTGATTGGGTTATTTGTTTTTTCAGTGCTTAGCTTTTTGAGTTCTTTATATACCTTAGAGATGAGTGCTTTATCCAATGTGTGAGGATTAAAAATTTGCTTCCAGAATGTGGGCTCTGTTAAATTCACAGATTTTTTCTTTTGCTGAGAAAAAACTTCTTAGTTTGATTCCATCGCATTTTTGATTCTTGGTTTTAATTCTTGTGCTATAGAAGTCTCATTAAGGAAGTTGGGGCCTAATCCCACATGATGAAGATAAGGGCCTACTTTTTCTTTTGTTAGAAACAGAATCTCTGGTTTAATTCCTATGTCTTTGATCCATTTTGAGTTAAGTTTTGTGCATGGTGAGAGATAGGGATTTAATTTTTTTTTTGTTGCATATGGATTTCCAGTTTTCCAAGCACCATTTATTGAAGATGCTATCTTTTCTCCAGTGAATGTTTTTGGCACCTGTATCTAATATAAAAATAATTGTAATTTTGTGAGTTAGTCTCTGTGCCCTCTATTGTGTACCATTATTCTACTAGTCTATTATGGTACCAATACCATACTGTTTTTGTTACTATTACTCTGTAATATAGTTTAATGTCTGGTATAGTGATGCCACCTGCTTCAGTCTTCATGCTAAGGATTGCTTTAGCTATTTTGGGTCTCTTATCCTTCCAGATAAATTTCATGATTGCTTTATCTAGTTCTATGAGGAATGCCATTGGGATTTTGATCAGATTGAATAATGGCTATATTAATTTACATTATACACCAAAAGTGTGCAAAAGATTTTTTTCCCCACATCTTCTATAACATTCATTATCTGCTCCATAACAGGTATACTATCAAGAATAAAAGTGATATCTCATTGTGGTTTAAAAATGCATTTTTCTCTAATGACTCATGTTGAGCATTTTTATATGCCTATTGTCCATTTATGTCCCTTCTTTTGAGAAATATCTATTCAGATCCTTGCTACTAAGTTATGTGGATATATTTTTATATTAACAGATGTGAGAATGACAAACTTCTTTCATTCCATAGGTTGTCTGTTCATTTTGTTGATTGTTTCTTTGTCTGTAGAGAGTTTTAGTTTGTTGTAATTCCATTTTTCCATTTTTTAAATTTTATTACCTTTGGAGATTTTCCACTGTGTTTTCTGCTATCGGTTTTATAGTTTTAGGTATTATGTTTAAGGTCTTAACCTATTTTGAGTGGATCTTTTTGTGAGATAAGAATGCAAGTACAATTGCATTCTTCTTCACGTGATATCTGGTGTACGAACATCTCTTAGTGCAGAAATTGTCCTTGTTCCATTAAGTGTTCTTACCACCTTTGTCAAAAAATGTTGGCTCTAAGTCCCTGGGTTTATTTATGAGCTATCTATTCCATTCTATTGGTCCATTCATCATCTATTTTGTGCCAGTACCATGCTATTTGTGTGCCTAAAGCTTTATACTATGTTTTGATGTCAGGTAGTTTAATGCCTCCAGCTTTGTTCATTTTTTTCAAGATTATTTTCACTATTCTTGGTCTTTTATGAATCTGCACGAATTTTAGAATTTTTAAAAATATTTCTGTGAAAATGTCATCAGGATTTTGATAGGGTTTTCTTTAAATCTGTAAATTACTTTGGTCAGTATAAAAATTTTAACACTAGTAAATTTTCTAATCCATGAATACAGAATATGTTTCAATTTATTTGTCTTCTTCAGCTTCTTTCACCAATGTTTTATGAATTTCAGTGTGATGACTTTTGCCTTCTTAAATTTACTTCTACGTATTTTCTTTTGTGTCCATTATAAATGTGATTGCTTTGTTGTTAACTCTTTCAGTTTCCTATTAGGGTATAGAAATTCTCTAGACTTCTGTGTGTTGACTTTATGTTCTGAAACTTTATTGATTGATTTTTAATATTTTTTGTGGATTTTTTAGAATTTTATAAAAATAAAATTGTGTTCTCTGTAAATAGAGAATGTTCATCTCCTTCTTTTTAAGTCTAGGTGCCTATTGTCTCCTTTTCTTGCCCAATGGTTCTGGCTAGAACTTTCCATCACTATGCTGAATCAATCTCTCTCTCTCTCTCTCTCATTCTCTCTCTCTCTCTCTCTCTCTCTCTCTCTCTCTCTCTCTCTTGCTCTAGGCTTCAGAGCCATAGGTTGCATTTTTTGTTATTTTTATAGTTTAAAATTTAAATATATATATATATATATATATATATATATATATATATATATATGTCAGATACCAGATAGCACACTCAAATTAGACATCAGAATTTGAAGATATTTTAGTAATAAAAATATGTACAGGGGCTGGAGCTATGGCTCAGCAGTACAGGGCTTGCCTCACACAAAACAACAACAACAACAAAAACTAGACATCTAGTTTTACTTACTTTTTACTTTTTACTTTTACTTTTTACTTTTTACTTACTTTTTACTTTTTACTTTTTTTCATTTATCTGCAGATGATGGGTTGTTCCTCCTTTTTGGCTAATGTAAATGTCGTTGCGAACATTTGTGTACAAAAATCTGTTCAAGCCTCTGCTTTCCATTCTTTTAGGCAGCAGAGATAGATTTTTAAAAACATTCTGTAGGGAAAATTTGGAACTGTTATGGAAACAAAATAATTTACCTCATTTAATGATTCATAGAGGGAGCCATTGTTGGGTTTTTCTGAGTTGACATTATAAAAATTTACCTCATCACAAACTTTGGAAGAAAAAAATAATAAAAGACTTTCTGGACTCTGATTTATTATGAGACTATGCAAGTGGCAGTGATCTAAATGATTATCAGATTTTAAGCTTTTCATTAATGTGTTTAATAAAAAATATAGCTTTAGTTCTCAAAGTTGACTAAAATAAAATGAATATGTGCTCATTGGATTTCTTAGACATGTTATGCTATGGTAACTCCATACATATATAATAAGCCTTTTTAAAAATATTGCCCACAGCAACATGTAGCTCTAAGGAATACCATGATTCAGGAGATAAGTTGGTTCCTGTGTTTTATCAAACACCTATAAATAAATCACAGTTTAACGGAGCCAGGGCCAGTATGCTCAATGGCTAAGGACCACCTGAAGAACAGCTTTTGGAAAAAATATTCCTTGTTATTCAAATAGTCACCTGCTAATCATTTAATTCACCAATTCAGAGATCCATTCTTTGAAATGTGTTTGGAAGCAGGGACAACTCTTCAAGTCTGAGAACTGAAGCCCCACGTTGATTTACCAATGTAACCTATCATGTCATTCCTGAGGCTCATAGGTCTAGACTGCATCTTTAGCTCTTTTGAGCATAATGAAAAGTAGAAAATAACATCATTCAAAATTGGGAAACACTATGAAAGGGCAATATTTTCAAAGCCTCGTGCCCTAATGGCCACCTGGTCATCTCCACATCTCCTACCACAGGTCATCTTTGTTTTTCATTTTTTTGAAGGCAAACTCCTGTCTCATTTCAGGGTCTTTCTTGCCTCACCCCCACCCCCCTGTCTACTTTCTCTGAAATGCCCTCATTGATTTTAAAGACACTAACAATTTTCATTTGGTCTATTTCCTCCAGTCTCTCTTATCCTACACTCTCATGCTTATCCTTGCCTCTTGATATCAAGTCCATACTCCTCAGCTGGATATATAAGACCTCCCATACTGTGACTCCAATCTTTCTTCCCAGTTTACTGGTACTCATTGCCTTAGGTTTTGAAGAAATCTACCCAATGGGTTCAGTCTACACTGTTTTCCCTGTTGGGAATCCCCATCCCTTCCAATTTTACCCATTCCCAGCCTTCCTCATTTATCAAGTCTTTTCTGGTTCTTCTCCTTGGAAAAAGCATGCTTTTGTTTGGACTCCCATTGAGAGTTACCCACTTACCTCTGAAAACGCTTGCCACTTTCTACCCCATGTATCAGTTACTTGCGTTTCTATCTCAGTTCCCATAGATTCCCAGAAGCTTTCATAGCAACTCAATGAAAATATAAGAATGATTATAGGATACCAAGTAATATCAGTAATTTTGGTTCATAATTGCATTACCTTTATAAGAAGTCAGAGTTTTGAGTTATGGTCAACAATAACAATATATTACATACACATTGAGCCTTCTAGGTCTATAATCTATTATCTGAAGACCCCTAGGAAAAGTGGAATCCCCATTCTCATTTGACAAGTGAGAACAATGAAGCAAAGAGCTGGCAGGAAGCAAAGTCAGTGTTGCTGCATCAGGTGAGCATAAATTTCTGAAAATGCTCGAAGAACATAAATCCATCACAAAAATGCAGCTCAGCCCAACTGTACACCTTGGCTGTGGTCCCCAGACGACACTATCTATGGGGCCAAGAATGCCTCAATTAGTGTGGATCATCACGAACACACTTGATACACAGATTTCAGATAAGAGCAAACAGGGAGTGAGTTCCCTTAAACAGAAATCACCATGGATCCGTACTGTTGCTGCTATGTAAGAGAGTTTCCCTATCTTGATACAGAGGAGTCATTCATCAGGCATCCTCTGGATCTGCCAGCTCCCAAGTGCATCTCCCTTCTAGCAGGGATTCTGTCACGGGGGTAGCTGTGCATGGACTCAGGCTAGTGGCAAAGTTTTCCAAAGAGTGTTTACCTGTGGGAACTCATACTGTGACACTGTGCACTTCAAGGCAATTCATAGGTTAATAAGTTCATTCAGTATCCGACTTTGGTTATGTCTTTTGGGACTGCTAAATACATATAGAACAATTTATCTCTTTTGTCCCTTGGTTTTTCAATCAAGTGTGTGTAAAGCATTAGAAAGCAGCCCTTATTTATTTTTAAAGTATGGGGTCAGGGAACAGCCTTGTGGCATGCAAATACCCACAGGTGGAAGTTAGAAAAGTCTGCTAGGGAAATGCTCTCTCATGGGCACCTTTCCTTCCCTCTGCACTGTGCACATCTCTCTGTTGGATTGCTCCATAGCACTCAAAAAATGCAGTCATTTTTTCCCAGCATCATCTGGAATCCTTACAAAGAGAGCATTTTAGTATACAATTAATCGAATGCATTTGAGATAAGCTAGACTTTTTAAAAAGATGATTACCCATGAGCACATCTTCCCTTTCTGGAGAAAGCCTGGTTATGGGCTTCCCAGCTGCAGCACGTATTTCTTCAATATGGATATTTCTAGCCCGAGGTGCTTATGCACAGCTCAGCTGCCAAGATCATGCCAGCCCTCCTTCTTCTGGGACCCAAGGCCCAGCATCTCAGACATCAGTGTGGCTTCCCACAAGATCTTTTTGGCTGGAGGCCCTTTGCCATTTTGCCTAATCCCCTCTGCTGGCAATGGCAGTAATGCCGCTGAGGGCCGTCTGCATTAGTCAATAACTTGCTTATTGGGTGCTTACTTAGAAATGCCTCTGAAAGCATTTTCTTAATCTAGCTAACAAATACTATGGTTGAGTTGATATTAGTTTCAACAGCCAAATATCACCCCAGTTGTCTGTGTTGCTAGGTGAGAATAGTGGTAGGAAAAGCCTCAATAACCATGAATGGATTGACTCACAGTTTTTGGTTTCTTGTTTGTTTTGGTGCATACTTGAAGCACAGGCTCAGCCATGGAGCTGCACTCCCAGCCCTGGCTTGTAGTTTTAGCTCTTTCTTGACTCCTGGGACTTACTCTTCTACAGCTTCTGCTTAAGAACTGGCAATGGTATAGTTGCCTGGTTATACTGAGTACCAAGACTAGAATTTCAGAAAGGCAGAAGTTGATATCCAGTTCTGCACTATAGAATGGTGTGTGTTGTCTAACCTGTTTCCTTCTTTGCCAAAGAACAACAGGATGACCCCATCAGCCCTGGGTAATATCCTGGCCACTGCTGCATCAGATGAGCAGACACATGCCAGGGCCCCTGGGTGAGCAGGAAGCACTAGAAAAAGGAGCTCACTGTTGCTGCCTGGGTGAAGGAGGAGGCGTGATGGGGCACAGGGCTTTGCTGCAAAATATCTAAACCAAGTGCAGCAGCTACAAATAGTCACAAAGCAGAATGGGAAGGATATTACCCAGCAAGAGGGGCATATGTAAGAATGATCTTTTACCTAATTTTTTAAAAAATGCTTTATGTCCACTTGTGTACAATTCTAACTACCTTAGGTACCTTCAGTGTCCAAGGTATTTTCTTGGTGCTGAAAACACCAGAACAGTAAGATACAATCCTTGTTCTCAATGAGCTAGTGATGGGTATGCACACACTATGTGTAGGTGTGCAGGGACGCAGCCACATGAAGGTGCCCTGTGGCTTGCTGTTCTCTGGAGCACAGGGCATCGGGGAGTCCAGGCCAACTGGCAAAGCACTGAAAAGGCAGCAGAGGTGAGTTTGCTTTGAAGGGACTTCAACAGGCAGGTTTATGATAGAAGGTGTTTTTGAAGGAAAAATACTTGAGAGAAGGCAAGGAGGGGGTGTGAGGCACATGCCCCCATGTGCTGATATGTGTGGAATAGGAAGTGGGGAGCTGTGAGGTCCCTGTGTGGCTGGGAGGCATGAAGGAAGGGCAGGAGGGAATTGGTACATTTACAGTAGCCACTCAGGTCTGCTCTTATGATGTTTGGGAACCAAAAATGCCACATTGAGACAAGATCTTAGCTGCTTCTTTTTTGTGGGGAGGAGGTACCAGGGATTGAACTCAGGGGCACTCGACCAGTGAGCCACATCCCCAGCCCTATTTTGTATTTTATTTAGAGACAGGGTCTCACTAAGTTGCTTAGCACCTCACTTTTGCTGAGGCTGGCTTTGAACTCACGATTTTTCTGCCTCAGCTGAGTTGCTAGGATTATAGGCATGTGCCACCATGCTCAGCTCTGGCTTCTTCTTTTTTATTCTGTCCTTTTCATTCAGTTTGGCAAAGAAATGGCACCTTCCTGCAGCAACCAGACCCAAGGACAGACTCCCAATGGACAGTTGTGTATATAGAAAGACTGGCAGAAAAAGAAAGGTATTCTATCTTCCAAAATATTTGTTGGTTTTGTCCCCAAACTTATAAATTGATTTTTCAAGTCACATAATTATAAGAAAACTACAAAATCTTTCCACTTCCTATAAAGTGAAAGACTCAAAGGAATTCACTGAAATTTTTCTCCAAGTTCATTACTAACAATAGCAAGAAAGTTCATCATTTGTTCATTTAACAAATATGTCTTGAGCTCCTATCATGCACCAGGCTCTGTTCTAGGCACTGGGGATGCAACAGGGAACACATAGATGAAAATCTCCACCTGGGTGGAACTTATCGCTTAGCAGCAGAGACCAGCAATAAATGAAATAAAACAGACAGTGAGGCAGGGGACCAGAGATGCTGTGGAGGAAAAGTACAAGGAAAGATGTAGATGGCATCTGTGACACTGGAGCCAATGCCTGAAGGAAGGGTGGGGTGACATCCATGCAGACACCTAGGAAGTGAGCCATGGGGCAGAAAGCTGAAATGTACTTGGCAGGGCAGAAACAGGAAGGAGGCCAGGGTGTCTGGAGCTGAGAGATGGAGAGAGAGGAGCAAGACGTGAGAACAGAGACATAACACAGAGCCTGAGGCAGGAGCACAGCGGATGAGGAGAGGGTGTTTTTTGGCAGCAAGAAGAAACCGTTTCAAGGTGGAAGAATTGATCAATACTAGCTAATGCTCTGAGAGGCCAATTAAGATGAGAACTGAGAACTGATCCTTGAAGGTTCATACCTTAGAGGTCATGAACTCCCCTGAGGAGAAGGGTGTGGGTGGAGTCATACGGGCAAGGCTGGCCACAGTGAATTCAAACAAGAATGGGAGAATGGACAGGGTTTTGCTGTAGCGAGAGCAGAGAAATGGAGTGGATGCTGGGAAAGAGAAAATGGTAAAAAACTATTTTTATTTTGTTCTGTTCTTTCTTTTTTTCTTCAAATGACAGAAATCACAGCCTGTTTTTATGCTGCTAGGAATGGATCCAGCAGAAGGAAAAAAAATCAATGTTGCACAAGAGGAAAGGGGTAGCTATCCAAAGGTACCAGGGCGCTAGGTGGGAGGGAAGATTTAGTGCAGAAGGGAATGGGTGACTGAGGCAGCATCAGGGACAGTGATCTTCAGAAAAGGCAGGAAGGCAGAGCATCCAGGCACTGAGGTTGGGAGATGCAGATGAGTGCTGGCAATTCATGGAGACCCTCTTGTGACAGCTCTGTCTTCTCCATGGATCAGCGCAAGCAGGCAGGGCACTGGTGAGGAAAACAAGAGCCATCATGCAGGGGCTGTCTCTGAGGGAGGAGACAGTGGGACATGGCCTGACTTACATTTGGGGAGCTCTCTCTGGCTTCCAGCTTCAGAATGTACTGAAGGGAGGAAAGCGTGGAAACAGAACAGTTAGTTAAGAGGTCACTGCAGTTGGGGATAGAGACTTTTCATTTTTTCAAGATGAGGATGGTAGCAACAGAAATGGAAACACAGTCAGCTTCAGAATGTATTTTGAACATAGCTGAATGTGGCAGAGTCAATGAAGTACAGGATGTTTTGTTTTTCCCTCCAAAACCAATACAACCCACCTCAGAGATGTTATTACATGACTGAGACCCAACTCAATAACATGGCAGTGCTTTTAATGACCTGATCCAGTTTTTTTTTTTGGGGGGGGATTGGCTTGTTTTGCTGATCCAGTTTTTAACTAGCAATGATTATTCCAGAACAGTGGTGATATCCATAAGTGATGCCAGTGAATACATAAATACCTGTTGGTGTTGTAAAGTGTTATGGAAATGGAAGCTGTAGTTAAGAGAGGCATTTGTGTCTGCTCCAATAAGCCAATAGGCAGGGAGGAATCAATACAGCATGAAATTAGTGTGGAAAAATATTTTAAGCTTTCCAAGATCAAAGAAGGGATAGTAAAATATTAACTTGATGTCCTTTTAACTTCCCTTTCTCAATATTTATTAATGTTTGGCCTCCCTTGAAATGAGAATTCCATTATGAGCTCTTTTGGTAAATGGATTGAAGGTTGTCTCAAAGCACTCCGGCTTCTCTTAAGTATTTTCTATTCTCTGGTAAAATACTATTAGTCTGTATTTTATTGTGCTCAGCGTATCAAAAACAAGCATCTCTATTCAGAAGAACTAAGGGACTGCTCTGTTCTTCTCCCTCCCCTGCCACCTGTGACTACAATTATAGACATTCTTACAATGAGGGTATGTACAAATATAACTGTCATGGTAAAATTGTCATTATAGCTGGGCATTGGACCCACACCAGTAATCTCTGGAACTTGGGAGGCTGAGGCAGGAGGTTTGCAAGTTTGAGGCCAACCTCAACAACTCAACAATCTCCTGTCTCAAAATAAGAAGATAAAAAGAGCTGGGGAGGTAGCTCAGTGTTACAGTGCTAGCCTAGCATGTGCAAGGCCCTAGGTTCAATTCCCAGCAATGCATACAAACATACACAATTATAAAAAACACCAATCCCTGGTGATTCATGAAGCCTACTTTAAATATACCTAAAATATAGGGCTTTGAACAACCAAAATATATGAGAGGCTCAGTACTTTTCAAATTCATAGCTGGGAAAAATGCACACAAAATTTCCCAGAGAATAGAAGACAGAAATCCCTTCCTTGTCTTTTCCTCAGTTCAGATTGTGAGAAGCTGCAAACTTTGGCCACCTAAATATTCTGTGTCTTACTAAAGAGCATGTGAGGTAAATCCTACAAGAACCATGGCAGTTTTTAAACTAAGAATTAAACTTCTAGGATTTAATACTAAAGAAATAATTAAGAATGCATAAATCTCTGGCTATAAGAATGTTCATAAAAGCACAGTTTATTAGAATAAAGAGAAACTGGAATCAATTTAATGCCTAACAAGAGCTGGCTAGTTTAAAAAAAAAAATCCATCCATGCAATTGAACTATTAGCTGGGTATAAAATTCTAGGTTGACTTTTTCTCAGCACTATCAAGATATTAACTCATGTAATTCTTCTTTCAGTACCTTTTTTCTCCTGATGGATTCATTTTTATTATTCATTTTCTATACATCACAATAGCATAAATAAATGTGGGTTTACTTTTTATATATTCTATTTGCACTCGATGTGAACTTTCAACCTAAGAACTCATGACTTCATTACTGGAAATGTATATCATTCTTTGTATCTTTTTCTCTTGGAACTAAATCAGATGCATTTTGAAGCTTCTCAATCCATTCCCCATGACTCGTAACTACCCATCACATGTTTACAAGTATGTATGTATGTATAATTTCTATTGTGTTCATATTTTGTTATGGGCCTACGTTCTGTTATCCTATAGTAATAGAATTCTACAAAAAAAAAATAGGACCAATAAGATATATATGTCTTCTTGAGAGACAGGGAGTCCGAAAGAAATTTATTATAAGGCATTGTCTCATACAATGATGGAGACTGTCCAATCCAAGTCTGCAGTCTGGCTGAGCATGCGTAGGACAGCCAATGATGCAGATGCAGTCTGAAGGCAGTCTTCCTGAAAATTCCCTCTTAGTTGAGAGAGCATGGCCTTCTTGTTGCAATCAGGCCTTCATCCACCCTGATTGGCTCACTCACATTGTAGAGAGCAATCTGCTTTTCTGTACCAATGAAAATGTAAGTTTCATCCAAACATACCCACGCAGAATCACCAGCATAACATCTGAGCAAATATTTGGGCATCTCGTGGCCCAGGTAACACATAAAGTTAATTATCACACCCATTATTTTCTTTCTTTTCTTTCTTTTTTTAATGTGTTAGTTCTAAACTGTAGATAAGAGTTTATTTCATCTGTTAGCAGTTCTTCTTGATGACTTTATTTTGTAGTATCACAATTTACTACTGTTACTTTAAATATTCTCTTATGTGCATACAATTTTTTCTTTCATCATTTTTCTTTTTACTTTTATTATAGTTTGTCTTTGAGAATCCTAAATAGACTTATTTTTCAATTTTCAGGTTTCTCTATTATTGTAATGTCCCCAGAGTTAAGTTCATTTTCGCATATTTTTTTTTTTAATTTCATTAGTGCCCACTTTTTTCTTCGCGTGTTTCTGGATTTGGGCTTCCAGGTTCATCTTGTGTGAGGCCACTTAAATATACACAGAGGCCACTTGGGATTTCCGTCTGCATGTGATATTAGGAATAATATCCAAGCCAGCAATAATCTTGACCTTGGCCTTTGCTCTGGGGCTTTCTGCCATTTTCCATCTCCCAAGATGTGTGGTTCTAAATAAGCCACAGACCCAAGCAGAATTTCTCTGAAGCCTCTTCATGGCTTTACAGAAAGGACTGTGATGGGGTCTTCTATACCCAATTGTAGACTAGTAGAATTGAATGTGTAGCGGCCTCTGGTGCTTTTTCAACCTAGGACCCACAGGTCAGTAGGTTTACTCTACCAATTAAAATCTTATCCAGAGACATTGACACAGAAACTCCCAGAATAATATTTGACCAAATATCTGGGCACCTAATGACCCCATTCAAAGTGATTCATAAAACTAATCATCACACCCTCTTTTTTATTGCATTTAGAGCAGCAGGTAAGAGGTCTGGAAGGAATGGAATTTTCTATAGCAAAGACACACAGAAAACTTGTCAGAGGTATCTGCTTTTAAAAGCACATAAATCTCAGCCTTTGATCAACTCTCTTTTCATTTACTATGACCCCTTCACCCAAAACCACTTCCTCTTCACTTTAGAGCACCAGTTTGCAGCTCAGAACAATATCAGTTGACAGCACTCCATCCATCAGGAGAGCAGAACTGTGGGACCCCAAGCAGAGACAGGACTGTCCGTAAGGCCTGTCCTGACAGGCTGCAATCCCACATGGAGAGGTGAAAAGAGAAAAGGAGGTGGAAGAGAAAGAGGTGCTCAAACTGAACAGGCAGGTGGGATTCAGTCTTTTTTTCCAAATTAAAGAGATGTCTTCTCTGCCAGGGTTTCTGGGCCCTGATACAGCAGTAAGTCAAATACCAGCATTCATCTTCTTGCAAATGGGAACCACTTCCCCTCCTTGGAGCCCAGACAAAATGCATTTGAGAAACCCAGTGGAGAAAGCTGAGTATGGCTGGGCTGCCACACAGAGGCCTTTGCCTCTAAGTTTCCTTGAGTTCCCTCCCCAGGAGGGACAAATATGCAGGGCTAAGAGGTGTCCAAGGAATGCAGCGGTCTCAGCCATTCATTACGGAGGCTCAAAACCACTGAGGCAGGAAAAGCAGACAGAGAGCTGGGTAGGATCTGTCTCTGGTGAGGTTTGGAAACAGGAGATACCCCTGGCTGGGCAGGCTGAATTGATGTGGTCTGGCCTAGGGGCAAGGGAATGGGAAGAATGACCATCGCAGCGCTCGGCCAGCCCAGTGGGTCTATGAAA
Source organism: Urocitellus parryii (assembly GCF_045843805.1). Classification (NCBI taxonomy): domain Eukaryota; kingdom Metazoa; phylum Chordata; class Mammalia; order Rodentia; family Sciuridae; genus Urocitellus; species Urocitellus parryii. The sequence continues at coordinate 709,017 of NW_027554208.1, forward strand.
AGAGACGTTTGATTCATTCTCAGGCCCTACCCAAGTGACTCTGAAATATTCCTAGACAGTTGCCAGGAGAGTCAATGGTGGATGAAACAAAGATCCAGAAGCCAAATACTGGGCTTCCAAGCCATTTCCTTTCACATTTTTTAAGTGTTTTCCTTTCTGTCTGCTTACTGATTCTCCTTCTCCAATAAGCTCTAAGACCCTGAGGACAGAGCTACTTTCTCCTGCCACCTTCTTCTGCCTCCTCCTCCAAGCTAGATTGGGCTGCCTCAAAAAGAAGAGTTTCTGATTGACTTGGATCATTTCTTGACCTGACAAGTGGCAAGGGCTAGGGAGAGGAAAAGCAAGAGCCAGGGCAGCAAGAATGACAAGGAGAAATAGCCCTGGCATCATGATGGTTACTCATTTATGGTCTTCCAATTTATACTCTACTCTGATGCCCATGAAAGAAAAAGGAAGTTATTTAAATAAAATGTAGACAAATTGCCTGCCCACTCCCAGGCCCAGAAAAAATTAGTTTCTTACCTGGAAGAAATTCCACCAAGCATGAAGTTTAAGTGGGAACCCAAAATCTGATACCTACTCACATCTGGACACATTTGGATCCTATAGATACAGCTGTGTGCAGACAGACAGATTCATCAAAGGGATGTCTGGAATTAGGTACTAAGAACCAGAGAGAGTGAGTCAGGAAAGCCCTCTCACAAGAAGTTGTTTTGAGTAAAGATTTGTGGATGAGGAAGAAATTTGGAATAAGGAGAGGTAGGTACATCCTCTAGGGGTGGTGACGGGCCAAGGATTGAATGAACGGGGGGCTTGGGCATGCAGACAAGGATCAGGAAACATTTTAGGAGAGCCTGCAAATAATAGGAAGTGAGTACATGGTAAGATTGGGCTGGGGAATGAAGCAGTGTGGAGTTGGGGATAAGAAGATAAGAAAACTAGATTGAATCTAGCACAAGGGACCCAGGGAGACAAGTTGGAAACCCATCCAAGCATCTGTGGAGACATGTAAGAAGTTGTGATCTCTCTAGTCTCTCAAAGAGAATCACAGGAGATTGTTTGATAATTGTAAGTTTCCAGTACAGGCAGATCAGGGGAAGGAGAGAAGCTTTCCCAGAAAAGCTGAGAAGCTAAGCAGAGGGGGGATTAGCAGTCAGTGAGTGAAAGCATCCATTTTTGATAAAACCTTTTAGAGGAAACTCCCCCATCCTAGAAAAAGAAAACCACTCTTTGATTGGTATGGATATAAATGAGCTTAATTTAACATCTGAGGATTACTCAGTTACATCAAGAGAGCAGAAATGCTGGCAAGGATGTCAGGAGAAAGGAGTCACTGCATGAGTGTCCTTCACTTACCAGACACCTATGACTGACAGCCAACAGGAGGGCTTGTCCCGGGTTTTGTAGCTGCCCTACACCCCCATGACATAGAACCAGCTAATTTCAAAAGTTCATCTTCACTTCACTTTAGTTCAACAAAAGATTTTTGAATATCTATTTCAAACCAAGCACAATTTTGACACTGGGATGTGTAAGAATAGATGCTTCTGTTCTAGGAGACATGCTTGCATCCCGACGCAAAGAATGCAAACGAAACAAACAAATACACAACTGCAATCGCTGAGTTGGTGCTCAACACTGAGAAGAAAATAAGACATCCAAGCCAAGCACGGATGGAAGTGGCATACGAGAGGGTGACACGCAGCATAAGCTGGTGAGAGAGGACTCTCTGAGGAGTTGATGTTTGTGCTCAGACAGAAAAGGCAAAAAAGGCAGCCAGAGGGAGAGCTCCCTGTACAGAGGGAGAAATACATTCAGCAATCTGATCTCTGGAGCTGAGATTTATAAAAAGGAAACAAATAAGATGTTCAGTACTCAAAGTGAGAGATGGACTAAGATGTGGAGAGATTCCACACTCTTAACCTTTGTTATTATTAGTCAAGAAGATTGGAAGATGGTTGGCACTGAATGCTGGACTAACTTTAAAGATTCCTGAGCTCCAATCCTGACCAATAACTTCCCTTTTACTTTCCCCTGTGGGTTTTACTTTCCCCATATATAAAATTAAGGAACTGGATATTAGTATCTAAGGGCTATTCCAGCACTACCAGTCTTAAAATTATGGAGGGAGTATAATCAAAAGAGAAATAGAAAACATTAGCAAGTACAGCATGACAACATCAAAAATCAAATGAGGGGGCTGGAGTTGTGGCTCAGTGGTAGAGCACTTGCCTAGCACGTGTGAGGCCCTTCGATCCTCAGCACCACATAAAAATAAATAAATAAAGATATTGTAACCAACTACAACTAAAAAAATAAATATTTTTTAAAAAATAAATGAGAATTGCATTTACTCTATAGATGACTTTGGGTAGTATGACTATTTGCACAATATTATTTTTTTTCCAGTCCATGAACATGGGCTGTATTTCCATTTAACCATGTTCTCTATAATTTCTTTCACTGCTATTTTATACTTTTCATTTGAGAGATATTTCATTTCTTTGGTTAAATTTAATCCTAAATATTTTTACTTTTTGTATCTATTTTGAATAGGATTGCTTTTTTAATTTCTTTTCCAGCAAGTTTATTATTTGTGCATAAAATACAATTTTTTTGTATGTTGATTTTCTTATCCTGCAATTTTATTCCATCATAAAAACATAATGAAATCCTGTCTTTTTCTACAACATGGATGGAACTGGAGGTCATTATGTTAAGTGAAATAAGCCAGGCACAGAAAGATAAATATCACATATTCCTACTCATCTGTGGAAGCTAACAAGTCAATCTTGGAACAACAGAATGGTAGTCACTAGAGACTAGGAAGGGCAGGAAAGAGAAAGATTGGAAAAAAATTAATAAAGGACACCAAAACACAGAGTGGAATAATTAATTTTGGTTCTTCTTTAACACAGAAGGGTAACTATATGCTACAATAATCTATGACATTTTTCATAATGACTGGAAAAGAAGAGTAGGAAATTTTCAACACATAAAAATGATTAATGTTTAAGGAGATGGAAATGCTTATTACCTTATTTGATTGTTGTACATGTAATTGAATTACCATAAGGTAACCCATAAAGATATACAAATGTTGTGTCTCAATAAAATAATAAATTAAAAAATGAATAATAAATAATGAAATCAAATGGACCAGGGAATTCTGGTGCATTGGTTAGTCAAGCATTTGGCTTCATGTAATAGAAAATATATCAAACACTAGCTTAAGCTAAGTGAAGGTTATTCTCCTCTTATAACAACAAACCAAATTGCTTTAACTCAAGATCTATGCTGAGTATGAGAGAAGCAAAGCTGGATTGAGGGTGATTGGTTAAATGCAAATGTCCTTGGGGATAAAAGGAAAGTGATGACTTCAGAGGTATTTCTCAAGCAAAGGAGGGACAGTCATGGGAGGTAAGAGTGGTCAACAAGGGGACCAGGAGGTTCCAATATCAGAAGAAGGGTTTGGGCAGTTTGGGGAGATGAGAACACCTGTGTGTAGCCTTGACAAAGGATTTCTAACCAGCAGCTAGGAAAAAGAAGAAAGTAATGAGATAATAATTTATATGGATGTGGGTAATTTCTTAGCATCCCCTGGAGGCCACCTTTCTGCCTTACCCAACAAATCCCATCTAGAAAATTAATAAAGAAGTGGCAGATGTGCAGAGAACAAAGGAGCACAGCCAGCAGGGACAGCCTGCCCAGATGGAGGAGATTGGAGGGAAAGGAGCTGGAAGGATTGAATGTCTGCACCTCCAAGGAGGAGATGTGAGGAGGAAATGTGGCAGAACTGTAAATGGCCTGGAAGTAAGGGTGAGAACCAGGAACTGCTTTCTCCCTGCTGAGGGGCTCTCTAAGCCCCAAGGACCTTTCTCATTCTGGCCTCGGGAACTTTGAAGCACCTGCCTATCATGATGGATTTGAGTGTCTATTTGCCCTGTGAAAATCTTTTTTGCTTTGCTGTCTTGGGATCTTAAGTCTGATGGCCCCAGTCACTCTAGTTATTGAATGCCACCAATCTCATGTTTTTTAAAGAGCCTCCAAACAGGGCAGCTTTACTCTTCACACTGGGATGTCCCTAACATGTAAGGACATATGATGTGAACCCATACAAATCATTAGCCCACTAGACTGTGTGCTCTAGTGAGCCCAAACTCCACTGTTTGTCCACATGTTGATTTTTCCATAATAAAAATATGTAGGTGCCTAACAACTATTTCTTGAGTACTGCATATGAGCAGCAGTGTCAGGGTGTTTGAATGGCACTCCAGCGTGACACCCAGTAACATCCTGCGCTGTCCAAAATCAATCATGCTGCCAAAGGCCAGGTGGAGTTGCTGTCCACCTGAGTTGAGGAGGAGAGCTCACTCCCTCCCTCTTCACGGCCCCAGTTTCCTGGAAACCTTACCACTCATAGAACTGGTCTTGGTTTCCTCAGGGTCCCACTGTCTGGGGCCCAGCACATCAGCCTGCAAGCATGTTTACTTTGGGGCCCAGAAGACACCACACTTGTCTTCTGGGGCTTGAAATCACTCCAGAACCTCAGTAGCCGGCTCTCTCAGGTTTTCTCCAGCCCCCTCCCCTTTGCCACTTGCTAGCACTTTCCACAAAGCTTGGCCATGACTCATTTGGTGAGGCAGAAAGGGGTCAAGGGGAGGAGGGAGCTCAGAGCCCCAGGTCGCCAGTGTCTGGGCAACTCAGAGGAATTAAAGTCCAGGCAAATAATCATTATCATCTCTCCCCAGCGCTCCCACTCCCCCCTTTCCTGATGGAAACAAAGTGGATTTGAGGTGAAACATCTGTTTTGCTGTGAACCAACTTCATTTGTCTTTTCTTTCTCTGTTCAGTTTTAACCCTCTTTCTGCCATGAGATAGCTTGCTACATCCACCTAATTTAATTCATCTCCCCGGGGACAACCAAGGCACAGTCTACGTAATGGACATTATTTAGTTTATAGAGTAGGTGAGGTGACTTGTCCTTCCTTTTATCCCTTGGCTACAATGTGTCTGAACTGAGTTCAAAGTATGAAATGATATCTGCCTACTTGATTCATCTCCCAACCAACTATTAAGAGAAAGTACATAGCAGGCACTGTGCTACTTAATGGAGACACAATGATCAAAAAGACATGTACAATCCTTTGAGAGCTTATGTTTCAGGGGCAAAGACAACAAACGAGCAAGTCAATAAATGAAATTGTCACAACCTGTGATAAATGTCTAAAAAGTCAAAAACTAGGGTGTCATGAAAGATAAAAATGGGTAAGAGTCACAGGGGGTCATGGAAGATCAGGATAGTCCCTTCCATAGAGAAGACAATTAAAATGGGACATTGATGTTGGCAAGCTATGGAAAGAAAGGGGGAAAGAGGACTTGGAGAAGAAAAGTGGATCATGTGTTGAAGGAACAAAAAAAAGAGTTTAGTGTTTTCTAAAAATTGTGTAACAACATATCTTTCCTATGTTCATAGAAGACAAGCGAAACTTCACATTATATACAATCACAAGAATGGACCCTAATTAGAATAAGTAATAACTCCACGTATGTATAATGTCAAAAACCATGTATACCATTCTAAAAAGAACAAGTTAAAAAAAAAGTGAGTCTAAAATAAAATATTTCTAAAAAAATTTGCACTGATTTTTTTATAAGGACAAAAGCTTTCCAATAATGAAAAATATGCAAGCAGAAACTTTAAAAAAAAATTTAACTAGCATTGACATAAAATAAAGCTTCTGATGCTTACTGAGTGGGAAAGAAAATAATGACACAAAGGTGTTAGAAAGAGAGGCAGAAGCCAGCGTGGTCAAGCCTGGCCACCTAGAGAGGGACTTTGATTTTATTCTAGGTCCTCTTGGAAGTAAGGCATTGAAAAGGAAAGTCATGGATACCCTGAGATACACCTCTAGGGAAAAACTAGGATAACTTCAAGACTCACCCCAGCTTCATCCCCAACCTCCATTCTCAACTTCCACCCCTTGCCCAGCACCAGCAACCAAAGGGAGCTAAAACCATGTTTAATTATTTCAGTTTCCTCACTCCTCTGATAGGGACAATAAGATACAGTTCAAATCAGTCCATTTGGCAACCTCTCAGCATATTTTGGTCAATGATCAACTCTCAACAAAAATGAGATTTTTGAATTATTGTGAGAAGTTTCAAAGATCCAGCCTCTCCCTGTCCCCCATGACTGTGAAAAATCCCAAATTTTTTATAGGACAGTGCAAGCTTTCTTAGGCCAGAGGATGTTTGCCAGATATTTCTACTCCGGGTGGTTACAAAAGATGGTATCCAATAACAGCCCAGGCCTCTTAGGTTTGGACGCTCACTATACCCAGATGTGCAGAGAAAGTGTGATTTCTTCACACTTCTCTAAGTGATCCTCCCCAGATGCTCACATGTGATAGGGGAAGGAAAAGATAAATTCAAATCAATGGATCATTTCAGTCAAGTACAATAATTTCAACAGTGCTTTTAGGTAAAATGCTCACATTCTTAGACTTTATTACTCTCCCATTGTTTCCTTTTCCATTATGGTTTGTAAGAATATGAAGACAGCTTGAAGTGTCCTCAAAGCCCAGGGGAGGGGCCTCATGGCACCCTCTGATCAATGCTGTGGGGTAGGACCATTTAGGATACTGATTCTCTCTGGGCTAACCTGACATTGGCTATTGAGGTGCTTGGGTGACACAATTCAAGGTCTAATCTCTCTTTTGGTTTGCTGTAGCCCAGTAACCGACAGTGTTTGACCCAGTCTTGCCACTATCATTGTGGATGATGCTCAGGACTGAGTCATCCGAAGGCTCTAGCCTAGGTGATCCATTCCAGAATATAATGCTCTTTTCCCCTGCCCGGAAATCCTCTCCTACTGCCCCTCAGCCTCTTAACCAACTTCTCATCACTAGGTCGACATCCTGCCCAAATTGCACAGGAACCCAGGCAGCTCAAGAGAAAAATAATGCCTTCCATTCCCCACACTAGGGGGCCCATCAATTTTACTTTGATGTGGCCAACAGTAAGCTGGTTATTTTCGGTTGAGCCCCTCCAGGAGGTAAATGAGATGTTCCCAGCCTTCAAACTCCATTTTAAGTAGTTATTTATGATGCTTCTTGCATGCTTGATCCTACACACCATCCCTCTTCCTCTGTCTTCTTTATTTTCCCCATGATCCCCTGAAGTGTGAACATGGGAGGCCTTTATGCTAGTTGATTCTCTATATTATATACTCCTCCTATCCTTGTTAATCAACTCAGAGATAAGACAGGATTCCTTATGTTATCCCCTTTTTTATTATCATCTGTGTTATAATTTTAAATAATCAGTGAAATTTACAAGGAGCATTTATTTGATTGTGACCTTTAAGTATTTTCTTTTAAGTGACAACATGCAACCTCTACCCTTCCTTTTCATGTCCAAATATGCTAACATGTTTGGAGGAAGTAATATTTTTCAAATACCATTTATTGGTTTTCAATATTTATATTGCCATTTAAAAGTTTAAAAAAGACTTTCAGAATACAAAATTACATGTAAATGCTATACACTTGCAAATTTCAAAAGAATACTCATTACTTGAAAGGAGGATGGGTCAGAGAAAAGGTAGAGAGAAGGTATTGGATACTGAATCCATTCTTAAATACTGGAAACATGAAGACTTTTTCAAATTTTTTCAATAAATAGAGTTTTTAATATATTATTTAAAATAATAAGTAAACCAATGGAAGGGATGCTAGTAATAATCTAAATTTCTCATCTGTAATAGCATAAAATAGGCTGGTACCTTGATGCATGTCTGTAATCCAGTGACTTGGACTTGGAAGGCTGAGGCAGGAGGATCTCAAATTCAAAGACAGCCTCAGCAATTTAGCAAGGCCCTAAACAATTTAACTAGAGCCTGTCTCAAAAAACAAAATGGGCTGGGGATGGGGCTCAGTGGTTAAGTGTTTCTGGGTTCAATTCCCAGTACCAAAAAAAGTATAAAATAGTACTATTTTTTTTAAAAATGAAATGGAGGTTAAAAACATGTTTTTTTACACATATGTAGATAACCAGCAGAAGTTTTAAAAATAGAAGTAACTCTGAATGTTTACATCTGAAGAGTGGTGCTAGTTGGGAAGAACCCCACTTACTTTTTCTTTGAACATTTCTCTACATATATTTCTTCCCACACAAGAAAGCCCTCAATGAAAGGTGGTAGATGATGTGGATCCCAAAGATCAAAGAGTGCTTCACAGGAGACAGGAAGTAGGTGTTGGCAATGAGATAGGGAAAATGTCCTCAGACACAGAGGGCTCACAGCAGTGGCCAAAGCAAGAAGAAAATAAAATGGTCACAGAAGCCTCCAGTCTTAGAACAGATCTTGGGGGTGTACCATGAGACCCCACAATGACACTCAGCAAGGTTGGTGTAGTTCTGTCACCTGGAACAAAGCATAAGCAGCCACCAAAGGCTTGGATGGCCATCCTATTTTCTCTATGCAGAGAATAAAGACAGGTTAGAAGAACTTGAGGAACTCAGACACTTCTGTGGGTTGAAGAATCAAAGTCCCCAGAGAAGAGACAAGGTACACCTGGAGTTGTCAAGGGTATTCATGTCAAGAAAGAGCAGCAGATGAAGGAACCCAATAAAGGAATCCTATAAAATGAGCATCAGAATCTGGCACTTCAGGATTAGAAAATGAAGAGCAGCTGCAGTAATGACCTTCTCTGTCATTACTGTGAGGGAAAGACTCTAGATTGAAAGCAGCACCAGAAGTGCCCAGTAGCCTCTATGGATAATCCTCCACCTGGCTGAACTGAGGAGGGAGGAGATGTGTTGTTAGCAGGCCATGCTTAGGACTGAACTTTTTACAAATTTATGTCATCAAATCCCGCACTTTGAGAATTACCACTGTTGGTTTGGGCTTTTATAAGAGTTCCAACCCTTTTTATTATTTTTTCCATCCTATTTTATTCTCCTTTTGCTTTTGGTTTCCCAACATATTTTGGCCTGTTCCCCCTCTCTTTGAGCCAATTCATTGTTTCTCAGGAGAAACTAAGAAGAAATCCTCTCTGGACATGAGTTCTTCTCGTGGGGTTTCCATACTCAGTAACAAGTTCTCTCAGGCTTCTGCAGTAAGATGAGAAATATCACTCAGGCCTTCATTTTGAATGGGACTAGAAAGAGGTCCAGAATTATGGGGGGGATTTCAGAGATCCATGCTATCACTGAATGGAGAACCATCAGACAGCTTTCAGTACCAACAGTGTCAGGAGCATGGCCTTCTGTGTTCAGGCAGGAATCACTTTAATTCACTTATCCCAGGGCACACATAAGAAAGTGGGGAGTCAGTGACTAGCTTACTCCCACATACCTGGCAGCTGTCAGATCAGGGTTCACCTCTTCCACCTACAAATACAGACTTTCCCTGAGACTGCTGCAGTCTCTGACCACCCCCATCACTGGTTCCATTGGAGGAAGACACTGAAAGCCACTGCTAAATGACCAATAATACTTACAAAGAGAGGTCCTATGATACAAAGCCAGCTCAGTCATTTAAAGCTGAACTCTAGAAAGTAAACTCACTCTAAAAGTCAGAGCAGACCCATAGAAAAGGAGATATAAGTTGAGCTGGGAGAACATCTTGGGGTTTACGTAGCTCCACCCCCATCATTTTACATTTAAGAAAAAATGAGTCCCAGGGTTATCAGTGCTATTGCAAAGTTACTTACTGATAGAAACAGGTAAACTCCCTTGCATATGGGGTCCTAGTCCATAGAGTCTATTCATAGAGGCATGCCATTTTAGAACTGGAGTTCTTAGGAATGAGGGTCTTAGATCAATATCAGGCATTTCAAAAATTGTGGCAGTATTTATACCTATTGGGAAGAATGACACAAAAGAGACATGTGTTTCAGTTACTGGTGTGTTACACCACCCCAAAATTGGACAGCTTGAAATCACAACACTTCTTTTCCCTATGAATCTGAAATGTGAACAGGTCCCAGTGGAAACAGCTCATCTTTGGTCCAATCAGCTTCAGCAGGGGCAACTGGAAAAGGCCACACATAAGAAAGTGGGGAGTCAGTGACTAGCTTAAAGCTTTGCTGACACTTGATGCTGGCCAGCAGCTAGGCTTTCAGATGGACCTGTGGCCAGAGCCACAGTGCCGCAGCCCATCTGGCTGGGCAAAATAACCAGGGGGTGACGAATAACTTGTGTAGATTGACACAGCAGGAGTAGGAGCCATTTATTGTAGGACAACAGACGTATTTATACATTTTGCACAGCTTATCTTAATTAGCATAAACTAGATACATCAGTCGACCAATAAGGAATCTCCACACTTAATGGCTCGCTTTTGTTACTTCTCAAACCACTCCCTCTGGCATTTTGCCAGGCACCATACAGACTTGTTTACAAACTCTAACATTCCCCTGGCAAAATGCCAGGTGTTATTTTGACTTGTTTACAGACCTTAACACCACAGGACTTTGTGTCCTCTCCATGTTCCCACTAAGAACATGGTGTCTTGGTTCTCATAAGAGAGAACCATGAACCAGCCAAATAGTCTGTCTGATCAAGCTCTTGATGCACGGAGCATAGTATATGCCACATCCACAGAAGGCCATGCTCCTGACACTGTTGGTACTGAAAGCTGTCAAGCAGTCATAAAGCCTGAGCCATCTGAAATTGCAGGGGAATCCAAATTTTGATGGAGGACTGCCAAGAATTTGAAGACAGGTTATAAAAACACCATAGTAGGTAAATTTTCAAAGCTGATTTCAGGGGTTCTCCCAACTAAATCCTGAGCACTTCTTGAGTCGAGATGTTGGAGCTTCCAATAGATGAAAACCACTTGTAATTCTCTTGGTTTTTGGAATTCCTTAGTCACCCAACTCACCTCAGATCCTGTAATACTGGGGTGACTCAAGAATTGAAAACAAAAAAAGAGTTTGCTAATGTTTCAGCTTCCTAAAGCTTAGAATTCTATTAAGTCCATCAGAATAAGAAGTCAAACAACTAGCTAGTGACCCTTTTGATGAGGGAAAACTATCACAGATACTCACAAATGGAGTAAGAATCTGAAGGTTCTATGGCAAAATGGTTTCCTAATAATCTACTAGGGGATGCTGGATGGGTCCCACCTTCTCTGACTACTTATTGGAAATCTATGAACACAAAAATGACCTTTCCCTCCCACTTTTAACAAAGCAAAGTGAAGTGCTCTCTGAATTTTGCAGGCAAGTTGTAACTCAAGGGGGGCTTGATTTCTAATTGTTCATATTTTCCTGATGAATTCTCTTAAGTACCTAAATTTCCTGCCATAGAGCATTCTTCTTTTGGAAAAAGTAAAACATCTCCTGTCTGCCTTGTGTGCAAAAGGCATCACATTAGCCTCTTAGCCCTCGAGTCACACTAACAAAACACTGGACTGACTGTGGAGATACAGGATGCTTAGGCAACACAGAAGGGATGGGGTTTTTAAAGTGTGGAGGCAGGGCAAGGCTACAGGATAAGCATTGTCTGCATGAGGGGAAGAGGAGAGGAAGACAGACGTGGAGTGTATGGGTGGGGAGATGGAGGAAAGCGAAAAGATCACTAAAAAGGTGAGGGATGCATATAAGTAGAATAGAGGAAAGTGGAAGAGCCCTGATACTGCACATGGGTGGCCACAGTTCTTTTGGGTGGGATTAAGGTGCTGCATTCTCTTTGAAGATCAACTGATACCTACCTTTTATGGGCATTCACCTTCCAAGGGACTGATGTGTCAACAAAGAGATGAGAACAAGTAGCACAAAGGAAGAAGAGTCTCACCACTGATCACATGAATATCTCTCCATCTCTCTCTCTTTCTCTCTATCTCTCTCCCTCCCTCCCTCGCCCCTCTCACACACACACAACTTAGGTATCTTATTATGCAAGTGTTCTGCAAAAATCACATCCTTTAGATTGCACAGACTGGCCCCTTAGGAAGCTGAAGTAGGATTTCATCTTTCAGAAGGCTCAAGCTCAGCCCCTGTGAGTTGTTCAAGAGGACTTTGAGGCCATTTTGCAGGTTTTCAATACAACTCTTTCAACATAAGGAGCTCCCTCACTTCCCAGGGGTCAGTGCTCTCCAAGCTGCTCTTAAGAGAACTGTGTCCTAGGAGGGAAAAATCAGAATGCCAATCCATTGGATGTGAACACTGAACTCAAAACCAGGGGAAGACGGAAGATGAGGAGAGACAGACAGAGATAGAGAAGCAGAGGAGAGAGGAGGAAAGACAAGAGAGGGGGAGAGAGAGAAAGCTAGCAGAGGCACATCTGTGTATGTGTGTTTAGAAGGACAACAAAGAAAGAGGAGAGAGGAAGGGAAAGAGAAAAAAGTTGACACTTGAAAAAGTCTTTACTGGTGTTGAAGCCACAGTAAATCAGAGGATAGTGAAATTCTGCACAGATTAAATGCCCATCAACAGAAATCTTGGATGTAAATGATGAATTTTATCACAAAACCTCAGAGTCATATGTTAGTGGGCAGGGTTATCAAAATGGAAGCAACAATTACATTCTTCCTATAAACAAAGTGGTTCTGAAAATGGAAGATTGAAGAAAGAAGAATGGCAACAGTTCTGTCAATGATTAAATGGGGAGCAGGGATCATGCATAGGGGGAGCTGGGGAGAGAGGGAGGGGCTGGGTGGCAGCGATAAATATAGAAGCATAATTTAAGAGACAGTAGGAAACTGTGTGTGTTAATTGGAAATGCTTTCTAGAGGCTGCAGTTTGCTCACCATGAATGTCATGATCTTGGGTTCCTTGAGGGAATGTGGACTCCACCCTGTCCCCATGGTGAAGGGAAGAAGCGAGAAACCATGTCATTCAATGGATGAAAGGACTTCCAGTTTATTGGTGGAGGAACCATTTTTTTGTTGTTGTTTTTGTTTTTCTGTTTCATTCTTTGGATTAAAGAGAGAAATGCTGTGGGATCACCACAAAGCCATCCTGTTTGCCAAGGAAAGAGACTCAGATGGGAAGGTTTGAGAACGGCCACACTCCACGTTAGAGCAACAAGATGGATTCTCCTTTCTGCTCTTGGCTGCCAAAAATTTTGGTTAATCAAGAGAGCATTTGTTCCAAAGGAAATGGAGGTATTGGGAACCGGCTCTGAGAGGAAGATCCCTCCAGTTTATCTGGGACAGTTCTTTTCCCAGAGCCTGACTCTGTGTCACATGATAGAGCAGAAGGGGCCATGCTCGCTCATCAGAAAGCTCACTCATCAACTGAGAGTTGAAGCCTGTTATACATTTGGTATAAAATGCTTTTCTTTTTTTTTAATAAAAATGGCAAAAGGTGAACCTTCAGGAAGTTTCTGCCAACCAGCCCTTATTCTGAATTTTTGTGATTCAGATCATTTCCTCCTTCCATCACTTCCCACACCATTGCTATAGAAGCAGGGTATTTTATGGTCTCAAAGATGACCTAGGATCCTGATGTCCAAGTTCTGGCTGTATCCCAGATGAAAATAAAGGAAGCACTGAAAAACAAAGCTTAAACTTGAATCAACACATGCTCCTGAACCATCTCAGGCCTACCAAATATCTGGCAGGTGTTAGGAGGAGACAAGAAATCTGATTTTATAATGAGCACCAAGGTTTATCTCATGTGGTCATCCCACGTGGAAGCCACTGAAAACCAAACCCTCTGTGTTTTATCTGTGTAAACTAAAACTGAGAGAGGGAAGAGCTTCCAAAGCCACACTCAGCTGAGACCAGAATGCAAACATGGCACTTCTCAATCCAGAACATTTCTTGTATATCAACAATTTCCCTCAAAGCATAAATAAGATCTGAATCTTCTCTACCACCTAAGTTAGGACTGATGTGAGCTTACATCTGGGAACTCTACATTTATGATGATGAGGAGGAGCCAGCCTTGGTGAGGGTGACAACTAATTGTCACTTATGTGCTTGGTGTTTTATGAAAACTTACTTAATCTTCAAAACAATCCTATAGGGTAGGCAGTACAGTTGAATTTAAATAGGGAAGTTATTCAAGATCCACATGGCTAGAAAGATATGGAACTGGGATTTAAGTTTGGGATAGACAGAGCACAGAAGAAGCGTCCAACATCCTCAACATGCCTGTGCATTTTAGCATTTCACCTTTTGGTCACACAGGACATTCTTAGCCTATGGTGCATTACCTCTCTCCATCTTACTATTTCCCCTTCTGTCCTCCACACCTGTTGTAAGTACAATAGAGCGTGGTATAATGAACCTGGAATGAACAGGAAGATGACTGGAGATGGAGGGAAGCACTGGTGTTCAAGGAGGTAAGTGCTGAGAAGGTTTGTAGGAGTGAGCATGACAGGAGGGACCAAGCACAGAACCAACTCATGGCACACTTCTTTCCCCAATCTCATACCTAGATCTTACAAAATTGAAAACAGGACTTAGATGAAGATCAAAGTAAGCACTGGCTATGTTCCCCAGCCCCCAAATACAGGGGCTCTGGTTTTACTATGTGAGGATGTGATTTAAGGCTTCTTGTTTCAGAAAGACTATAGGAAAGCTCCTCTTTACCATCCTCTCTGCCTCCTCCCACTCCTGTCTTTTGGATTTAAGTACCCATCTTGGGAAAGACACAGCAAGTTCTGAGCTACTTACTACAAGAGAAGGCCCACCAAAGTGGTGACCTTGGACATGGTCTCATCAATAAAATGTGCTATTTCTTCTCCTTGCTTGGTGGGCTGGAGGTGTGGGAGGCTAAATAGGAGAGAGGAGAAAAGAGAAACCAGAAGTAGACCTCTGATCCTATACCCTGATGAGGAATAGAAGTCCTTTCTCCTATACAGAAGCATGAAAGGTGGGATGGTGAGTGTTGACTCTGATATGCTCCATGACTATCCCTACTAACTACCCATAGAGCAGCGAGCTCTATGTTTCTCCAGTGGAGCTGATTTGCCTTCATTCATTCATGCTCTTCTTTATTCCACTCTTGTATAAATGATGGATAAAAGAAACCCAGTCCTATAACTTAGGAATTCAATCATGCCTTTGTGACCATATGGATCAGTTAATTCAATTCTGCTTCAGGCCTCCAATCACCATGAAGAGTCAATACAAAGCATCAACCCATTGAAAAATGGCATTATCTTTGTTTTTGTCGCTTGCTCCAAAAAAGAGCCAGTACCCTTAAATGGAGAGAGAAATGAGGCAGGGAGATGATAGAAATAAGCCTCTCAGGGAAGGCTGAGGATTATGACCACCCCTTGAGGCTAGAGCCCAACCCATAGGAGGTGCTGCTGATCTCCAGGGATGCCACATCTGCCTTCCCTTCAGCATCTCCAGCAGGAAGCTCTTAGCTTATGATCCGCCTCCACAGCCCCCTGGGAAAGCTATATCATGAGCATTTGAGATCATTTCATATTTCATAAATGGGCTTAACTCAGACTCATGAGGTCACCAAGGAGGCCTACTGGATTTAATTATGCTGGAAAGGGAGCAGCCAGAAACATCTCACATGGCTCAGGAGAGACGCAGCTCAGAGAAAATCAAAGGGAGATCTGATGTGATATGAGTTACTCTATTCAGGATGAGGGGCTAAAACCACACAGGAATGCAAGGAGAAAGAAACCCACAGTTACTGATCCAATAGCATCCAAGTATATTCTGGTCCCAACCCATTCCTAGGAAGGCTTTGGGAAGTAAGTTGAGTTCATGCTACACTGATAAGTACATGATAAGCTTTATGGCACAGGCCTACATGCCCAGATCCTTAATTAAAAAAAAAATATCTAATAAAGTTTCAACAGGGGTTAATAGACTTGGTCTCTTTCACTATTAGTTCCAACCAAGTTCTGACTCTACAGTATGAAGCTGGCAGGTTTTGCATAAAGTTGATTCAAGGACAATTTTGATGGGACAGACAAGAATCCATGGGAAAGCACATGAGAAAGTGTTGACAGAATATTAGGTGAGGAAGAATACGTTAAATCTCATATCATATATAATGTAATCATGATTTTAATTTACATGCAGTATTTATATACACATATATGGCATTTATTAAAATCATTGCAAATGCCCACTGTCTCCTGGATGTTATCAGTTTATTCCTTTGAGATTGATTCAACTGGTTGGATCACCAGAGGACTGTTTCTTTCATTATTTACTGACATGTTTCATCAGTAGTCTCAGGTTCTCAAGGATTGGAATTGTACTATAAATTTATATAATCATGTATAATATATTATATATTATGTTCTATATAATAATCATGTTGATGTTGTAGAACAAATGAACTAACAAATCCTCAGAGCAGAAACAAAGTTGGCAAAGTTAATCTTCCCTCAAGTGGTCCCAGTCTTAGGCCCCTACCATTGGATGACTTGAATGTCATGTCCATCATTCAAATTCCCATGCTACTTGCAACATTTCCTGGACAGGATTTAGCTGCTGTGATTCTTTTCCTTTTTACTAAGATGCTCTTATAGCTTTTTTGTTACCATAATAGTATTGTGTAGTTTAGAAGCACCTGTTAGCTGGCAGTCATTCTTGAATATAAGTCCAAGAAAACAAGATGACAAACTCAGGTTTTATTTCTTCCCAAATAACCCAGTGAAAAATCAGAAAATATCAAGCATATTACACATAACATGTATATTAAATAATATTATTAAATTAATGTCACCAGAAATAATATAATATTAATAGCTTTTGGATCTAAGTGGTGACTCACAGATATACATTATACTATTCTTTCCAGTTTTTAAGATTAAACATATCCAAGTTTGGAACATTAAATTGAAGGCAAAAAAATACACAGACACGACCCCCACACATATAAGCACACATGCGCATACTCAGGCACACGGGTCAGTTAGGCTACTAACAATTGCATTGTGTTTGCTTATTAATTCATTTAAAATTCATGGGTTTGCACATATTTATTGAGGGGCAACTGAGTTTAGTGAGAGCAGCATGTATTTTGAAGTCAGTCAAATAGAAGGCAAAGATGAGCTTGTCCTGTGGGGCAGCTACTTGAACTCTTGGAGTTCAACATCATCCTTTCATCATTAGAGATGCTGATCATTGTATCAATATCTGTGAATTATTATTATTATTATTATTATTATTATTATTACTAAAATGTGGCAGTCATATTTTAGATCCATATTTTAAAATACTTTCATATTTTGTTTCTCAAGATCTCTTAAGTGAATAAATACCATGCATTTAAGATGGCATTTGGCCATGTAGAAAATTTGTTCTCAAACACTTTAGTAAAAACACACTATTATGAATATACATAGTTATGCATGGTTATGTATATGTGCTATAAATATTTCATACTGCATACACATTATACATGCATATGTGCATATGTTAGAGAGAAATTATGTGTTTGCATATGCAGGGAGAGAGAAAGAAAGGGTTTATAAATGATCAAGCAAATTGAGTAAGATGTTAGCTGTAGATGGTGTTCAGTAGAATCTCCATTTATATGTGCTTTATGCTATTTTTCAATTCATTTGTATAAGATTAAAATTATTTCCAAATAAAACATTTTTAAAAAAAGATGCTTGGTGGCTAGGAGGAAAAGGAAAGCATTTATGTCTATAATAGTCATCTTTTCCTCAAGGTTCTTGAATGAAATATGTACAAATAGAGCTTTGTCTGAGATTCAGGTGCTTCATTTTCAGAGACTAAACCCCCAGTCCTGTATGACTCCCTTAGGGTTGTATGCATAATACAACAAAGCCTTTGATTTAGGCTAGTCACGAGCCTGTGGCTTACAATAAACTTTTTTTTCTCTCTACAAAATGAAACTTAATGCAGTAAAGAGTCATGGTTAGGCTGGTGGATTCTGAAGATGGATTGCTTAGGTTTGAATTCTGTCACTTAAAGGAATAATGTTGCAGATAGGGATATAGCTAGGTAGACTATTTACCTAGCATACATAAGGCCCTTGCTTCAACCACTAAAACTGTGGGGGAAGATAAAGAATAAAAGTTATTATAAACATTGAGTTTGGGAACTTTTGCAATGGTAGGGATTGAACCTAGAACATCCCCAACCCTAAGCTACATCCCCAACCTAAGAAGAAGTTCTTTTAGAGTATGAGCCAGATGAAGTCATCAAGGGGAAGGAAGGAAGGAAGGAAGGAAGGAAGGAAGGAAGGAAGGAAGGAAGGAAGAAAAAGATTGGAAGGAAGGAAGGAGGAAATAAATAGAAAGGAAGGAGAAAAGAGGAAGTAAGTAAGGAAGAAAGAGGTAGAAAGAAAGAAAGGAACAAAGGAAGAACAGAAGGAAAGACGGAAGGAAAGTAGAAAGGTAGATCAAATGGGACAACAGATGCTGTGTGTTAGACAGTACCATGCTTATCCTCTTGCTTACCCCAATTCTAGAAACCACAACCATGTAGCTGTTTTCTACCCCCTTGGAGAATAAGAAAATGCGTAAATACAGACCCGCCCTTGGTGAAGTCTGATATCTAACTTGGGTGAGTGAGCAATAACAACAAAATTAATTGGTTTATGCTAAAGACCTTAGTATTGATTCCAGAAAATGTTTTCTGAGAATAAGTCAAGAGCCTCACAGGTGACAGTAATTTCTCCTATCACATTATGGCAAGTCAGAAGCATAGGTAATTTCTTTGTCTTCCCATCACCATAAAATGCAGGATTTTTTTTCAAAGTTAATTGTCATTTGGTTAACTTCAATGGGACAGAGTGAGAACTCAGTAACTAATAGTGACAAATGTTTAATGAAATGCAAATGTATTATGAATTCATAAAAATGCCATTTATGATGGAACCTTTGCTTTTTCACTTTTTAATTAAAGATTATAGGGTCCCTAAGTAAATATCTCCACCCAGAGAATAAGAAAAGAGTGAAAAGACATCAATAGATAAACTCTATTCAGGTTACATCAGATACACATTTTAACCTCTCTGAATCAATGGTTATGAACCTATTTTTCAATAGCAGTGGATACTTCTATTGATAGTAAGTGCACTGCTATAGCTACAAACACAGATGAAAGAAGTTTCCTGGTTGTGTTGGGCAGGGCCTCAAATTCTCAGAGCTCCTAAGTCAACTCCAGGTACTCAAGGCTCTGCACAGTCCAGATTAATATCTTGTTATTAGCTGAAAGATTCACAATCCTTTCACCATCCAGGATTCTGTGTTATTATTTTTCTCCCAAAGCTTCTAAAACTTCCTATTATGTCATCAAAGGTGAATTACCTATACCAGATGCTTTACATATTATCTGCTTTAATCTTCCCAAATACCTTATTAGGTAAGTTCTATTTTACCTACCTAGTATAGGGAAAAATATCTATTTTATCTAAGTTCACCCAGAAATTGTGGAACTGAGTACTGAACCCAGTTCTGGTTCCAGACACTTAAGCTACTCAGTTAAGCTACTCAGTTAACTCGCAATAATTATGTATTCATTAAAAATTTTTTTTTGTGGGGCCAGGATTGTGTCTCAGTGGTATGGCACTTGCCTAGCATGTGTGAGGCACTAGGTTTAATCCCCGAAACCACATAAAAATAAAATAAAGGGCGGCGAGGTTGGCACACATGGAAGGCCGTCCCACGTGCTGTATGGTTGGTACAGATGGAAGGTGGCACAGTATTCAGAGGCTTTGCTTGTGGGTCACCAGTCAGAGCTCTGAACACAGCACAAGGTAACCCCAGCACCCCCCACCTCACCAAACACCCTAAGCAGGAAACAGATGGAATCCATCTTGGAAAACCTTACTCACCATCTATCAGTTGGTGTGGCTACCAGTGCAGTTCTGTGGCTGACCAGAGAGATTTTGGAACTATACAAGAGCAATATAAATATATAGGGGAAAAACATTAAAACAACAGTCACACAGAGCTGGAAAGAAACATGAGCAGTATAAAAAGACAAGGAAAGAAAGGAACATAAATGATGTAGAGCAGTTCAACATTAGATGAGGTAATATCTGCAGCAAAAGGAATGTCAGATAAAAATTTCAGGATATACATGGTTCAGATGATCTAAAGTCTCAAGAAAGACTTTAGACAGCAAATGAAGACAATGAAAGATCACTTTGACAATGGATTTATATAAACAAATCCAGGAAGCAAAAGATCAACTCTACAGGGAGTTAGAGGTTATACAAGAACAAAACAAAACAAACAAAAAAACCCAAAAAAAACCCCAAAAAACAAAACACAGAAATCCTGGAAATGAAGGAAAAAATAAACCAAATTAAAAACTCAAATGAGAGTATCACCAGCAGAGTAGAACATTTAGACGATAGAACATTAGACAACAAAGTATATCATCACAAAGAGTGTAGACAGCACAGCAAGATTGATAAGAAACCATGAGCAGAATATCCAAGAAATGTGGGATAGCATAAAGAGACCAAATTTAAGAGTTAATGGGATACAGCAAGATATAGAGGTCCAAACCAAAGGATTGAGCAATCTGTTCACTGAAATAATATTAGAAAACTTCCCAGACATAAAGAATGAAACAGAAATCCAAATCCTAGAAGCCTACAGAATGCCAAATGTGCAAAATCACAAGAGATCCACACCAAGACACATTGTAATGGAGATGCCCAATATACAGAACAAGAGAGAATTTTAAAAGTCACAAGGAAAGGAAGCAGATTAGATTTAGAGGTAAACCAACTAGGTCAATGGATGATCTTTCAACACAGACTCTGAAACCTAGAAGATCCTGGAACAACATATTTCAAATGCTGAAAAATAATGGGTTCCAACCAAGAATCTTGTATCCAGCAAAATTAAGCTTCAGGTTTGAAGACGAAATAAAAAACTTCCATGATAAACAAAAGTTAAAAGAATTTACAGGTAGAACACCAGCACTTCAAAACATCCTTGGCAAAATATTTCATGAAGAGGAAATGAAAAATAACAATGAGAACCAACAGTAGGAAGTAGTACAGTAAAGGAAAAACTAATCAAAGAGGAAAAACATATCATGTTAAATAACAAAAATAAACAAATATGGCTAGAAATATAAACCATATCTCAATAGTAACCCTAAATGTTATTGGCTTAAACTCACAAATCAAAAGACATAGGTTTGTAGACTGGATTAAAAAAATCTAACAATATGCTGCCTACTGGAGACTCATTTGATTGTAAAAGATATACACAGACTGAAGGTGAAAGGTTGGGAAAAATTATACCACTCACATGGACCTCAGAAGCAAGCAAGGGTGTCATATCAAATAAAATAGACTTCAAGCCAAAGTTAATCAAAATGAATAAAGATAGATACTACATACTGCTCTAGGGAATCATACACCAACAAGACATAACAATCATTAATATATATATGCCCCAAACAATGGTGCAGCTATGTTCATCAAAGAAAATTTTCTCAAGTTCAAGAGTCAAATAAAACACAACACAATAATCCAATATAAGCGTCTCACCACTGAACAGATCTTCCAAACAAAAGTTGAATAAAGAAACTATAGAACTCAATAAGACAATTAATAATTTATACTTAATTGACATATATAGAATATATCAACCAACATCAAGAAGATACACTTTTTTCTAAGAAGTACATGGATCCTTCTCAAAAATATACCATATATTATGTCACAGGGCAACTCTTAGCACAAAGAAGCAGAGATACTATCATGCATTTTATCTGATCATAATGGATTGAAATTTGAAGTCAACAATAAAATAAGAAAGAAAAATTCTTACATCACATAGGGAATGAACAATATGCTTCTGAATAAACAATGGGTTACATAAGACATCAAGAAGAAAATTTTAAAAATTCTTAGAGGTAAATGAAAACTCAGACACAACATATTGATATCTCTGGGACACTATGAAAGCAATACTAAGAGGAAAATTTATTGCATAGAATTCATTTCTTAAAAGAAGAAAAAGCCAACAAATAAATGATCTCACACTACATCTCAAAGCCCTATTAAAAGAAGAACAAATCAGCAGCAAATGCAGTAGAAGGCAATAAATAATTAAAATCAGAGCTGAAATCAATAAAATTGAAACAAAAGAAAAAATTGAAAAAATTGACAAAACTAAAAGTTGGTTCTTTGAAAAAATAAATAAGATTGACAGACCCTTAGCCATGCTAATGAAGAGAAGAAGAGAGAGAACTCAAATTACTAACATACTGGATGAAAAAGGCAATATCACAACAGATACTACAGAAATACAGAAGACGATTAGAAATTATTTTGAAAACCTATATTCCAATAAAATAGAAGATAGTGAAGATATCGATAAATTTCTTAAGTCATATGATTTGCCCAGACTGAGTCAGGAGGATACACACAATTTAAACAGACCAATATCAAGCGAGGAAATAGAAGAAGCCATCAAAAGATTACCAACCAAGAAAAGCCCAGGACCAGATGGATATACAGCCGAGTTTTACAAGATCTTTCAAGAAGAACTAATTCCAATACTCTTCAATATATTTCAGGAAATAGAAAAAGAGGGAGTACTTCCAAATTCATTCTACGAGGCCAATATCACCCTGATTCCAAAACCAGACAAAGACACCTCAAAGAAAGAAAAATTCAGACCAATATCTCTAATGAATATAGATGCAAAAAATCATCAATAAAAATCTGGCAAATCAGATACAAAAACATATCAAAAAGATTGTGCAACATGATCAAGTGGGATTCATCCCCAGGATACAAGGTTTGTTCAACATAAGGAAATCAATAAACATAATACATCACATCAATAAACTTAAAGATGAGAACCACATGATCATCTTGATAGATGTAGAAAAAGCATTAGACAAACACAGCAACAGCATCCCTTTATGTTCAAAATACAAGAAAATGTAGGGATAACAGTAACTTACCTCAACATTGTAAAAGCTATCTATACTAAGCCTCAGGCCAGAATCATTCTAAACAGAGAAAAAATGAAGTCATTCCCTCTATAATCTGGAACAAGACAGGGTTGCCCTCTCTCACCACTTCTATTTAGCATAGTTCTTGAAACATTGGCCAGTGTAATTAGACAGATGAAAGAAATTAGCACTATTTGCTGATGATATGATTCTATACCTAGAAGACCCAAAAAAACTCTACCAAGAAACTTGTAGAATTAGTAAATGAATTCAGCAATGTGGCAGGACATAATATCAACACCCATAAATCAAAAGCATTTCTGTGTATCAGTAACAAATCCTCTGAAAAAGAAATGAGGAAAACTATTCCATTCACAATGTCCTCAAAAAAATAAAATAAAATACTTGGGAATCAACCTAACAAAAGAGGTGAAAGACTTTTACAATGAAAACTATAGAACCATAAAGAGAGAAACAGAAGAAGACCCTAGAAGATGGAAATATCTACCTTGCTCATGGATAGGCAGAATTAATATTATTAAAATGACCATACTACCAAAAGCACTATACAGGTTCAATGCAATTTCAATCAAAATCCCAATAGCATTCTGCATAGAAATAGAAAAAGCAATCCTGAAATTTATCTGGAAAAATAAGAGACCCAGAATAGCTAAAGCAATTCTAAGCAGGAGGAGTGAAACAGTTGGTATCATTATACCAGACCTTAAACTATACTACAGAGCAATAGTAACAAAAACAGCATAGTACTGGCACCAAAACAGGCTGGTGGACCAATGCTACAGGATAGAGGACACAGAGACTAACCCACAAAACTACAACTACCTTATATTAGACAAAGGTGCTAAAAGCATTCACTGAAGAAAGGATAGCATTTTCAATAAATGGTGCTGGGAATACTGGAAATCCATATGCAACAAAATGAAATTAAATCCATATCTCTGACCATGCACAAAAGTTAACTCAAAATGGATCAAGGATCTATGGATTAAATCAGAGACTCTGTATCTAGTAGAAGAAAAAGTAGGCCCTAATTTCCAACACGTGGGGCTAGGCCTCAACTTCCTTTATAAGATGCCTATAGCACAAGAATTAAAACCAATAATTAACAAATGGGATGGATTCAAACTAAAAAGTTTTTTTTTTCTCAGCAAAAGAAATAATATGTGAGGTGAATAGGGAGCCTACATCCTGCAAACAAATTTTTACCCCTAACACATCAGATAGAGCTCTAATCTCTAGGGTACATAAAGAGCTGAACAAGATAAGTACCAAAAAATAATCCAATAAATGAATGGGCCAAGGACCTGAACAGACACTTCTCAGAAGAGGATATACAATCAATCAACAAATATATGAAAAAAAATGCTCATCATCTCTAGCAATCATAAAATGCAAATTAAAACTTCTCTAAGATACCATTTCACTCCAGTAAGAGTGGCAGCCATTATGAAGACAGACAAGAAGCGCTGGAGAGATGCAGGGGAAAAGGTACACTCATACACTGCTGGTGGGACTGCAAATTGGTGTAGCCAATTTGGAAAGCAGTATGGAGATTCCTTGGAAAACTGGGAATGGAACCACCATTTGACCCAACTATTCCTCTTCTCAGACTAAAACCTAAAAATAGCATATTACAGGAACACAGCCACATCAATGTTTATAGCAGCACAATTCAAAATTGATTAACTCTGGAGAAACCTAGATGTCCTTCAGTGGATGAATGTATTAAAAAATATGGCATTTATTCACAATGGAAGATTACTCAGAAATAAAAAAGAATAAATTAATGGAATTTGCAGGGAAATGGATGGCATTAGAGAAGATTATGCTAAGTGAAGTTAGCCAATCCACAAAAATTGAATGCCAAATGTCTTCTCTGATATAAGGGGAGTGACTCAAAATGGGTTGGAAGGGAGAGCAAGAGAGAAAGATTAACTTTAGATAGGGAATAGGGGTGGGAGGGAAAAGAAGGGAGAAGGGGAATAGCATGGATGATGAAAGGAGATCCCCATCATTATACATAATACATGTATGAAGATGTGAATTTGGTGTCAACATGACTTATATATAATATATAATTAAATGATAAATTATTATATAATTATGTATTAAGAATTGTAATGCAAGGCTGAGGATATGGCTCAAGCAGTAACATGCTCGCCTGGCATGTGCGGGGAACTGGGTTCGATGCTCAGCACCACATAAAATAAAATAAAGATGTTGTGTCCACCAAAAACTGAAAAATAAATATTAAAAGAATTCCCTCCCTCTCTCTCTCTCTCTCTCTCTCTCTCTCTCTCTCTCTCTTAAAAAAAGAATCATTATCATTATGCAAATAAATAAATAAATATATTTTTAAAAATAAAAATTTATATATAATATATATTAATAAAAAGAGATTTCAGCACCTAGCCAACCCACAAAATTTCTTCCCCAGCTTAAATGAAGTACAAAAGAAATCCCTATCTCTAGCTCTCTAGCTGGATTAATTTGCTCCTGTTAATTCTTTAGATTTTATTTCTCTTTCAACATACAATCTCTGTTTCATTTTGTGAAGTCCAGTGTGTTCCCTGTCTAAATTTTTCCATTCACTTGACAGTAAAAAGAACTGGTTTCTTCAAGGATTAAGTCAGGAAGCAGTTTTTAACTACAACAAATTGAAACATTTGCACAAGGAAGTGTTGCTTTTATAAGGGATGGGAAACTTCAAATGTGATTACAATCAACCTTTGGCTTCCTAATCTGTTCAACAATAGGCCATAGCATTAAGGGCAATTTCAATGCGCAGCATGTGGGTCCCATTTTTTCATTCTTAGACATAGTTCTTTACTGTTCAGCACAGTTTATGCATTTTAATCAGGCTTTTTCAGTCTCCCTTAATAAATCACTACAAAGGGAATGTATCAAAACAAGAACTATTATGCAGTACCCTTACACGTTATTTGCCGCACTAGAGTTTCACTAAGTACTGGAATTCAAAAAATAATAATAATAAAACAAATAAAGTTATTATATCCATGTAGAGCTAAAATATGTTTTAAATTTTTTTATAGTTATAGATGGACATAATGCATTTATTTTACTTTTTTATCTTTATGTTGTGCTGAGTATTGATCTCAGACCCTCACATGGGCTAGGCAAGCATTCTACCACTGAGCTACAACCCCAGCCCCATGTTATAAGTTCATTTTTAATTCTCATAACACTTATGATCTTAATCATCCTCATTGTGCCCAGTTGGGTGTCCACCTTTCTTATCCTTCCAGATCTCTTATTGGCAGGTCATAGTCACACAAAAGGAATATGAAACCCAGACTTTGGGGATTATTCATGCTGGTTATACTCCTGTCTAAAACTCTGAAGAGTTCCCTTCATATCCCAGTGTGGATCTGTGGTTCTACAACCTCCAGTTGAACTCACAGGCTGTTATAAAACTATTTACTAGAAAGTCATTCTCTTTCCTATAAGAAATATTAAATTATGATTAACTATAGAAGGGGCCACATTGCCAAGTGGTAATTAAATGTTAGGCTCAGTACACCATAAGATCAATAAATCTAAAAGTAATTTCTTCAGGTTTACTTCCCCAAAGTTTGTCATTGCTGTTATTGTTGTTTGTTTGTTTGTTTTACTTTCATTTCTGTAGCTCTTAATCACAGAATGATTCACAAAACTCTTCTGAGATGTGGTCTTTGACTAGACAGCTCTTAAATGAAACACAAGGGGTAACCAAGGTGAAAGTCAAGTCCAGTAAGACTAAAAGTGAAAACAATAACATTCATATATATGGTTCCTAGGCTGTTCAAAGCATTGCTCTGTTTCTTAGATGTTAACCTCATTTAGTCCTCACAAGTCTTGAAGTTAGCTATAATTATTCTAGAAATCTTTTAGTCCCAGATTGTTTACCTAACTTATCCAGGGTCAGTAGGCTAGAATGTAATACCTTGATTCCAGCAAGGGTGAGTGGTCTCAAAGATGTTTACCTAATCAGCATATTTATATAGATTCTTTCTTATTTTGTATCTATTATTTCCTTGAGAGAATTTAGGCCATGCTATCATATCAAAGAAGGGCAAGAATCTCAACAATTTAAAATAAAATTTTATTTTTCACTTTTTTTCCCATTGAGGGTTGATTGAGAGCTCTGCTTGAAAATGTGCCCATTCTAGGTACCAGGCAAAATATCAAAATTGCAGGTCATTGTGCCAGAGGGTAAAGACTTGTGCTCTGTGGATACGAAGGGTTATGACTACAAGTAACACCTGCTATTGTCCCAAGAAGGTCACATGATCATCCCTAACTTCAGGTGAGGTGCCCAAGGAAAGAGCAAGAAGTGGAAATACTTTGTAAAGAGTTCCATTGACTCAGTTCTATTTCAAGTATAAACCACTGGTAGAAAAAAGGGAAGATATACAGATTTACAGGCAAGCATCTTTCTGATACAATTAAGTAAAATTTAAGCAGAATTATTCTATGGGATTGCAAGGAAGCAGTTAGTGAGATAAGTTTAAATTCAACAACTGTTAAACTCAAGGCAGATCCTGCTTGCAAATAAAGTGCATTTTGGTCCTGGTCCTTTGACAGTTTTCACTAGCTGCCTGACAAATAACCATGTTTGTGGGTGGTAACTTCATGCTTTCCTTGTGGTTCTGACCTGCCCACTGCACTTCTCTCCCAAATAATCACTAAGTGAATATTCATTGGGTAATTGACTTATTTGTTCACTTATTAATTCATCTACTTGTTTATGAAACATGCTTTGAGTAAGTACTTTGTCATTGACATTAGGCTATGATCTGGAGATACAAAGATAGAGAAAGCATGGATTATAGTCTCAAAGGGTTCACAGTCTACAGGGACAAAGCATACCTAATTTACCCTGCACCTACAACTTTTATGGCAATGGAGGACGGAGGAATGTTGGTAAGTCCTATGGTGATGACCCAAACACTAAGTATTTTCTACTTGTCACAGCTAAAACTACCTTTATGTAGTAGTGGAATCTGTGCCTCCCTCACAATTTGTTATCCAAAGTGTTTCTGAAGTTTTAGCCAATTCTTTCCATACAGAAATTCCTCAACTAGGGATATTTTTCATGTGGATTTTTTTAAGAGAGAGAGAGAGAGAGAGAGAGAGAGAGAGAGAGAGAGAGAGAGAGAGAGAGAATTGAGAATTTTTAATATTTATTTATTTATTTTTAGTTTTTGGCAGACACAACATCTTTGTTTGTATGTGGTGCTGAGGATTGAACCCGGGCCGCATGCATGCCAGGCCAGCATGCTACCACTTGAGCCACATCCCCAGGTCTCATATGGATTTTGCATCATTGTGTTTTATATATCATATACTCCAGAGAAGAGGCAATATAGATCTTTAGGCAGAGTAGTTCAGATAAATAAGCAAAAGTAAAAAGGTAGATTAGAAAGAAGTGGTGGATTTGGAAATCCAAATCCTTAGGAAGCCATTGTGACAGGCCTAGGTTGGAGAGACACAGGAGTCAACATTGGGTCTTTATCCTGTAGGGGACCTTGAGTCCCTGGGGCCACTGCTTTCTAGGAGGTATACTCAAACAATGTCATTTTGAGGTTGGAGTCATGAAAGTGAAAGCAGTCTGAGTAGGTGCTGATCTACTTGGTGGTCTACTCTGATCTGTTGAACAAGGGTAGAACCAATGTGCCCATATCCCCAAACACGCATTGTACCAAATAAAGAAGCCAGAAGCAAAAGAAAGGACACAGTTATCCTCTTTTCATATATAATGCTCCATTCCATATAAAAGTACAGGGATTTGATTTTTTTTTTAAATTCACAAAGACAGAAAATGACAAGTACTCAGGACCAGTAAGTTGTGGAGAAATGTTTTTTTTTTTTTAATCTTATTTTTTTTTTGGTGGGGTTCTTTTTTTTGTCTTTTTGGAACTGGGGGTTGAACTCAGGGCTTTGTGAATGCAAGGCGGACACTTTGCCACTGAGCTACATCCCAGCCCAGTTGTGGAGAAATGAACAATGAGGTTCATGGATATGGATGGGGTTTATGAAAGTGTTCTGAAATTTATTTTGGTGGTTTTAGAGTATATAAAGTCCTGAAGAAATAAGAAGTAGCTAAAAGCCAATAAATAGGAATATTTCTCACTCTAATTTTGAGAATATGGCTGTGACAACTATGTTGAACAATGGAGTTTCTTGCACATTTGATTTAGATGAACTTACTGTCATCATTTTTTACAAAATTCCCTTGTTTCATGGGGACTTGAGGTTATCTTTCTGATGATTAGTAAGAGGAGGGAAAGAGTGATATGTATGGTTGACTACAAGTATAAATAAGAAAAAACTGAGCAATGTCTGTGGCTGTGCTAAAAAAAAGGTGCCACAGACAAAAGAAATACAGCATATACTGGGGTAAGGAGTTCCTTATTCTTAGGATTTTCATAAGACTTGGAGAGAATTTTATTTGATGTCCCAAAAGAATGGAGAATCCTAGAATTGGTGAAAGACCTATCCATATATTTCATAAATATAATTTTTAAGTTTTAATTAACAAATACAAATTGTACATAAGTGTTCTTATCATAAAAGATAACAAGAATGTGGGAGCAATACACATGTCAATTAGCTCAATTTAGTCATTCCATTTACAATGTATATGTATTTCAGAAGATCATTTGTATGCTGTTTTAGTCATCTATTCACTGATGTGACCAAAAGACTTGACAAAAACAATTTTAGAGGAGAAAAGTTTATTTGGGGGCTCATGGTTTCAGGAGTCTCAGTTCATAGGAGACTATCTCCATTCCTTAGCATTTAAGGTAAGGCAGAACATCATGGCAGAAGAGTAGTGGCAGAGGGAAGTATCTCACATGATCAGGAAGCAGAGAGAGACTATATTCATTAGGTACAAAATATATACCCTAAAGGCATGACCCCCAGTACCACTTCCTCTAACCACACTCTACCTGCCTTCAGTTACCACTCTGGTGATCCCATCAAGGGATTAATTTACCAGTTGAGTTAAGGCTCTCATAACCCAATCATTTCTTCTCTGAATGTTCTTGCATTCCCTCACACATGAGCTTTAGTGAGAGAATGAGACACTTAATATCTAAATCATGAAATATGATAAGAACACTTAAATTCTACTCTCTCTGAATTTTCAAATATACAGCACAATAGAATATTCATTAATTTTTTTTTTTTACACAGGGAACAGTTTGATTGGTTTCTCCAGGTCTTTTAAAGAAGTGAACCTGTGCTACTATAAACATCAAAATACAATATAAAATTTCCATTATCAATGCATTCAAAATTTTCTTCCAACCATCCCTTGCTTCTTTGTGTAACTAATCCCTGCTAACAAGATTGTTAGGCCTACCCACAGCTTTTTTATATTGTTGTAGGAATTTTAACCAGGAGACTAGAAATTTCTACATTGCAGACAGTTAGATGGAGGGGCCTCTCTTTGCCTTTATTCTGTACATAAACCTTACTACTGTGAAGAGAATATAGACAAGAGATTGACAATAGCAGTAAAAATAGAAAGTAGCAGAGAAAACTCAGACCCAAGATGTCAGTGACAGGAAGCAATAGAGATGGTCAATGACAATGTGAAGAAAGAGAATGCAGAGTTCTCAGGAAACCCTGAAATCTTGATGACAGGAGGCATGGTGCATGTGTGCACACACATATGTGAACACACTGTGAGTGAATACTTGTCAGGGAGAGATGTTAAAATGAAAGGTGAAGAGTCAAAATGGGAACAAAGTTCCAGCTGATTCAGAAAGTTTAATTCCTTACAAAGGTGGATGTCTATATATGCGTAATAAAATTTAAGTTTTCAAGAGTTTTGAGATGCCCATATAATTATATTTCTAAAACACAACACTGTAAGTTGAGTTGGTTTATATAATTGGATGTGTTTTCTATATTTATTGTCTTATTCATTGACTTGCTTCTTTATTCCTTATTTATTTGTTTATTCAACTGAAAGTTAAGTACCTAAGAAGTGCTCCACACTGTGTGATTGATAGACAGCAGTCATGGGCCCTACCTCTGTAAAATGTAAAGAAACCAAAAATATGTTTTCCACAATTAATAGAGTACAATCATAGTAAATCCTAAGATGGAAATATAGACAAATATAGAGTATATGTTATAAATAAGTGATTTATTTTGTGTGGTTGAAGTAGGATTCCTTATGAAACTGGTATTTAATGTAGTATCTGAAAGATAAGTAAGAACTAGGTAAGAGAAAAGGTGAGGGTGGGAGAATATTACAGACAAATGGAAACTCAGACTCAAAAGACTAAAATTCTGGATTAGAATATGGCTTTGGCTGGTGGGGTCAGAAAATACAGAAAAGATAAGCAATGTTGATTATAATTTTGGACTCTAGAGATTTGAAGGTATGATATCATGAAGAACTTTCAAAAATGTTTATTTTAAGGTGAGCTAAAAGCTACTAAAGGAATTTAACCAAGTGAATTACATGAAGTGTTGTATTTTAAAACAGCTTCCAACAAGGAGTTAGGAATTCATTGAAGAAAGAATAATAGTGTGAAATAGAGAAGATGATACAGAAGTTCAAGTGAGAGGTGATGGGTTTGGATCATGTGATGTCATCAAAGTTAGAAATAGGTGAACTGAGAACAGAGTTATTAGAAGTTATGTTGATAAATTTGATAAATTTTTGTATGTGAGGAGATTACATAAATTTTAAATATCACATCAATATTTGCGTTAGTAGATATTTGCTACTTCAGTCACATTACCCTTTATATCAGTAGTCAGCAAACTTTCTGTAGCAACTAGCTAGTAAACATTTTAGGCTTTAAGGGAAACACAATTCCCCCTCCATCAATTCAGTAAAAATGTAAGAAAAATAATTCTTATCTTATAGGCTCTAAAAACACAGACCATCAGCCAGAGTTGGTCTGTGGCCAAAGTCGGCCCAGCCCTCCTTTCACCTTGAAGTATTTATGATTCAATTAGAGTTTTTTTTGTAATAATCCATCATATTCATATATATATATATATATATATATATATATATATATATATATATATATACAATATTACTTTATAATATGTTTAACTTGAGTGGTTTATGTTGAAAGTAATTAAGATATCTTTCAAGAGATCATTTTATATCACAAAATTTCCCTTTTTATTTAGAAATTGATCAAGATCATCCAACAAAATATTAAAAGTTCTAGGCTTGACATGGTGGTGCATGCCTGTAACCTCACCAGAGCCAACATGTCCCGGAGAATGAGCAGGCCCAGCCACTGAAGCGATGGAGAAAAAGTGGTGGACAGCTCGCAGGTGGACCTGAAGCTGGTGGCGCACCCTTGCGCCAAGAGCAAGATGTGGAAGTATTTCAGCATCAACACCAATGTCAAAGGATGCATCTTGTAGTGGAAGAAGATCTACTGTCACATCTGCTTGTCCCAGATCGCCTATTCCAAGAACACGTCCAACCTGTCTTACAACCTGGAGAAGAATCACCCCGAGGAGTTCTGTGAATTCATCAAGAGCTACACGGAGCAGATGCTGGAGGCTTTTGTCACAGCCTTCTCCAAATTCAGTCCTGAGTCGTCCTCATCATTGCAGCAGCAGCAGCTGCTGCCACCTGCACAGAACGCACTGGCCTGAAACCTGGCCATGGCTTCTAGGGCACAAGGCAGCAGGAGCTGATGGGCACAGTTCCGTCGCTAATCTGCGAGAGGCTGTGCATCGTTTCCATTGTGGATGAGCCCATGTTCTGTGTGCTGCTCAGGACCACAGAGCCTAGTTATGAGCTGCCCAGTAGGAAGTTCTTCTGCAGCAAGGCTCTGCCAGAGCGCTACAGTTCCATGCGGGAGGCTGTGCTCAAGGAACACCTGGACACCGAGTGATGCGGCATCTCCACCGAGCTGTGGCGCAGCAACCACCAGAACCACGCCTATGTGACTCTGGCCATGCACATCCCGGGCCTTGCGTCCTCTAACTGCCTGTAGGTGGCCTCCAGGTGCCTAAAGACCTTCGAGGTGTCCAGGAGAATGCAGCTGAGATCATCACGCACGTGCTCTAGGAGATGTTCATTGAGTGGGGCATCAGCACCAAGGTCTTCAGGACCACCAAGGATTGTGGGAAGGACAACGCCAAGGCTTGCTCCCTGCTGGATATCCCCATGCAGATGCTGTGTCTGGGGGGTGGATCTTCAAAGCGGGCATCCAGCAGGCCTTCCAGCTGCCCAAGCTGGGCTTGCTGCTGGTGTGCTGTCTCAGGCTGGTGGCGAACTTCCAGCAGTCCTTGGTGGCCAAGTACATGCTCCACAAGAAGCAGAAGCAGCATGGTGCAGAGCACAGCATGATGGTCAGCAACCAGGTGGCCTGGTGGGGCAGCAGCCTGGCCATCTGCAGCGGCTCAAGGAGCAGCAGTTCACCATGGCGGGAATCCTGGTGGAGGACAGCAACAATCACCATCTCATGTTGGAGGCCACCAAGTGAGCCACCATTGGCAGTGTGGTGGACCTGCTGCAGACTTTCAAGCAGGTGGCCAAGATGCTGTCCATATCCAAGCATCCAACCATCAGCATGGTGAAGCCGCTGCTGCTGAACATGAAGCTCAACATCAAAGAGATCAACTGCAAGGAGATGAGAATGGCCAAGGAGATCATTTCCAAAGAGCTCTCCAAGACCTCCCAGGAGACGACTGAGATAGACATATTTGTTCCTCAATGTGGCCACCTTCCTGTACCCTTACTACAAGAGATTCCCCTTCCTGTCCGCCTTAGAGAGGCAGCAATTGGAAAACCGAGTGGTGGAGGAATCCAAAGGCCTCCTGGAAACGTCAAGGACAGCAGCTTCCCGCTGCTGCCGCCTACGGAGGACAAGCTCTACGCAGTGTCCAAGGGGCCAGTGGCCAAGAAGCCCAGAAGCGTCATCAACAGCATGCTGGCCGAGACCTTCTGCCAGATAGGTGGCGCCGAGGAACAGGAGGAGTTGCACTAGCAGCTGCTGGAGGAGCTGAGCAACTTCAAGTCGCAGAAGGTCCTCAGCCTCCAGGGGAACCCACTCAAGTGGTGGTCCGACAGCCTGGCGCTCTTCCCGGAGCTACCCAAGGTGCTCCAGAAGTACTGGTGCATGGCCGCCACCTGCATCTTCCCTATGCGCCTCTTCAGCTCCTCAGCCAGCATGATCAGCACCAAGAGGAACGGGCAGGCCTCGGTGCACGTGGACCAGCAGGTCTTTCTGTACAAGAACGCCAGGAAAACCGCCGAGACCAAGCCCGAAGAAGAAGAGTAGGGCCAGTGGGGGCTCAATCAGGAGCACATTTTCCCTCTCGGGTATGCACTCAGCTGCGGCTTCTTTGGGCTCAGGGTCTGGGGCTTCCTATAGGGACGTGTTTGCTGATGCTTTGCTGTAAATAGTGGGTTTTGTCTGGAACCCCAAAGACCAGTTAAAGCTGAAAAGGAAGGATAGAAGGCTGGGGGTTCCCAGGGGCACAGAGTCTTGGGCCTGCCCTGTCCTCTGCCATCTTCCACAAACCAAAGGCCATAACTTCCTTAAAAGACTATCAATGGCTGATATTTAATTTTCCCCAAGAACTGGACATGGTGGTCCATGCCTACAATTCCAGCAGCTTGGGAGGCTGAGGCAGGAGGATCACAAGTTGGAGGCCAGCCTCTGCAACTAGCGAGGCCCTAGGAAACTTAATAAAACCTATTTCTAAAATTGAAATATAAAAATGGCTGGGGATGTGGTTCAGTGGTTAAGTATCCCTGGGCTCAATCCCCAGTACCAAAAATAAATAAATAAAAATAAAAACCAAGGTGGCATGGGGAGAGGCTGGGAGACACAGGCTTTCAGATGAAACGCTTTCCCCTTCCTTTCCCCCTCTTCCTTTCCAAGGACTGACTATAGGTGTCTCCAGAGAGGGTTCTGAAACAATCTGGAAAATTCCAATCAGGTCTGGGTGGAAGACAGATGCCTCCCAAGCAGCACATCACCTGTCCATCAAAGCCCTGGGTTTTTTTCTATTTCAGGTGAAGCAAAGGTCTCCCCTTGGGGAGTCTGGTAAAATTATTTAGCCACCATACTCTGCTTGAAAAGGGATGGGTTTTATCTCGCGGAGGGGGGGTGGAAAGTATGGGAAAATGAGTATCAGTTCCAGACACTTGGAAAAGTAAATGGAAAAGATTAAAAAAAAAAAAAAAAAAAACAGGGGTGTTGCTCTCTGGCTTTAAGGTTGCACCTATCACATTGCAATGTGTCTCCTACAATTCTGCCAAATTTATCTTTGCTTTCTATTTTCTTGTTGGTACACAAAATACAACAAAGTCCTTTTTTTTTTGAACCACATATTGAACCTAGAGTGGTTTGAGCACTGAGCCCCATCTCCAGCCCTATATTGCATTTTATTTAGAGACAGGGTCTCTCTTAGTTGCTTCATGCCTTGCTGTTGTTGAGGCTGGCTTTGAACTCCTGAACCTCTTGCCTCAGCCTCCCAAGATACTGGCATTACAAACATTCCCTAGCAAAAAAAAAAAATCCACTTTTAAAGTCCCGTCCAATATAGGTAGTTCATGCATATTGCAGTTCTGTGTTTTATTTGTGATGCATGAACGGAAGTGAACTATTTTTATTTTTCTTGGGGAGAATAAAAGGCTCCTATTTTTTTCCCCTCTTTTTTTTAAACCTACTTGAGGCCACACACACACATATATAGATGGATATAGATAGAGAGATAGAGAGATCAATAAACTGTTCTGTGTGTGTGTGTGTGTGTGTGTGTGTGTGTATATATTTTTTTTTTTAGGGGGGATTGGTTTACTGGAAGTGTCCTTGGGGAAAATGGAATTCTGTTTTTAAATTGTAGGACTGTTTTTCAGGTTGGAAGAATGATGCTCCCTTCTTTAAGCAGCTGAACGTTGAGCTCTGTGGTTCCCAGGCTTCACAGCTCCTTGTACAGGTTAAGAGAAGCCAGACTGCACAGGATGCAGGGCAGGAAAGGGGCTGGGTTTAGGAATGAAGGGTAAAATCAACATTATCATTAGTCTCTCTAAATTAAAAACCACTCTGCATTCTAGAAGCACAGGGAATGTCAATACTTTACTATTCATTGAGGACTAAAGTGAACTGATGCAAACCAACAAGGAGAGCTGTCATTTGCCTCAAACACATGCTATAAAGACAGACAAGAGGGTCCCATGATACCCTGGTTTCCACAATGCTACCTCAGGTACTGGTCGCCAGCTATTCTGACAAGTGCTACATGATTAAGATCTAAGCTCCTTGTCCATAGAAACAATTATGCAACAGATACACCTTGACCTCTTCCACATGCAAGGCTGCACTGGGACATGGTGCGAAGTACATGCTGGGTTAAAATCCCCACTGTCACAGAGTTGGTAGACCAGGGGCTACTTGGACTTAGAATACTCATTATATGATGCTTTCAGAAGACATTTCATTTAGAAGTCACTGGAACTTTAATATTGGATGAGGTCTTTAGGATTCTGTGTGTTTAAAATTATAGACCTATTAAGGGTACTGTTAATTGGTGCAGCCACTTTAGAAAATAGTACAGCAGTTCTTTAAAACTTTAACTACTAGCAATTCTATTTCTGGTTGTATAGCTGAAAGCCTTCAAAAAATGAATTGAAAGAGATGCACCTATGTTCATGGCCCCAGTATGTTCACAATAGCCCAAAGATGAAAGCAACCCAAGCCCTTGGATGGATAGATGGATGGATGGATCAATAAACTGATCTGTACATGCACCGCATGATCTGTGGACACATACATTGAAATACTACTTGGCCTTACAAAAAACCAAGTCCCACTCTACAACATCGACTGTGGGAGACCATCCTTGCACATGACTGAGATTCTTCCCCAGCTGGGTGTGATGTGCTCAGTCACTTTTAAGGTGGCAGAGCCTTCCCCACCCTTTTGGGTTTGAAAGCTTGTCCATGTGGAGGCGTGTCTCACCACTGCCCAAAAGATTCAATCATTGTACCTGACCTTGCCACACTGCCCCTCTTGACCTTCATTGGATTAGATTTTCCCCAGAATCCTTTGTTCTCCAATAAAAGCCCTCTCCCTAGCAGTCTCTCTCTCTCTCTCTCTCTCTCTCTCTCTCTCTCTCTCTCTCTCTCTCACACACACACACACACACACACACATACACACACACACACACATCTTCAGTAAAACCTGGCTGCCCCCCTTGGGGAGCTTGAGACTGAGGGTTTGAGGCACCATCCAGGAGCTGGTTTAAAAGTAAAATGGTGTCTGTGTCTTTAATTTAAACTCCCTGAGGATTTTGCTGCATGACCGAACCTTTCAGAATATCTACGCTGGCTGGCCACAGACTAAAATGGATGAATGTTGAAGTCACTGAGTTAAGTAACATAAGACAGTTGCAAAAGGCCAAAGGCTGCATTCAGGCAATTATACCTGGCACCTTGAGTAATCAAGTTCATGAAGCCCAAGTAGGATGGTTGGTTGCTGGGTGCATGGAGGGGGGAAGAATGGGAGAGAGTGTCTAGTGGGTGTGGAGCTTCAGTTTCTTAAGATGAAAGCATCCTGGAGATGGATATTGGTGACAGATACACAATAGTGTAAGTGTACTCAATGCCACTTAAACTGCACACTTAAAATGAGCAAATGATTACTTTTATGTTATGTGGATTTTATCACAACAATAACAGTTAATTGATGAATTGTGCACTTCAAGTGGGTGAATTACATGGTATGTGATGTATTCCCCAACAAAGCTGTACAGTCCCAAAACTGTACACACACACACATACACACACACACACACAGACACACATGCTCACACAAAAATCCCTGCACTTGAAACACTAAAGCTTTCACTAAAGCTGACCAAAAAAAGCTAAAATATCTAAAATATTCATAGAGGAAAAATAAATGTTATTAATCAGAAAAATAACCAAATAAACCATCTGTAATCAGTAACTCACTTTCGACTATCTGGTAAGATTTATTAAACTATTTTATTCATTGGAAAATAAAAGCTGAATAGAAGCATTACACTGGCTATTCTTACTGTTAGAAACTCATACCTGAAAATTACCTTGGGATCACAGCCAGTTTATTCTAGGTGGCCCCTGAATGATAGCCCTTGAGATGTTCAGCTTCCCATGAGGGTGATTCCTTAAAAAGAGAGAAAGAGAGACATGAATGCTTCTATGCTTAATTATTGTGTTTTGAAGAAAAATCTTTAGTAAAAGGGAGGGGAGACAAATTCCAGTATTAGGCATCCAGAAATGAGATAAAGAATCTCTAAACAATACATTTTAAAGGAATTATTGCTATAACTCTCTATCAACTGCTGAAATAATTTCATAAGTTTTAGGCCCCATTTGTCTTACAGATTCTCCTTCATTTTTCCTTCTTTTCTTAATATTCACAGAATAATCTTTGGCATGACCTAGCATCTTCATGCAGTAGTTGCAATCACTCATAACTGTTTTCAATTCAGAAAGGAGTAATTTTTTATACTTCCTTTAAAAAAACAGAGAGGAGAAAACAATATAACTCAAAACTATTCAGTGTTGCTTGAAATTTAAACGCAGTACTTTTTTTAAAAAAGTCTTCTTTTTGACATTTCATACCCATCTCTTTAGTCTGTCAATAACTATTATTAATTTCCAGTTCAAATTCATGTTCACTTACCACACAGTTTTAATGGGACCTTTGCTAACAGCTCATTAAATATTTATGAAGATATTCAGAAAACTCTGCAGTCTCAAAATTTAAGACAACATGCATCTTAAAAAGAATTTGAAAATGATTGTCAATAAGTAAATAATATAGAAAACATACTGAAAATTATATTGATTTCAGTATATAAACAACCAACTCTTGTTAATTAAACTGCATCTGCTTCTTAAAATGTGTAAGCTCTGCTCTGCAACTCCTGCAACCTGCTTCTTGACTTAGAGAACCAGCGCTGAACCTACAAGAGCCAAGTCCTCCTAGCAGTGCTTCTTCTGCCTCAGTCCTACATTAAGAATCTGGGAAATAAAATCCAGGACTACAAAAGACAAAGCAATCAGGTTAGAGGACAGCTTATTCTGGAGCACATAATTTATTTATATGAGTAAAACACAAAGTAGGAGCAGGATGGAAGTGTATTCAGAAAGTAAAAGAACATCCTGCTCTTATCAACAAGTATTTTTACATGTTTCATCAGATCCTAAAGCAGTGAATGACCTTAAGGGAAAATAAAACCATAGTTTTTTTGTTTTTTTCCAAAAAAAAACTAAGGTGAAATTGATAAGATGGTCACCCAAAAATCAGTTCAACCTACAGGTACACGATTTTATCTCAGTGCTAACAAAGAGTGGATATTCTCATTTCTACATGCACTGGTGTATCAGATCTGGGTTTATTAAAGCACAAGTTTGGAAAAACCATGAGGTTCAGGAAATCATATTGCAGAGCAAGAGAAAACTAACAATATCCAGACCCTGGACACTTGGGCACAGCATTCTTTTGAAAGTCCACTCCTGCAGACCTCAGAAGAAAATTTATGAGTAATTAGAACATCTAAATACAGTTCAAGATAACATAGTTACTAAAAAAAGGAAAAAGTAGCACAAGAAACAACAGACACAATGAAGCAATCACCAATTCCCTTTTCTCTGCTCCCTCCCCAGCACCTCTTATTTTTCAACTTTTGGGTAGTGACCATTCTAACTACAGTGAGGTGATGACCCACTGTGGTTTTAGTTTGCATTCTCTGATGATTAGTGACATTGAGCATCTTTTTTCATTCGACATGTACCTATTCGACATGTATAGGTCTTCTTTTGAGAAATGTCCATTTCAATTTTTGCCCCTTTTTTAAAAAATATCAAGTTATGTTTTCTTTCTATTGAGTTCTTTATACATTTTGGGTAATAAACTTGTCAGATGTATGGTTGGCAAATACTTTCCCCCAATCTGTGGCTTCTCTCTTTCACTTTGTTAATCATTTTCTTTGCTGTGAAGTTTTTTTTTCCCTTTGATGACATTTCATGTGTCTCTTATTTTTGGAATTATATCTGAAAGAATCATTGCCCTGATCAGTGTTATAGAACTTTTCCTCTTATATTGTCTCCCTGTGGTTTTATAGTTTCTGGTACGTTTATCTTTAGTCCCTCTGGAGTTGATTGTTTTACCATAATATTTGTAATATGAAACTGTAATGTATCCTTGTTTGAAATTTCAAAAGGAGATATATTTTGCAGAATTTCCCAAATTTTTGGCTATGTGAGTCTATCTTGACTAGTGCATATTCAGTATATAGCATAATAGGTTTCCTTGTGGCATATTCACATATATGTCACCTTTGAGTTGATGAATGAATGTATTGTTGATGAGGACCCAATTCATCCTTTTGTGTGTAGATACATAATTTTCCTAACAGCATTTATTGAAGAGATAGTCCTTCTCCCCTCTGGGTGCTTGGTACCTTTGTCAAAAAAAAAGACTGTAAATATGTGAGATTTCTATTCTGTTTCATTATTTGTTTTATGCCAGTTTTATACTGTTGTGCTTTGTAGTACTTTGTAGCATATCTTGAGGCCAGGTAATATGATGCTTCCAGATTTGTCCTGCTTACTCAGGACTTATTTGGCTGGTCACAGTTAGTTGTAGTTCTAATTGAATTTAAAACATTTTTTTCATTGTGTAAAAATGCAAATGGAATTTTGATAAAGATTGTGTTAAACTTGTAGGTTGTTTGGAGTAGTATACTTATTATTCATTAAGTCTTCCAATCCATGAATGAGGCATGTCTATTTGTTTGTGTCTTCTTCAATTTCTTTCATCAACATATTGCAGAATCAGTGTACAAGTCTCTTGCCTCCTTAGTTTATTCCTAGATAATTTATTCTTTTTGATGCTATTGTAAATGGTATTATTTTTCTTTCAGATAATTTGTTATTAGTACATAGAAATGTGACGGCTCTTTGTTTATTTGTTTTTTAATCCTACAACTTTCCTAAATTCATGTATTAGTTCTACCAGATTTTTGCGGTGTATGTGAGTTTTTTTTTAATATACTTATTTGTTAGTTATAGGTGGACACAATATCTTTATTTTATTTGTTTATTTGTATGTGGTGCTGAGGATAAAACACCATGCCTCACGCATGCTAAGTGAGCACTCTACCTCTGAGCCACAACCCCAGCCCAAAGTTTTTTTGTTCCTTTCTTTTTAAATAGTTTTTTTGTAGTTGTAGATGAAGAAAATTCCTTTATTTTATTTGTTTACTTTTATGTGGTGCTGAGGATCAAACCCAGTGCCTTACAAATGCTAGGCAAGTGCTCTGCCACTAAGCTACAGCCCCAGTCCTCAAGGGTTTTCTTTCAGGTTATATCATCCCCAAACAGGAACAATTTTATCTCCTAATTAAATGTCTTTTTTCCCCCAACCCCCATTTGCTCCCACAAGGACTTCTAGTATTGTGTTGAACATGAATAGAAATCATAAGAGTGAGCATCCTTTGCATACTGTTTCTGATATTAGAAGAAAACCTAATTTCCAGTTTTCACAATTGAATATGATATTAGCTGTGGACTTGTCATATATAACCTCTAATTATGTTCTGATCCTAGTTTGTAGAAAATTCTTATCATGAAAGAATATGAACTGATTTTTCTGTAGCTATTGATAGGACCACATGACTTTTATCCTTCATTAAACCTGACAAGATTACTGTTATCAAAAAATCAAAAGACTAGCACTACTCACAATAGCCAAATGTCAAATAACCTAAATGTCAATCAGTGGCTGAATGAATAAAAAAATGTGTATATATACAATTTAGAATATTATGCCACCTTCAAAAAGAAAGGAATACTAAAATATCTGAAAACATGTATAAACCTTGAAAACAATATATTAAGTGAAATAAGCCAGTTACAAAAGGAGAGGTACTACATGATTCACTTATATGGCATTACTGAAACAGTCAAATTTACAAAAGTACAGAGTAGAATAGTGGTTTTTAGGATCTGCAGGGAGAGGTAAGTAGGGAGCTGATTTAAATAGGTACAAGGTTTCAACTGAATAAGTTCTAGAGATCTGCTCTATAACATTATGTCTAGAGTTAGCCAGCTTTTATATAAATAAAAAATCTGTTAAGAGAGTGCACCTCACGTTGCATTCTTAACAACCTTAAAAATGGGTAGGAGTGGGGTTGGACCAACATCTAGCAGACAAGGCAGTAGGGGATAATGAGGGAGAGCATATTTACAAAACTTCAAACCTGACACAGAGTCTGGAGCGCACAGAGGAAGGGTAGATAGTACAAAAATGGAGAAAATTGCTGAAGTGAAGCTGGCAACATGGGGAAGTTCAGGTCTTCCAATACAATTTATAAGAAACACCTACTATATCCTATAAGCAGTTGGGAATCAGAATTGCTTAGCATGCATTCAACTCCCAGTAGAGAAGCCCCAACTAAGAGAGATTTCAACATAAGGAGTTGCTCAGAAACAGGGCTAGTCCAGAGTTGGATAATTCTGTGTCATGATGATGCATGTGGTTAAAGACCCAAGAGCCATCTATCTTCCCAACCTGCCATCCCCATCATGTCAGCACGTTCCCTTATGATTCAGGTGGGGCAGCAACAGTTTCCAAATACTTTGCAGAATTGGGTGAAATGACAAAAATCTATAGCCCAGATCTGTAGCCTCATACTTGACAGTGATGTCTAGATCTTGGGATTTTGATTTTGCACCTAAAGGAGACTTTGGATCTTCAAAGCAGAAACATCCCCAACAGCTGCCTCACACCAACAAACCCATAGCAAGACAGAGAAAAATGATTTATGCAATGCCACTATGGGTCTATGAACAATATGTAGGGCTAAAGATATATGTTTACAAATAAATAGAATTCATCACCAATAAACATTTAATGAGCATTCCTTAGGTGCTAGGCCCTATTTTTAAAATATTTAATAGTGACGGTGGCTGGCGTACCATGAACCCCACAGGAAGATCCTTGCAAGGGGCCTTCCACTTAGTCCAGGGCTGCTAGCCATTGTGGCAGCTGCCATGGACCGCAAAGGTCAGAGGAAAGGAGGGAGCC
This sequence comes from Urocitellus parryii, assembly GCF_045843805.1. Lineage (NCBI taxonomy): Eukaryota > Metazoa > Chordata > Mammalia > Rodentia > Sciuridae > Urocitellus > Urocitellus parryii. The sequence goes on from NW_027554208.1 coordinate 751,971, forward strand.
GGCCCAGCACACGGAGGAACAGCCAAGCAGACCCAAGACAACACGTCTTCCCTGACCTAATTGATTGCCCACCGGCATGCCTCATTTTCAGGGCAGCGGGGACAGCCACTGCACTGCCGATCTTGGCTCAGAGTTTGGCTCCGAGGTGCCAATGCCACCTGGCTTCCCGGAAAACATGAGCAAGCTGAAAAGCCTGCTGATCCAGGTTCATGCCAAGGACTCAACATGGCCCCACATAAGTCCACGCCGCAATCGCTGTCGCACAACCTGCTGCCCAATCTGCAGCCGGTCACCTACATGCATGTCTAGGAGACAGATGGCTTCAGCCTTGGAGTGTTCCTGCTGGAGAGCTGAACGTCCATCCCGGTGCACGACCACCCTGGCATGCACGATAAGCTCAAGGTCCTCTATGGCACGTGCACATCAGCTGTACTGACAAGTTGGAGGCGGAGAGCGGGCAGCAACCACGATCCCTGCTGCCAGAGCAGTAGTTCAAGCCCCCGCTTCAGGCCCTAGAGTGGGAGGCGGTCGACCAGGAGTGCTGGCACTTTATGGCTGAGTATACTGAAGTCAGAGGCCTCTGCATCCTCACGCCTCACAGGGCCAAGCTGCAACAGATCTATGTGGTGGACAGACCCGCTGCCTTCCTGGACATCCTGGCCCCACCCTACAACCCGGAGGGACGGCTGTGACTGCCACTATTACCAGACCCAAGGAGGCCTCTGGCTCTGAGAGCGACCTGCCTTGAGAGGTGTGGCTCCTGTAAACCTCTCAAGCTGAAGACTTCTTGTGCTAGGGAGAGCCCTATTCAGGCCTCCAGGTCTTCCCTTGAAGCAAATTGCGCCCTGGAACATTGGGCAGAAGACATGCCATACCCTTATCAGCCTGGATGGCTGTGGCACTGCACAAAGTCTCTCTTTCTCCCCCCCATCCTGATTATTGGATTTACTGAGGTGAGCAGCAGCTGATTCCTCTGCAGGTTGTGAAGCAGGGGCAACTGGACTACAGACACCTGGTATGGTTTTGGGGGCAGGGTAGGAGGGAGGCTAGGTTTCCTGGTACTTTCATTGCCACTGGGGCTTTGATTTGTGGGAGTGGGCAAGGGACTTTGAAAGGCCTTCACCCTAAAGCCATAATGAAAATATTCTTCCTTGGTAACCCATTCTGTACAGAAAATACTAAATGATTATCTTAATCCCAACCCTTTGGTAAATAGGATTTGTCTTTCACTGCTGCCATTATAACCTTTTGATCCTCATAGTTTTATCTCATTGACTGAGCATGATCCAGTGTTTTGAAGTGTTTGTAGTTCAATTCATTGTAACAGAGGAAATTCTAAGAGTTGAGCTACTTTGAAAGTGAGTTGTCTTGTCTAATTAATTCCCTGTAAAAAGTCAATCATCTTGCAGACCTTCTACTAGGCATCCCACACACTTTGATCTTTGTGCTGGGCTCCTGTTGAGTGACCTGATTTCCAAGCACCCTCTCCTTATTTCCAACTTCAGGCCTCCAGCTCCTCATTTCCACCCTGCTCCTCAGCATAAGCAAGGCCGGTATTTTAAATCACACCTTGACATCTGCATTTTTCTTCTTCTTTTCTCTCATCAGAAACAAAAATGAATGAGGGGGAGAACATGGCCGCCGGCGAAGAGGCAGCACATTCAATGCGTCCGTGGTAAGGGGATCAGAAAGACTCATTAATACACCCACAGGCGTCAGGCTGAGAAACTTCAAGCAAAATACCACTGAAAGCAGACCTACCGGGACCCAGTAAGTTTAATTGGAGGGGTCTGCTTGTCACAGACTACTGAATCTCGGCAACGCAGAGCAGGGGCACAGCCCTGCCAGCCGCTGCCAAATGGCTGCTGCTTACTCGTAGCAGCAATCTTAGGAGCGGGCGTGGCCTGTCTGGGCCCACACCGGCCCGGCTCCGTGATCCACCACCGGCAGATGCCGGGTGGTTGCAGACCACATGTTACAGTGAACGTAGGAGCTGATAGTGACCGCCTGGGCCCCCGCCACCCGGCTCTGTGAACTGCCGACGCCGGGCGCTGCCTGCCAGGGCCCACACCCGCCGCGGCTTTGTGAACCGCCGCCAGCTGGCGCCAAGCAGCCGCTGCCTGCAACCTTGCAGTGAGTGGGGGAGCGAGCGCTGCTTGCACGGCCCCACCGGCCCGGCTCCGAGATCCACCACCGGCCGATGCCGGGTGGTTGCAGACCACACGTTACAGTGAACGTAGGAGCTGATAGTGACCGCCTGGGCCCCCGCCACCCGGCTCTGTGAACTGCCGACACCGGGCGCTGCCTGCCAGGGCCCACGCCCGCCACGGCTTTGTGAACCGCCGCCGGCTGGCGCCAAGCAGCCGCTGCCTGCAACCTTGCAGTGAGTGGGGGACCGGGCGCTGCTTGCTAGGCCCCGACGGCCCGACTCTGTGAGCCTCCTCTGGTGGTTTGGAGCTACAGACGACCGACCGCCCCTCACCTCACCTGCCAGCCCAGTGCTGCAAACGACCCCTGACCAGCTCTGGGAAAGGCCCCGCCCACAGCAGGAGTGGAGACTCGCCCAGTCCGGGAGGAAGAACTGCTGCACAGTGATTGACTCCCGCCTACTGAGAGGAGAGACTTGGCCCGGTAGGCATAGCTCCATCTACTGGAAGAGCAGTTAATCGAACTCTAGGACTACATTTATAATTTTTTTTTTTGCTGTCCTCCTTTTTAATGTTTTTTTAATCCAGCTTATTTTATTTTATTCTATTTTTTTAAATTTCATTTTTCATTTCTACTATTATTATTTTTTTAAATTCTTTTAAATTTTCTATTCTGTTCTTTCCTTCTCTTCTCCTGCCTTTACATTTCTTTTCATTTCTCTTATTCCCCCTTCCTTGAATTCTACCTGCTTACTCTCATCCTCTTTAGTGACTTCTTCCCATCCCTTCTAATACCTTTCCTCCCAAGCATCAAATAAATTTATAGGAGTAAACAGTAACTCAGCAGTCAAACAGAACAAGAAACAATATGAACAGCATGAAAAAGCAAGGAAGAAAAGGAGTGCAAACAATGCAGGGCAGCCTAAATATTCAGGAGGACATAGAGTCACCAGAAAAATGGTCATATAAAGAACTCATGGATCACCTGAGACAGATGGAACGGAACATTAAAGAGGATACGAGACAGCAAATTCAAGCAGCGAAAGCTAATCATGGAGAAACAAACGAAATATTAAAAAAAAGAGATAAATAATCAAACATGGCTGGAAGTACAAACCATATATCAATAGTAACTCTAAACATTAATGGTTTAAACACTCCAATAAAGCAACATAGGCTGGCAACATGGATTAAAAAAACAAATCCAACAATATGCTGTCTCCAGGAGACACACCTGACTGGAAAAGACATACACAGGCTGAAGGTGAAAGGTTGGGAAAAAATATACCACGCACACGGTCCACGAAAGCAAGCAGGTGTGGCCATCCTCATATCAAATAAAATCGACTTCAAGACTAAGTTAATCCAAAGGGATAAGGAAGGACATTATATACTGTTAAAAGGAACCATTAAACAACAAGATATAACAATTATCAATATTTATGCACCAAATAACGGTGCTGCGAAATACATAAAACAAATTCTCATCAAGTTCAAGAATCAAATAGATCACAACACAATAATTATGGGTGACTTCAACACACCTCTCTCACCATTGGACAGAACCTCCAAGCAAAAGTTGAATAAAGAAACTATAGAACTCAATAGCACAATCAATAACCTAGACTTAACTGACATATATAGAATATACCAACCATCATCGAATGGATATACTTTTTTCTCAGCAGCACATGGATCTTTCTCAAAAATAGACCATATATTATGCCATAGGGCAACCCTCAATAAGTACAAAGGGGTGGAGATTATACCATGCATTTTATCTGACCATAATGGATTGAAACTGGAAATTAATGACAAAAGAAGGAAGGGAAAATCCAATATCACATGGAAAATGAACAATATGTTACTGAATGATCAAGGGGTTACAGAAGACATAAAGGAGGAAATCAAAAAATTCTTAGAAATAAATGAAAACTCAGACACAACATATCGGAATCTATGGGACACAATGAAAGCAGTTTTAAGAGGGAAATTCATCGCCTGGAGGTCATTCCTCAAAAAAAGGAAAAACCAACAAATAAATGAGCTCACACTTCATCTCAAAGCCCTAGAAAAGGAAGAGCAAAACAATAGTAAATCCAGCAGAAAGCAAGAAATAATTAAAATCAGAGCGGAAATCAATGAAATTGAAACAAAAGAAACTATCGAAAAAATTAACAAAACTAAAAGTTGGTTCTTTGAAAAAATAAACAAGATTGACAGACCCTTAGCCATGCTAACGAAGAGAAGAAGAGAGAGAACTCAAATTACTAACATAAGGGATGAAAAAGGCAATATCACAACAGACGCCACAGAAATACAGAAGATAATTAGAAATTATTTTGAAAACCTATATTCCAATAAAATAGAAGATAGTGAAGACATCGATAAATTTCTTAAGACATATGACTTGCCCAGACTGAGTCAGGAGGACACAAATGATTTGAACAGACCAATATCAATGGATGAAATTGAAGAAGTAATCAAAAGACTACCAACCAAGAAAAGCCCAGGACCGGATGGGTATACAGTGGAGTTTTACAAAACCTTTAAAGAAGAATTAATACCAATACTTTTCAAGTTATTTCAGGAAATAGAAAAAGAGGGAGTTCTTCCAAATTCATTCTATGAGGCCAACATCACATTGATTCCGAAACCAGACAAAGACACTTCAAAGAAAGACAACTACAGACCAATATCTCTGATGAACTTAGATGCAAAAATCCTCAATAAAATTCTGGCGAATCGGATACAAAGACACATCAAAAAAATTGTACACTATGATCAAGTAGGATTCATCCCTGGGATGCAGGGATGGTTCAATATATGGAAATCAATAAACGTTATTCACCATATCAATAGACTTAAAGATAAGAACCATATGATCATCTCGATAGACGCAGAAAAAGCATTCGACAAAGTACAGCATCCCTTTATGTTCAAAACATTAGAAAAACTAGGGATAACAGGAACTTACCTTGATATTGTAAAAGCTATCTATGCTAAGCCCCAGGCTAACATCATTCTGAACAGAGAAAAATTGGAGGCATTCCCTCTAAAATCTGGAACAAGACAGGGATGCCCTTTATCACCACTTCTATTCAATATAGTTCTCGAAACACTGGCCAGAGCAATTAGACAAACGAAAGAAATTAAAGGCATAAAAATTGGAAAAGATGAACTTAAACTATCACTATTTGCAGATGACATGATTCTATACATAGAAGACCCAAAAGGGTCTACAAAAAAACTACTAGAACTAATAAATGAATTTGGCAAAGTGGCAGGATATAAAATCAACACGCACAAATCAAAGGCATTTCTGTATATTAGTGACAAAACTTCTGAAACGGAAGTGAGGAAAAACACTCCATTCACAATATCCCCCAAAAAAATAAAATACTTGGGAATCAACCTAACAAAAGAGGTGAAAGATTTATACAATGAAAACTACAGAACCCTAAAAAGAGAAGTAGAAGAAGATCTTAGAAGATGGAAAGATATACCCTGTTCATGGATAGGCAGAACTAACATCATCAAAATGGCGATATTACCAAAAGTCCTCTATAGGTTCAATGCAATGCCAATCAAAATCCCAATGACATTGCTTGTAGAAATAGATAAAGCAATCATGAAATTCATATGGAGAAATAAAAGACCCAGAATAGCAAAAGCAATTCTGAACAGGAAGTGTGAATCAGGTGGTATAGCAATACCAGATTTCAAACTATACTACAGAGCAATAGTAGCAAAAACAGCATGGTACTGGTACCAAAACAGGCGGGTGGACCAATGGTACAGAATAGAGGATACAGAGACTAATCCACAAAGTTACAACTATCTTATATTTGATAAAGGGGCTAAAAGCATGCAATGGAGGAAGGATAGCATCTTCAACAAATGGTGTTGGGAAAACTGGAAATCCATATGCAACAAAATGAAACTGAATCCCCTCCTCTCACCATGCACAAAAGTGAGCTCAAAATGGATCAAGGACCTAGATATCAAATCAGAGACTCTGCTTATGATAGAAGAAAAAGTTGGCTACGATCTACATATTGTGGGATCAGGCTCCAAATTCCTTAACAGGACACCTATAGCACAAGAGTTAACAGCAAGAATCAACAAATGGGACTTACTTAAACTAAAAAGTTTTTTCACAGCAAGAGAAACAGTAAGAGAAATAAATCGGGAGCCTACATCATGGGAACAAATTTTTACTCCTCACACTTCAGACAGAGCCTTAATATCCAGAATATACAAAGAACTCAAAAAATTAGACAATAAGACAACAAATACCCCAATCAACAAATGGGCCAAGGACCTGAACAGACACTTCTCAGAGGAGGACATGCAATCAATCAACAAATACATGAAAAAATGCTCACCATCTCTAGCAGTCAGAGAAATGCAAATCAAAACTACCCTACGATACCATCTCACCCCAGTAAGATTGGCAGCCATCAGGAAGTCAAACAATAACAAGTGCTGGAGAGGATGTGGGGAAAAGGGTACTCTTATACATTGCTGGTGGGACTGCAAATTGGTTCAGCCAATTTGGAAAGCAGTATGGAGATTCCTGGGAAAGCTGAGAATGGAACCACCATTTGACCCAGTTATTGCCCTTCTTGGTCTATTCCCTGAAGACCTTAAGAGAGCGTACTACAGGGATACTGCCACATCGATGTTCATAGCAGCACAATTCACAATAGCTAGACTGTGGAACCAACCCAGATGCCCTTCAATGGATGAATGGATTAAAAAATGTGGCAGTTATACACCATGGAGTACTACGCAGCTCTAAAAAATGACAAATTCATGGAGTTTGCAGGGAAATGGATGGCACTAGAGCAGATTATGCTTAGTGAAGCCAGCCAATCCCTAAAAAACAAATACCAAATGTCTTCTTTGATATAATGAGAGCAACTAAGAATAGAGCAGGGAGAAAGAGCAGGAAGAAAAGACTGATATTAAACAGAGACACGAGATGGGAGGGAAAGGGAGAGAAAAGGGGAATTACATGGAAATGGAAAGAGACCCTCATTGTTATACAAAACTACATAAAAGAGGTTGTGAGGGGAGTTGGAAGAAAAAACAAGGAGAGAAATGAATTACAGTAGATGGGATAGAGAGGGAAGATGGGAGGGGAGGGGAGGGGGGATAGTAGAGGATAGGAAAGGTAGCAGAATACAACAGTCACTAATAGGGCATTATGTAAAAAGGTTAATGTGTAAATGATGTGATTCTGCAATCTGTATTTGGGGTAAAAATGGGAGTTCATAACTCACTTGAAACTAATGTCTGAAATATGATGTGTCAAGAGCCGTGTAAGGTTTTGAACAACCAATAAAAAAAAAAAAGTCAATCATCTTTTCAGAATTTGGGTATCACTCTAAAAACAACTATGCATATCAAGGACAAGATTTATTCTCTTTCTTAAGCTTTCCCAGTAGCCACATCTGGTTTACCTTGGCAGGCATCTACTAAGTAATCACCTGTATATCTCAGTGACAGCTGGTCACTTAGGGCTCATCTTCCCCCAAGAATCTCCAGATCTGTGAGTTGAGCAGGTCTCTTATTGCAGATTCACCTTAAATGCAAAGACCATGTTATACTCAAGTGACTTTTTTTCTTGTCTCAATATACTTTAAGAGTTAATAATGTAATCCTGTGTTTTCTAACCAGAAGATTCAGAGAACCTAAATTGGTTATGCTTCCAAACAACTGAATGTAAAACACCTCTAGCCAACTGTTGAATTCCATGCCCCTGTTTATTTCCAGTATCTTTCTGTAAAAGTTGGCAAATATTGTTTGGATGGCTGTTTCATGTTCTCCCTGGAACTCTACTGTTCCAGAAGGCTGTGGTTCTAACTGGGTTGCTAGAAGTGTTGCCTTAGCCTTTATCCTCAAATAATAGTGTGCTATAAATTTGTTTCATTTGATGTGGATTTCTGTAGGAAGGAGTAGAATGAAGAGGTGGAAGGAATGGTTGATCTAGCCTAAAGAAAAAAATAAATAGCTGCATTACTAGCTATTTAGGGCAACAAAACTTAGAATGAAGTATTTCATGCTCCCAACTCTTGATACAAACAGTTTTGCTATCTCTAGCTTTTTTGTCCTTTTTGTAGGCAGAGAAACTTTAACTTATGTACAAATGTATTAACATCATTTACTTAAGCCATAGAGCACTATTTGCCTCATTTTACTATTTATAGGATTCTTTTATTTCACATAACTTTTCATAAAAACAAGCTGTAGAAATAAACACATTAAAATTTGCCCAGCTGTTATTTAAGCCCTCTTGATTGACTTGGTCATGTGGCAGTAGAGTTCTAATATTCATAATAAAGTGATTTACTACTATTTTTGAAAAGTGTTGCCTCTATAAGGGAACAATATGAGCCTTTCCCTCTTGATGCAGACTAGGTTACAGAGACCGAGAGTAAATAAGCATTTTTTTTTACAATTTTTAAAAATAGTATGAAAAAGCAAATTCTTGAGAATGATTTTCCCCTTAAACAGAAAAGAGGCCACACCACATGCCACTGAAAACATTTTGTAAATCCTGACACAGGCATAATACCATGCATTTCCTCCAGGGCTGCAAAAATTACCTTATTGTATTTTTCCTGTTAGTATGGGTTAAAAAGCCTTGAGGGCAATCTGAAGCAGCTCTTCAGGCCTTTCAGTTTGAAATAAATTTTACGTATGCAAATGCTGATTTTCTTAGAAAACTTCACTAAATAAAATTTATTCATAGCACAATAATGTGTGTAATTATCAGTCACATATTCTTGTAAAATACATTGTAGCAAAAAGTTGATTAATATACAAGGGCTGTTAATAGTATTGTAGTGTTGCATGTGTTACAATGCAATCTGGAGTACATTAACCTATAGAAACACATCCTGGAAATTGAACAGCAATAAAGAATTATGAAAGACTTAATTACAAAAAAGTATTAACATTCTCAATTATAAGCAATTTGTAAGAAAAAAGCTTAAGGTACTTTTCAAAGGAATAAATTATTCCAGTCCAAAATGGCAATATAATCTATATGTGGTTTAGTTTAATGAGAAAAAGAAAACTTTTCGTTCACTAATAAATTCTGAGTAAATTAATGGTGAAAAATATAACATTTTGATGAGACATTACAGAGAGAATATGCTCATTACAAAGGAAATGTGGTGCAGAAAAATTCTTGCACCTCTATGCAAGACTGTTAGTCAAGACTGACTAAGTGTGCTGCTACTGTATTTCCAAATAATTCTGTAATATAGACTAGTGAGCAAACAATATTAATTGCTTTTTTCTTTTGAATAGTAAATGCAATAATTGCTTATTATTGATGAGAGGTATCTAAATACTTTTGAAGATTTAAAATTCCCTAATCTTGGCAGTGACTGGTTATATGAATGCAGAATATTATGTACCTTCATAGGATTTTGAGGTTTTCTTACTATGATTTGATGGGTTGAATTACACTTGCTGCTTTTAATTAATGGAAATGAAAATATGTTTTATCAAGAAGAGTGAGCATTCCATGTCTCTCACTATGCAATGCCTTGTATCATCTTTAACTCTACAATCAAAAAGGCCATAAACAAATGTGGGCCTTTGAGTTGGACTTTTATAACCATGAACCAAATTAAACCCTTTAAAAAAAGAAAAAAAAAAGAAATACTGCTATTAAGGTGTATTGTTTTTAGGATAACAGGAAATGATTACATGTACAATCCAAAAAAACCATATCATTATATAATAAATTATATAAAGTATTAGATATTATAACAATTAGTAATACATTAAATTTATAAAAATATATACACTAATACACCCAATCAATAAAGAAATAAATCACATTTTCCCTCAAGTGTACACAAAATATTTTTTTAGGACAGATTGTGTGTTAGGTTCCCCCCAAAATGTAAAAAAAAATTATGAACATTGACACTGTATATAGAGTATGTTTTTTGACTACAGTTGAATGAAACTAGAAATTTATAAAGAAAGGAAAAATGGGAAAATTTATAAGTATGTAGAAATTAAACAACATACTCCTGAACAACAACAAAAAAAAATGAAGCAAATAAGAAATCAGAATGTATAGTAGAATGTATCTTGAGAAAAATGAAAATCAAAACCCAACTCAGAAACTTAAGAGAAGTAGCAAAACCAGGAAGTGTATGGCAAATTTTGTAAGAATAAGTAAATTCAATAAATTTACAAAAAGAAATGAGAGCTTACACAGCCTACCTAATGTTACTATTATGATCTGCTTTTTGCAGTGTTGGTGATAGACCCGAGAGCCTCACATATTCTGGAAAACCACTCTATACTGAGCAACATACCAGAAAAATAAGCACAAGGTCATTAAAATACAGAATAAATACAATCAAGCACTAATAAATAAAAGGGAGAATTATAAAATAATAGAGAAAAAGTCAACAATCTGTGAGATTTTTTTCTTAGAAAGGTAAGCCAAATTAATAAAAATTACTTAGATTAAAATAAAAATCAGAAAAGAGAACACTCAAATAAATTAAATCATAAATTTAAACAAGAAAACATTCTAATTGATTCCACAAGGGAAAAATAATGCAGCAGAGATTTCTATGAGGTTATGGAAAATATGCAACTAAACAGATGACCTAGAAGAAAATGATAAATTTCTAAAAACATACAACTTACCAATATTGAAGTATTAAGAAATAGAACATGCCTGTAATAGGTAAGGGATCTAAATAAGAAATGGCAACCAGTTAAAAACACAAATCCCAAGACCAGACCAATTAACAGGTAAATTCTCCTGATTTTTTAAAATATGCCAATTCTTTAATTTAAACTCTTCTTGAAAAGTGGAAATAAGATATCACAATTAATTTTATGAGTACAGCATTATCCTGATACTAGTATTAGACAATTGTATTAAAACAATATTAAATTACAGGTTAATATCCCTGATTAAAATAGATGTGAATCTCTCAAAGAATAACAACAGCAAGTTATCTAATAGTATATTAAAAGATCACACAAATGCTCAAATCAATTAACATGATATATCACATTTAAATAAATACATGATTAAGAATGTATCTAAATAAGTGTAGAGAAAAAAATTACAAAATTAGCACATTTTCATGGCAAAAAAAATCTCATAATAAACTTAGTAAGTAGGACTTCAATTCAATATAATCAAATCAATATATGAAAAGCCCACAGCTAATATTATAATCAACAATAAAAAATAAAGCTTTTCTTTTAATGTTAGAATCAAGACAATGAGGAAAACCTTTATCACTTTTCTTCCATATAAATCTGGTAATATGATTCAGAGAAATAGTGGATGAAAAGGAATAAAAATATCTGCATTGTAAAGAATTGAGAATATCTATGTTTTCATACGACTTAATCTTACATGTAGATTCCTCCTAAAGAGTCTACAAATAATTTTGTCAAAATAAGTAAATCCAGTAACTTTACAAGATATGAAATCAACAAACAAAATTCAGTTACATTTCATATGCTAACAATAAACTTTAAAAGCAAAAAAATAAATAAATATCATTTACAATAGCATCAAAAACAGTAAGATAACTCAGAGTCAACTTACGTAAAATGTGAAAATTGTACACTGAAAACTATGAAATATAGATAAAAGAAATTAAAGCAGATACAAAAAAATAAACATCCTGTGATTATGTGTTAAGAGTTGATATGGTTAAAATATCTCTAACACCCAAAGTAGTTTTTAAATTCGATAGTATCCTCCGCCAATGACCTTTGCTAGAGACATAGCAAAGACAATTTTTATTTTTACATTAATCCATATGAAACCACAAAAGCTACAAGTAGCCAAATTAATTTTGACAGTGAATAATGTTGAAGGAGGCATCACAATTCTTGATTTCAAAATATACTACATAGTTTATTAAAATGTTATTTTCCTTACATAATGACAGACATATGGAACATTGAAACAGAGAACTTAGAAATAAAATACACATATATGCCAAGTGAACTTCACCAAAGTTTTCAAAAAGACACAAAGGGGAAAGGACAATATTTGTAACAAATGCTAATAAGGAAATTGAATATACACTAGTAAAATAATAAAAGTAATTTTTTATCTTATATCATACCAAAAAACAACATCAATAGATATTAAAGACTTAAATATAATACCTGCACTGAAGGACACCAAAAATTAACCACTGTAGAAATTAGGAGCTTTTTATCAGTAACTTTTCTTGGATATGATTTCTTGGTTATAAAACCAAAAGCACAGTCAACAATAACTAAAATGGAGAAGTAGAACGAAAAAGCTTCTACACAGCAGAGGAAACAATCAAAACAATGAAAATGCAATTACAAAATTAAAGAAAATAACTTCAAAACACATACCCAAAAAAGGATTAATATCTAAAATATATTTTAAATATTCTACAATAAGAATAACAGCCACTCAATAAAAATATGTGCCAAGCTCTTTTTTCTCCAACCTATGCTTTTGGCCCCTTTGTCAAGAATCAAATGAATGTATACATGTTGGTTTTTCTCTGTGACTTGAATTCTAGTCCATTGATTTCTGTGTACACTTTATGTGATTACCATGCTTCTTATTCTTGTTGTTGTTTTATGTCTCTTCAGTGTAATTTGAAATGAGTAATGGGATTCCTCCAGCATATTTTTTTGCTTAAGATTTTTAGACTATTCTTGAGGATAACATCAATTTAGATTGCTTGAGCTTCACATGTTCTCATCCTTCCATAGGCTAGCTTGTCCAGGCTTGCAATATTCTAAGGGTCAAGGTGAAAATTAAAGCATAGGAAGAATTGAAACGAACTTGAAACTAATACCACATTAAGTTTCTTGAATAATGGGGTTTAAACATTGTCACAAGAGCAGATAGAGTGGTTATTTTCACCACAAGAATCATTATTTTACAGTCAAAAATATAACCGAACTCAAAGTTTGTTGAAAGGATATTATAAAAAAGGACTTAATTGCTAAGTGGTGACATGGCTTCTTTCACTTAGCAAAATATCTTCCAAGTTCATTCGTATAATTATAAATGGCAAGGGACCTCATCAGTCATAGACAGCCAAATGATCACGTCGCCACTATCAGATTATGGAAAATTATGCAACAAAACAGATGACCTAGAAGAAAATGTCAAATTTTTAAAAACATACAACTTACCAATACTGAAGTATGAAGAAATATAACATGCCAGTGATAGGTAAGGGAACTAAATAAGAAATGACAACCAGTTAAAAAGACAAAGCTGGCAGCTTTGCCCCTGCCAAGTTTGGCACAAGTTATTTAGTGCCCAGCAACGCATTGGCCAGAACTGCAGTCCTCTCACGAGTTGAAGCCAGGAGGACTGTGAGCACTCTCTAGGCTCCAAACAGCAAAAGGTGTGCATCAACCCCAACCGCTACCTCCAGGGGACTCCAGGGCTGCCTCCTGCAGAGACAGGGAATGTTTCCAACAGCACCGCTGCCTGGGCAAGTTCTGCTGTGCTTCCCTGCAGTGGAAGCAGCTCCTGCAACACGAGCCATCCTTCCATCTCCAGGGTGCTCTGTTTTCTGCTCTGCCACACTACCCACATGGCCTGGCCCCAATATCGATGAGCACAGCCCCACCCTCGACTCACAGTTGCACGCAGCACACACGCACAGACGCACGCACGCACAGATGCACCACAAACTGCTTCTGCAGAGTGGGTTTCCCGCGGCCTAGAAGTGTCTGGCAGATGGTGGAGAAGCACATGTCTTCAATTCGGCGAGGTCCTTCCTGCTGAAGGATGCTTGGGCTGCTCTCTCCTGGCCATACAGCTTTGTCGCCATCAGAAGATGTCCCTGCCATCCTTTCCACATCCCAGTTCCTAGTGAGGATGTGGGGCCTCCCATAGGGGCAGCCTGGTGCTCACCACTGCACTCCTGTTGGCCATCATGGATCCGGGAGGAGAGCCTCAAGTAGGGAGAGTCCCAGTGTGTTCAGCAGCTTGTGGGGTGCAACCCTGCCTGGAGTGGAATCCTGGGACCAGAGCTGGGTGGGGTAGTGCATGGGGCGGAGGCGCACTGTGTCTCTCCCTGTAAGGCCATTCATGGAGGGGTGACCTGCTTAGGCCTGTGGGGGATGGGACCCTGGCTGAAGAGTTCTTAGGGAACCAGGAGCAGAGTTGGGTAGGAACTCATGGGGAAGGAGGTGGTTGAGGTAGGAACCCCGTGGGGTAGGAGCTTGGAAGGGTAGTGCAGGGTAGGGGACACACTGTGCTTGCCCTTAGGAGGCAGTGACTGAAGGGGTGACCATGCTGAGGCTTGTGGGGGAAGGGCCCTTGCTGGAGATTTTAGGGGACCTGAGCTGGGTGGGGTAGTGCCTTGGAAGGAGGTGCAGTGTGCCTGTTGCTGCTAAGCATTGCCTCCTAATATCTCTGCACAAAGCCCTTCCCTGATGCACAGAGGCATGCATGACTCACACAAGCTTCGGCGGCCATTTCGCAAACTGCTTCTCCGCCATGTGTTTCCAGGTATGCAGAAGTGATGAGCAGACCATGAAGAAGCATGTTCCTTCAAGTCCTGGAGATCCTTCCTGCTGGACCCTGGAGGAGAGCCTCAGGTAGGGAGGGCTTCAGTGTCCTCAGTGGTATGTGATGTATGGCCTTGGTTGGAGATGTGTTGGGGAACCGAAATGGATGGGGTAGGTGCTAGGTGAGGGAGGGTGTGAGGAGGGGGCACACGTTGCCAGTTGCTGTGAAGTGGTGCCTGGAGAGGGTGCTCATACTGAGGCCTGTGGGGGCACTGCCCTGCCTCAATAGGCTTCAGGGGACTGGAGATTCAAGGTGGGGGTAGGAGCTAGGTAGGGTAGTTTGTGGGGAGGGGCTGCACTGTGCTTGTACTTGTGAGGAGATGCTTAGAGAGAATGCTCTTGCTGAGGCCTGGGGTGCAGAGTCCTCGCTGGAGAGGTGTGGAGGCATCAGGTGCTGGAGGGGGTACTGCATGAGGAGGGCACACACTGTGACTTTCCCTGTGAGGCAATGCCTAGAGTGGATGCTTGTGCTGAGGCCTCTGGGGGTGAAGCCCTGGCTGGAGAGGCATTGGAGGACCAGAGCTGAGTCGGATATGAGCTTGGTGAAATGCTTTGAGGTGTATGTTGTCCAGTGTGTTGTACTCATGCCTCATGGAAACTTGATTATCAGTTGGTTTTGTCTTAAAATGGAAAATACACTGTGTAGCTGAAATAGTCAGGTTTTTAAGGCATTTGTCTGATGTATTCTGATGACATTTTGCTCTGTTGAGACATGCATTTATAAGAACATTTCTTTGTAATAACATATATTTCATGTCAATTTTTTATTCATAAAACCAATTATAGTCAGAAAAAGTTTTTTTTTATTTTTTCACTTCATCATTTGTAATGTTTTCCAGTAAAAGTGGAATTTTCTGAATATTTCTCTATGTTGTGTGTTTGTATACATACAAATGTATGATTATGTGTGTGTGTGTGTGTGTGTGTGTGTGTGTGTGTGTGTATATATATATATATATATATATATATATATATATATATATATATATATTTAGAGAGAGAGAGAAGGACAGAAAGACTATTTTTATATTAGGTAAATTAATTTACATTTGTATGGGTACTCTGGTATTTTTGCTATAAAATTTAAACTTAAAAATGAAGTATCTGATATTAAGTAGTTAATAAACAGAAAAATGAAATATCTGACAATAAACCAAAAAATGAAAGTTGTGAATGTATAGTCTTATGCTACACTCATTATTATGTAACTGAACTTTGAATATCAGCTATTGATCAGATAATATCAGTAACAGAGTGAGCCTGATGATGTGGGCAAGACCATCACTATGAAATGTATTTGAGATGTTCAGATTATCAGCTGTGTTTACCTTTTTGTTTTTCTTTTATTCTTTTAATCTTAGTTTTTTTTCACTCTTTGTAAAGTATAAACTATCACAACCTTCTTTTCTCATCTACTATAGCTACCTAAATAATTTGTTTAGAAAATTCATAATGTATTTTTCAATAGGTTACATGGTCTTAAATGTTTGAGAAAAATGTTTTCAACTGTTTTATGTTACTTACATTTCTTTGATTTTTTCATTTTTAATTAGAATACATGTAATGGGAGGTACTATCTCTATATTTCAATGTTGGAAATTTTAAAGGTCTTAATCATAGTACTTGTTTTAATACAGAGCTATATTCATACCAAAGAATAACATTAATTTGAAAAGATAGAACATAATGACAATTACACAGGAGGATTGCAAGTTCAAGGGCAGCCTCAGAAACACTGTGAAACCCTTTATCAAAAATTGTTCCATCTGTATCACTGAAATAAAATGTTGTGGATCTATACAGTGGTATAAGTCCCCTGGGTTCAGTGTCCAGTGTTAGAGAAGAAATGAATAAAAATAAATGAAAAAAGAACCAATTAGTTGATAACAGTTTCATGAAATAAACATGTATTTTCTAAGGTAACCTATTAAAGGTTGTTTTTTATTTAGGTGGAACAAATAAAAGAATGAGGTTATTTTGTCCTAATCATAATATTATAAAACTCATAGGACTTATTTTGATAATTTTTATATTACTGAAAAATTGGAATATTACTTTGAATATTTATATTTCTGTGTGTTAATAACTAGTTACCAGCTAGTTCTATAAAGTGTATAGTGGGCATGGTTCTGCCACTATTCTTTGATAATATCAATTATTTAATCATAATGATAACTAGTTTCCAGCTAATTATATCTACTGTATAGTGAGCATGGTTCTGCACCATTCTTTGATAATATCAATTATTTAATCATAAATATGGCTTAAGAATCCTAATCTTTGGAGGTTTACTGAGGCTGTGGTATTAGTGACAAATATTGGATATGAAAGTAATAACAAGGACTTTTGAAAATGTTTATTTTTTCTCTCTATCTGATTAATGTGGGAATCTATCTTTATGTTATCCATTTATTTAGAAACAGGTTTGATTGGATATTGAAAGGGCAACTTGATATTATTGATTTTTATATGACAAGAGAAGAAATAGTCCCCTTGTCCTCTATGAAGGACCAGAAGATGTGTTTTCTTTCATGTCATGTCATCAAGATCTGAACCATTTGATATTTGGGAGCTGAGGGAATTTACTTATTTTCTTTCTGTTCCTATTTCTCTATCTGAAAGGTAGCAATAAATATAGCAGCTTGTTTATAATATTTTCCAATAGTTTTAAATAAAACTATATTTTGAGTGGAGACAGCTGTAGACATATGTAGACAGTACCCAAGAAAAATAGCAGCGACTCTTGCCACTGTCATTCATCTCATGGTCCTTTGTTGTCATATTACAACAGTGCTGGAGGATCATGGAGATTTAATCCCTGACAGTGTCATTGATTCCCTGTGATCTAAATGGTGACAGCTAATCTTTCTGGGTTGGTTTGTCATAAATCAGTTGGTGATGAATGGTTCATTTCCTGCACAGATGTTTGAAAAATTTTATTCATTGTCTATTCACTGTTGGGTGACATTCTTAGAATGCATTCAGCTGCAGTTATTTTAAAGTTATTACTAATAGCCTCCCGACACCAATCTTCTGAAGCTTTTCCTGTTATTTTCAGTTACATCAGAAATTTTCTTCTAAAAATAAATTTACTATTGTCACGTTACTTCAGATGTACCTTTAAGATAAAAATAAAAACAAATAAGAAACTAACATAAATACAATGAATTTCTTTTGTTAGTCAATAGCTAAAATACTATAGAAGTTTCCTAATTTAGTTCTTCCAGTGATTCTTCAATAGAAGTGATTGTTTTTCCCAATTTTAAATGCTGAGGAGACTGGCAGAAGTAAGATGAATCATGTTCTAAAAGCATCATCTTCCCTTTCTTATTGAAACTTAATGAAGAATCTATCAGTGATTTCTGCTCCTTGAAACTTAGAACTTAACATGCTTTTATGCACTGAAAATAAATACTAAAAACAAACAAAATGTCATGTTAAACATTTTTGTTAACGTAATAGTATAATAAAAACCCTATGTATCAGCAGACTGATATAAGGTAAAAATTATTTTTAATATCTGCATCAATATTTCTGGAAATAATTTGAAAAAGTGATCTAAGGTATTTGAAAAAAAGCTATGACACTTCACTGAAATAAATAGCAGTGTTATTGTTTTTGAGGAAATCAAAATATCAGGATATTGTGAATTAAAAATAGTTTTTAAGGTTAAGCTATAAAGGATATACTTAAATAGTTTAAATTTAGAGAAAACATTTGTATAGGATACATAAGTATGATCAAGCATAACTAATCATAATAGAGATACCTAGAAAATAAAAGTGAGTAGTTCTACCAAATATTTAACTGTATCATGATAGTATAAAACCATTATAGTGTGGACACAAGCTAGCAGATCTATTATATGAGAATAACAATGGAGAACTAGAAAATTTCTAATTCTTTTGAAAATGAATTTGAAAAATTAATTGTAGAACTTGAAATTTTTTAGTATTAAGTTCATTTCTAGAAATCTTGCCTGAAATTACATTAAAAAAGTGTGACATTTTATAATGAGCACATATAAGTTAAGCAGTAGAACACATTGTGTGTTCAAGTTCTTACAGGCATGACATTAAGCACTTTGCAGCAGAAGAACAAGTTGTAGGTAAATTCTTCTCAGTGACATTATCACCTGTATCTTTAGTAGAACTGCATAAGCATTTCAATAAAGTTTAGAATCAATACACAATTAATGAAGGCTGCCAGTAACTTTTATGTAATTTTTATCTACCATCTTTAGAAGCGTAATTAATATATAATTTGCCTACAATAAACATAATATTAACATTTCAACTATTTTGCTGAAATATGGTTCCTGTCTCATCACAATGAAAACTTTAATAAATTTAGTATAGTCCTTAAAATATTTATTATAAATATTATGTTAATTCATTATTAATAGAGATCAGTCTAGTTTATACTCTTCCCTAAAATTGGCATTTTAAACAAAAATTGCATATTTATAGATACTTCCGTTTTATTTTCAGATGTACATCTATAAGAAAAGCGGATTTTTGTGAAAAGTAATTAAAATTACTTTTTGATTAGCTACAATGTATATTATAGAATCTTCTAAGAACACTGTGAACTATGTATACATTAAAAATTTAAGGATATATGTAAATATTTTAGTATATACATATGCACATGTATGCAACATAATGCAGTTTTTTTGATGTTCTAGCACAGAAGTATTGGAATAATAAAAATTGGAATATTTTTATTATTCTTTCAGATTCCATTACACTAAATTCTAAACTGGCTAGCTGGAATGGATATATTTCTCTCAATACAACATAAACTAATAGAAATAAAGAAAACTATGATTTTTAAATTAATTTAACAACTACCTGTTGTGTGAGGTATCTATAGTGAGGTCCTGGAATTAGAATACAAATTCAAATCTGTATATATTTTCAAATATTTGAGCTCTTTTCATTTTTGTACATGAGTCCAAAATAACAATGAAAATACCTAAATCCACACCTTAAAGGACCAAATCTCCACAATAACTAATTACATACCTATTCTATCCCTATTCCATGGTAACTCCTGGAAATGACTAGAAGTTTTTCTAGTAGTAGTAGTAATAGTAATAGTAGGTAAATGTTAATGTTTTTAACTACCAAAATTATGTTTTCAATTTGTAATCTCTTTATGGTTTGTTTATTATTTCTGCCCACGAGTGGTTAAGTGATATGTGAGAGGGCAGCCCTGAATGGGGCTATGTAAATTTCCTGGAAGTTACATAACAAAATACCACAAACTGTGTAGCTAACAGAAATTTATTCTCTCAAAATTCTAGCAGTCAGAATCGGAAATCAAGGTGTGAATAAGGCTGTGCTCCTTCTGAGACTCTGGATAAAATCCATCCATTCCTCTTCCTAGTTTTGGTGATAACCTTTAATCCTCCTTATTTTTGTCAGCTTACAGCTGCATCATTCTAATCTGCTTCTGTTCTCACAGGTCCCTCCATTCCCATTATCTATTATATATAGTCCTTCAAGCATATTGGTTAAGGGGCAACATTAATTTCCTCATCTTTACTGTGTGTGATATAAACCTATTGGATTTTACCATCTTGGTCATTTTTTTAAACTCACAGATTAATTTTGTTCAAATTATAATTTAAAATAAACAAAAGAATGACAGGTTTATTGTATGTTTTATTTTACAAGGCCAAGCACTGTTAAATACCCCATTTTGTAATGGCATTTGAACATTTTTAAGTTAGATATGTACATAGTTATTTTGTATTAAAATATGCTGGCATTTTAAATCTATAATTTTCATATAAGATTGAATTAATTTAAATGACATTTAAGAAAAATCATTAATAATTTCTTTAAAATAAGATTTCAGACATTTTAAGTGTGTAATAGAATAATATTAACAATTCACATTGTTGGGACAACCTACCTACCCTTTAAGAGATGAATCAATGAAGAAATTATGGTGTATACATACACACACGATGGAATATTACTCAGCCTTAAGGAGAATGAACATATGGCATTTGCTTGTTAATTGATGGGACTGAAGTTATCATGCTAAGTGATATATACCAGTCTCTCAGAAATGTGGATGCTAACCCATAACAAGGATATGGGAAGTATAGGAGTTCACTGAATTGGACAAAGGGACTAAAGGGGATGGGAATAGAAAAGACAGTAGAATGAATTGCACATAATTTTTCTATGTTCATATGGGCACATGATCAGTGTACCCACACAAGAATGGAATAAAAATTGGAATGGCTTGCACACCATGTATGCATAATATGTTAAAATACACCCTAAAGTCATGTGTATGTGAAAAAAAATATATAAAAAAGAAAAAAAAATTATATGGGTTTGTATTCAAAATACCATTTCATGCTGTCAGTGATGAGAAATAAAATTATGTTTTCTGATAAATAAAAATAATCTGGATAAATAAAAATAATCTGTATTTGCATATTTTCCTCTCCCAGAATGTTTATATGGTCATTTGCTTTCTTATTATTGCCTAGCATTCTTTTGTTTCCATTTGAAAGACTCACTATAGCAATTCCCATAAATTAGGTCTAGTGATAATTAACGCACTCACTTTTTTTTCCCAAGAAAGTTATTTTTTCTTAATTTTTACAGGAAAGTATTGCTAATGCTCTCTTCTTGATTGTCAAATTGTTTTTAATTTGTGTGTGTGTGTGTGCATCTTTTTTTCTTTGAAAAAATTAATATATCATCTCTGACCTAAATTTTGTCCATAATATCAGCTGATGATTTTCTGGAAGCTCCATCATATGAGATAAATCACTGTTCAGTTCTTATTTTCAGAATTTTGTATTTTTATTTAGATTAATTTATTTATTTTAGTCACTGATAGGAACTTATTTATTTATTTGTTTATTTATATGCAGTACTGTAAATCGAACAGCCTTTCTTTATTTATTTATATCAGGTGCTGAGAATCAAACCCAGTGCCTTACACATACCAGGCAAGTGTGCTACTGCTGAGCCCCAGCCCCAGCCCCAACCCATGAACAATCTTGATTTTAAAATTTTGATAGTTACAATTTGCCTTACTGTGGGTCCTTTGTGGATTCATTTTAATTATTGTTCTTTGAGCTTCTTGAATTTGGGTATCCATTTTCTTTCTCCGAATTTAAAAAGAAGTCTATTATTTTTTCAAATGAGTTCTCTTTCCCCTTCTCTTTCTCTTCTTTAGAGATGCATGCAAAACACATATTGGTCATTGTGATGTTGTCTCATAAGTCCCTTAGAGTTTCTTCACATTTAATTTTTTTTTAAATTTTCTTTGTTTCTATCAATAATTTCAAAAAACCTGTATTTGAGTTCAATGACTCACTCTTGTGCTGGATTAAGTCTGTTACTGAACACTTCTAGTGAATTTTTTATTTCATTTATTGTTTTATTTAGCTTTTTGTACTGTCATGTTTGCATTTTACATCTTCCATGTATTTTCCTGATTTTGTGTAGTTTTCTTTTTTAATATTTATTTTTAACTTGTAGTTGGACACAGTATCTTTATTTTATTTATGTATTTTTATGTGGTGCTGAGGATTGCACCCAGGGCTTTGTGTGTGCTAGGCGAGTGCTCTACGGCTGAGCCAGAATCCCATCCCCTTTGTGTAGTTTTATGTGTGTATTCTCTCATAACACATGTAGGTACTTTTAAGAGGGCTATTTTTCATTTCATGAAATTATCCATAGACCTTCAATGTCTTAGGATTGGTCTTTGGAGAGTTGTTTTGTTTATTTTATTTATTTGTGTTTTTATATTTCTTCATGTGTCTTGTTATTTCTGTTATAATTTTTTGTTGTTTTTGCATTTGAAAAGACAATTATCTCTTCCAGACTTTGTGTATTAGTTTTGTATGGGGCAAAAGTTTCATAAATTAGTCAGAAATTTTGGAAGCCCCTTGAATATTTTATTGGAGTGCTTCTTTTCTGGACTTGAAATATGATTTCTGAATTAGACAGGTTTGCTGGTTTCTTTAGGAAGCTTTTGTACTGTCTTCCTCCCCTCGGTGTATCACTGTAGTACTGTAGAGTCTGATGCTTAGACAATCCTTTTGAGCTCTCTCTGGTTTTCAGCTCAACTCAGGTATTGAAAGTAAGAGATTTCCTCATATGAGATTTGAGACAAGTGAGTCAAATCATTTCCTCAGACACCTGTCTCTCCCTAAACAAAACCTAGAATATTGGAAGCATATCCACTCTTCCTCCTAAGAAAGTAGTCATGAATTATGTTTGTCCTGCTAGGTTGGGCATGGAGTTGAAAAAAGGTGAAAGGAAGTGGCTTTTTCCCCATCTTTAAAAGAAACTGTGTATTCTCTGGAATACCTCAGTTTCATAACTGGCTCTGATATGTGCTATGTCAATGTTTGTGATGTAGTGAGGTCTGGGACTTTCTACTCTGAAAAATTTCAGACACCACTCATGAAAAACATTTTATTTTAATAAAAATGTCAGTATTAGGTTATTCGTATTATAATGTAACTTTAATTCAAGTATAATTTCTTAAATGTGAGCTACATTGTAGCTTAAAATTCATTTTATGGGAAAGTTTAAATACATTCAGCCACTTTTATCTTGTGACCCATTGAGTTACAATAAATAATAACATTATGATATTTGTGGTATTGTTTAAATATACTAAACCTGTTGGGTTTTTGAAGTTGAAATATTCTTGTAAAATATGTAACATTTAAATTATTTTTCAATGATGGATAGCTGAATATATCCAATTAAAGTCATATGCAATCTCCAAATTTATAATCCAATTTTCTCAAAAAAGTTTAGTTAAATAGCATTTTTTTCTGAGCCCTAAAATAAGGGAATCTGATGAGCACATTTAAGGTTTAGATTATAAACCAAATCTGAAATGAATAAATTATGAAAATTTGGGGAAGATAAAAGTTGAGAATCTGGGCAGAACAAGAAGAGCTTTCTGGTGCATTCCCAAAACATCAGATCAAAAGTGAAGTTTTTGTTGATGCTTTTGTTGACATTTTATTCCTTTCATTTTTTCCCCTTAACAGCTTTTACATTTTATACCTACCCTTTCCATTTAATAGAAACTTCATTATTTTTAGTTCCTCACTTATTTTTTCTTCTTCCTACCTAAAACTGTCATATAATTTAGATATTGATCTTTATTTTTCTAGCATACTGACATATCATGAAGTGGTCATTTTGTGAATTCATGAAATAAATCACTTTCTTTTACATTTAATGTTTTCACATTCATTATTCAATGTACATAATGCACACATTTTGTGGTTGAATGTTTGTAAAACGTCTTGCCTGAAACCAAGAAGTAAGACACTGGATCTAGTTTCCCTAATAATAAGTAGGTTCATATTAACTGAAGTTATACTTTTGCACATCCAAATCAGCATCATAGGAAAAAAATCTGATATATGGCACATGCTGTGGTGATAACAGATTTTAGGCTAAGGAAAATTGAGGGATTATCTCATAGATTTAAAGGTCAACAAGAATTTTATTTGAAGATTAATTCGATGCTAACATACAATTTTTGTTTATTAAACCCCATGAAGTTAGTAGTTGGTTTTCTAATTTCTCAAAAAAAAGTCAGAATGATGCAGGGAGTAAAATTGCAAAATGAAAATTGATAATATGAACTATAATGTCTTTTTTCTATAAAAATATATAGGACTGTGTTGATAAGCAAATTGTGTTCTTTTAAATTTCTTGATGATATGTGATTTTAAGTGTAAAAATACATATTTCCAACATAGGAAAACAATCTCTTTAAAGTTGTGTAAAAAGCACAGTAAAATCAGAAATATATTTCACAATTTAGGAACATATTTCTCCAATCAGAAATTTCAAAAGTATGTTTACATTATATATTTTTATTTCAATATAATACAATACCTAAATTGCATATATTACTTTGAGTTTTGTCTACTTCATATTTTGTTTAATAGATGCATTCCTGCTATCATATATATTTATATGTCTTTTTAAAAATGATCTAGTATTTACAATATCTATATAAAATATTTAGTTTTAAATTTTATTATTTCTTTGCTACATGTGGTGGTGGGAATTGAACATGGACTTTTTGCTTGGTAAATGCTCTATCACCTAAGCCACATCCCCCACCCTGAAGTTTATTCTGGAGAGATATGATTTTGTTATATGATTGAAGCTATATTCATAAATTTAAATTTGTTTATGCATATATCTTAACATGTTAAAAATATGTTCTATACAAACTTACTACAAAATTTCTCTAGGAGACATGTTATTGCTCAGCAAAAAGCTTTGGAGTAGAATTCAGTGGTAACACTACAGAAGTCAGGATCAGGGTAAATGCTAAGTACTTTCTTTTGATTATGTGAACTTAAACTTGTAGCAATTACCAGTTCCCAACTGGCAACTGGTCTTGTGCAGCTCTTGGGAAATTCAGATTAAAACTAACTTTACCATTTAGTCACACATTATTTACAGATTTGGCAAAAAAATACTTGCTCCCCACATCTGCATATTCCTGAAAGTTTGGACATTGTCTTATTTTGCGTTGAATTCCTAAAATTTCTTTAGATGTGAGGTAAATATAGAGATTTGTTTGAGAAAATTTATTCACTTAGTTGAATAGTGAGACAACATTTCTAAAACAAAAATTCTTAATTATTTTTAAAAATTTTGATAGCATTCATTATCTTTCAGAGTTTTGTATACATTATTTCATGCCCTCCTAATTTTTAAGGGTCTGGCTTGAAAAATCAACTGAAATCATTTTTGTTTACTTCTAAATATGACCAGTCATTTTTAGCTGCTTTTAAAATTCTTTCATTTTTCAGTAGATTAGGCATTAATATCTATCTATCTATCTATCTATCTATCTATCTATCTATCATCTATCTATCTATCTATCTATCTATCTATCTATCTAGACACAATATCTTTGTTTATTTATTTTTATGTGGTACTGCGGATTGAACCCTGGTCCTCCAATGTGTGAGGCAGGCACTCTACCACTGAGTTAGAGCCCCAGCCAGCCCCAAGGTTAGGCATTTTTATAATAATGTGCCTTGTCATGGGTTTGTTGTAATTTTTTATATTTGGAGGCCTGTATGCCTCCTGTATTTTATTTCTGTTTAATTTTTTTTTAGATTTGGAATTTTTTAATCTTCTTGTTTCATGGAAAATATTTTGCATTCCTTTAATTTATATCTCAGATCCCCTATAAATCCTAGATTTGACCTTATATATTACTCCACATTTCTTGAAAATTCTGTTCATATTCTCTTAACATCTTTTCTCCGTGATCAAGTTTCTTTGCCAAGATTATATATATTGTATTTGTTACCTCAATATCTATTTTTAAGATGATCTAGTCTGTTGGTAATGCTTTCCATTGAATTTATAATCTGGTTTATTGTCTTCAATTTCAAGAATTTCCAATTTATTCTTTTTCAAAATCTGTATCTCCTTCTTGACATGACCTTTCACTTCTTATATTTTCTGATTTCAATCGTTACAACATTTTTTACCTCTTAGATTTTCTTATCTACATACTTTATAAACTCATTACTTGACATTTCCTTACTGCAGTATCAGTAGAGTCTATTTTGAATCATTCTGTTTTGTTTTGGATGTTTTCTTCTTTTGTGTTTTCTTTTCATATTGTTTAGTGTCTACCCATCTATTGAAATGAATCTGAAGCCATGGGGTTTCTCCTCTACCAGCTTTTAGTTTTCTTGTAGGTTTCCAGTACCTCAGAGTTTAGGGGGAGTCAAATAATTGCAAAAAACCTATGCATATAACATATAGTAATAAATTAAGTACTTAGTTTCTATTATGACATCTACAATGTTGATTGACAAAATAAACAGAAATTGTAGGGTCAGCAATTTCTATCAGTAAAGATAGTAGTTAAACATGAATTATGTCCATCATAAACTCAAATTAATATTACCAATGACTTCCAGTGTTTTAACTTCTTCTATAGCATTAGTGGCTGGGTTTGACATTTTACAAACTAAGCAGTGGTAAGAGAAGTTAAAAATAGAGATAATTAAGAGGAAAGAAGAAAAGATCAGGCAGACATGGATTTGCAATTTTCAAATAGAGCTGATCCATAGACAACATAGGGTGCATTGTCTATGAGGAAGAGAATAAATAGAAGTAAAAGAAAAATTAGAGGAAGAGTGAAAGAGAGAACAATGAGTCTGGCTTCTGTTTGTTTATCTTCTATTTATTTATAGATTTTTAATTTGGTGCATTATAGACATACACAACATTGAAATTCACCATGCTTCCTGCCTTCCCTGTAACCCCTTCCTGTAGTCCACAGATATTTCTGCTATTTTTTTTTGGATTTCCCTTTTTCCATTGTATGGTCAAGTATTCACATATGAGGGGAAACATTCAACCCATTGCTTTCTGAGTGTGGCTTGTTTCACTTAGAATTGTGTTCTCATTTTATCAACTTCCCACCTAGTGCCATCGCTTAATTCTTCTTAATGAATAAGTAAAACTTTATTGTGTATATACATCATGTATTCTTTATCCATTAGTCTGTAGATGGGTATGTGGGCTGGTTCTGTAATTAGGTTATTATGAGTTGTGTTGCTATAAGTACTGATGTCCCTGTGTTTCTATAGTATGCTGATTTCAGATACTGGATATATACCAAGAAATGAGACAACTGGGTCAGATGGTGGTTCTATTCTGAGTTTCAAAAGGGATATTCATACAGTTTTCCAGGATGGCTGTACTAATTTGCAGCCCTACCAACACTGCATTAGTGTATATTTCCCAATACATATTCTCTTTTAAAATTCTTTTCAGGTGTACATAGAGTAAAGTGTATTTTGACATATTATACATACATGGACTATAACTTCCCATTCTTGTGCTATATATACTGTGGAGTTGCACAGGTGTATATTCATATAAGAACATAGGAAGCTTACGCCTGTTTCATTCTACTGTTTTTCCTATTCCCATTCCCTCCTTTCCCTTCATCCTCCAATGTCTAATCCAATAAACTTTATTCTTCCTTTCCCCAAAAATGTTCTCTCTGATATGTGGATCCCCCCATAATATTCTTGATAACTGATATTTTGAGTGAAGTGAGATAAAATCTTTATGTATTTTTTTTAACATAATAGTTTTATTGCAGTATAGGGAAAGATCAAGGGCACAATAATACAGACTTTCTCTTCCTTGTAGTTTTTATTTGCATTTACCTGATTCCTAGAGATGTTGAACATCTTATTTAGATTTTGTGTTTATTTAGTAATTGATGGTTTCATTTTTTAGTCTTTTGTTTGTATTCTGAATATTAATTTCCTGACGATCAGATGAAAAATATTTTCTCACATTGGTAGGCCCTCTGTTCACATTCTTGTTTCCTTTATTATGCAAAAGTTTTGAAATTTGAATTCATACCACTTATTGACACTTAGTTTTTTTTTTCTTGTGCCTTAGAAGTCTTGTTAAGTTGATAATTTTGTCAATATTTTAGAGTGTTGGGCCACATTTTCTTTAAGCAACTGTAGAGTTTCTGGTTTAATTCCGAGGTCTTTGATCCACTTGGAGTTGGCTTTTGTGCAGGGTGAGAGGGATCAATTTTTATGATTTATGATCAAGTTATACTGATTTTGCTTATTCAAGAATATTGGAAGTATTTCCACTTCTTAAGGTTGTCTTCAATTTATTTTTCTTCACCATTTTATAATTTTTATTGTTGAGTTTTTACATCTCCTAGGTTGGATATTTTTCCAAGTATTTTTTTTGGGTTTTTTGAATGAGACATTTTTTCCCAATTGTTTTGAAGCAAGTTTGCTATTGCAATATAGGAATGCAATTGATTTATGTATTATATTCTTGTATCAGCTCATTTAGTAGATTTGTTATCAACACTATAAATTTTCTGATGGAGCATTTAAAATCATCTAAGTAAAATGTTCATGTCATAAGTAAACAGAGGGAACATGACTTTTTCTTTCCCATGTGTATGCCATTAGATTTATTCTCTTGCCTGTTTGCTCTGGATGGGGATTCAATGAGTGGTGAAAGTTTACTTCTTTGTTTTGTTCTTTGTTTTTAGAAAAAAATGTTTCATTTTTTTATTTCGTTTGCTGTTGGCATTTGATTTATCACATACAGCTTCTATAATTTTGAAGAAATCTCCTTCTATCACTAGCCCCTCTGGTATTTTAAACCTTAATGGGTGCTGAGTGTTGTGAACAGGCCTTTCTGAATCTATTGATTATCTCATGGAATTTTTGTACTTAAATTTGTTTATGTAGTAAATTTTGTGCTTGTGTGTGTGTGTGTGTGTGTGTACATATGTATATATACATATATATGTAATTAAAAACATTTTTGGGGTATTGGGAATTGAACCAAAGCATAATTTGCAAATAAGGTTCATATGCCACTGTGCACTTTTAATTTTTTTCCATATTTTTGTTAATACATTATAGTTTTATAGAATGATGGGATTTATTGTTACACATTGACATATTAATCTAATATAAAAATAAGCAATATCATTCCCTAGTGTCTCCATTTCCTCTTTTCTTCCCTCCCCATGTCCTTTTACTCCTTATTTATTTCTTCTTATATATATATATATATATATATATATATATATATATATATATATATATATGACAGTAGAGTACATTTGGAGATATTATACATGGATAGAATATACCTTATCCTAATTAGGATCCCATTCTTGTGGTTGTACATGGTGTGGAATTTCACTGGTCATGTATTTATATACAAACATAACTCTATGTTCAGTTCATTCTTATGTTTTCCTATTGTCATGCTGTTCCCTTACCTTTATTCTCCTTTGTCTACTACAATGAACTTCTGTTATTCCCTCCCCACCCCTTATTTTGTATTAGCATCCACATATAAAAGATAATATTTGGCCTTTGGTTTTGGGGACTGACTTATTTCACTTAGCTTGATAGTCTCTAGTTCCATCAATTTACTGGCAAATGCCTTAATTTGATTTTTCTTTAAGGATGAGTCATGTTCCATTTTGTATATATAACAACATATTCTTTTGGATATATGATTTTAAGAGAGACTAGAATGAAGGGTCAGAAGCTTGGAAAAGAAAAGCTATGGGTATGGTTCTGCAATTTCCCATGTATCCTTATGGAGAATAAAATTGACACTTCTACCCCAGGCCATTTGTTCAAGACTAGAACAGTGCATCTCAAATAGGGTGCATCAGATTCACTTGGAGAGCTCACTCAAACTCAGACTTCTGGTCCTCAACTCAGAGTGTCTGACTCAGGTGCTAGGGGTGGGCCTGAGCATCTGTATTTCTTACAAGCCTCCAGGGTTTGCTAATGTTCATGGTCTAAAACTTCCAACTGATATTACTGGTCTAGAAATTTCAGGGGCAATGAAGGTGACATATAGTCCTTCTTGGGTCCAGTCTTCACCTTCTTTCCCTGCCTCATTCCCCAGTGCCCTACAGAAAAATATGTAGCTCCTACTTAGTTTACAACTGAATATGTCCATGATAAAATGGGGTACTTGGGATCCTCCAGCGTCATGGGCCTTCCTTATTTACAGATCTTTTCCCTGAAGACTGCAAGCCCTACCTCTGTACTTAAACCACTGTTTATATATCAGTTTTTTAGAATCTCATCTTTTGGATTGTTGATTTCCATGTGAATTTCAAATTATAATTTCCTCTTAGAATTCCAAACTGAGTTTTCATGATATTTTATCCAGGATTTTGTGGACACAGGATGTTGCTGACCACATTGGGATTCCTCTTTTTTCGTTTGATGAAAAGAAGCTACCAATCTGGGAGTAACCCCTCTAGTGTTAAGGAGGAGCCAAACATCTGGGTCCTTTTGGGTTCTTAGGAGTACTCTGAAAAATAATACTTGCTGGGCATATTAAAAAATAAATTTATTGTACCAAACTCTAGGAGTCCAAACTGAAATATAATAATGTACTTACTCTGAAACATCTAGTGGAGAAATTCTTCCTGTTTCCTCTAGCTTTCAGTGGTTGTGGGAAATACTTGGCATACATTGACGTGTAAATTAATCTCTCCTTTTTCTATCACCATTATTACATGGTGTTCTCTCTGCACAGGTATTCCTGTCCAAATTTTACTCTTCTAAGATCATGAGTCATTAGATTATAGCCTACTTTAATTGACTATAGCCTCTTATAACATTTTCATATGCAAAAACCTCATTTTCAGGTGGGGTAATAAGCTGATGTGCTGGGAAGGACATGCCTATTTAACCCAGAGCATGTACTGAGAACTTAATGTGCCCTCTTCCCTGTATTTCCCGTGGCAGCACTGTGAGGTACACACAGGCATCACTGACACTGAATAAACTAGGATATTAAGCTCAGTAAAGTTGTGCTCCCACCAAAAATACATGCAACATACAAGGTTGTAGTCACAGTGTAGCTGTAGAATGGGTCCACCTGCCCCATGAAAGAATAGTTCTGTACATCCTGAATCTCTGTAGACATGAGACTGCTTCCCAGAAATGGTCCCAGAGTACTACAAAGGACTTCAAATCTTTTAGTAGCTGTCTATTTTAGTATCTTAGAGCAGGAATTGATGCATAAAATAATAATATTCAAATTTACTCATCAATTATGCCAAAAGTTATAATATTACTCTTCTAAATTTATATTACTAGAATTTCATTGAACATCCTATGCAGGTTTATAGAATGGAATTTTTAAATTATTTTTCTTCACTATTTTTAGTTATATAAATGACAGTAGAGTTAATTCGGAAATATTATATATACATAGAGTATAGCATATAACTTTTTCTAATTTGGATCCCATTTTTATGGTTGTACATAATGTGGGCTTTCACTGTGTTTGTATTTATAGATGAACATAGGAAAGTTATGTCTGATACATTCTGTCTTTTATACTCCCATTTTCCCTACCATCCTTTTATTCCCCTTTGTCTAATTCAATTAATTTGTATTCTTCCCTCTCCCTCCTGATTATTTGTTGGTACCCATATGTCATAAAGATTATTTAGCCTTTGGTTGATTGGGTCTATTATGCTGATTTTATATCCTTTGGGTTTAGACTGAGAAGTGGGATAACTTGGTCAAATGGTGGTTCCATTACAAGTTTTCTGTGAAATCTTTATAATGCTTTCCAGTATTGGTTGCACCAATTTGCAGTCCCACCAGCAATGTATGAGTGAACCTTTTGCCCATATCCTCGCCAATATTTATTATCACTTGTATTCTTGATAATTGCCATTTAAACTGGAGTGAGACGGAATGTCAGTGTAGTTTTAATTTGCAATTCTCTAATTTGTAGTGATGTTGAACAATTATTCCATATATTTTGGTAATTTGCATTTCTTCTGTGACGTTCCTGTTCAGTTCCTTTGCCCATTTGGTGATTGGAATACTTGTTTTTACCATGTTAAGTTTTATTATTTCTTTATATATCCTGGAGATTAATGCTAAACCTGATGTACAGGTGGCAACAATTTTTCTCCCATTGTAGGTTCTCTTCACATTCTTGATTGTTTTCTTTGTTGTAAAGATTTCTAAATGGGCAACTCATGTAACTCTTGAAGCAATTTAATGATAAATGATACATGGAAACCAAAATAAATCTTACATGTGTGTCATGCTCATTTAAAGAGTCATAATACCTTCAAGAGATAAAGGCAGTGATAATCCTATTTAAAATCATGAATGTAGGTTCACAAAATGTAGGCCTTTTAACCAAATCCCCATTTCAGTAATTCATAGAGTATAGACAGAAACCTAGTTTTACTCTGTTATCTGTACATTCCCTGAGCCAAGCTGCAGTAACAGGCCCAACAATCCAATTAATTCAGTTTGTTTGAATAGATATAAGACGTTCTTATTAAAACCCATTGGCCCAGATAATATAATGGTTTAACATTATGTCCTCTTTGCCAGTGTTAGATGTTGAAAATTTAAAATATTGTTTAGCATGTGTTATATGTTGACAATTTAAAATATTGTTTAGCATTCATAACAGATTTTCAAAGCACAATGTTTGGGGTGGGTGAGGTAGGGGGAGAGGCTCTGCTTGTGATCATATAAAAAAAACAAATTGGTTCATTCAAAAGTTGACAGATGTTGTTGAAGGGTGTTAGAACAATCAGTGAAAGAAGCTCAAAGAACTCAGTGAGAAGTAAGCCTGTATTCTCATTTCAATTTTTATATATATATATATATATATATATATATATATATATATATATATATAATGTATTAATACAAATGGCCATTTATTTTGCTTACTTTATTCTCCCTTGTATTTCCATTTTTACTTCAGAAGAAAGAATTAAATAAGAAAATGGATAAAAAGACACAGGAACAGGATGAGAAAGCAAAATCCTAAGACCACAAGCATATGGAAGAGTAAGTAAAAAGGGTCTTTTTTCCTGTACCTTATATCTAGAAATGATTTTATTGTGCTTCAAAGTAACAAGTTTATAACTAGACAGGGCCTCTCTGTGAATTTCTCTACTGATTAACTTTCCAAATGATCAATAAATTTAATTGAGCTCAATCAGGGGGTAGTTCAATAAAAGTTTTAGGCACATGCCATGCCTTTTAGATAAAAAGATAAGAGCTTAGGAGATGGTTAAAACACCCTTATCTGAATTGTCCAACATCCTTCATTCAGATCATGTGGTGAAAACAAAGCTTGTGTCCTGGAAGCACCTGACCTTTGTCCAACAGCTGGCAAATAGCACCCTCAAAGAAGTATAAAGAATGTTGAGAGTTCATTTTGAGGTGTGAGGTTCCAGATTAGTTGGTTTCATAATCTGTTGCTTCTGGGAGAAGATAAAGATGGTCTGCTTCTACACCCTAGAGGTGGTGCATCAAGAGGTATGTGGGCTCATGATTCTTTACTCTCAGTAAATAGTGTGTGAGCATTTTGTAAGCTTATAGAGAACTTACAGAAGTAAATAACATGCCTTACTGTACCTTTTGACCACTATTACCCTGAAGAGTTGCTACAGGGTGTAATCACACCATAATCAGTGTTTCATCACAAAGCACTATCTGTATAAAAAGGGCTACTCTGAAAATAGAAGAGAATGATTTGTTGAAACAGGAGCCTGTAGACATGATGTAAAAGGGATTTTTTTTATTTTAAAGAATTTGGAGTCATCATCAGTGATAGAGAAGACTGGCAGACTCCAGGTGTTACCAGACCCAGGCCCAGGCTCCTCATCACTGGAGATACGGTAGTCAGGAGATGTGAATTAGTGGGAAAGAAATCAGGTTTACTGAAGTTCCAGCACAGTGTGGGGTGTGGGGGCTATCATTCTCATAGTTCCCTCTTGGGAATCGCAGGGAAACAAAGGGTTTTTATAGGGAGAGAAAGATGGGATTGTGAGGCAGTGGGAGAGAATATTTCCCTTAGCATGATTTTGGTCATCCTTGGTGTGTCTTCTTTTCTTCCTTTCTGAATGGACCATCACAATGGAGATTGACTTTCTGGGGCTAGTACCTATACTTTCTTTGAATAGACAAATTTATTTATGTATGTTAAAAGTCACAGAAATTTACTTGTCTTGTGTTGACATATAACTAAAGACTAAGAAGAGGCATGACACATTATGATTTTATCTGAGGATCATCGGATGTTCTGGGTTTTGTATAATGCAACATTATACAGCAGTTCACATCTTAATCAGTTAGCCACAGATTTTCTCCAGAATTGAGAAACCTGGGTGGAAGAGAGGGTGTAACTGTGGGGGTGCACATGGAGAGAAGTTGAAGTAACTTCCCAGGACAGCTCCCAGTGGTGGTGTCCTCCCCACTGTTTTGTTTGTTTTTGGTTAGAGGCACTTTACCATACAAATGTACTTACGTATTTTTAATTTTAAAAACATTTTTGTGCCAGTCTATCAGTAAGTTTTTGAAACTGGCCTCAAAGTTGAGATATCCTGTCTCAGCATACTGAGTAGGTGAGGTGAAAAGTGTACACCACTGCACCTGGATAAGGGTGGCCACTGTTACACAGTGTATTGTTAATTAAAATGTTCAAACACTGACAAAAATATACGTACATGGAATACCATCCCACCCTTTTCTTTTTCCCCACACCCTGTTTCAAATCTTACCTCTAAAGTACTGAATATGAAAGGGCAATTCTTGAGCAGGCAAGCATATGATGAAATTTACAATATATATTAGAAGAACTTTTAATTTTTAAAAAAATCCACAAAGCTTTTGAATTTTCTTGAAAATGAACCTTTTTAAATATGTACTTTATTATGGATAGAAGAGGAACCATATTAATGACAAAAAGAGCTCATGGAAAAACATGAGGTGATCTTTTAGCAGATTCTGAGTGGGGAATCCAAGGCAAATACAAATGACATTTAATCTTAATTCAGTAAGAATTAAAAACTTACTGCATCATGTAAGCAGGGTTGCATTCCCAAGAGGCTGGATTGTGGTACCTGGAGTCTTCTGTACTGTCCTGGATGACATCACCTGCCAACCCCATCCCCACCCAGAAGCAGGTAAGGAAGGCTCTAGTGTGACCGGGGGGAGGGGAAGGCATTTCATTGTCTGTCAAAAGAAGTTTCAGGGGACCAGCACAATGTTGCTGAGGAAGGTTGGGGTGAGAAGGAAACTGGGGAGGAGAGAGCATTGGAGCCTGTTCAGGGGTTCTGTGCAGAGCAGATGATGTGGAGTCTGGGTGTTTGTTGGGGGGAGCAGATTTGCAGAGGTGATAGCATGCCAAGCTTAGCAACCAGGATGGGTGGGTATCTTTGGGTCTTTAGGGTGTGAGAAGCACACTTGGACTGGAATGGAAGAGAGATTTCTTTCATTAATAAGTGACCTCAAGCAGTGTCATTTGAAGTCAAGTTTCAGAACATGAGTTGCCAGTGGTAGTGTTTCCTCTGAAAAAGAGCTTGGAGGTTTTCAGTGCAGGCCTGTACAAAGATTTTCTCCCTTTCAGTATGCTTTCTCTTCATATTATTGTTTCTGATGCTGAGAAGAAGTTTAAAAGCTGCTTCTTTGATTCTATCCCATTTATTTATTTTTATTGGTTGTTTAAACATTACAAAGCTCTTGACATATCATATTTCATACATTAGATTCAAGTGGGTTATGAACTACCATTTTTACCCCAAATACAGATTGCAGAATCACATCGGTTACACATCCACATTTTTACATAATGCCATATTAGTAACTGTTGTATTCTGCTACCTTTCGTCTATCCCATATATTTATTCTTGATTTTACGTCTTGTGCTTTATGAGTCTTGTTAAGAAAGTAAGTTCCTAAGCTGGCATGATGGATATTTGGGCCTACATTTTCTTCAGTTAGTTGCAGGGTCTCTAGGGTTCTAGTACCTAAGCCCTTGACCCACTCTGAGTTTTGTGTAGGATGAAAAGTAGAGGTTTAATTTTATCTTGCTACATGTGTATTTCTAGTTTTCCCAGCACCATATGTTGAAGATGGTATCTTTTCTCCAGTGTATATTTTGGACCCATCTTCTGGTATTAGATAACTGTATTTATGTGGGTTTTTTACTGTTTATTCTGTTCTTTGCCGTTGTTCTGTGAGTCTGTTTTTGGTGCCAGTACCATGCTGTTTTTCTTACCTGGCTTGGTGATGTAGTTTAAGGTCTGTGGAATGTGATGCCTCCTGAATCACTTTTCTTGCTAATGACTGCTTTGACTATTCAGGTTCTCTAATATTTCCAAATGATTTTTATGGGTGATTTTTCTAGTTCTACAAAAAAATCATTGGGATTTTTATAGTAATTGCATTGAATCTGTATAGCACTTTTGGTCGCATGGTTAAGTTGACAATATTAATTCTGCCTTTCAAGGATATGGGAGATCTTTCTATCTTCTAAGGTCTTCTGTAATTTCTTTCTTCTGTGTTCTGTAGTTTTCATTGTAGAAATATTTCAAATCTTTCTTTCTATATATTCCCAAGTATTTTATTGTTTTCTGAGGCTATTGTGAATGGTATAGTTTTCATAATATCTCTTTCAGTTCATTTGCCATTGATATATAGGTATGTAATTGATTTATGGGTGTTAATTACACAATCAATTTTGATGTATTTTATCCCTATTCTCATTTATTTCTGATTTTTTTCTCCCCTGATTCTATCTGTAATCCAATCCTAATCCAGAGTTGTGTATTTTAACCTCCAGGCATTAAATGGTTTCTGTT
The DNA here is from genome assembly GCF_045843805.1 of Urocitellus parryii. Taxonomy (NCBI): domain Eukaryota; kingdom Metazoa; phylum Chordata; class Mammalia; order Rodentia; family Sciuridae; genus Urocitellus; species Urocitellus parryii. The sequence continues at coordinate 788,942 of NW_027554208.1, forward strand.
TTTTATATTGTCATTATCCTGTTATTTCTTTCTTTTTGATCTGATTGGGTGCAAGAAATTATCTCTATTTCTTGTATTTACCTTGTACCAAAAAATATGATTTTTTATTTTGGTTTCAAGGATTGAACTCAGAGGCACTTGACAATTGAGCCACATCCCCAGCTCTATTTAGATACAGGTTCTCACTGAATTGCTTAGCACCTTGCCATTGCTGAGGCTGGCTTTGAAATTGCAATCCTTCTGTATTAGCTTCCTGAACGACTGGGATTACAGGAGTGCTCCACCATGCCTGGCAATATAAAACTATTTTAAAGAATGGTCATTGTTTCATGGAGAAGCAAACAAATTCATTATTGATGGATTAAATTGTCCACAGATGTCTATGCAATCTATCTGATTAATGTTATTTATTTAGTTCTGAAGAGGCTAGGCTGGTAGGGTTTCCTTTTTTAATGGACATGGTACAGAAAGGTCTCCCCAAACCTCAGCAGTGTGAAGAGCATGGAGTGTGGTCCTCACAAAGCCTTTCATCTGCTACCACAAACTCTGTCTTCCATCTGTGGCTCCCTCCAATTGTCACCTCCTCAAACCCCCACCAACACCAGACCATTTAATAGTAATCTTATTTTGTTTAAAAGCATTGACAGAGGTGTTGGGTATATGGATTATTTATAGAGTATTTAGCATGTATGAGAACCTGGGTATAGTGCTTATCTTTTTAAAAAAAATGACTTACCAAAATTATTATTGCCAATGAAGAAGCTTATCAAGGGAGATTGAGCAGGAATACTGGCTGGTGTGGGCCATTTGTGGAGGTCCTGACCTGAAAGCCTAGAGAAACAGAGAGGTCCTGAGTGTCTCCATGCACCTATTTACTCATTTCACAAATTTGAATGAGTCCTGGAGGCCAAAGTGTGAGTCAGTTATGTAGGTTAGAAGAGTGTCCTGATGGAATGGAAGCCTGCACCATCCAGGCTGTGCTGGTGGGGGCAGAGCAGAAGGGAGACCAGTTCTCCTTTCACCAGGATGTTTGACTTTAATACCCTATGGAGTGCTCAATATCCAGGACCTGCAAACCTTGGAAGTTCAGTACCCAGGACTTCCAATTGGCAGCTAAATCAAACCAAAACTTCAACTGGTTTCCCAGGTAATTATAATTTCCCTATAGGGTGACTTATTTTTATAAAATAATTTAATACACACAGCAGCTTTTAATGTACACATTTTCAAAAGAATTGAAAAGTTTTCCAATATAATCTATTATCTGTTGTATCCTGAGGGCCTCACAAGAACTCTGGAGTTGGAAGATGGCTCCATGTTCCTTCATCTTTTTTTTTTAATTTTAAAACTACTTCACACTAGTATATTGTCTCCCACCTCTAAAAATAAGATTTTACTTATTTCCCACATGCTTTACTCACTAGTTCATCAAATTCTTAAGGATAACTCATTGTCATCTTGATCATCCAACCATCTTCATAACAACAGTTGTTGACAAGCCCTGAATTTTCTGCAAATACTTTATTAACTTTAGTTACCTTTCCACAGAGGACACTAGAGTTCACTGGCAGCTCTCATACTTTCCAAAACAGAAAACACAGCATGCTTTTTAAATTTTTCACCACTTTAGGCAGACTAAAATAAAAAAGCATCTGCCAAAAGCTTTTTGCACAAAATTCCATAATTGCTGATTCCACTGTCCCAGTACCCTTTCCTGTAGTTATCCATTACTCTGTATCTGTTCAAGCAGGGAGAACAGAGCATTGGTTGACAGCATCCAGTCAGTGTAGGCTCTCAGTCACTAGGGCCAAGGGAGCAGCACAAAATGGTGCCTATTCTGCACAGAGCTGCCTGCGGGTTTCCTACAGTACCTTGCCCTACCCTGTTCTGAGGGGATGGGGGTATCAAAGGTAGGTGCTGCTGGTGGTTTGTGCATAGGAATATTCACCATCCCAAAGTGTGAGCTCTTTCTGTGGTTATCAATTTCACAAGAAACAAATAAAAATATCAGTACATTTTTGAGTTCTACACGCAGTTCTTTAGGGTCATGATGACACTAAGAAAATGTTTGCAATGAACAAAAATTTGACATTCTGTGTATCAAAATACATTATTAACTTTCATAAATTACTTGCTTGCCAGTGGCCAAAAGATAAGTGACTGGAACAAGATAAAAATAATAATCAAATATCTGGAAGAAGAGTAAAATGGAATTGTTAGATAGTGGCATGCACAGTTTTAAATGTTGCACAGAAGTTACCATTCAATCATCTATTTGAGGAACATTAAACATCTCAAACCTTAATCAACAGCCCAATAGCACTACTATTCATCTTCAAAGCATTGTAGCTGAAAAATTTATCTCATTTGTTAGACTTAAATTTCTTCTCTTACCAAGGACAATAAATATATTTTCTATGTTCATATGTCACCATAACTTGAGCATCTGTAAAAGAGTACTTTATTTTATTTAAATTAGAATTCCAGGGCTGGAAACATAGCTCAATGTTAGAGCACCTCCTGCATAGCAAGGTCAAAGGTAAGGATTCAATCCTCAGCACAACAACAGCAACAGCAAGAACAACAACATTGTCATCATCAACAACATAATATATTTTAAAAAGAGAGGTAGAAAAAAGGAAGTCTTCTTTTCAATTTATTATTCCTTAGAACACCTTTGCTAACATGAAGAAGCATTTGTTTTTTCCTAGTACATTTCTATATAAACGTCCTATAGTGCCATTCATCTATTGTAGATATTACTACACATACACTTTTATATGTATATTTTATTTCACATATGCAATTATAGGTTAATAATTTTGTTTTGGTTGCATCCTGATGGAAATAGAAGAGAGCAAGTATAAAATATTATTGCTACTGCGAAAGTATTGCTTTACTTTATAAAATTTTACTTAAAAATACTGAAGTTCTCAACTATACTCATCTATTCTTTAATTCTATTCATTTGTACTCATAAACTGAATACTATTTTATGCTAAAAACTGAACAGCTACTTATTTTGTATTTGACATATTCTAGGATCTCACAGAACTCTTACACAAAAACTTTCTTTATGTGACCAGTTAATTAAAACTGAAGTGATAAGATTCAATTTAAAGTAAAACAGTTCTTCCTCCTAATTCAATTTAAAGTAAAACAGTTCTTCCTCCTTTTCAATCAAGCATTTATGGTGGTAAGAAATTGTAAACTTCCGTTGTGAAAAATTAAGACAGTATTAAATACTGAACATTGAAAACACCTGATTAACATATATCCTGTATATGTAAATACTTAATTAATTTAACCATACTAATTCTTTTGGATTCTTTTTTCCTTTGGGATTAAGTTACTTGGGAAAAATAAGTAAGGATTATTTTACTTTTAGTTTGGTCTTTTATTCTTATTATTGAGCCTACTGAATTTAATTTAATTTAAGAACTGAATTTAATTTAAATGTCATCCATGTGATTATAACTGCCATAAATATATTGTTTGTCTTACATTTCACTTAAGGTAAGGAACCATGGATTATGATGGTGCCTTATTTTGTGTAAGAAGAAAAAAAAATAAATGCTGCCAATTATAGCTGTAATGCAGCCTGAATTATTAGTGGCATTCCAATGTCAGTGTTGTTAAAATGATAGGGAAAAAAGCATCTAAGACTCATTGAAATACATAGTTTTTAAAAGATATCTGTAAAAGTCACTATAATGATACTAATTTAATAATTGAAATACTCTTATTTGATAAAAGCAATAGTATTGATTCCAGTAGATACCAATTATGGGACTGTTGCTTGTTCTAGAAACTCTTCAGATATTTTACATAGATTCTCCATGAAGGATCAAATTAGGACCCTGGGAGATACTAATTTTAATCCTGTATTTTTTAGGAAACTGGGGGAGAGTATGACTGTAGGATAACTAGTACATCACAGAGCCTAAAGTAGAATTCAAGCTGAAGATGAGCTAAATCTTAAGGCCATGTTCTTTCTAGGCAAGTGGGCCACTCTGCTCTGGGGATATGGTTCTAAGGTATAGCCCTTCTTTACCCATAATGCTTCAGGCCTGGGTTCCATCCCCAGAACTATGAAAATAAAGAGAAAAAAATAAGTAAAATCAATAGAACCAGGCACAATGGAAAATACCCATGATTCCAGTGAGTTAGGATGCTGAAGCGAGAGCATTGGAACTACAAGGTCAGGGTGGGCAACTTAGTGAAACCCTGCATCAAAAATTTTTAAAAGATAATAAAAAAGTGCTTAGGATATGACTCAGTAGTTGAGTACCTCAGGGTAGAATCCGGAGCAATATCAGAAACAAGAAATATGAAAGAAAGTGTCAATGGCATAGGCAGATCATTCATTAATTTATTAAGTAATGACAGCTAGTAAATATTGTACCTTCTTCAGAAGAAAATAGAGGGATTATGAGCTATTTAATGTTTATAATTGCATTAATAGTTGTATATTCCAAAGGTGCCTTATGAATTCCTAACACAGCCTCTAACTTGCAAAGAACCCCTATACATTATCCTATGCCTATGTCAACCCAGCAGTGGTGGCTCTTATAGTGAAGATGAAATGCAATGTTGACCTGTGAGGCAGTGATGGCAACACACTGTTAATGAAGGTAGATGTAGCCAATGGTTTTGCAGAAAATGAATTTGATGCAATGCTTAGAAGAAAAATTGATTAATGCCAGTTGGTTATAACTAATGAGTAAAACATGTGAAATATTTTTCTTGGATTTCCCAAATTTATAATCTATTTCTTGGTTAAAACAGACAGGCCTTATAATACAAGGAAGAGGAATGTGCAATTATTCTTCTAGAACATGGTGCCAATCCAAATGTTCACAACAACAAGTGTGAAAATCCTCTCCACTATGCTATATTTTATAGGAACACATCAGTAGCAACAAAACTGCTTTCCTTCAACACAGATATTGAAGCCAAAACATGGTATATAATCAATCACCATTATTTCCAAAATATTTGAAATGTTTCTTTAAAATTAACAGTGATGTATGTTGAGAAATACTGATTATAAGCAGTAATTTTTCGATTAGAATAGTAACAAATGTTGGAAGGTCTCCTCATATTCCTCCTCCTTTTGTAGCTCATGTGTATACTTAGGAGTTATCCCTCCATGAATTGGGTGCACATCTAGAGTTCAAGAGACTCATGTAGAAATCTGAACTTCAAGCTTCTGTGAGGTAACCTGATGTGGTCCCCCTTGAACCATAGTACTGTGTGGTGTGGTGTGCAGGGTTTGCCTCCCACATGCTGGGCACACACATTCTTTAGTTTGCTACTGGCAACTGAAGCATTCCCTCAGATCAGCTACTTTGCCTGTATAAATGAGGTTACAGCTCCTATTTTATAATATATTTTGATAAAGATTTCATGGTAATTTCTACTGATATACAAGAATATGGCCTACATAATATATTATCAATCTCTTTCAAATGGGATTAAATTTTTGAATTGAGAATTTGGCATTTAAGTAGTTTTCTTTCAAGATACAATAAAAATCATGTTCCCATTGGAATTTTTGAAAGGCAGATTAGGTCGCTCATTGCTAGAATTGAATAAATTATTGCTAGAAGTAGTAACTCATGAATTTTGTGAGCTGTACTATGTATTACTATTCAGCTTTTTCCTTAAAAATGCAAATGATTTAGTGTCTTTCATGATGCTAAAAATAATCTGTGTAGATCAGCATGAAGCTTGTTGATACACAAAATTTCTGAATTAAATTTTGGCTAAAATTATAAATAACTTTAAGTAGCAATTAATGTGAAATGCAAGTAAAAAGAATTATGGAAAATAGCTTAGCATTATGTTACAGGATTGTCATTAAAAGTGAGAATACATTTTCAATATCATTTTTTATTAGTATTTATAGTTTTACATAGTAGTTGGGTTCATCCCAACAAAATCATACATGCGTGGAATTTCAGTTGTTTATGATTCCCTCTTCTCTGTTCTTTCCTACTTCTCCTCCTCCATTCTCCTCCTATTCTCCTGAACTTCCTTTCACTTGTCTATTTATTTATCTTTGATTGTTTCTTTTTACTTATACATAAAGCTGCAATTCCCTGTGGTATATTTATATATGCATATAACATTAATATTAAAGAATTTCTTCTTCATTCCCTTCCCTTTTCCATTCCCACTCTGCCTCTCAATCTCCTTTTTCTACACTAATGATATTCCCTACGTCTTTTGAGGTTCTGTTCTTCCCTTCTTTTTCTTTACTTAATTCTAGCTTCCACATATGAAACATTTGACCTTTGAGTTTCTTAGTTTCACTTATTTCACTTAGCATGATGTCATAATTGATTTTTATGGCTGATTAAAACTTTATTGTATGTATGTGCACCACAATTTCTCAATCCTTTTATCTTTTCACAGGCACCTGATTTGATTTCATAATTCACCTATTGTGTATTGTGCTACTGTAAACACTCATGTGACTGAATTACTATACTAGGCAAATTTTATTGTACTTATTTACTGATGCATATACAGCTGGTTCTTGTTGTGGTTCCCTGCTTAGATTTTGGGGAATCTCCAAACTGTTTTCCAGAGTTGTTGTACTAGTACGTAGTCCCACCAGCAGTGTACAAGTGTGCCCTTCTCCCACATTCTTTTTTTTTTTTTTTTGTTAGCAATTGGTTTTATTTTGTTGTAATTGAATAGAAATAAACACTGGCGCTTGACGAAGGGAGTCGTGTGTTCAGGTCTGCGGTGACTTACGTGCCATCTGCCATTAGGCTGCATCAGGCTCCCCTGGGTGGCTGATGGCCTGTACCCCTCAGTCACGCTCTCCCTGCCCCCAGCACCCTTTAACTCAAGGGCCACACCGGAGCTGCGCAGACCGACCACAATAGGACCCATTATAGTGCCGGAGCTACCCAAGAACAGCGGGTGGGCGGGACTGGGCCGGCCAGGAGAGCAGCACACTCAGCTATTGTGGGTGAGAAGTTTCCCAGCGATAAGGAGGGAGTTCAGAGAGGCCGCCTCCTGAGCCGATTGCAAAACAGAATAGAAAGTTCAAGGCCCGGAGATATTTGAGGGCCGTGTTCGGGGAATGGCCCTCCGCCGCGGCCCCAGGGTCAGGGCTCAGCCTCTGGATTGATCAATGCCTCGGCTGATGGGTGGAGCCCTGTGTCCATCTTCAACACCCTCCAGGAAGGGGCCCTGCTCAGGGACCCCCACCCCAGGGTCCACCTCCTGGCTGGGGCCACTGAGCTGGCTCCCTGTGCAGAGGGCCCCTCTAGGATCCCTCTGGAGTGGCCGCCTCTCACTGAGGCCTGCTGGGCAGGCTGCTGAGTGTCTTCACCCCCCCTCAGGCACAGGCGGGGCAGACAGCAGGGTCAGGCTGGGTTCAGGCTCCCGTCTGTGCTCGACACCGTGTCTGTCTCTCTCTCTCTCTCTCTCTCTCTCTCTCTCTCTCTCTCTCTCTCTCTCTCTCTCGTTGTCTGGGGTGTGGCAGGCCAACAGCTGGCCTTGGGCGTCCTGGATCAGGGCAGGTCAGAGGGGACCATGCCATCTCCTGCTCTGTCCTCAGTGCTGCCCTCTCTCTGGGTGGAGGCCCCGAGTTGGCCAGTCTCTCCAGAAACACCACACCTGAATCCAGGTGGTCAGCCACAGCTGTGTGACCTCGCAGACCACCTCCCTGGGCCTCGGTCTCCTAGCCCAGGAAAGGGGGGCCAGCAGCCCACCCCCTGTGGTCATCACAAGGAGTAACTGGGTGCTGGGCTGTTCCTGGCAGCAATGGTCATGAGGGCAACCCCAGGGCCTCAAGAGCCAGGCACAGAGCTGACCTAGAGCCTCTGGCCACCCTGGGGTTGCCTCTCAGGAGGGTCCCATGGCTCTGGCACACACCTCCAGCAACCAGCGGTCCCTGGGCCCTGGCTCTTTGCCAGCAGAAAAGAACCACTTGACCAAGTGAGTCCATGTTTTCAGATCTGCTGGTGACTTACGTGAAATCTGCCGTCAGGTTCCCCTCACTGTTTGTATTCTTGATTATTACCATTATGGATGGAGTAAGATAAATTCTTAGTGTAGTTTTTATTCGTATTAACCTAATTGCTAGAGATGTAGAATAGTTTTTCATATATATTTTGGGTATTTGTATTTCTTTTAAGAAATTTCTGTTTAGTTCTTTTGCCCAATTATTGACTGGGTGTTTTTTGTTTGTTTTTGTTTGATTTGTTTTGTTGTTGTTTCTTTGTTTGGTGTGTTTTTTTTAATATTTATATTTTAGTTGTAGCTGGACACAATAACTTTATTTTATTTATGTTATGTAGTTCTATGGATCAACCCCAGGGCCTCACATGTTCTAGGTGAATGCTCTACTGTTGAGCTACAACCCCAGCTTGGTGTTGATTTTTTTGAGTTGGTTATTTCTCTTTGTTAACCCCTATCAGTGGATTAGCTGTCATTTTTTCCAATTGTGTAAGAATAATATATTTTTGAATTGAGATTTCTGACATGTAAGATAAATATCTTTCATCTTATAATAAGAGAAGACACAAGGACCAATTATTAAAAAAAGTAGTTTACACAGAGTCTCTCAGTTTTAAGCAGGAATGCCTGATATTGGTATCTGGGATTCTAATTCCATAAAAAGAAAAAGAAAAGAATCAAGAGGAATTTTATAACATGGAGGAAACTTTCATGTCATTGGAAAGCTCTCAGACATAACTCTATTTCTTCAACTTGAATTATTTACATGTGAATATCTACTATGAAAAATCAATGTAAAATAGGTGTTAAGCAATGGTAAAGCTATTTCTGTAATACTGGACATACAGTGCACAATTCTGTACATTTTATCTAATAGTAAAACAAGGAATCTTTCTGATGAGGGTTGGTATTTCTGGAAAAGTAGACATTCTTTAAAAAATTATTGATTCACCCTACTAGTGAGTTGAAAATTTACCTTGTTAATTAAATACAATACTTACATCCTTTACTAATATGTGTTTGGTAATGGGGCTAATGAGATAGAAGGTATAGTTTATGTCCTCTAGACACTCTTGGTGGAGGTGGGTGCAGATTACTTAATTCAAAGATGCCATGATGAATGTTGTGTCAGAGGCAAAGATCTGTGGAAACAGGAAATGTTTGAAGCAGTTTTAGAAATGATTGGAGTTCATGTGTCCACTCTAGAAGCATTTCAGAGTGGAAGAACAGCACATATGGAAGCAGAATGGAAAGAGAAGAGAGTGGCTACTCTTAATTTGCATTAATAGTATATGCTTTTATTCATACAGTATTTTGTGAGGTTAAGTTCAGTTGGGAAGTAGTAATTTTGTGAATAAACTATTTTTGTTGGTTTTCAGAGTGGCCAAAAACCACTTTTACTCTCCATAAAGAAAAACAGACACATGATGGTAGAATTTTTTATTAAGAATAAAGCAAACATACATGCAGTTGATAAGGGAAGGTATAGTACTATATTTTTTTAAAAAAATCTTAATATTGTAGTAAAAATTTCTCAATTTAAAAATAGTAAATGAGAATGATATAATCATTGGAATAGAGTGAAATATATGAACATGAACTACAATTAGGGAGAAAAAAAGCTATTCAAACTGAGCAATAAAATTAGGGTGTGTAGTATGATTCACATGCCCTTATAATTATTGGCTGATGTTTATTAATTATTATATAATTTTGTCTAGCCCAGAAGTAGTGATGAAAGTTTGATTGGGCAAAGAGGAGGGAAGGGAGGGCAAGGAGCATGGTGTCAGGAAACATGGTGAAATGAGATAGCCATTATTACCTTGGTACATGTATGACTGCACATATGGTGCAATGATACATCGTGTACAATCAGAAATGAAAAGTTGTGCTGCAATTTTGTGCAAGGAATCAAAATGCATTCTGATGTCATACATACACAATTAAAATAAATTTATTGATCATATGATCTTGTGTTAGCTAGAATTTTCACACTAGTTTTGCAAAATATGCACTTTTAGTGTTCTTTTTTATTCAGTTCACTTTAAAAGTTCACTTTTTAAACTTTCTGTTATATTTTATCTTCGCCTGGTATAGTTTTCTTTTAGAAATGCTGTATTGAGCATAACTTTTTCGTATGTTAGTGTTAATTGCTATTGACAGTTTTTATCCATTTCGAATGTAAAATAGAATAACATATTATTAAAGGCTAGTGGCAAGATTATACACATGGAATTGATTTCAATGCCTGGCAAAAGCTTCTCAGAGTGAATTACTGAAGCAACAATGAGTATTATTACCACCAGTTATTATGTTATGGCTGCAAATAGCTATTTTACTTCTTGACCTTTGGGTGACTGTGAGTTACAATATATTACATTGCCCTAGGAAGAAAATGGAGTTTTATTCATTGAAATCTTTGCAATCTCCAGATGAATGACCTCATCATAGTTACTGTTCATTTAAGGATTTTAATTTGGTAACTCTCCCCTTTTGGGACAAGGAATTTCTTTTGTTTTTCCTTTTAGACTTAAAATTATTTAAAAAGATAAAGATTTGATCTTCTAAAATGTTTATGTCTGTTAGTGTATGTGAAGCTAGATATCAAATTGGTAAAATGTAATAAATTGGCTGTTTAAATAAATTTATTAAAATACATAAGTTTGAAGTTATCTCCTTTGTTTTAGAACAGCCCTAATGTTTGCTGTGGAACATAAATCAACACAAATAGTATAGCTGCTTCTTCAATGTGGTGTTAATGTGTCTGCTTCAGATAAGTGTGGACAGATTCCTTGTCTTATGCCACTGCTAGTGGTAATACTGCATGAGTATTTACATTGCAGTACTAATCAACATTAGATTTAGAGTCACAATAGATACATTTGTTGCATTTTTAAAATGAGGTAAGATATAATATTACAAATATGTATAGAACAGTAGTGAGTTAGGAAAGTTCATAAGTCACAAACCCTTCAAAAGTCTAGCCCAGAAGTAGAGATGAAAGTTTGATTGGGTAAAGAGGAGGGAAGGGAGGGCAGGGGACATGGTGTCAGAAAACATAGTGAAATGAGATAGACATTATTACCTTGGAACATGTATGAATGCATATATGGTGCAATGCTACATTGTGTACACTCAGAAATGAAAAGTTGTGCTGCAATTTTGTGCAAGGAATCAAAATTCATTCTGATGTCATAATACACAATTAAAATAAATTAATTTAAAAAGTAGTGATGTGTGCATGAGTCACCTCTAAGATTTGTTCTTTCTTCTCTTCTCCCCTCTCCTTTCCTTTTCTTCTCAAGCATGCTAGGAAATTTTTCTACCACTGAGATATATCACTAACCAATATCTCAAAACTTTGTAAACTTTATCCTTAGGGTTTTCAGCATTATCCATTTCATTTCTAGCATAACCCCTACTCGCAGGTACAAATAATGTCACACCTATGATTTTTTTTAATTTGCTATTTGGATCTTAAAAATCCCAGTTTAGCACAATTTAGCTATTCTACCATCTTATTTTAATTTATCAAGACTTAATGATATCCTTGAAGCCTGAGGAAGATAATTCTAGTGAGATGGAGGGGGATAAATAGATTTTAAATTGTTCCTTTTTCTCTTGTCAGTTCTGTTCATGTGTTTTTTTTTTTTCTGCCAGAACTGGCCTAGCAGTCTGCCAGTGAATAGCTTTTATTACAACATGTCCTGACTGATCCCAATCCCTGAGTCTTCATGGTAACAACACTTAGATTCAATATTTACAACACTCTTTTTAGTTCTAATGCACTCATGTTTGTTTATTCACCAGTTGTTCCCAAGAAGCAGCACTCTGCTTTGACAGCTTGGCCTCTAGCTTTGGCCAACAAATATTAAGCATTCTGACCCTGTCCCCTTTTAGGAACCTTATGTGTAATTCCCATATTAGCCTCACCCTTTATGGTGCATTATCCTTTGAGGATTTTGTCTTTTCTGCCATAAAATTAAAATCATTCAAAGCTATTAGAGAGCTTCAAGTAATGTCACTGGGAGATATCAGAGTTTTCTGTCATCTTGACTAACAGATCTGTGCCCCGAATCTTTCCATCCCTTGAAATAGGTTTCCTTTGACCGCAGGAGGCCCCCTGTTGTCCAGGGTGGGTGCTAACTTTTGATTGGGACTTTTAGTGCTTTTTCTGAGTAATGAAAAATTTGCAAACTGTTGGAATAATTGCCTATGGTTTTCAGCATTTATCAAGTTCTACATCAAAAGGAAGAGATTAAGCAGATTTATTGAATCTAAGAGAGCTAAGCCTCTTCATGACTCCTCAGTATTCATTGTTTTAAAGAGGATTTTGTGTTCCACCTCAGTTGGAGATCAACATGGAAATGTAGCTACTCTTACAACGGTCTGCTGATTCTGTTCAACTAGGTAGAGAAGAAATAGTAGTAGTCCATGCCAGTTTTGAGCATTTGTTAATTTCTTGCTTTGTTTTCATTGTCTCACAGAGGGGATGATTATATTCTCTAATTTAAGGAGATATTTATAAAATAGAAGTTATAAATTAAATGCTGATTTGCTCTGAGTTATAAAGCACAAGAAGATCCCAAATTATAATGAAAATAAGGTCTTGATCATTTTAAAATTAATTTTAACATTTGAATAATAGAACCTGTGAAAAATACACATTAGTTCTAGTTGAGATTATAAGTAACTTGGGATCATGAGACAGGACAATTGCTTGAACCCAGGAATTTAAGATCAGCCTGGCCATTATCATGAAATGCAATCTCAAAAACAGAACAGAACATTGTTCAAATAATTTTCAAGTTAATAAAATGTTTATAGGGCATACAAATTTGGAGAGTATATGAAAAAGTTCTGATACAAGATCTAAAACATTATTAAGTATGGAATTATATTTTATCAGTGTTTTTCTATGAGTATTAAAATACCAATTTCATTACTTTTTTTTCAAACATAGCAACAGGAATCTAATTCTTCAATATATGAAAGCACAATCTAGAACATCAGTAAATTTCAGTCCAGGTAATACTTACAAAAGTGAGTTACTCTTGGTGTTCATGCCCTGTGTAAATAAGAGTAAGAAAGTTTGATCACAAAAGAACAGTGGAAAAAAATAAATGTTCAAATTCCATTCATATTTTTCTTAATGTCTTTCTTGATCATATAGAATACAGGATAACAGTAGTTAATTATAGGAAATTTATCATCTAAATTATATTGTTTGAAGAAATTTTATATTAATTTTGAACCTGAAATTTTATGTCTTTGCAGAAGTAAGAATAATATTTTTAAATTAATACATTGTGTTTCATATATGGTCACATGATAGCAAATTGGACTTGTTATAAAAACAGGTGTTCTTGTCAACTATTAATATCAACTCCTATTGTGTGCCCAAATTAGTGAATTCCACAGTGTTATTTCTATGCACTCATATAAAATCTTGAATCCTGACCACTCTGCTTATTTCCATTTTTCTCCTCCCCTCTCTTTTTCATCCCCAGTTACCTTCCCTCTTCTTTAATATTCCCTCCATCATTTTGAAGTCATTCTTATTTTCTTCCCAGATTCCACATATTAGGGAAAGAATGTGATAATTTTATTTTTGTTTCTGATTTTTTCATGTTAACATAATGACCACCCTTTCCATTCATTTTACAGAATGTTGTCTTTGTTTTTTTTTTAACCTTTATATTGGGGTTTTTAAATATACCATTTCCTACTATCCTGGGCCTTAAAATTTCTACTCAAAATCTAATATTTTTCTGATGTGTTTATGATTGCTTTGGCCTTTATTATGGATTTCAGTTTGCCTTTGGTAATTTTGTAGACTATGATTGGGACAGGTTCTTTTCTGGCCATGTCCACTTGATATTCTAAAATCATATACCTGGATGTCCATAATTTTCACAAGACATAAGAAATAGTTTCTTTTATTCACTGAGAAAGCTTGCATTGCCTGTAGCCTGTACCTCTTCTCCACTGTGTGTACCAGTGATTCATATAAGATGAATTGTGTCTAGTGGGTTTGGAAGTTGTTTACAATCATTTTAATTGTTGTTGATATTGTCTGGATGTGATATTTCATCATCAACTTAAAGCTCTGATATTTTTTCTTTCACTTGATATAGTCTATGCGTCTGACTTCAACTGGATATTTTTATTTGAGGAATTGGGCTCTTTATTTTCAAGATTTCTAATTGATTCTTTTCCAGAATACGTACTGAATTGTTCTTTCATGCCCTGTTTCATTTTCCTTAATTTACTCAGTTTTCTTTGCTTTATCTTTGAATTAATTCAATATTTTAATACACTTTTAAAATTTTTTTCTGGCATTTTTGTCTATTGCATTATCTTTGCAAAGAGTTTCTAGAGTTATAAACTATGAAACAGTCATGCTACCTTGCTTTTTATATTTCTTATATTTCTATATTGAAATTTGTACATCTTCAGGGATATATATCTTTTCCACATTTATGTGAGTGACTGCTTAGGAAATAGATTTCCCTGGATGATGTGTCCTATGCTATTGGCTAAATGTATAATGTTGAATTCTTTTCCAAATGGTGTCTGTATTGTGGTTTCCTATTTCTTATCTGTGATTCATGAGTTGTGATAGTTTGCACTGTCAAGTAACAACTTTCTGTGTCAGTGTTGTGAGAGTAAAGTCATGTTGGTGGAATAGTAAATAGGGATATAGGCAGTAGAGTATCTGAAATGCATTTTCTGTGGTGGTTCCTCCAAACTTGTCCATAATGTGCTGTCTGTAAATATGTCCGTAAAAATAAAGGCTTTTTATCTCTGTTCTTATTTTTAATTTTTTTTCAGCACCAGGTTTTCTTTTTTCTTTTTTTATTTGTTTTACTTAGTTACACATGATAGTACAATGATCTTGACATATCATACATTTGAATCAGATGGGACATAATTTCTTATTTTTCTGAGTGTACAGGTGGCAGAATTACATTGGTTGTGCAGTCATGTATGTACCCCCGGCAATAATAATGTCTATTTTATTCTGCTGTCCTTCCATTTCCCCTTCCCCTCCCATTTCCTTCCATCACTTCTCTCTACCCAAGCTAATGTGACCCACTTTTTCTTCTTTTCTTTCCCCTCACATCGCCATACTTGTATTCTGTATAACAAAGAGGGTGTCCTTCCCTATTCCATGCAATTCCCATTCTTCCTCCCTTTCCCTCCCAGCTCTCTTCCCTATGTAGTAGTAATTTTCTTCTCATACTCTTCCTCCCTACCCCATTTTGAATCACCTCCCTTATATCAGAGAATGGCATTTGTTTATTGGGAATTGGCTAACTTCACTTAGCATAAATTGCTCTAATGTCATTCATTTCCCTGCAAATGCCATGATCTTTTTATTTTTTAGTGCTGAGTAATATTACACTGTGTATAAATGACACTTTTTTACTTATTTTTTATTATTTTTAGTTGTTCAAAACGTTACAAAGCTCTTGACATATATTTCATACATTTGATTCAAGCAGATTATGAACTCCAATTTTTTTATTTTTTATTTTTTTTTATTATTAGTTCTTCAAAACATTACAAAGCGCTTGACATATCATATTTCATACATTTGATTAAAGCAGATTATGGACTCCCATTTTTACCCCATATACATATTGCAGATTCACATTGGTTCCACATCCACTTTTTTACATACTGCCATACTAGTGTCTGTTGTATTCTGCTGCCCTTTTTATCCTCTACTATCCCCCTCCCCTCCCCTCTCCTCCCTTCTTCTCTCTCTACCCTATCAACTGTAATTCATTTCTCTCTCTTGTTTTTTTCCTTTCCCCTCACTTCCTCTTATATGTAATTTTGTATAACAATGAGGGTCTCCTTCCTTTACCATGCAATATGAACTCCCATTTTTACCCCATATACATATTGCAGATTCACATTGGTTCCACATCCACTTCTTTACATACTTCCATACTAGTGTCTGTTGTATTCTGCTGCCCTTCCTATCCTCTACTATCCCCCCTCCCCTCCCCTGCCCTCCCCTCCCTCCCATTTTCTCTCTCTACCCCATCTACTTTAATTCATTTCTCTCTCTTGTTTTGTTTTCCGCTTTCCCCTCACTTCCTCTTATATGTAATTTTGTATAAAAATGAGGGTCTCCTTCCTTTACCATGCAATTTCCCTTCTCTCTCTCTTCCCTTCCCCCCTCTCGACCTTGTTTAATAGTGATCTTCTTCTCATGCTCTTCCTCCCTATTCTGTTCTTAGTTCCTGTCCTTATATCAAAGATGACATTTGGCATTTGTTTTTTAGGGATTGGTTAGCTTCACTTAGCATAATCTGCTCTCGTGCCATCCATTTCCCTGCAAATTCCATGATTTTGTCATTTTTTTGTGCAGAGTAATACTCCGTTGTGTATAAATGCCACATTCTTTTATCCATTCATCTATTGAAGGGCATCTGGGTTGGTTCCACAGTCTAGCTATTGTGAATTGTGCTGCTATGAACATTGATGTAGCAGTATGCCTATAATATGATCTTTTAAGGTCTTCAGGGAATAGTCCAAGAAGGGCAATAGCTGGGTCAAATGGTGGTTCCATTCCCAGCTTTCCCAGGAATCTCCATACTGCTTTCCAAATTGGCGGCACACATTTTTTTTTATCCATTCATCCATTGAA
Source organism: Urocitellus parryii (assembly GCF_045843805.1). Taxonomy (NCBI): domain Eukaryota; kingdom Metazoa; phylum Chordata; class Mammalia; order Rodentia; family Sciuridae; genus Urocitellus; species Urocitellus parryii. Next base: position 805,587 of record NW_027554208.1, read on the forward strand.
GGGCATCTAGGTTGGCTCCATGGTCTATCTATTGTAAATTGTGCTGCTATAAACATTGATGTGGCTATGTCCCTGTAGTATGCCATTTTTAGGTCTTTTGGGTATAGTCTGAGAAGAGGAATAGCTGGGTCAAATGGTGGTTCCTTCCCCAGTTTTCCAAGGAATCTCCATTCTGCTTTCCAAATTGGCTGCATCAATTTGCAGTCCCACCAGCAATGTATGAGTATACCTTTTTCCCCACCTCTTTGCCAATACTTGTTGTTTGACTTCATAATTTCTGCCATTTTTACTGAAGTGAGATGGTATCTTAGAGTAGTTTTAATTTGCAATTCTCTGATTGCTAGAGATGGTGAGCATTTTTTTTCTTGTATTTGTTGGTTGATTGTATATCCTATTCTTAGAAGTGTCTGTTCAGGTCCTTGGCCTATTTGTTGATTGGGTTATTTTTATTTTGTTGTTGTTGTTGTTGTTTATCTTTTTTAGTTCTTTATATATCCTAGAGATTAGAGCTGTATCTGATATGTGAGGGGTCAAAATTTGTTCCCAGAATGTAGGCTCCCTATTCACTTCACATATTATTTCTCTTGCTGAGAAAAAGCTTTTCAGTTTGAATTCATCCCATTTGTTGATTCTTGATTTTAATTCTGGTGCTATAGGCATCTTATTAAGGAACTTGGAGCCTAACGCCAAGTGATGGAGATTAGGGCCTACTTTTTCTTCTATTAGTTGCAGAGTCTCTTGTTTGATTCCTAGATCCTTCATCCATTTTAAGTTAACTTTTGTGCATAGTGAGAGATAGGGATTCAATTTCATTTTGTTGCATATAGATTTCCAGTTCTCCCAGCACCATTTGTTGAAGATGCTATCCTTTCTCCATTGCATGCTTTTAGCACCTTTGTCTAATATAGGCTAGTTGTAATTTTGTCGATTTGTTTCTGTGTCCTCTATTCTGTAAAATTGGTCTACCAGCCTGTTTTGATGCCAGTATCATGCTGTTTTTGTTACTAGAGCTCTGTAGTATAGTTTAAGATCTGGTATAGCTATAGCACCTGTTTCACTCTTCCTGCTTAGAATTGCTTTAGCTATTCTGGGTCTCTTATTTTTCCAGATAAAATTCATAATTGCTTTTTCTATTTCTGTGAGGAATGCCATTGGGATTTTGAACAGAATCATGTTGAATATGTAGAATGCTTTTGGTAATATGGCCATTTTAAAAATGTTAATTCTGCCTATCCAGGTTTTATTTTTATTTTTTTTAGATATATATGACAGAAAAGTGCATTTTTTACATACATAGACTATAACTTATTATATTTAGTATCAGAGAGAACATTTGGCATTTGGTTTTTTGGTATTGGCTTATTTCACTTAATATAATAGTCTCAAGTTCCATCAATCTACCAGCAAATGCCATAAATTTCAGTCTTCTTTATGGATGAGAAATATTCTATTGTGTATATGTACTACATTTTCTTTAACCTTTCATCTGTTGAAGGGTACCTGGGTTGTTTCCATAGCTTAACTATTGTGAATTGTGCTGCTATAGATATTGATGTGGCAATGTCACATTAGTATGTTGATTTTAAGTTATTTTGTTATATATGTAGGCCCGACTCTCCATCATGTTAGCCTAGGAACTGACTTCCTTAACAGTACTTCTAAATTGCAACAAATAAAATAAAAAATCAACTGAGTTGATAACTGGTTGAATGGTGTTTCCATTCCAAATTTTCTGAGGAATCTCCTTACTGTTTTCCAGAGTGCTTGCACCAATTTGCAGCATCACTAGCAAATTTTGAGTGTAACTTTTTTCCTCACATCCTCTCCAGCATTTATTGATATTTGTATTCTTGATAATTGCCATTCTGACTGGACCAAGAATGTAATATTAATGTAGTTTTAATTTGCATTTTTCTAATTTCTAGAGATATTGAGCATTTTAAAAATGTATTTGTTGACCAATTTTATTTCTTTTTCTGTGAACTACCAGTTCAGATCCTTTACACATTTATTGACATCTTGTGCCCACTAGGAGAGACTATAGGCCCAAATATATTGGATTATTTGTGTATGTGTGTGTGTATGTGTGTTAAAGTTTTTTGATTTTTTTTTTCATGGGGACAAGTACTGTGGCTTCAACTTAGGGGCATTCAGCCACTTAGACACATCCCCAGTACTATGTTTTGCATTTTATTTTATTTTATTTTTATTATTTTTAGTTGTAGATGGACACAATTTGTTTGTTTATTTATTTATTTATTTATTTATTTATTATTTATATATTTATTTTAATGTAGTGCTGAGGATCAGACTCATGGTCTCACACCTGCAAGGCAAGTTCTCTAACACTGAGCCACAGTCCAATCACTGTTTTGCATTTTATTTAGGTTCAAAGTTGCTTGGTGCCTCACCATTCCTGAAGCTGAAGCTGGCTTCAAACTCTTGATTCTCCTTTTATCATCTCCTGAGCTGGATTTTTTTGAGTTCTTTGTATCTCCAGAAAACTAATGTTCTGAGGTGCAGTTAATAAAGATTTTCCTACATTTTGTAGGGTTTCTGTTCCTGTTCTTTTTATTTTTTTTTCTCTGAGAAAGCTTTTTACTTTGTTACCTTCCCATTTATTGATTCTTGATTTTATTTGTTGGAATTTAGAAGTCTTATTGAGGAAGTCAGTTCCTAAGCCAAGATGATGGAGAGTTTGGCCTATATTTTCTTCTACTGGGTACTTTGAGTTGAGTTTTGTGCAGGGATAGGAATAGGGGTTCAATTTTATTCTGCCACATACATATTTTCAGTTTTCTCAGTACCATTTGTTTAAGCGTTGTCTTTTTCTTTTAATTTATGTTGCTGGTGCCTTTGTCTAGTTTGAGATAACAATATTTATGTGATTTTTTGTCTCTGTAATGTCTTTTTTGTTCCATTGGACTTTTGCCTGTTTTGGTGCTAATCCCATGCCATTTTTGTAACTATATAGTATAATTTGAGATTAAATATTGTGATGCCTGCTGTCTCCTTCACTTTTCTCACTAAGGATCATTTTGCATATTCTGGGCCTCTTGTTTTTCCAAGTGAATTTCATGACTGCTTTTTCTATTTCTTTGTGAAATATCATTGAGATTTTAATAGGAATTGCATTAAAACTATAGCATTTTGGTAGTATGGCAATTTTGATAACATTACTTCTTCCAATCCATGAGCATTGGAAATCTTCCATCTTCTAAAGTCTTCTTCAATTTCTTTCTTTAGTGTTTGGTAATTTTCATTATAGAGTCCTTTCACTTCTTAGATTGTTTCCCGATTTTTCGAAATATTTTTTAGTCTATTGTGATTCATCAGCTGAACAACAATTTGTGTACAGGACCATAATTGACTTATGAGTGTTAATTCTATATCCTGGTAGTATGCTGAGCTTGTTTATGAGTTCTAGAAGTTCTGTGGTAGTGCTGGATGCAGTGGTGCATAACTGTAATCCCAGCAGTTGGGAGGCTTAGGCAGGAGGATCGTGAGTTTAAAGACAGACTAAACACCTCAATGAGAACCTGTCTATAAATAAAACACAAAATAGGCTGGTGATGTGGCTGAATGGTTGAGTGCCGTGAGTTCAATCCCAAGTACCCAAAACTAACTAACTAAATAAAAGACAGGAGTTAACGAATTTATAATCAAACTTCTAAAAATATTCAAGAAAAAAAAACACTTTTGATATTTCTGAAAAAAAAAGAGAGATTTTATTTACACAGTTATTCTTTTATGGTTTACAGTTACTTTATTTGCAGAAGACTTCAAGAAAGGAATTGAAGTTTATAGGTGTATATATTGAATATATATATGAACCTAAAATACTTTGTTCACCAATACCATTTTTTGAGCCTTGAGAAAAATACAGGTTTTCAAGATATGTAAATGTTCATTTTCTTTTTTAAATTTCTTGACCTTCTATAAGAGAAATAATCAATGGAATACTTCCAATAAAATAAATCTACACAACACAAATCATATAAAATTTGAAAGCTTTTGTGAAAAAGAAAAAAAAAATATATATATATATATATATATATATATATATATTAGTTTACTGGCAATTTTGTACATAAAATATTTTATTCTACAATAGATGATTTTGGAAAAATAAAGCATAAAAATTATCATAAATCTTTGGTAATTATAATAAGTTAGAAAAGCCGCTGTGACATCAATAATAAATCATGGCAAGACATGTAAAAACACTGATTGTTTTAGAAAACCAAAATTAATTCTGTTTAAAATACAGTGCAAAATAAGTACTTTATTTTTTTAATTTCTTTTTTTAGTTATACATTACAATAGAATATATCTTCACATATTATACATTCATGAAGTATAAGTATAACTACCTATTCTTGTGGTGGTAAATTATGTGGAGTTACACTGGTTGTGTATTTATATATAAACATAAGAAAGTTATTTCCAATTTATTCTATTATTTTAAAAATATTTATTTTTTAGTTGGACACAATATCTTTATTTATATATTTTCATTTATTTATTTTTTTAGTGTGGTGCTCAGGATCAAACCCAGGGCCTCACATGTGCTAGGCGAGCACTCTACTGCTGAACCACAACCCCAGCCTGTATTCTACTGTTTTTAATTACTTTTATATAATTCCAAAGCAATGACAACATGAACATAGAAGATAATAAAAGAAATAAGGAGGATAAAATATCACCATAAAAATCTATTAACTACAAATTAAGGGTTTTTTAATATTTGAAAAAAAATATAAGAAATCAACAAAAGTTGAAAAGTAAAGTAGTAAGTTCTTTTTCATCAGTAATTTAAGTTCACATAAACTATTTTGAAAAACTAATAAGAACCCAAAGTGTGACTAACAAGATTAAACCTAAAAATATATTAACTATGTCAGATGTAAGTCTACAGAAGATTCTCTTCAAATATAAGCTCACAAATAGACTAAAAATAAAAGGATAAAACAAATGTTACATTCAGAATTGCAAAGATGATAATAATTATGCAAATGAGACAAAGTATAATATTATATAAATAATATTATATAACATGATAAGTTGGAAATCAAAAGTGAAAGTTAAACCCAAAAATTTATGAACATGAGTTTAAAGCCATATGAGCAATTAAGTAAGGCCCTAAGGAACTTAGCTACACACTGTCACAAAGTAAAATAAAACTCAGCTGCTGGCCAGGCAAGGTAACACATGCCTGTAATTCAAGCAGCTTGGAAGGCTAAGACAGCCAGATTGTGAGTTTAAAGCCAGCCATATCAAAAGCAAGATCTAAGCAACTCTAGAAGGCCATATCTCTTAATAAAATACAAAATGGGTCTTGGGATGTAGCTCAGTGGGTGAGTGCTCCTGAAGTCAGTCCCCAGTACCCTTCCCCAAAAAATGGCTGTCAATGTGTCTCAGTGGTTAAGCACATCTGCTATAAAAAAAAAGCAGCCTATAGCACCCAAAGCAATCTAAGAATTTCATGTAATACCAATCAAACAATCAAAATTAGTTTTGCATAAACAAAATAAGTTATTTAAAAAATTCAATAGAATATTCTGGGTACAAAAATAACTACACATATTAAATTTTTTTAAAAATTCTTCCTGATATAAAAATGATAAAAAGCTACAATATTCAATCGATTTATGTTAACTTTGGGTTAAATGGGAAAGCCATAAGTAATAAAATTGAGATTACATCAATTAGCCCTCAACTTTATGGTCAAATGAAAAATATACTTACAGGTCTATGATCATTACAACAACAATCAAGAGAGGAAATATGAAAATCCAATCAAATATCATTTCACATGATTTCTTGAAGGCAATTTGGAAGAATTTTTTTTCAAAACTTTACAAAGAAAAGAAATTATATAATATCTAAATTGATCAACTTTTAGCATAGTATGGAAAGTGAAACAGTCATTCACACACACATGCACACACACACACACACACACACACACACATACAAAATACCAGTTAACTCTACTTATGAGAGTTGTCTACTGCAGCAAACTATAAAGACCAAAAGAAATGGCATAAGGAATAAAAAAGTGAAACAAAGGAGCACTTGTTTGGAGGACAAATGAACTTACTTTTTATGTGATAAAAATTTTCTTCAAAAAAATGTTACAAAACAATTTGAATGTACACTATTGACCAGGAAAATTAAAATATATAAAACAGTAAGTTCAATAAAGTTATACAGTTGGGATCACAATTAGAAATTTGGCAAATATATAAAAGATAAACAGAATTGTGAAAATCTTTATGGTACATTTAAAATGCTAAAGTCTTACTTCTAGAAAAAGAACACATTCATCTATATAGAGATGATGAATATGTGATTAATTCTAGCTATTTGGAAGGCTAAGGCATAGAAATACAATTTCAGCTTCATCCACTTAGTAAGAGTCTATTTCAAACTAAAAGTCAAAAGGGACTGGAGATGTAGCTCAATATTATAATAACTTCTGATATTTATATATACATATCTATATCTATATCTATATCTATATATATATATAGATATATATACACACACACATACATATACACTGAAAAGCAGTTATTCAAACTGAGAGACACAAGTAAGTATATGTAATATGATTCACATGGCCTTATAATTCTTGGCTGTTGTTTGTTATTTGATTTTATTCATCACATGATCTTGTGTTAGCTAAAGATTTTTCATATTAATTATATAAAAATGGACTTTTAGTTTGCTTTTTAAATTCAGTAATGAACTCTTTAAATTTCTGGACATTTTATCCTCTTCTGGTATAGTTTTCTTTTGGAAATGCTATGTGGAGCATAAATAGACATTGAAAATAATTCTTTCCTTTGGATGACTGTTACCAAATTGCCTTCTTTATAGAACACTGATTTTAGATTATTCCTAAGGGAGTGTTAATTACTATTGACAGATGCTGTCCATTTCTAATGTATGTTGATGATTTGTTCTTACTTGGCATGGGCATAGGAAATAAAATAGCTTTAAAGGGAAAATGTTTTCTTTAATGAAGATAAGATATAGGAAGGTGGGTGATAAATAAAAAAATAAATAAGCTTTAAGATTCACACATGACAAGACTGCATTTCTAGCTTTTCTAGTTGCAAAGTGTGTCATCTTAGAAACAATCCTTCTCAGAATGAATGACTGAAACAGCAATGACTATTATTACCATCAGTGCTACTGTTATCGTTTTAAGCCTGAAAATAGCTTTTTTCATGCTTGACCTTTAGCTGACTGTGAGTTATAATATATTACATCACACTAGGAATTATATGGAGCTTTATTTATTTAAATTTTTAACCATTTCAGATGAATTACTTCATCATAGTTACTGCCCATTGAAGAATTTTAAGTTTGTAACTTCTTCCCTTTTGGGACAAGAGGTTTCCTTTTTAAAAAGTTTTGTATTTGCTTTTCTTTTAGACATATAAATCATTTCCACATAGGAGTTATTTAAAATTTTAACTTTCCTTTTGAGCCCCATTTATTTTTTTTTCCTCTTATCTAAAATTTCAAGTACTTTGATTAGTGAGACTGATGGTAATGAACATCTTTGTCTTTTTCCTGATTTTGGAGAAAAAATTCTTGTTCACTATACTATTGGCTTTGGTTTTAAAATACTTGGTCTTCATTATCTTATTGTAAGTTCCTCCTATTTCTAGTTCCTCAGGGATTTGTCATGAAGGCCCATTAGATTTTGTCAAAGGCTTTTCCTGCAGCTGCTGAATGATCAGGCAGTTTTGCCCTTGATTCTATTTGTGGTGTATTAGTTTAATTGATTTGCATGTATTAACCAACTTGAAAGTGTGAATGATTATTTTGTATGTGAAACTAGAGACTCAAACCAGGAGGACAGTACCACTGATCCACATCTCCAACCCCTTTTATTGTTCACTTTGATACAGGCCTTACAAAATTGCCCTGGCTGGTTTTGAAATTATAGTGTACCTGAAACAACTTCCTGACTTTCTGAGAATATAGACACATACCACCATGCCTGACAGTGTATGTTCTTTTCTGATGTGTTGTTAAATATGGTTAAATATGATAATTTTTATACTCTGTTCCTCAAAGATGTTGGTCTATAGTTTTTTCCATATTAACTTTTCCAGTCAGGTAATACTTTGCAGAATTGCTTAGGAAGCATCTTTCCTTTGCTATTAAATGTAATGGGGGGGTTGATATCAGTTATTATTTAATTATCTAATAAAATTTAGTCATGCTTTCACCTCTGGTCCTGGGGGCTTATTATTGCTACAATTTAAATTCTTATTATTTAGCCATTTTTTTTTGTTTCTCTCTCTTTGATTCAATTTTTGTAGACCATATCTATTGATATCTCCTAGATTTTTTCATTTATTGTAATTAATATCTTCAAAATAGTCTTCTAGATTTTCATATTTATTGAAATATAAGTTTTCCAAATAGTCTATAGAGATCTTCTGGATTTCAATGCTTTCTTTTAAAAATATTTCTGTTATTGTTTCTAGCTTTATTCATTTGTATCTTTCTATTTATTTTAGTTACCTTAGCTAAGGGTTTATGTATCTTGTTAACCTTTTAAAAAACAACTATTTGTTTCATTATTACCAGACTATGTTTTTTCAATTTAATAATTTGACTCTTATGTTTATTATTTATTTTCTTATATTGGTTTTGGAATTTAGTTACTGATGATTTTTTCTTAGACATTGGGATGTTTCATTAGATTTTTAATTTGAAATATCTCAAAATTTTAAATATATATAGCCATTGCTATAAGCCACCCTTATACAACTGATTTTGCTGGATCAGGGAAGGGAAGTAGGAAGAAAAAAGAAAGGTACTTGGTAGTAACATTGATGAAAATATGTTATGTGCATTACTGTATATAGTATCATAAAGCCCATTATTATGTATACATACAGTATCTCAATAAGAAAAAAATAACTATTTGTAATGTATTCTATAAATTTGTAGATGATGTGTTTCAATTCTAATTGGGTTCTAAGGTTTTATTTATTTATTTATTTCAATTTTTCCTTGACCTCATCATTATATAACTGCATTGTTCATTCTCCAAGTGTTCACACAGTTTCTTTAGTTTTACTTGCTGTTTATTTCATTTTCCTTATTAGCTCATTATTCATGAATAATGTTGGGGTTTATTTTGAAACAAGTATACAATATGTTGTACATTTTTTCCACTTTGGTCCCTCGTACTCTGTTTTTCTCTTCATCTGTTATCTTTCTTCTACTCCACTGATCTTCTTCAATTTCATATAGTTGTTTTAATTAGTGAATCATTGATATACATAAAGGTTAAACTCAATGTGATATATTCATAAGTGTACACAGGAAAGTTTATTCAGATTCATTCTACCATTCTTCCTTTGGTTGTCCCTCTATTCCTCTCAATCTTCTTTCTCTACTCCACTGATCTCTCTTCTATTTCCATGGAACCCCCCCCCACTATTTCCCCTTTATTTTTTTATCCAACTTTTTAATATGAGAGAACTTAGTCAACCCTTGGCTTTCTGATTATGAGTTATTTCACTTAGTGGGATCTTTTCCAGTTCCATTCATGTACCAGGAAATGCCATTTTTTTCTTATTGAGTACTGAATAAAACTCCACTATGTATATATGCCACATTTTTTTATCCATTAATCTTTTGATTGATACCTAGGCTTTTTTATAGCCTGTCTATTTTGAATTGTTCTGCTATAAACTGTGATGTGGCTGCATCCCTATAATATGAATATATATATATATATATATATATATATATATATATATATATATACAGCAAGGACTGGGAGAGCTGTATTATATGTTACTAGTGTTAAAAGGAATATCTATGTCATTTTTCAGTGTGTCTGTACTAATTTTCAGTCCCACCAGCAATGTGTGAATGTACCTTTCTTCTGCATCCTCATCAACATTTACTATTGCCTGTACTCTTGATAATTGCCATTCAGAAGAGAATGAGATAAAATTGAATATAGTTTTGATTTTTGTTTCCCAAACTGCTAGAGATTTTGAACTATTTTTCATATTTATTGTCCATTTGCAATTCTGTTAAGAAGGATCCCTTTAGTTTTGTCCATTTATTCTGTGGGTTATTGATTTTTAGATGATGAGTTTTTAAACTTCTTTATATATTCTGCATATTAACCTCCTATTTGAGAATCAGGTGGCAAAGATCTCACATTATTTAGGCTCTATCTTTATGCTCTTATTTGTTTCTATGGTGTTTTGAATTTTTATATTTGATGTCATCCAACTTATTGATTCTTGTTTTTTTTTTTTTTTTGGTAGGATACCAGAGATTGAACTCAAGGGCACTCAACAACTAAGCCACACCCGTATTCCTATTTTTGTATTATATTCAGACACAGAGTATCACTGAGTTGCTCAGTGCTCACTTCTGCTGAGGCTGGCTTTAAACTCACAATCCTTATGCCTGAGTCTCCCAAGCAGTTGTATGTGACACCACACATGGCTCCTCTTAATGAGTCTTGGTTTCATTTCTTATACTTTATACGTTTTGTTAAGACAATTAGTGCTTGTCAAAATGCCAAAGTGTTCAACTTACAATTTTATCTAGCAATTACAGAGTACTTGTGTAATTCATAAATCTTTTATGTACTCTGAGTTGATTCTGTGAAGGGTGAGAGAGAAGGATCAAGTTTTATTCTTCTTCATGTGTGCATCCAGTTTTCCTAGACATACTTGTTAAAAAAGACTATATATGTTGTTTTCTAAAAGCAATCCATTGTGATGTGATAAGGAGTAGAGGCAATTATTCTAATTTTTTTGTATTTACTAATACTTGCTTTGTATCCTAATATATGATCTATTATAAAGAAAGTTCCTTGTGTTGCTGAAAAGAATATTAGGTCTGCTGTTTTTCAGATGAAATAGTGTGTAGACAACTATTAAATTGGTATTATGTGAAGTAAAGGTGAGATTTAGAAACTTTATTGATGTTTTCTCCATATAACCAGCCACTGGTTACAATGGTATTAAAGTCACTCACATTTATGATTTTTATTAGACTTATCTGTTCCTTTAGCCTGGATAGTAATTATTTTATAAAAGTTGGGTTCACTGCCATACACATGCAAATATTTATAACCATTTATCTTCTTGTTGGATTTTTCTCTTTAACACTATGTAGTGACCTTTTTTGTCACCTGTGGGTAATTGTTGCTTGAAGTCTGCTGTATCAAGTATAAAAATAACTACTACTTTTTTTCTGGCTTACATGTACATGGAATAGATTTTCATCCTTTCACTTTTATTCATAAACATCTTTCCATGTCAGGTGTGTTTCTTGTAGATAGTATATATTTGGGTCTTTTTAATTAATTATTTCAGTCTATGTCTTTTAAGTTCATAATTAACACAATGTGAATTCAGTGTTAGGATAGTGAGATTTGTTTCTCTCTAATATAGGATTTACACTTAATACTCAATTACTTATCTACTGTTCTAGTGCCATTTATTCTATTGTAATCTCCCTTGATTTATTCTAATCTTCTTTTTGTGTATATAGAATCTCATTGTGAATCTTTTGCAATGGCAGCTTAGATGTCATAGTGTTTTTACTTTATTCTTGTATTGGAAGTTCTTTATTTATGCTTTGATTCTGAAGAATAACTTTGATGCAGATAACAATGTATACTGGCAATATTGAACTAAGACAGATGAGACTGGACACCAGAGTAATTAGCATAAGCAGGTTTATTGTCTGCAGACTGTCCAGCAGGGGCTTTCACCTAAAACAAATCCTCCCTCTGAATGCCAAGTCTAGACATTCTTTGAACTTTATAACCAGTGGTAGGCAGGAGGTGCTTGGAGATGTACCTTTTTGCAGTGGTCTACATAAAAGTGATTTTTTTGAGTTCTCAGAAGGTACCTATTATCCCATTTCTTAGAACAGTTTGGGATTTTGCAGATTATACGATAAAAGCGGAGTTTGTGGTTAAATTTATTTTTTGTAGGACAGAGCTGAGCAGTAGAAAATAGAGCATCTAAATACAGTTGAGCCCTTTTGCAGAGATCCTTGCTGATATTTTGTTAAAAAGAAAAATTATGGTGAGAGTCTCTGGAGAAGCTTAATTAAGATGAATATGTGGAGGAGGATGTGCTGCTGCAGTGTTTTTCTTTCAGTGTTTGGAATATATTATTGCATGTTCTGCTGGCATTTAGAGTTATCCAGCTACATTACCATTTATCAATAACTTGGTGCTTCTCTCTTGAATTTGTAAAAATCTTTCTTTTCTCTGAATGTTGTCATTTTAACCCAAATATGATGTTGAGACATTCTTTATGGCCATGTCTGTTAGGTTTTCTAAATGTTTTCTGTACCTGGATGTCCATCTTGTTCTCACAATTAAGGAAATTTTTCTGGAGTAAGTTCACCATGTTTTCTATTTCATTAGTCCTTATACACTCCTTCCTTCAATACCTTAGTCTTCAATTGGTCATTTAAAGTTATCCTAGAATGATTGTATATTGTTTTAAAGTCTCTCCTTTTTAGTAATATACGAAAATTCTACTTCATCTACCTTGTCTTCAATACTTAACATTCTTCAAGACATATTATACTGGTCATATTTCCCATTTGGAATTTTAGTTGAATTAATAAAACTTATGATTTTTAAATTTTCTACTTTTGTTATTTTTTTCTGAAACTCTATCTCCTTGTTGTAATATTCTTTTGAAACTTGAATTGCCTTCATTAATTTATTTCTTAGTACTTTGATTTCTTAAATAATTTTCACAGTAGTTTGAATTCTTTGCTCAGCATATTTTCCACATCAGTGTATGTGGATTAAGTTGTTGGGGAAATAAGAACTTTGGTAGTATCCTAGTGGTTGCTCTTTCTTGTTTCCTAATTTAATGTTCAGTGAGGTTTTTGTATACTTTCAAATATCAGAGTGTCTCTCAGATTCATCTTTAGAATTTTGTTGGGCATTTATCCAGTGATCAACATCAAAGAGCAAATCATGATGTAAATTGATATATAGAAAGTAAGAACCACTCATTATAAAATCATTGGATATGTTTGTTAAAACATGAGCACTCATATGTTTTAAAAGTTGAAGTAGTGAAAAAATAGTGAGGAAAACATTGAAATGGTATCAACTTATCAAGTTGCAGCAACACGGTGAGTTGGAGTGTCACTAGAGGAGCTGAATTATTAGGTTTATTTCCAGACCTTCTTAGAGAAAAGTTGGAAAATAAGAAAAAGGTGGGGACTAAAGCTAATGAAGAATGAGAAGGGTAAAGATGACAGACAAGAAAAAAGGGGGAAAAAGCAGGTGCTAATTGTTAAGGGAGGTGAATACAGGTTAGATATTAGAAAGTGGAAGAGCAGAGTATTAGAAAAATAAGAAGATTTGAGTTTCCGTTACCAAAGCTGGTCTAAAAGATAAAGTAAAAATTTCTAACAGTTCTGGTCTTTGTCAATATTGAAAACAAATAAAGGAATGAGATTCAGATAATAAAAAGCTATATTTGGTTTATCATAAATAAACATAAACATATGTTATTTTCTGTGAATGTATATAATTAAATAACATATGAAAGATTTATAATTCCTAAGACCATAAATATTACCCAAAATAATAAAATCATTAAATAAAAAGAGGGTATATTATGGGATGGTCAGCAAAGTCATGGCCTGGTAAAATGTTTCCTGGAAAATGTAAATAATAATAATAAAGAGTAAACAGAAATAATGTGTAGAGACAGGGAAGGTGGCAGAGTGGCGCTTTGTCCATGTGGCCACGTTTATTTATAACAATAGGTTACAATAGGTTATTAGTATCAGTAAGGTTACTTATTCTGTAGTTACATTTTACAGTTACATTATGTAATGTTAGGAGCTTTGTGCAGCTCTCAAGAATGTCCATTGTTCACAGTTACTGTTAGGCAGGCAGCTCCAGGAGTACTTGTGCTTGGTGAAACATTGTAGTTAATAATACATTTAACGATGCTTCCAATGCTCCTGATCCACATGACACATTCTGTTGCAAAGGAATGAATTGCCCCATAGAAAATCTAAATGATGGGCCATTGCATCTTAGTTTAGGGCATATAAACAGATCAAGTGAATGCATAAATCTTTCATTCTGAGTCTGTCCCTGTGCAAAGGGGAAGGACAAAAGGATGAAGATATAGAAATTGTATTTTTAGATAGAGTTTTTGAATTGTCAAGAAAAAGAAGTGGAAGTAATCCAAATAAAGAATGTAAAAACAAATCAAGACCACAGATCTAGAGGTTGCTTATGAAAAAGCAACGGGAAGGAGAAATGAGGAGGGAACCAAATAAAATAACTAGGTAATTTTTAAGATAATGATAAGAAGACTGAGGGAATGCATTGCAGCTGGTTTCAGTATATTTGCATTGAATACAAAGATGAATTTATTACTAATCAGAGATGGTTGTGATCAGGGGAAATGGGTAGAATTGGGGAAACCACCACTATTCTTTTTTTCTCCATAACTACCAAGCATATGGAAGAATGTGGCATTGATGTCAGTAGTTGAGATGAGAAACATATCATTTCAGAAGCATTGGAAATTGTTAAAGATAGTTAATTTGAAGCTGGGGTTGTGACTCAGTGGTAGAGCATGCACCTAGCATGTGTGTGGCCCTGGGTTTGATTTTCAGCACCACGTAAAAACAAATAATAAAGGTATAAAAAAGATAGTTAATCTTCTCTTTGCTGAAACTATGGCTATAGGAATTCTAGAAATGCACTCTGTTACTAAGCTACATCTTCATCTTTAAATAGCTAATTTTCTGATAGGACAGGTATTTCATAAAAATTCTTGAAAGTCTAACAAGATATACCAAACCAGGCTCCTTTTGAAAAGACCAGACTCTATAGGTTAATTCTTTGCATACCAAAGCTTTTATTCTTTGTATATATTCCAATGAATTTGAAATAAAAAATGTATTCATATCTGATAATTATTTGACATTTCAGTTCACTTTTCCTTTTGGATTACCATATTTTAATACTTTATGCTTATTATATATTATTTATTATATTTGGTTCCTATATCTTTTCACATGAGTTGATAAAGAAACTTTCAGTTGGTTAGACCTGAGGATACAGTAAAAGAAGACACACCACTGTCCTGCATGGACAGTGAGCCATAACCCCACCCTGCTAAAGTATTGTATATCAAAGCAAACCCATGAAACCCCATGTTGATTCAGCAAGAATGTATGGGTGGTTTGTCATATTCATGATTTGTGGATTATGTATCCCTTTTGCTTTTTTCTTTCATGAAAATAATTAAACTTCTATGATTATCTTGAGTTATTAACTGAATATTACATAAAATGTACAACCATTATTTATTATCTTCTTCCAAACTCATAGAGCCTATTCTAGATAGTAGATGTTTTCTTCAAAAGAATACAGTAGGGACGACGGAAGCAAGGATATGCAAATCAGATAAATTTTGTAATAAAATTCTCTAGAAAGAACTATATTAAAATATTTGAAATGCTAGATTGTCCCCTAAGTGGTGGGAAGATAGTTAATTTTCTTTTTAGTGAAACCATGGCTATGGAGGACAAATAGCACATGTGAGACCCTGAGTTAAATCCTCAGCACAACATAAAAATAAATAAAATAAAGGTTTTAAAAAATACCCCAGTGTCTATATTGGCATATAAGTTTAAGAATACATTTTTAAAGACACACTAAAATGATTTTGAGAAAAATCTTTATCTCAGACATTTCTAAAATTAAAGTTCCTAAATTGGAATTCTTATACCTGTTAGGTGAATTATGAGACTCTATTTTTTCTCCAGATTTAAAGAAATAAATTCATAGGTGACAATAATTTTCAAATCTTGGGAGATGGACATAAAAATATTGGATTAAGGATAGTGTGTGAAACAAAACCTGTTTAAAATTTAATTTCAATTGTAGTATAATACCCACTGTATTGAATAATTACTTTGAACCCATATAGTACTTGATGCCCCTGTTTATTCCATGTCCTTCATCACTCATGTGATTATGTCTGTAATCATGCACACAAAGTATTATTTTGTATATTTTATTCATTTCCTGTAAAACTATTTGTAGGAAATTATGATTTTCTGAAGTTGGTTTCTTATTTTGTTTTGTTTAAACCCAGAGTTGTAAATTTAAAATTATTTACACAAACCCACAAACCACTGTGTATATTCCCTTTTATTGCCTTCTTTGCTTTTTTTTTTTTCTGCTTGGTGGTTGTTGTTTGTTTGTTTGGTTGGTTGGTTGGTTTACTTTTTAATGGTGGGCCTGAACACAGATCCTTTTGCATGCTAAGCAGTGGCTCTATCACAAAGTTTTTCCCATAGAGTGCTCTGATTCATTGGATGATTGAGTAAATAGAAGATTCAAGAAATTGCCCCTAAAGCACCAAGATGAGTCCCTTCAACATAGGAAAATATGAAATTGAAAGACTACATGTAATCCCAGACAACTTAAAAAGTTGCTGTGTTTTATTTCACATGCCATTTGAAACCTTGTTTAACAGTCCAGAGCCTCTTATTCTAGAATCTCAGGTTTGTCCTTTATTTAATAAAAATTAATTCTACACTATCCCAGAAAATGATATGTCCTTTATATTTCTTGGAACATCCCCTCAATTCTGGCCTGCCTTTTCTCTAGTTTTGCACTCTTGCCACCTTTTTATCTCTGCCTATAGGAATGTTCTCCACATTTGTTCTGTCACCAACATTTGGAGCCATTGAGCTACAATGTTCATGTGACCATAAACCTCTCTTTAGTATGTGAAAGACCAAGCTTTTGAAATTTTCCAGAAATCTTCCATAACATGAGTTCAGCTTTACTCTTTATCCGTTTCCCCCAACTTCACTGTCCTCTGTCATTGCTCCTTACCAGTCCCTCTATTTTGAGATAAATACTGACCCATTTAATGCTTGATTTTGTGTCCAACTACAGCCTTCAAGCTTTTTCCAGTATCTGCCTCTGGCTGGTAACTTCACTTCTTTAGTCTCTGCTGAGAAAGCCACTATACCTGTCACCATTTTTTCTCTACTCTCACATACAAGGAACATAATCATTTGGGTTCAAGTAAACTTTTGTCTCCAAGATAATGTAAAAGAGGTCCCCTCAATCCAATAGCCAAAGAACTAGACAAAGGAAGGAGTAATTTGAGGTCAACTGGTAAATATCTAGTAGAACAGCTGAAATGCTAAGGTAGCCCCAAGGAAAGAAAAGCCACTTTATGACAAGGAGATTCATAATCATGAGGGACTGAACAAACAGACTGAGTCTTTTGGAACATATATATTTTCAGAATAATGAATTAACACCTTACATATACAAGATTTTTTTAATAATAGTGTAGAAATTCTCAGTCATTGTGGAAATAACTACTGATTAATAGTTTCTTTTGAAAATTTACTGTTACAAGAAAAAGAATAGAAGATGGTGTGGATTCCTACATTTAAAAAATTAATTTTTTTTAAATGACAGTGGAATGTGTTACAATATTTATTACACATATACAGCATAATTTTTATATCTCTTGTTATATATAAAATATGCTCATACCAATTCATGTCTTCATACATGTATTTTGGATAATGATGACTATCACATTTCACCATTCTTGCTAAACCCTGCCCCCTCCCTTTACCTCCCACTCCTCTGCCCTATCTAGAGTTCATCTGTTTTTTCCATGCTTCCCCTCCCTACCCCACTATGAATCCTACATTTCTTATATTGTTTTTAAAATTAACTTACTTTTTTTTCATCTTGAGAGGATATAGTTTGAGATGTTTTTGCATATTGAACCAGTTGATATGTAGTTTGTCCCAGGTAGACTGTTGAAGTTTTATATTACTAAAAGCATTCCATGAAGTAGTAAATATCTGGTAGGTACAGTAGTAACCTCTAAGCACAGCTAGTTGGGAGTCTGAGACAGGAGCATGGCAAGTTTCAGCCAGAACACTTTAGAGAGACCCAGTGTCCAAAAAAAATGAGCTTTTGGGTTCAACTCTGGCAGAGTGCTTGCCAAGGTTCCAATGTCCTGGGATTAAATCACTGAGTTCACACAATTATACCCCACCAATAATCATCTAAAAAGGTAAATAATCACCTAAACATCAAGCTTATTATTACTTTTCATTTTGATAGACTCTTATTCTGTATAAATCTTCTAATTAGTTTAAATATATATATTTAATATAAATATAAATTTAATATTATATATATATATATATATATATATTTCAGCTGAATCACTTGATATAAATTATCTGAAGAAGAGGAGGAAGGAAGGTTTTTGTAGCATCAAAAAAAAAGCAGCCACAGATGTGTACACATATATTTTTAAATTCCCGATTTTCTTCTGTGTTACTTGTTTTAAGAAGTTTATAAAGCCAAATATAATTTTCTTTCATAACAGTGCTTTGAAATCCCAAAGTGATAATTGATATTTAAGTCTCAAAATATTTAACTGATTATGACTCTGAAAATAGTATTACAACTTATGATAACATATAGGTAAACATTTGTGCTTCCATTTTTCTATCCTCCTTAAATTATGAAGATGCTAAATGGAGCTTTGAATATCCATTTAAAATAATGAACACATATAATGGCAGTGGCAATTGAGTGCATTAATGATAAAGGATAGTCCTTCCTAATAGGTCAGTTTTAGTTACATATGAACATGCTTTCATGCAAAGTTAAATATTTTATATGGCCTAGACCTCAGTGTCTCTGTCAATGCAAATAGTATCCTCAAAAAAGATATCCAATGGCCTATTAAGGAAATTGAAACCTCCCAGAAAGAGACCATTGCTTTTGGGTTCAAGCGAGACATCTTTAGTTATTTTTTTCCTTTTTTAATTTTTTTTTCAAAATTTTTCCAGTTCATTATGTAAGGGAGTGTACATCAAAGGTAGGAATAAGATTTCAACAGAAAGAGTCTTTCTTAAGACAGGTTTATTGGCATTCTGGCAACTCTCACTCATCTCTGAGATGCTATGTGGCTATGTGACACCAATGTATGATACTATCTCCACTGCCATGCTAAACTTAAGACCTAGCTAGGGGCATGAGGTTGTGGCTCAGAGGTAGAGTGCTCGCCTACCATGCATGAGGCACTGGGTTCAATTCTCATCACCCAATAAAAATAAAATAAAGATATTGCTATAGCTAAAAACAAATATTAAAAAAGACATAGCTATGTAGTATAGAGCATGTACTGGATAGTCTTAAACCAGCTGGATTTCAACTTTGAGTTTCCAGATACCAGACTTTCTTGCCTAATGACCTCCATGTTTTGTTTTGTTGTTTTAAATTTCATGCACAGTTCATAGCTGTCTTTCAGCAGCTCCATCTGATATGCACTGTTTCATCTTTTATAGCAACAAGGATTTTAACTAGACTCCGAGTTAAGATTCCAGAAGATCTATGCATTTCGTGGTTTTGGGTAAAATGGAGTTTGTTTT
The DNA here is from genome assembly GCF_045843805.1 of Urocitellus parryii. Taxonomy (NCBI): domain Eukaryota; kingdom Metazoa; phylum Chordata; class Mammalia; order Rodentia; family Sciuridae; genus Urocitellus; species Urocitellus parryii. The sequence goes on from NW_027554208.1 coordinate 825,099, forward strand.
TATTCACAGCAGAAAAAACTTTCCAAGTGTGAGACCCAGAGACTTCCTGAATTCTATACATGTACCCAGTAAACTTAATTCTGTTACCATTAGATTTTTCCGAGGCCCTAGCACTACTTATCTGTGAATCTCAATCCCCCTTCTTGGAACAGCTTTCTTCCACCATAATCTCAATGAATATGTTTTCAACAAATCAAAAGTATCTTCTAACTGATTTCAGTGTAGTATGCCATTTTTAGGTATTTTGAGTATAGTTTGAGAAGAATAATAGCTGGGTCAAATGGTGGTTCCATTCCTAGTTTTCCAAGGAATCTCTATACTGCTTTCCAAATTGGCTGCACCAATTTGCAGTCCCACCAGCAATGTATGAGTGTACCTTTTTCCCCACATCCTTGCCAGCACTTGTTGTTGTGTGACTTCATAATTTCTGCCATTCTTACTAGAGTGAGATGGTATCTTAGGGTTGTTTTAATTTACGTTTCTGTGATTGCTAGAGATGATGAGCATTTTTTCTAATATTTGTTGATTGATTGTATATCCTTCTGAGAAGTGTCTGTTCAGGTCCTTGGTGTATTTGTTGTTTGGGTTATTTGTTTTTGTTGTTGTTGTTGTTTAACTTTTTGTGTTCTTTGTATATCCTAGTGATTAGAGCTCTATCTGGTGTGTGAGGGGTCAAAATTTGTTCCCAGAATGTAGGTTCCCTATTCTCTTCACATATTATTTTTCCTGCTGAGAAAAAAACTTTTTAGTTTGAATTCATCCCATTTGTTGATTCTTAGTTTTAATTCTTGTGCTATAGGCATCTTATTAAGGAACTTGAAGCCTAACCCCATGTGATGGAGAGTAGAGCCTACTTTTTCTTCTATTAGTTGCAGAGTCTTTGGTTTGATTCCTAGATCCTTCATCCATATTGAGTTAACTTTTGTGCTTGGTGAGAGATAGGGATTCAATTTCATCTTGTTGCATATGGATTTCCAGTTCTCCAAGCACCATTTGTTGAAGATGCTATCTTTTCTCCATTGCATGCTTTTAGCACCTTTGTCTAATATAAGGTAGTTGTAATTTTGTGGGTTGGTCTCTGTGTCCTTTATTCTTTACTATTGGTCTACCAGCCTGTTTTGGTGCCAGTACCATACTGTTTTTGTTACTATAGATCTGTAGTATAGTTTAAGATCTGGTATAGCTATACCACCTGTTTCACTCTTCCTGCTTAGAATTGCTTTAGCTATTCTGAGTCTCTTATTTTTCCAGATAAATGTCATAATTGCTTTTTCTATTTCTGTGAGAAATGCCACTGGGATTTTGATTGGAATCGCATTGAATCTGTAGAGTTCTTTTGGTGATATAGCCATTTAAATAATATTAATTCTGCCTATTCATGAGCAAGGTATACCTTTCCATCTTCTAAGGTCTTCTTCTATTTCTCTCTTTAGGGTTCTATAGTTTTCAAAGAGCCCCTTTGTGATCTGGAGAGTGGTTCAGATAAATTCTCAGTGACTCATGTCCTCTTCATCCACATCCCAGTTTTCTGAAGGTGTAAGTGGAGGAGAGGGAGGGGCCACCTAGCATCCCACTGTTGAAGAGAAACAGCCTGGGGCTGGAGTATTCTGCTTCCTAAAAAGCAGACCCAGGCTATATAATGTGAGGTGGTGGAATGCAGGGACTAGAAGAGCTCAGCCCAGCATGACAGGATGTGGGACTGAGGAAAAGCTAGGTTTGAGGCAGAGATCAGGTTACCTACCATACCCTGTGCTCCCTGCCTAGTTGGTGGAGGGACTGGTCATCATTTGTCATTTCTTTTGGGGCTCCTCCCAGCCCAGGCTCTAGCTCCCTCCCTCTTCCCAACAGCCTAGATTTCATTTCAGCTCCAGAGCACACCCTCTCTTTCTCCCTGACTGCAGGGCTGGGAATCTAGCTGGGTGGAGTTTGGCTCCCCTCCCTGGGGAAGGAGGAAGTGAGGGGAGCTTTGAAGGTGTGATGAACTGCAGGTGTGATGAACTGCTCCTTCATGTGTGTTGGTGATGAGGGACACATGCTAACCCTGGGAAGCTGACTCCTTGCCCTGAGTCACAGGGAGGGGTGGGCAGGGCATAAAAGTGAGCTGGACAGAGGGAAGAAGGGGCTGTTCCAGAGTGGGTGGAGGTGATTCCCTAGTGGATTATTCTGTCCCTATGCTGTGGTGGATGCGTGATTCCCTACAGTGTAGTCATTGTCCCCTACTGGGGGCTGAGTAACCTAGTGTTGCCGCCAGGCCCAGCAGGAAGAGGGGAGGAAGGCAGGCTGCCCTAATGTGACCTGTGGGTACTGCCTGGACTGAGCCTCCTTTGTGTGACCCGGGGTTTGGGGACAGGGTGGGGTGGGTCAGAGAAGCTGCTGGCTGATGCCTCTGTCCTCTGTCTGGGGTTTCCTCCTCCTGCTCTCCTTTCCACCTCTGAGGTGGCATGTAGAAAGGCAGAGACTCTGGAGGCATAGAGCCCTGCTTTGAGTGCTGTCCTTGACACTCTGATTATCTAACCCTCTGAGAGTTTCCTTGTTGTCAAAATGGGAAGTGCACCATTCACCTAACAAGCCACTGGAACCTGAGGTAAATATTTTTTGTCAAAATACCCAACAAAGAGTGGGTACCTTGGGGCTTTATAAATATTCCTTCTCTTACCTATCAGCCTCCCAGTAAGTGGTTCTGCTAGTATCTGGTTTTGTAGAGGGACTCCTTATTTTTGACTAGGCAGGCGTGACTCAAGCCAAGGGACAATCTGTTCTAGATTATACCTTAGCAGTTATTAAACCTTAAATGTATCAAATCTTGTTACAAATGAAATCTATCTCATGACTCCAATATGCAAAGCAGATAAAGGCTGGCTTTTCTGGAGGCATCCCTGAACACCTTGCTGAATGTTTCCCTTCAGTTGAGTGTATAACTTTGAAAGTCGTTTTCTGGTTCCCAAGTGGGTTCTTTCACCTCCCACTGCTATATTTTAACCCATTGGAGAAGACCTGTCCCTGCCCCAGAAATTAGGAATCTTAAACTCTGTTTCTTACAGGATTGGTGCTTGGCAAGAATGTGCCAAAGCAAGCCCCCTTTTCTGTTTTCTCTTCCTTTGCCCAGGTTTGTGGAGAGGTTTTGGAGGTCACAGAGCAGTTTTTGTACTACTAGTTTTTTTTCCCCCAAATCCCTACTGCCTCTTGTTTGCCAGCCCCAGCCATGGCTGCAATCAGAAAGAAGCTGGTGATTGTGGGGGATGGTGCCTGTGGAAAGACCTGCCTCCTCATTGTCTTCAGCAAGGATCAGTTTCCAGAGGTCTGCTTCCCTACTGTATTTGAGAACTATATTACAGACATTGAGGTGGACAGCAAGCAGGTAAGGCCAAGAGCCCTTTCCTATCCTGCCTTGGAACCCTGTTCCTGGTCATGTAGTATGTCCTTCCTTACCACTCTCTCACATCTTTGTTTTATTTTCCTGTGGGAACAAGTAAAATTTGAGAAATGAAACTGCACTTTTAGAAAACCTGGATATATTCACGTGTGGTGGTACATGCCCATCATGCCAGCTACTCAGGAGACTGAAGCAGGAAGATTGATCACAAGTTTGAGGTCAGTTTGGGCAACTTATCCAGACCCTATCTAAAATAAAAAGGGCTGGAGTGTGGCTTATTGGTAGAGTACTTGCCTAGCATGTGTGAGGCTCTGAGTTAATCCCCAGTACCCCAAAGAAAACCTGGATATATCCTCTGGTTCTACCACATACTCGCTTTGTAATCAGGGCCAAGTCCCTTTGCTTCTGGGTTTAAACTCCCCACCACCACAAAATGGTGATGATGGCATGACTTACCCTAAAGGAGTGTGAGAATTAAAGTGGTATTCATGATAGCAATTCATTTGAGATCACAAAAATCAAACACATTTTAGTAATTTTTGTGGGAGAGGGGTTACTAGGGGTTGAACCCAGCAGCACTTTGCCACTAAACTACATCCCCAGCCCTTTTTACTTTTTTAAACAAATTGAGACAGCATCTTGTTAAGTTCCCCAGGATGGCCTTGAACTTGGCAATTCTTCTGCCTCAGCCTCACACATAGCTGGTTTATAGGTATGCACCAGTACACCCAGTTTACATCTTAGAACTTTAAAGAAAAACTCAATTGAGTTTGTTATGACTGTGATTAATATGGTGCCTTGCACACAGCAGGACCAGTGGTTTGAGAGGATCTCTGGGTAGTAGGTTGGGGCCCTTGGGGTCAGCTATGCATTGCCCGTTTGTCAGGTGGAACTGGCTTTGTGCGACACAGCAGGGCAAGAAGACTATGAATGTCTGCAGCGCCTCTCCTATATGGACACAGATGTCATCCTCATGTGCTTCTCCATTGACAGCCCTGACAGCCTGGGTGAGGACTTTGGAGAGAGGGGGTGGAGACGCTTTGGAGTTAGCCATCTTCAGAGGCTGTGGGGATGGAGTCACAAGGGCCACACATTCTCTGCTGGCTCCTTTGTTGTGGCATCTCCGGTGTTTGGAAGGGCTTGGGGGAGGATATGCTACAAGGGACGGGGTTTTGAGGTATGAAGGAGACCATCAGCCTCAGACTGCTATGGGAAGGAAGACCAGTGCTCACATGCTTAAGCCAAGGTACCTGTTGGGACATGTCTGTGCAGAAAACATTCCTGAGAAGTGGACCCTGGAGGTGAAGCACTTCTGCCCCAACATGCCCATCATCCTAGTGGGGAATAAGAAGGACTCGGGCAAGATGAGCATACCAGGAGAGAGCTGGCCAAGATGAAGCAGGTGGGAGGGGCTGCCTGATGGGGAACCGTGGGGAGGAAGGTGCCCTCTGAGGGGTTGCAGGCTGGGGCAGAAAGGAGCTCTCTCTTCAGCCAACTGTCCTGTGTTAAGCAGTCATAGTGATATCTACCTCCTCCTCTCCCATGTGTGTGCCCTGCTAAGAACCAGAAGGAACCTCAGTATCAAATCAGATGATCGTAGAATGAAGTGACTTGTCCAAGGTCACTTGGCATTTTCATTTATTCCAGTTTATTATTCTGTCTTTGGAATTGGGGCTACTAAGATGAATAAGGAAGTCCTTGTCCATGGGGAGACAGCTTATGTTTCACTTAGGGTATGCAGACTGCACCATCAGTGTACCTGGGAAGGAAGGGCATCATCAATGGCTGAAAAAAGGCTTAGAGGGCAAGGGAGCTGGCTTATTCAGGGTCTCACTAAGCGGTCCACTGACCAGAGGAAGAGTTTATTATAGGAAGCTGCCAGGGTATGGAATAGAGACTATCTTGAGAGGATAATTATATAAGGCAAGGTTTTAAAATGGAAACAGCAGGCACAGGATGGGTTGGAGGGATGATGGAGAAGGTAGGTCATTTAGGAGGTAGCCTACACACATTTAGGCAAAACATATGTGGACCATAGGGTCTGCGATTTGGTGGGAGAGGAGGGGCTAGTCTGGGGACAACTTTGAATGTAAATATGAGGTTTAGATCTCTGCCTGGGGCAGCCCGGGCCTGGATGCTTTGTGGGCTCAAGGCTGGAGGAGGTATTTGTTATAGTTACTATACTTATGGGTGATGTGGTGAGAGGTGCACCTAGCCACCAGCTTCCTCTGCCTTATCTTCTGTCTTCTCAGGAACCCGTCCGATCTGAGGAAGGCTGGGATATGGCAAATCATATCAGTGCCTTGAGTGCTCCACCAAAACCTATGAGGGAGTGCCAGAGGTTTTCGAGATGGCCACTCGAGCTGGCCTCCAGGTCCACAAGAATAAGCACCGGAGGGGCTGTCCCATTCTCTGAGATCCCCACGGCTCCTGATGCCACCTTTCTTCACAGGGGCTTAGGGATCACCCACCTGCCCTTGAGCTCCACCCTTAGGACTCCATGCTGAAGGCTCCTTTTTACAGTTCCCTCATGCCCAGGACTGCATCGTTTTCCTAGCCCCCAGAGTGGTGGCAGGCCTGCCCTCCCTCCCTGTCTTCTGGGAGCTGGGCCTGTGGCCTGCCCTTCTTGAGCAGTCCCTCTCCCTGCTGCCTTGGTCCAGGGGTAGGGCTCTTGCTCCCTTTGGCCCTCCCCAGAGGATGGTCACACACTAGCACTTTATATACTTCTGGCTCAGAGGAGCATTTCTAGGGTAGGTGGATTGGGGTTTCTCCTTTGGGCAGGGGCCTTGTCTCTGACTGCACTTGGTGGGGGGCATAAATAAAGGCCACAGGTTCCAACACGTGTGTGGCAGCTTCCTGTTTCCTTTGTCTGGTTCCTATCTTGGCTACAAGCCCAGAGTCCCATCTCTCTCTTCATTTCCAAGTTGCTTGCCAGACTGGCCCCCTGTTGGCAAAGGCAGGAAGTGGAAGTGTGGAGTCTTAGAGCAGAGATGAGGTCATGCCTGGCTTAGCCTGGGAGGCGGGTGAGGGGCATGGTCTCTAGCCTGGACTAAACTTAGAAACCGGTGGGTGGCTTCCCTGCCCACTGAGTTTCCTCCCCTGGACATGGAGGCTGTGAAGAGATGTGGCCCTGGACAGGGTGTGACAGTCTCACCCTCTTGCAGGTCAGCTTGGGGACACAGGAAGCTGGGGCCAAGATGAGGAGACACCATCAAGAAACTTTTGCATAGAACAAGATTTTTTGTTTTCAGAGTTTTTCTTCCTTCCCCTTCCCCCATAACAATGCTAACAAGCAGCTTGATGTGTCATTCTCCCCAGGAGTGGAAGGGTGGAATTGCTTGGTTGTAAACACCATCCCCCAGCCTTTCTGTCCCTTAGAGGGGCAGCTCAGCTGGGTTCTGGTTCAGGGTTGGGTGCAGCGGGCTAAGGCTTGTCTTGGTGTGAGAAGGCAGGCAGCTGTGTCTTCAGAGCTCATTCCTCCACTCGGGCTCCACTTGCAGGGACAGCCCCCTTCACTCTCCCACTCCTGGGGGAGGTAGTCATGACCATGGGGACCTAGAAAGAAAGGAGGTATGCTTTGTCTTCTTTACCTTCTCTTCCACCACTGTCCCCTGCCTGGCCCACCCTGGCCCAGCCATACCTAAGGTAGAGGGGCTGAGCTTGCTCAGATCTTGAAGTAAGTTCTGTCCATTCTGTAGGTCCAGTTTGGCAGGAAAAGGACACCCTGTATACCCTCTGTTTTCTTTACAGAACTCCAGGAATCTGTGGGGTACAGAGGTGTTGGCACACAGAGCTGTGCAGGCCTGGATGAGGAGTACCAGCATAGGCTGGAGGCCAGGCCTGGGTCCTGCCACATCTGAGCTTTGGTTGCTCAAGCTCTAAATGTCAGCTCACTTACAAATACGATGGAGGTTTTATGAAGATTAACTGATCCTGAGGATTGAGCCATAAGCAGGTAGTAATGAAGATACAGCTGCCTAAGCTGGGGCTTGTGGCCACCATGAAGGATTACAGGGCAGGAATGCTCACGCTTTCCAGTCAGGGTCATGGCCCAAGAGAATGGGGTTGCCCACTATGATGAGCAAAGCTTTGGCCCAGGTCACAGCCACGTTTAACCTCTGGAAGGAAGAAGTGGTGGGGTCATGGGAAGGAAGGGCCAGAGGAAGGAAGAATTACTGCCACACCCACCAGCCCTCCAACCTTGAGGTTCTTAAGGAAACCCAGGTTAAAGTGCAGATCCAACTGCACAAATCTCTGCTTCACACAGTAGAGATAAAGACCACGCTGCGTTCTTGGCCTTGGAATTCTTCCACAGAGCCCACCTAGAAGAGATAGAGGCAGGGCTTGATAATAGGTGGGTTCAAGGGGAACTTAAGGAACGTCTGCCCCATGGCACTTGAGCTGCAAGGAGGGTACACTGGGCAATTGTCGATCAGTGGGTGAGTGCTGCTACAGGGGACAGGAGGCATTCTCTGGAAGCACAAGCCTCAAGAGTGAAGCTAACTCTGGGATCGAGCCTGTAAAGCCATCAGAACAAAGCAAACAGTGTTGCAAAGAATACAATAACTACAAACAGTGTTTCTGAAACTTTCCTGGAGATAATCAGCAAGTACTTGTTAAGACTATAGAACCTTGGGCCCTAACCCAGACCTCCTGATCAGAATTTTCCAAGGCAGATGTCTCCAAATCTCAAAAGAGTAGATTTCAGGCTTGCACCTGAGGAGCTGCAAAAAATACTAGTGCCCTGGCTCTGCCCGGAGATATCAGTGTTAATTGGCCCTGGCAGTATTAAAAGCACTCCAGGTGATTTTTCTCTGTACTAAGAGTTTCGAATCACCATCTCAGAGCAAGTGTTAAGCTACTAAGGGTGGAGATGAGGTGACAATATCACATGACAGGCGGGGGTAGGCTGTGGCATTTGGACTTCATTCTTAGGGCAAAGACCTCAAAACTGCCCAATCACAGTGACATGGGAAGTTGTTAAACATGCAGGCTTCCTGATCCCATGCCAGAACTATAAGCTGGAGCTTTGAGGAGCAAGAGGATGGGGAAAAACCCAGTTCTCTCCAAGGCAGTGGAGGTGGGACAGAGACATGGGCCAGACTGAAGCAGTGGCACAGGAGTTGAGGTCTCTGATTTTGGAAAAAGAAGGGTACAAAGAATGTGAGAGTGAATGTGAAGTAGTGTGTCACCTTCAAGTCCTTTATGTCATCCAGTCTCCAAAGCTCCCTGTCAAGTTTGGTGATGCAATAATGGATTTTTTCCACCTGGAATGAAGGGAAAGGCATCTTTCTCTGATGCAGTCACCTCAATTCAAGAGGAACCAGGCAGAAAGGAGGCCAGAGAGCTGGGGAGCAAAGAGGGAGGAGGCGGCTGAACTCTGCACTCTTCTGAGATATAGGGCCAGCAGAGGCCAGGGCTGTTCGAGAGGTATCACGTGGGGGAGGACCCATCCTTGCTGGGAACTGAGGGCCTTACCTGCTTCCAGTATGGTGAGATGACTCCAATGCTTCGTTGGCTCAGGCGGGATTTCCCCTTCTTAGAGGAAGGGGCCAGGAGCAGCTTCAGGTAGGAGGTCACCATGGCAGCCTCTTCAGGGTTGAAGAAGGATGGGCTATTGCACTCATGCTCATCTTTGCCCATCACACCATGAAAGATGATGGGAAATCCCTGGACACAGGGTTAGAAGAAACCCTCAGCTGGACTTCCCTGCTTCCCTTCCCTCCCACTCCAAAACCCTTGCAAGCAATAAGGAAGCTTAGGCCAAGGTGACAACTGGAGGGACCCCTGGTGTCCAGTCGAGCCTTTTCCTACCTTCAGTAAACAATCAAGATATGGGGGTGGGGGCCTGAGTCCTGCTCTGTCCAGCCTCACCTGTTGAGGCAGACCCTCTTAGCAGCAGAAGCACTCTCTATCCACCACATCTGCACAGGCCTGTAGCTCTCCATTGTAGTAGAGTTGGTTGGGAATGTCCAGGATGGTGGAATGGGACCTGAGAGGCAGGAGGGAGGGAGAGCTAGACCAAGGCCTGGATTACTTTTGTCCTGCCCTGAGGGGACAGGCTTTAGGCCCACACATGAGTGTCTTGATTCCTGCTTCCTTCATAGCAGGACACATTCACCTGCAAGTTCTCCTGCCAGGCATTTCACACCACATAAAGCAGAACTTGTGGGTCCATAGGGATCCAGTGACCAGTGAAATTATTATTATTTTTTCAAATTACTTTTAAAAACTAAGATTTGCCAGGTATGGTGGTACATGCCTGTAATCCCAGTGGCTTTGGAGGCAGAGGCAGGAGGATGACCAGTTCAAAGCCAGTAAGACCCTGTCTCTAAAAAATACAAAATAGGCCTGGAGATGTGGCTTAGTGGTCATGTGCCCAGTTCAATCCCTGGCACACCCCATCCCTCAAAAAAAAAGAAAGAAAAAAAACTAAGAAATTAGGGACTCAGCTTTCAATTTTGCCAAGGAAGGTCAGTATAAAAACAATGTATCACTTCCCATTACCCTTATTTGAGATAATATGTTAAATCCAAAAATAAAAGTAGTAAAAACACAATAACATTTCCTTTCTGCAACTGTCCTATTGGTACTCATCCAAGCATTTTTAATGTCTAAACTTATTCAGTAAAAGAAGTATATAAACAGAGTGTGGTTCTGTGTGCTTGTAGGTCCAGCTAGCTATTCAGGAGGCTGAGGCAGGAGGACTGGCTGAGGCCAGCCTGGGCAACAAAGAGACTCTTAAAAAAAAACAAAACAAAACAGGGCTGGCTATGTAACTCAGTGGTAGAATTTTTGCCTAGCATGTGTGAGAGCCTGGGTTCAATCCCCACCACTGCAAAACAAACAACCCTGCCTAGCCCTCTAATTTGATAATATTTTTATGAAAAACTATTCATTTTCTCATTTCTCCTTGGATTGCCTGGAAATGCCATCTGAGACAGACATCAGACACATCCTGGTGTCTGACCACCCCATATCTAGATAATCTCACTAGTCCAGAATGAAACCACTAGCTAAAGGAGGCCTCCGACCTTCCAGTCTATAGTCATTTCTGCATCACAGAGGCGCAGAGCACCAGGAATGCAGACCAGAGCCTCCTGCGCAGTGGGTGTGAAGGCATGGGCTAGCAGTGGAGGGAGATGAGGGTGTGGGCATACCTGTAGTTTCATAGCAGCTTGGTTATGAACTGAGGTGATGAACTTGGTCATAGCCATCAGGGCCCTTCTTGTACAGGGCATTGTAGGTGAGCAGCCGTTCCAGCAGCGAGTACCCCAGCCCATACTTCTGTGTCAGTGGGGACTGCAGCACAGGTCCCAGCTGTCGAGGGTCTCCAGCCAGTACCAGTTGCCCTCCTGGATTGCCTGTTTCCTTAACTTCCATCAGTCCTAGAAGGCAAGGGTGGAATGAGGAGAAAGGTACGTGATGGGATCTCCCCATGCAGGGTGGCACACCTGCACCCCACCCTGAGCCACTCACCTGCTATGGCCACCAGACTCTCAGGTTCCATGCAGTGGCCAGCATCATCAATGAAGATGTGTGTGAAGAGATGGATGGGAAACTGGGCTGATACCAACCTGGGAGGTGTCAGGCCAGGCAGGGTCATCCCCAGGCACCCAACTACCAAACCTGAATGCTCACCCAATCTGGTCCCTCACTCACCCACTGAGAACCCTTCCCCATCTTCCCAGCCCACTACACTTTTATTTACACACACACTCCCCACCTGCTGGCCATGATGAGTGGTAATTAAGACTCAGTATTTCTGCAGTTCCTTCTTGGCAGGAAACTCATACTCCCCCTTTTTCGCATCCCTGTTACACTAGGGCTGTGGATTGTGAAGCAACATGAGGCATCAGCTTGGCTCTACCCATGTCCCCCCTCACTTTGGCACTGGGCCACTTTATAGACAAGAAAACTGAGGCCCAGGGAGGGTTCTTACCCACCCAAAGGTGAGTAACCAAGTCTCCCTAGTTTTCTGGTTTACCCTTAGAGTCTCCCAGACATCTGCCATCGCTTGACCCTCTGCACTTCCCTTACCTTAATGTCCTCAGGTACCATGCGGATCTCCCTACTGGGGGCCAGGAGGCAGCAGATGGAGCTGGGAAGGTGGACCCAGAGCCACTGACAGAGAAGGTCAGCACCCGAGTTGGACGGAGCTCAGGCTAGGATGTGAGCTTTGGGCAAGTGCTTCACCACCTGAGATGCGGACAGGTAGAGTATGAGAAGCAGTTTCCCAAACTCTGGTGACTCACACTGGGGCAGTGCAGCATCTGCCTCCCACAGCCAAGGGAGGCAGTGATATAAAATACAAGTTCTATCCTGGAGCCCTGCTAGTCCAATTAGCACTTTGACGTGGGACAACAACTGCAATAAAACACACAAGTCTATGAATACCGAAATGCAAAAAGTCACTGCAAGAGCCACACAGTGCCCAACCTACCCAACAGTGCTCAACAGCCACACTGACTCTAGCTCCCCACTTTAAAAAAAATGTAGTTGTAGATGGACAGAATGCCTTTATTTTATCTGTTTATTTTTATGTGATGCTAAGGATTGAACCCAGTGGCTCACCCATGCTAGGCAAGTGCTCTGCCACTGAGCTACAGCCCCAGCCCTCCCCACCTCCTTTTGATGGCTGCTGAGAAACAAGAACTTTCAGGGAGATGAAGGAAATCAGAATTTGGGGAAAAAAGCTCCATCTGGGGGAGTCAAGGATATAGGTCCTAGGTTTATCCTCAAGCCTCACCTGCTTAATGGCCTCCACTAATGTGACAGTCTTGCCAGTGCCTGGAGGCCCAAAGATGATGTAGGAGGCTGAACGTGTGGTGTCCATAACGATGTGCTTTAAGGCCTGCAGCTGCTCTGGGTTTGACTACAGACTCCGGTCATACAGCCTGGCAGGGAGGCTAGGAATCCGAACTTCAACTTATCCAGAATCCCAGAGGCCTCTAGGACTCCATCCTCAAGCCCCACACTCCAACCAGCACTGGAGTCCCCTGCCCTCCATCTCACTTGAGCTTCACATCTGAGGGCAGCAGCGGGACCCCACGGGAGGCCACACGAAAAAGCATGGACCACAGCAGCCTGCGCCCTGTCAGTTCCAGGGCCCGATGCTGGACCCGCAAGGGCTGGCGGTTGAAGGTGAAGTTCACCTTGAAGGTCAGCCCATCCACAAATCGGCTCAGGAGGGTTTGGATAGGGAGAAAGGTAGAGGAGCTCCAGTTAGATGGGCCAGACAGTAAAAAGCCAGGACCTCCCTCCACCTCCTTCTGCTCCACTCCCTCTTTCCAAGACTTCCATAAAAGCTCCCTAGGAGAGGTAGCTGCTGGAGTAGCTCAGAGTTCCCTGGAAGAAAAGCCCCTGCCCTGTGCTTGGGATCCACTCATCTTAGGAGAAAGCCTCTCGTCTCCCCTGGCCTGAGGGAGAAGACTGAAGAAGGGTTCCCACAACACCCACCTCATGGAAAAGCTCAGTTTGACATGGTCCAGTTCCACCTTGTGCATGAAGCCCTTATAGGTGATGGGGTCCTCCTGCTGTGTCTCAGAGGACAGAAGGGAAAACAGGTGGTCCCCCCACAGCACTGAGGGGTGGCTCTCAGTCACACCAGGAACCTACAGGGTGTGAACGTAAGCAAGCTTCTGTCCCAAGCATGGTCACTGAAGGACCCAACCCCCAGGCTCTCTAGACCTCTGAGGGACGAAAACTGAGGCTCTGGCCTTCTAACCCAAGACTCAGAGAGCTGCATTTTCCCTGTCCCCCTTCCTCTCCCACCAGACAGGAGTTGTGGGGAGAGGAAGGAGACAACCTTCCCCAGCTCCTCACAGGTGCAGAACTCCAGGGTGCTAGTTTAAGGCCTGGCAGCCGCTTCCCACTCTACTCAGCTGCCCTCTCACCAGCTCAGTTCTACTCTGCCTTTAAAATATTGTTAAAACTCATCTCCTGTAGTCATCTTGCCCTGATCATCCTTGTTCTCTCTTTCCCACCTGCATTTGTGTGGAGAAATTCATTCTCGTGGGTAATTCTGGTCTAAGGTACACACATTCAAAATCTGTGTGCTAGAAAAGGGCTTAAGAATTTTCCAGTCCAGCTCTATGCTTTTCAGATAAGGAACCTATGGCTCCGAGAAAGCAAGGATCTTGCCCAAGATCACACAGCCAGTAGTAGCAAAGTCTAGATTAAAACCCCAATGTCCTGCTCTGACACCATTTTGGGCAAAGGATGCCCACCCTACCCCTTGCTGACCCCTCTGGGACAGGAACCATTTCATCCTTCTTCTAGTTTGCCCTGTATTTAGGAATGGCCTATAGAGGTTGGCTGACTTGAGCCTGCCCTCCCTGAACCTGATCTGAGCCCCAACCTCCAGAGTGAGCAGCGTGGGGTTCTGGTCCACGGAGTCCCAGGTCATGGGCACCGATTCCAGGTCATAGTGCCGGATGTCGTGTTCCATCTGCAGCTCCTCCAGGTGCAGCAGCAGTCAGAGTTTCACCTCATAGTTCCTCCACGTCAGGGCTGTCTCCAGCTGGGCCCTGGCAGTGATGGTTGGGGGATGAAGTGGGAAGGGCAGGAAAGGGACAGGTCAAGCACCCCCATGACCAGAAGCATCTACCCTCTCCCATTTGCAACTAGGAACACACCAGGAATTAGAGAAGACCAGAAGGACAGAGAAATGGATTGGGTCAGAGGCCTTGAAGAAGGGAGCCCCAAGTCTTGCTTCCTCCAATGTCCTTGACCCAACCTCAGACCTGACTTGGGTATCCATGGTAGATCTTATGGCGGAAACATTCTCCCCCAGATCTTCCTTCCATGACTCACACCCTAACCTCATTCAAATGTCATTCTCTGTTCAAATGTCACCTCCTCAAAGAGGTCAGGACTGACTGCTCTCTGTAAAACATCACCAATTCATCCCCTTGTCCTGCTTTGGTTTTACTTTAGCATTACTTGAGTTCTTCAAAGCACTCACCACAATATGGAATGTACAAGATAAAATAAAAGAAATGATCAGTGCTCACTGTTCCCCACCATAATGGGCAAGGCCCATTTGGAACAGCACCTGGCAAGTGGGCATGCTCAGCAAGGGTGAACGAATAGAGCCTGGGAGGCTGGACAGACATCCAAAGCAACAGGCAGGGGCCAGCAGGGAGAGAGGACGGGAGTGGGGTACTGAGGGGAGGCACTTACTTGATCTCAGCAATCTCCTTTGAGGCAGTGAAGATACTTGTTCCCTGAAGAAGGATGGGGAGCAGCTACCTGAGGCATGGGGGTGGATAGTAGGTCCCCAGTTCCATACTTAGCTTCAAGTCATAGCCTTTAGCACTGCAGAAGTGGGGGGAAAAGCTGTCATTAACATTGAACTTGTCACCTTCAAGACTCTGGGAATGCCCCTCTGTGGAGGATGCACAAGGACCCCTGTGATGCCATTGCCAAAGGGTGGTCGGCAGCCTCTGCCCAAGGACATGGAGCTCACTAGCTCATGTGGCTGCTCGGTCCATGGCTGGACCAATTTTGGAAAGCCCAATACTTGGAATATTTTTAAAAATATTATTTATAATACATTTTCATTATTAAAAAAGAATCTGGCAAAAAATTATAATAACATTTTTACCATCCTGAGACAGCCAATGTTAATTTTTTGGGGCATGCAGGCTTCAAGATTAATTTATATTATATATATATAGTTTTTGTTTTGGGGTACCAGAAATTGAACCCAGGGGCACTTTACCACTCAGCCACATCCCCAGCCAGCTACTCACCGGGGCCCAGGAGGCAGGGCAGCTTCTGGTCACCATAGTAGAAGGCAAACTGGGGTGTCCAGCAGAAAGGGAAGAGGTGACTGAGGGTAGCAGATTTGTTTCCTCTGTTCCGGAGCCTCAGGGTCAGCACCTCCTTGTGGTTCAAATCCAGGCAGATAAGGAGCTGCTCATCTCGTGCTTTATGGGGCCCCTGGACTTCCACGTCCACCCCATGCTTCCCGTGAAGATACTCAGCCCTGGGGAGAGTGGGAGTCAAGGGTGGGGGCCAGGGCAGGAGGGGCCTGGGCTGGGGGATGCCCTGGGGAGAGTGCCAGCCATGCTCCCACCCGCAGCCAAGCCCCCCACCTGCTTCCCCCATTCCTTAAGGAAGAGGCCTCCCCACAACCTGAGCAAACTACTCTTTTCTTGGTTAGACAGCCCCTTCCCCCATGCCCTGAGCACCCCTCACAAGCAAGTGTGTGTGCACCAACAAACACACACACACACACACACACACACACACACACACACGAACACACACCTGTCATAAAAGTTCTTGGCTAGCAGTGACTTGTGGTGCTTGCTGATATCTGAGCTCAGCTTCATTCTCCTCTTTTCTGGGAGCCGCGAGTCAGTCCAGTGGTCCAGTTTGAAGAACCTGACCCGAGTCTTGGTGACAGATTTGCCTTGAGAAGCACTCAGACTGAACCCAGAGATTCCAGTGTGTGACCACAGTGCAGCCTCTGAGGCTCCCAGGGCAGCCTAGGGGAGGGGACAGGTCTCCCAAAGATGAATGGGCACTACCCAGGCAAAAGAGGGAGGGCACAGTGAGTCAAGGTGAGGGGGTGTGACCTTGCTACCTGGGCCGTTACTGCACCTCTGGGAGCCTCGCTTCCCTCCGTTATGAAATGGGAATGGCAGAGCTGGGGATGTGGCTCAAGCGGTAGCGCGCTTGCCTGGCATGCGTGCAGCCCGGGTTCGGTCCTCAGCACCACATACAAACAAAGATGTTGTGTCCCCCGAAAACTAAAAAATAAATATTAAAAAATTCTCTCTCTCTCTCTCTCTCTCTCTCTCTCTCTCTCTCTCTCTCCCACACACACACATCTCTCACTCTCTCTTAAAAAAAAAAAAGAAATGGGAATGGCAAGGCTTGCCTCTTTTAAAGGTTGCTGTGATCCTCACCCAAGATAGTAGCATTGCAGCAAGCCACTTAGCCCAGCACCTGGCACATAGAAGACCTCAGTAATAGTGAGTGATGGTTAGTATCACATAAAGTTTGGTTGCACTAAAGTGAGAAGTGCGAGGGGAGTGGCAGGAGGCAGCAGAGGTAGGCAGGGCCCACCTTTCGGGCTGGGGGTGCGTAGGCCCTTACCTGATCTTGAAGTCGGGGTTATAAACGGTTCGCAGCTGCTCGCGATCTGTCTCCATGTCCAGTCCTCGAACGACTAGGAAGCACTGGACCGTCTCCCGGAGCTGCCGGCAGCTGAACATACTGGGCATCGCAGTGGCGGCTGCTGCCCAGGCAGGAGGGTCCGTGGAAATGAAACTGAAAGTCGCCGCCGTGGCTGGAAGTTGGCGGCCCTGCGATGAGGGTGCAGAAGGGGGAAGCTCCCTACCTCTGACCCCCTGCTCCTGCAAGCTCCCTTTCCCCTACCAGGCTTCCCTCCGCCGTTCTTTCCCTACCTGAGCCTTCCCTTCGGTCTCTTCGTCTTATCCCCTCCCTCTCTTCGCATTAACTCTTTCCTAAGGAGTCTGACCCCTCTCTCAGTGCCCTCCCCTTACCCCAAGCTCCCTCCCCTGGCTTCCAGCCAGTATCTGAATGTGGCCATCGCCAAGGGCCCCTAAACAGCCCAGGAGGACCTCTGAACCTCTGCTAGGGATACTTCCTAGCACTGGAGGCTACTCCCGCCCTCCACAGCCTCAGGATTTATTGAAAAGCAGAAGTGCTTTGGGTCAGCTGCAGCTAAACTAGGGAAGCTCATCCAGCACCTCCCAGAGACTGGCAGAGACATAAACCAGCACTCCAGCCAAGCGGGAGTCACGCCCCCCTCCCCCATATTCCCTGCTGGGCTCAGATGCAGGGAGGAAGGCATGAGTCAAAGAAGTTTGGGGTGAAAGAACTAGGAGTCTCTGAGATAAAGGTGCGTATATGTGGGAGAGAGGGACAAGGGGTTCTGCCAGGATGAACAGTCATTTTCTTCACCCCACAGGCTTCATTATGTTGAAAGGCTGGTGATTCTTACCCTTGAGCCACATATTTGGGCACTTAATTGCACTCCAGTCTGTATTGCTCTTTAATTGTTAGTAGTATTTAAGTAAGGGTTGCCCCAGTCATCAAAATAAAATTAGGTCCCTGAGAGCAAGGTACTGTTATGTTAGGCAATAAATGGTTAACAGCAACAGCATGAGTACCAGGAAGAGAAACTGTTTAGAGGAATAAAGGGGTGGAGTGCTAGGAGCCACAAGCAAATAATATGATGCATGGCACTTTCGGTTGTAAGGTGACGCCAGCTAGCCATTGAGATGATATTATTATGTTAAGATTTACATTCATATGGAAATTGGACTCCTGCTGTTCACCTTGGCCTGCTACGCGACTCATGTTATGGGACTCCTGGAGAGTTCCCATTGGTTGGGGAAGGACGGTAGGAGGGAATTCCGGGGGAGGTGGGGGGGGCCGGTTACGGTAGATGCCACCACGTGGGTGGATCGGCTGGCTTGTCTGGCGCCTACGGGGATTGGCAGCATTTTCAAAATAAAGTTTTGTTCCTGCTTGAGTGGCTCGTGATTCGGTGCCCAGCCAGGCTGCAGCAGTGGACAATCAGCCACTTGAAAAATTGTGCTCTATATGTGTAATATGAAATGAATTGCATTCTACCATCATGTATAACAAATTAGAATAAATAAATAATTAAATTTTTTAAAAAAAGAAACACTTAAGGGGCTGGGGTTGTGGCTCAGCGGTAGAGTGCTCACCTAGCATGTGTGAGGCCCTGGGTTCGATCAGCACCACATAAAAATAAGTAAATAAAATAAAGGTATTGTGTCCAACTACAACTAAAAAATAAATATTAAAAAAAAAAAAAACGCTTAATAGACCCAAGCATATATTACCTTATAAAATTTAAGAAGCCACGGGTACTTAAATTTAAATTTAGCAGTTGATGTTTCAGTATTTTAACTTTGCAAATTAATTAGATGTCTCCTCTAACAAACACATTCATAAGTGTTTAAATCTAATGTACCCATTTTTAACTTAGGTTACCCATGAAAACTAAGGTATCAAATAAATCTCTATAGTTAACACTTTAACTCACATATTCTTGACAAAGAAAAATCCTTCAAAGCCAATGGACATTTCACTTCAAATATTTTATAGAAACTAGTATTTGGCTGACCACCTAGGAAAACATGTAGGTTATTCATTTCAAAGACATTATTCTTACCCATGTAAAATGATGCTTTAGAAACTAAAATAGACCTTGGAGGGCAAGGGCCAAAATATCGGCTTTTTTTAACAGTACGACCCGGACATGAAAAGCACCGTGCAGTTGGGAACGTTAGGAATAGAGTCCATCAGTTTCGGTGGTCGCTGGACTCACAGGCTCAGGGGCCTCTCCTCCTCCGTGGGGACAGACTCACTCCCACCATCACACTCTTGACTGTTGCTGCCTAGGCCTCTACAAAGGAGTAAGTTTCTTTCCTAGTGTATTCAGAGTTAACCCTTGAATAACAGGCCTCTGAATAAAAACAGCCTAAAGAACAAAGGACTAGAAACTCCAGTTGGACAAAAACAGGACTAATCAGAACAAACTATCTCACTTTAGGTGTGTGGGACCAAAGATGAGTTCACCAGAATAACGTTGAGCTGAGGAAAAGACAAAAGCTTAAAAAAAAAAGTCCCCTCCATAAGGAGTCTAGTAAAGGAGCCGATGGAACATCTGTATCCCTTCAGAGTGGACTTTGGGATCAGATTAGAGTCAGTCCAGATATTTAAAGAATGTGGGAAACCACAGGTTTCTCAGGAAAAGGGTCTTCAGGAAAAGAAGACTTGTGCCCATGGGGATCTTTCCATCTTCCTTCCCTGTCCGTGGGCCTACCTCCGTTTTGGCAGATTCTGTAACTGAGTTTCCCCAGGTACTCCATGCCCCTTACTGGAGGTTTCTCACACACCCCAAGCCCTCCATGTGCCCAGTCCCCCTTCCTGAGAAGTTCCTGCACACCCAGAGCTCCCTGTGTCCTCAGCTGCCCCCCTTTGGGCAGTCTCAGGTCTTTCCATGGCCTCTAAGGGGACAGGACATTCAAGCAAGTTGGAAAAACAGCTTTAGGTTCTCTTTGCTTAAATGTGTCTGAACTAAAAGCAAGGTTTTAGTTTAGCGCAGTCCACCCAAAGTTCCACCCCACACAGACACAGAGATCCCAGCTGAGCCCCCTGCTTGTGAGAAACACACGCACCTGTGTCCAGATCTAAAGAATGGACTGGGACAGAGGCACAGGGAAAGCAAGGCATTAGTGGCAGTCTTGCAAGATCAGTTGCCTATTGGTCAGGGACACACAGATTGGCCACAACCAGTGTTTTCTTCCTAGAGTGCAAGTTCCCTCCCCCAGTTCCCTGTTGGCTGAGCACTCTGGGGTGCACAGTCTTCCCAAATGTCACCTGGGTTTTACTGTCCCCTATTGGGTTATTTAAAAAAAATTTATCTTTAGCTGTCCCCACCTCCCCTTGTTTTCCTGTGGCAAGAAAGTCCCCTTGGATTTAGTGCCTTTTGGCAGAGTTTAGCTCTGTTGGTCAGGTGGAGGGGGCTTCCTTCTCACCTCCTGACTGTCGAGGGGCTGTGAATCTTTACACTCGGGTATTAACTGCCTGTAACTTTCCACCCTGCTCTTCCCTCCAGCTGCCTGTCTTACATCCCAAGTCATTTTACATTTAAATGCTAAATACTATGTTTTGAAAATGGGCCACAGGACTTTCTATTTCTCATACATAGTCTTCCCCACTTCTTACACATATAAGAGAATATATGTTACCCACTACACAAGTCAAGTAGAACACCATGGAGGGCTGAGATAGGCTCTCACACCCCAGTCAGCCACACTGGCTCTCACTCTCACTTGTGGCCACCTGGGCACCTGGTCATTCCTGCCGTCAGCCAGCAGCACCCAAAGGACCTGCTCATGATAATCGCTCTAAGACTCAGGAAACCTGCTGTGGTGGAATCGAAGACAGAAATCAATCTGCAGATCGTTGGGCCAAACACTAACAGGAAAGAGAACACACTGAGGGATTCTGTTTATGTGAAGTGCAAAGAGACACATTAATGGTGGTGACAGGGGTCAGGATGGGAGTCATGTGGGTGGTGCTGGGAGGGGCCTGTGGGGGCTGCTCATCACCTTCTGCTCTTTAGTCTGAGTGCCGTGGCACAGGTGTGTTCTGCCTGTGGACGCACTTTTGGCTGTGTGTGTATATGTGCACTTCCCTGTGTTACTTCAGTTTTAGTAAATAGTAAATGCACAAATCCACTGGATATGTTTAATTTCCTGCAAACCCTTAAATGACCCACAGCTTGACTTTCAGATGCCCAGAAGGTGAATCTGTCTGTCCAGTACCTGCATCTACACGCCAGACCTCATGCCGCAAGGTGTCATCCAGACCCCCATCTCCATGCCATGGGGAATTATTCAGAAGTGGATCTCAAAGCCTTCTTACCACTGCTTTTCTGTGCAAATGGAAATGGCATCTGGGACCAAGCTCCTGGGTCCCAAAATGGCATGAAGCAGCTGACCTCACCCAGCACAGGGGGCAGAGGGTCCAAACCAACTGAGGATATGGAGGCCACAAGGACAGGAGAGCTACTGACCCAGACCAAAAGTATTTCCAGGGTTGGACTACCCACTCCCCACCCTGGGCTGGGGATGGAAAACACCCTCACTCATGCCAAGTGAGGCTCTAACACTGTACTTCATCCCCAGCCCTGTTCTCAGGGTTAGAATCAGGGGGGAAAAAAGGAAACAAAAAACAACTTGCAGAAAACAAACATTTTTCTAGTGTTTGGGAAGGAATCTGGGTCACTGTTGTGTTACTGACTCGTTAGGGAAGTTACTGTCCCTAACCCTCCCACCCTCCTCCCCTCCACAGGCTCCCAGATGCCTTGGAGGGACCCCAGGGAAGGTTGACAAAGTACCAAGCCCTGGTGGCCCGTCAAGCTCTCCTCTTCTCCAGCTGCCAGGCCACACGCCCGCCCTGTGAATGTGTTCTGCAGCGTCCGCTCAGCCAACAGCAGGCTGCTGGGTCTAGGTAGCTCCTCATCCCTGTTCCTTCCTCCAGAACAGAAAAGGTCAGGCCCCACAGAGGGCACAAGCACCTCCATCCCCACCCCAGTTGGGGGAGGAGAGAGGGAGGGGAATGAGAAGGAAGGAGGGAGGGAGAAAGAGAAGAAGAAAAGAAATACACAACAGTGGGAGAGAGGCAGGGCAGGGTCCTGGTGGGCCTCCTGGGTGAGCCCCAGAGAGGGGAGCCTGGGCCTGCCTGGGAGCAGCTGTCCCACAGAGCACGAGGTTCAGTCCCAGCCAGCCTGGGCGGCACCACCCTGCCCCCCTGGTGGTGAGCTACCTCTGGGCAACAGGTCCTTCTGCATCCTCCTTGAGGGCAAGGAGGGATGAGCCACTCCCTATCCTACCCTGGCAGGCCCAGGGAGAGCTGCCCCCATCCCCCGCTCCTCATACCAGCACTGCCTATCAAGAAGGGGCCAACCATCTGCCCAGGACAGGCCCAGGTGACACCACTGTCCAGTTCTGCATTTGTCCCAGACACAAGCATTCTGTGTGGTCACTTACTCTGTTCCAGGCAACAGGATAGAGGAGGGTGGTGGAGGTGGTCCATGCAGGCTGGCTTGGCCACTTACTTGGACTGGACTGGCCTGAGAAGACCAGGCTGGGATGGGGATGGGGGTGGGGGCAGTGCAGAGCTAATTCTGTCACTGAAATCAAGCCAGGTGCCTCCTGGGAAGTCATTGTCCCCAGAAGGGCAGCTGAGTCTAATTTGTAAGAAGCCTGAGGCAGTTAGACCTGATTCTAGACCCTGTCCCCAGTCACCAGCCATGAATCTTGGACAGTTCTGAGTCTGTTTGCTGACCCATAAAATAGGTGCCATAGATCCCTTCAAAAGATGCTGGACTGACCCACTGAGGTGACAGGGTGGGTTTTCTTAGCTGGTGCCAGATGTCCCCACATCAACCCTGAGACCACAGGCCTAGTCCAGCCACCCTCCTGCAAGACAGGCAGAAAGTCCAGATCTCCCTGCAGCTCTTGGATGCTCACTCCTCACCTTCTCCACCCCCAGAGGGACCCGCCCCACCCCACTCGCTGACGAGAATCCCCTCCCAGCCCAGGGGTTCCTGTTACCAAGCGTACCTTCCAGGGAGGCCCAGAGTCAGTTGGCACTGCTCAGTCACTACAGAGAGAAGAGCAAGGGCAAGCACTGATTAAGCACTTCCTGCATACCAGCCATGGCTCAATATGCTTTGCCTGACCCTTCCTGGACTTCAAGCAAGCATTCTCCCTGTCCCAACCCACTGGGGAGGATGCAAAGGCTCAAGGGGCTGCCCCAGGCCACCAGCAAGGTGGGTGAGCCTGCTTCAGACTCTGGTGCTGTGGCTCTGGCCCCTGGGCCTTGATTTGCACCAACCCTAAGGGTCTCGAGGGAAGAGGCCAGGAAATCAGCAAAGTGGACCTTGGAGAAGTTGGGGTCTCAGCACCAGAGGCCTTGCTGTCCATCCAGAGGCTGCAAGGGCTGGGCTGTGAGCCAGCAATTCTGGGAAGCCCTCCCTCTTAGTGGCTGTGCCACTGTCTCAGCCAGACCCCCGCCAAAGTACCCCCCTTTCAAAAATACAAAGGGGGGGTGGCAAGCAAATTTGAGTTTCCACTCCGCACCACAAAGCCCTGAGGGAGGAACTTGCGACTTCGGGGAAGGCAAGAGCAAGCATGTGGGCACACATGTCCCTTCACCACCCCGACAGGCCAGGTGACAGTTGCATTTTCTAAGGACACATTTGGTCAGGAGCCTGTTGAACATCATCTGCCTGCATCCTGCAGGGATGAACTTCCCTCTTCCAGAGACAGTAGGGGCCTGACATTTAACGTGGAGGAGGCAACCCCCTCCAACATCTCTGAACTGGGCCTTAACAAATAGCAGTCACTTCTGAATCCATCCTCCAAAAGGTCACCAGCCAGACACCCACAGAAAACCCAGCCATCACTGTCGCCCACCCGCAGGCCCCTGCCATCCATCCTTCTCCACCCGCGCCTCCTCCCCATTCTGTCTGCCTCGCAGAGCCCCGCACAAGGAGGAGGGCGCCAGGCTAGGGCCTATTGGCCTCCATCCCCCATCCCCCAGCATCCTTCCCCTCCCCCCTCATCAAGGGCCCTATTCTCATGCCTCTGACCTCCTGGCCCACAGGGAGGACCTCGAGGTTCCTGGCCCCAGGTGCGCTGCTGCCTGAGGTCACGCATGGGCTTCTCACAGCAGAGGGCTACAGGCTCTCTCTCCACCTGCAACCAAAGCCCCAAAGCCGAGTTTGGCCATGCCTTGGGGACAGACGGGAACCCTAGAGAAAGCACCAGAAGCCTGACCACCTCTCCTGCCTGAATCACCCCCTCCTGCTTCCCCATTTGCAGCAGAAACCACAGGCCCTTGTCCCTTCCCCAAGACAGTGGATCTGCCACACCCTGGCCCTCTGCACCAGTGCTCAGAGGCATACTTGGCTGGGAGAGGTGTGAAGAGACCCTGCTCAGGAATCACCCTTGAGAGGGACACAGCTAAGATGAGAACTTGGCCAGGAGAGAGGGACTGGGGCAGAGGGAGGGGGAGACAGTGCAGCAGCAGGGAGCTGAGAGGTGGGCAGGTGGACGGCCCTGCCAGCACCTCACCCCAAGAACTGTGGGACGGACCCTCTCAGAGCTGACTCAGGACCCGTGTCCTAGCAGCTCTCAGCCTCTCCCCGTCAGAGATCACAGCTGAAGGAGGGTCTGTGACCCTGAACCATCCTTTGAAGGACAACACACCTCTGTGGCCCTCAAAAGTTCTGATCTGTCAAGAGTGAATTTGATTTGGGGGGAATGGCTTATTTCTCTTACCATGATAGTCTCCAGCTCCATCCATTTACTGGCAAATGCCATAATTTCACTCTTCTTTAAAGTTGAGTGACATTCCATTGGGTATATATACCACAGTTTCTTCGTCCATTCATCTGTTGAAGGGCATCTAGGTTGATTCCATAGTCTAGCTATTGTGAATTGAGCTGCTATGAACATTGATGTGGCTGTGTCACTGTAGTGTGATGATTTTAAGTCCTTTAGGCATAGACTGAGGAGTGGGATAGCTGGGTCAAATGGTGGTTCCATTCAAAAGTTTTCTGAGGAATCTCCATATTGCTTTCCAGAGCAGTTGCACCAATTTGCAGTCCCACCAGCAGTGTACAAGTGTGGCTTTTCCCCCACATCCTCACCTATATTCTTGATAACTGCCATTCTGACTGGAGTGAGATGTGTGGTTTTGATTTGCACTTCTCCAAAGGCCAAATGTTTTCTCTGATATGCGGATGGTAATTCACAATAAGGCAGCAGGGGAAGGGGGGCACTAGGGAAGAATAGCGTTACCTTAGATTAGGTAGAGGGAAGCGAAGGGAGGGGAGGGGATGTGGGGGATAGGAAAGATAGCAGAATGAAACAGACATTATGGATTTATGTATACATGTGAGTGCATGACCAATGTGTCTACAATAGATATCCTCAGAAAAATCAGAAATTATACCCCATCTATGTAAGATATATCAAAGTATATAAATGCAGTCTATTGTCATATATAACAAATAAGAACAAATATAATTATTTTTTAAAGTGCATCTTCACTATTTGGAAACATCTGCTTTTTATACAGACCAAGCTTGCGTCCCAGGGTGGGGAGGAGGAGGTGTCAGGGTGCCAGGGAGGGCTCTGGGTTAAATTCAGAGACTAGAATTCTTTTGTGCTGTGTGACCTTAGGCA
Source organism: Urocitellus parryii (assembly GCF_045843805.1). Lineage (NCBI taxonomy): Eukaryota > Metazoa > Chordata > Mammalia > Rodentia > Sciuridae > Urocitellus > Urocitellus parryii. Next base: position 850,251 of record NW_027554208.1, read on the forward strand.
ATTCACTTTACCTTGCTGGGGTCTCAATTTTCCTATCTGACAAATAGGAATGATAATTAAAATAGAAAGACCTACCTTACAGAGTCACTGTGGAGATTAAAAGTGTGCAGGGTCCCTGGCACATGGCCATCCCCACAGCAGTGTTAGGAGTTACTGTTTGTCTGTGGGTGGACCCCTCCAGAGAGGCACTCTCCCTGCCCTTCCAGCAGGGAAACAGGCCCACACCCATCCCTCACCCCAGAAACTCCCTTCAACTGGCTTCTTGCTGAGAGTTTATCTTAGCTGTGTTGTCTCAGTTAATTTCTTTAAAAGTCCTTTTTTCCAAAAGGCCTCCATTTTATGCTTTTCGTTTTAAATTATGCAAACTAATGCCCTCAGCCTACAGTAGAAAGTGAGCAAAGTAGAAAACACACAAAGAGAAAACCAAGATCCCTGGCCAGAGCTGGCCCACTCCAGCAGGGCCTCCCTCTCCCTCTGTGTGGTTGGGCGCCCAGGGTACACCCACCATCAGTGACCCCACATGGCCATTCTAAGTGACTGCCTGAGAGGAACCCTGGCCTGGTGTTTATGCACTCCCCCTCCCTGGACTCTCCACCCAGCCTTTCAGTCTCAGGTGACCTCCTGTCCTCCTGTAACAGCTCCGCCATCCTGGACAGGGACCTCAGACCTGGCTGGGATCCCCACAACCCTGTGACCTTGCTTCCTGTTTGCTTCTCAGTCAGTTGGGGCCATTGTGAGGCTCCAGGGAGGTAACTCACAATGCCTTTGCACCGCGCCTGGCATACAAGAAGTGCTCAATAAATGCGGTGCAGCTAGGGTTCCTTACTGAACAGAAGCTGTCCTGAGGCATGCCCAGGAGGGCGAGTGGTTGCCTGGGGAGGTGGCTGGGGAGGCCAGTGGGGAGGACAGGTGGACAGGTGCAGGCTCTGTCCACCATGCCCCCAGAAGTGGTGATCTCAGCTCCACATCTGTGGGCCCAGCCACAGGCATCAGCGGCTGTTCGCCGTTAGCAGGACAGGCATCCAGAGTCACAGCAGGTGACTGGGCCCATTGTCCCAAGACCTCAGCCAGAGACCCTGGTTCTCGGCCGGCCGTGAGCCAGGAGGGAGCGGCGGGGAGGACGCAGCCCACTGCGGAAAAGCGGTCCCACGCCGCCCCCTGCCGGGCCCGCGCGGCGGTGCAGGGAGAGCGCGGGGCGCCCTGGCTCCTGCCCAGCCATCCTGCCTGCAGCCTCCCGCAGCCACCCCAGGCCGCCCAAGTGGGTGGGAAATTCAAGGAGGTGCGGAAGACTATCCATATTCAGAGAAATAGTATTTTCAAAATACGAAATCACTGCAAGACTTATCCACGATGCACTAAATATTAAACCTTTAAATGGAGACAGGATCAGTATTACCGATTTCCCTCACCTGGCTCAGCACAGCACCGTGGCTTATCTGTCTTTATTTAAAACTTTAATATTTGTTATCATGGAGTTTTTTATTTTGGTTTGGTTTGGGTTTTGTGTGTTTTTTTGTTTGTTTGTTTTTTGTGCCAGAGATTGAAGCCAGGAGCGCTTAACCACTGAGCAACATCCTTAACCCTTTTTATGTTCTATTTTGAGACAGGGTCTCCGTAAGTGGCTTAGGGCCTCGCTAAGGCTGAGGCTGCCTTTGAATTTGCCATCCTCCTGCCTGAGCCTCCTGAGCCACTGGGATTGCAGGTGTGCACCACTGTGCAGGACTATCATGAATTTTTTTGCATTGATTTTGATTTTTTTCAATTGCAGTTAAATGTCATTTATCTTAATTACAGGTGTGTTTGTTTTGGTTTTGGCATCCCCTGATATTTTGTATGCAAGACACATAGAGGCTCCCCTGGAGCTCGCGAACTTTTAACCCCCCAGGTTCCTGCTCCCAGTAAGTTCCACCTCCTCTCTTCCGGGCCTCTGGCATATAGAGAAGGTAGGGAAAGGGACTCTTCCTGAGAGCCTCCATGTGGGACACAGCCTTCTGAAACTTTGATCTAGCTGGACCTGAGTCACCGTGCTGACCTGCAGAACTTGTCTGAAGAATGAGCCATTGAGTCTGTGACAGCAGCCACTGACACAGTGACCTCCAGTGTCCTTACATAGCCCCAGGACCCCTGATTTGGCTCCAGCCAGGAAGGGACGGGCAGGGCAGGGGAGCAGGTGTCTCAGCTTTTGTAAGGGTCACATTAGTCCCCTGTGGCTGCTGTGACAATCACCACAGGCTGGGTGGCTTAAAGCAGCAGAACCCAATTCTCCCACAGTCTGGAGGCGAATCCGGGTGTCGGCAGGGCCTCGCTGCCTCTCAGGCTCTCCAGCTTCCGGTGGCCCTGGACGTCTGTCACGTTCAGGGATCCACAGTCTGCCCCAGTCCCACCAACCTCCCCTCTCCTGTGTCTCAAGTCCTTCTACCTCCCTCGTGGAAGGACACTTGCAATGGCGTTGGACCCGCCCAGATGGTATAGGAGACCCACTGTCTCAAGACCCTTCTCGTAAGCACTTGACCTTTTCCCAAGTAAGATCACGTGTTCAGGTTCAGGGATTGGAATCTGGGATCTCTGAAGCCACTGCTCAGCCTCCCACGGCCCTGTGACATGCCCACTGCTCTCTGGGCTAGGACAGCCCCTGACCCCGAGGTTGGCACTTCAGCTGCAGACAGACCAGCTGCACCCTACCTGCTGGGCCCTTGAGCCAGGAGCACTGGCCCGTTGACCTCCAGGCTCACCCTGTGGGTCGTGTGTCGGGAGGTCACAGGCAGGCAAGGCAGAGCCTCTGCACCAGCAAGGCCCCAGATGGACCTTGGACAACACCATCATCTTCCTCGGGTTTGCATCCTGCTGCCCCCCAGAGGAGGTCATCCCAGGGGTGGAGCAGGACCTGGGCAGCCTCTCTCCTCCAGCCCAGTTCCCAGCTCCCCGCAGCCCCGGACACCACCCCATTGTTCAGACAGGAGACAGAGTCCAAGTTCACGTGGTCCCATCGTTCCATGGGACCTCTGGTGACAGGAGCCACCCCCACAGGGCTGCCCCATGCTCGGTGGCTGATCCCTCCAGATGAACTGCAGCTTTAACATGGATAACTGGCCGCACGTAATTTATTTATATTTATTGTTATTGCTAGTCTTACAGGGCAACCCTTGTCACGTAGGGAAGCACACAGATCATCTCTAAGTCACGGTGTAGAGCTGATTTCAGAGTTGACACACAGACCCGGCTCGGGGGATTTCATACGCATGTGTACCACCCACAGAAACACATGCATGTTTACATGTTTATCACACACGTACCCACACATATCACTCATATGTGTGTCCAGCTACACAGCTACAAACACATGTAGCGTATTTACATTTTCTGTCACCATCTCCAGTCTCCCAGGATCTAGGAGTGTATCTTCAAGGGAAGATTATGAAGGACAGTTTGAATGTCAACTTGTTGAGGCTACGGTCCCAGTTAGTCAACCAAACAATAATTTAGATGTCACCACGGAGGCATTTTGTAGCTGTGATTCAAGTCCACAGTCAGCTTTAAGGAAAGGAGACTGACTGGGTGATCAGGGTGGGCCTGGCTCAATCAAGTGAAGATCTTAACATCAGGGTTGACCAGAATGGGAAAAAATCCTCACCACATACACCTCAGATAGAGCACTAATCTCCAGGATATATAAAGAACTCAAAAAACTTAACACACACACACACACACACACACACACACAAAAAGCCAGTTGGTAAATGGACTAAAGAACTAAACAGACACTTCACAGAAGAAGAAATACAGTTGATCAACAAATATATGAAAAAATGTTCAAAATCTCTAGTAATTAGAGAAATGCAAAATAAAACTACTCTAAGATTTCATCTTACTCCAGTCAGAATGGCAATTATCTAAAATACAAGCAACAATATATATTAGCAAGGATGTGGGGAAAAGGCACACTCATACATTGCTGGTGGGACTACAAATCGGAGCAACCACTCTGGAAAGCAGTATGGAGATTCCTCAGAAAACTTGGAAAGGAACCACCATTTGACCCAGCTATCCCACTCCTCAGTTTATATCCAAAGGACTTGAAATCAGCAAACTACAGTAATGTAGCCACATCAATGTTTATAGCAGCTGAATTCACAATAGTTAAACTATGGAATTAACCTAAGTGCCCTTCAACAGATGAAGAAGCTGTGGTATATATACACAATGGAATATTACTCAACCTTAAAGAAGAATGAAATTATGACATTTGCTGATAAATGGATGGAGCTGGAGACTATCATGCTAAGCAAAATAAGCCAATCCCCAAAAAAACCAAATGCTGAATGTTTTCTCTGATATGTGGATATTAATTCACAATAGGGTTAGGGTTAGGGAAGAATAGAGTTAATTTGGATTAGATAGAGGGGAGTGAAGGGAAGGGAGAGGGTGTGGGGATAGGAAGGATATTAGAATGACTCAGACATTATTACCCTATGTATATGTATAACTATACCACTGGTGGGATTCCACATCATGTGCAACCAGAAGAAAGAGAAGTTATACTCCATTATACATGATGTGTCAAAGTGCATTCTACGTTGTGTATAACTAATTAAAACAAATAATAAAGATTTACAAAAGAGAGAGAGAGATCAGGGTTGCGTCTCCCTGAAGGAGGAGGAGTCTGCCTGTGGACACAGCCTCAATCATGCCAGGACCAGCCTGTGCCCAGGACCTGCCCTGGGGTGCCAGACCTGCCCTGCCAGACCCCACTGTCACCTAAGCCAACTCCTTGAGTTAACACAGACCTCCCCACCTGCTCTGGTTGCCCGACTGATAAAGGGCCCTGGAACATTCCCCCTCATAAAACCAGGCTGGGTGCTACTAGGCCAAGCACTGGTACAAAACATTTTAAATGGAATTACTGAGTCCTCAGGGCCAGTGCGCCCTTCTAGTCCAGGGCAATCCCAGAGAGAGGCACAAAGGCCAGCAGCCTCCTGAAACATGTGCAAGGACCTTGGGCACACCCTCTGGGTGGGAAACCGAGGCACAGACAAAGCACAAATCACCCAGAGACTACAGGGATGCCCACTGACAGCTGGTGATTGCTCTACAGCCTGCGGGTCCCTCGAGGCTCCCACCCCCGAGTTTGCTCTCCTGCAAAGACCCCGAGAAGGTCCCCACCCGCTGGGAAGTCTGGAGGAGGGGACAGCCACACTAGAGCAGGTGGAGGGCGCAGTATAAGAAAGCCACCCCTCCCTGCCACCACAGGCTTGGGACGGCCTGGAAACACTCTCCTACCTGGGTGGAAAGGGAGGCGCTGGCCAAGAGCCCGGGGCAGCCATGCCCTGCCACCGAGGCTGAGCGTGAGATGCCCACAGAGACCGTCCTGCTAGGAATGAGGCAGGCGAGAGCTTCCTGAATCAGAGGCCAGGTGGAGGGCCTGAGCCCAGGAGCCCGCTGGCAGGACCTAGCAGAAGCAACTGGGCAGGGCTGCCCCTCAGATACCCGGGGACATGAGAGGACAGCCACAAGGGTCCTGTGCAAGGTCAGTGACAAAACATCTCTGTCACTTGGCCAGGCCTGGCACAAGGTAGGCCCAGCGCTCAGAGGCTGAGGCGGGAGAGCACTAGAGGCCAGAAGCTGGAGCCTGGGCAGCCAGCAAGGCCGTCTCTTGAAACAGACATGGCAGCCCCTTCTCCAGGGGCCCCCACGGGCCACTGTGATGTAGAGCCATGGCAGGAGTCTCCACCTGCGTCCTTCCCCGGGTCTCCTGGGCCCACCCATGGCCCTTGCTGTTCTCTGCAGATGCACCTCATGCAGTCACTTGGCCTTAGAGCAGCAGCAACCAGAGCCAGGCCAGCCAAGTGGACCCTGCAGCCGCCACTTGACCTTGCTGGGCGCTGAGGACAGGCGCTGCTGCCTGGACCTGGAGGGAGCCAAGGAGCCGCGCAAACCAGCCCCACTGGGGTATAGACGAGGAGCCACGGGATGGACCCAGGACTCGGGGGGCTGCAACGACAGGGTTCAGAGGGCCCGCGATGGGCGCCAGGCCAGGGCCCTCACTGTGAAACAAGAGGCAGGTGGCTGTGAGGGACAGGCAGGGCCCTGGCACCATCTGCCCCCTGAAGGAAGGGCAGCCCTAGGAAGGCCTCTCTGATCTGCTCCACACCTGGCTTCCTGCTGTGACACCTCAGCAGGTGGCCTGGAAGGCCCTGGGCCAGGAAGACCAGCACAGGAGAGGTACTGGACTGGATCACATTAACTCCCATCATGGCCCAGTTCAGTATATGGTTTAACTTTGCTCAAATTTGCTTTTTTTAGTTGTATATGGACACAATACCTTTATTTTATTTATTTACTTATTTTTTTGTGGTGCTGAGGCTTGAACCCAGTGCCTCAGATGTGCTAGGCAAGCACTTTACCACTGGGCTACAACCACAGCCCTCAGATCTACTTTTTGAAAAACATCAACAGGTACAAGGATAAAGGTGGGTACACAAGTGCAAGAGAGGATGTAGCTAAGCAGAGTGAATTTCAAAAAAAAGGCGAGAAGGAAATGAGAGAAGTCAATATTGGAAGATAGCCATCTTAAGGTACTAAAAGCCTGCACCTCCTCACAAAACATCTGACTACCCTTTCAGAAGATATTTCATGGGAAAAACAAAACAAAACTCTTGAAGCAGACATCAGCCGATGCCCCGCCTTCCGTGAGCCCCACCTACTCCTCGTCTTCACTCCCACCTTGAGTCAGCCACCAGTGAGTGACGTCAGAAGTGGATGTGGCCACAGCAACGCTCAGGGGGCGGCCGGAGGCACTGGAAAAGGAAGTGGTAGGGTGGTTGCTTCTTTTGCGCCTACCACAATCTCTCTGGGCTCGCCGAGGGGCGGCTGTCTCCCAGGCTTCCTCGCGCTCTTTTTCTACTTCCCTCTACTGCACTGGCGACGCAGCTCACACCGGGTCTTTGGAAGTAATGGAAGCACATCTCAACCTGGTAAGTGGCTCACAGGGTTGCGTCCACGGTGGGTGACTTTGCCTCAGTCGTCGGGTACAGTCCCCAGAGTGCAGGTAGACCCTTGAGGCCAGGGGGCAGTCTGAGCAGTGACAGTCGCAGAGGCCGAGGGCCACCGGCAGGCCCTCAGTTCAGAGACGCTCCAGGAAAGCCGCCTCAGAGTTTGCCCTCCTCTGAGATCGCAGGGAAGCTCCCAATGACTTCGGTCGCCCCCTGTTGCAGGGCCCCTGTCGAGGGGCTGCTGCCTCCTGGGGATGCCCTCTCCTCTGCTGCAGTGGGGGAGATGCCTCCAAGTGCCACGTAGCAGCCTCTCCTGAAGCCTGGGAGGCACGGAATTTGGCTAGGACAGAAATGGTGTGTATTGCTGATTGTAAGTTTCAACACAGGGGGCCCGAGTCTAAGCTCCCCGACTTTGGAGAGGTGGAGTAAAACCCCTAACTCCAGTTTTCTTTTCACCTACTTACTATATTGGTTAGGGTTCATAAATAGTCTCTCTTCTCCCCGAATAAATTAGGGATAGCTGGGGGAAGAAAACACGACCGTTCTGTTTTTAGCTCAGTTTCATCACTTTAGGCGTCATAAAGTATAAAAGCTGTTTGTTGTTCTCAGAAAAAGTACTGGTAGTCTAAAGTCTTTTAAGCAATAAGAAACGGTTCTTTCCAGACTGGCCACTGCATCTGTGAGTTTTCTAATCTAGGAGATATATAGGTATAGATATGGATATAGATATAGATACATCTATCTATAAAACTTACAACACCTAAAGTTGCAGACAGGACGAACTTTTTAGTCATGGGCTTGCAGTTCATTTGTGCTGGTGGAATTGGGAAAAAGGACTATGGAGGAATAATTTCTCTCATTGATCTTCTCAACCCTACTGTGTTGGAAGAGCCTTGAACTGGTTCACACTATATAGAGAAGCAATGGAGCCTGGTGGTTTAGGAAAATAGTTTCTGAAGCCAGACTGCTTGGGTAAATTCTGACTTTGTCACTTAATTGATGCCTAACCTGGGGTAAATTACTTGACCTCACTCTATTTCAGGTTTTTTGTTAGGGTTAAAGGAGGAAATAGGTGCAAACCACTTAGTACTGTATCTGATACATGAGTTAGCCATTATTATAATGAGACCATAAGCCCATAACTTAAAGTCTCACTTATACAGTTTTGAATTTGGTGAGCTTTAAAGCCTAAGATTCTAACCAGCGGCTGTGGTTCAAAGTCACTGGTATCATCTAAAAATATTATTCCAACTTAACTGGCAGGTTAGCTGTTCTGAGAAACTCTTCCAGTTTTATTACTTTGGCCCCTCTCCCACCCCCTCCCCCCTTTGTTGTTTACCCTTAAAAACTTTGGACTACATTAGGGAGTTTTATAAAGCCAGAAAACTGTCTTGTACCTTTCTTGTTTTAAGGTGACATAGTTTGCAATGAAACTTGGGTGACTCAATACTGAAACTTAATAGGGGTATTAGAAATAATCAGCCATTTACAAAGTGCTTCAAAGTTCAAGTGTCCTTGCAAAATGACCACTGGTTCAGTTCCAGTTAGCTTCACTTTATTTGGCTACAGCCTGTCGCATAGCCCCAGTCAGCTGCTCTACAGGTGTGTCATGGCTTAGGAGAATACTGAAACTGGTGATTGTGGTAAAAATAAAGCACAGAGTCAGCAGTTTAGGAAAAATTAGTGGGGGCATGTAACCACTGAGCCACATCCCCAACCCTTTTTTTGTAATTTTATTTAGAGACAGGGTCAATATAAGTTGCTTAGGTCCTTGCTAAGTTGCTGAGGCCAGCTTTGAACTCAAGATCTACTGCCTCAGCCTCCCCAGCCACTGGTATTATAGGCATGCTTCAGCATGCCAGGCTTGTGTAATCTTTTGAAAATAATTATATTTAAAAGATTAGCACAATTTCATAATCCATAAAGTATGTGGCAAGTAGCATGTTTGGCATCTTGAATTCTTAAATCATTTGAGATTTGAAAGATCTGATTTATTACCTAGCTATTTATTGGAAGATAATAGTGGAATAGAGGTTAATATTTACTTGAAGGGTTTTAAAAGTGAGCCAGGCTCTGGTGGCTAACACCTATAATTCCATCAGCTCTGGAGTTGGAGGCCGGAGCATAGGCAATTCAAAGCCAGCCTCTGCAATTTAGTAAGGCCCTAAGCAATCTAGCAACACCTTGTCTCAAAATAAAAAATAATAATAATAATAGCAGGGCATGGTGATGCACGCCTGTAATCCCTGCTGCTGGGCTTCGGAGGTTGAGGCCGGAGGATTGGGAGTTAAAAGCCAGTTAAAAGCTAAGCAACTCATTGAGACCTGTCTCTAAATGGAATACAAAATAGGGGTGGGGATGTGGCCCAGTGGTTGAATGTCCCTGCCTTCCATCCCCAGTACCTCCCAAAAATAAAAAGGATGTGGCTCAGTGGTTAAGTGCCCCTGTGTTCAGTCTCTGGTACCAAACAAAACAAATAATTGTGTTACTAAGTAAAATTGAGAGGCCTCTATCAAAATTTTGCTAAACACATTCTAGTATGGACCAAGTTTATTGTATAAGGACTTAGTACAGGATTATTATTACATGTATTTATAATCATGTGTCCTCAGGGATCCTTGGGGTTTAGTAAGAACTTTTTCCTTGTTTTACAGATGAACCTACATTGAGAAAAATTAAGTAATTACTTAGGTATTGACCTAATATATTCTTGGGTACTGAGTAAAATGTTGATCAAACTCATGCTTTGGATGCTTTTTTAGCAGTGCTTCTCTATTAATTTTCTCATTTTCATTTCACCTTGGCCCTTATCTATATTGAACTCTAGATCCTATGTCAGCATTTATTGCCTCTGCTGTAGTATTGATTCCTTTATGTTAGTTTTACAGTAAGGGCCCTAAGGCTTATTTCTCATAATTAAATTTTCTAAGATATGGAAGAATTTGAAATAGTCATTCCAATGTTTAACTAGAACAAGCTGGGAGTGGTGGTGCATACCTGTAATCCAGTAGCTTGGTAGGCTAAGGCAGGAGAATCACACGTTTGACACCAGCCTTTGCAATTTAGTGATACTGTGTCTCAATGTTAAAAATAAAAATGTCTGGGGGTAGTTCAGTGATAGAGTATTCCTGATTCAATCCCCAGTATTGCCAATACAAGGGAAATAAAGGAAATTTGTACAAATAATGCATCTTTCCCCCAAAAGTTGTTAAAAAGAAAAATAAATTTCACTTCCATTGAAGAAAAAATAGTCTTTCAACTTTGAATATGTTTGTTTCATCTGGTTATTATTATTTTTTTCCCCAAATGGGTTTCCTCTCCTTTTTGTCAATATGGAAAGATTGTAACATAAAACTTCTTAGTGTCTATTTAGGCATTTCATTTCATACATTTAATTTTGGTATTGTGAGCTGGTAAAATGTTAAAACTTAATGTGCAATAAATGGTGCAAAGCACATTCCTGTAATCCAAGCAATTTGAGAGGTTGAGGTTTCTTGAGCTAGGCTTGATAATTTAGGGAGACCTTGTCTTAAAATTTTACAAAATTGGGAGAAAGGACTAGTAGAATGTTTTTTTAGTTTTCCAGTACTGGAAAAAAATTATGTGAGATTATTTCTATTTCTTGGTTTGTTTGCTTCCAGTTTGGGAGATGATGTAAGGTTTTAATTTACATATGACCATTGGTCATGATTTACTCACCTGTGCTGCAAAGGCAGGTCAAAGTGTTTCCTACATGTTTGTCTCTTAAGTGTTTGGAATGTTACTTGAGTAACTGAGCTTCCCTCCAGAGTAGTCAGTTCTCTCTTTATTTGAGGTAAATGAATCCACTTGCTTTCGAGATTGTAATCCAAGAAAAATAATTATATGATGGTCCAAGGAGGAATAGCCTTGTATTTTCCTGGAGTCTTTGTTACTTTCTTATATTATATGCAGTGAAATTTTTAAGGTAAAGAGGGCTATTTGAATCCTTTCCTTGTTGCCCTGAAAATATTAGGGAAAATTAACCTCCTGTCACAAGTGAGGCTGGGCTTCATGGAAATACTCTAGGAAAAGGCAGTGGAGCACTAAAATATGTCCAGCAATTACTAAGTGATGGGATTAGCATTATCTATATTATTTTGTCTTCCTAATAGCTATATGAGGTATTTCACATTTTAAAGATGAAAACATTGAAATTTAGAGTGGATAGTGATTGTGAGATTGAAACCACTACTCCTGACTTGAGTATCTTAAATGTAATTTTAGTAGTCCTTTCAGTGCTTACTGGTTGTAGATACTGCTTGCTAGTTGTCTGTAGGTTACTCTATTGATTAAGAAAGGAAGGGGGAAGTGGATGACTCCCAATAGACAACCCTACTATAAAGTCAGGAGTATGGTTTATTTTCCTCTGTGGACTTTTTGGCATTTTGTTTCTTTTCATTTGTCTAACCCTAACCCTAAATGAACTAATAAGTTGAAGGTTATAGAAGATAATACTGTTTTCCTTTGGGTAAGAGTGCAGTGTGGAATGTGTATTTTAAAAGTGGCCTATAGCCAGGTGCACATTCTTGTAAATCCCAGTAACTAGGGATGCTAAGGTAGGAAAATTCTAGGTTCTAGACCAGCCTCAGCAAATTTTGAGACCCTATCTCAAAATTTAAAAAGATAGTGAAAAGAGTTGGGGCTGTAGCTCAGTGATAAAGTGCTCCTGGGTCCAATCCTCAGTTCCAAAAACAAAGCCAGTAGAGGTAGAAAGAAAATATTTGTTAGTGAGATCAGCCACTTAGTAACATGTTATATTTGCTAGGTTTTTGTTGGTTGCAAATGATGAAAACCCATTTGAAATCAGCTTAAGCAAAAAGAGATGATTTATTGGACTCTAAACAAAGGAGCAGGAAAAGCAGGGGTATAGTATACATGGGTCTAAGAACATAGGGAGCCTCAGATTCAGACAGGAGTCTCTGACTCTTTAGGCTGACTGCTTCACTTCTCTTTACAGACCTGTTTCTACCTGTGTTTCCAAGTTTCTGAATGTCACATTATTTACAACCTCTTGAGACATTATTAACTTAGTATATGATTCTAAGATTGAAATTTGGGGGCTGGGGATGTAGCTCAGTTTGTAGAGTGCTTGCCTCTCATGCACAAGGCTCTGAGTTCAATCTCTAGCACCACATAAAACAAACAAAAAATACCCAACAAAAATCTGGATGGGATTCTTTAAGTGTCTAGTGGACAAGGCAATATGATTACTGTAACATAGGAGTCATGGATTATAAAAAAATTCATAATTTTTACTTTGAAATAACAGAAATTTTACATGTACTACTTTTCTTTTTTTCTTCTTTCTTTCTTTCTTTTTTTTGAGATTGGGCCTTTCTACATTGCTGAGACTTGGATTACAGTCCTGCCTCAACTGGGATTACAGGTTTTCATCATCACACCATAGCTACATTTAATGACTTGATTCTATTAAGAACAGTATTTAAGGAGATCAGTTTTAAAATGGGAAATCTTTAATGATTCTTTTAAAAATAAGAAAATTACTACCAAAATAGATTTCCTGCAGTATCTTTAATTATTAAAATATGTACTTTAATGTAGTCTGTTGTCACTTTTTGAGGAGGGGGTACAGGGGATTGAACCCAGTGGTGTTTTCCATGGAGCCACATCCTTGGTCTTTTTAAAATATTTAGAGACAGGATTTCCCTGAGTTTCTTTGGGCCTTGCTAAATTGCTGAGGCTGGCTTTGAACTCAGGTCCTCCTGCCTCAGCCTCCTGCACTGTTGTGATTACACATGTGCACCACATCACCCAGAGGTTTTTATTTTTTATTTTTTTTTTAATTTTGATTACTGGGGATTAACTCCAGGGCACTCGGCCACTGAGCCACATCCCCAGCCCTGTTTTGTAATTTACTTAGAGACAGTCTCACTGATATACTGAGTGCCTTACCATTGCTGAGGCTGGCTCTGAATTTGTGATCCTCCTGCTTCAGCCTCCCTAACCTCTGGGATTATAGGCATGTGCCACCATGTCTGGCTTATTTTTTAACTACCCCCCCCCAGTTTTGAAACAGGAGTCTCTTAAATTGCTTAGGGCCTCTCTAAATTTTGGAGGCTGATCCTAAACTTGTGCCTCTCCTGTCTCAGCCTACCAAGTTACTGGGATTACAGGTGTGTCCCACTGTTCATTGTCAACCTCTTGGTGATAAAAAAAACAACAACAACAACAACAAAAAACACTCCACCACGGTACTTAGTATAACAAACCATTTAGGGGGTGCTAATTAGTTTAATTTTCACAATAACTCTCATTTTATAGATATGAAAATTGAAACAGATATTTAAAGCCAAATTCATGTGTTTATAAAAGTGTTCAAACTGAGAGTTGGAACGTCGGCTCTACCCTGTCTGCACTTGGTAGATGTTTAATAAGAATTTAATAGTAACTATACTTTAAAAAAAGGAATTTGCTGTGGTTTGAAATAACCTAAATTGATGAGTGTGTTTATTAGAAAATTTTATATCTGAGATTATAGTGAGAGGTAAATCCTGAATGGGCAGAGTTGGAGACTAGATTTTTCCATGGGGAAGTTTTAAGGAAGACGGAAGAGCTAAGAAGTCCTGACTTCACCTATTGGGAACTTTTTGTTCTTGTTCAGAAATTCAAGTAACCATTTTTTTGTCATCAGAGCTTGAAGTTTAATTATGGAGGCACACAAATATCCATAGCACAAGGGAGAAAGTGATTGGAGTCCCCAAAGGCACAAAGATCATAGAGACAGTACTAAAGTGCAGTTGTCCCAAATACCATCTTGTTTTTGCCTCTTAAAATGTGTCTGTGAGCCAGCAGCTATAAAACTAGCTATATACCTTTGTAAAATCTTAAGCCTTATTCCAAACCTAATGACCCAGAATTTACATCTTCACCTAGTTCTTATGATTTGAATTCCATTTAAAACTTCAGGACTGTGGATCTAGTCCAAATCCATCATTTTATAGGTCAGCAAATGGGCCCTGAAGGTTGGAATAAATTAAGTGTTTCAGTGCTAGAGCAAGAATTTGATAACAGAGCCCCTGATTCTTGGGAGGGATAGGTCTACACTGTGCTACTCCTAGTTATGATGGTCTGTGGGGTTTCAAGGAAAAGCCTTAACAATAATATTAGAATATATTCATTAGAAAAATAATGTTAATCATAACTTCTTGTATCTACTAGTTTTCTTCATTATGTATATTCTCTTTCCCCAGAGCCTGTCATTTCTAGTTACCTGAAAACATTTATGTGTTTTAAACATATTTTTTGTTTACTCTGACTCTGTGGTTAAAATTCATACAATAGCCAGACATGATGGCACATGCCTATAATCTCAGTAATTTAGGAGGCATAGACCAGAGGATCACAACTTACTGAGGTCCTAAAACAAATTAGCAAGTCCCTGACATAGAACTTTAAAAGGACTGGGGGATGTGGCTCAGAGGTAAAGTGCTTCTGGGTTTGATCCCTAGTACCATGAAAATATATAGATAAATAAAAGGCCAGTATTGCTTATTTAATCTGTTTACCTTTAAATGTGGGGATCCTTAAGTCATTTGCTTATAGAATTTTGTAGTTTCCCTTTGTTCTTTTGGTGAGTTGTATCTGATTTAAAAAAAAATCACTTTAATACTAGGTATTGGTTTTATAGTGCCTCAAGTGCAAACATTTTTTCTTCAATTTTTTAAATGGTACCAGTAATTGAACCCAGTGGTACTTTAGCACTGAACTACATCCACAGTTCCTTTTATTTTTTTGAAATAGCATCTCATTAAGTTTCTGAGGCTGACCTTGAGCTTGTTATTCTCCTACCTCAGCCTCCTGAGGAGCTAGGATTATAGGCAAATACCACCATGCCCAGTACAGACTTCTCATTTCTGAGACAAATAGCAGCTTTATGTTGAAATGGAAGAATGAACTGATAATAATAAAAGTTAAATTTTACCATATGATAAGTGGTTCTCTGATAATAGCTTTTTTAAATTATTATTTTTTATTTATATATGACAACAGAATGCATTATAGTTTTTGTTACACATATAGAGCACAATTTTTTATATATCTGGATGTATACAAAGTGTATTCACATCAGTTTGTTTCTTCATACATGTACTTTGGATAATAATGACCACCACATTCCACCATCATTTGTAACCCCATGCCCCCTCCCTTCCCCTCCAACCCCTCTGACCTATCTAGAGTTTGTCTGTTCATTCCATGCTCCCTCTCCCTACCCTAAAGTCATGTTTTGTACTTAATAGTAATTTATAGATGTTTGTCTTCTAGGCTTATCAGCAGAGCAGACGAGCAGACCGTTTATTAGCTGCAGGGAAATATGAAGAGGCTATTTCTTGTCACAAGAAGGCTGCGGGTAAGTTGTCTTTTTAAGAAATATTGATTGTAAAAATGAAGAGCAATTTGTTTTTCCCAGTACCTCTGACCACTTTATTTAGAATGGAAATCACAACAGTAGTGTTTGTTGTCCTGCATATTATTCTGCTGATCACCCAGAAAATTAGCTTAAGAGTATTTTTCAAATATGATGGATTTCCCAGCTTCTCCTAAATGAGTCTTCTGTCTGAAACATGAAGATGGCATAAATGGCACCTTGGTATATAGTTCTTTTACACAGCCGTGTTCCTAAAGACTTATGAGCCAATTGCAAGAAGTCTGCCAATTCATAGTAAATATTGTTTAAAGGAGTCTGAATTTCAAATACTTGACATTTGTGCTTCAAGATGGGCACATGGCAGGTACCACATAAATCTGTATATTTTATGGTGAGTTTTATGGGGGTTTTGTACAATATTAACTCTTATGAATTCAGTATTGTTAAATCTTTCCTAAACTATATTTTGTTATCCATTGAATTATTAAATTTTAGTCATTACAAAAGCAACATATTGTTTAACTATTTAAGTCATGTTACATATGAGTTCCATAAGCACACATCCATAATCCCAGCAATTTGGTAGACTGCTCACTTCATGGTAATGGAAAGTAGAGAGGGAAAGGGGTGGAGACACATATGCCTTTCACGTCAAACCCGGAGTCACCCAATTTCCTTTAAATAAGCCCTACCCCTTACAGATTCCAATATCTTCCCATGGTGCCAATAGCTGGGGAACAAACCTTCAACACTTGCGCTTCCTTCCTGGGGCATTTAAGATTCAAACCATAGCAGACCCCTAGCAATCTACTAAAAGAGGGAAAGTTAGGATTTACTTCAAATTAAGTCACCCAGAGTTTGATCCTGAGGTCAGAGAGTTGTGGTTATTGTTGGTTTTGGTACCTGGGGTTGAACTCGGGGTACTTAACCACTGAGCAACATCCCTAGTCCTTTTTTATTATTAGAGAAAGGGGCTTGCTAAGTTGATGAAGCTGGCTGTGGACTTCAGATCCTCCTGCATCAGCTTCCAGAGCTGCTGGGATTATAGGTGCTTATCATTGCACCTGGTCTGAAAGGTTTTTTTAGGGTAGCTGGGGCAAATATCCATGGGGCATACATCTTAGTTTAAGCAAAGGTTTATTGACAGAGAATATCTAATAGACTGCCCTTCTATAAGTGCTGCAGCCTTCTAGAAAAAAAATGTCTTTTAAATATATAGTCAGGTACAAGAGAGTAGTTAAAAAACACTGTGATTGTTATTTGGTACCATTGCTATAGTTTTAGTAGTTAGGGAGTCTTTGGGGGTGGGCCTAAAAGGAAGGTCATGCTTCATTGCCAGGTGCTAATTTTTATACTGTTTGCAATTTAGTAAAGATTCAATAACAATATCAAAATAACATAAATTAGAGAATGGTGTATTTTTTTTACTTAAGTGAAAGCACCTTTTATTAAGTTAAAATCCTAATCTCAGAACCTGGGTGTTGAACCACTGAGCCACATCCCCACCCCTTTTAAAAATAGACTCTTGGCTAAGTAGCTGAGCCTGGCCTGGGAACTTGATCCTCCTGCCTCTGCCTCCTGATCTACTGGAATTACAAGCTTGTATCAAGCTTGGTAGTTCTCCTGGACTTACCTGTTGTTAAGGCCTGATCCCGAGTTCTCATTTTCATCTTTTCAGAAAACATTTCTTTGAAAAACTCAATAGTATGGAGTAATACTTTTATCTAGATCATATTTTCATGGTAATCCATACAACCTGGAAAGCTTGTTTAAAAGAAACGTAATAGGAGGAAGTTGTTTGCAAAATAATCAGTTTCTTGTCGGGCACAGTGGCACATGCCTGTAATCACAGTGGCTTGGGAGGCTGAGAAAGGAGAATATTTAAGTCAAAGCCAGCCTCAGCAATGGTGAGGTGCTAAACAACTCAGTGAGACCCTGTCTCCAAATAAGATGTAACAATAGGGCTGATGATGGGGCTCAGTGTTTGAGTGCTCTGAGTTCAATCCTGGGTACCAAAAAAAATAATTTTTTTTCAAAAATTGTTTTCTTCTCTAGTGTTTTATCAGGATTATTAAAATGCACATATTTTTTCAAGTGAGTTCAAGATATTAAAATACTGGAACTTATTGCTTTTTACAATGGGTACTTTTGTGTCTCACATACAAATATATTATTTACATATGTACATATTCTATGTGGATATGTGTGAATATACATACATACATCTTTTTTTTTGTACTTGGGATTGAAATTGGGAGCACTCCACCACTGAGCCACATCCCCAGCCCTATTTTGTATTTTTTTAAAATTTAGATACAGGGTCTCACTGAGTTGTTTTCCTTATTCACAGGTCAACTGGATAACCTTGAATGTGTGTTTAACTTAAATGCCTTGTCTTTTTTTTGTACTGGGGATTGAACTCAGGGGCACTTAATCATTAAGTCACATCCCAAGCATCTTTGTATATTTTATTAGAGAGAGGGTATCCCAAAGTTTCTTTGGCCTCACTAATTTGCTGAGGCTGACTTTGAACTCAGGATCCTACTGTCTCAGCCCATAGGCTGAGCCACCTGGAGTCACTAGGAGTACAGTATTGCACCACTGTTGTATTTGTTTGTTGTATGGTAGAAGGTATTGAACACAGGGCCTCATGCTTGGTATGCAAGCTTACTACCACCAAGGGGCATCCACAGCCCTTTTGACACAGGGTTTCCTAAATGACCCAGATTGGCTTTGAACTTGGAATCTTAGTGCTTCTGATTCAGGGACACTCAACCACTGAACCGCAGCCTCAGCCCTATTTTGTATTTTAATTAGAGATAGGGTTTCACTAGGTTGTTGAGGCTGGCTTTGAACTTGTGATTCTCAGTCTTACAAGATGCTGCGCCTGGCTTTTTTTTTTAAGGGTATTTTCACCTTAAAGTGGGAAGTGTGCCTCCTTTTATAAAAGCCATTGCTGACCAACAGTGCCATCTGGTGGAGAGTGAGAAACTGGTTCTTTTCTGGTCATTGCTAGATTGGCTGTGGAAGAAAAGGATCTGATTTATATCTTAATTAATTTGCTTTGTCTAGAATAGATACAGAAATCTTACTTAAAAGATAAAATGTCTTTAAGAACTGGGCCAACTTAGCTCAGGGATGAGAGGCTTTCCCACTTATTTTCTGTCTGCTCATACTTTTCATGTTTTGCTGCTAGGGTTTACTCAAGGCTGACCAGTGCCAGGTTCAGAGGCACAGGCCTGTAATCCCAGTGAATTCAGAGGCTGAGGTATAGGGTCCCATTCAAGACCAGCATCAACAATTTAGTGATATCCTATAAAAAAATAAAATGGGGACCTTGGACATGGTGGCACATGCCTATAATCCCAGCAACTACTGGAGTTTATGGCAGGAGGATTACAAATTCAAAGCCAGCCTCAGCAATTTAGTGAGGCTCTGAGCAAAAATTAAAAAGATCTTGGGATGTGGCTCAGTGGTAAAGTCCACCAGTATCCCCCTCTCCCTCTCAAAAAAAGTAAAGGAGTCTTAACTGGATTATCCTTCCATTTTTCTAAAAGTGAGGGGGGCACAGTTAGGCACTGGGTCTGGAGAATCAAAAAATATTTGGAATAGTCTTGTTCATTAGGATTTTTCAGTAGTCATATGAATTGGAGTGAGGGTTGGGTAAATTTTTGCAGTTCTTAGCCTGCTTCTCTAACATAGGTACTAAATCAGGAATAGAATTAAAAAGGGTGGGGCATTATAGGTATGATAGGATTAAGGGTGAAGGAAGCAAGGATACAATTGAAAATGAGAATCTTTCTTGGTACTAGTGATTGAATCTAGGGCATCACACATTAGGCAAGCACTCTACATTGAGTCACACCCCGTAGCCCTCTACCTTTGAATCAAACACCTCCCCAAAGTTTAGTTGACAATACTGGCTCCTGGCCCACTGAGCACTGTGGAATATATATTCAAATACTGGAACACACTAGATTGACTCTGAAAAATTTAACTACTTAAGTTTGAGAGATGTGAATGGAATACTTCTAACAAAGTCATCCCTAACTCTGAATATGTGAAAGTAACAAATATTCTGCAGCTTGTATAGTACTTAGAAGATATGTGACACTGGCACTTGACTTAATCTAAATGGGTTGAATTGCAACTCATATCTCAGGGGAGGTAACATGAAAATGATAGATTATATTATATGATGACCACTAAATAGATGTGCAAAATTTCTAATGTTTGAGATTCTATGGCTTCATTGGCTTATAAAGCTTTGATTCAAAGAATATCCTGTTGTAAAGTCAGTCCATGGTTTAGTTTGAACATGCAAAATTGGTTCCAATACGATTAATATATAAGGGGACAACTTTAGCAGAATGTGAATTGTTTTCTTGGCAATTTCTCCTGCAAGAAAAACTGAAACAAATGCACACAACTATTTCCTAGTTATGGTGGTAGTAGTGATCTGTACCCAATTATGTCTGCTATTACCTTTCCCTTTAATCTCACATCACCGTCCTCCTACTAGTTACTTTATGACTCAAATCAATCCTTACTACTTCCATAAGCAAACTTTAGGTCTTCACAATAGAAAGCCTGTATTTGTAGTATTTATAATTTTTAAACATTTGATGCGCATTGTGACTTAGATGGAAGTTGTTCCCTAAAAAGCTCACATGTGAGAGATGAAATGACTGGGTTTATGAGAGCTTACACATAACTAGTGCATTAATTCACTGATATGGTTAACTGTGGGCAGGTAGGGTGTGGCTGGAAAGCTGCTTTCCTGTCACATGTTCTGTCTCAACTGGGCCCAGAGCAATGGAGATGGCCATCTATGGACTGAGACCTCTGAAACTCTTGAGCTCCAAATAAACTTTTTCTCTAAAATTGTTCTTGTAGTGCCTTCCTCTTATAGTGGTGAAAAACTAAAATATTATAGGACTGGGAGTGTAGCTTAACAGAAGAGAGCTTCCTTAGTATGCTTCATGGCCTGGATTCAACCCCTAGTATCACCAAAAGTGTAATACCAGGGTTTTTTTTCTTTTATAATGTATCATTGTTGATGTTTTATGAGTGTTATGCCCTAAAGCTTTATTCCTTATAAGTTTTGTGGTTTTCACTGTGAACTTCAGATGGTGCAGTGATTTTTAGGAACTGTTCCTTTTCTTCCCTCTTCTGGAACAGTGTGACAGTCCTGAGAGGGAGTCACCATCCTCTGTGATGGCAGAGAAGATCACACAGCTCTCCTTGGGAAAGAAGTCAGTTCTATCTGGCTTGTACTTCTCATTTGTATTTGTTGACATCACACCCCCCCCCCAGCTGTTCACATCATTCATACCTGTCAAATTTAGGGTCAAAGACTAGAGAGCTGGGAAACAGCATTTAACTCCTCACTTGTCCTTAGAATGCATCTCCTCTCAAGGTATTCCAGCTCTGATCCCCATATATAGCACATCCTTGACATCCCTTCATTGGCTACAGGGCTGAGGTATTTTCAAAGACAAAAAACACAAAAGGGCAATCCTCCAATCCTGACTGCATCTGGATGGATCATTTACACTGAGTTGACTTTTGATTTAGATGGTGCTGGGGATTGAACCCAGGGTCTTATGCATAGTAAGCAAGTACTGTACCACTGATCTATATCCCCAGCCTACTGAGCTTATGTAAAAGCTGAGTCTGCTTTGAAAACCACCCTATTAACAAAAGGGAACTCAACTTCCTATACAGCTAGTGTGACCTCGGTGTAGCCTGCCAACGTTTTTCATTTTTAAGTAACAACTTTCATTTAAAAAGATAGCTGGAATGGGTCTGGTGGTACACACCTGTTATCCCAGTGGCTTGGGAGGTTGAGACAGAAGAATTGCAAGTTCAAAGACAGCCTCAGCA
The DNA here is from genome assembly GCF_045843805.1 of Urocitellus parryii. Lineage (NCBI taxonomy): Eukaryota > Metazoa > Chordata > Mammalia > Rodentia > Sciuridae > Urocitellus > Urocitellus parryii. The sequence goes on from NW_027554208.1 coordinate 871,533, forward strand.
AAAGTGAGACTTGGTAAGACTCTGCCTCTAAATAAAATACAAAATAGGGCTGGGGATGTGGCTCAGTGGAGTACCCCTGAGTTCAATCCCTGGTACCAAAACAAAACAAAAAAACCAGGTACCTGGGTGTGGAAGTGCATGCCTGTAATCCCAGCTGTTGTGGAGGGTAAGGCAGAAGGATCAGAATTTCAAGTCCAATCTTAGCAATTTAGAGAGGCCCTGGGTTTGGTTCTTAGCACTGCATATAAACATGAATAAAATAAAGGACCGACAACATGTAAAAAAATACTATTAAAGAATTGGAGATGTAGCTCAGTGGTAAAGTACCTCTGGGTTCAACCCCTAGTACCAATAAATAAATACAAAATAGGTTACTGTGGGAATCTAAGTACTTTATTCCTCAGCTTTCACACTTACCATGTGACTTCAAGGTATAATTTCCTATGTAAACCTATTAAGGAACAAAGGTTGTAATAATTTTGCAATTAGGAAGCTTCCAAGTCTGACTCTTGATAACATGAGAATGCTATAAGCTTTGTATTTTGGTCAACGTGTTACACCTTAATTCATAATTCACAGTGTATTTTTCAGTGTGTATCCTGCAAGTTCATGTACAGACATATGTATATATCATACATTATGTATGCATTTCTCCTGGCTTGAGTAGTATATTATGGTTTGGAGCTTAAATGTCCCCGAAAGACTTAAAGGTTTGGTCACAAGCCTGTGGTACCATTGGGAGATGGTAGAACCTTTATGATGTGGGTCCAAGTGGAAGAATTTGGGGTCATTGGGATCATGCTTTTGAGGATGATATGAGGACTCCAACACCTTCTTCTCTCTCTTTGCTTCCCAGCTACTATGAGGTGAGCAGTTTTGCTGTACCATGCACTCCCTACTGAGGTCCAGAGCAATGGGACCAAGTGACCTTGGGCTGAAATCAGTGAAACCATAAGCCAAAATAAACTTTCTTCATTATAGGTAGATTTATCTCAACCATTGGTCACAGTGACAGAAAGCTAATTCATACTAATTTTATAATCACAAAAACATTATTTAAAAATACAACTGATATTTCTTCTAATAATCTACAACTTAATTTATGTTTGTTTTATCAATATTTTGTATGTATATCCAATCCATAAATATATGAACGTGTATACAAGAGACCTAAAACTATTTTTATTAATATTGCTTCAAGAACAAGAAAGGAACAACAGCAAGAAATATAGTGGCTTTTGTAGTTTGTTCAACTTGCATAATGTATACTCCTAAAAATAAATCCCACTAGATCTCATTACCTATAGCAATTTTTTACTACTTTAATATGTAAAAGCCATGGTCTTTGTTTCACAATCTAAATTTAACATAATGCACTACTGATAAATTACCATATTATCATGACAATAGTAACAGTCCATTATAGTAAATACTTTTACAATACTTCCATTAATTCCTAATATGAATCCAAGTGTCATCAGCATAAGAATCTAAATGAGACATTTTCATATCTATACACAAATAGTCGATGTTATGATTTTGGCCAAATTCCTTTTCAGGAGGAAGATTTATTCCTTCACTACTTACAGTGGTGATGGCAGGGAGCCTTCAGCATTTAGCCTCTTTGGTAATTATCTCTGCTGAAGATGGCTTCTTGCTCAGGGCATGCCCTATAGAGGGCAGCCCATATCCAGTAGCCAAATGATAGATGTCAAGATGTAGCAAGCAGGATCCTACTCCTGATTTTGGTAAGTTCTAAAAGCCATCTCAACTTCCAAAATCCCTGGGGAATGAACTAAGGCCTTGCTGAGAGCCACAGCCCAGTCAGAATGGCCCCTGGCATTTTGCCAACAGTATTGGTTGACAGGCGAGGCATTACTATCCGCCTCTGCCGCTACTTTTGAGTTCTCGAGCTACTTTGGAATTCTCATGGGGATTCCTGGGGATTCCCCGAGAGTTCCCATTGGTAGGGAAAGTGCAGGAGGAGGGATTTCCGGAGGAGATATTTCCGGTGGGTGGTTCCTGGAGGAGTTGAGTGGCATTCGGGAGAATTCCCCGGGAGCGTGGGTGAAGTGTTTTGGTGGAGTTCAGAAATAAAGTTTGTTCCTGCTTCAGTGGCTCCTGATTTGTGCCCAGCCAGACTGCAGCAAGGCCTAGTTGAGCATGTATTTTAGTCCAAATTCTCCTTCTGGACCTTACTGCTTTCTTCTCTTCCAAAAGTCACACATACATGTTTTAATAGCATGCTCTTATTGCCAACTGATCTCTATTCAAGTTTTCTTTCCTAAATTATGAAAATGAATACATCAGCCCACACTTTCTTTAAAATTGAAATTTATACATGTATCATCTCCTGTGAAATTAGCTGGAATACTTTATCTCCCCAAGCATTAGTTTCCTCATTCTTAATGTGGGACTATTAACTTCTGAGGCAATCAGAGGATTAAATGAGAAGATGCATGTAAAGTAGTTAATCCAATACTTGGCAATTAGTAAACATTAAATAAATACAAATTTTTACGAAAATCAGGCAAATTTTGACTAATGCTTCCACAGATAGAAAATAATATGTATTACATAATTTTGCCATTTTTGAAAGGCCTAAATAATTACACACTTAAATTGGCAATTACAAGGAAAATTCTCTGTTTTAACTAGATTATTACTTATATGTCTTTTTGTGAATATACTTCAAAAACCATATTACTGTATCTTGAATCTGAAGTTCCATCAAATAATTAATGAAAGAATCCTCAAGAGGGAAAAAATGGCTTAACAATCTGTAATTTACATTTCTCAATGAAAACTAATATTATGTTTATATTATAGCTCAGATAACATTATTAGAATAATCGAGCTAAATGAATCATGACTGAAAATCTGATTATCAGAAGGCACCATGCTGGTGTTATAGACCTCACACACTTCCCTCTTTCATCTTCTTACAAGATAATATTTCTTCTGCTATTTAGTAGGTATGCTTTGGTGTCTGTTTCTGGGGTTTCTTTTCATAACTATTGCTTTGATATTATAATACATTTCTTGTGAATAATGAGCCTTAAATTAATTTACTATTTCAAAGGAGAGTCTACAAACAAGGACAACTGTTTCTAATAAATTTATTTACAACTAACTAATGTGCAATTTGTTGCTTGTCAAAACATTGAGAATTATGTTCTTGTTTCATGTAAAATATAATTAGCAAATACTTTCAGTAGTATGTGTGAACAAAGGAAGCATTAACAAGTTGGAACTCTATAATCTATATTTATTCTCTCTTTGATTTTAAGGAAAAAAAATTAAAGAAGTCTTATCTTCTGTTCAAACAAAATAAAATAAAATATTTTAGCATACAGTCTTCATGTCTGGCTGTTCCATTTCTGATATCATGACAAGTGGTACAAGTAAAACTAACAAAAAGCACATACTAGGGAATATATTAGTTAATGAAACAAATGTTGAATATTCTATTCTGATTATATACATTTGAATATTCAGATATATACACATAGTTTGATCAAGACCAAAATCCTAGTGTTATTGAGAGTATTTTTTAACATATTTTTGAATAATGGAAAATAAAGGTAAATATACTCTGGAATCATAGGGTGGAAATCTTTCCATGTATGTTCCATACTTAATTTTTTGGATTGCTTGTAGTGTTTTGTTCTCTTGCCTCTTAATCATTCAGTGCTCTCTTACTCTTAGACTTCCTTTGAAATGCAACCAGAAGCATAAACTATGTCAAAATAGAATTCCACAACACATTAGAACCATCAAAAGATGATCAATTAGTATTCATTTTATATCCATAGAGATTTTTGTACCATGTTATTCATCTGACCTTCTTTTTAGATACCAAGTTCCACACAGACCTTATTTCTGAGTCACAATGGAAACATGAAAACAAACAGAAAACTTCAAAATTTGCAATAAAAAAATAATTTGAACACTGAGTGCACAGAGTTGGGTTCTGTAATACAGTGTGAATAGAGGAAATTTACAGTAATTTAAGACCAGTTCTATTCTGTGTACATAATTTCCATCCTTTATCAAGCTGAAACCAAAGCAATTTCTGTGTTCCCTAGGATGCACAGATCTGCTTACTTCTTTTTCTTTAAAAGTTTTCCCATCACATATGAAACAGTTCCTCTTTCTTCTCCCTCCCCATCAATGTTCTTCCCCCTGTTAAATGAAGCCTGCATGAGGTTGTCTCAGAGACATTTATTTCTGCATTCAATAACTTAAATTTCCCTAAGTCTTATTTTCCTGCATCATCTTACTTAGAAAGAGCAAATTCACATCATCTCATTCTCATTTACATCATCATTTCATAAGGTTTAACCCTTCTTGAGAGGCCCATCAACTTATCAACTCAAGCAAATAGTGTGAATAAAAATGAAATAAAATTGGAAACAAAGCTTAACCCCCAAATTGTTGTGGGCTTAGGAAACTTATTTAACTTTCTTAACCTCTATTTCTTTATCTATAAAATAATGGCAATGATACTACACAGATTCTGAACATCAAACAGTGGGATATACAGTGTGAACCTAGGCTTAAAAGTCAGTCACATTGCATTTAAAACTTCCTAGGGCTTGGGCTCAATGATAGAGTGCTTGCCTAACACGTGGAAGGTCCTGGGTTTGAATCCCAATGCTGTAAAAACAAATAAATAAAAATTTTAAAAATTAAAACTTGCACAACATTCATTCATGTTCAAAATACTAGAAAAACTAGGGATAGTAGGAACATACCTCAGCATTGTAAAAGCTACATATGCTGGACCCAAGGTCAAAATCATTCTAAATGGAGAAAAATCAAAAGCATTCCCTCTAAAATCTGGAACAAAACAGTAATGTGCTTGTTCACCACTTCTATTCAATATAGTCCTAGAAATTCTAGCCAGAAGAAAGAAATTAAAGAGGTATGAATAGGAAAAGAAGAGCTCAAAGACATGCCAATGACATGATTTTTATATTTAGAAGATCCCCCCCCCAAAAAAAAACTCCACTAAAAAAACTTCTAGAACTCATAAATGAATTCAACAAAGTTACAGGATATAAAATTAACACCCATAAACCAACTGAATTCCTACACATCAGTGATGAATCAACTGAAAGATAAATTAGAAAAACTATCTCATTCGCAATAGCCTCAAAGTAAAAAACATATTTGGGAATCAATCTAACAAAAGAGGTGAAAGACCTCTACAATGAACACTGCAGAATGCTAAAGGAAGAAATAGAAGATCTTAAAAGAAAAAGTTCTCTCATGTTCTTGGATAGACAGAATTAATATTGTGAAAATGGCCATACTACCAAAAATGCTATACAGATTTAACACAATTTCTATTGAAATCCCAATGACATTCTTCATAGAAATAGAAAACGCAGTCATGGAATTCATTTGGAAAAATAAGAATAGCCAAAGCAATCATCCTTAGCAAGAAAAATGAAGCAGGAGGCATCACAACACCAGAACTTAAATTATACTAAGGCTAGAATAACAAAAAAGGCATGGAATTGGCACAAAAACAGACATAAAGACAAATGGTACAGAATAGAAGACACAGAGGAAAACCACATAAATACAGTTATCTCATACTAGACAAAGGCTCCATAAACTTATATTGGAGAAAATCGAGCCTCTTTAATAAATGATGCTGAGAAAACTGAAAATCCATAGGTAACAAAATAAAATTAGAACCCTATCTCTCACTCTACACAAAACTCAACTCAAAGTGGATCAAGGACCTAGGCATTAGAACAGAGATCCTGTGCCTACTAAAAGTAAAAGTAGGCGCAACTCTCCATCATGTTGTCTTAGGAACTGAATTTGTCAATAAGACTCCTAATTTCAAGAAGTAAAATCAAGAATCAATAAATGGTATGATATCGGACTAAACAGCTTCTTCACAGCAAAGGAAACACTCCAGAGGAACTAAAGAGACATTCCACAGAATAAGAAACACAGTCAAAAAAAAAAATATATGAAAACTGTTCAACATCACTATCAAATAGAGACATGCAAATATGTCAATTAATGGAAGGGTAACTGATGTGATACAGCAATTTGTATACGGGGTAAAAGTGGGAGTTCATAATCCACTTGAATCAAACCGTGTAATATGATGTATTAAGAACTATGTAATGTTATGAACGACCAATAAAAAAATAAAAAAATAAATAAATAAATAAATAAAAATGTGAAAAAAAAAAAACTATACTGAGATTTCATCCTACTCCAATCACAATGGCAATTATCAATACAAGTAACAACAAATGTTGATGAGGATTTGGGGGAAAATATTCAATAATACATGGCTGGTAGGACTCTAAATTGGTGCAACCACTCTGAAAAGCATTATGAAGAGTCCTCAGAAAACTTGGAAAGGAACCACTATTTGAACCAGTTATCCCAATTCTTGACATATTACCAGAGGACTTAAAATCAGAATACTGCAGTGATGCAGCCACATCAATGTTTATAGCAGCTCAATACACAATAGCTAGCCTATGAAACCAACCTAGGTGCCCTTCAACAGATGAATGAATAAAGAAAACATGATACCTATACACAATGGAATATTACTCAGCCATAAAGAAGAACAAAATTAAGGCATGGATGGATCTGGAGACCATCATGCTAAACGAAAGAAACCAATCCCCAAAAACCAAAGGGCAAATGTTCTCTCTGATATGCAGATGCTGATTCACAATAGGCAGGGGCGAGGGTGTCTCCAGATTGGACAGTGTGGTGAGAGAGTGATGGGAATAGGAAACACAGTGGAATGAATTGGAGATAACTTTACTATGTTCACATAAGAATACACCTCAAAATGGGAAGTTATCCTCCATGTATGCATGATACATCAAAATTTCTTATACTGACATGTATAACTAAAAAGAACATTTTTTTTAAATGGAAAATAACTAAAACTTACTCATCTCAAACCACTGCTCAATGACCTTTCGTTTTGTTTAGTCTTATTCCCAAGGCAGGGAACAAAATTCAGAATCTTATGCTTGCTAAGCTAGTGCTCTATCACTGACCTAGTCCACTATATGATGTTAGACAAATCACTCTATGCCTCAGTTTTGCCTGTACAAATGGGAGTAAATATGAGTACCTAATACATGGAGCAGTGATGCTTCAATAATACAGGTAAATTGATTACTTGTTCCACCCTGGCTGACACAAAATATCTACTCAATCAATGTTAGGGTTTTTTTATCTGAATCAAAATACAGCAAAAATATTCTGATTTAAGAGGTAGATGATTTTTAAATGGTAATAAGAAATGAGAGAGGAATAAGAAACAGAAGGATACAGTCATCACCCACAACTACCATTCTTTTTGTTCTGAGTAGACATTAGTAAATCAGGTTAGTTCTTACATGGAGTTTTCATCTGGTGTTTGTTTATGAGTCTTAGAGGATATAAGAAAATATGCCTTACCAAAGAGATATCTGCACTTCCTAAGATATGCAATTGACCTAAAGGCCCATTAAAATATGCATGGATAAAGAAAACAGCATAAAAATACACAAAGGAGCATTACCAGCCACAAACAAGAATGGAATCCTGTCATTCTTAGCAGAAATGGATGGAACTAGATGCAGATAGATAAGTAATACATGCTCTCTCTTATATGTAGAAGCTATAAATCTTTTAACCTGAAAGAGGAACAGTGATTACTAGAGATTGGGAAGGGTCTGGGCAAGAAAGGGTGAGAAAAGTATGCTTTAACTTGAACAATGCATGCAATGTGCGAGTATAGCAATACCACACTGAACCCCGTTGACGTGTGCAATGAATGTTCATTAATAAAAACATAATTTTAAAAGTAGAATGGGTGCTTCAAAAAGAAATCCTTGTAAGTGCAATTGTGTGAACAAACCAGAACAGAGAAATTCCCTCAGAAAATGTTAGAGAGGAAATCACAAAAGGGAGGTTCATAGAGAATTCCCTGCATGAACACAAACAAAACTAAAAATTTTCTATGACAGGCTATCTCATATTATTTTCTGGTTTTATTCTATGCATTTTAAACCTTTTTTAGTTAAAATAAATTTGCAAACTTGATTATTCCTGAGAAAGACACGAAAGAATTTAATAGTCAAAATGGAGGGAGAATCCAAGCTTATATCATAATATAGCTCACATGGAAATAAAAAAAAAAGCTTGGCATGTGATAGAGAAATCAGTGAAGTGGTATTTGAACAGTCAGATACAATTTATCATGACGGGGTAAGGTAGGGAGCAGGAATGCGGAACATAGAGGCCCAGAGGGGCATAGAGCCTGAATCTAGATCCCCATTAATGAAAGATTTTATAGGATAGCAACTCCTCATCCACAGATGACTCACGGATTTCATAGATTTAAGACAAGGCAAGGAAGACAGAACACTGGGGGATAAACAGAGGACTCAGCCTGACTGGTTTCTTGACTCTGAGCAAGTATATGGTGTACTAGAAATTTCTGAGGAGGATAAAAGTCTTACTCAATGATCAAATAGAGGAAAGGTGAAAAAGTACAAGCACTTGTTTTCTGATGAACTAATCCTATAATAATAAGTTCTGCATAGAACAAAGGCTACGCAGTCAGTGATTGTGGTGTAAAATGACGTGACTCAGGCCACATAAAGAGGAAGAATGCCAGTGTCATTCCTGTGGGTTGACCAGGCTCAGGACACCCAAGAGCCAGAAGTCCTTCCACTCCAATCCAGGAAACTTCCCATTGTTAATATATAAAAGAAATGAAAAAAGAAAAAAGAATGAGAGCATTACAAAACAGAACAGAAAACAGAAAAAAATCTCTCTCTCTCTCTCTCTCTCTCTCTCTCTCTCTCTCTCTCTCTCTCTCACACACACACACACACACACACACACACACACACACACATACACAGACTCACCCCACATAAAGCAATAATAACAAAGAGAATGCCTGCAATAACATTTGCATCAAGGCCAATGTCTTACATAGCAGAGTGTGAAAAAGCTACTAAATAAGGCATTAATTACAATTGGAATTGGACATTTCCAAGACATTTGGGGTTGATAACAGATTCACTGAAAGAGTGCATGATGTACCTACTTTTGGAGAAAATGTTGTCATTTCGTATGGCTTTTAGAAACTACTGACGTTGCCAAAAGTCAGTTGAATCCCAATAAATAATTGGCTTAATGCTGATCCATAAAACTGAAACGTAAAAGAATCATACATTTCATGACCTACATTTTGAAGACCAATGGGGCCACACTTTAGGAATATATTCACCAAAAGGAAAGGAAAAAAGCCATCCTTTATACTAGACCTAAGGGAACAACAAATATTAGTTTTTAACTCTATTAGTGATAGATTCCCATGTTTCTTTACATGATCTTCCTAGCCAGTGAACTGATATTTAACTGAATTTTAATAATCTGGAATAATCCCAAAGTCTCTGAAGGAAGTTGAAGGTCTAAGTCAGAGCATCCTTGAACCTGAGATAGACAAGAGAGTTGCTTTTTCCTGATTCTACCACATGCAGACTGTGCTTAGATCTTTAGACAATGATGAAGAGGGACTTGGAAGGGATTACAAATGTCAATGTCTCAAACGACTTTGCTAAAGCAGCACCAGAATGATGAGTACAGAGTTTTGATTTTTCAGATTCACCAATGTCAGGGGAATAAAAAGGGAAGGTGAACGAAAAGCCATCCAACAGCAGAAAAGTGTTCCCTCTTCTTCAATGGGAAGTGAGCCAAGCAGCAGTTTAGAAGATATTATATTAACTAATCCAGAACATCTACAAGTCTGTGACGGAGGCTTTAAGAAACAAGATACTTGAAACATCAACTAATGTTATTGCATCCCCTTCTTGGTGTCTTTTTTTTTTTTTAAAGAGAGAGTGAGAGAGGAGAGAGAGAGAGAGAGAGAGAGAGAGAGAGAGAGAGAGAGAGAGAATTTTTAATATTTATTTTTTAGTTCTCGGCGGACACAACATCTTCATTGGTATGTGGTGCTGAGGATCGAACCCGGGCCGCACGCATGCCAGGCGAGCACGCTACCGCTGAGCCACATCTCCAGCCCCCTTCTTGGTGTCTATATGCATCTCTGTGGAGGTGTTTAAGAAGTTTAGGAAATTAGAATTTATGCCAACGAAATAAAACCGACAAAGACACTGCTCTCCAAATTCAGAAGTCTTTCAGTTGTCTAGAAGAGATCCAAAGTTAATATATTTAAAAAGAAATGTCTCATAAACATCCCATTATGGGAAAAATAAGGGTAAATAAGATTTCACTTATTTTGAGTCAATTATTGTATTTGAGAAACTGCTTTGGCTCACTGGGTAGAGGGCATTGTTTCCTAACAATTCAGATATACTACTAAATGTGGACAAATTTGGGTTTGAAAGGACTTTGGAGAAATATTTTTAAAGATTTTAGATGAAATATAAGAAATCACTGTTTAAGGTAATTAATAATCTTGAACTGGCAGGGTTGAAGCTCTCATTGGACAGTTAATAGTGTTTTCTGAGTTATCCATAGAGAACACATCATGTCCATCAGGAGATGATCAGCAGGTCCAAAAAGATGTTAATTTTTTTACCTATTGACACCATACCATCAAACTTTGAGTATCAGGAAGAAAAAATATCTGCTACTAAGAAAAATAAACAGGATGGATGGTGACAGAGAGTGCTATAAAGTAGTTTGGACAGGGAAATTCTCAGTGAGGAGATGACATCTGAGTGGACAACTGAATTTAGTGACGGAGGGAGCCATAGAGTTTCCAGAGGAAAAGCATATTGGACTTAGAGAAGAGCAAGCACAATTTAGGGAGAGACTCGCAGCAAGGAAAGTTAAGAGGCATTCCAGGGTGGCAAATATTATACATGTATAACCAAACCTTTATTAATGTAGCTCAAATGCATCGATTCTGCACTAAAACAGCAGGAGACGAGTCAGGAGTGGCTGTGAACACAAGAAGCTTAATGTTGCTGACTTTCAGCAGTGAATAAGAATAAATAGGAAAGTTTGCTCATATCCATTCAGAATTCATGTAGGCCATCTGGACGATGCTTCTGGATTAAATGTTATGAATGGCAACTAGACCTACATATGATACAAAAATGAGAGCTTGAAAGGCTTATGGTAGGACACTTGCTGAGAAAAAAAAATCTATGACCATTTCTAGCTAGAGCCTCTCAGAATAGAAGGCCTATCAACCTGCTGTTATACATAAGTATATGGTTCAAGTATATATGATTCTATGAGCATGTAATGGCTTAGTTGTGATTTAATATGAATATATTTAAAATGCACACATACACACACACACTATCAGATTGCACACTGTGGCAGCTTAAGCCTGAAAGAGAAAAAAATACAGGAAATGTATGAGTCACATAGAAAGGCACATTCTTACCATAACTAGTTATGGTAAGAACCAGCTATGATAACAAGACATGAAAGATTTTCTATTGGCACAGAGCTCTAACTATTTAAGAAGTCAGAGTTTCCTAGAAATAGTGATATTTAAGGGATTAGTTGAATTACAGACACAGTCTTCCTTTACTCTTATCCTGGTTAATTCTTACTAATCCGTCAGTTCTAAATTTCCTGAAAACTTTTCAGTAACTGTTTTTGTACTTTCTTATAAATTTGATTTTTTTCTGTTATTATTCTATTTCATTCAATCCCATTTTTCAAAAAAATTGACATATTCTTATTATATATCTATTTGTGTTTTATTCCTTTTTTAACTCTTATCTTTACAACTAGGCTGTAGGTTCTGAAGATTAGACACTAAATTTATTTTGATGAAAATACTCATCAGAGAATATTTGTTGAATGAATTCAGTAAGCATCAACTTGGATAAGAGTGCAGATCAAGTATGAAAAATAGAATTATTAGGAAGAAGTCATGAAAAGCCACAAAAGAGAGATAGAGCCTAACATAGTCATGAAACTGAAAGGCATTTCTTTCAGGTAAAGTACCATGAGCAGGCAGCAGTCACTTGGGAAGCACAGCTGTAAAGATTAACAGGAAATCACAAAGGGCATGAGAAGCAGTTTACCAATGCAATGTAAAACCAAAGATGCTTGTGATTTTCAACAGCAAAATAAAATCAACAGGTCACTTATTATGAGGCTTGGAGGATTGATTGTGACAGAACTGGAATCTGAGAAAAGAACAAAGTAAACAATACAATGATGTAAAAGAAGTCTGGGTTGGTTGTATTGCTAAGGTGACAGAAGACACGAAAAGTGAATGGACTCAGGACAAATTCAGGGCTGTAATTGAATTTCCATGAGAGTTAAATTTAACAAACTTCAAACTAAAATTCTGCAAATTATGATTATAAGGATAATTTATAAATTGTAAATTGGTAGAAAATACTAGAAAGAAAAATATTGGCAGATTACTGTACTAAATATGATGATGACACAAAAGCATTCTGAAGACCCCATTATAAATACTATTCATATTTAGACAGCACATGTTGGTTCCTAGTGATTTCCTATTCATTTTTATATTCCCATAAACATACCTTAGTAATATTTTTACTATAATCATATTAATCATTTAAATTCTTCTCTATTTTTCCTTGTCCTTTCTTTCTTTATTATAATGATGAACTATTTCAGACATTGAGTGTAGAGCCTTTATTTCTTAAAGAATTCATTCCTTATAAAAAATTAAATGTGTATTATACATGTAATATTAGTCATGTTTATTTAGTTTTTTTAATAAAATACATTATGTGAAAATTTTTTTGCTAAAAAGTCAAAATAAGGAAGATTCTAAATTACAGTATAGTTTCTTATGTTTATACTGAACACTTAATACAATTTGAGACATTATGTTGTATATTTAAAGAACATACTCTTTTCAATGAAACTAAAAGTAATTTTTAAAAAACTTCAACTTCTTACATATACATTCCTATGAACTTCTTTTATCTGATATTTAAAGTTTTCTCACCCAATCTTTAATTACAACATAATTAGAATGTCAAATCAAATACATTGACTTGTTTAGGTTTCCATTAAACCTGAACAAGTGCATCAGGTGATGATAAATGTTTTGAAGAATTTTATCTAGAGCCTTATTAAAACAAAGGTCATCCATAAAACAATCAAAATTATTGAGAGAGATTTTTATTTGCTCTAGAGTAATCTAAGGCAAAGTAAGACCATCATTCTTTGCAAAGAGGAAAAAAGAGTCATTTCCATGAGCTTACTGAAGATTTTTTCTATTTTATTTTAGTAATAATAAAGCTATCAAGATGGAGTTTTCCAATTATAAAATCAGATGGCTCGTTGGGCAACTTAGTAGTGGCACTTGACAGAACTCTTGTGCTTAATTAACTCTGCTCAAAAAATTAGTAATGTGTGTACACATACATGCATATATGTGTTTATATATAACCCTAAAATATTACATGTAGATAATATATATTTTATATTGATCTTACACACACACACACACACACACACACACATATTAAGAGAAAGCGATTACTTTCTCTGAGAGTATAAGAAACTATGTTGATGATAAAACATTGTAAGAAATGTCTTTACAAGGAGAAACACATTATGCCTCAAAATGTTCAAAACAGTGAGAAAACCACAGGATAGCAAATCCACCACAGTACAATAGAACAAGCAAGCCTACGGATCAGGCATTCATTGAATGCACTAAGGTGTAGAAATCTCAAGAAAGCTAATAGAAAGTTTCACTGCACCTTTGGATATCATTCAAACTAACACAATCTTCTGAACAGTAGGAATAACGTTAAGGACATGTCATAACTGCACAGGTGGATACCTCACACCCAAATTCTACAGAACCATGTAGTCCTTCTGTGCTGCATAATACAGGTACTATGGAAGAATGTCTTCCTCACAAATAAATACACAACCAGAGTGCAGAAAAAGGATATAAAACACAACAGTACTGAAATAGTCTCTTGTTGTCTCCATATTTGGCAAGGGACGAGGATGCTTTAAGCAGCATCTGACACTTTAATGTTAGGAGGTGACAATGGATGAATGTGTCTTTGTTGAACCCATTTAGCATGGTAATGAGAAATATATTGCCATAGATAACATCTGTGAAGTAATATAAAAGGCCACAAAGTGTCTAAAAATGATGGCAAAAGGAGATTTATTCTTAACTCAGAATGTTGAAATTACTATGAAGCTGCCTCTATTTTTATCCCTACACAGAATTAACACTAATGCCTAGCATAAAAAGATATATGAGGACTAAATTGGGCAATTACTGCTTTCTATTGACCAAACAATGTTGCCATCCAATCAGCCCACCAACATTACCCAGTGACAATGTGTTTTCAAGGAAGTAAAAAATGATCGTAACCGCTTAATAATGTATTAAATGGCCCATGAAATATACATTAACCCAGTATTTTATTTTTTTCCATTCTTAGTACATATTCAAATAACAACAGGAAAGTAAGAATAAGTTAATCGTCAGACTTTAAGCACTTTTTTTAGGTTAATTTTATAGTATAGCAAAGCAAACATTAAACTAACATTCATTAACTACTTACTTTGTATTCAGTCTTTGATGAGGAAAGTACACTTTCAGATCAATTTGTGTATCAGGCTGTCCTTTCTACTGCCATAAATTCCACCTTTCTTGGGTGAGCATTCTATAATCAACTTTCACCATTTTTTAAATACATTTCTTCTTTAACATTTTGACATATCATTTTTATCTCAAAATCCCTGATAAAAATGCCTTCTCAAAGATCACCAAAGGACTTATCTGATGGTATTCAAGTGGTCTCTTTTGTGACTTCACCTCTTGGAACTCACCATTAGTCATCATCACCCATCTTTAGCCTCTTCTTGGGTTTTTCTAGCACCAATTCCTCTAGCATTTTTCTGAACTAGAGTCCACATATCACAACAATCCTTTGTGGGTTTTGTCAACATTTTCTTTTAAAAATATGAATCTTGAGGTGTTGAACATTTTTCATATATTTTTTGACTATTCATATTTCTTTGTGAAGTGTTGTTCAGTTCTTTTGCCCATTTATTGATTGGGTTATTTATTTTTCTGGTGTTATTGGGTTATTTATTTTTCTGGTGTTATTTATTTTTCTGGTTTTAGAGTTCTTTGTATATCCTGGAAATTAAATCTCCAACAATTAGATAAATTCAAATTAAAACTACACTGAGATTCCATCTCACTCCAGTCAGAATGGCAGTTATAAAGAATACAAGTAACAATAAATGTTGGTGAGGATGTGGGGAGATAAATAATACTTTCATATGTTGTTGTTGGGAATGGAAATTGGTGCAACCATTATGGAAAGCACTGTGGATATTCCTTACAAAACTTGGAACAGAGCCAGCATTTGACCCAATTATCCTACTCCTAGGTCTATACTCAAACAACTTCAAAATAGCATACTACAGTGACACAGCCATATCCATATTTATAGTCGCTCAACTCACAATAGCCAAACTATAGAAACAACCTAGGTGTCCTTCAACAGATGAATGAATACAGAAAATATGGTATATACACACAATGGATGTCACTCAGCCATAAAGAAGAAAAATTATGGCATTTGCTGGTAAATGGATGGAACTAGAGAACATCATGCTAAGTGAAATAAGCCAATCCCCAAAAAAACAAAGGCTGAATGTTCCCTCTGATTTATGGATGCTAACCCACAACCAGGGCAGGTAGGGAGGGGAAGAATAGAAGTACTTTGGATTAGACAAAGGGAAGGGTTGGGTGAAGGGAAAAGGAAAGACAGTAGAATCAATTGGTTTTAACTTTCCTAACCTTGTATTGTTATACATGACCAGGGTAACCACACATCATGTACAAAAACAAGCATGGGACCCTAAATAGAATAAATTTTACTCTATGTGTGTATATTCTGCCAAAATATATTCTACAGTCACATATAACAGATTTTTTTAAAAAAATTAAACCTGAATCTAAAAATTTTAGAGAATTAAAAAAAATGGTTACAGCAGCTTAACACTAGCTTATATGTCCCATGAAATAATCACTTAGTTTTATTTTTTGACCTTATTACAGATTAAAATAAAAATAGGAAAGTAATGATAAATTTCGAATTTCTTACTTATAATAAGGAAGTAAGAGAAAAATTACATTTCTATTAAGAAACGTAATTCAGGGCAAAGTAAAGGTGAAATTTCCCAGCTCCATCATCTGTCTTTAGCAAATATTCCAACTTCGCTTCTTACTTTGAGCATTGCTATGATAAATGCTGCCTTTTCTTCTGGCTTCTGATTTCTGGAAAACCATATGGGAATATGCAGGATACACACTGAAAAATATCTTCAGAAAGACACTGAGGTCTTCGGTGAGGGTCTCATGCCTGGTACACAAAGGGGGGCAACATGGTTCAAGTGGAAGTGGGCAGACCCCCAGCAGGAAGGGCCCAACCCCGGGCCTCAGTTTCCCTCCAGGAAAACTTTCAAGGTGTTCAGTGTCTTCAAGTGCTTGCTGAATGGGAGTCGGTTCTGCCATGCTCCTTTCCTCATAAGGCAGGCCAGGAGCGTTTATTGAGACGGATAAGTATCGATCATTATTATCAGGATGCAGCTTTGGGGACAAGTGATCAAATACAGAACAGGTATTTATCAGGAACTTGAACTTGGGCTATGTAGGAAGAGAGGGCCCAGCTTCTTCCTATAACTGGAGACAAGTTGGAGAGGAAGCCAACCCCAGTTCCTCAGACCCATTGTCCTTCAGCACCAAGCAGGCCTGGAGCCTGACCCCAGAAAGCCATTTGTGGAACTGGATCATGGAGGGGCAATCACATGCTGTGAGGACCATTCTATGAACCATCCATGGTCACTGGGATCTTTTCTTGGCCACTGACCTAGCAAAACCCATGCCCCTGACCAAAGGCTGAAAACCACTGACCAGGAGCCCAGACGGCCTCTGTGGGCCAAGCTCAGAGCCTCCCAGAACACGAGCCATTCTTGTTTGGGAAGGTTGTATCATTCTCCCAGTTTCTCTAGGGTAAGGGAATTCAGAGTCTCTGAAATTGGCTGGTTCCCATACTACTTAAACTTTATGGCAGCACAGTATATTTTGGAGATATTATTGTGTATTTTATTCCATGCTCAGCTGGGCTGCAGCATTCAGACCCTGTGACTGCTATTGACCATTGCTATAATGTTTCAATATACATTTTTGGCAAGACATAACTCACATTTTAAAATATTAATTTCCCAGCCATCAGGTTCCTGAGTGCACTTCGATTTTTATTTTCCTGCAGCTGTATACCATGAACAAGGCAAAAGCTACTTCTCAGTTGAATACAGATTTTTCACTCATCGCCCACCCTCAGCCATTCCCAAATCACAGGGGGAATGACACCCAGATCTGTCTTTGTGAATTTTACTGTTTATGTCAAGCTCAGTAAGCAACCATGTGTCTATCCACCCTGGGGCAGAATAACAATGGCTAAGGGGGGAGTGAGCGGGAGGATGACTCCATTCTTTCTCTGCTGGGGAGAGGTGGGTTGGAAAGGGGTTTGGATGGGTTTACAGGTAGCCACTCACAATAGTCAGCAAATGACACAACACAGACATCAATCAGGGAGTTCATGGGCCAGCAGCTGCAGGAACCCTGGAGCTCAGCGTGGGGGCACCAGCCTGCAGGGCCCAACAAGGTTTGGCATTCATTGTAAAACCTTCCTGTCTAAGTTGGGTGTGGTGGTGCGTGTTCTTAATCCCAGTGATTTAGGAGGCTGAGATAACAAATTTAACAAATTTAAGGCCAGCCTGGGCAAATTGACCCTGTCTCAAAATCAAACATAAAAAGGGCTGGAGGTGTGGCTCAGTGGTACTCAGGTCTGCCACCTGAGTTAAATGCCCAGTACCAAAACAACAACAAAAACCTTCCTGTTTTCTGTCCCCATCATAAGATGATCTCTAAGACCAACTTAGGTTTCTTTATGACTTTTTAGTTCACTTAGCTTTCTTAATTGGGTGGGAAGCCAGGTTATGCTTTGAAAAATGGGGACTATATCTTGGGCCAAGAAACTAGAGCACTTAATTTCTGGAAATCAGATTTCATGTGCTTGACTTGGGATTAGATTCTCCAGGGCAACAGTGGGCTAGGCTCAGGAGGAGCCTGAGGATGGAGGGTAGTTCATCACTGGCAGCCAGAGACCCTGGAACTCCTAGGGAGTCTAGACCCCAGCCTTGCCTAGCCTGGCTCTGCCCAGGAGCTACAGTGGCCGTGGGAGGTTTGACCTGCCATGCCTGTGATGGAAGATGAGCATTCCCTAGGGGAGTGGACGGTGGGTGGGGCAGTGGCCCGGCTGGGCCTGCCTAGGGGTCTGAAGGTACTCACTTGAGAGGTCTCTGCCTACACCCAGAGCCAAGCCGTCTTTCATCCACAGAACGAAGCCATCGTATTCTGGGATGGCGCACAGCAACGTCACTGGCTGTCCGGATACCACCACCTGGTCCTGGGGTTGCTGGCTGAAGGAGTAGACTTGGCCTAGGAAGGAGACAAGCACTGTGGTCAGACCTGGAGGGTTCCCCTACAGTGCTGGAAGCAGAGCTGAGGCTGGCCCCGGAGACCAGGCCTCCCCAGGTGCCTCCCTTCCTACCCTTAGCTTTGTCCCCTTCTTTCAGGAACTGGCTCCAAACTCGAGCCCCTCTGCTCATCAATGCCTATCCCTGGCATTGGGGGTCTGCCACACTCCAGCTCCCCAAGAGGCCACCCACTCCCACATGCTGGGGCTGGCCACTCCCACTTTTCCTTGTTTGAATTCCTACCTGTCCCCACTTACTTGGCGAATGATGTGGTTTTAGTTCAACCCGAGGGTCCAATAAATCAGATTGTGGTTTGGATTCTCTTACTCTTGTTCTAGTGAACCAGAGGGGCAGGTGGTGGTGCAGTGTGGGCAAAGGTGCACTGGAGGGAGCTGGTGGCCAGGGCTCACCACATTCTCTGGCCTTTTCCTGTGCTGCAGGGACCTGCCCAGCCTTCCTCCTGCTTAGGGAAAAATCACCAGAGGAGCCGGTGTCTCCCATCCACACCTCAAAACAAGGTGACCAAAGCCAACACAGCTCTCAGTTCATATTTTACTAAACAAACACACGGCCACGCGTACAAGATGCAGGCTCTGTTCTGAGGTTTTCAGATATTAGCTCACTCATATTTTCATTCTTACAACAAAGAAACAGTAAATACTAAAAATAGTAGGCACTATTTTTATGCCCATTTTCCAGATGCGAAAGCTAGAGAGAGGGAGGTGAGAAGTAACAGAAGCTGTGCTGCTCGATCACGCATCAACACTGGTCCCTGCCCTGCCTGCCACACTCATCTGAGCACCACCCACCTGACTCTGCAGGGAGTGGGCAGAGGAGGGCTTTGGGGTTAACTGGAGTGCCTAGGGATCATCTAGTGGCAGGTGAAGGTTGTGAATGCAAGTCTTCCGACCCTATAGACCGCGTTCTTTTCTACTGAGATATGCTGATGCAGCTCCCTAAGCCTGGTCCTAGAATGAGTTGTTAAAGAAGGGAGTTTACATGGTCTGTGTTCCCTGGGCACTTACAATTGACCACAACATGAAACCAAGTCACTGAACATCTGGCACACAGTGTGATCTATATTTACACACCCCCTTCTCCTTCTCCTGTGGTTCATTTAATATATTTCAGGGCAGAAATATCCCCAATTTATGACAAAGAAACTGGGATCAGAGAGGCATGGCAGACTGCCCAAGGTCACACAGCTAACGAATGGTGGTTGGGCTAGGGTCCATCTGAGTTCTGAGCCCTCAATTTTCCTCTACCCGCTACGCTGCAGATATAAATGACCAAGAGGAACCGAAGCCGGTGCAGCCTCTCCTCTCCCACCTGGCACCACAGGGGTCTTGGACACTAGCTGCTGCTCTTGGAAGGGCCTAGCCCCAGGCCCAGACCACACATAGGGCTCAGCTCTCAGCAGCAGGTGGCCTCAGGGAGGCTGGTGGTGGCAGCAGAGGGTGTGGTGGAGGCCCCTGCCCCACAGCAGAGGTGCAGCTCCACACCAGAGAGCGTGCGGCAGGCAGGCAGGCAGGTAGTGGGGTTCACAGCCTGATGAGATCCTGGCACGGCTCTGAGGAGTCTCATTAAAAATCAAATTGGTCTTGAATTGTGGGAGTAACACTTCTTATTCTGATTTGAGCTTTACAAATTAGATTTCATAGGACATTTTAATCAGTTGTGTGGTGGATTTCTCTCTCTGTCTCTTCAAGTTTTCTGTTGTAATTAGACTGTTTTTGGCACCAAACAGAAAAGGAGGGAAGAGATGAGAGAGGAGAAAGGGGAAGAGGAGGGGGAGTTTGGAGAAGGAGCTGAGGAGGGGAGTGAGGGGCAGGAGGGGAGTAAGGGGCAGGAGAGGGAGGAGGGAAGGAAGATGGAGGAGGAGGGAGGGGAAGAGGGGGGAGAGGAGGAGCAGGAGGGAGGGGAGGAGGGGGAGGAGGAGGGAGGGGGGAGAAGGAGGGGAGGAGGGCGGGGGAGAACGCCTTCCCCCAGGCCCTTTTTTCCCTGCTGTATTGGTGATTTCACAGCTCATTCTTTTATCTCAAAATCTTTCCTGGAAGAAGGACAATGTCAAGGCAGCCATGGTAGCCGCCAAATATTGTGCTATCAGAGAGAATTATCAGGTTGTCAGCCTAGAGCTGAAGGGGCTGTAATGAGAAGTCCCTAAATAAAGTGGTGCCTGAGTCCTCCCAAATGTCCCTTATTAGATACAGATAATTGTCCCATTCGCCCTCCGCCCCTCCAGCCTGCTTCTGTTTGGAGGGAGCAGGAGGGGTTGGGTGAGGACATCTGGGGAGTTAGGGGTGCAGGAGGGATCCCCAGAGCAAGGGTGAGTCCTGGACTGTCACCATGGAGACCGGGCTCTGGAGCTCAGCACAGGGCTGTCTTCAATGCCTTCTAGCTCAATGGACGCGGTGGGGGTGGGGGCAGGTGGTGGACTCTGCATGGTCAAAGTCCCCTGGATGGTGTCTCAGGACCAGGATTTGGGGGCAGGCACAAGATGCTTCTGAAGAACTGCCCAGGGTTGCGCAGAGTAGAGAGGGTCCTGAGTGGCTCACCAGAGGGTCTGAGAGGGCTCTAGGGCATGGAGCCCCAAAGTCCCCTGAAGGCTGCAGTGCTCACACTCTGTCTCTTTGGACCTGTTGGAATTTTCTATGGAAAGAATGTTCCTGGGGGAGATGGAGACACAGGATCATCTCAGAAAACACCAAGGGGACATGCAAAGTTATTTATTATCTTAGGGGGGTTAGTGATGAGTACTCTAATTGACAGTCTTCCTTTCCAGTCCAATTTTAATTTTTGTGCAGTATGTTAAGCCACTAAAAATACCTTTGTTTTCTCTGAAACCTGAGATGCTTTTTCAGATTTTGGGGGTTGTTTTTACAGTATTGCGACCAAACCCAGGGCTGTGCCCAGGCTAGGCAAGCACCCTGCCATGAGCCACACCCCCAGCCCCTCATGGATCTTATATTGCTATTGATTATGTGGAGTAGATGAGAGATGGGGTGCTGTGGAGGAGAGGAGTGGAGGGACGGGCCCACTCTCCTCACCTGTGCGACAGATCTTGAGGTCTTCCTTGCCGAGGGCTCCTGGGAGCACAGTCTCAAGCCATGGATGGGTGTCATTGCCCAAAGAATGCTCTTTCCCGGTCCCTTGCTCCCTGCTTTCTTTTCCCCATAGGATCTTCTACTCCAATGCAGTGAAATGTGATGGGCCTGGAATCATTTTCTCTAACCTCCTGGAGATGATCTTGAGTGGACGGCCACTCCTCCAGCACATGCGTATTCTGCGCACCTTGACTGACACCCGCTGTGAGGCAGGAGCCCTGTCCTCTCGTGGGAAATAGGTGATGGGCCTGGAGCCTCGTCATGGGACCTGGGCCATTGGAGTGAGTGAGCGCGGAGCAGGCGCTGAGCCACGGAGCTCCTGCCCTCAGTGTAGCCTCAACACGCCCAGCACCTGCACCCCAGGTTGCCACCTCAGGGTCCCATTCTGCCCGATGACAATGAGGAGAAGCCTGGCAGTCAGTGCCACCTCCGTTGTCCTGCCTCTCTCTTTTTAATTCCGTGATCTGGGGAAGGGACCAGGGCCTTGCGTGCTAGTCAGTTCTCCGCCCCTGAGCTGCATTGCCAGCCTTCCGGCACCATTTTCCATCTGTCACCATTTCAGAGTCTGGCCCAGATGTCCTCCGCAGCTCTCTCGGGCTCATCCTTTTGTCTCCATTTCCTCTGCTACAACCCAAGGCCCGTGCCCTCATTGCCACCCCCTGGATTCTTTCGACACACCCCGAGGCTTCCTCACCCCCACCCCCTATTGCACGTGTCACCCTGGATCTTCCTTCTTAAGTCAGCTCTCTCTGCCACCTCTCATGGCTGTGCACTGTCTGCGGAACAACATGTCACCTTCTGTCCTGGGTCACATGCTTCTCCACAGACTGACTCCCCTTCCCTCTGTGTGGTCCACAGCACCCTATGCGGTTGCTCACTTATGCGACCTGCTCATGTCCTTTCTGTTCCATCATCCTGGGATGTACCTCCTCCTCACCTGACCCTTCCTAAGCAGCCCTGCCCATCATCCAAGACCCTGTTCTGTTCCCAGGAAACTGGGCTGTTACCCAGAGGGATCGCTGTCTCTTTTCTCCCTTCCTTCCCACTTCCCCCTTTCCCCTCCCCTTCATCTCCTTGAATTTCTCCATACGTTTGTTGAGCACCTACTATATCTGATGCTGAAGAAACAAAATGAAGGAACAGTGTTTTTCACTTGAGGTCAGAGGTCACAGCTATCTTTCCACCTCTGTCCCCAGAGCCTGGCTCTGAGTGAGAACATGGCATGCCTATCTGTTGAACATGCCTGTGTGCTTGTGGCTTACCGATCCTAGTTTGTAGCTGAGATCAGTCATCACTGTGGGAAAATTGGTTTTGCATTATCAACTACTGACCAAGCAGTTACTGTGCTGAGCACACCACACAGAATGAGAAAAGTGAAAGATAAAGGGGAAGGGCCAGAGTCTCAAGGAGTCAGGCTTTACAGCAAAAACAAAAACAAAAATAAAAAACCACTGAGTTATTTATGTGTGACCCACTGGTGGCCAGGTCCAGGGTTTGCATGCACAGACTGCACCTGCAAAGTGTGATGGCCATTGTCACCCACATTTTACAGATGAACTGAGCTCTGGAGTTTGGACCTTAAGTGTTTCCCAAAAGCCTAGGTGTTAAAGGCCCAGGTGTTGGGTGGTAGTGGGAATTTTAAGAGGTAGGACTGGGAGAAGGTTTTTAGGTCATTGACGGTGCATCCTTGAAAGGAATTGTGGGACCCTGATCCCTTCCTATGTCTTGGTTTCACAGCTAGTGGGTGAGCGGCTTTGCTCTGCCATATGTGCTCTGCCATTGCCTTCCAGTGCCCCTCCAGCAGCCTAAAAGTACTGGATCTGCTGGATCATGCCCTGGAACCTCCCCAAATTGTGTGCCAAAATAAATT
Source organism: Urocitellus parryii (assembly GCF_045843805.1). Lineage (NCBI taxonomy): Eukaryota > Metazoa > Chordata > Mammalia > Rodentia > Sciuridae > Urocitellus > Urocitellus parryii. The sequence goes on from NW_027554208.1 coordinate 895,071, forward strand.
AAATAATATGAATTTGTGTGCCAAAATATCTTCTTTTTATAAAACTTTTCTTTTTGTAAATTGATCATCTCAGCTAGTTGTCATAGTGATGAAAAACTGATTGACACATGAGGCTCATGGAAATGAAGGACCTGCCCAAGGTCACATGAGTAACCTGGGTGTAACTCAAACCCAAGAGTCCATATCCACTATCCCAAACTATCCACTATCCCATATCCATACCCACTGGATATTGAATTAATGACCCAAAACCTGGATTTTGATTCTCAAGCTAGTATTCACCCCACCAACCAGGCAGCCTCCCAGACCATCTAAGGGAGGTGGAGGATCTCTGGAGTGAAGACGTTTTCCTGGTTCTTATGTGGTCTGCCTCCCAGCTGGGGGTCAATAAGACCGAGCTGGGGTTGAGGGTGAATTATAGAACTGGTCACCACCAGGAAGTATAAAAGAAAGGATGTGTAATGGGTGTTACTTATTATTGTACAAATAACTACTACTTATATAATGATCATAAAACATAATTCTATAAATAATATACATATTCTATAATTATATACAGACAGTTCACAAGTTATAACTTCATGAGGGTGTGGAAGTGAAAGTACACAGCAAATTTTGGATTTGATCTTTTCCTAGGCGAGCAATACAGGGCACTGCTATCTCTTGCGATGGTAGGCAGAGCAGCCAGCAACAGCCTCCTGTCACTCACCCGAGTGTGAGTTGAGGGAGGGACCACTCTCTGCAGCCTTCCTCGATGCAGGATATGATTGTTGTTGTGTTAGGTCTATTACGTGCATTTTCAACTTGTGATATTTTTAACTTATGAAGGGTTTATTGAGACACAATCCCCTCATAAGTCAGGAAATATTATAAGTCATATTTCCATTGTTATAAAATTTATAATAGCTAACTTTTATTGAAGGTCAAGCACATAATAAGAGCTTTTCATGATTATTTTATTGAATTCTCTCGAGTCCTCTGATGTGGGTACTGAATTAGACTCATGTGAAGATGAGGTTGTCTGGGGCCCACGTTCTGGCAGAATGGCAAATTCACACAATTTGTTCTTAGAAAGGACATCGGCCCCAGAAGTCTTGTTTCAGAGCCGTGTCCTAAGGTCCTTATTTGGATCTTATACACTTTACTATGCAGTCCCAGACTCCAGGAACTCACAGAACCGCCTTAAGCCCTAGGCCAGTGCTAGAGGAGGATGTGGACTGACTTCCCTGGGCATAATGTCCTATGGGCATGATTCTCTGGGTGGGTGAGAGCTGACCGCCTAGCCAGGGAAGCTTCACATGAGAGTGTGAATGTGGGCCTCTGGGTGCTCTGATCACCCCGTCCCTCACAACCACATCAGCCCAAAGAATCCTTCTCTCCCTTCACCCTGTGGACTGGGCAGCCTTTTGGGATGGACGAGGAGTGTTATGGTAATGAGTGGGGCCAGGGATTCCAGAATGATCTGGGGTTGAAACCTGGAATGTCCACTGATTTGATAAGCCTCAGTTTTCCTATCCATAATGGGGACAATACCACCCGCCATCAGAAAGTCACTCTGGAGATTAAGAAAGAGTACACATCTGGGCCATTGGGCTCAGGGCCTGGCTCACAATAGTGCTCAGTGGAAATGGCCCTTTTTCATCAGGAATGTTCTTCTTCTTCTCAGAAAGCTGACCTCTGTCTTGAACATCAGGCCAGGGCTGCTGACTTCCATGGGAGAGTGGGTGTGGGTGGGAGGCGTGACCCAGGACAATAGATGAATCCCTTTTGACACTAGAGGGGAGGGCGAGGTGGACTTTCAATTAGTGTCAATGGCTCTTTGAGGAGCTGATGTTTCACTCAGGCAAACAGCTGCTCCTGTTTGCAGGCAGACCACGGTTTGGTTCTCAGGTGTTTTCAGGTGGCTCTCAAGGCTGGCATTTGGGGTGGACAAGCACAAATGTTGAGGCATGAGGGCAGCTGTGAGCCAAGCTTTGTTGGTGGGAGGGGAGGGGTGGGCAACAGGCCCACGTAGCTGCTAGAGGGCTGCTAGCCTTGGCAGAGTTGGGGGTATCCCCTGGGCCATGGAGGGCCAGCTTGGTTCCTGGTCTGGCCAGTGTTGCGTTGGCTTCCATTTGTCGAGAGAGGCTGTGTGAGTGTGTCCTGTGCAGGGTGGTGGAGGGGCCTGGATGGGAACGCTCTTGAACTCTTCCACATTTGGTGGGTTCAGTCTCTGCAGAAAAATGTTCTGCTCACTGCAAGGAGGGGTCCTGTTCCTGCAAGGGAGTGGTCCTGCCAAACAGGGGACCCAGGGACTCTGAGATGAAGCCATGTCAGAACCCCGAGGTGACTGCCTCACCCTGTGTGCATCCCCTGCATGCTCAGGCTGCTGTGGCCTGGGCAGGCCGAGGGAGCCCTTTACCAAGGAGCCCCCTGGACTTTTCTATTTTCTTTTTTTAAATATTTATTCTTTAAGTTTTAGATGGACACAATATCTTTATTTTACATTTATGTGGCGCTGAGGATCGAACCCAGTGCCTCGTGCATGCTAGGCGAGCACTCTACCACTGAGCCACAACCCTAGGCCTCCCCCCTGGACTTTTCTAACACCATGGTAAGGAGGTGAGGGCTGCTGGGCTTGAGAGGAGAGGTGGAGGGGTGGAGAGTTTGGAATCTAAGTCTGAGGGGCCCTCCTGTGCAGTTCTTTCTAACCCAGGTTGGCAGGAACCAGGAGCAGGAGGAGGTGGCCGGGCTAACAGGCGTGACTAAGAAGGCTTAAAAGGAGGGTGCGCTCAATCGGGAGCATCTTATGGGGCCACATGTGCACCCATGCAGAGGTGCTGAGTTGGTGGGTGCTAGTGGCAGTGGGTGCTAGTGAGTAGCCAGTGGGAGGAAGTGGGGCAGCAGTGGCGACAGGTGGTGTTGGAAGAGACAGGTGCAGACTGGCCCAGGGAGAGGGACAGGGAGCTGGGCATCAGGTGGTCCTCAGGGGGCTCTGGTCTTGGGGCGGGGTTGGGGGCAGGCTGTCGGTGTCCTTGCTGCCTCTCTCTCAGCTCAGCTTGTTGCCTGCCTCCCTCACCCCCGTCCCCCTCGTCCTGCAGATGTTCCCCAGCCCTCTGTCCTCTGCTCAGGGCAGAGCAGAAGCAGGACATCACAGCTTCTCCCTCCTCAGGACTCCTCCAGATGCTTTTCTCCATGTCCCCGTAGATCTCCCTCCTCACTGCCTCCTTCATCTCCATCAGCCCCCAAGCTTCTGGCCTAGACTGCACCCCCTCCCTGGCCTCTTTGGGGGACTGACAGCTCAAGACAGCATGGAAAAACCACCACTCTGGGTCCGGCGGTCTCCGATGTCTTGCAGCAGAACACTTAAAAAGCTGAAGACTTCATGAAGAGCTCACATACCTCTTCCCCCAGCCCCTGAGATCCCCAATTATTTCCTGGGGAGGGAGGAGCTGTGTGGACATGGGAGGCTGAGGTTACGAAGGCCGGCTCATGCAGAGTGACGGATTCCTAGCCCACACTGGGGCCCGGCTGCCGTGGTGCCTGCGCACCCAGGTGTGTTTGAGAGACTGATGGAACGGGCTTCTGGGCTCCACCCCTTTCCCAGCCAGACTTTTTCTTATAGAATGTAGGAAAGCCTCTGGTTTAGAATTTCTGGGAGAATTTTTTTTTTCTGGAGCAGAAATGCTAGCTGAGGAAGCAAGGTGACTGTGCCCAAGCCTTTGTGGATCTTGGCCCTTCCTTCCCCACTTCCTCTTCTTCTCCTGGCCTCACTCCCAGCTCTATTGAACCTTTCTACCTCCCTGAAACCCTCTCTCTCTGCACAGGCTAGGCCTCACTGTGCCATGAGGGCCATCTGGGAGCTCTGAGGGGACAGTGGTCTGCGTGGTCTTTAAGACCCTAGAGTTCATGGTGCTATGGTCTCTGTGTCTGCAGAGCATGTAGGAAAACAGCCAGCATCACTAAGTCCGTGGTGATTGGGGTCTTCTCGATCTGGACTCCTAGAGCCCTGGTACTCACTCATCCCTGCCACCCACAACTGTCAGTCCCCAGGCTTCTGAGGGTGTGTTCTGGTCCTCCAGTGTTCCAAGTCTGTTGTCACTCCATAGGCAAACGTCTTTGTATTATGGCTGCACAGTGGTAGGGCAAGCTCAGCACAGATGAATGTAAAAACATGGGGTGGTTTGTGTGACAGAGGAGCTAGAGCCTTGGAACATGCTCTGCACTGAGTCTTATGGGGGAGGAGGGGTGCTGCATGCCCCTCTGTTTCATTACAATCTCCCTCTTTTGATCCATGCTTGGAGGTCAGCTGGGAGGCCGTGGGGGCTGGTGCAAGGGTGTATCCACTCTACCCCTTCTCAGACTAGCCACTTAGGCCTGGACTTTATCTCAGAAGCAGGTTGAGGGGAGATGGACGATGTCCTTAGTTAGACGTGGACAGAATGTCTGAGTCACAGGATGTGTGCCTTTGCTTCTAAGGAGCCTGTCTTTTGCAAACACATGTGCATGCCCACCCTCCTGGCTGTGAGCTGGGGCAGCCCAGCTGAAATCCTGCTACTCTGGTCTCAACTCTCAGGACATCCAGTGAAACTTAGAGTCTTTGGATGGTCACACTTGATCCCAGGTCACTGGACTAAAAGGGATCAAATGATCAGTTTGATGAAGATATCATATCAAGATATTTTGGTGTTTAAGAGGGGCTTACTTCAAGTGTGGAAATTTGGGAAGGGGGTGGCAGAGAAGCTCTGAGGAGGAGGAATTATGATATGGGGAAGGGGATGGAGGAGTAATGTCACTGTGGTGCAGGTAGAAGTATGAGTGATGAATACCCACCCTTAGCTGCCCACTTGGAGTACCTGACCAATGGGTCACCTGCCAGGGTCTGAGTCCTGGAGAGTAGGAAAAAACACAGGGTCAGTCTTGCCTGGGAAGAAACTCTGACCCTGTCACTATCAGTGTGAACTGGGGAAAGCTCTTCACCCTCTCTAAGCCTTAAGTTTCCTCATCTGCAAAATAAGGATGGCACACCTACTTGGCAAATCTGCTGTGAGGTTGATAGGCTTTGTGTGTAAATGATCCTGGCAGGTGGAATGAGCCTAGTGAAGGGTTGTTCTTGCATAATAATCCATGAGTTTCTTCTGAGCCTGGGAATGTTAAAACTGGGACTAGAGCAGCACCTGTCATGAGGGGTCCTGGATCCAGCTGAGAATGGAGTCTTTGCAAATCAGAAATAGGACCAATCAGACATCTACTTCTTCCTATCCAGTGGTGCAGGTGAGAGATCTGAGTGTGGGGGCCTCTGTGGCTCCACCGTAGCCTGTCCCAGCTGGCCTCTGTCTCCTGCAGAGGCAGATCAGCCATGCAGAAAGGGCTAAGATATCACTGTCTGCTCTCTTATTAGTGACCAATTGGGGAAGGCTTACGAGTACTCGTACTGGGGATATTTATCACCAGCTTTCTCCCAGCCTGAGCATGAAGCAAATTGCCTCTTATGAGCTTAAAGAAAACCATCCTTGTCCAGAGGAGCAAGCAAATGGAAGGAAGGGTAAAAGAAAGAGCCAGCTCAGCAGCCCTGAGGATATCAGAATGCTGCTAGGTGGGGCAGGGAGGGACACGGCAGGATGGCTCAGATCCTTCCTGTTAGCCCAAGTCTTGACTTCTGCTTTTTTCTGCTGCTCAGCACTGGGCCAGCTCTTGATGTAGGGAAGTGAGCTTTAGATTTCCAGAATGCCCTGTTGTAACACAGGGGCACAGGATTGGTAGTGATGGGAATGCACTAGCCCACTGATTGACATATAATTAATAAATCTGATTTTTATGGATGGTCTAAGGGATGCCAGGGATTGTGCCAACCCTAGGCATGCTCTAGTGGCCTCAGGCAGGAGTGGGGGCCAACTCTGAGACCCTGGCCTGGGTACAGGGTGCAGAAGAGAGATAGCTATGCTTTCTGCTGATCAGGGCTTAGAACCTGGAAAAAGCAGATATAAGCACAACGAGCTGGGATCAAAGGCAAAAGCAAGGTAAACACAGTCCCCAGGGAGGAGTCACAGTGGGCTAGCTTCTTAAGTGGGCTGCAGGGTAAGCAGGATGGAGGAGGCAAGGAATGTTCGCCAGAATGGAAAGCAACTTAAGCAAAGTGTGGGGGTCGGAGTTGACCTCTGGTACTGTCATTATAGCTGTGCACCCCTGGAAAAGCTGCTTAGTCCCTCTAAGCTTCAATTTCCCCACTGGGGTGGCAGACACTATTTGTTGGGTTGTTTGTTAAAATGGAATAGGACATTTGTTGTAAAGAGCACAAAGCCCTTCCTGCCTTCCATGCAACTGTCACTATTATTACAAACGTGGTGTGACTGGTGCATGGGCTGTGTGTGGGGATGTATTTAAAAGGGTGTAATCTAGGTGGGCATGGGGGATTTGACTGCATGGTCCCTCACGTGCATGCTAAGAAGCTTGAATTTAATGAGAAGTCATCAAAGGTTTTGGACCAACATGCTCAGACCTGAGTTTTCAGAAGATCAGAATAGTGACAGTGAGGAGGATGGGTGGCGGGTAGGTCTGAAGACAGGAAGACTGATGAGCAGCTTTAGCCTGTCATAAGGGCACATCAGTGGAAAGAAGAAAATGGGCTTAGGACCATTTGGAGCCATTTGGAGACAGAATTGATAATACTCTATAGGGGATGAGGGAGACAGACACTTATGGGTTTCTAGGTCCTGGCTTTCAGTGTGGGATGATGGGGGAGCCATGTGCTCTTAGAAGGAAAGTTGTCTTCACTCAGGCACGGTGGCACACACCTGTAATCCCAGCAACTCGGGAGGCTGAGGCAGGAGGATTGGAATTATAAGATTAAGTGAGACCCTGTCTCAAAATAAAATTATAAAAAGGGCTGGAGATGTAGAGCACCCCCGGATTCAACCCCTGCTTACCCCCTGCCTTGCCCATCACACAGAAAAGGAAAGCTGGTTTCAGGTGAGACAGTGAGCTCAGTTCTTGGTGTGTCATTGGAGGGGAGCTTGGAGTCACTTAAGTGACTGGTTGTAGCTGGGGACACCCTGGATGTAGCTGGGGCTCTGGGTCTGCAGCTGGGAGAAGGTGTGAATACCTCACACTTACTGAGTACTCACCCAGGACCAGGCATAGGAGAAGTGTTTCTACGGCTTCTCATCTGGTATTTATCTGAAACTTCATTTCCAAACACCAAAGTTATAGACATTTATGTGACTACCTAAGAGGGTCACATTTATTACATTAGGCTTGGGTTGTTAGAACCAGCTGCCTGTGGTGGAACATCTAACTCTTGTCAAAATTTGCACAGGGTTTGAACTCTGTTGGGATGTTAGGAGGTCATCTAGCTTAATCCTTAGGTCTGGGATGGGAATTATAAATAGAAAAGCCAGAAGAACCAAGCAAGAGTAGAAAATGGAACCTTCTCACCATAGTCTCTCTTAGCCCTTTGTTGACTTGGGAATACCTTCAACCCTACTGGTGACTTGATTGATGCCCAAGTGAGGAGAAGCTTGCCAATATCACAAATGTTCCAAAAATGACTAAAATTTTGTTTGGGCTTATATAGGAGAGTTGGACCCCTCTTCCCAGGTCTGGACGAGGGGCAGAATGTGCAAGGGGCCCATTCTTTCACCCTTCTTCCTTGCCTGAGCTGGGACAGCCCAGGTAGCTTGTGATTCTTCCAGTCTCACTTTTCTCTTAGCGTATACAATCCACCAAGGTCGTCCTGGACAGCCTGGGTCTTTAATGAAGAGCAATCGGGCTGGCTAAGGCAGGGTGAGTCCAAAGTCACTATAAATCCTTTGCCTACTGATTATCAGCCTTGCAGCCCCGGCCAGTGCCTGCCCTGTGCTCATTAGTGGCATGGAGAGGGGCTCCTCTATCGATCTAGCCAAGGTCTGGATGCCAAGAAGACACTGATAAGTGCTGCTGGAAATACCGACTCTTTGGTGCTTGTAAGGGAGCCCATCCATCCATCCTTGCTTGAGGTCACCCAGCGGTGGACGGGGGACAGGTAGAGCAGTAAGTGTACACGGTGGGGGCAGGAGGGTGCAGAAGGGAGACACTCTGCAGCCCATGAAGCGGGGGCCCTGGTTGTATCTCAGGCCTGTTGCTGCGTGGTCAAGGGACTCAGGCCATGTTCCTGTATTTGCATCTCAGGTCCTTGTGATTTCTGGTTTGGAATATGCACTTATGGGAACCATCCCCAGAGGAAGGCTAGGGAGAAGCAGGGGAGGAAGTGGGACTAAGGAGCAGTGATAGAACTGTGTGTCATTAGTCCCAGAGGGCAGTGAAGGCTTGACGGTGCGCAGAAAGCACGCCCACAGTAGCCTCTTAGAGGACATAAGCTTGGGCACCACTGAGACAGGCTGGAGACTGGGCTGTGGATTGGCTGATCCCATGATGCCTCTCTTGCTTCCTTTTCTAAAGGCTACAGTACAGATATGCAAAAACGGGTCCTTGCCATGAGTACCCAGACCCAGAAGGCACCAGTGTGATGCAGCCTCTGCTGTCACTTAGTTGTGTGTCCTTGGGCCTGATTCTACCCCTCCCTGAGGCACAGATTCCATTTTCATAAAATTTAGGGTCTAGACTATTAGTTAATCTGTCAGACCCCTTCCTCCCAACCTGAGTGCTTTGCATTCTAACTTATCCAAAGTCTTATTGGAGGGAAAAATAATAAAAGCAAAATAAATAAATAAATAAATAAAAAGTCTCAAGGACTCTTGGCTTTTTAGGGGAAAATTCATTTCCTAAATATTATTTTTTTAAAAGCAAATATTTTAAAATAATCCATTTGTGCTGTTGTCAGTCAGAGTGGTTCTAAAACTTCCCCATATGTAAGAATCACTGATAGAAATGGCTAAAAATACACCTTCCTGGACTCCAGCTCAGAGGTTCTAAGATAGTGGGTCTGTGCTGGGGTGAGGAATCTATTTAACAGCTTCCTTCTGAAATCACACTGCAGATGGTTTCTGAATCATATCTGAGAAGCATCCTTGTATGCAAACAGCATGGGACTCAGGAGCTGGGTTCTTTCTTGCTTTGGTTCTTGACCTTGAGAACCTTGTGGCCTTGATCAAGCTGCTCTCTCTTCCTGAGTGTGCTTGGTTTTTCTATCTGCTCAGTGAAGGCTCTGGACCACAGTTAGCAGTTTTCACCTTCTTTTAAGTTTATGCAACTCTTTTGTCATGGAAATCCCACGTGGAACCCCAATGTATAAAATGGGTAGAGGCAGAGCTGAGGTAGACCCCAGGGACTGATCCTGCCCCTGGCTCCCTACAGTGTATACCAAGGTCTCTCTATGCAGTGCTCAGAGGTTCAGAAGGTGCAGTGTGATTTTGAGGGTCTGCAGGTGCTCCATGAAGGGCAAGATGGTTATGTCTTATCGACATGAATGAATGTAAGCCCAGCACCTTGTGACACTGTGTGGCTGAGGCAGGCTGGACTTAAGAACAAGGTATTTTGGTCCCCCTCACTAAGCCTAAATTGAGAATCACAGCATAAATCTGGTGCTCAGAGAGGAGTCTTCTTGTGGCTGTAGGAATTATTCCCAATTGGAAGTAAATAATCTCTGTGCAATGTCCTGAATCTCTCCCCTCTTGGAGACTAAATACAATCAACTCTTAATTATCTTTGCTAATGGAGAGGAGCAAGGGTGTGAATAATCCAAATGATGGACAATCCCAAATAATGAATAATCCTAAGTAACATTTATTTTTCACTTTAAAATGCATTTTGCTATTCATGTTTGAATATGGATGTGTTTGATGTTCTGGGAAATTTTAATACTTAAAGCACACACACACACACACACACACACACACACACACACACCCCAATGATGGAGCTCCCTCCCTGTGTCCTACTCAGCTGGTGAAGAACATCACCTTTGATACTGGTCCAGAGCTCATGCAGGCTTATGCCTTTCTGGCTCACACCTTTCCTAGGAAGGGATGGGGATCTTAACTGATTTTTGCCTTTAAAGGACTTTCATTCCCTTTGGGCCTCATGCAAATAAGAGCAAAATAAGAAGCTGTGAAATGTTAACAGAGGACTTCATTAAGCAATCTTGGTGATAGCATTTGCCAGGAATGGGGACAATTTGCCAACAGATAATTGAGAGCTGACTATATATGTGTCCTAATTAAAAAAGTGATTCTTCTTCTCGTTGCCCTGGGATCCTGGGCCCAGTCTTCTGGTTGGTTTGGGATATTAACCACAACTAACTCTTGTATACACTTTATACCTCACAAAGCACTTCACATACATTCTTTTACTTAATCCACCCTCACAGCACCCTGTGGAGAGTTTCCATCATCAACCCGATGTGGAGTCTTGAAGAGCTTAGGCTCAAAGCCTAATGTCCCACCATAAGTCTACCCTCCTGATTCAGCCCTCTTCCATCTCCCTCTGCCTCTTTTATCACTACCTAGTAGGGGCCCTGGAAAAGGCTCAGTTATTTGTAGCAACCTGAAAATGCAGCAGCAAAGAGAACAAAGCTCACTTGCAATGACCGTCCACTCTTCCTGAGCGTTTGAAGTGGAAATGTTGATGAAGGAGAGATTTTGGGCTGGAAGCAGTTGAGAAAAGGGAGAGGAGGTATGCAGTCTCCAGGGGAATGCCTAGGAGGTGAGGTTTTCTTCCTTTCTAGGAGGCTCAGCTTGGGTCTCTGAGCCCAGGCATCTCAGAAGATAAATTGGCCATAGGAAGGATGAAATTGGCAGGGATAGAGCTTTTTGGAGGGAGGGGTAGCCCCAACTTCAGCTAGCCATTTTTAGCACAATCCTTTAAAACAGGACCATTCCTATTTAATGTATAAGAAAATGGAAGCTCAAAGATATTAAGTAACCTAATCAAGGTCATAGTGTGTACTGGATCTAGGATTTCAACCACTGGATTCCAGTTCTGGCCTTTATTTATACAAGAGTATTCAGCAGAGGGTGTTTGATCAGTGTGCTTCCTCTTTAGAAAGCAGAAGACTGACTTCTGTGCCCCTAACAGAAGTTATAGGAAGTTGCCCAAGGCTACCCCACTGTGCTCCAGAAACAGATATGAAGCTGATGGGACATCTGTTTCATGACCTCCATGTACGTCCCCTGCCCTACCTGTAGACCATAGAAATCTTCAATACTCCTGAGGTGCCCTTTGGGGCTGAGAACAGCTCTGTGAATAATAATTTAGGGCAAAAATCATCTGCACTCAGGCTGATGGATTACCATTTTTAACCCTACCCTGTGCAACCTGAAAGAATTCCCCATGCAAAGACACTTCGCCGGGAGAATTCCAATTTTATTGCAAAAGGCTGTGTGCTTATATAGAACTAAGGGGGAGATGGTAGGGCTTAGATAAATGGCAGGCCACCCGTTTACTGGCAAGTTCTTCCAGATATCAGCTCCGGAGCCCAGGAATTAGTTCTTATTGGGGCTAAGGTTCCCCGCCAGCGAGATTTGAAATTGGCGCCCACGGGAGAGTTCACACGGGTGGGAAATTTTCCCGCCAATGCAGAAAAGAGGAAGGTAGGAAGAAGAGGTCCTTAGGCGCCATGTTGGGGTTTTTCTCTGGGGTGCGGCTGCCGTATATACTTTTCCCAGCACAACCCCATATAGAAGTGGATCCTGCAATAGCTTTCTTAGCTCCATCCTGGGTTTAGTGAATAATGACTTCCATTCCCTGCACTGCTGGAGCCTTGGGCCTTTGCAACAGTCATTGTGGTGCTGAGCCACTTATTTGTTGTTAGACGACCCAAAGAGGACCAGCTGGTGCCTGGCTAGGTCCTTCTGCTAGGGCATGGGATTAGGGGCAGTGAATGGCCGCCATCTTGCAAGATGTGGCTCCATCCCTGCCTGTCTCCCAAGACATCTCTATTTTGTAGCTGGAGTGCCCCTGGAGATGTCGACAGCTTCTCTAATAGGAGAGTTACTCATGGCTTCACTGGAGAAAACAGAACAGCTTTCAAACCTCCTCCCCTAAACGCAGCAATATTTGGTAACACTTGGCGTCTTGGGGAGAGAATTCATGTCCGTAATTAGTTACTGTATATCACCGTTAGTACTCCGCTCAGGATTTACTGGGCAAATACCATTTAACTGCACAATAACTACAGGTCCTTGCTGCTTATTGGGTAATTTACTAAGGCTGGGAGAATGGGGCAGGAGGGATGCTGAATAGAAGGTATTGTAACCCCTTGAATCAAACTTTATGAGTTTGGGTTTGGCAGGGAGGCGGCTGCTTGTAGCCAGCTCTCATTGCTTTGTTTTGCAGAGTTGGCTGGTGGATTGCTTCCTTCCTTTTATTGGTTGCAGAAGGACAGGTCTGGGATTGGGGTCTGGGGCTGCCTAGGGCTACCTGGCATTATGGAGGGGCCTGTTGATAGAGAGGGTCTTTGGCTGAGAGTCTGCAGCAGAAATCCAGGCTGTGTGCCCTGGGGACTTAATCCAGCCTCTGCCATGTATTTCCTCCACGGGGTCCCTTCTTTGTATCTGGGCCAGTGGGTGGGGAGTTCAGGGAACCATTCTTGGAGGGCAGCATCAATACAATCACTGAAGTCCTCTCTTCTCTCCCAAGCACAGGTGTTGCTTGGGAAGCAGCCATTCCTGGACAGTTGGCCGACATTCCCGGCCCTAATCTGCTTGAGCAAAGTCTGTCTTTGTTTGGCCATGCACTGTCTAAACTCCTCTAACCTATTTAGGCCACGGAGAGGGGAAAAGACACAATAAAAAAAAACTCAACGTGCAACATTGCCTTACGCAATCTAATAAATTACTTGGTAGCCGGCTGCCAGCTCAGACTAAGCCCAATATTGCCTGCAGTAATTATTTGGATCAAATGCAGTTTATCTGCTTCATATTTGTGCTTCTGTGCTCAGTGGTAACTTATAAATGTCATTGTGGTGTTTATTTGTTATAATGAAACTTAATGGCATTGGAAGCTAGGAGCAGAACTGGTGGGGCGGCAGGTTTAAAACAATCTCCTCATCTCTGGAGAAGAAATGAGGCAAGATAACATGAAACTGCCCTATAGGGAAGAGATTTTCAGAGATGGCTGTGTCTTCATGTTGTGTGGTGGACATGAGAGAGCCAGGAGCATCAAGTTGGCACCAAGGGGAGGCTCCAGGGGCATCCATCAGGAGCAGGGGAGATTTGGCTGTATTTAACCTGACACTGCCCTATCTGTCCTTGCTCCATCTTCTAAGGGCTTTTTAGGGATGGGAGGTGCTCAATCTTTGCACCACCTGATGGCTGGCCCAGATAAGTGATATGCATTGCCCAAGGTCTTGGGAGGCTGAGTCCTTGATGAATGGAGATGGAAATTAGAATCCTAGGATGACTGTGTTATGAGGACAGATAGCCAGGAGGAGGCTTAGAAGAGGGGGGAGGCAGAGATGTAAAACAAATAGAGGCATGGGGGCGGGGCTAAAGAGGGGATGCTAGGACTAGCTCGTTTGGCTTGGGAGGATGTTCTGGTGATAGGAAGTGTGAGGCACTTATAAATCAAGGAAGAGCAGGCAAGGTGCCCCACTGGCTCTGCAGCAGTACAAGGGATAAGGATGGGCCATTTAGTGCAGAACTCAAAGTCTTGGCTTCATGTAGCCCTGGGCTCTGCAATTTAGAAGCTGTATGGCTTTGGGAAAGTTATTTCTTTTCCGTGTTCTATTTTCTTATTTGGAAAATGGGAGTGATAGAAGATACCACTCAGGAGTGTGGGTGTGGTTAAACCAGGTGCAATGATAAATGATAAATCAGTGTCTGTGGTGGCAATGATTTGCCTATAGTAGATGTTCAATAAGTGTCTTTTGAGCAGATAAATGAAAAATAACATGTTTTATATATATATATATATATATATATATATATATATATATATATATATATATATATTACAAACCCTCTTCCAAACAGTTGAGCTTGGATTGGAATCTCACAATGTCTGGGCTGATTTTTCTCATATCCATTATAGGATAGAAATGCAGGCCCAGAATGGTTATGGGAAGTTGCCCAAGGCTACTCAGCCAGTACCTGGAGCTGGCATTAGTTCTGCTATCCCCTGGGGGCAGCATTCCTTTTACCTGTCCTCCCTGGACAGACCCTCCTCTGCACTGGGAGGCTGAGCTCATCCCTTCTGACTAGCAGCCCCAACTCTCTGGAGACCAGGCCCAGAGCCTGTACTGACCTCTCCAGCACAGCCTGGAGGCACAGGGAAGTGGAGCTTTTAACTGACCATTTCATTTTAATATGCATTTAGCCATTTATTCATGAAATATTCATGTTTCTCCCCTCGGTGACATGCTCATACAAGTCTCCTAACACTATAAATATGGATGAAGGTTATTAGTCATTGTTATTTCTCTCACTATCCCACCCCCTCCCTCAACACACCTTCTGTTTTGATCTCAGCAAAAATGGGACTGAATTGAGGGTATTAACCTGCAACACTAATAACAATGTCTTGCGTTTGATGGCACTTTATACTTTTCCAAAGCACCTTGCACAGCCATTATGCAAATTTTATCCTTACAGAGAATACATGGAGGAAAGAGGGCTAGCATCTAGAGTACACCCATTTTGTAGATGAGAAAATACAGGCTAAAAGAGATTAAGGTCAAGGTCACATACCTACTCAGGAACAGAACTAATGTTCAAAAACATATTTTATTTGTTTGTTTTGAATCTTAATGAACTGTTCTCTGCAATGGAGTGGATTAGCTCCATGCAAAGCAATAATGATGTAATTTTTTGAGTAGTATGTTATAAAGAGTAGTATGTTATCCATGTTACTTTACTGTCCCCACAAGGCAGGCACAATTTATTCTCATTTGACCAAGCTCCCACACTAGCTAGTGGCAGATTCAGGCCTTAAACCGTTATTCCCCAAAGTGGATTCTAAGGAACACTAGGCCTACTGAATACTATAGGCAAAATGATTCCATAGGCAAGTGAGTTTGGGAAACTGTGAACCGTCTCCCGCTTCTGATGCTTCATCATGCCCCTTGGTGCATTCAAGTCTCCGAGACGTTCCTTAGGAGAGAGACTTGTTTAATTAGGTCTCGCCTAGACTTTCCCTGCCTTATCTGACCGAGGAGGCTGTGTTTCACAGAAAACCTATTAACGTGCCATAGAAATGCTGCTCCGGGGAAGTGTGTGCACACTGTCCCTCCTCCCCTGCGCTTCTGGAGGCAAGGCTGGGGGAGATGAGCACAGGGGTCGGGGATGGAGAGAAGGCCTGCTTTAGCGGACCACAGGGCTGAAGGGCTCCCTACCCAGGTTGCTTCCTTTTCTCCCTGTACCCCCTGGGCAGCGAAGCCAAGATGATGCATTCAATATCAGGCACAGTTAGCCCCACCTACGTCTGGGGCAGGATCAGAGGGACAACCTGACTGTCTTGACAGGGTCTGTGGGCAGTGCACCATGGGGAGGTAGTCCTGGGCCAAGAAGAAGTGGACAGGGATACACAGCGTGTCTCAGTCATGTCTGTCCTGATGGCAGGAGGGGATGTTACCCTACTCTCATCACCCAAAACAAAAGCTCCTGGAAGCAGGGTGGAGGTAAGAAGACCAGGGTTTGCTTCTTTGCTTTATGTTGTAACAGCTGCATGTCGATAGGTAAATGATCCAGTCTCTCTAGATCTCAGTTTCTCCATCCAAAAAATGGGATGAAACCCCTACCTTGGGATATGATGGGGATTAAATGATATAAGTGTGTGAAGTTCCTCCCTTGTCCCATGTCTTCATGGGTTAGCTCCTCTCTCTGAGCTCTCAGAAGTCCCCCACTGTCTCTCCATTCAGAACAAATGGCTTTCTTCACCTCTGTGTCCCAAGAGTGTGACATCTATACACTGTACATCTCTTTGGCTCTTGTACCACCCTGCCTTCAGTTTTCACTGTATGCTCTCTCCCCATTGGACTCAGAGGGCTATTGCAGCCCTGCCAGGATCCTGTAGGCTGGAACTCCTCAGAGCCTGCAGGCTAGCTTCCAACGGCTGCAAAGGCCACATGGAGCAGGCCAGCGGTACCTGGAGCTAACAGCCCTTGACCCATTCCCTACAGGAGCTGCTGTTAAATCCCTCACTCCTCGTGTGTCCTAACTTTGAGGTATGTAATCTATAGCACTTGTCAGAGTTCCCACTGAGATCAGGCTTCAGCCACCCACAGTGGTAGCAAGCTGGATGACACCCCTGTGGCCTTCCACTTCCTGAAGCAATTCCCTACAGCCTTTCTGGTCCCCTCTGCACCTCCAGATGAATGATCACATTTAATTCCTTGCTTAGGGTCCACTTCTAGGGGACCATCTTCCACCACTGACTAGCCGCCGCCCACCCACCCCCAGGCACAGAGTTGGCAACCTGATAAATCCTAAGTCAAACAGAAATGAGACATAAGAACAGACACAAGAGGGGCCTCTCAATCAGTGCAATGAGTACAGTAGGCTGGCCAAAGTGATGGCTGGACAAAATGCCTGCTTCCTTCCACATCAGGGATCATCCACAGACACACTCTCCCCTCTGTACCTGTCCAGCCTGATTCCTGGTCAAACCTTAGTGAGTGCAGAGGAGCCATGGTCCAGTGTCCATCTTGGATGAGAGGAGAATGGCTTGGTGTAGGGTTTTGAGATCCTTTCATGAATAATGGTTGAGAAGTGCTTCTCTTTACTACTAAGAATGGTGGTTGTTCCTAGTCCATTTGACTCAGAGTTGGGGACTATTACATTGCTCTATTTATCCCACCCTCGGTATGCAGTTACTGAAACTGTCACCGTGTCCTATATTCCATAGGCCATTATGTGTATTTCAAACCATTATATAAATGGACTAGATTGGGTACTTCTGAATGTCATTAAACTCCTCCCATACAAGTAACAACACCGTTTCCATAGAAACGAATACATTTCAGAAGGGAAGGCACCGGGAAGAAGCAGGTGGCGTGGGTGGGGGGAAACAAGGCCTTGGGATTGCTGCCTCCGGGGCCCTGGCCTGGCGCTGTGACATGACCGCTCTGTGGAGGTGGGGCGAGCTCCTTCGGGTTTTTATTGACTTTCCTTTGATGAAAGCCCTGGATAATTCATCTCAGCCCGAACCTGCTCATTCCAGCACACAGCTCTAAAAACTTTATGGCACTGCAGGCCATTAAGCACCCTCATTTTTTTCCCACTCCTCTGTGACTTCCTGCAGACCCTGGGGAGGGTCAGCATTCAATCAATTCATAGATGAAGTTTCTAGACTAGATGAGGATGAAGCAGAGAGAAAAAAGCAGGCCTCATCAGGACATAGCCGGTTTGGGGGAAACCACGGGCTCTTGCCAGTGGCTGCTGCTCAAGTCACTGGTCCCTTTGTCAACAGTGCATTTGGAATGTTAAAATGAAGACTCTTTGGATGGAAGGAACACTGTATGTGGAATTTCTTTACGAGAGCCTGGCTGAGGGGTTCCCGTGACTTGGTTAGAAGTGAGTTTCCTGCCTCTGGAGGGATTCAAGCATAAATTGCAATGGCCTCTTTTTATTTATTTCCCTCATAGTTTTATTGTTGTACATAATGGTGCAATTCATTGTTACATATTCATACATGCACACAATATGGCAATATTAGCCAATATCATTCCCCAATATTTCCCCTTTTCCCTCCCTTCCTGTACTCTACTGATCTCCCTTTGATTTCATGAGATTCCCCACCTTTCTTTTCCTTTTCTTTCTCTCTAGCTTATGTATGAGAGAAAGCATCCAACCCTTGACTTTTCTGACCTTGGCTTATTTAACATAATGCTCTCAAGTTTCATCCATTTTCCTGCAAATGACATAATTTCATTCATCTTTACAGCTGAATGAAAAGTCCATTGCAATGACCTCTTATACTAAGAGGGATATCCTAGATATCCCTTTCTCCAGGAAGCCATCCTGGGTGCTCCTCACCTACAGTTTGATGAGACTCCTCTTCTCCCATAGCTCTTTATTCATCCTCAATTACTGTCATTGGGACATTATATTGTAATTGCTTATATACTTGACATCCGTGGGGCCAGAGACTGTGCCTTTACATTCCAGGGTCTAGCCCGTGACCAGACACTGAGAAGGACTGGGTATATGGTTAGTGAATAGGTGAGCACCCAGTATCACAGTGTTCATCGAGTCTTTACTATGCTGGTGCCTGGTGGGGAGGGAGATTGAACCAGCAGAAGAACTGTGCATTAGATGACATTTTATCTCTCCTGGCCTCAAGAATCTCTAGTTAGATGGTGCTAAGCCAGCTCTGACTATATCTGGGATGGAACCTAGAATCTCTCCGACTCCTAAGCCATAATGCTTGATCATTAAGTATACGAGTCACAATGCAAAAATGAAAAGCTAAAACCAAAATCAAGCACAGAACAACTGGTAGGAAGTGTGTCCCATGTCTCCAAGTGGAGGGCAACAATTTCTGAGGACAGAGATCATGTCCATGATCTTGGGAGCTGAAAGGGACATAGTAATGACTCAATGAACATTGGGGGTATTAGTATCATTGATGACTTCACAGGGCCATGGGGAAGGGAGTCCAGACTCTGTGGGAACTGCCTTCTCCATTTCACCCCAGTCAGGTAGTCACTGGGCCGCATCCGGGGTGGCCCTGCACACCCCAGGGACCGATGGGAGGCAGAGACCCTGGACCTGGGGTGTGCTGCTGCAGAGCAGGGGAAGGACTCCAGTCCGAGTTTCCAAACTTCGCCACTTAGTTCAAGGTTGGCGGTGAGGGGAGGGGTGGTGGAGCATGTTTAACATTCTGGGGACATTCCCCCTGAACTCTGCAGAGGCCTTCAAACTTCCTGAACTGCTGCACGCATCGACACGCTTGCTTTCCTCTGCGCTCCTACCCTCGTCCACTTTTTCTAAAATCTTAGGCTGATCAAACACGGGAATGGATCTGTGGGGTGGGGGAAGGCCCTGGATGTGGGGAGGCAGAAGCTCAGAGGATAACGGGGAGGGGCCAAGGCAGCCAGCAGGCAATTTCTAGCTGAAGTAAGCAGCTTTGGAACCTGCCTGCCTACTGCCTGCTAGTCCAGGGTTTTATAATCTGCATGTTTACTTCATTAAGCAGTCACTCACTTCTGAGGGGGCTCCCTCTGGCAGCATGTTTTGTTGTGGAATTTTGAGTAGCCAGGGCTCCCCCAGGAGGCCACACAGTGGGTGGGAGTGCTCAGCAGTGGGGATGGTGGGGCCTCCCATTCCCTAAACCCAGGGACACGGAAGGAGCAGCAGGGCTGGGATGGCCCACCTCTAGCTTTTATAGGAAAATAAACTGAGCTGGGTGTAATGGTGCACACCTGTAATACCCGGGAGGCCGAAGGAGGAGGATCACAAATTCAAGGCCAGCCTGGACAACTTAGTGAGACCCTGTCTCAAAATAAAATTCTAAAAGGCTGTGGGTGGAATTCAGTGGCAAAATGCCCCTGGGTTCAATTTCCAGAATCTACCCCCCCAAAAAAAAAAGAAAAAAACTGAGGCCCAAGTGGCAATATGAAGAGTTTGCTGACACATTGGTGTGGTTCTGGACAGACCAGTCCCGTTTGATGTGGCTGGGACTGTTTTCCGGTGTGGATTTGCAATCTGGCTGGGAGCGGAAGGACCTTTGGAACAAGCAGGCAGGAAGAGCAGGATTCCCTGCCTGGCTCTCGCCGGCCATGACCACCTCCTTCCACTGGGGGGAGCAGCCTCTCCACAGGTGGGGCTGTCCCTTGGGAGCAGGAGCTCAGCTCCCTTGCCCATGGATAAGCAGCTCTCCGTGTTCAAAGAACTATTATTGCCATTATTAATTGCTGGCTGTTATTATCGTGTAGGCGTTAAGTGGCTGCCCCTGCCCTTAGAGTCTTAACCCTGAGAGCCGTTTCTAGCAAGGTCAAAATGAGGCTTCACTTCTGCAAGGGTTTGCTCTGTGACCCTCCTATGTTAGCCTTCTGCAATTGGTCATTTTACAGATGGAGAAACGGAGTCCTCAATGACTTTATAAGGACAGACTCCATCTCCTTCCCCTTCAGGGTCTTAGCCCTGCATTGTGCACAGATGAACAGAGAGGGTCGCTGAGAGCTTGCAACCAACCGGGTGATAAGACAGAATCCTCACTCTCCCCCGGGAAAAACACCACTCCTGGGTAAGCTCCATAGTGGCAAGGCTGGGGGAAAGGGACCACCCAGGCACCAGGGCCACTGTCGAGCCCATTGTAGCAGCCAGGGCCATGCTGAGTCCACTGTGGCTCTCCTGAGGCTCTCTGGCCAACCCTTGTTGTGCCGGGGAGGGAAGTGTGGTCCCGGTGGAGTCTGAGTTAGGTGCCAATTTCCGGGACACTGCGGGGGTGGGTGGGGGGGTGGGGGGGTGGGGTAAGGGGTGGGGCTGGGTCCGATCAAGTGGGAGAAAAAGGCAGGAGGTAGTTGAAGGGGACAGTTCCAGAAGCCCCTCGGAGGAGCTCCTCTGAGGAGCCTCCCGTCTACCTGATAGGCTGGAGAAACAAGGTGCTGAATAACGCAGGCGATTGTGCAGTCTAATTAGTGCAGACCTAACTTCTGACTTCCTACACAGGGCTCCTCTTCTAGCCCCAGGCTATCTAGCTGAATTAAGCTGCCTAAGATCACCTCATTAAATTCACTAACCTTGCTTTTCCGCTACATTTAGCCTCTGGTGCCCTTCCTCTTGTCTGTGGGAGGCGCCTGCCTGGCTCTGTTCCAGTGTTCCCAAGCAGGTGTTTTTAGGATCCTTCTCCTCTCCTTCCGGAATGGCTCCCTTAATCACTAAGTTCCTTTCTTCTGAGCTCAGTCATCAACCTGAACTAATCCATCCACAAAGCTCTGTGGCTGCAGTAGAAGCCGCCCCTCCTCACCCTCCCTGGTTAAGGGGATGGTGGTCCCTGGGTGCTAGGAATTCAATGAGGAGGGAGGCAGGGGCCATCAGAGCACTGGGCCCACTCGCAAACTGAGAACTAGCACACATGACTGGCATTTCCTGGGGCTTACCTGCCAGCAATGTGCTTCTGGTACAGAGATGGGCAATAAGGAGGCCCAGGGAGAAAAGCATGCCCTGGCAGGAGGAGCAGGGACACAGAGGAGCCCTGGAGTCCAGCTGAAGAAGCACACAGTTCAGGCAGTTCATTCTGAGCCCTGATAAACAAATGAATCACTGTGGGTCAGGGAAGGTAGCAGAAACATTCAGGTCAGAGGGGTATTTGTTTCGAAAAAGAAATGTAATGCAATTAGTATTATAGGAGAATGGGGGGAAAACCTAGCTTGGAGATAACTCCATGCAAAATTGTGCTAAACTGTGGAGCGCTTCAGGGAGAGCTGGCCATCCATGTGACTTGGGTTTGTGTCACTCCTGCTGGTGGGAAGGGGCAGCTTGTGGAAGACTGGGCAGGCTTGAGAGCACAACTGTGTGGCCTTAAGCAGCTCCCTTAATGTCTCCGCTTAGCCTCTTGCCAAGAGAACTAATGCATGCCTTCCTCCAGGGGCTGGTGGCTGGGTTAATTGGACATTGTTTATGTGGCATTTATTATTTATGATTTCCTTTTGTCTATCCTGAGTGTGACAACGGTGGATAACTGACCAGAGTTATTCCTGCCTTGGGACATGTGTAAAGAAGGTCTCTTTCTCAACCTGTCTTTGAGGCCATGAGTGACTTCAGGAAAGGCAAGTGCAGGGGCATGCAAATGTGTTTGAAGCCAGAATTAGGCGACAGCTTTGCTCTTGCTCCTTGCTGGGGGACCTCAGATGCATGCTTACTTGTGGGAAATTGAGCTGGGAGGACTTTGAAAGAACTGGGATCTTGGATCATCTGGTTCCAATGGTTCTCCATTTTGGCTGCAGTTTGGATCCACCCGAGAAAGCTTTAAAAAGTACAACTAGTTCTTTACCAGAAATGCTGATTTAATAGTTACAGGGGAGGAACTCTGAGATTTTAATTTTCCCTGTGATTCTAATATGCAACAAAAGCGGAGAATCACTCATACCTCCAAATCAATCTTATTGTGAATATTTTCTTGTTAATTATTAACAAACTAGCAGCTAACATTAATTGAACTCTTACTATGTGATAGACATAGAGATAAGACTCATGTGCGTAGCTTCAACAAATCCTCAGAACAACCCAATGTTGTTGGAAGATACTATTATTATTTCTACTTTACAGATGAAGAAACTGAGGCTCAAGGAGGTTAAGGAAACTAGTCCAAGGTCTCATATTAATTCAGTCGCAACGTTAGACCTGACCTGACTCTAAAACCTGTGCTGTTAATCATTGTACTTCATTGAGCTTCAAAATATGAGAACAATGCCAAGAGAGTGGGGGAATTTTGAGCTGTCATCTGCAAGAGGATTTTATTGAACAGTTTCCCAAGCAATAAAACTTATCAATAAATGAGCATGTTGGGCATGAGGACTAAGAGGACATACCTTGGATGACAGGCTAACCTGGCCTGGCCTGTGACCTTATGGTACTGGGGGATAATGACTTCCATCTACTCACTATGAGAGAGGATTCAGGAAGGAGGCCTATGGGCTGCAGAACACTCTACAAATATGAGGCTCTGCTACTATCATGAAAGGGAGCCAACAGTGAGAGTCTGCAGGGGTCATTCTCTTCCCCTCAGGAGCCAGGACTATAGGGTTAGGGACAGTGGGAACTTGCTGAAGAGATCCATCCTTCCCTTTGTCCCTTAGAAGGCTGGCCATCTCCCTTAGGGCAGTTTCCTGTCTGGACTTTTGAAGCAGTTTCAGAAGCCTCCCCAGGTCTGTGCAGATCTGGACAGAAGCATCCTGCTCACAGAGCTGAGAATATCTGTTCCTTGCAGATGGCTAAGGTGGAACTCAGACCAAGATGCTCTGGGCCTCCTCAGCTTGACACAGCCGGGGCTTTGGAGGCTGCAGCTTTTAGAAACACACCTCCTGGATGCAGGAGGAAACGAGATGCATCTGGAGGCCTCTGGACAACCTGTGATGGAGGCTTTTGCAGAAAGAGGCAGGGTATCTTAGGGGCTAGGAAAACAAATATAGGAAGTGACTGCCATGTTAAAATCTACCTCCACTGCTTCTTAGTTGTGTGACCTTGGGAAAGTTCTTAATTGAAGCTGAAAGGTCTGAGAGGTAAGGAAAATAATGGCACCTGCCTTGTCTGGGCATGGAGGTGCACGCCTGTTATATCAGGGAATCAGGAGTCCTAGGCAGGAATATTGCAAGTTTGAGATCAGCCTCAGCAAATAACAAGAACCTCAGCAATTTAGGGAGACCCTGTCTCAATAAACACATTATATATATATAACCTATGACTAGGGATGTAGCTCAGTGGTAAATGCCTCTGGGTTCAATCCCTAGCACCACCACCAACAACAAAAAAAATGGGGGAGAGAAGAAGAAGAAGGAGAAGAAGGAGAAGAAGGAGAAGGAGGAGGAGGAGGAGGAGGAGGAGGAGGAGGAGGAGGAGGAGGAGGAGGAGAAGGAGAAGGAGAAGGAGAAGGAGAAGGAGAAGGAGAAGAAGAAGAAGAAGAAGAAGAAGAACCACCTCACCGTATGACAGGGAAAAAGGGGAAATTAAGAGATAACCTTTGTAATGAACTTAGCCCAGTTCTTGGCTCACAATGCTCTGTGCTGTCATTACTGTTATGGTTACCACCACCGTCTACCCTCTCATTATTTTCCTTTTATATCTTATTTGCATTTTTAGCTTTTAATACCTTTAGGGTGCTATGGTTTCAACATTCACGTGTTGAAAACCTAATTTCTGAATTCACATGTCAATTGGTATTTGAAGGGGAGCTTTGGGCAGGTTATTAGGTTTGGGCGAGGTTGTGAGTGTGGAGTCACCATAATGGGATTAGTTGCTTTATAAGAAGAGGAAAAGGGACCTGAGCTGCACATTTGCTCTGTCCTGCCATGTGACGATGCATGGACTAGGCCCTCCCCAGATGCTTCTTAGATGCAGGTGCTATGCTCTTAGACTTCCTAGCCTCCAGAACCATGAGTCAAATAAACTTCTGTCCTTCATAAATAAGCTGGTCTGTGGTATTCAGTTACAGCAGCAGAAAGCAGACTATTATGGAGGGACAATGCCTTTTATAAAATTAGGCTTCTTTCAAACTTTGGGGTTCCCTTTAATAGTCTTTATCCACCTTGCTCACATCCTTGGTTTAAGCTATAAGATGGTCTTTGACTTAACAATCCTCCAAGTTAAGGCACTTTAGCTCTGCAAAAGTGGATGCACATTCAGTGCAAATTCCACTTCAGATTTTGAATCTTGATCTTTTCCTGGGTCAGTGATCTGCAGGATGATCCTCTCACCATGCTGGACAGAGCAGTGAATCTCAGCTCTCCATCGATTCTGCCATCAACAAGGGGGAACCTCAACACTACGGTGCCTTGTGTTGCTAAGGCAGAGTGTGCGGCAGGGTAGATGTGTCCAGTGCATCTTGGACTGGGGATATTTCAGCTCAGGAGGGGATTATTGGGAAGTCATCCACGTCCATTGAGGAGAATCTATGCTCCGTTCTGCCTAGCGCGTCCCCTTGGGTTTTGAGGACCCCTTTCCCATCTCCTGGCCTTCCTTTTCACTTGGTTTCTCTTTCTGGAGGTGTGGCAGGCAGAGTCCAGATACAGTTGTAACATAATTTGTCCAGCTTTACTTTCCGTGCCCTTCCCATAAGCATCCTACCGTTGGCAGCTCTCCAGGCCATACATGGCCAGGTTCTGACCCTAGGGCCAGGTGAGACCATCGAAGTCTCCACACCCTCTGGATGTCCAAGCGGCCTCTCTTTCCATCATTTCTCCAGTGGCTGAGCAGATCACGTCTCAGCTTGGTCAAGCTTAGGCTGAACATCTAGCACTTCACCTGACCTGCAGGATACTGCTGTCCCTCTAGAACTCACGTCACTCCTGCCCTTGCCACGTGGACCTTCTTCAGTTTCTTAAAGCTGCTCTTGGTTCCCCGAAGAGATCACCTCCTCTAGGAAGCCTCCTGACCCAGGCCCGGCAGGCCCCTTACACATCCTCACTCTTCCCACGTCCCCTGGGCCCCTCCTTCACTGGTCTCACCACGGCTGCACCTGCATAGTTAGGTGTGTGTAGTGCACTGTCTCCCTCGACCAGAGTAACAACTCCAAGAGCCAGGAGCGCGTCCCCTTGTTCACTGGGGCACCTCAGGGCCTGAGTACCCCAGCTTACAATAGCACTCTATCAGCACTGGAGCGAATAAGTTCAGGTGACATCCATTGGGATTAATTTTCTCTGTCTCATACCTGTGGTTATTATGTTTCTGTTATCTGGCTGTGCTACTAACTGGTGAAGCTGTAAGTTACCGGGGACAGTATTTTCTTTATCACACTCATTTAAAAAAGAGATATTGTTCAGGAAACATAAAATTTGCCCTTTTAAAGTATATAGTTTAGTAGTTTTCAAGCATATTTATAACATGTACAAGCAAGGCCTCTATCTGATTTCACCCCCCAAATAAACCCCATCCCCATTAGCAACCAATCTCCATTCCTCTCCACTTACTACCAACCATTAATCTGCTCTCTGTCTCTATGGTTTTGTCTATTTTGGACATTTTATTTAAATGGAATAATACAAATATGTGGCCTCTTGTGGCTGTCTTCTTTCACTAAGTAAGCATAATGTTTTTAAGCTCTATATATGTTATAGCAAGCTTTAGTACTTAATTATTTTTTATAGACAAATAGTATTCCACTGTGTGGCCATATCACATTTAAAAAATCCACTCATCAGTTGATGGACATTTGGGTTATTTCTACTTTTTGGCTCTTTTGACTAATGCTGCTAGGAACATAGGTGTAAGTTTTTGTGTGAATGTTTTTGCTTTCTTGGTTATTCATCTCTCTATATGTATATATAAATACAATGGCTGGGTTCTGTGATAGATAACTCTGTGTGTTTTAATCAGTTTTTTTGCTGCTGTGACTAAAGGACTCGACCAGAATAATTACAGAAGAAGAAATTTTTATTTGAGGGCTCATGAATTCAGAGGTCTTAGTTCATAGAAGACCGGCTCCATTCCTCAGGGCTCGAGGTAAGGCTGAGCATCATGGCGGGAGAGTATGGCAGAGGGAAGCAGCTCAAAGGGTAATCAAGAAGCAGAGAGAGAAACTCCATTTTACAGCTACAAATATATCCCTCAAACCACGCCCTAATTCCCCACTTCAATTAATCCCACCAGGGATTCATTCACCGATTGGGTTAAGACTCTCACAACCCAATCATTCTCCTCTGAACCTTCTTGCAGTGTCTCACATGCGAGCTTTTGGGGGACACCTCACATCCAAACCATAACGCTATGTTTAACTTTTTTTGTGAACTCCCAAACTGCTTTCTAAAGACAGTTTTCCTTTTAATTAATTAATTAATTAGTTTTTATTTTTTGCAGTCCTGGGTATAGGACCCATGTGTGCTAGGCAAGTGCACTACTACTGAGTACCACCTGCAGCCCTTATTTCTACATGAAGGGGTGGGCTGGTTTAGCAGTTCTTAATTTTTTATTTTTATTAAATTTTGATAAAGAACCCCTTTAGAAACACACTAAAACCCAGGGAACCTCTTGCCAGATAAAAGCATGTTTGTGAATATGCATGATTTCAGGGGTTCAAGAACCATCTGAAATTGATGATGGGTTCCCATCTTCTGTGATTACAGCCTCACACATGGGTGCATTTTAAAGTTAGATTATTTTCCTAAACATAAAACTCCATTTACATTTTTTTTGGCTTTTGTACATGGATATGGGAAATGGATAATTTGGTTAATGAGTTCTGATCCATGTTCTGATTTTCATTTGGGATCGGAACATTGGGCAACCAATCAGTCGCTTTAATTTTTTCCACCCACTCTGTAATCATCTGATTGATGTGCAATTACCTCCCCCTGATCTGACACACACTTCCCCTTCTCATGTTTCCCATCTAACGCCAGATAACCTTCATTTTTTCCCATTTATTTTGTGTGTGTTGGCCACTGTTTGATATAATTATTTTTGCAATCATCTTCTATTAGGTGAAAGAATATTGCAGTAGAGAAAGAAGGAAAAAGAAAATAAATGCCTTCCTGACAAGTTCTAATATTTTATGTTCACAAATAATCTCCCAATATCAGAGCAATAATATTATTTTCTCAATGTGCATTTATTAAAATGTAAAGTAGCTCCGTCACATTGGGAACTAAAACCCTTGCATTACCTTGGCCAGAAAAATATCACTTATTTATTTCAGATTGCATTTCTGGAATTTTAATATTGTTGCTTTTTCTCCCCCTCCTGTAGCCTTTATCTAGCAGGGGGCGAACCTGACGGGTTGATTTCTAAAGAGGCATCGCTGAATGCTCAGGGGCTTAATTTGGTTTTAAGAATTGCTTTTGGCTCTTGATTTACAATGAGGTTCCTTTCTGTGTAATTCTCTTGGCTGAAAACCGAATAGAGGTCTCCCTTTGTGGATGGCATTTTGACACCACATTTTAAGACAGAATATAGCTGGTGAGAGGGAAACAGAGAAGACTAGAAGGAGGGTTACAGGGCTGGGAGTGTAACTCTGTGGTAGAGCATGTGCTGAAAGGGCCCCAGGTTTGATCCCCAACACCAAATAAAGGAATAAACTAAATTCAATTTAGGAGAATTAGCATGGTGAGTTTCAGGGTTTGGAAGAATTATCTCTATTATCTACTTCTCTATGACGTCTCGTGACGCATGCTTAAGATTTCAATTCCAAGTCAGAATATTAATTTCCAGGTAGTGCCAAAGACACTAGATTGAAAACCAGAAGCCAGGAGTCCTAATCCTGTTCTCTACTCTAAGTAACTTTGTGACCTTGGACAAATCACTTCCATTTGGGGGGCTGTTTTTTCAAGTGCAAAAGGAAATACTAAGTGAGGATAGATGGGTTTTCATCCTGGCTGCATATCAGAACGCCCCAGAGATCTGTGAAAACTATACTGATGCTCAGGCCCTTAGATCTTTTAAATCAGAATTTCTTTGGGGGTGGGTGTTGGCGTTTTTATCTGAGACACCTCGATGATTCTCTTGAATCCAGGGCTGAGCACCCAGTCCAGATAATCTCATCCATTCCTCCAGATTTCTGTTCGTCTGGAGGGTGTCTCACCAGCCGAGGTTGGTGAGGTATGTCTGCAGACAAGTGAAGCCACAGTCACAAGGTTGTGATCTGTGCTGGGGGTTGAGGTGCCCCCATGGGAGACTTTAGGGATAACCTGGATGGAATTGAATTTCTCTTGGTCCCATACCTGGGTTGGGTCAGGTAAATCTTCCTTTCTTTGTGGCCCCATGGTGCTGAGAAGATGGATGAGCTGGGGCTGGTAAAATAGCTTTTGTTCCTTGGAGAAAGGCAGGTGGAGAGATAAGGCAGCCTTATTATTTTCAGACTGGAATGAGGGATGTTTAGCATAGAAACCAGGGGACTTAGGGGGACGTGATTTGTGGTCTTCAAGAGGCAGAAGGACTGTCAAGAGGTAGAGGGATCAGAGTGATTTCAGATGCTCTAGGGATGAACGAACCCAGGCCAGTGGGTAAAGTCAGGGGAGCAGATTTTAGTGCATTATAAGGAAGAATTGGAATGTTGAACTGTGCTCCTGTATTCCCTGTGCATACCTCTGTCTTAGGGTCTGCTTTTATGACCATCTTTTCTACATGGAGACTGTATTGTTCTCATCTCTGTATTCTCAGCACCTAATCCAGTTCCTGACACAGTCTTCAATAAATGTTTATTATAATTTCTGTGATTCTTAATTGCTCTCATTAATACCCACTATGCAAATCACTTTCCTGGCTTCATCTCTTAACCATTCTAAAGCTTTCTTAGGTCTGTACATTTGTTAACCCTCTATGGTGAAGGAAACTAGAGCTTAGGGAGGTTGCAAAAAAAAAGAGTAAAAG
Organism: Urocitellus parryii; assembly: GCF_045843805.1. Lineage (NCBI taxonomy): Eukaryota > Metazoa > Chordata > Mammalia > Rodentia > Sciuridae > Urocitellus > Urocitellus parryii. The sequence goes on from NW_027554208.1 coordinate 923,942, forward strand.
TCAAAGCCAGTAGGCAGCAGAGAGGTTGGATGTGAGCTCAGGCCTGCCTGGCTGAAAACCCATGCTCCTGACCATTGTGCTACCCTGCCCGCCAGGACCTGGGTGGGCTGTCTGGGGAGACAGAGAGCTCTCCAGCTTCACAGGAAATCCAGTTGAAGCATATTTGGTGATTTGCTTGTGCCATGGCAGTGAGTGTGGACTGAGTTAGAACAGTCCCTCATGATGATAAAGCCAGAGGCTGAGCAGATTTTTAAAGCCAGGTCACCTGGTTACTGTTTCTATCAGCCCTGTACCCCAGGCTCCACCAGCAAGGGGCTGGCTTGTGGCTGCACAGCTCTGGGATGACACTGCTTTCTTGACAGGGATGGTCATCTGTAGGTAATAGGTATGTGGCCTTCTTGGCCACCTGCCTGCATTTCTCATTAAGTCCCATGGTGACATGTCTGGGGAGCAGACTCTTTTGTATGCCCCTGGCGACAGGACAGGATGGAGAGAGACGTGCTGGGTGTATGTTTGTGTGGGGTGGGCAGATGCATGACTGCTCTGGCCATGAAACATCGTGTTAGCATCTCCCTTCATTTCACACAGACAGTGATTACATTACTGCACAGCTCAGAGTGCACGGCAGAGGGCCGGGAGTGGGCACTCCAAGGAAATCTTTCATCAAAGTGCTGGCATAGCCGCAGGCACCAAAGTCGTATTACTGAGATGGCGTTGCCAGTTAGTGGGTGGCTGCAAGGGGACCTGTGAAAGGGAGGTTTGGGAGAATGGATGGGAGAGGGGCTGGACTGGCCATGGAGCCACAGGACAAGGAAATGCGGGATGGGGAGCAAGCAGGGATGGGAATGGTGAGGTGGTGAGTCTTTTAAAATGGCACATATCCTAAATACAGTCCACATCAAGGCTTACCTAGAAAGAGGGCATTAAGTCAGAGTCCAAGGTAACCCTTCTGGTGGTCATAGATGTGTTGTAGGAAACTCTTTCTCTGGAGGAGCCAGGTGGTGGGAGTGAGGAAGAGGGAGCAACAGTGGAGAGATGGGCTCTGGAAATACAGTGCCTCATCCCATTTGTGGCTCATAAACAATACAGACAGGAGGTGATTGGATTCTTGTTTTACAGATGAGGAAACTGAGACTCACAGGTGTTTCCAAGATTCAATTTAGAAACTAGAATGAGCAAGGCTTACCTAAATATGACTCAAAGGCTTGTGCTCATTTCACTCTCTCAAGCCATCTTCAGGTCTCCCACGAGGGCAGGCTGTGCTGAAGTTGGGGATTTAGGAAGGATGCTGTCTGGAGCAGACAGAGCTCAGTGAGTTTTGAGGGGAAGGCCACAGGTCCTAGGGTCCTGCTAGACTGAGGCTGCAGACTCAACCCACAGAGCTCGAGATGCTCCTACTTGCAAATAGGAAGGGAGTTGTCCACACAGATGTGGACAGAGGGCCTCCCCATAGAACTCAATGGCAGACTGAAGAAAGATGGTCACTCTCCAAGGTAACTCTGAGAGGAGGGAAGAGGGGATCACTAGAAATCTGGGGCTTTATCTAGGGAATAGGATATGCAGTACAGAACTTCAAGGCTGGATATTCATTTTTATTTCTGTTTTTCAAAATTTACACTTATCTACTCACAAAACGAATTTGAAGAGGCAAACTATTTTCTCAGGAAAATAAAAGACACCCTCTTAATAGCTTTCTTGCTTGAATATTACCAGCAAATCATCCTTCTTATCAATCATTGATGGGTTGTAGAACAAATTATGAATACATAACTACAACTGCCATTCATTAAATCCCTAGTAGATATTTAACATCATGTTAGGCACACTGCACATATTGTCTTCATAAATATTTCCCACAACTCAGCAAGATAGGCATTTCTATTCTCATTTTTTTCAGATGTAAAAATTGAGGTTGAAGGAGATTAACTGACTTTCCTAGAGTTCTGCCATATATACAGAGTGAAACTAAGATTTGAAACCAGGTGTGTCTGACTTCAAAGGTAGCTGTATTAGTCCATTTTCTATTACTACAATGAAATACCTGAGTCTGGGTGACTTTACAAAGAAAAGAGATTTATTTAGGTCATAGTTTTGGAGGCTGAAAGTCTAAGATCTGGCAGCCCCATTGATGTGGCCTCTGGTGAGGACCTAAGAGTGAGTGGTCATGACTGGAACATATGTGGGAATGAGAGATCACATCATGTGACAGGAAACCAACACAGTTCACTCTTACAACAATTGGTTCTAACAAGAACTGACTCAGAATCCTACTGAGAACTAAAAACCTTCAACCAGGCTCCACTTCCAAAGATTTTACTACCTCTCAACCTCTCTACACTAAGAACCAAGCTCCCATGTGGGAGCTTGGGGAGTAAGCTCTAACCATACCCATCCATAGCAGCAGGTGCTCTTTCCTCTCTGTGAACATGGGGCTATGAACGTGTGGCGATGAAGCTGGAGTGCATCTCAACTTACCTATTTCATGCAAGGAAACTTTCCCAGCCTCCCTGATAGGGCTGTGCCTTGATTAACCCACCTCTGCTGATGAAAAAGTCAGTGATTACTCTACAAGGCAGCAGTTCCACTGTTGGATCCTCTGTTTGTTCATCCAAGGAATATTTAATAAATTTCCACTCTCTGTCAGGCACTATTCTAGAATCTGGCAAGCCAGACAAAGGCCTGGTTCTCTTGGATCTTGATTTCCGTTTGGGTAAGCAAGCACTAGAAAGTATAGCAACAAATCAACAAGGGTTTCAGGTGGAGATAAATGCAATGGAGACAAGAAACCAGAGAGGTCTAGTGAGCCTGGGCATGGGGACCACTTTGGATTGAATACTTAGGAAAGATTCTGCTCAAGAGCTGACAACTTGGCCCAGACCTGAATGACAGGAAGGATACACCATCCAAAGATCTGGGGGGAAGGTCATTTGAGGCAAAGGAAATAGGAGATACCAAAGCTTTGAGGCAAGGCTGAGTTTGGCACATTAAACAAGGCCAACAGCCCAGAGAATGCAACTGGGGGAGGACGGGAGAAGATGAGCTCAGGGAGGGACGTGGAAGCCAGATGGTGCACAGCCCACCTGCTATTGTGAGGGCTTTGGATTTCATCCTAAGTGTGGTGAGATGCCATCAGATGGGTCTGAATGGAAAAGTGACATAATGTGATTCTGATCTTAAAATAGATTCTGGGTAGAGATTGAATTGTAGGAGGTAATTCAGATTGTTGGCAAGATTGCTCTCTTTCCTGCTGGTCAAATGTGGTTCTTTTAGTGATGGGTCTTACAGCCCAAACCAACCAAACCAAAGGCTACTTACTTCCCTCTTCCATTTTTTTTCCCTAACCAACCATCATATTTCCCTGTAGTTCTTTCTAAATGTCCTTTGTTCTTCAATTGGTCCTGGGATTCCACACCTACCATCTTGGTCATTCTTCACTGGCTTATCTCTTATTTGCCCATGTTAAAATGTGGCACCCACTTTGGACTAGCCCAGAATTCTGAAGGACTTTTCGAGGATACCCAGTAATGAAGAGTATCAGACTGTCTTTAGAGGGGAGGCTTCTTAATCTGGGTCTTCTGGCCCATGGACGGGTCCATCCACACACCCTGTATACAGTGGTGTATGTGTAGGTTGTGTCTGCACAGCCCTCACGGAAGTCTCAAACAGACCCTCACCCTTGAGATTCACTGCCCTAGGAAGTTAAATTAAGGGATTTCTATACTAAGCAAAAGCTACAAATTAGTCTCTCTCTGGTCCCACATTTACTCTTTTCCTGTCTGCTTCAAATGCCTTTACAGATCTTTTTATCTTCTCTTCCTGCCTCATACCCCACTTTAAATTCCTTCCCTAGCTCCTTATACATCCTCCAAACCCAAAGAAGTCAGCTTATGCTTTCTTAGAGCAGGCGCTGGTGAGGAAGGCTGTCCCCAACTAGCGGGATGAGAACATTTAGAGAAATGGGTCCAGGGCCAGAGGTTTTTTTTTTTTTTTGGTTAGTTTCTTTTGTTTTCCTTTTTCTTTTCTGGACTCAGATCTTCAGGACTGACCTGTGTTCCTCACTTGCAGACTCCCAAAGAGCAGGACACAGAACCTGGTAAAAACCTTGAATGCGAGCTAATGCAAAGGGCAAAGTCATCTTACAAGATTTATTATTCATTTCCCATTGCAGTTAATTTTGGCACCTTCATCAGGGTTTAAATTCTAGTACCATATCATATCAAAGGAAAAAAGTATTTGATGTACGTGTTAATTACTGCTAAGATGTAGCTACTTAAATCAAGAGTTTAATCTTCATTTGACTATTCAGAACAGCTCTGAGCGGGGGATGGGGAGAGCCCCTTTTGATTTGGGTTATTTAAATAGGTGATGAGAACTTCAAACAAAATGGCTTCCTATTTTCTAAACCAGCGTCTGGATGTCTTGCAATTAGTACCCAGCTGAAGGAAAAATAGTTAGGAAAACCAAGTTCCTCTAGGAATTTCCAAGTCTTTGCCTTTTCTATGAAGTTTGGAGGTTTTTTTTTTTAATTTTTTAGTGCATTATAGTTATACAAAATTGTGGGTTTATTTTGACATATTTATAAATGCACATAACATAATTTGTTCCATTTCACTCCTCAATACTACCTGCTTCCCTCCCCACCTCCTGAATCCTGATCTCCTTCCTTGACTCTATTGGCCTTCCTTTTATTAATTAATTTTTTACTTGATACATTATAGTTATACGTAAAAATGGAGTTCACTGTGACGTATCCACACATGTACATAGCATAGTTTAAGAAGGTTCTGAATAACAATTTCATGTGCTCAAAAGACTTGAGATTGTATGATAATCTAATAGTCAGTGATATCTTAAAAGCATGCCAGAGGCTTAAAAACTAGATCCATGGAGAAAATAATTTGCTATTATTTAAAAGCACAAATTGTCAAAATGATACTAGTCTTGAATATGCTCTTTGTAAGACACATCTTGGATGAATCCCTAATGTGCCTTTTTTTAATACTATGAAACTATAAAACCCATCGAAACACCAAGTTATTTACCAAGTGATTAAATCATAGTCATTTGTTATAGTTTTACAAGAACATTGTTTTCTTGGATTTCCAAAGCTTTATTGCTTCAGATATAACACTTTGCTCCTAATAATCCCTATTGATTTTATTATATTACCTTATATTTTTAGATTTGTTTTACTGCCTTGCACTAAACTCGAGCCTTAATGTGCTATATAAAATGAGATATATCATCATGTTTCTCAAACCTTCTGAAGATAATGATCTTGTCCAACATGGATGAAAAATGCTCATTTCTGGATGCTGACAGAGGTGGGGATCTGAGGTGGAGAAGGTACACTGTGGTCTCTGGGACTGATGGTTGTTTATTTCTGTGCTGTTGAGGTGCTGTCCATGTGCTGCGTGGATGCTGATGGGTGTGGTCAAGGTTTTCATCCCAGATTAGAGGAGGAATTTGGGATCGAATTTGCCTCACGATTTTGCCACTCTCCCTTAGGGTTTGTGACTCACACTGCATCTACAAAATACTTTGCATACAGTAATTGCTCATTTGCTAAACCAGCCTGCGGAAAACTTGATGTTCTTAGAAAAAGTTATCTGGAATCTTTGAGTACTGTTTTAGTACCTTTTTCCAAGGTGCCACTTAAACATTGTTAAAAATGGTGACGCATCTCATCTCAGGTGGAACCTGGCATCCCCATTCTTAAAATAAAAGTGTTGGGGTCTGCAGGAAGAGACTCAGGGTGCAGGTGGGGGAAGAGGAGCCAGTTCTGTCTCAAGTCTCTCAACCCGCTGGAGGAAAGGCATCTTTAGTAACTGGGGGACTGAGGGACACCTGAGACCACAGTGAGATCCCACACACTCTCATTTGATCTTTGCACAAGTGACTTGGCACTTTCATTATACTTTAGAGGGGACTAGATTCTTGGCTATACAGAAGGCTCAGATTCCTAAAGGGGAAAATAATCACACAGCTATACTTTCTGTAGTGCTCACCACTCTGCTCCAAGTGCTTCACCCATCCTTCCTTTCCATCCTTCCACTGGATCTCCTAAGGCAGATACTCTTATGTGCTCCAACTGATGATGAAGAAACTGAATCACCAATATGGGAAGTCTTTTGCCCAAGGTCACACAGCTGTAGTGAGGATTGGTCCCAGAATATGCATCCAGCCAATCTGTCTTAGAGTCTAGCTGCTTAATTAATGAACAGACATATCATATTGGTAATTAACAGAGAATCGCACACTGTCTAGTTTGATTTTCCCAACAACCTTTGGTCCCATTTTAGAGATTCCAGAAAAAATTCATCATGTGTCGAAGGTGATACAGCTGAAACTCACCAATGGGATGATTTCTTCCTCTCTTCTACACACCTAAGTGGGTGGAAGATCTAGCAACATGCCCCAAGGAAGGGAAGTCAAAGGCATCTCTGCACCAGATAATCTGTCCCCTCCCTGATGGTGCGGAGACAAGCCCCTGGGGTCAATGTTCAGAGCAGCAAATACTCTGTCTGGATTAAGTGCAAATGCACGGAGGGAACTTCTTGATCCTCAGACATCTCCGGGCATCATGTCCAACATGCCTTCTCTGTTCGCTGCCCCTTCACTATCATTCCAAGTCCTTTGAAGGAAGAGCTATGTCAGTGTGTCAGTATTCTACCATGCTCACTGCTTGATGTGCTGATGAGGTTTTTAGCCACTGGAACGATCAGCAAAGCATCTCTGTGACCCTGAATGGCAGAGGAGGAAGCCAGATCAGAGCGAGCAAGTGGGAAAGCACAAGGGGCCGTAGTTTATGGGCCTGCGAGGAAGGAGAAAAGGTCTCTGTGGTCATGGCCAGGCGGTGTGCAGGGCATGCCCTCTTGCTTTCTTAAACAACAGGCCAGTCAACAGAGGTGAAGAGAAAGCCACTGAATAAACATTAAGATAGAAAACACAGACATACATTGAAGGTCCTCAAAAAAAGTGAACAAATCAAACATAGTAGTCCCTTTCTACTATGTAGAAAGTAGTCGTCTATTCTCCCAATGGGAGGTGTTGAACCTTCCATTGAACCCAGCAATAAAACGCATGCCTCCCCCTCCCGGATTAGAAGGCGCAGGCAGGTAGATATGTTAGCCCATTGAGAAATTTCCTGTGATCAGTTCCTGAATTCATTAGGTAGTACTTGTCCTGGTTAGAGTGGGAGACAGAGCAACTCAGACAAGGAGAGTGGAGAAGCGAGTCTCTTCATCAGGCGCAGCTGCTTCTCTGTCTGTGTTCTGGGAGGCACCATCCTCACTGGTGATGGATGCAGATTTAGTGCTTTGAGATCCCGGGAGGACAGATCAAGCAACCAGTGAGGCAAATGGTATTTTGGGTCAAATCAATAGGAATGAAGAAGTAGGACACGAAGGAGGGGAAGCCAGAGTGAACGATGGGTGGGTCGGAGAGTGGTGGGAAGTTTACTGCTGGGGTCATCTGTTATTCTCCCTAAACAGATTATTCTCTTCTCTTCTCTCCTGATTTCCACTAGGAGGAAAACAAAACCCAAGGTCTCTTCCAGAATAAGAAGCATGAATCACTTACACCAGGAAGATGAGGAAAGCTTAAAACGCAATGCTAACTGAATGAGCAAGAATTAGTGGTTCATTTCTAGCAGATAAACACATGCATGTTTGGGTGTAAAAACCTTAGTCTCCCTTTCCCACTCTGGGTGCCTTCAGAGTGGGTTCAGAACACTCTCTTGTGCTATTCACCTGACAGATTAAGCTCAGCAGAGACAGGCTGCCTGGGCATGTCGTGTAATTCAGCATTAAGTATCCTATTGATTCACTGAAGTGTTGCCATGGATGTTAATGGAGACAAATATTGTGGCTGTGATTTTTCAAAGGGCTGAGTAATTCCAGAGCATCAATAACATCTGTCATGATGTAATGCAGGGCGACCTCAAGATGTTTGACTTGAAGCCACCCATGGAGGGTGGGGCTGTGGGAAGGGTCTCTGGGGCACTGACCCAGGGTTTGGGGAAGGAGCACGCACTTTCTCAAGGCCAACCAAGGTCAGGATGGTGAAGACTGGTGCTGGAAGTAGAGGTGATCCATGGACAGCCTTTTCTATTCACTTATCACAAAGGTCACTGATCATTGGAAGGCATGGGCATCCCTAACTTTCATCATGATCTCCTGGTACCCATGGGAGGGGACAGATTCTCTGGTGAAACAGCCAGTCTTTATGCAGAGATGCCTCTGACTTTCCTTCCTCGGGGCATGTTGCTAGATCTTCCACCCACGTAGGTGTGTTGAAGAGAGGAAGAAACCAACCCATTGGTGAGTTTCAGCTGTATCATCTTAGACACATGATTAATTCTTTCTGTAATTTCTGTAATCCCATGGGTACTGGGAGGTCAGACTCTTCCCTGATTCAGAATACAGAGTGCGTTTCCTCTCCTATTTAGCCAGAAGTTAAATATCCCTGGTATTTATTCCTGATAATAATGCAGCAGAACTACTGTAATTCTAACAGCTTCTACCCTGTGTCCAGCTTGACTAGAGCAGGTGACCACTTCAGTGCATGATTCTAGTTACTGTCTTCAGAGAATTTAAGTGACTTGCTCAAGGTCACATAGCGAGTTGGTCACAGACTAGGCTAGAATATAGGTCTCAAGATTTCTTACCCAGGTCTATTTTTTTAAAAAAAATCTTTTATTGGGGTTTGAACTCAGGGTGCTTTACTATTGAGCCACATCCCCAGCCCCTTAAATTTTTTTTTTTGATTTTTATTTTGAGACAGAGTCTCATTAAGTTTCTTAAGGCCTCCTTAAGTTGTTGAGGTTGGCTTTGAACTTGGGATCCTCCTGCCTCAGCCTCTCTAATTGCTGGGATTACAGGTGTGCATCACTGCACCCAGCTACTCAGTTCCATTCCTAATCACCTTTTGGTAAGATTTCTGGAAACCATTTGAATTTATGGCTAGAAATAAGTGATATTTCCTTCCAAAAAAAAGTCTCTGTGAGAATCTCAGGGTTGGTAATTGTCAGGAATCAATTACTCTCAAACAAATCCCATTTCAGTCAAATTCTGCAGGCTGCCCCATCTTTCCTACACTCCAGTTCATTCTCTATAATGCTGCTCACATTATCTTGCTACAAGACAAATCTGATCTTGTCACTTCTTAGCATGAAGACCTCCATCAGCCCCTCTCTGCGGGCAGGACACACTCCTCGACCGGTACGTTCTCTGCCCCCACTCTGCAGTCCTGTTTCCAGCACTCTGAATACTGCTGACTGTTCTATGCCCTTTCATCCTCTTGACACTTCATACATGGAATTGTGTGTCTGGAATATTTCTTCATTACCTACTGTCCAGGAATTTCCTATCCATACTTCAAGAGCCAGTTCTCTTCTGCCCTGCCCTTGGGAACCGCCCCTGCCTCTTCTGGGAAGTTATGAACATTTTCTCTGCTGAGATCCCATAGAACATCACTATCTCTGTATTGCATCTTATCCTGACAGCTTTCCTATGATGCTGTATTTGTTTTCTTGTCTTTTTCCTTTGGAATTTGAATTTCTGTGGTCAAGGAATGTGCCTCATATAGATATAGATAAAATACACACACACACATATATGTACATATATATATCTTATATTATCTTGTATATTCCTCTTTTTGTCACACAGTAGGTGCCTATATGTGCTTATTCACTGAATGGATAAATGGGTTCTGTAACCAAAAACCTAAAAAATTGGTGTTTCTGTAGTTCGAGGTGTAGGAGCTACCCTCAGGTGACTGAGACCCGTGGGAAGAAAGACAAGTGTCTTAACTCAGAAGCATGTTGGGGCCTTTGGAGAGGTTTGGTGGGGCTAAGTGGGCTCTTTGACCATTATGTCCCTTGAAAATAGAGACCCTGAACAACAACCTGCCTCCTGTGGAACAGAATCTGACATTCTAACAGAGGAAGGAGCATGCTAACTTTGACAAGCATCAGGCTGGTGAGCAATGTGGATATTCTGGTTTTCAATAACTGTTAGGCTATATGACCAGTCAGAATGGGCACAGGCTGTAGGGTTACAGCAGAGTTATGGAAGTGCCCCTAGTGCCAAGTGTTAACTCTCCAGTTGCTGGACAGTAGAGGGTATCTTGGAAGAGGGTCTGGGAGGAGGAAAAGAAGCAGTTCGGGTGAGGGGGCTTAGAAGAGTGGTTACTGATTAGCCAATGTGAAAATATTTCAGGATTTTTCCAACCAGCCCTGGTACTGCTGTACTGGTACATGCCAGTCATTAAGGGGCAGCCACAGTTTTTAACCCATAGAGGAAGTTGTGTGTGTGTGTGTGTGTGTGTGTGTGTGTGTATGTGGAGGGAGGGGGAGGAATGAGGCAAAACTTTTCTAAGAAGACAGAGCTTTTCATTTTTAGTTGTATTTCAATATTAAGAGAAGGAGGTAGAGGCGAGGGAATCTCAGGCGAGGAACTGAAGGAACCCAGAAGTATGCATGGCCCTGTGTGGGAGAGGTGATGGTACGGTGCTTTGGGATTCCTGGGAGAGATGAAGGAGGAGAAGTAGCCAAAGTCCAGTTACGAAGAGCTCTGGAAGCTGCGTGGCGGTGTTGTCATCTTGTCTGTGATACCACAGGCAGCCCTCTAGGCAAAACTTATTGCTTGAGCAAGCTTCAGGGTGGCCCTTGCTTGGACAATCAGTGACTCTGTCTTCACCAAATCTGAGGCTGTCACTAGGAGATGGGAACAAGCTTCTCCTTAATTAAGAATGTCATGGTGGCTCCCTGGCTCCCGATGACTGACGTTGCCCATCCAGCTGCCACGTGGCCCATGTGCCCTACCACGGTACATCATCTCCTAATTAACATGTCTTGTCAGGTCCAGCGGTCGGCTTCAGTAAACATGCTCTGAGCAGCTGTCACTGGGACCCTGCACGGGGCCTGCTGCCTCATTAGCTCGAGAGAAGGGAGATGGCATTGGTGGCAGGGGGAGGGAGAGGAATGCTCTATGGGGGGTGTTGGCAGGATATCAGATGCACAGAGAGAACACACAGGGTCCAGTGGAGGTTTGGGCCTTGCTTTTTTTTTTTCTCCTTGAAGATAGGGTGGATGGCAGTGTGGTCAGAAAGTCAGTCCAGAAACTGAAGGCCTGCCTCCTCCTTCTGTCTTTCCCATCATCTAACAAGGTTCAGCGGCCTCACTTGAGGAATGGGAATGATCCCAGCTCAACCGACCTCTGAGGTTTGTGGAGTGGGTCTAATGAAACAATGGCCTAAATTATTCTTAGGAATAAAACTCATAAAAACAACAGAAATAAGGCCAGGGCATGTCTGCTTTGGGGTGTCAGGGAGCATTCTTTGCTCAGGCAGGACTGGTCTTGTGAACACGCCTCCCTGCCCTTCCAGATCTTCCTACCTGCTTCCTACCCACGTTGTCTGCTCACTCATCAAGCATCCTACAATATGGCCCCAACTCTTTCCCTCCTTGGAGGCCCAGCCCAGCCTCACTTACTCCACAAGAAGGAAAATGAGAACATCCAGCAGGAAATGCTCTCCTTCCTCTGGCTGCTGGAGAATCACCCTGGCAGGAAAGACGAGCAGTGCCTCACCTCACAGATGGTGTAGACCTGCCTTAGTCCACTGTCCCATGGGGTTTTGAGCACATATCTCAACTTGGAATCCACAGAGCACAAAGTAGGCAGTGGATAAATGTCTGCTGAGCAGTGCAATGCGACCTCTTCTCGCAGCTTCATGATAGTGGTGGGTGAACTCACGGTTTCTTTCAAGGATTATTGCATTGCCAATATTTCTATGGTCTTTTGGGAACTAACTCATGTCTTCCTTGGGACAGGGCAGATCTGTTACCTCTTTGTCCCCAGAAGAGACCAGAAACTTGTTGGTCTTTCCACCTATATTGCAAGGTGATATACTGAGCCTCTCTATCTCATCTTTTCCTGTATTTCTTTAATAATCAGATTTCTTGGACACCAGCCTGCTTCCTGGAGCCAAAACCTCATCTCTATTGCCCTCTCCAGAAGTGCTGCCCCTGTACTGGGTCTGTCCTGAGTGACGTCTGAGCAACTGAGATGTTGTGAAAGCATCCGACAGCAGCAGGGAGGCCAACTTTCCGGGCCCAGCAGAAGCACCAAACCCACACAGTTTGTAAATCTTTGATAATGAATGTTTAAAGGGCACATTCTAATGAAGGGAACCAGAATGACTGTCCATGAAATGAAGGCTGAAGATTTTAATTAAAATGCTTCTGTGTTTTTGGTTCTCCTCTGCATACTCCCCTCCACCCCCTAAGATGCACATGTCTTACTTCTGGACCAGGCCTGTGCAAAAAGTGGGCGTCTCATATTTCTACTTCTCTCGGGTGGGGGGGATTTGGTGCTCTTCTTTGGCATGGGTACATGGTGAAGGTTTGGTTTCACAGGGAATGTGCACACATGGGTGGAGGCGGATCAGGACTCTGTTGCTCAAGCCAAGCAGATGTCCATACCCCAGGAAGCACAGCAGGGATCCAAGAGTGCTCATGAATGAGTGGCAGCTGCCAGCCTCATGAGCTTCCTGTGGTGAAGCTCTGGGGTGAGGGATGAGGAACCAGCTGAGGGACTTCTGGGCCAAAGGGGTGTTTCTTGGGCCTTTCATGATACTTTTCTTTCCAAATGGCTAAATGGAGTGGAGTGCCAAAGCAGCTGTGAGAGGGCTTTGCACTATTGTCCCTGGGGTGGGGTGACTACTCACTGGATGCCTTCCATTTGCTTCTCCAGATCCATGTCCACCCTGTCCTGCATCCTGGAGTCTGAGCCATGTGATGTCATCAGGGGATGTCCTTACCACAGGCTTCTGATTGGGTCTGACCAATGAGGAGGCCATGACAGGACATGGGAGGAAGTAGGAAGATGAGGTTGTACTATCTTCACCTGGCTCTTTGTCTGAGGGACATCTCAGGATTGGCTGTGTCTTTTGTTGGAAGCACATAGTACCTTGTTGGTGTGGCTTCTGCACAAGATGTTCTCTTTTCTGGTTCTGTTCACTACTCTTGCCCCTCACCACTGGGGATGGGGTGGAAGCTGCCATTCTTTTGAGCACTAGGATGCTGCTCTATTCCATGTGTTATCCTCCCCCCACCCCCCCCCCCGGGCACTACCTAGTAAATAGTCCCTCTATTACTCTCTCCAGATGACCCAATTCAAGAGTGTCTTCTGTTTTCTGCCAGGATCCTTATCATCATCATCTTCAGGCTACTCCTTTGCACCAGACACATGGTCAGAGGAGGCATCTTGTAGACTTCAGATTATTCCCTGGATCCCAGCTTTGGTGCAGAACAGTCTTATGAGTGATGAAACTTCCTTTTCCCATATAGATGAGTTGGGTTTGCAAAAGTGCTAGTGAGTTTGCTTCCCAGGAACCAATGATAATACTTATCTAGAGATTTGTGCTGGGTGGAATAGAAGAGTTCTAAGTGAGTAGAGTAGGGGTGAGGTGGGAGTGGGGTTCATTGTTTCTCCAAATGTTTTCAGCGTGTCTATGATGCTATTTTTATTTTATGAATAAGGCCACTATAGTTGAGTGATTTGACCAGGATTTAATGAGGCATGCTTTCTCCAACTAATATTCAGCAAAGAATTAAAGTGGATATTCTAGAACAAGTGATGGGAATCTCCCTCTATTGTTCATTGTTCCTTTTGTTATTGGCCCTATTTGCTATGAGATCCTGAATTTCAGGTATATTGATGGGGAAGTGAGTAGGGCCTTGACTTTGAGCTGGGAAGGACTCCACAGAGGTACAGCCTGCCTGTCAAGCTCTCAGATTTTCTTTTCCAATGGTAGTATATTTTCCTGCCTCTACCTGGTGTGGACCCTTGAGCCAATTAACTTGACTTAGCAGATTAGTTGTCTCCTGTTTTTGCTTCATTCCAAGGAGCTGAGCTTTTAGAAGAATGCTCCCTCCCAGCCAAGGAACTTGTCTTTATCTCCTCATTGGCCTTCTTGTCTGATATTTTTACTTGCTGCTCCAGACCCCACATAGTAACAGATTTCAGTGAGCACTACCACCCACAGTGACTCCACAAGGTGATCTGTGCTCTCTTGAGTGACACTGTGGCCTGTTGCTCTGTATTTGTGTTGCTCCACCATGTCCTCTTCCTTTCCACACTACCCCAAACTGAGAAAGATACTTTCTCCTAATACATTTTGCCTAAAGTGTCAGGTTTCACCCTTGCCCAGGATTCCCCACACCAAAATATTAACTGAAGTTTATCTCATAACGATCCAGTCGTTTCTTTGTTTTCACTCTCCATTCACTTGTCTGTTGCAATCAGTCAATTTTCATTCATTTGCTCATTCATTCATTCTGCTATTTACTTAGTAACCCTTAGGTGCCAGAATTTGCAAATATCAACTCCTTTCATTCTTACAAAACAATGTGTTTCATGATTTTGGCCATGTTACATGCAAAGAAACTGAGTCAAAGTGACTAAGTGGCTTGCTGAGAGTCACAGTTCAGGCAGCTGGTAAATGTTGGATCCAGGGATTGAAGCATTAGCATGTGAACTCTCAAACTCCAACTCAGTGCTAGTTACAATTTGAAATTTTTCATATGTAGGATTAGAAGCTCCTGAGCAGATTCTGTCTCTCCTCCCTGCAAACCACGTGTCTATTGGCTCTGCTCAGAACAGGTACAACTATGTGTGTAGGAAACAGAGAAATGGGAAGAGACAAGGGGAGAAAACTCCAAGAGAGAAGAGTGGGGTGGATGTAGGTGGAACCAGTTCACCCTGAGATGATTTGCATCTGTAGCAGAAGGGAGTGCATTTCACTGTTGTCACAGCCTTTCCCTGTACTGACATAATAACAATCCCTTACTTTTGTTAGCACTTTGTAGTTTTCAAAGCACTTTCAAATCCATTAGCTCGTTTTATCCCCACAACAATCTTGCAAAGAGGCAGCAATTGTTACCCTTGTTTTGCAGATGAACAGGCTTGGAGGCTATGTGATTTGTCCCAAGTCATGGAGCCTGGATGAGAACCTGGATTCCTGACTCTTGCTCTATGGTGTGTGTGTGCTGTGTCCCACTTTTTCTTGCACCACATTCTAATTTCAAGCCATTTGAAGGGAAAAAATGGCTTTCTAAACTCCCTCAAATCAATTACTCTTGGATTCCAGGTCACCAAGATTATATAGAGCAGTGATTCTCAAATTTAATTTGGTACCAGAATCAGCTGGAAGACTATCACAAAAGATTTCTGGGTCCCACTCCTACATTTTCTGATTCAGGAGTTCTAGGTGGAGCCATGAATCTGCATTTTTACTAAGTTCCCAGATGATGTTGGTGCTGTTGGTCCAGGGACACACATTTTGAGAACCCTGGATGTAGAGTAATGCCTTATGGATATTTAGCTGGATTTTTTTATTACTCAGGCTTATATTCTGGGCTAGAGAAACTCCAGACATAGAGAGAATTGCTCTTTGTGTGTGTCTCCCTGAGGTGAGCAATTTGTGTGTGCCTTACTTCACTGACTGAGGGTTGTGTGGCCCAGAGAATGTTAAGAAAACCTCAGGCTTTTTGGTTGATACATACAAAAAGAAAATGTCCACACATGTGATTATTAATTCGTTGTTCAATTAAGTTATGATCTCTAAAATTATCACAATATTTGACTCGGAGGAAGGCAGCATTGAATAGCTTATTCCACGTAATGTGTGAATAATGTAACTTTATTACTTTTCTCGCTAGTGAGTAATTGTGACTGACACATTGGCAATAACACAGATTACCTTCCTACCCTCCCTTCTCCCTACTCTCGGCACTGAGCGTATACTTTCTTGTCTCTGCTTTTTTCTTGCTCACCCTTCTCCCTGCCACCAACCCCCTTTCCTTGTGCAGTTTCTTTTCTGTCCTGCCACAGAGCAGCCCTGAGGAGGGGGCAGTGGAGTGAGGGACTGTGAGTAGCATGGCCAGAACTTGGTGGGAACCCTTCTCATTCATATCCCATTTATTCCAAGTCCCTAATATGCCCCGTCAGGAGCAGGGAACCGACCACTCAGCTCTCCATTTCATGAGTTGACCTTGGAGTTGCTGTTTCTGTGTGTGGCAGGGTCCATGCATTCTGCTCCTAGGTAGGACTTTCCTTATTTTCGAATCCCTTTTCAATCCTGAACCCATCTTCTGCCTCCAGCTATTCAATTCTGGGGAAGTCTTACTCATTTGAGTCCCTGGTTTCTGTCCCCAGGCATTCTGGGCAGTGAGGCTGCAAAGGGCTGCCGTCAGCACCGGATCTATGGCAGGGGTGGGAGCCAGTGAGCAGGTAACCACAGTGTGCTCAGCCATGGGGCTGATACTTCTCTCCCTGTCCAACCCAGAGCCATGAGCAGTCCCTGCCATGTCCGGTTTCTGGATCTTTGTTGAGATCAGAGGGAAGGCCCAGAGTTTTATCACATGCAGCACAAAGTCTTTTACAGACAGGCTTAACCCTGTCTCAGGCACTTATTAACCCCACTGCATCCATATCCCTCCCCTGCATAAGGAGAAAATAGGACCCCATCACATGGGCATTACATGACAGATAAGTACGTTTTAGATCAGCTGGGACCCACTGGGTGCTCAGAGAGTGTGGGTGGGTTATTTCTATTTCCACTATGACTGTATGGAGAGAACCAGGAAGGCCCCCTGCTTCAGGTAGCACAGACCGAAACTGCTGTTATTGGATTCTTGGTGGGTCCTCTTTTAAACAACAAACATGAATTTTACACATGTCAAGGGGTAGGTCATGGATGTCATCAACACATCTCAGTGCCTTCTTCTTGGTCGGAAAGAGGAAGGGGTGACGACTATCTTTGCTTTCATCATGGCTTGTCCAAGATGGGGCCCATGCCCAAAGACCCCTGAAATGAATCTAGGAACTGGGGGTTGGTCCAGTTCACGTTTGGAATGGAGTCTACCTTGTAAAAGCTTTGCAGTCCTGGTCAGTGGGACCTGACCCGCTGGGGTGGGGCCAGGAGACTGGCTCCTCCTACCTCTGCTCTTTCTGTGGGATTCTGGCTACCTTAGACTTCTCTGCAGGACGGGTGGTTTGCATTTTATTGGTAATTACCAAGTGCTAACCAGGCAACTGCTCTGTGACGAACACCAGGAGTGACAGAGAAGGGGGGTCAGAAGAACAGACAGAGAAAGGCTCAGGCCAGTAGCTGAGGGGAGGAAGGCAGCGGTTAGTGGAATGTTTATGGAGACTGGTTTCTACTTCCCCAGGGACCAGCACTTGGGAACCAGACTAAATATCTCTGAGGCAGCTCTGAGAATCCTACGCCCACTCCAGAGAAGGCAGAACCGTATGTGTCATCAGAGGACCACAGTTCACAGAAGGCTGAACAGCACCAGAGGGTGGTGAGATTTCAGAGCTGATGTTTGGCCCACTGTGTAGCCATGTGCCACACCTGTCTCCTGCACCCCCTGAGCCCCTCCAACACCTTGACCATTAATTAATGGCCAGCAAATAGCCGACACACTAATTGGTGCAAAAATGATATTCTTCTTAGGGTTGCTAACACATCCCAAGACCAGGTGTTGAGTCTGGCAAGGGGATCTTTCAAGTATCTACTTACTATTCGGGCCACAAGGTTCCTTTGCTTAAAAAATCCTTAATGAGAACAGTTAAATAAACAAGCAGTGCATCAACACCGACACCATTTCAGGTAGGATGATGCACGTAGGCGGTTGGTGGAATTAGTCCTGGCAGGTAGATCCACCTAGGGCACTCCCCCGATTTACCCTTGGCTAAGGGTATCTTGGTGGGGGTACTAGTGATTGAACCCAGAGGCCCTCTGCCACTGAGCCACATGCCCAGCCCTTTTTATGTTTTATTTTGAGACAGGGTCTCACTAAGTTGTCAAAGCTGGCCTTGAGTTTGTGATCCTCTAGCCTCAGCCTCCAGAGTGGCTGGGATTGTAGGCAGTGACAGGATCATGGTGCTCCCACCTCTTCTGGGCTGGTGATGCTCCCGTGGTGTAATTATGATGTATTCTGAGTTTCTTCTTGGGTCCTTTTCCTTGGTTTGTTGCTTTATGACATCAGAGTGGGAGTTACAGCATCAGAAGCCTGCTTCCTGGGCCACTCTGCTACTTACTGCTGCGTGACTCTGGACAGCCAAACACTTTCTCTAAGACTCGTTTGTAAAATGCACAATAACAACATCTTCTTAGATGGGCTGTCTTCAGCTAAAAAACCTGCTGCATGATTCTGTAGAACCCTGAGCCCCTGAGGCCTGGTCTGTTTCTTGTTGTGTAGAATACCTAATGCAGTGGTTCTCAACCACAGGAGAGCCACCCAGAGAGCTTTTAAAAATCACAAAGGGCTGGGCTCCATTCCCAGATAGTCCTATTTGATTGGTTTTGGGTGGAGCTGTGCTTCGGTGTTTTTAAAAGTTCCCAGGTGAGTGTGGTGTGCAGCCAGGGTCAGGACCTGCGCTTGGCTCTTGGAGGAGGCTCAGTTCTGCTGGATGAATGAACGATCCTAATTATGACTTCTCCCCTGCCCCTTGGAGAAGCGTGCTTCCCGCCTGAGGAACAGACGTCCTGTGTCAGGTCACACTCAGGTGCCCAGCTGTTTCTAGAACTGCTTTGGAAGAGCACCTGAACTTTCCTGGTCAGAAGATGTGCACGAGGACTGGACGGCTGGTGGACAGCCCCGGGAAGGCTGGGGGGCAGCTGCTGCTCTGGCCATGCACCTCGACGCAGCTGTCTGCCAGGCAGCGGGGGCAGAGGGGAGCTGGGCCCCCGGCCTCTCGGTGCCTGCTGCCAGTCAGGCCAGGCTTGGCTGGGCTCGGTGCTCTGGGGATTCCTGGGGCCTTCCCTGTGGTCTACCTCGTGGAGAGCCTTCAGTCAGGGTCTTCTACATGAACACCTCAAAGTGGAGTGGGCTTCCAGGACAACCTGTAGGGGGCACACCGCCAGTCCAGCCTTACTCTATTCCTTTCAGGGTCAATAACTCTGCTAAGGAGCTCAAGGAGCCGAAGTGTGTGGGTCTGTGTGTGTGCACACACCTTGTCCACAAACACGCTGTGTTCAGCAGGCAGATTCACACAGCTGCACCGTCAGCAATTCCATTTCTCTCTTCCCGCCTCCTGCCAGGCCAGGCTGAGCCTCCTTTAGAAGGTGAGGAGCCGCTCTGCACCAGTAGCCACCTTTCTAGCACTTTCTAGCACTTCCCAGTCCCTTGCCTGACCAGCACGTCAGGGAAGGTGGAGGGGTTGGCTCTGTGCATGTGGGGGCAGAGCTTGCCCCGCACCCCCCAGCGGGCACTTATTTGTGAAGGGTCCTGGATGAGTTATTTAACTTCCTGGGCCTCGGTCCCGTCTCTGAAATCAGGAGTAGGCCCGACTCCCACCATGTAGAGCGAGTGAATGAGGTGAGATAATAATGACAAGAGAGTGCAGAGGGAAGTGCCCCCTGTGGCCCAGCATCCTCTTCTGCCCTTGGTGGCACTCAGCAAACATCCGCTGACTGGGGCTGGATGGAAAGAGGTCTAGGACAGTGTCTCCTTCTCCTCACCTTGTGGTCAGAGGAACGATGCACGCATCTCCTACGGTGTGTGTTTTCTAAAGAATGTGCAGTGCCCTTCGTGAGTACTTCAAAATGTAGCCAAGTAGTCTAACTGGACAGGATCATGTGAGTTCATTCTGAAGATTGCTTCAAGAGAAGGAACAATGAACTCAGAGAGGAGCAAGGACCTCCACAGAAAGAGTGAGGGTTGGGGCATTTGATGGATGTTTGCCCCTATCTGTGTTAATCTCCAGCAGAATACAATATGGCAAGGATGCACTGTCACAAAAGAGGATACTGAGGTTAAGAGAAGCAAGGAGATTTGACAGACTCCACAAGATGGGACATAGCAAATTAGTATTCTTGGCCCTAAAACCTTTGTACTTTTCCTGAGAGCATGTAGAATTTTCTTCTTTTTCTTTGGCTCTGTTAGGTATTAGACCCAGGGCCTTGCACAAGCTAGACAAGCATTCTTACATGAACTGTAATCTGGCCCTCAAACTGGATTTTAAGTAAGAAAAACGCTAATGGAATTGTGACTTTGCCACTAACTGTTTGGGTGGCCTTGGGAGCACCACTTAATGCTTCCGAGGCTCCATTTCCACAGCCTAGAGGAAGAGCTGGACCACTAGGTGATGGCCCATTCAGGTTTAGGGCCCTCTGCACTGACCATGGCTGGTCTCTGCAGCCCTCTAGTGGGGCTTTGCAGGAACAGAGCGTACCTTACCTTTCAGGGGCCATTATTCACAAAGGACTGATGCAGACACAGGTCACTGGACACCTAGGTGCCTGTTTGACTTTCACTGACCAAGAATTAAAAATAAACACCCTCCTGGGACCTTGTGGGTAGACATGAACTAATTTCTCAGAAGACATTATCATCTTACCAACTCTGAGTCTCATTTATTCTGTGCTGTACCTAGCACTCACCATGAATGATAAAGGATGAATTAACTCATGGTGTGTACACATCCCTGACCTAGTTCACATCCCATGAACATAGCGACCATTTTGGCAGCAGCTAGGAGAGCTGAGGGCACACCAGTCCATGTTAGGTTGGCACGTTGGGTCCATGCCCCAGCTTTCTATGTATGCCATACCCCAGGTCCTTTCGCCCCTCTGAACCCCAGACTCACCGTGGGAGCCTCACAAGCTCGTGTCTTATGTTTGTGCATGGGTTGTTTTATTCTTTAGGATGGCAAATTCTCATCTGTCCTGTCTTTTACTTTGCAATTTTTGCAAACGGAGACACGACTTTGTAGGAGCTGGACAGAGGGTGTCGGTAAAGGTGTTCTTAGGAGAGTGAAGAGAAGAAACACGGCCTACGAGCCAGTGACACCCTGCCCCCCCCCGGGTGTGAGCCCACACTGGGAACATCCCTGACTTCTCCATTTGGATATCGACAGACCTCTCAATCCTCAATGCCCAAACAGAGCCGTTGATTCCCGGCTCTTCCCAGATGTTTTACTCCACCCCAGCCTTCCCACCTTAGCACGATCACTAACACCACCACTTGTAATACCTACTTCTAATTAATAAGATCACTCATGATATGTAATATAATGTGCACTGTGTCAATAATTGCCAGGCTGTTACACCGTTATACTCTCTACCTTGTGTCCGGAGGAGTCCCATTTGATCCCCTTTTGAACTTGTGTCCCCACCTTTAGGTCTTCAATCAGCCCCTTTGCTTTTCCTTCAGTTTATCTCAAAGATGACAGCTTCTTCCGTCTCCCGGTCACCTCTCCCTAGCAGAGCCTTGGGACTGACCTGGGACCCCCACCCCTTGCAGTCCATCCTCCTGAGGGATCACCGGAAGCAGACAAGTGGCCTCCTGGCTTCAGTTCCTCTCATGGTTTTCAGAGAGATGATGACTATTATCCAAAGGGCAAAAGTGACGGGTCCTGCAGAGGGTGTGGAGAAAGGGGCCCTACTCGCTGTTGGTGGGAACGTGAATCAGTGTAGACACTGGGGAAAGCAACAACAGACTAGAAACACAACCAGCACGTGATTCAGAGTTCTACGCCTGGTGTATATTCAAAGGCCTCGAAACAGCACGTCCAGGTTGACTGCAGCTCTGTTCACAAGAGCAAGAGACGGAGACCACCTACATGTCCATCAGTAGACGAATGGTTCAGAAAAGTCGTGGTGTGTGTGTGAGTGTGTGTGTGTGAGTGTGAGTGTGTGTGTGTGAGTGTGAGTGTGTGAGTGTGAGAGTGTGAGTGTGTGTGTGTGAGAGTGTGTGTGTGACAGTGTGTGTGTGAGAGTGTGAGTGTGTGTGTCAGTGTGTGTGTCAGTGTGTGTGTTATACATATATGTGTTGAAATATTATTCAGCTACAAAAAAGAATGAAATCCCGTCATTTGGGGGCAGTGGAGGACATTATGTTAAGTGAAACAAGCCAGCACCAGAGGCTTGGAGGTTAGTGCATAGGGAAGGAAAGAGGTTGGTTAGCGGGGACAAGATTTCAGTAAGACAGGAGTAAGCTCTGGTGTTCCATAGTATAATGGGGTCACTATAGGTAACAAAATTTATGGTAGATTACAAAATAGCTAAAAGGGGGGATTTTGAAAGTTGTCAACAGAAAGAAATGATGACCTGTAGAAGTGAGTGGGGCTGGGCACAGTGGCACACACCTGTCATCCCAGCAGCTCATGAGGCTGAGGCAGGAGTATCCCAAGCAGCCTCAGCAACAGTGAGGCACTGAGCAACTCAGTGAGACCTTGTCTCTAAATACAATACAAAATAGGGCTGGGGATGGGGCTCAGTGATTGAGTGCCCCTGAGCTCGATCTCCAGTTAAAAACAAACAAACAAACAAACAAAAAAACAAAAAAGCCAAAGTGAGTAGGAAGAGATTAGCATATCCCAAATGTTTATCCCAAATAAACATTAATTTGTGATCATTACATGTTATAGACATGTATCAAACTATCACACTGTACCCCATAAATATATGCAGTTATTATGTGTCCTTTAAACTTTCTAAGATCCTAGGAGTCGTTTTGCGTGTGCATATTGTCAGCTCTTGGTATCTATGGGGAGTTGGTTCCAGGATCTCTCTCAGACACCCAAATCTCTGGATACTCACGTTCCTGATATAAAATGGGGTAGGATTTGCATATAACCTGTGCCTATCACCCTGCATACTTTAAATCATGTCTGTATTACTTATAATACCTACTACCATCTTAACACTATGTAAATGACTGTTAAACTGTATTGTTTAGGGAATTACAAGAAAAAAGTCTGCACAGGTTCAGTACAGGTACCCTTTTTTTAAAAAACGATTTCTTCGGTTTGCGGTCGGTTGAATGTGAGGATGTGGATCCACATATGGAGGGCTGCCTGTGGAATCAAGTTAAATCTGCCATCTTCAGGTGCTTCCTGGATCACCTGCCCCTCCCCGCCTCCACCTTCTCTACTCACTCTGAACTCCTCCACTTTGCTCGGGCCACCCCGCTCTTCCTCCTGCCCCTGGTCAACAAATACATGAAAAACTGCTCACCCTCATTAGCAAGGAATGTTCTAGCACAGGACAACTTCCCCATCTGTTTACCCTGCTCCTTTCACCTCCTTTATATGTATTCTTTTTTGTTTACAATGATTCCCCAGGACTTTGAATCATGCCTCTTGCATTGTAAGTCTTCAAAAATAAAAATAGTTGACAAATCAACTAAAACACTCATGCTTCACTAACTTCTCAGGGTTAGTTGAACTCCTCAGTAGCACACACTTTTGTCATCCAGAAGAAAGTTTTTTGGATCATGGCCACTTTGTCCCTGTGTCAGTCAGCTTGTCATCGCTATGACAAAATGCCTGAGACGGTCAACTTTTAAAGACAAAATGTTTATTCTGGCTCACAGTATTGGGGGTTCAATCCATGATCAGTTGGCCTCTTCTGCTCTGGGCCTGAGGTAAGGAAGCCCATCATGGCAGAAGCACGTGGCAGAGCACAGGTATTCACCTTGTGGTCAGGAAGTAAGACAGTGGGGAGGGAGCCAGAGTCCCACAGTCCCCCTGTGACAGACTGTTCCCAATGATCTCACCCAGGTCCCCCCTCATACCAGGTCACCACTTCCCAGTGACACTGCCCCAGAGGCCGTCCTTGAATACGCGGACGTTTGGAGGACATCTATTCAAGCTGTAGTGGCCCATTCTCTAGTCTTAACTGGACATACCCAGTTCTTTATCCCTGGTGGCCAAGGGTGAGAAATAAAGCATGAGACACGTCTGCTCTGGGCTAGCCCTGGGGAGGCCATGAAGGAGGGCACGTGTGCGGAGTGTGTGCACGAGCTGGCGTGTGCGGGGGAATGGGACTTCATGTCACAGTTGAACACGGCCAAGGCGCGTCGGTCGCATCATCTACCACCTGAGCATGGCAGGGTTCAGAAGCGGGGGGCAGCGGGCAGAGCTCCCACACTTTGTTTTAAGTCCTTAAGGCACTTTCCTGGTGGATCAGCTGCTGTACAAATGGACAATTGGACAGAGCCCTTGCACAAAGAGCTGCATCTATAGATGGATCAGGTGTCAGTCATGAAGGTCCACATCTTCATGATCGAAGCCCAGGTGCCGAGTGCTCTCCTCTGAACCACTGCAGGAAGGACGGCAGGGTCTGGTCAGGCTGGTGCTCGGCTCCGGGAGACGGCAACTGAAAATAAGAAACAGGACATGTGGATGGTGGGGTGAGCCCTGGATGAGTTAAGGCATGAGCATCTATCACAGGTGTTTACTTACTGTCTAGACTTGGTGGTCTGTGTCCCCCTCTAGACTGACCGTCCCGAGGGGGCAGGGACAGGCATTTCATCTTTGAACCTTGAACCTTGGTAGAGGCCTGCTACATAAAGGAGTCTCCATAAATGTTAAATGAATGAGAAAAAAGGAGAAGGGAAAATCAACGAACAAGGCTGCACAGAAGGGAATCGAGGCGTGCCGTGGGAGGGTGCGGGTGGCAAGCAATATAATATATATATATATATATATATATATATATATATATATATATATATATATTTAGTTGTAGATGGACACAATATCTTTATTTTATCTGTTTTTATCTGTCTGTGGTACCGGGGATCCAACCCCGTGCCTCACACGTGCGAGGTGAGCCTCTGCCTCTGGGCCCCAGCCCCAAGTTGCATGCTCTTGATTCCACTGGATGGCCACGCTCACCTTTCCTTCTCTTCTTCAAGAAAAGACAGGGATTCTTTCATGTCTGACCTCAGTAGAGTGTTGGACACTTAGAGCTTTTCGTATCAGCAGATTCGGTTGAGTGACAGGGGTCACTACGCAGGGGAACCTCAGCCATCATCCCCTTCAGCAGACCATGTCGCTCAGCTAGAAAGCCTCAGGGCAGACTGCACACTGTGCCCTGGGTAGGACCTCCACGTCACAGTCTCTCTCATCATCACCCCGTTCTTAAGACAAGGCTTCTTTCCTGTCTCCCCTGAACCAGCCCACCCCCCCAGCCCCAGAGGACCTGAGAACCACTCAGAGGAGGACGTTTGCCTGTGGACTCAGAGGTGCAGTCCCAGGTTGGCTGAGCCCTGCTCTGGGCCTGGGAGAGGCTGACACTGTGGCTGAGGGTGGAGGAAGGCAGCTGCTCAGCCCTGGCTGCTGGGAAGCGACAGGTGCCAGGACAAGATGCGGTTTCCAAGGTCGTGTCCAGTGACCTAGTTCCTCTAGCCACACCCAACTGCCCCCATTAATGCCACTTGTCCTTTCAGCCTGTGGTTAAGGCCCAGCGAATGGCAGTTCATCCTGCAGCTCGCGGCTCTGCACCTTTCTGCCCTGGGAATCGCACTGTCAGAGCGAGAGCTTTTGTGGGAGAGCCCAGGCTCCAACACAGGGTCCTAGAGAGACTTGGTCCTCATTGAGTGGAGAGAGATGGAGATGGAAAGAAGGAGAAAACGGAGGGGGACCCAGCAGGAGGACAGGCCAACAGGCCAACGGAAGAGAGCCCTAGACAGCTCTGGTCCCGCGAGGGCTGGAAGAGGGCGCTGTGAAGAAAGGGCTGGCAGCCCCATGGCAGCCCCACGGCAGCCCTGGTGAAGGCTTCAAGATTAGATTAACGTTAGGTGGATTTCAGACCTAGATAGACCCTAAATTCTGAGGATATTAAATTCTAAAACCTCCCCGAGATGCAAATCTAGCCTCCTCCTCAGTCCAGGGAGTCTGAACTCAAATTCTGTGATTGAGGGGAAAAGTCTTTGCTTCCACAGTAAGAAATAAAAAATCTTAAAAATTCAAATGTAAGAAGCGCATGGATAGGAATGGAAGAAAGTAGCTTCTTCCCCCTGGTTTGGAGGAGGGGAACGGGCCCCAGAACACAAGAGGGAGGCTTGGAGACTCCAGCAGAGTGTTTCTCTCCATCCCTGTGTAGAGAAGAGAACGCCAATCGACTCTCCATAAAGACCACTACAAACGTTTTACAGCTTCTAGTCTCTTGTTTTCCACTATTGGAAAAGTGGTTTTAGAATAACCTCTAAAAATAATATAAACATTTCTAGATCATTTAAAACTAAACATGACCACTCAGTTTTGGCCCCCGAATTTGTCTGTTTATGTTCATGTTCCTGCCAAGTAAAGTCCAAATAATATCCTAGAGTCATCTATGGATGAAGGTTTTACACTAGGGTCAAAAAAGTAAGTGTGGGAGAATTGTCATCACCATGATGTGACAGAGAAGAAAAGAAATGTTAAACTTGAAAGAATCTGGGGTACAAGTGAGTACAGTATTGATATGGTATTATTTTAGGAGTTTTATTTGTATTCTTTGTGCATACCAACTTGCTACAGTTCAGTAGTAGAAAGTAAATCAATGAGTATTATGTTACTTTTTTGCTTAAAAGAATTTTTAGAAATTATTGCATTTTTATTTGCATTGATTGACCCATTCAAATAGAAATCTTTGGATAAATGAGTTTCTTTTTTTAGAAAGAAAAATATGGACAATGATATGATAATGATTTAAAAGCAAGTTTATTATGCATAAAATCAGAACTAAGTTAATAAGATGTTTTTATCAATAAATTTTGCATTTTTGATTTTGGTTAAACAAAACATTATTACATGTTACATTAACTTAATAGGATCAATTTGAATTTTCTTTTGCTTATATTTAATTTGTTTAGGGATTTGGTTTTATAGTTGCATATGGAAGATGTATAAACATAAGGAGTGGAATTTGCACCTAGTTTATGATTGTATCTATCTGTTTAACTTTATAATAAAGTAATCTAAGTCAATATTGTATGTGTCATGTGTTAGTTAACTCTGAGAAACACTCCTGGGCCAGCATTTCCCAAAGATGATTCTGTGGGATGCTATTCTGAGGAAATTAGTAACACAACACACACTCACACACATACACAACACACACACACTCACACACACACCACACTCACACACATACACAACACACACACACAACACACACACTCACACACATACACAACACACACACTCACACACACTCATACACACACAAATACATTTATTAACCAGAGGGTTTAGGAAATGCACTACAGCGCCCTCCAGGGAATTCATGACACATTAACATATCTCTACATGAAGAAAGCATTGAATCTTGCCTATAGCTTTCCAGAATCATTTTTACTATATAAAACAATTTTTATGGAACAATTATTAAGATCTATCAAAGTTCTATGGAACATGGTAAAGAAAACTTGTTCTGGGAAGGTGCAGTGGCACATGCCTCTAGTCCTAGCTGTTTGTGAGACCGGGGCAGGAGGGTCACTTGGGCCCCACGGTTGGAGGCCAGCCTGGGCAAGATAGCAAGATATTGTCTCCAGGAGAAAGGAAGATGGCCAGAAAGGAAGGAAGGAGAAGCAGAGCAAAGCATGGTTTGGGCTAGAGAAGCACTGATTACGGACTCTCCTCTGCGGAGACAGTCAAGGGGAGACTTTTAACAACTCCATGGCTCCAGAAGGTGAGATGTACTGAAACCAGAATTTTTCTTCTGCAAATACAAATGGTTCCAGTAAGGAAGACAAAGTTGGTGGACATATGCTGGAAAGGTCCAGAGTGCCTACACAGGATGCTGACCCAATCTAAAGAGGACCGTTTGTAGAAGACATGTGCAAGGATGGGGAGATTTCTTCAGTGGCCCAAACGAGTAGATTTGGGTGAAAGTTATCAGGGAGCAGATTTCACTCCACCGAAGAAAGGCCATCCACTTATCAGAGATGTCCAGAGATGAACAGCTGCCCGAGGACACACAGGTGCCCTGCCCCTGAGCCGCTCAGACAAAGGCTGAAGGGTGATGAGGTGAAGTTCAAGTGGCCAATGAGAAGTTGGACCTAATGATTCTCAACACTGAAGTTCTGCTTATTGTGGAAATAGAAACGCTGCTCTTGATGAAGCCCCAGGATAGCAGTGTACCTATAGGGTGACAATCCACACTTATTAAGTGATGCCGTGTGCCAGACGCGGACTCTCCCATTCTCCCAGGGACCCAGGACAGAGCACTGCTCACCCATCTTCAGGAGAAGGGCTGAAGGAGAAACGGCTACGTCCTCCTCTCGCTCACTCACGTCCTCAGGGCCTTGGTGCTGTCCAGCTCTGTGTCCTCTCTTCCCGTACTTCCCACTCTCCAAGACAAAGGAGGACCTCTCTGCTGCCCTCGAATCTCCAGCGCCATCCCCATCCTCCGTGCAGCAGACGCTGGTGCTTCCCATGCAGAGTAAGTCAAAGGGACCCAAGGGACTCCCCGGACGCACCTTCCAGGTCCCTGTGCGCGGCTTTCCGCTGTGGCCTGGCTGCAGGGCACATCCCCTGGGCTGGACCAGCCTGGCGCAGCCTCCATCTCTGCCCCCCTGCAGCCCCTCCAGCTGACTCCCCTCCCACGCCTCGCTCTTTTGGGACCTATGGCTTCCGTCACATACAAACCTGCATTTCTCCTGGGTCTGGAAAGTTGTTCCGTGAGAGCGATCTTTAAGGTCCTGTTTCCCTCTTCCTTTCTCTCATGACCCCAGCCAGGCTCTGGCCCCTCCTCTCCCACATGGCTCTTGCCAGACCCCCAAGACTCTCACCCGGCTGGAGGCTTCCGCGGCCCTCAGGCTCATCTCTCTGACACTTGCAGCGTGGGATTTCTTCCTTCTTTCTTCTCCCTGGAAACACTTGTCGCTGTGGTTTCCGCCCAACTCACTGCCACCTTCCTCTGATCTTGCCAGCTGCCCCTTTTCGATTACGCTGGCCGTTCTCTGCTGTTCCCTATCAGCTTCCAAGGGCCCCACAGTCCAGGTTGTGGACTGTTTTTCTGTTAATTTCCTTGGTGACCTCACCTAGTTTCCTGGTTTTAAAACGTCATTTCAATGCTGTTGACTCCAAATTTGTCATCAGCCCAGACATTTCTCTTGAGCTCCCGAATCTCGCACCACTTGCTACTCAACATCTAACTCAGTGTTTAACAGGCATCTCCAATATGACAAACTGATGTGGGGACCTTAGGTAGTGAATGCTGTGGTACCCTGGCCACCCTGCTTCAGGACAGAGACCCTCCTCCCTCAAGACCCTCTAGAAGTTTCCTTCAGCTGAAGGAAGCCATCTTGTTGGAGCTGGCATCCCCCTCTGGGACAACGCTTGCCCAATGCCTGGTCAATGGGGGGTCCCCTGGCTTATGTCCCTCCATCCAGGCTTATCAGTTTTGTGTTCTGTTATCACATGTGTACACATTTAGGGCTGGTTACATCTTCTTTAAAATGGACATTTTTATCATTATCAACGCCCTTCTTTTTTCCTGGTTATGTGTCTGAAGTGCACTTTGTTTCTCTTTATCTAGTTTAGTGATGTGAAAAATAAATTTCACATTTGGCCTCAGTTATCATTTTTGCATTTAATTCTCTTCTTTTTTATTCAGGGCCTCTTTGTATATACCTTCTCTATGAAGTTTCTAAAGACAGATTAATTTCCTCGGTGTACATGGTGTTCTTGGAATCTACTCTCTCTTACCATTTCCGTCAGGCTGTTACCTGGATATCCAACATGATTATTTGTTCAATGTCATTGAAAGCTAATCAGGCATTTCCCCAGCAAGAGTGGTAGGTAGTCCAGAATAGAATAATTAGAAGACTGACATTCCTATAGTATGAGAGACTTTGCAAATATCCTTCTTTGCTGACTGTTGCAAAAGAAATGAAAAATCAATCCACAAAATACTTATTCACAAAGACTCAAGTTCCCATCAACAAGATGAACAGGAAGACACATTGTGGCACATTGACATAATGGAATACCAACAACATTAAAAGTTACAAGTTGTGGATATGCAGAATCTTAAAGACCTTTGGTCAGACTTGGAAGAGCTCTATTTACATGTCCATCTTCAGTGGTTGCAAAGACCAAGCAAGTCATAAAGGGGAATGGGGTGAGGGAAGGAGAAGCTCTATTAAAACAGCAAGGATGGCCTCTTGGAGGAAGGCACATTTGATATGTGATCTTGAGAATGAGACAGTCATAAGGAGAGCTAGGGATAGACCTTAGGCTAAAGGAATAGCAATCGCAGAGTCCTTTAGGCAGGAGAAGTTTCACTTTGCTGGTGAGAGACCCCTGTGGCTGAAACAGAAGGGCAGAGTAGGGAAGGCCTATGTGAACTGGGGAGAGTAGCAGGAGATAAGGTGAAGGGAGGCAGGACAGCTCATGGGTAACTCCACAACCAGGGCCAGGAGGGCACTCCTAAAAAAGCCACTTGTTTGGAGCTGTTATACTAAAATGTATATTGCATGTTTTTTGAGAAGATATTTCCATTACTTGAAAAATCTCCTCTTTCTAGTCAATCTTCCCCATCCTCAAACCCAGGCAACTACTTTCATATTTCTGTCACCATAGACACACACGGAGGAATCTGGTGCTCTGGACTAGGTGGAATGTGGGTATCTCCAAACACTGAGACAGAGTGTTTCTCTCCCTAGCAGACACAGCTGTATACAAACATAAGCCCAAAGCCACACCCCCAGTGACCTGCTCCTCCAGCCACACCCCACCTGCCTCCAGGTACCACTCAGTTAACCCCACCAGGGGACAATTCACTGAGTGGGTAAAGGTCTCGCAACCCAATCATTTCTCTGTGCCCTCTATTCTGTACCACTGGTCTGCCAGTCTGTTTTGGTGCCAATACCATGCTGTTTTTGTTACTATTGCTCTATAGTGTGGTTTAAGGTCTGGTATAGTGATGCCCCCTGCTTCACTCTTCCTGCTAAGGATTGCTTTAACTATTCTGGGTCTCTTATCTTAGCAGATGAATTTCATGATTGCTTTTTCTATTTCTATGAGGAATGTCATTGGGATTTTGATCAGTAGTGCATTAAATCTGTATAGCACTTTTGGAAGTATGGTAATTTTGATAATATTAATTCTGCCTATCCTAGAGCGAGGTAGATATTTCCCTCTTCTAAGGTCTTCTTTGATTTCTTTCTTTAGGGTTCTGGAATTTTCATTGTATAGATCTTTCACCTCTTTTGTGAAGTTGATTCCCAAGTATTTTATTTTATTTTATTTTTTTGAGGCTCTTGTAAGTGGGGTAGTTTTCTTCGTATCTCTTTTAGAGGATCTGTCACTGATATACAGAAATGCCTTTGATTTATGGGTTTTGATTTTATATCCTGCTACTTTGCTGGATTCTTACTAGTTCTAGAAGTTTTCTGGTGGAGCTTTTTGGGTCTTCCAAGTATAGAATCATACTGTCAGGAAATAGAGCTAATGTAAGTTCTTCTTTTCCTATATGTGTCTCTTTAATTTCTTTGCCTGTCTAATTGCTCTTTGTCAGTATTTTTTAAGAAGTTTTGCATCTGTGTTCATCAGAAATATTGGCCTGAAGTTTTCTTTCCTTGATGGGTCTTTGTCTGGTTTCGGTATCAGAGTGATACTAGCTTCATAGAATGAGTTTGGAAGGCTCCCTCCTTTTCTATTTCATGGAATAGTCAATTTTTAATTTACTGCCTATGCTTTTCAGGTCTTACCTAAATAACCACTGTCAGTGTCTGAAAGTGTTTCTCACACGCTCTTCTCCTGTAGTTTAATAGTGTCAAGCCTTCCATTGATATTTCTGGTCCGTGTTGAGCTGATTTCTGTGTAGGATGAAGAGCAGTGGGCTTTCAGTCTTCCACCTGGGGTAACCTGTTTCCCCAGCGTGGTTTCCTGAAGGGACTCTCCTTCTCCCATCTATGTTTTTGGCACTGATATGAATCAGCTGTCTGTGGACGAGTGGGTTTGTTCTGGGATCTCTGGTATGTTTCGATGGTCTGTTTTTTTAGTGCAGGGTCATGCTGTTTGGGTTATTATAGCTTTGGAGAGTGTGTTGAAGTCAGGGATTGGGATGCTAAGAGCTTTGTTCTTTTTGCTCAAGATTGCTTTGTTTATTCAGGATTCTTTGAGCTTCTATATGTATTTAATGATTTTTTTCTAGTTCTATGAAGTCATTTGTATATAAATGGGAATTTTATGGAATCTGCACACCACTTTGGGAAGTATGGACATTCTAACAGTTCAGTTGTTCCAGTCCATGAATATGGGCATTCATTCACTCATTCATTCTGCTTTATGTGTGTGTGCTTTCTTCTATTTTTTGATCAGTGTTGTACTTTTCCCCATAGAAGTCTTTCTATTCCTGGGTCAAGTTTATTTTCACATATTTTATTTTTATAGCTATTATGAATGGAATTGCTATCATATTTTTTTCTCAGCAAGTTCATTATTGCTGTATAAAATGCTGTTGATTTTTGTTTGCTGATTTTGTGTTCTGTAGCCCTACTGAATTTGCTTATCAGGGCTAAGATTCTTTTGGTAGAGTTTTTAGATTTTTCAGTTTTTAGTTTTTTTAGAGTCATATCATATTCCAACAGGGATAGTTTATTTATTCTCTTCTTATTAGTATGCTTTTTATTTCTTTCTCTTATCTAATTTTCCAGCCAAAACTTCTAGTACATGTTGAATAACAGTGGTGAGTATGCACATTTCATCTGGTTCTAGATCTTGGAGAAAATGTTTTTTCAATTTTCCCCATTCAACATCATTTTGGCTACTCATATTACACATATAGAGTACGATTTTTCATATCTCTGGTTGTACACCATTTGTGTCTTTATACACGTACTTTGGATAATGATGTCCATCTCATTCTACCATCATTTCTAACCCCCTGCTCCTTCCCTTTCCCTCCCACCCCTTTGCCCTATCTAGAGTTTGTCTATTCCTCCCATGCTCCCCCTCCCTACCCCACTATGAAACAGCCTGATGCTGGTTGCTTTAATGAATCATAATAATAGCCATTATTTATCAGGTGGTTAGTATGTGCCCAATACTGTTAAAACACTTCATGAACTAGATTTCTTTTTATTATCATGTTTGTTGGGATATAATTTATATATGGAACAATTTGCCCTATTTATTTTTATAATTATATGAATTTTGACAACACAAATGTAAGAAATGATAACATATATATATATATGAATATATAGTATACTACCATCAAGATACAGAATATGTTACCTTGTTCTCCTTTACTTCTTTTTTAAAAAACAAATAGAAATTAATTTTAATATATTTTCATTTAACCCAATGGATTACCAACATAATTTGCAAAGAAAATAATTGTTAGTAATATATTTCATGTTCATTTTGTTTGTCCTAGTAATTCTTTGGAACCTAATGTCTATTTAACACATAACACACCTCAATTCAGATTAGACACATTTCAAATACTCAGTAGCCTCATGTAACCAATGGCTGCCACATTGGCTCCTTTCTCTATATTTCACCTTTTGGTGAGACATATGCTCTAGGCTGCATGATAAGTCCCCTTGTTAAGTGTGCAATATAATTTTTAAGGCTATATGAGATTCTATAAATGTACCTTGATTTATTTAACCAGTCCCCTCCCTTGGTCATGTGGGTCATATCTGGATTTTGCTGTTGCATGCAGATACTACAGTGAAGGATCCTAGTAGCTAAATATTTGTGCACATCTATATATTTCCTTTGGATGAATTTCTAGAGATGGAATTTCTGGGTCAATGGTTGTACATCAAAAACCATGGATTTCATAGGTACTGCCATATTGTCTTCCAGAAAATTCCACCAGTTTACATACCATGAAGAGCCTATGAGAAGTCATAAAGGGCCATCTGTATTTTGAAATGTGGTTTGGCTTCACTGACTTTAGAATTTGACAGATTTGAAGTTAAATCCCAGTTCTTCCACTCATTAGCTTCCTGACTTGAGCCTTTTAAACTTCTAAAACTTCCCAGGCCTTGTCTGCTGGCCTTATACATCTCAGGGTTATTGTGAGAATCAAATGAGACAAATGTGTGTAGAGATTATCTTGTTTTCTGGCAAGTAGTCATGTAAATTATCATTTTATTATTGTCCTGCCAATGGGAAATAGAAATCTGTCTTCTTTTCTATTGTACCAATGTGGGTTTGGAGCAGGGGTTCATGAGGTTGCAGAGTTAGGAACATGAACGTTTACTAAAGAAGCAAAAACAAGATGAAGTTGACCAAGTTACATAGTACCTGTCTCCATAATGCTGGATGTCTAGTTTGCATTTAGTGGCAAGTAGAGGCTGATATCACCAGTGAAGTTAAATCCACAGCATTGACACCCAGTAAATCACCTCTTGCTGTGGGGACTCTAGCAGTGACAAGCAGTATGGGACAATAAATGCTACAAGGTGAGACACAGAAGCCTCCTTGGGAGAACAGCCAGCACTGTGCAGTGCCTCCCACCCCCATCAAATGTTTGAGCCCAGACTTTCTGTCGGGGTATCTGCAGCGGGAAGGTTGTTCAATTCAAGGTCCCTAAGTCAGATTCTGAATCTATAATATCTGTATTTATAATTCCTTAAGACTGTATTTACAGAAAACATCATCATCTTACAAGTGAAACACACTACTAAAAATCAGGAATAATTACTAAGGCCACTTTGACTTACATGGGAAAATGCTCAAGTTTAATATTTTTAAAATTTACTCACTACCCAAACAGCTGCTATACTCGGAATAAGGGAAAAAGCAAGATGCATTTCTTATCAAAAAGAAGAATTTGAGGTTTTTTTTCTTGGAACTTAAAATGTTCTGGTTATACCATATCTTTGAATTTTTAAAAAACAGTATCAAATACTGTTTAGATAGTACTTTTTTTTTTCTTCTTGCTTTTTGACTGATTACTCCAGGCAACAGTGCTGTGAGAAAAGTTGCTACCTGGCACTCCGTGTAGACAGGGAATCAAGCTCCACGGGACAGCAGCTGGCTTATGGGGCAGGACCCACTCTGGCACCAATAGTCAGGAACATTGAATAGCTGTTTGTCAGTGCCTGGGTGCCATCTGCCTGCTCAAAGAGGAAGAAGGAGAAGGAACTCCTACTGTTCTCAGGATGACTGGCTTCCTGATGCCTCTCTGCCTGGAAATGGATCGCAACATGGTTGTGTGGTTAGCAGTGATACTGTGTCCTTAAAGAAATCAGTTCTTTTGAAGACCTATTAAAATAACTTCATAACTATCTTACTCTTTTTTAATTCTTTCATGGTGTCAAAGTGATTAATTCGATAGCTCTTTAAAAAAATTATAAAACATTTTTAAAAAATTATCACCTGTTTTCAGTTTCACCATATTATCTCCAGCCTCAGTGCTAACTCAAAGCCAAACAGCCATTTAGCTCTGAATACATACTGGCTCTCCATACAGATGTGTGCTAATGCACATTTGTGTGTTTATATATGTCGCTCATTTCTCAAGTCCTGGAAAGTCTCCACCATTTCTCCATGTTCCGTAGTTAAAGCATATGTATCCAGTAGGTAGTCATTAGTTGCAAGCTGATGATGAACATAATAGCAATATGGGATATAAGGCAGCATTACTCTAAATATCATCTTTTTTTTTTGCCTCAGGACCCCTCCCACCACCACCTCCAATAAACAGAAATGGCAGCACATCTCGGGCCCTGCAGGCCACCCCCCAATTGCCGTCCAGGAGTGGAGTTGATAGTCCCAGGGGCGGACCCAGGCCACCTCTTCCTCCTGACAGACCTGGTGCTGGGGCACCTCCCCCACCACCACCTTCAACTTCAATTAGAAATGGCTTCCAAGACTCCTCCTGTGAAGGTGCGTGGTGTTTGCATTAACATTTTTTCATCCACTGTCATTATCACACTGAAGGGCACTAATGTAACTTACCATTTTAGGGCCCACTACAACTTCACCTTGAAACTAGTAATCCTCGTAATCCTCCTCTCCCACTTCCCACAAAGGCAGATCATTTGTCTGTAACTTGTTCCTTGCTGGAGTTTCATTTTGATTAACTTTCCAGAGATTCCAGAATTTGGCGGGGGTGGGGGGTGGGTGGGGGGGGTGGGCACAACATTTTTGTGGCTTATGGTCTTGTCATCTACATTTCTAAATAGTTGGCTATAGGTAAGAGGCCCAGTGGCCTGCAGCTGTTAAGCTGCTTCAGTCTATCATGTTCTCAGAGTGGTCCCTGTTATTCCTGGACCCACTGTGGGAAGAAGAGTGTCCTATACCTTAGCCCCCAGCTCCTGAAAGGGACTAGCTGGATCCTAATCACCCTAGTTTTTTGTTTGTTTTGTTTTTGGTGCTAGGGATTGAACTCAGGGATACTCTATGACTGAGCTGCTTCCCCAACCCTTTTTATTTTTTATTTTGATATAGGATCTCACTAAGTTGCTGAGACTGGCCTCAGACTTGAAGTCTTGCCTCAGCCTCCCAGTTGCTGAGCTTACAAGCATGCATCACATCATCACCCTAAACACCCTAGTTAAATTCTTTTTGTGGTTCCCTCTCCAGCACTGGAAAAAAAAAAAGCACTGATTTGCAGGCCAATATGTTTTATCAGTGTGCTAATCAAGGACATTTGTAAATTTCTAGGCATAAAACTGGAACTGACTTCTGCAGTTCTCTCTATGGTTCGTCTGTGCCTTTCATTACGTAAGCCTGTAGCAGATTGTCTGTTGCTGAAGATACTGTGTGTTTCTTCCCCAGATGAGTGGGAAAGCAGATTCTACTTCCATCCGATTTCTGATTTGCCACCTCCAGAGCCATATGTACCAACGACCAAAACGTATCCCAGTAAATTGGCAAGAAGTGAGAGCCGGAGTGAGTATTACTGCCAACTTTTGGCAAATTCATACTTGAATAGCCCAGGTTATGCGTGGCATTATGTAGGAAGTCCAGGCCTCTGACCTGGAGAATGTGATTCCGAGTTCTCTAAATCCTGGTAAACTCCCCTTGCACGAGCAGTGAGGAGGCTGTAGATATTTAGAAAGGGGATGAGGGATAATTATTATTATGTGTCATGGGGAGCTCAGAGACCTTTGGTTTGTCAGGATTAAATGCTACTATTTGGCCTCTTTGATCATTCTTACCCCATTTTGATCTTTCTGAGACAAAGTAAATGGAGAGCCATTTTCTATTCCAACAAGTTTTGAGACTGGCAAAATGTCTTACTAACTATAGCAAAAACTCACTGTCAACTTTCTTGATATTTTAAATGTATTATAACCATAGCTTTATGGAGCATCTAAAAATCTTAAATATATCCACAATCTCTCCATAGAACAGATATTTCAGTTTTACTAGGTTCTCTTCCCATTCTTCTTCATATACTTCTGATTTTTTATATAGTTATACAGGTTTTTTGGTGATAGGATTTTCCATAACATCCATCCCCATTTTATCACGTGGCTTTTATTCCATGGTGTTCAGGTTAGCATACAATAGTTGAGCATTATTGGACATTTAGATCGTTCCTGTTTGTTTCCTAATAATACACTATAAAAAATAAAGCACTTTCCCCCTGTCCAAGAAATGTGAACACGAAGGGAAAATAGACACATTGGGATTTCACAACAATAAATATTGTGACAGGACTAAGAGAGAATTAGTGTGGGAGCTGGGGATGTAGTTCAGTGGGAGAGAACTTGCCTGGCATGTGCATGGCCCTGGGTTCAATCCCTGGCACCACAAATTGAGAGAGAGCGGGAGAGGGAGGGAGGAGAAGGAAGGAGGGAGAGAGAGGAGGGGAGAAAGACAGAATGAATGAATTAGCATGAGACATACAAATGTCACCTATGAGGTTCAGACTTATAGCAGACTTCACCTCAAAACCAAATCAAGAAAGTCAAATAACAGTCTCCACAGCCTCAGCCTCGTCCCTACCCCCTGACAGAGCACCTTACACCCCCTCAGAGCCGCTGATTCTTTCTCAACACACCAGTTCTTAATTTTTGGTTGTTGGTTCCACTCTTAGAGAAGCTGATAGCCTTGAAGTTAAGGGCAGTTAGAAGCAAAATCACTGGGGCTGGGGATGTGGCTCAAGCAGTAGCGCGCTCACCTGGCATGCGTGCGGCCCGGGTTCGATCCTCAGCACCACATACAAACAAAGATGTTGTGTCCGCTGAAAACTAAGAAATAAATATTAAAATTCTCTCTCTCTCCCTCTCTCCCTCCCTCTCTCTAAAAAAAAAAAAGAAGAAGCAAAATCACTGAGTGGGGAGATGGGTGGCCGCCTCAGGTCAGAGGAGGAGCTAGGAACTCAGAGTTTCTACTGAGTACATTTCTATTGGGTTAAATTAAATGAGTCAAATTATGCTTTGTGCCTCTGTTGAAGAATTCAAAGTGTTAAGAAATATTTGGGCAAATCTCCATGAAAAACTGCCAGAAATAAAGAGAACATTGCTGCTCGAAATAAAAACTAATTATTTGAAAAATGTATTTAGATGGAATTCCACATTCCTAGACAACACTTAATAAAAAGTTATATAACTTTAACAAAGTTAGTATATACAAGTTAGCAGTTCAATATTTTGATGAAAATTAAGCCTTTACATGGAACAGTTATCTTTCTGTGTATGTGTTCATTTAAAGAGGGGTTTCTGTCTGATAGGAGTACGGCCAGTCTTTCTTCCCTCTTGCACACTAACAAATGAATTTACTTTAAAGAGTTGCTTATATAAATTCTAAATACTTTTTCTGACTTGTTATAAACATTCTTAATCTAATTTAAATATTATTCATATTTTTGAATCAATGATAGAACCCATAGCTTCTAGATTTCCCTCCCTACTCTTTCTTCAAAACTCAAGTAAGCAACTTGAGGATGGGAATGATGCTAATCCTGCTCACTACTGCATATTCCACAGAACCTGAAATATAGTAGACATTTTAAAATATTTTTAAATAAGTTAATTTCCACTGCCTGCTGAAGTGGGTTGTTTGGGGTTTTTGTTTGTTTGTTTTTGTTTTTGTTTTTTTGTAGATTTGCTTTAAATATTTCTAGTCTTAGTCATGCTTAACATTTTATAATAATAACAGATCATCTAACAAAAATAAATACATTACTATTGAGTGCCACGTTTTCTTCTGCTTCTGTAGCTGCCCTAGCCTCCAGATCCAAAGCCCGGTAGGCACCAAGACCATCCCGAGCAGCACAGAGTACACTCTCAGCAGTGTTGAATAAGGCCAGCCCTCATTTTGCTAACCATTTGTGGTGTGTCAGCTGATGGTCAAGGCTCCACGGCAGGTGGCTGGTTTCCATCCAGATAAGCCTTTGCTCAGACATTTGCTCAAGAAAAGATGGTGAAAGGAAGATGCAAAGGAGTAGACAGCTGATATATTCCTCTAATTCCTCTCCTTGCTCAGATATTTGGTTCTGTCTCAGAAGTCCCTAAGTCTGTAGGGTCAGTATCGAGACACCTGCTGAGGAACCCAGCAGAGCCAGCCCACTGAATCTCAGAGCCATGGTGAACACGACTACCTAACCAACATGTCCCTCCAGCAGACCTGGCCACAGCCTCTGAACACCTGACTTCATACCTCACACCTGCTAGATCCTCAAAGTATGAGTGTGGGATAAATGCCTCTTTCCAATGTGACTGGGTTTTAACGGCAGTTACAGTTTGTAGCCCACAGATGTGCATGGCTTTTAAAAAGAACACATCAAGAGAGTGAAAAGGCAGTCCATAGAATAGGAGAAACTATTTGGAAATCATACATCTATTAAAGAACTAATGTTCTGATTTCTACAACTCAACAATAAAAAAATCAAAAAATAGATTGAATACTTGATAGGCTTTTCTCTAAAGATATACAGATGGTCAATAAGCACATGAAAAGATGCTCAACATTGCTAGTCATTAGGGAAAGCCAAATCAAACTACAGTGAGCCAGGTGCAGTGGCACACACTTATAATCCCAGGGACTCAAGAGGCTGAGGCAGGAGAATCACAAGTTTGAGGACAACCTGCAGAGCTTAGAGATATCCTGTCTCAAAATAAAAAGTGGAAAGGGTTCAGTGGTATAGTTCAGTGGTACAGAGCCCTTAGGTTTGACCCCAATACCATTAAAAAAAAAAAAACCTACAGTGAAATATGACTTCACGGCCATTTTAACCTTACCCCCCCCAAAAAAAGCAGATTGATTAGATCAGTAAACTACAGTATAGTTCTATATAATATAATGCAGTGTGTCATTAACGATTACATTTGAAAGAATATTGACTGGAAGATGTTCAAACTTTTGTAAGAAAAAAGGGAACTGAATCTAAATGGAAAATATACACAAAATTTTATTGGTTATCTCAGTAGTGCAAGATGGGTGAATGTTTTGTTTTTGTTCATCCATGTTTTATAAATCAATAATTAACACAAACTGTGTGCTAAGAAGAAAAGTATTTGTTTTTACTTAACTCTGTGTGGGGACTCTGTAGTCAGTGGGGTCATCTTTAGTGTTTATTCAGATCATTCCACACTTTTCCTTTCTCATCTGCACATGCCAATTAGCTTACAGCCTTGATCATAAGGGGTGAGGTAGTGGGCACCATTCCAGAATTCCCACACTAAGAACGTAAGCTTTCTAACCAAAATTATATTTTGTCTGATTTTTTTCATGAAGGTGGATCCAACTGAAGAGAAAGGGGTGCCCCACCCCTTCCTCCAATCCCAAGGTGATCTTGGCCTGCTCTTCTCTACTCAAGCTCCAGAGCTGCTTCTGATGTTGCTGTCGGAGAATTACACACCCTCCTCCCCACTTCCCTGTCCCCTTCACTTAGGGCAAGCAGGAAGAAGGGAGGGTGAGGTGGGAATGTGTGTGTGCATGTATGTGTGTGTTGGGGGTGGGGGGAATCCAGTAAAGAGAAGCACCTAGCTTCTGTTGTGTATATTGTCAAAGCTATTGCTTGCTTCAGCTACAGCCTGCCAGTGTTGGCTGCTGGGATCAATAGGCTTTTGTGGAAAGTAGGCAGAGACAAATTGTATCCCAGCTTTCAACCAAACAAACTCAAATATTCACTGCTTATTTGCTACAGGCTATAATTATTGAAGTCCCTAAGAGCTGTTTTCGTCTGTGCGTTTTTCGCACGCTTGGCCTCCTGTTTCCATGAACCACAGACTGCCTAAGCAAATGGCTGAGCATGGCTCACATGAAGCTTCTGCAGTTACAAGGATATCCAATCCTTGGCAGACCAAGGTAGGCCCCAGGACAGAGCTGTCCAGCAGAAACATAATGTGAGCTCCATATATAACTGTAAAATTTCTA
Source organism: Urocitellus parryii (assembly GCF_045843805.1). Classification (NCBI taxonomy): domain Eukaryota; kingdom Metazoa; phylum Chordata; class Mammalia; order Rodentia; family Sciuridae; genus Urocitellus; species Urocitellus parryii. The sequence continues at coordinate 965,032 of NW_027554208.1, forward strand.
GTAGCCACATTTTTTAAAGATAGTGAAACAGGTGAAATGATAGTATATTTTATTTAACCTTACACACCCAAAATATCATTTCAACCAACAACCTATATAAAAATTACTAAGGAGACATTTTGCATTCTTTTTTGCTACTAAATCTTCAAACAAAAGTGTGTATCCTACTCTTAGAGCACATCTCCATTGGAATTATTCACATATAGAGTGCTCAGGAACCACATGTAATGGTAGCTACCCTAGTGTTCAGCACAGTTCTGGAAGAGGGACATTCGTACCAAAATCTCTTGTTTTAAAATCAAGATTGAGCTTTAGCAATTCAAGAGGCAATAAAATTAGGACCCAAAACCTTGTTTGGCAGGCAGCTTGACGTTTGATTTTTGTTATTTATTTTTTCCCTTCCTTTGCTATCTGTGTTGAAGTATTGCTTCACAGTACCAAGGTCAGAAATCAATCTAATAATGGTTTACAGTCATGTTAAATCAAGCCATTGGAAAGAAACCAAAAGCATGTCAGGCCTTCCTGACTCAAAACCAGCTGGCTTGTGTGTTCAATTGTCAGTTGGAGGCCTGTCTTGGAGTTTTGAAGTGGCCTTTGTTTTTCTCCCACTGAGCAAACTCCTCAAGGCCTGGAGAAGCTAAGAAGGCTAGGTAGTAGGGGAAGAAAGTGAGGGAAAGGGCTCAAATCAGAATCATGGAAGAAGGGAATAGATTTGAGTTGATGGGCAAAACTCTACAAATCTAACTCTGATGCTGATGGGGTTGAGTGAATTAGGGAGCTTGTTAGTAGAAATTGGGAGGGAATTTGTTTTGAACTCTCCAGGAGAATCATTTTTTTAGATCTATGCAAATAAATCTCCACTAAAGGACCACGAGGAAGAGCCAGCCTTTGCCTTTTTTAAATATGATTTTGTTTACAAAATTTTACTGGGACTCTTAAATATAGCTATAGAGTTGGAAAAAATATTTCCATGTTGATGTTTTATATGGTTATGTTTAAAATTACCATTTTTTATTTTTTAAAAGCATATGACCACATATGTATATACCTATCTACCTTAACTTTGTATCATGGGTTCAGTGTATTATTCATGTATTACTGGGAGATGCTAACAAGAAATCAATCCAAAGAAAAATTTGAAAGATGCATTCCTATTTATAGAATAAATAACTGTTTCATTTATATAAAAGCAGAACTTAGAGTTCTAATAAATGGAATGTCTAATAAATTATGAATTTACTGATTGAATATATTGTATTTTTATAACTTTCCTTGCCAAAGTCCTGGGTTTAGTACATTAGAGAACTTGTTTTCTCCCTCTTTTCTGCCATTCATCTGTCACCTTCCACATAGCCTCTTGGGCTCTTTCCCCAAAGAGAACCAAGTTATATAAAGGTGTAACAAGCTTCGTGATTTAAAATCACTGAGGTTTTGGTAATTTAGCAGCATCATTTTATTTTGGATTTTTGATCTGTTGGCAATATTGAAAAACATCCCATAATAGAACCCAGTGACCCACCGCACAAAAAATGGAGTTTGGGCTTCCTAGCAAATGTGGAGAAAATTCTGACCTCCAAAAAGGTAGGTCTGAGTTTTGTAAGGGATAGCAGGAATTGAATAATCCCTTGTGTATCTCAACTTTGCAGGTACTTTTCTAAAGTTTGAAACAGGGTCACAGCTCAAAGTTGCCATTCATCCAGAATAGAGATGTTTTAGACTGTATTTTTAAGGCAATATTTCATTAATACACCTACATGCTGACTTTGAAAAGTTATCAACCTAATTGTATCCAAAACTTTGAATAAGTTCTATGCTAAAATCTTCAAACTCTGGCAATCACAAAAATGAGTATTTTCTTCCCTGAAATCAAAGCTTACATGTATGTTCTTTCCATAAAATTTCCAGATAAATGTATTCAAGATGCAATACAGTATTTTAACATTCACATATCATTTTATACCGAAATGTATTACAGTATTAAAATTCAGTGTTTGGTATTTATTTCACTATGCATTTTATTTAGTAGGAGCTGAGAAAAATGTTTAATCCAATGGTGCCTTACTTTGTGATTTAAAAGAAATCAGCGTTTTATGTCTAAGTAGCAGGTAATTTGCATATTTGTAAAAACTCTTAGGCCTTTATATTTTAACTTGTAATACCTGTTTGTTATTTTAGTAGCAGAAATGGGATGGTTGTTCAAATGCCCAAAAATTTTTGGTATGAAATTAATTTTTCCCTGCTTATGGTCAGGGTCTGTAGAGGAAGAAAAATATTTTTTTCATACCATTGCACTGCGTAATAGACACATTTTGGTATCTATGTCATCAGGATAGTTTAAATGGTAGGGTAGAATCTACCCTAGACATCTGCGTCTTTGTAAGTTAGCCAGACAATAAATAAAAGCAGAATGATACATGTCGACTGGTGGTTTTTCTTTAAGTATCGTCTATGTAAATATACAAAAAAACAAGTGCCTGTTTTTTTTGTCTTATACTGTGGTAAAGAAAGACAAACTCAAAAAGGAGAAGAAGGTCCACAGAAGTGAAACACTCAATGCACTCATTGAACCTCCTTGCTTATCCCTTCTTGTTTGTTTTTCTGGAGAACCTGCCTCAGTCTGTAGAATGAATAGTGGAAGCAAAGAAAGGTGAAATTACAAAGGCTAGCATGGACACTGACTGATCTAGGAAAAGCCCCTGGGAATTTAGGAAGCCTGGTGATTTTTAAATTATCTGCTGTGTATGTGTATACTGTATACACATATCTCAATATGGCACAGTGGTTAGGTGCATTTGCTGACTCCATCTCTTTCTTGCAAGTCATTTCTCCATATCTATAAAATGAAGAACTAATAGCATCAATATGTGCGATAAACAGGATGATGCCCTTGTTCCTCAGTAAGTGGTAGCCACTGCTGATAGAAAGAAGGAAACAAATATGTACCAATTCCAGATTAACTGGAACCAAATCTGTTAGAAGGGAATTTACTAGTGTACTTTTAAAGGAGAGGAGTACTAGCAGATGAACAGCCTGTATCAGAAATGCAAAGCAACCTCTAGGTGAGGTACTGTCAGTCCCTATCCTTCACAGGCCTAGAAAATGAAAACTCACTGTTTCTTCAGTCAGAGATATTATTAGGGGCTGAGGTTGGTAGAGCATTAGCCTAGCATGTGTGAGGCAGCATCACATATAAATAAAATAAAAGTCCATCGACAACTAAAATAATATATTTTTAAAAAGAGTTCTTATAAGGTTCAATCTGAAGTCACAGAAATTAAGAGCCAGAAAGAACCGTAAAGATAGGGTGGCTACAGAACTCATGGTCCACAGTGGGACACTTTGGAGTGGAAGAGTTGCTAGGAACAGTTGCTGAGGTGCAGTAGGTATATATGGCAACTGCCCTGGCAAGCTGGGTCTTTTGGTCACCCCACTAGAGGTCATCCAGACATGTCCTGCCACCTTACAAATATGTATTTATTTATTTATTTATTTATTTTGGGGGGTGGGGATACCAGGGATTAAGCCCAGGAGCACTTAATCACTGAGCCACATCACCAGCCTTTTTTTTTTTTTAACAGGGTCTCACTGAGTTGCTTAGGGCCTTGATAAATTGCTGAGGCTGACTTTGAACTTGCAGCCCTCCTGCCTCAATCTTCCAAGCCACTGGAATTTCAGACATGCGCCACTGTGCCTGGCACAAATGGGCATTTTAATGTCACAAAACACACCCTGCACATGAATAGGCAGTGTGACTACCCCACGCTTCCTTCTTTACTATCCTCCCTCCCTTAGTCACTATTTCAAATCTTTCACATTTGCTGTCAAGAAGAGGCTAAAGGAGAGGCCAGAGAGTCAGAGACTGTGCCCTGCACACCCAAACCAGGATCCAAATCCTGGCTCTTGACACTTGTTCCCTGAGAAGACACAAACAAGTTATTTAAGCTTTTTGAGTTAATTTTCTCAGTTGCAAAATGTTTAAAACACTGACACATACAAACATCAGGCAAAATATTTAGCATAAGTTAGGCAAGGAGCAAAAATTGACCCCATTGTATTTCCTAATCCTTTTGCCATCACACCTAAAACATAGTCAGGAAGGAATTCCCAATGCAAAGAAGTCTGACAACACTTAATTACAGACTCTTTTGTAAAACTTTATTTCAGAGTTGGCCTTGTTTGTTCAAAGTGGACTCACTTATTTGGTCCGTTCATCCATTCAGTGCACTTTCAGTAAGCACTTACAATGTGCCAGATTTGTGGCAAAGTGGCATGTGTAGCAAATCTGTACATGCCAAGTGATCTCTGAGTGGCAGTTAGGAAACCCAGAACCTATTTTACCATACATGGGTGCAGCTTCACCCGCCCAACCAGCAGAGGGCTTTCTACCAAGGAGGGAAGCCTACACTTTATCTTCCCCCTTCTTTAAGTAACTTAATTGCTTTCCTTTTTCATTTTTCCTGTTTTCTCAATGGCTGAATTACATTGATTTCTTTTAAAAATTTGATAGGAGGGCTGGGGTTGTGGTTCGTTGGTAGAGCACTTGCTTCGTACGTGTGAGGAACTGGGTTCGATCCTCAGCACCACATAAAAATAAATAAACAACATAAAGATATTGTGTCCATCTATAACTAAAAAATATATTTTTTTAATTTTTTGATAGGAAAAATTTGGCCAGGTGTCTTTTTTGGTTTTGATGAAAAGTAAATTCAAGGATTCCAAGTTCCCTAAAGATTCTTATTCAACAGAGGCTTCCTGGACACACAAATGTCAAGTCAGTTTAAAGTGGTTCCTCCCCTGGCAACCTGACTATTTAGAAATGTTCCTTTAATCGATATTACAACACAAATCCCTTTGACTTAAAATGGTGCTTCCTTTATTACAAAGGTGTGTCTTTAACAAGCTAATTAAGGTTAAGCTTTGGGACTTCACCTGCAAAGGGAGTCCTAATTAGGGACTTTAATATCTTTTTTTTTTTTTTTTAGTTGTGAGTTTTCATTAATACTTCTGAAATAGGGAATCTTAAATTCTCTCTAGCTTTGGGCCTCACAAAACCTAGTGTCTCCTTGCATGATTGTCTTCTTCAGCTTCTTGAAAAGTGAATGTCTTAAAAGCATTCTTAAGCCACCAGCTTCTTATGAGTGACATGAGGGCATGAGGAGAAAAAGGAGATGGCAAAAGTATTTGCTTCCTTTGTACTCCCAGAGTGGCCTGCAAATATTCTAAAATGATTTGGTCAATGGGCTGTCCATATTGTATTAGAACCAAAGTCCCATAATGTGACCCAGCTAGGAAAATATGTGTGACCTTTCAGGTATCTGGGAAACAAGTCTGGATGATATTAGACATCAAGCTCAAATTTACCTTCAATTTCGACCCAGGAAGACACCTGCCAGAATACCTGGATTATCCATCATGGACTTAGCATATGTATATTTAATCATGAGGGACTCCCACCCTTTTCCTGTTTTCTTTTTTAATAAGTTGAACATCACTCACCAAAAATGCTATCTATTTTATTAGTTAAATTATAACATTATATTGTATGCATATACAAATGTAGAACAAAGAATCCTGCTATTATATATAATTATAATGCACCAACATTTTTTTTTAACGAAAACATGCTATGTATTTCAGATAGTTCATGGACCACATAGAAGCACATGGTTAGGAAGACCCAAATAATTTAAGGAGCTATTGAACATTTACTCATTCAAACAATCAATAAATACTGGTTGAAAAACTATGATTTTTAAAGCATTGGTAAAGATATGTATTATATTCTAGAAAGGTCTAAGACCTAGTCCTAGATCCAAGGCTGGAAGTTGAAATTCTAGATCCAACCAAAATTTCTGCAGGTAGGCACAACACCATTCTACCACTGATTCTAGAATGTTCCTCATCACCAACATAGGGCTATATGGTTGGTTGTTCACATGAAAAGGGAGATGTCCCATTCACTGGCTCCTTAGCAATTTGCTTTTAGAGCAAAGGTAAGGATAGGTCCCAAATGGGACTATAGGGGCAAAAAAGAAAAAAAATATGTAACCTAGAAATGAAAACAATAATTTTATACTTTCATAACACTCTACCTAATTTATTTGCCTAAATTACAAACTTACCTACTGTCTTTTATGTTTCATATAGCCACCACTAATTATTATCTAGTATGTACTATAATTTGAGCTATGGTTTTTGCAAATATTATTGCTAATATTTCTATCTTTACACATAGAGAAACCAAAACCTGCATGGATTAGAGATTTCCCTCAAGCCACTTGCCTTGAGTGGATCTAGAATTCAAATTCCAAAATATTGACATTTCATAAAAAGCAAGAACATTTTAATAAACCAGGGTAAGGGAAGACCTAATCTGAGGTCAAGGACAGCAGGCTCAACCGGATAAATACAGATGCCTCCTGGAAAACTCCTTATTTTCCTCACTGGACCATGGACTGTCTCTAGTCATACACCAGTTATTGTCACCTGAGGCACATTGCTTCTTAAATGCAATCTAAATCTTTAGTTCTATACAATTTAGTGGGTGGTTATAAACCTTACTTAAGGCTTTAAAAGTGGCATTTTATACGCATGCTTTTCAGCTCATCTTATCAGACACTTGCTACTTTTTAAGGTGATATCAAAGGAGCTGCTAAAATTCAAATGCCATTTCACTGAACAGTTGCAGGTTTCTAAAAGTCCCCATGGAAGAGTCAAACTGCGCCATGAATAGTTAATTTGCTCTCTGGTGTATCTCCCATCCTTTGTACAGCTCATTATTTATTGGGTATTTCTACCATTCATATCATAAAGTTGTAGTAATGAATTTCTTTTCTTATTCTCCATAGAGTTTGAAAAGCCATGTGGCTTTTAAAAATACCAAATAATAGGATTTTCTTTTTTCTTGTAAAAGCCTGAAGTAGACCTTGTGCACCGCAGTCAAACAACTTAGCACTTATTCACAGGGGAAATGAGGTTAGAGCAAAAAGACAGTCATATTCATATTCAACAAAATTGAAATAAGTGCCTCCAAATTTCAAAGTACTTTTCCATACATTACCTCATTTGTACCCCACCGCAGCCCTCTGCAGGAGGCAGAAACCAATCCTCCATGATACAGATGCAGGATTAATGACACTGAGATGTGGGGGTTGGTCAATCAAGATCTCACAACTTTTATGTTGGGTAAAAGGAGGCCAGGATTAAACCACTCTCTGACCGTTTCAGTCATGCTCATTTCATTACATTTTTACCCTTATTTTCCTCATTTGTTTGACAAATGTTAAGAAGATGTGGGGGCTGGGGATGTGGCTCAAGCGGTAGTGCGCTCGCCTGGCATGCGTGCGGCCCTGGTTCGATCCTCAGCACCACATACAAAAAAAAAAAAAAAAAAAACAAAGATGCTGTGCCTGCCAAAAACTAAAAAATAAATATTTTTTTAAAAAAAGAAAAATGCCTATGCATAAATATAATATGATCTGTAATCAAATTCTTAAAAAAAAAGAAGATGTGGGATGAGCTCAGTTGAAGACTCAGAAGTTCAGTACTACATCTTGCTCAGGTCCCAGGAGCTGATGTTTTTTTTCCTGCAGAGATTGGGTGCTGAGGCAAGTACTCGAAGACCTCTAGAACTAGGCAGAATACACTCAGTGGTGCATTTAACATAATACCTCATGAGGATCTACAGAAAGTAAAGCTCCTGGAAAGCGGGTGGAGCCTTACTGTGCCACACTTGGAGGTCGCCCTCACCTCTGGCTTCAAATAGAGGTATTTCCCACAACAAAAGTGAAGAACCACCTGCACCAGAATCCCCAGCGATATCGGGGCTCACCTCAGACTCTTCAATATAGAAATCCTCAGAACCCAGGGAAATTGTGTTTTTAACAAACTTCAAGGTCATTATGATGCACATTCAGGCTCCAGGACCACTGTTCTACATGTTCTGCTCTTGCACCAGACATTTAAAATAGTATATTCTTATGAAAGAATATATGAAATAACATAAAGATGAAATCACCAAAAAAGTAGTTAGCACTGCCTCGGGTGCTGCTTATCAGGATGCTATTTGTCTCTAAAAACCTTCCTTTAAAATTATCTATCAGATAAGCTTTGAGGATATTATGCTAACTGAAATAAATCAATCCAAAAGAGAGGGGTGTGGGGAGAGAGAGAAATGTTGCATTATTCCACTTTTATGAAATATTTTTTAAAAATCAAATTCATAGATACAGAAAGTTGAATGGTAGCTGCTGGCTTCTAAGAGTAAGGGAAGAGAAGATATTTATTTAAAGGAAATGGAGTTTCAATTTTGCAAGATGAAACAGCTTGGAAACTAAGTTTATGTGAATACACTTACTGCACACTTAAAAAGGGTTAAGACAAGCTGGCACATGCCTGTAATCCCAGCAACTAGGGAGGCTGAGGAAGGAGAATCTCTAGTTCAAGGCCAGCCTCAGTAACTTAGCAAGACCCTATTTCAAAATAAAAAATAAAGGTCTGGGGATATGGCTCAGTAGTAAAGCACCTCTGGGTTCAATCTACAGTTCAGTTACCCCTCCCCCCCAAAAAAAGTGCTAAGACAGTATATTTTATGTCATGATATTTTTACCACAATAAAAGGAAATTTTATCTACTACCAAACTGATGATACATTCTCTCTGCCAAAGAAAAATCATGTAGCAAAAGCACTGTTCAGATCTGGCCAGTGGGAGTCAGCACTCTGTACTGACTATACGTTCAGCACTTGCAAAGGGTGGCCTCTATCTGTGCCATTTTCTAATGAGTTCTTGTAAACAATTTCAACCCATGGTGCTCTCAAAAGGTGACAACAAGGATCCCGCCTAACAGAAGAAATATAGGAGATTAACTTTTTGGATGGTTAAAAAAAAATTTAACCAGGTCAAATGACTTCAAGGAAGTGGTTGGTAACAAAGGGAAGGTATCCACAGGGATTCAGGGTGAGGAAAATCCTTTGACTTTATTTTACTTATTTATTTTTATGTGGTGCTGAGGATCGAACCCGGTGTCTCACATGTGCAAGGCAAACACTCTGCCCCTGAGCTCCTGCCCCAGCCCTCCTTTGACATTATGAAGGGTATCATAACCATCTCGTCTACCAGGGATGATGGACTAACAATTTTGACTAGTTGAATCCCCTCAACAATTTTGAGGAGATTCAGAGAAGAGAAAATCCAGCAAGAGGCATCAGCCTTCCGACTTGGCCAAAACAACTTGCTGGTTTGGGCTCCCTGGTCAGGGCCAATGGCCCTTGCTTTGACCATTAATCATGCCTATCGGTCTTTTGTTGTTGTTGTTTTTGCTTTGCCACCATATCACTGGGGTTGAGTGAATCCAAATGTTAATAAATGTTAATTATGGATTTTAAAAAATCAAATCAAAACTGCACAAACTATGAAAAAAAGCAAATCATGAAAGCTCAGAAGCCTTCACCCTTAATCATCTCAAGGTTAAATAATGATCAGAATTCTTTTAGTTGGAGTACTTATGTTGCATCTTGATGTTTGACTATCATATAAATATAACTATGTTATTAGTCTCTATTATTCATTGCAGATGAAATTGATGCATCTTTGTGTGGTGTAGTATGACATAGTAAAATTGTTACTCTCTAGGTAGGATATTCATAAAAACGTATTACCGTAATCAGAACAGTCTTTAAGCTGAGGAGCAGGGACCGCAGATCCATGATTGACAGTTTTCAATCACATCTCATACAATAAAGAAACTTCTTAAAGCAGACTTGGGATCCTTAAATCCTGCAGAGGGAAACTATTCCACTCCAAAAACAAAGAGTAAAGCTGGGCATGGTCGTGCACATCTATAATCGCAGTGACTCAGGAAGCTGAGGCAGGAGGATCCCAAGTTCGAGGCCAGCCTCAACTAAGTGAGACCCTGTCTCAAAATAAAAAATAAAAAGAACTGGGGATATAGCTTAGTGGCAGAGCACCCTGGGTTCAAACCTAATACCAAAAAGAAAGAGAGAAAGAAAAAAAAATGCTGTGAGATGGTGATGAGGACTCAAGTTGGCCTCCTCTGCCTGGCTTTGGGCATGATTAGAGAGCCTTTTAACATATTTAATTTGGCTTACCCACCAACAGGTATAACAGCAGTGCTTTGTGCTTTTGTGCTGGGAGAGTGCTTCGATCACCTTGTTGAAAGAAAACATTATTGACTTTAATCCATCTATGGTTTTCCCTCCTGAACTCATAACTTGCTGGAGGAACAGCTGTGGAGTTGCTGCACAAGCAACATTCCACCTGGGGATTCCGGTCCTGATTGCTTGGAGGGTCCAGTGTTTTGTTGTTTGTTTGTTTGTATGTTGTGGTACAAGGGACTGATTGAACTCAGGGGCACTCAACTGCTGAGCCACATACCTGGCCCTTTTTTATTTATTTGTTTGTTTGTTTGTTTATATATATATATATATATATATATATATATATATATATATATATATATATATTTTCGTTGTAGTTGGAAACAATACCTTTATTTTATTTTTATGTGGTGCTGAGGATAGAACCCAGGGCCTCAACGTACTAGGCGAGTGCTCTACCGCTGAGCCACATCCCAGCCCTCTTTTTTATTTTTTGATTTTGAGACAGAGTCTGGCATGTCCAGTGTTCTTAATATCCCACATGCTTAATAGAGATACCAGAAGATATGTTGGTGGCTTAAAGAAATAAAAAACAAAATGAAGTCAATAAGGCTCTTCATTTGGAAGATGAAGATAAAAACATTCAAATGAGGAAAGAACTTTGGCTTTAAGTCCCACTCTCTCCTTTCAAGTTATTCAGTAAAGTTCTTTCCTTGCCCCTGAGTGAAAACCTCCAACATCCTATGACTTATTTTTTATCATTCTTTGGTAATTAAAAAATCCCACACTCACTTTATGTTTCCAATAGTCTTACTGAAGAAGTATCCAGTCTTGTGCAATAATTCTCTACTTTGTTTTAGTAATGGCGATTGAACCCGGGGCTCTGAACCACTGAGCCGCCTTGCTAAATTTTGAGTCTGGCTTTGAACTTGGAATCCTCCTGCCCCCAAATCACTGGGATTATAAGCATACGTCACCGTGCCCAGCTGTAATAATTACTTTTTAGAAATAGATTTAAAGTTGAAACTTCTCCTTTGCTCATCTGGGCTTTCTGCAGCCATGAAGCCATTTCTTCTTTGCCTCCTCCTTCTGCTTCCAACTCCCTGCCCCATTTTACTCACTGTGGTTTGTTCCAGGCTCAAAGGTGGAAGAAGAGGAAAGAGGGGAGAACAGTGCTTAACTAACTGGTTTCTCGTAAGGTGGCTTCTCTATTTCTGGGCCAGGTACAATATTTAAAGCTGACATTTCCTTGTGTGGCATAATTTCATTGGTTCTTTAGAAACACTTCCACTCCATAGCTACATTTCTGGAGGTCTCTCACCTGACCCTCTCTTGATCAGCTAAAATTCCCTCAGCTCTGTAGCAAAATTGTAGCTTCCCCTTGCTGAAGCCTAGCATCCCTCTAGGTGGCTCTTTTGGATAGGAGCTAAGTTTCACCTACCCCCACCCTAACCCCCTCTCTCCCTTTATCTCTCTACAACCAGCCCTGGCCCATCCAGTTCAGTCACCTCTCCTTTAGCTGTTAGTTGAGAATTTTCCAGGAGAGAAACTCTCTTCTCCAGGCAGGAGCCAAACACCAATCTTCAGTGCCCTAAACATTCTCCAAGTGGCAGGGAATAGTTCTGGAGGAAGTCCTTTGCATGAGAAAACCACTTTGGGGTGGGGGTACTCTTCAGCCTGTCCTCTCCCAGAGAAAACCTACTCACAAGTTTCCCCTCCCATCTTCTCCCTCTGATTTTTTTTCCGTGTGTGTGTGTGTGTGTGTGTGTGTGTGTGTGTGTGGAGAATGGCTCTTCCCAGCCTTGACAGTGGTAGAGAGAACTGCACAAGCCCCAATACTCCAGGCTTCCCCCAGCCCATCACTCCCAACACCACTGGCCTGGCTCTTACTCCTCAGGCTGCATCTGTCCTGCTTGGGAGCTCAGTGGACCTAAACCTGGGCTTAGGCTAATAGCCCTTTTGCTGCTATGCTAAGCCCACCCTTCAGCGTGGCCTCTCTAAATAACGAAGGCAAGATTTTGTTCCATCTACTTCACTTCATTGAGTTTTTCAATTTGTTCAGAATCTGGAAGAGGAAGAGAGGTGCCATTTGTCTAGCCCCCTCAGAGAGCCAACACCTTTATACCTTGAAGGTAGGCAGGGAAGATTTGAGTCATGTTACCCATTTTTTGGATAACCCCTTTGAAAATGTCTTATCTTTCTGTGACACCTCTTTTTGGCTTGTCATATATATTCTACCTTGGTGACTTGGTGAGAACTTCTTATTTAATATTCTGAAAAGTGTCATGTGGAGAATAACTAGCTAAAAGCTTGTAGAGTTTTCTTGAGAAGTAACCGATTATAGCAACTATTTGAGGACATATATATAGCGGTGAAATGAAGATATTTTAGATAAAATTTAAAAATACTTCAAGAAGAAAAATTACTTTCAAGGAGACTCAAATTCTTCCTTGGCTTGGCCAAAGACTAGTAAGTCATTCCATCTTGCTAATTTTGTCATTTATAAAATAAAAGGTTTATGCTGAATAATCTCTCAGGTCCTTTTCCAACTCTTACCATGAATCTGTGAGATCTAGAAAGGAAATGGGAGACCATTTCCATTGCCAAATGAGCAAGATTGGTGACACAGGCATGGAGGTCAATAGTACAGGCCCCTTGTGGCAGGCAGGAATGTGGCCCTTTGCCTACTCAGTCGCAAACACTTATGGATTCATACATTTGTATACTAGGAAGTACTTGGGGATGTAAGATGGAATTCTTGACCCAAGAAACATATAAACATGAAGGAGAAGTTAGACTGATCATAAATATTGCTAAAACAAAACATGCTTTATTTACCCCACAAGCATTTTCTAAGCACCTCCCATTCTGTGTACAAAACACTGCAGTAGTGTCATAGGAATTGTGCTTGGGGTGCAGTGAATCCATTCAGAGCACCATGGTTCTCTGTATAGGCAGACCTAAACAGCCCATATGAGGGGGGATGGGAAGCACAGGAAATGCCAGATGACAGTGCATAACCCCAAATCTGCCCTCATACCTTGGCCCTGTGCTTCCCAAGATGAAGACTGAGGACATTTCAATTGGGAAATGATTGTGGTGCTTCTCTTCCATTTTCTTTCTTTTTTAACACATGGTTATTAGTGTGGATTCACTCTGTTTACAGTTTGACCACCTCATAGAAAAACATGTCTGTAATATACCTGGTAGTTGTAAAAAGGCTCAGTTAAAGCCAGAGAGCCAGATAAATATATGTTATTGTTCAGCTGTCCCAAGCCAGTCTCCTTACACCCAAGGACTGTCTGTCCTCTCCTAAATTTTATTCTCCTATTCTTTCTGCATAATCAGGGATTTTCAAAAATCAGGGAAATCAAAGTTGTACCTTCCTAAAAAAATACCTTTTTTTAACAAAAAATCTTTATATCATTTCAGATAGGCTTTTAAACTATGGACAAAGAAGAGAGTTGCAAATGTATTAATCTGGATCAACATTCGATCCAAATAGAAGTTATCTGTCAAAAAAGGTCCACAAATATCCACAGAGCACTTCTGTGATACAGGCATGGTGGTGATACCTGTATTAAGTACCATGACAGATACCAGAGATTCTAGCACTTTCTCTGCCCTCAGCATCCAAGACACAGTGTCAGAATAAATGGTGAATCCACTACCTGTCCCATCACCTGTGGAAAGCAAGCTGCCCTGTGGGCTTTGATCAGACCTTTTGCTCATCTTTGATATCCAAAGATAAACCCCAACCTGCCTTCTTCCCTTCAGTGACTTTTCCAAGACAAGTTATATTCAATTCCTTGAATACATTACTTTATACATTTTTAATGCATAAAGTATGAATTTTAAATGTATAAAATTTACTGTGATGATGGTCATTCAATTCACTTGAAATTCTGATTCAGGTAACTTTTCATAGGGAGTTAGAATCATGGCTTCTTTGTCTAATTTTAGTATTGATTAAACCCCTTCTCTGCAGGATCCCCAAAGAGACAGTATTCCTGGTCAGGTGCATTGGTGCATGGCTGTAATTCAGGTGGCTTAGGAGGCTGAGGCAGGAGGATTGCAGGTTCAAAGCCAGCCTCAGTAACTTAGCAACTCAATGAGACCCTGTCTCTAATTCAAATACAAAAAAGAAAAATAGCTGGAGATGTGGCTCAGTGATTAAGTGCCCCTGAGTTCAATCCTTGTGTGTGTGTGTGGAGAGAGAGAGAGAGAGAGAGAGAGAGAGAGAGAGAGAGAGAGAGAGAGAGAGAAAGGATATTTCTACTCAAGACACGCGGAAGGGCAGGGTTGTGGTTCAGTGGTAAAGCACTTGCCTACTACGTGCAAGGCCCTGGGTTCGATCCTCAGCACCATATAAAAATAAATAAATAAAATAAAGATATGTGTCAACTACAACTAAAATATATTTAAAAAAAAAAGACACGTGGAAAAGTTGCTTATTGGGCAAAGAAGACAGGATACCACTACAGAGAGATCCAAGCCAATGAATGGAGTGGGAGAGACCTCCAAGTGAGTTAAGATGTTGAGACGCACTGTGCCAGGGTATAGTGACCTAACTTTTCTAATTAGACCCCAGGGCAGGTAGTCTGGTCCATGGCCTGATAATAGGACAAACCATTTGATATGTGGTCACAGTAAAAAAAAAAAAAAAAACAACAAAAGCCAGCAGCTGTTCAGAGTTGAAGTCATGAACAATGAATCTCTGTGAGTTGAGGGACCCAGTGGAGTGGGTGGGAAGCCTGCTGATGTCATCCATTTAGGAGCCAGAGCTTCCTCACCCAACACAAAGAAGGGTTGTTATGAGGTCTTCCTGGAACCAGTGCTGTCATCACCTTGTTGTTTGCAAGTCACAAAGGTGCAATCTCCTGACCAAAAAACAATGAAGCTTTGCTTCCAAACAACACAGTCTGGGAATGCAAAATACTAGGAGCTGGAGCAAGAACAGGGCAGATCACCAGTTGTCTTTTTCTCTTTCAGTTCTATAACTGCTTCTTTCATAGATTTCAAAACACACCATATTTTTAAAGTTCAATCCTCATTCCTCTGCTTGTTAGTCTTCTGATTCAATTTGAAACTTGGGAGCTGTTTTGCTGCAAAGGAAGATATTCAGAAATTCCAATTCTCCTACTTAATAAGAAAGTTATGTCCAGTGTAATGTAATAGGAGATAAGTTTCCCTTTATTGCCAACACTCAAAGTCAGCTCTCAGTTATGTGCTTTGAGAATAAGCCTTGGAAAATATTTTCATTCTAATTCCTAGCAGCAACACAGAAGTTTCTAAGCCTCCATCTCTACTTTTAAATTGCTGTGTGCTTTTTAAACTTATATCCTATCAAAATCTGATTTAAAAATATGGCATCATAAGTTAATTTTGACATTTCCATGACTTGGGCTATCTGAATAAACACTTTATTAGAGTATTTAAGAACTCAGTTTTAGGGGAAACTCAAGGCCAAGGTTTGCAAGCTTCTCCCCTTCCTCCATATCAGAGTTTTAAATAGTAAGCAGAAACATAAAATAAATTTATTTGAACATACTTGCTGTGTCTTTTAGGTTGTTGTAGCCACAAACAAATAAAAGTGGACTAAACTCACAATCTCTTAGAGGAATTCTGGAGGTAGGGCATTTGCGGGTTTGGCTCTGTCTACCACTCCCATACATTCAGTTTTAAACTTGGGAACTGTTTGTTTGCAAGGGAAGAAATTCAGATCTAGAAATCCCAATTTTCCTCCTTAATAACTCTGAGGTTCAGTGACCTACTAAGGACCCAGCTTCCTTCCATATTTCCAACCCACCCTGGGCACATTGGTTTTAATCCTCAAGTCTGCACCAGAGGGTGAAGATGACCTCTGCACAGTCAGCACCTTCCATCGTCTAAAGGCACAAGGTGACAATATCTTCATTAAGAGAAAAAGCTTCCTCAAAACTATCCAGGCTTCAAAGGAGTAAGTAACTGGCCAACCTCTAAAATGGGAGGTGAACTCCATGAGCATATAAAAATGTGTGGGCAGGTGGGTTGGGGAGATGGCAGTTTAATAGACACAATATCTATCATAGGGAGACTTTAGAAAAACTCCAATCATATGTGCTGAAAATTAACAGATCCTTCTGATTATTTTCTAGGGAGATGATATCTGTGAAATGTGCTTAGAACCAGGTAACCATTTTCTCCTCAGTTAAAGCCATAAAAAGGAGAAGGCAAGTCTGAGGGGGTATATAGCTTGATGGTTGAATTGAAAGATTGGTCAATAATGAAGAAAGAAAATCTTCTAGACAATGATAATTAGTTGCTGTTAAGATTGCAAAAAGAGGTCTTTTAAAAAAAAAAAAAACCTTATTTGCCTTCCTTTGAAAATATACAAGGCATCTATGAAGCATTTCTGCAAAAAAAAAAAAAAAAATCAGCTTACGGAAAGTACAGGGAACAGAGGAACTTATTAAACACCACCACAGGTGAAAAAGTCAGCAAAACCCAGACTCTATAGGACTAGTGATCTGATTTCAGTAAATAAAAGAGAAAGACATTTCGAGATTAAAATATATCTGTGAAATGCAACATTCAGACCTTGTACGAATCTTGACTCAAACAAACCAATTGTAAATAACAGGAAATTTAAACCTGAATAATTGATGATAGTAAGGAATTATTATCAATATTTTCATGAGTGGTAAAGGTATTGTGATCATTCTATAAAAGAGCTCACGTCTTTTAGAGACATATGCTGAAATAACTATAGGAGAAATGATATGACATCTGAGATTTACCTCCGAGCCCTCACAATAGTGCAGCAGAAGTGGGCCAGTCAGGGTGGTGGAAGTGACTGGCTGTGAATGACAGTTGGGAAGTTGAGTGATGTGTACATGGAGTTCATCATGCAATTCTTCCTGTTTTTGTTTACTTCAAAATGACAGTTTTTGTAGATTTAAAAAATAAGAGATGAGAAAAGGTTAAGAAAAGAAGGAAGAACTACTGCAAACTATACTTACTCAGTCATCCATTTGAACCAATGGACTTCTGCTGGGATTTTTATGGTCCAGGGCAGGAACTGACAGTGATGGATACTTGAAATTCCTCTAGACAGGCCTTCTGCATTTTTTTTTTTGAGGAGGGGGGTTGTTACCAGGGAATGAACCCAGGGGCACCTCACCTCTGAGCTACATCCTTAGCTCTTTTTTACATTTTGTTTTGAGATAGGGTCTCATTGAGTTGCTCAGAGCCTTGCTAAGTTGCTGAGGCTGGCTTTGAACACTCAATCCTCCTGCCTCAGCCTCTCGAGCCACTGGGATTACAGGCATGTACTACTGCACCCAGCTGGCCTTCTGCTTCTATAAAGTGACACAGTCAAGATGTTTCAAGGGAGTACTCACAACAGTAGTCTGCACCATTATTGTGAGAA
The DNA here is from genome assembly GCF_045843805.1 of Urocitellus parryii. Taxonomy (NCBI): domain Eukaryota; kingdom Metazoa; phylum Chordata; class Mammalia; order Rodentia; family Sciuridae; genus Urocitellus; species Urocitellus parryii. Next base: position 982,560 of record NW_027554208.1, read on the forward strand.
AAATGCAGAAAAGCATTTCTGACTATTCCAAACCCAGCATCTTCAAATAAATATCTTTATTCCATTGAAATAAATGTTATCAAGTTATAAAGTGTTAAGTGCCCTTGAAGTCCTAAGTAATTTTTAGATTTTTATTTTTTGATAAAAATAAAATTCTAGTACTCTTATCCTATATGTTGTTGTTAAAGTTAGTGTCTGAAGACTTATAAGTATTCACTTTCAATAAAGCCTCTGCTCATTTTGAGAAGGTGTAGCATGGTACACTTAGAAATAAGAAACTTACTTTTTAGATTGTTTGCTTGCTATAAATATGAGCAAATTAAAAAATTAAACTTTTTCAGAGTGGTAAGCCAACTTTGCTCCAATATGACTTAATTATTTCTATTTTCCAAAGACAAGAAAACAAAATGCAAAACATACACACACCCAAAATAGACAGACAATATTCAAACTTTTTTAAAAATATGAATGGTAAAGATCCCCTCTTAGCTCCAGGTTGCTTGCAAAAGAACAATGGGCATAGTCCCCAATAAAACATCTGAACCACAGCACAAAACTATGGTTTGATACAGGTAGGTGTTCTCCTGACTACATTTAAGCATTTCCTACACTTCTGCTGTAAATCATTTTCACAGTAGCTCAATCAAGATGCTAGTTTGGCGGGAAAAAAATAACTTTAAACCCTATCCCACCCCATTATCCCATCTCCCAGAGGGAGGGAGGGATGGAGGGAGACAGAGAGAAATGGAGAAAGACACTGGAGGTCAACTTAATCACCAATGGACAATGACTTAATCATCCATGCCTATATAATAAAACTTCCAAAAAAACCAAAAGGATGAGGCTCAGCAAGTTTCCCAGTTGGTAGACAAGAATGCATTCATGAGATACATGATGGCACACCCCAGAACTCCATGGGCTCAGAAGATCCTGTGCTCAGGACCCATTCAGACTCACCCTGTGTATTTCATCGTCCAGCTGTTTATTTGTACCCTTTAATATATTCTTTGTAATAAATTGGTCACAGCACATTTGGGGAAAAAAAAAGATGCTAGTTTGGTTTTTACTTCTACCACAATGAGACAGGGACAAGAGTTGGGGGGGAAAGTGGGATGTAAGTAGCCCAGGAAAGACCATAAGGGAAAGAAAGAAATAATATCTATTTTTGGTATTTTTCCACCTTCAAGTTCTTACTTTCTGACTTCATCCCTCTTCATCCCTACCTAGGATTCCAGTGCTGTCAAGTCTTCCAGCTTCCCTGAACCTCTCTTATTTTTGCCTCTTATTAAATGTTCATTGCTCCTTATTCTTTTGGTGTGATCTAATCTAATAGTTATAAAAGCAGTCTAATTGAACTACAGGAGTCCCTCATTAGCCACACAGGATCCATTCTAAGCCCCTCAGTGGATTCCTGAAACAGAAGCTAGTTCCAAACCCTATACATACTGTACCGTGTTTATTCCCATTAATACATTCCTATGATAAATTTTCACATTTCTACTTAAAGGAAGCACTTCAGGGCTTCTCTTTGACATATACAAATTTCCTGTTTCACTAATCTTGTGCTTTGGGACAATAATGGTCCCAAAGTAAAATAAGGGTTACTGGAACACAAGCATTATACACCACAACAGCAGATCTGATTACCAGGATGTATAATAAGCAGCTAATGGGCTGGCAGTATATACAGCGTGTATATTTTGGACAAAGGGATGATTCATGTCCTGGAAACTGCACTGCATGAGATTTCATCATATTGCTCAGAATGGTATGTAATTTAAAATTTATGAATTGTTTATTTCTAGAATTTTCCATTTAATTATTTTCAGAAGACAATTGACCATGGATAATAAGGTCATATTACTGTACCTCTAACAGACATTCTCAGCTACCAGCTCACAGTCCTTAGGGCCTATTAGCCTCATATTCTCTCTCATGGAATGCCCAAAAGTTGCATCTTAAAGAAGTAGGTATTCACAGGCCTTGCATAACAGAAACCAAGGAGAATAAGAAGTTTCAAATGTGCCTAATCATTCTAATTAAAAAAAAATTAGAAATGAACCCAATTATGATGTATAATTATAAAGCTCTAATAAAAAAAAAAATTAAAAGTGTAGCCTGGCTAAGTATTTGGGAATAGGAGTGGTACAAAGCAACAGAACAAAGGACTAGTAGGTTTTTCTCTCTCACCTCATGAAAATTTTCACAGAAAAGAAGTTAAGACTTAAGCTTTAAGAGGTACATAAGAGGGCTGGGGCTGTAGCTCAGCAGCAGAGCACTTGCCTAGCATGTGTAAGGTACTAGGTTCGATCCTCAGCCCCACATAAAAATAAACAAATAAAATAAAGGCATTCTGTCCATCTACAACTACCAAAAAAAATTTTTTTAAAGATGCACATAAGAAGGTTCACGTAGTTTTGATAGTTTCATAGAAGCATTTTTTTCTTCCAGAAAGTCAAGGTAGCTCATGATTTCCCTATCCATCTCTTTTTATGCCCCCATTGAGATAATATGGATATATTTTTAAATTTTAGATTTTCAGGCAGGAAAATATTTTTACAAAAGTGATTTCTAAACCTTATTAGTCATCAGAATCTCCTGGGAATTTTTAAATTTTTTTAATAAGCATTTTTAATCTTCCCCATCCCTGTTGAATCACATTCTTAGCCAGGGTGGGAGAGGAGCTATAAGAGTCTGAGGTAGGAATTTTATTTTATTTTATTTTTTTTTTAAAGAGAGAGTGAGAGAGGAGAGAGAGAGAGAATTTTTTAATATTTATTTACTTTTTTAGTTCTCAGTGGACACAACATCTTAGTTTGTATGTGGTGCTGAGATCGAACCTGGGCCGCACGCATGCCAGGCGAGCACGCTACCGCTTGAGCCACATCCCCAGCCCCTAGGAATTTTATTTTTAAAAAATATATAAATATATATCACTGAGCCACATCTCCAGCCCTTTTTAACATTTTATTTTGAGGCAGGGTCTCACTGAGTTGCTTAGGGTTTCACTAAGTTGCTGAGGCTGGCTTTGAACTTGCAATCCTCCTGCCTCAGCCTCCGGAATCACTGGGATTGTAGGCTGGACCCTACTTATCTTCCGAGATCAGACAAGATTGGGCACCTTAAGGGTGGTATGGCCATGGAGTGTTTTTTAATTCTCCATGTTAATTCTATTGATCAATCAGGCTTGGGCATCACTGTTGAAAGCACAGAGATTTCTACAGTACCTGATAAGCTGTACCTCTTACTGCTCAGAACCACATAGAGAGGGAAGAAAAGACTTTGTGAGCTGTAGGGTGTCCCCTGCCTGGCAAAGTTCATCTGTTCTCTATTCTCAGACCCCTAGAGTCTGGACCGTCCAATTCAGCTGTTTGCACTTCTACAAAAGCCAGTGATCCCTCCTGTAGGGGAAAAATAAGAAGAGGAAATAAATTCATTAGAACCCTAAGTATCAAACAGCTAACTTCTTTACTTCCTTGGCAGGTTGGTATTAGCTCAATTCTGTAGCTGAGGAAGTGGCTAGACAACTGATATTTAATTTTGCTAGGTTTCCTCTGTGGGTAATCAAGGGGGGGCGAGGTTAGAGTCCAGTGTAATGGGATGGGCTAGATTATTGCCATAGTAATTTATGCCCTTGTAGTAATTTATAAAGTAATTTAAATGGTAATTTATATAGTAATTTATGTCCTTGTTTCTAGGAATAGTAGAAAATTTGATTTCCCCCCTCTTTTCCTCTTGGGAAGGAAGTCCCTCACTCCTGTTCCAAGGCACAGGACATTTATATGCTCAAGTGTAAGAGTTTTAAGAACTTTGTGTTCCAAAAGTTAACCTGGAAAAGGCCCCAAAGGAGTTGTTGACTCCTCAAAATAGATGATAGATAAATAGACTAAAAAAAATTGGATTATTCTAAAAATAGAGGAGATGTAAGACATTGTTTCTGGTCAGAGACAGATATGCCTCTCCCCAGAGAGATGGAACCACCCCACTCCAAGTTGGAAAGCGGTGTGAACATCTCCTGCACTCAGTGTGTAGGCAAATTCAGTTTTCCCTCCACCATACCTGCAAAGGAGCAAGGAACATGCCACCCTCAGCAAACCTCGCATCTCAAAATCGGACTCACAGGAACTGCAGGAAGAGAAAAGAAACATTCATTGCAACCTCTACTGTTCCAAGATCACTTTTTTCTGGGACCCATGGATCCTGAGAACCTTCTGGTTGAGTCCAAGTAGGAGCAGAGGCGGCCCTGTCCAGCACGTTTCCTCCTGCCCCTGCTGTGGAGTCATGGAGTGTGCTCCTCTGCTTACAAATTCATGGCCTGTCAAACATCTTATTTGTTATCAAAATAAGGATCAAATAGGATGAATGAAAGAAACCAGATGTGAAGGAGCTCAAGCTGTTTATGTTCCATTTATGTGAAGTTAGAAAATAGCTGAATTCACCTGTGGTAACGGAGGTTCATACAGCAAGTATCTCTGGCCAGGTATTGACTGGAAGGCACCAGGGAGCCTTCTTGGTGCTGGAAACCTTCTTTATCTTGGTCTGGATAGTAACTGTGTTTCTAAACCAGGCTCATCTCCACCTGATGCCCAGGAAAAGCCAATCCCTCAAGTGCCCAGTTTTGCAAAAGAGAAAGCATTTGAATTCTTGAGTCAATAAAGCAGCCAACCAAAAGGAGATTCGAGTCTATGGACTCAAATCCACCTCCCCAAGAACAGGGTCTGCGAGTATTTATGGGGTGGGTAAAACAGGGGGTCGTGGTACATGTGTGGACAAACTTCATGGCACTGCACAGAATGCAGGGTCAGAAAAAGGCAGCATTAGCCTGGCCTTGGGGGGGGGGGACACCAGAGTGTTGCCCATCAGATGCTTTCTGCAGGTGTAGGTGAGAAAGATTGTGATTTTAAGTAGTTAGAGCCAGACAATGCTTCTTTCTCAAAATTTCTTTTTAGAAAGCTTATAGTGATCATTACCACAAATTGAGCAAACCTAGAATTCCAGCTATGGGGAAGGCTGAGGCAGGAGGATGGCTTGAGACCACGGTTTTGAGTTCAAGGCCAACCTGGGCAATATAGCTAGACCCCAGCTCAAAAAATAGTTACCAAGGTGACCATGCTTCAGAAGTGTTATCCAAAATAAATCTAGCAGGGGTCCATCAGACTTTCCCTGAGTGAGTTTTGTGTGTGTGGTTCTTTTGTTTGGAGGTACTGGGACACAAACATGGGGCACCCTACCACTGAGCAACACCCTCAGCCCTTTTTATTTCATTTTGAAACAGGGTCTCACTTAATCACCCATGCTGACCTAGAACTTGACATCCTTCTGCCTCAGGCTCCTGAGTACCTGGAATTAGAGGAGCGTGCCATCACACCTAGCTCCTGAGTGATATTTAAAAGAAAGGATGTGCTCTTTGATTTTAAAATGTTTACTGGGAAGAGAGAATAACTAAAGCTTCCTACAGGGGAAAAAACAAACAAACAATTGTTAATTTTGTTATGAACTCAGAGTTCCACAGGTGCACACATATGTAAGAAGCCATTGAGCTGTACACATAAGATCCATGGACTTTATTTACTGTTAGGTAAATGTTACCTCCGCAATAGTAAATACATCATAAAGCAAACAAGCCAATAAATGAACACAGATACTAAACAATAACCTAGAGTGGCCTGCCTATTATTGGGGTCATTTTTCCCCTCTTGCTGACTCAAGCCCATTCCAATTCCTAAAATGAACATAGTTCCCTACCCCAAAATTGCATGAGAAATTTAAAAAGCTAGAGAAAAACACTCAGCCCAAGAATCCTCATCCATGGTGGGCATTCTGCATGGTGTTTATATGCAGGATAGCAGAGCCAGGCTCTGTCACTGGTGGTTATGACCTTAAGCAGCTTACTTAAAGTCTTCATTCCTCAGTTTCTGGATCTGTGTAATAGGCTTAATAATCAGGATTAAACAAGTTTAATCCATGTAAGCACACTCAGAGATATCCAATACTATTATACACCAAGCCATAGCAAGGATTTTACCAGGATTACGTGCTATAATCCTTGCAGCAACCCTCTAATAGATACTGTCACCCCCATTTTACAAGGGAAGAAACTAAAGCTCAAAGAGACAATGTTTGCATAGTTAGCCAAGGGCACCATCAGGGTTTGAAACTAGGTCTGTCTTGTCTTTTCCTGTTAGAGGACTTCCCTGATGATAAGTGGGATCTTCCCAACTTCTGCTTCCTCCTGGACTGCCCTAGTATTAACCCACCAGTAATCTGCTTCTCTCCTGTGGCCTGTGGCTGAGACTGGATCACATAGTCCACTCTTCTGGAAACACTGTAGTCCTTTGTTCTGTTGGAGCCCCAGGTACACAACTAGTCTAAATAATAGATGCCCAAGTGAGCTCTTAAGACTGTATCCCCTACCATTACCCTCCCCCGATTTTTTATTTTATAATTAAAGGAGGGAAAGTGGTGCTTTTAAAGAACACACAGCACTGGAAAAGAGGAAAATGTGCTACTATCAGAAAAGAAAAATTAAAGTTTCTGGTAGATAGAAATTAAATAAAATAAATATCAACAAGAGTTGGGGGGGGCCCACATTCCAAAACTGGCTGCAGAAAATGATCCTAATAAATTTTTAAAATAATGGAAAGACAAGAGCAAATCCAGAGAGGTTCCCAACTCAGAAGGGCATTTACAACAAAGACTCTGAGTAAACCATCAGGATGATTTATTAAAATCTATTTTCAAAGCATGGAATCCATGGCCTTTTTCTGCCCCTCAACTGGCAGAAGGAAAACATCAGTAGTGATTGGCTTGAGGAGGGCAGAGGGCAAGGAGAGGGCACCAGAGATATGCCTGGGAGGAAGTGTTACTTCTAACTCCACAAGGAGGGTCATGCATATGACCTGCCCCCAGAGTGAAACCCTCCTTACTTTAGCACCATGGCAGGGAAACCTGCAGATGTGTGGGTATTAGTTTTTTATCTCTGCCAGAACAAAAGACCACAAACATAGTGGCCTACCACAACCCACATTGATAGTCTCGCTGTCCTGTAAGTCAGAAGTCTAACACAGACCCTGTGGGGCTAGAATCAAGGCCTGTGGAAGGTGCATCCCTTCCTGGAGACCCCAGAGAAGATTTTTCCAGCAACTGATGTCCACCCACATTCCTGAGCTCCTGGTTCTTTTTTCCATCTTCAAAGCCAGCAGTGTTGCACTTTTCTGGCCCTTCTTTCCTTCTTTCTTTCTTTCTTTGATAGTTTTTTATTGTCAATGGACCTTTACTTTGTTTATTTGTGGTGAAGAAAATCAAACCCAGTGCCTCACAAGCTAGGCAAGCACTCTACCATTGGGCTACGATCCCGCCCCATCTGACCCTTCTTTCACAGTTCCATCTCCCTCTGATAATAGGAAGGAACATTATTTTCAAGAATCCTGTTTGTGGGCCCAGATGAATAACCCAGGATAATCTCCTCAGTTACAATTCCTTTAATTAATCTCATCAAAGTCCCTTTTGCCATGTAAAGGAACATGTTTACAGGTTTTCAGGAATTAGGGGCCATTACTTTGACCACCACAAGATGCCCTTGTATCCTGGTTGGCGGTTCCACTTGAAGCTGGAGTGATGTCCCTGGGCAGAGGCAGCAGTGGCCTAAGCCAGCCCATTTTTGCAGGGTAGCCTTGGCTGTTTCCCTTGATTCCTATTGGTTTCCCAATTCTGATTCTTAGGCTTCTGGTCAACTTTGCAAGCACCCAAAAAGCCTATCAATAAATTATTTTTCTGCATAAATTAGCCAAAGCCAGTTTTTGTTTATTTGCATTTGTGGTGCTAGAAATTGAACCCAGGGCTTGGTTCATGAAAGGTAAGTACTCTGCCACTAGGCTATATCCACAGTCCCCCGGAGCCAGTTTGACTGATAAAAATATCCTACTGCCTGTTCCACACCCATTTATCTTTAAATAAATGCTTCCTGTGGATTCCCCCACAGACCTACACACAACTTACATTTTTGCACTTATAGGAAAGGTCTGTTAGATAACACTCCTATGCAAAAGCAAGTAAGACCCATGCTATTTGTCTATAAACATTCACCTTGTTCTTCATTTAGAACCCAGGATCACCAGGCATTGATGAAAATTAACACCCTGAGCATTTTGAGAAAAATAAAACAGAACTGTCCTAGGAGAAAAAGAGATCAGAACAAAATCTTAACACTATAAGAGTTTATTTGGTATACTCAGGGATTTGAGAATATTTTGCCTACACACAAGAGCATTTATTTAGTGTATAAGAAAGAGATCTTCTTTTTAACAACAACCTTCATTATTTTTATTTTTATAGGGCTGGGGATAGAAACCAGAGCCTTGCACATGTTAGGCAAGCACTGTAACACTGAATTATACCCTTAGTCCCCGCCCCAATAAAAATTTTAACAACATCCATTTTTTTAAAATTTTTTATTCTAATTTGTTATATATGACAGCAGAATGCATTACAATTCATATTATACAATAGAGCACAATTTTTCATATCTCTGGTTGTACACAAAGTATATTCACACCATTCATGTTTTCATGCATGTACTGAGGGTGCATCTCATTACACCATCTTTTTTACCCCCTTGCCCCCTTCCTTCCCTTCCCACCCTTCTGCCCTATCTAGAGTTCATCTAATGCTCCCATGCTCCCCCTCCCAACCCCACTATGAATCAGCCTCCTTGTATCAGAGAAAACATTTGGTATTTGTTTTTTGGGGATTGACTAACTTCACTTAACATTATATTCTCCAACTCCATCCATTTAAAATCAAGATTAATAAATGGGATGGGTTCAAACTAAAACGCTTCTTCTTAGCAAAAGAAACAATCAGTGAGGTAAATAGCCTACAGCTTGGGAGCAAATTTTTACCACTTGCACATCAGATAGAGCACTAATTTCTAGAATATACTAAAAATCATTAATTTCTAGAATATACAAAAAGCTAAGCACCAAAAAAACAAATAACTCAATCAATAAATGGGCCAAGGATAAGAATAGACACTTCTCAGAAGGTGATCTACAATCAATCAACAAATATATGAAAAAAATGTTCATCATCTCTAGCAATTAGAGAAATGCAAATCAAAACCACTCTAAGATTTCATCTCACTCCAGTCAGAATGGCAGCCATCAAGAATACAAACAACTATAAGTGTTGGCGAGGATGTGGGAGGAAAAGGCTCACTCACACATTGCTGGTGGAACTGCAAAATGATAAGCCAATCTGAAAAGCAGTATGGAGATTCCTTGGAAAACTGGGAATGGAACCACCTTTTGACTCAGCCATCCCACTCCTCGGTCTATATCCAAAGGACCTAAAAACAGCATACTACAGGGACACAACCACATCAATGATTATTGCAGCACAATCCACAATAGCTAAAGTGTGGAACCAACCTAGATGCCCTTCAGTAGATGAATGGATAAAGAAATTGTGGTGTATATACATAATGGAATATTACTCAGCAATAAAAGAGAATAACAACATTCATTTTTGAAGTTTAAAAATAAACTGTTTTTAATCAAAGGAAAACAGAGAAATAAGCATACCCGTCTGTATCATTTTAGAAGCCAAACAGTACTAGAAGACTTGTGATTAAAACAAATCTCTCCTTCCTCCCTTCCCAACACCCAGTTCTATCCCTATAGTTTCACTGACATTTTTCTCCATATCTTTAAAAAACTATATGCTTATATTAATTTTCTTTATTTTTATTTATTTATTTTGGAGCTGGGAGTTGAACTCAGGGCTTGCACATGGTAGGCCAGTGCTCAATCACTGAGCTACATCCCCAGCCCCTATGTCACTATTGATTTGTCAACTTTAATCCTTGTCTTTCAACTTCCCTCCAGGGTGAAAAAATGTTAAATATCTCTCCCCTATCCCTTCATTTTTCTTACCTCATGGCTAGTTATATGTAATTTTTTGTTAAACCAATGGTCAATGTTACCTTAAGTCAATATCAATGTTATTCACTGCACCAAATAATGCATTGCAACCTCTTTTCCTCCACCTGCTTTCATTTTTTCTGAAGTTAATAATTGCCTCATTTTCTCATTGGCTTTGTTTTTCATCTACCTATTGTCATTTTTTTCCCAATTTTCCAGTGTATCTGCTCTATACTAACCAATTCTATTTTTTTGAAGCTGAGAACACTTAAGATTCTTTTTTCTAAGCTGCTTCTGGAGCCCTCTCCCTTCCTTCTCAATAGCACAGCTGTTCCCTTGAGGTTCTGGGATATCCCCTCCAGCCACCTTAGGGTTCTCCTTGATGCTTCCACATCTTCCATCTTCTTGTTTAATTTCCTTATTTTAATGAAGTAGTTCTTCTAGCTTCATTTTCAAAATTGCAGCATATTATCATTCACAGTTATTTTCCAGCCAAGGCCAGAAACCTGCACAAGATGAGGACCCAAGTTTGGGGATTTGTCTTGAAAGAACAAAGGTCAGCCAGCCACCTGCTCATAGCTAGGTGAGACCCAAGGCTCCGCGAAGCCTCACACCCTCGAGGAGCCCCAAGCTTCAGTGGAGCCTCAAGCCCCCAAGGAGCCTCACCCCCATGGCACTCAGGTCCACAAGAAAGAGACCTTGAAGGCACAGCAGGTGTCACAAATCTCTAATCCCAGCTACACTGGAGGCTAAGGCAGGAGGATATCAAGTTCAAGTCCAACGTATGCAACCTAGCAAAACCCTGACTCAAAATAAAATAAAAAGACCTGGGGATTTAGTCCAGTGGTAGAGCTTTCTTGTCTAGTATGTGAAAAGCCCCGAGTTCAATCCCTAATACTGCCAAAATGTGAAAAATTTCTTAGATAATAAAACTCCAATAAGAGGACATTGTTCACCACCAAAGCCCAGCATTTGAAATAATGTCTAACATCCAACAGGAACTCAATACATATTTATTGAGTGAATGAATATTGATGGAACCTATACAGCTGAAAATTCAAATTAGTAATCTGAAAGATAAAGGTAAGAAGCTCACAAAATTTAAAATAAGAAGGAAAAAGCAAGCAGAAAATAGAAGAAATATCTTAAGCAATATGGAGAATTCAACCAGGTGACCAAAAATGCATTGAATAGGTGTTCCAGGAGAAAAGTATGAAAACAATGAAGGGTGAAATCATTTAATTTTTTTATTAATAAAACATCCTGGAGATGAAGAGGGCACAAATTTTAGATTGAAAGTTTCTCTGGCAAGTCCTCGTGAAATTTAAGAAGCACACAAATGAAGAAAACCATCCTGAAAAATTCCATATAAATAAAGTCTACAAAGGAGAAGAAGCAGAGGAGTATTACACCTCTCACCAGCAATCCTGGATGCTGAAGGCATCTGAACAATATCTGCAAATTTCTGAGAGGAAAAGCAATTTTGAACCTGGAATTCTATATGGAGGCAAACTTATAATCAAGGGTGAAAAGCCTGGCAACATTTTTGAACATACACGGACTCAGAAGTTTCGCTGCAAATATACCATCTCTAAAAGAATTATAGGGCTGGGAATGTAGCTTAAGAGTAGAGCATGTGCTTAGCATGTACAAGGTCCTAAATCCAATCCCTAGCACCAAATATGAGTAATAAGTAAAAGTAAAATGATTTCTGCCCTCAAAAATGTGCTAGAACAAAAACATCAATGACAAGAAGTACTCCAAAGAAAAAGATCACGTGACACACAAAGAAAGGGGAAAGTCAGAGGTAAAACAAAACCCTCAAGAGTCAAACTCAACTGAAACTAAAACTAATCTAGCGAATTGCTTACACTATAAGGGAAGGAGAAAGTCAGAGCATATGTATGCATATATATACATATATGTATAATTTATTTAAAAGTATATATGTATATATATATATATATATATATATATATATATATATATAAAAGTGTATACATTTTATATTTTTTTTCTTATGGGAGATATTGAGGGGTGGCAGAATATGTGACCCTATAATATGACACTTTGGTTTAAGGATTATTTTGAGTTAAAGGCACTTGAGAAACAGCCAATGCAAGCAGGACATTCTAGTCTCCCTTTTCCTTCCAGGACACAATAAATTACAACCAGAGCTGGGCGTAGTGGTGCACACTTGTAATCCCAGCCTTTCAGGAAGCTAAGGAAGGAGGATGGCAGGTTCGAAGCCAACCTCAACCACTTAGGGAGGCTGTAAGCAACCTAGTGAGACACTGACTCAAAATAAAAAATAAAAAAGGTTGGGGATGTTGCTCAATGGTTAAGCACCCTTGGGTTCAAACCCCAGTACCAAAAAAGAAAAGAAAAGGAAATGAAATGAAATGAAAACCACCATGTGAAAGATGTCGTCTCTGTACCAGAGGAAAAAAACATTCTTGTGCAGGGAGTCAAAGACAAGAGAACTCTGTAGAAACAGAACTTGTTAAAATTATTTTTACTTTAGGCTCCCCACATGGTTTAGGGTTTTTTTTCCCCCAAAATTGCCTCTCTTTATTCAACCTAGGTTTGGAATTTCTTTGTGCCTTCATTTCCTCCTGTGTTAAGTAAGACTTATTTGAATTTGGATGTTTTTCTCCTGTTAATCTGTCTCATGCCAATTTATTCTCAAGCTGAAAACCCTGAGAGGGTGGAGATAAAACTTTGCTTCCCTTACAATGTAAAGATGTATTGATTGTAGATGCTGATAGAAAACAGCATGGGAGTTAAAAAAATAAGTTAACATCTAAATAATTGAAATAGAATATATACCTTTGCCAACCATTCAAGGAAAACAAATGAAACAAAGAGAACTTAATTAATACAACAACATACAAGAAAAGCAGAAAAAGGAAACAGAAAGAAAAAAATGAGTGGAAAATATGTATCAAGATAACAGGAATATATGCAAACATGCTAAACAATAATAAATGTGAATGAGTTAAGTTCCCTTATTTAAAAATCTAGTGCTGATTCAGGTTAAAAATAATTCAATTTTGGGCTGGGGTTGTGGCTTAGTGGCAGAGCATGCGTCTATCACCTGTGAGGCATTGGGTTCCATCCTCAGCACCACATAAAAATAAATAAATAAAATAAAGGTATCATGTCTAAGTAAAACTAAAAAAAAAATCAAATAATCCAATTTTATGCTACTTATGAAACAGATATCTATTACATTAAAGGGAGAGAATGCTCTTTCCAAATGATAAAAGTCACAATTTACTAACCAGACCAAAAAAAATCAAGAATCTTTATTCACTTAACATAGAACTTGAAAATTTGAAAACCAAAAGATGTTGATCTATCTACAACGATGGTAGAAAACTACAATAATCTGAGCCAGGTACAGTGGTGCACATGGATAATCCCTGCTACTTAGGAGACAGAGACAGGTGGATTGCAAGTTCAAAGCCAGCTTGAACAATATATGGAGGCCCTGTTTCAAAACAAACTAAAAAGGGCTAGGGATGTAGTTCAGAGTATTTGCCTGGCATACAAGAGGTCCTGGGTTCAATCCCTAGTACTATAAAAGGAAGGAAAAAGGAAGGAAGGGAGGGAGGGAGGGAGGACTATCATACCTGTTTCAGAAGTTGATAAATAAAAGACATTCTTTTAAGTTAGTAAGTATATTTGAGTAATGTGTTGAACCATCTTAAACTAAAAAATAACTTTATAAGATATCAGGAATCTCTGCTCCACAAAATCCCACTATTTTCACCTTCCTGTCTCAGCAGCAATTGATGTTCAGCATCCCCTCTCCTGAAGCTCTGCACTGAGCTCTAGAGACCCCACTCCCCTCTGATGTTCCTGTAGTGGGTCCAGTGTGGTGAACTTACTTCTCTGGCTCTTCCCCCTATTCCTGACCTCATTAATACTGACTTGCCTGAGAATGAGTCCTAGGTGATCCCTCCAGTTTGCAGTCTTTACATGACATCTCTAAGCTAACTACTCCCAAATGTATTTCTCCTGCCCTGAACTCTCCCCTGAGTTTCAGATCCCTTTACCCAACTCTACTTGAATAACTAATAGGCAGCTCAAATTTAATGTCTCAAACTAAACTCTTGAAATTCTCTACATACATTCTAAAGTGTTTGTAACAGCTCAGATTCTTTTTTTTATTGTGCTAAAGTACCTATAACAAAACATTTACCATTGTAAACATTTTAAAACAGTTCCATGGCACTTAGTTTATTTGCAATTTTGTGCAACCGTCTCTACTAGCCAGTTCCAGAACTTCTCAACACCCAAACAGAAACCCCATATTCATTAAGCAATCACTTCCCATTGCCTTTTTCTCAGCCCAATCCTCTGCTAACCACTTACCTGCTTTCTGTCTACGGATTTGCCTACTCTGGACATTTCATATAATGAAATCATACAATATGTGGTGTTTGTGTCTGAGATCATTCACTTAGCACAATGTTTTAAAGGTCACTCATGTTGTAGCATGTATTTGTATTGTGTCATCCTTTTCTTTCCTGAATAATATTCTACTTGTGGAATACAGGTTGAGTATCCCTTTTTCAAAATGCTTAGAACCAGAAGTGTTTCAGATTTTTTTTTTCAGATTTTGGAATATTTGCATATACATAATGATATATCTTGGGGATGGAAACCCCAAAATATAAAATATAAACATTCATTTATATTTCTAAATATAAATTCATTTGTATTTCATGTATAACTTGCACACTTTGCCTGAATAAACTGTGTGTTAGGTGCCTGCATTTTGACTGCAACCCACCACATAAAGTTAAGTGTGGGATTTTCCACTTGTGGCATCATGTCAGATGCCAAAAGTTTCACTTTGTCAGCATACTACAGTGACACAGCCACATCAATGTTTATAGCAGCACAATTTATAATGATTAAGTTGTGCAGCCAACCTAGAATCTCATCAACAGATGAATGGATAAAGAAACTATGGTACATATACACAATTGAATATTTCTAAGCCATAAAGAAGAATGACTTTATGGCTGGTAAATGGATGAATCTGGAGACTATCATGCTAAGTGAAATAAGACAATTCCAAAAATCCGACAGTTGAATGTTCTCTCTGATATGTGGATGCTAACCCACAACAAAGAGGGTAGTTGGAAGTTCAGTGGATTAGACAAAGGGGAATGAAGGGGAGGAGGAGGCAAAAGGGAAGACAGTGGAATGAATCTGACATCTTTTTCCTGTATTCATATACGAATACAACACAGTGAATCTCACCATTGTGTCCATCCACAAGACTAGGATCCTATTTAGAATAAGATAGATTCCATGTTTGTATAAATATGTCAAAATAGATTCTACTGTCCTGTATAAATAAAGAGAACAAGTAAGAAAATAAAAATAAAAATGTTTAAGGAACAAACCTAAAAAAATGTTTCAGATTTCAGACTTTTGGATTAAGGGCGGGCAAACTGACTACCTTTTGCTTATCCATTTATCTGCTGGTGTTCACTGGAATGAATTTTTCCACCAATACACACTAAGGTTTTTCTTCTCATTGCCCTATGCTCTTTCCCCTCTACAGACATCTCTATCTCAGTTGGTGGTACAAATACTGACTGGTTGTTAAAGCCCCAAACCTAGAAGACATCTTGATTCCTCTTTCTCTTGACCCCAAACCATCAGCAATTCCCAACTGTTGTATCATCAAGATCTGTCCCAATTTGGGTTATTTCCCTAGCCACCAACAGGAGCAGTGAGTGGCACATGTCTGTAATCTGAGCTACCTGGGAGGCAGAGAAAGGAGGATTACACGTCTGAGGCCAACCTGCGCAATTTAGGAAAACCCTGTCTTAAAATAAATAAATACAAAGGGCTGGGGATGTGGCTCAGTGGTAGAGCGCCCTTGGGTTCAATCCCAGTACCCCTTCCCTCCACAATATAGTGTAAATTAGATCATGCCACACCAAGGCTGAAGACCGTTGGTGGTTTCTCATTACATCATAATAAAATCCAAACATTTGGCTATAGCCAACGAGATATGATTTGGCTTCATTACCACTCTGAGCATCTTAGCCACACTGACCTCTCTCAGACATCTTCAGCACGCTCCCTGAGCTCCTGTGGAGGGACCCATGCCTTCCCTTGGGCTGCACGTCTCCCCCTTCTCAATATGCAGACCACTTCCACAGACAGGCATTCCCTGTCTCTGCTATCTGAAATAGAGCTCTCACCCCCACCCATCTCTTTCCATCTCCTTCAGCTGCAGGGGTTTCCCTCATACTGAGATCCATAGGAGACTCTACTATTTTTCTATCTGTTTATGATCTGTCTTTTCCCACTAGAATGTAAATTCTGAGGAAATAAGCACATTGCTTCAGCCAAATCCCCAGGGCTTAGAGCATCCCTGTTATGTCTGAGGCATTGAATAAATACTTGTTGCTTGAACAATGAGCACAATGCATTGTGTACACATACAGAAAGAGGATTTGGGGCTTCATAAATAGAATAGCCAATCTTTTCCAACATCCTTAAACATTTACATGAAGAGAACAAGGAGCATTCTTCAACCAAGTTGGTAAGAGTATAAATTAGTGTAAGCTTTCCAGTTTTAAATATCTATCCTAGTTTTCAATGCAGATATTCTTTGAACTAACCCAATATCTTGAAAGGCCTTTTCTTTCCCCATTGGGTTTCACTGGCACCTTTGTGATAAATTAAGTGATCCTCTATTGCAGGTCTATTTCTGGGCTCAATTTTATTCTGTTTATCTTTTATATATTACATCAGTTTTAATGTTGATATGGATGTTCATATAAACCACAAGGAAAATTTTCCACCATATTATTTTTCCTCCTGTTCTATGTTCTAGAACTGGTTACTCTTTACGATAGGCTCAGTGAGATTTAATACTATGGTAGTGTAGAAAAATACTTTTGGTTTTGATAGAAATATTTTAATTATATTTAGAAGAATATAATTAGGGGCTAGGGTTGTGGCTCAGTGGTACAGCACTCGCCTAGCAAGTGTGAGGCACTGGGTTCGATCCTCACCACATAAAAACAAAATAAAGATATTGTATCCACTTAAAACTAAAAAATAAATATTAAAAAATATAATTTAAAAACACCGACTGTGAGAAGTTGTCCTTTTCTCTTTTTTTCCCCCCTTTTATTTGCAGTGCTGGGGCTTGAACCCAGGGCCTCAAGCCTGCCAGTCAAGTGCTCAACCACTGAGCCATATCCCCCCTACTGGAAAGTTGTCCCACTGAATCTTAGTGTGGGTTTGGAGGAAGGACAGGGGTAAATTTTTTTTTTAAATCAAAGGAACAGTCATTTTGCCTTTTATGTTGTTGTCAAGTATTCTTCCCCCCTCCCAAAATTCCTAAATGGCATTGAAATGATAGATGTTGTAAATAATATTGAACAGGCACCATGACGTGAATAAGGGTCAGGTGTCAGCACTAAAATATCTGATAAAACCAGTTTTTGATTTGAGAAGTTGTCACTGTAGTCCCTGGTATTGATGCAACTGGTTATCTATGTGGCATTATAAATGGTACAAGACTCAACCTCTTTATTCATTAGTATTTACTATGCTAAGACTTCTGTTTGTCTGTTACATAAGTTGGAAGAGAAGAGGACCAAGGATCCTCTTCTGATTGGACTGAGCAACCCTGTTAACATTTATGTCACTTGGGAACATAAATGCCAACTACATTATCACCCAGGGCAACGAATCAACAAATACAACTGTAATTTGGCATTTACAGGTGACACTGAAGGTTTTGTTCACAAAACATGGCAACAATTTCTAAAACCTCTAGCATCTGAAAGACCGCTTTGTTCAAATTATTCTGGTGACAGATTGATATTAAAGAGAACAGAACAAATTGGTATCAGGACAAGACTTCAGAACACACAAGGAAAAAGACTGATGTCTTTGGGAGAGTTCACATTTACTCTTTTCCTTACTAGGTCCTTTGAGTTTGAAGTTGTAAAGGATGATTCTCCCTTTGCAGCTGTGGAGAAGAAACTTTTTTTCCATCTCTTTATTTGACTTTTGACTTTAAAAAAATGACATTTTATATTTTTAGAGCCAAGTTCTGATGTGTCATTCATTAGCATTATTAAGAACCAGAACGCAAACCTGTGAACTTCAATTTAATTCAATTTATTTATTAGCAGTACTGGGCATTGAACCCAGGGGCGCTGTAACCCTGAGCTACATCCACATCCTTTTTCTTTCTTTTTTTAATTTTGAGATAAGAGTCTCACTAAGTTGCTGAGGCTGGCCTCAAACTTGTGAAACTTCTGCCTCAGCATCTGGAGTCTCTGGGATTACTGGTATGCACCACTACACCCAGACTGCAGCTCAATTTTAGAAAATGGAAAATGGATTATTAGGATTTTACTTGATAAAATACAAACAATCTCCCATGTTACAAAGCAACACTCAGGGTGACATCAGAGTTCTCATTAGCAACACGGGTACTAACACACAAATTCTTTGGCAACATGTGTGTGTGTGTGTGTGTGTGTGTACAAGGGATTGAACCCAGGGCCTTGAGTATGCTCAACAAATACTTTGCCACAAGCTACACCCTAGCCAGACATAACATGATTATGAACTAGAAAAAGACAAATTGTACTCAGAAAAAGACAATTAAGTGTGAATGTGGGATAGGACCATTTTTAGATACACAAGGATTTGATTCATTTACCTCCCACATGCTCATTTGGGGGAAGTTCCTTGAAAAACTAAGAAAGGGGAAGACCAGTGATCCAGGAAACAGCAAACAAACCCAAAAAGCCAGAAAAGGAAGTTTCTCTTTGATTTGCTGTTTAGCAAGACTAATGAGAAATCTGTAGAGATTGGAGGAGACTGTGATGCCACGGGAGGTAAGAAAGGGTACCTAAAGGAGAGGGATGGCAACAAGTGATAGAATAAACAATAAAATGAAAAATCTGGGAGTGGGGGGGAGGAAGGAAAATAGAAAAATCCCACAATTAGAAAAGGAAGTGAAAGCACCGTGTGCCCAAGTTCCCAAGAGAGACCTGCCCTCTAGTGGTCCAAGTTCAGTGTTGAGTGGAGTGAGTGGCCGTCAAGTTCAAGTGTCTGCACAGATTAAGGGAGACCTTCAAAGCTACACTCCAATGTGTACCTGTGGTCTAAAGAGGCCCAGAGAACCATAACTGGTTCTTGAAGAACAGAACGAAACGTTAAGGCAGCTTTGGAGTAAACACCAGCCTGCGGTGGGAGAGACAGGAAGCTGAAGGATGCACCTGTTGCAATTTTCCAGGCCCAAGGAGGAGGAGGATAGCCCCACACTAGGGAAGGAGAAGAGAACCATCAGGAAGGCACTCAAAGCAGGACTCTGCAGGACTCAGGTACAAGGACTGGATACATGGGTGGGGAGGGTTCCAAGGCTTTGGGGTGTTTAGACAAGAAAATGATGAGGGTGTTGATCTGGTCCTGCTGTTTAATTATTACTCACCTACTTCCCCTCCTCCTGGCCCTTGGCCACCTCCTTTTCCTCTTCCTTCCCACCAGGTTGATTTTAAGCTCCGTGTTGGCAGAGGTGAAAGTGTGTGTTGGTCTCCTTGACAGGAATTCTGGGGCCCCTGGCAGCAGGCACTCAGATAATGCTGTGGTTGCTGCTACTGCTGCTGCTGCTTCAATACTGTAAAGGTTATTTTATGCTTTGGGGCATAAAATAATGATGATGGAAATAGAGATTAGTGAGATGCCAGCTGCTATCAAGAGTTGGAAGAAACTACCTTTTGAAATTATTGTCATTACTTTGGTGAAAGGCCTTACTTTATTTGTCCTTTCTTTAACATTCTTTAGTTATCCCTGTCAATACCTATGTAGAATTAGAACCATGCAGTATTGGGAGATCTGACTGTCGTCAAGGAAATCACTTCTAAATTCTTCTTTTAAAATCTTGTTTGATTGAAAACTGACTCTTTCTTAGGTTTTAGAGCTATTTAAATCCACTCTGGCCAAGGAGTCTGAGTGTTCTGCATGTTGTTTGTTCATGTGTCTGAAGGGGGAAAAAATGTTATTTTCAAAGAAAGCACTAGATGGCACTTGTGATGTATTCAATCAAGGATCTGTTGCCTCGGATTCTTTTTAGAAAAGGGAAAAATGCAATAAATATTAAAATGGAAAAATCATCATTACAATAATGAAGATCAGTTTCCTATGATTGAGTTTACTATGTTCATATGTATGAGCAATATCTTTATGCAGTGTTTGCATTTAAACCTGGGCTTTGCTTTATAAAAACCATAAGAGGGAAGCTAACATCTCTATAATATATGAAAACCCAATATTACTAAAATAATAAAAGAGAAAATAATATTTGATTTATACTTAGATTGACCAGTGGTGTTTTTAAAATAACTGTTCTATTCCACTTGGAATATTTCAATTTGTAAAAACAGATTACAAAATCTATGTTCCAAGGCCCATCTATCATGTAAAGAAAAATAAGTAATTGTTCATTTAAAATAAAGCACTACTGCTTAAAGTCTTTATAAGTAATATTAATAGTAAGGAAAGAAGGGAGAACAGAAGTAAGGAAAGGAAATAAAAATTAAAGCAAGTGTCTCAGGAGTTTCACAATCTTTAACGAAATAACACTCATGACTTTAAGCAAATACAGTGTCTTTTCTGTTAGTTGGTTAGTCGGGTCTCTTTTCACATGTTGCATAATAATCTCATGAAGCCACTTTAATGTAGAGAGATTGTAAACTTTTAATAGAAATGCAGGTTGAGCTGGTCCTATTTAAAGTAGAAAATATTGTTGCCAAATACCATGGCAACTGTAGCCTGAGGACCCTCTCACATCAGTGCATCTTTCCTCTACCTATTGCCCTGCCTTGTCAGTAACCATTTTATAGATTAGTTTCCTTATGGTTCTATTTCGCTTTCTGTCCTTATTCCCCCTTTGTCTCAGTTTTGTTCCTTATTTCAAATGTACTTTTTCTTCCTGTATCTTTGTAGGATAATTCAACACAATGAAATTCTTGGGGAACAAGATGGGTTATAAATAAATTAATAATAATGCGAATATGCTGTCTTGTAATTACACTAATTTATGGGTTTGGGATGAAATTGACATTTTGAAGGTAGTATCTCTTGTAGTAGTAAACTCAGCATGTCAGAACTCACAGCTGAATATGCAAAACAGCGACAGTGCTGAACAAAATCTGGGATCTGTGGAACAGTCAGTTTCTTAAGATGCAAATGATAGGACAATTCTGGCTAACCAAACCAAAGCAGATTTCAACAGAGAGCTAACCAGGAAGTCTTGGGATAGATGGAAGGCAGGAGGGACAATACCGGACACAAGACAGGAATGAGGTCAGTTCCTGGAGTACATATAGCAAGAACCACTTCAGGATCTTGTCTGGGTGCTGCTGTTCCAATGTATGCATTCCAGTTTTTTTCCCAACCTGTGTGTCTCTACTCAAGATGAAGAGTTCCAAGCAGCTAGACTGCCTAATGTGTTCTGTGCACTCATAGATCTATGGAACCTTGAAAGTTTGCAAAGTATAAAGTAATACAGTTTGGAAAAAAAAGAAAACATTCCAGAAGTCTAGTTGTCTTACCTTGGGTCACATGTGGCTCCTTGGTTTCAATGGGATGAGATATATTGATTTACACCCCTAACAAGACTGCCCACAAAGGGTAAGAGGAAATTGAGTGTTCCTAGGAAGGGAGAATGGTTGCTGGCTGACCCCCCCAAAAAAAAATCAACCATGTGTATTACTAGGTGAGTGCTCTACCACTGAGCCACATCCCCAGCCCAACCATGTGTATTACTACTATAGCAAGAACAGACTGAGTTTCTGTATTGCACTGTAAAGCTCTATATGTGATTGAGTAGTGCCCCTCCCACCTCAAATGCAAAACCTCAGTAGGTGGCCTTATTTGGAAATAGAATTATTACATGTAATTAGTTATGGTTCAAGATAAGATCTCACTGGATTAGGGTGGAGTGTAAATCTGATAAGTATCCTTATAAAAGACAAAACAGGACACCCACAAAGACACACAGAGAAGAAGGAGATATGTAGATGGAGGCAGAGATTAGAGTGATACATCTACAAGCCAAGAGATCTGTGGAACAAGGAATGCTGGCAGCCACCAGAAGCTAAGAGAGAGGCATGGAATGTTTTCTCCCTCAGAGCATCCAGAAGTAACTTACCTTGTCCACACTTTCATTTTGGACTTCTGGCCTTCTAAGTGGTGAGAGAATACTTATCTGTTGTTTTAGGCCATTCTGTTTGTACTTTTTTTATGGTAGCCTTTGGAAACTAATACAACTCCTAAGAGCAATTTCTTTATTGCAGAACCCTAAGAGGTAAGATTATGGAAGTGAACGCTTATACCTTAGTATGTTTTATGTTATTATAACAAAATATACCTGTCACTTGATACTTTACAAATTAAAGAGGTTGATTTGGCTCTTGAATCTGGTGCCTGGAAGGTCCAAAGAGCAAGATGCTAGTATCTGGTGAGGACACCCACCAGCCTCACCCCCAGCCTATATCACAACATGGTGAATATGTAGAAAGGGAAAGAGCTGCATGCAGAAGGGCCAGTCTTGTGGGGTGGCCTCACTTTATAGCAACCTGTTCTGGAGAGACTTATTCAGTCACATGAGACCCAACCCACTCCTGCAGATGGTATTAATCCATCATGAGTGGTCATAAGGGTAAAACCCCTCTGGGTAACAAGCTTACAGCATAAGAACTTTTTTGGAAAAATATCACATCCAAATTATAGCACTTAGTGAATATATATATAGTGTTTGTGTGTGTGTGCGCGCGCGCACGCACATGCATGCGCTGCACTGAAGACTGAATCCAAGGCCTCATCCTTGCTAGGCAAGCACTTTTACCACTGAGGTATATCCCCAAACCCAGCAAATGTGTTTTTATAACATTGAATGAACGTTTCCTTAATGTATGAATGCTTTAGTGTATTTATTCCATAAGAGCCTCTATGCACTGGCATCTTTGAGGACCCGGAAAGACAGTGCGAACAATTTAGACTGAGTCACTGCTCATCACAGAGCTCACATTCAGAGGGGAAGCCACAAACAAGACATATCAGGATTGAGATCAAGGCTATGAAGAAAGCGAAACTAGATGATGTGATTTAGTGATGGACCGGGAGCAAAGAGCCAGTTTAGATTGGGTGGAGAGACAAGGAAGAGAGAGCTAAAATCTGAATCATTAGAAGTAGCATTCATGACCTGGGGTAAGAGCATTCCAGGCAGAGTGACCACTGATGAGTAAAAGGAACTAAACTAGGAGACTTAGGTAGAGACAGATCACTGTCTTTTCTAAAACATAAGGAAATGAAGGATAATAAGTAGGAGAGTAACATTTTCTGATTTAAACATGTAAAGTCAATCTGATGCTGTGTAGGAAAAGGGTCAGTGGGGTGCAAGGAGAAGGAGGTGCCTGGGAGACTGCAGCCATAGGCTAGGTGAGAGTTAAGTGGAGCTAAGAGCAGAGTTTACTGGGGTTGTAGAGAAGTGGACTCATTCTACATATTGGGAGGTAGAGTTTCATGGGACTAGCAAAGTATAACTTAAGTGGCTTCTCTGGGCTTACTGTTACTTGAAATTCTATTAAGGGTGAAAAAGAAATTACCAAGTCTTATATCTAGTAACTTTGCATGTAATTAGAGATAAGGTGTATACCTATGACATATTTATAAAACACACACAGACTCAACGTGCCTTCTAGCGTGACAGAGGCAATAATGTAGGAAAGAAGGCTCCAGTGTGGGTAAAGTTAATAAGGAAAGCTCCATGAACTTGAGAATGGTCTTTAAAGACTCAGAAGATTTTAAAAATCAAAAGATAAAAAAATTTTTAAAAAAAGAAGATAAATAAAATTGAAGGAGAGCATTCCAGGTTGGATAGGGTATGAACAGAAGAGTGGAGGATTGTACAATACTTAGGGTGGGTGAATAAACTGATCTGATGGGAGTAGGGTACTAGTGTAAAGTGAAGAATGCCACCAAAGTTAGGTCAGCCAAGTAACCATAGATGACAGAGGGCTTTAAAATCTAGGACAAGTTTAGATTTGACCTTCCAAGTCAGAAGTCAGCAAACTGTTTCTGAGAGGGCCACACAGTAAATAGTTTGAGTCTTGCAGGCCATACAACAACTCAAATCTTCCTTGCAGTGTGAAGGCAGCCTTAGACAATACTTCAAAAATGAGTGTGGCTGTGTTTCATTAAAACTTTATGAAAACAGGCGGCAAACTAGTATTGGCCCTTAGGCTAGAGAGGTAGTGTCATAAAATAAAGCAGGGTTTTATTAGAATTTTTTAAGTGACCACGTACAAGCATAGTATACATTTTACAGTTACTGAGTCAGCATCTATTTCCCCATTCTCCTTCCTCATGGTTTCCAGGCTTCCAGTCAGATGTCTGCTTCTCTCACATGTGTAGGACGGAGCTGATGCACTTGCCGCAGAGGAGGAATCTCCGACTGTAAATCTCTCAGGTTATCCCATCCCTCTTTCACAATGTTGGCCCCTGCATCCTAGACCTAAGCCAACTAGTGCTTTCATTTGTCAGTCACAGATGTTGGTTCATGGAGAGCAGCTGGTTTAGTTTGGCCCAGTAAGTTTACTAGGCCTTCTGGGAGAAAAGCTTTCTCACATTGTGGAGGGAGCCACCAAATGGGACTCTCTTGCTCCTTCAGGAGAGTTCTATTGGTGCATACATCACTTTCATTATTGAAATCCATCTGAGTTCCCCATTAGTTGAAATTCAAGGATTCTACTGTCACAGCAAAATAACATGGAATGGGTAAATACTGAAGGGCTCCAGATCAGAGGAAGACCAGGACTGATGTGATAAGGAACAAGGTAGTGATGAGAAGGGGCAAAGGGACACTCTGGGCCACTGAAGAGGGAGAGTTAATGTGGGCTAATCTATATTAACATGGCCAGCATTTCCACAGTGGATATATGAGACAAAGGAAAATTTTAAGGAAGACAGAGAATGAGGGAACTTGAGACTACTCACAAGGAAATACATATAAAACAGAATTGAAATGTTGAAGATGAAAGAGACACTTATTTGAAAGTTTAGCCAATACTAATTCAACAGATGATCTCACCCTGGCAACAAAAGCTCACTATAAAAGCTTCAACTAGCCTGGCCCTGGGGGCACAGGCCTGTAATCCCAGTGCCTCGGGAGGCAGAGGCAGGAGGATCCGTAGATCAAAGCCAGCATTAGCAATTTAGCAAGGTGCTAAGCAACTCAGCAAGACCCTGTCTCTAAATAAAATATAAAAAAGGGCTGGTGATGTGAGTCTGTGATTAAGTACCCTTGGGTTCAATCCTCAGTACCAAAAAAACAAACAAAAAAACTTCAACCAGAGTTCATAAAACACTATGTAAAACCGTAAAACTAACATCTGTAAAGATAGAATAACTACCTAACTTTACAGAACTTTACAGAATTTTCGGGTTATGTCTTGGCATGGAAGATGCATCACATTAAGAACAAAAAGAATTGTGATTGTGTGTGTGTGTGTGTGTGTTTTGGGATCAAACCCAGGGCTTCACACATTCTAGAAAGTGCTCTACCACTAGGCTGCATCTCCAGCTTAAGAACAAAAAGGAAGAGAGGGAGGGTGGCCAGATGGCAGATTGTGAAACTAACTAGAGGTCAGTGTAGGACTGACCGATCTATTTCAGTTACACACATTTTAATATTTTGAGTTAGGAGACATGAAGTCCATTTACATATATCTTCCGGAAGCCCCAGTAGAACAACAGGACAAGTTAGAGAAACAGCTGAGAGAGACCCAGCCCCAGTTCACACAAAATCATTGAGCCTTCTCATGTTTCAGTGATGAAAAGGTAGATGGGAACAACTGAAAGGACTAATGGAAGGGCGCCCTGTGCTTAAAAGAAATAGTATTCAAAGGACAGAGGCAACTGTGAAAAGAATGATAAAGTAGAGGATGAAGCATGGCGTTGTAAAAAGAAAGACACGGAAAGTTTTCAAAAGAAGTAATGAAGATGTTACTTCATTACTTCATAGGAAGACCATTTCTTGGGGATGCAGGGTTCAGTGGCACAAAATAATAGTGAGAAACGAATTTTGTTGGGTGTCTGTAGTATGACAAATTGAATAAGATGTCATTTTTAATTCATGTCATTTAATCATGCAATAGGGCTTTATTGTTCCTATGTTAAAGTTAAGAAAGCATGAGGTAAGGTGTAGATTCACACCTATTGCATTAGTTTCCTTAGAGAGTACCTTAAACTCATTCTGAATTTTTTTTTTCAAGAGTGAAAGGAGTAGAATTTATTTACATGAGAAGAAAAGAAGTAGAGCTCTTATTGGGTGAGAAGGAACGTGAGAGCAGTTTACCCTAAACTCGTCTAATTTAAGAGTAGGGATTAACATATTTGAAAGGTCAGTATGAAAAGAGAATCCACAGGAATAAATGAACTTTGAAAGTGCCATAATGAAAACCTTTGGGGAGTAACAGGTTAAAATCATGGGAAATTTTAGTTTGTTTTAATTTTAAATTTATTCTAATTAGCTAAACATGACAGTAGAATACATTTTGACATTGTACACAAATGGAGCACTTCTCCTTCCTCTGGCTGAACATGGTGCAGAGTCACACTGGTTGTATAATCACACATATATATAGGGTAATAATGTCTGTTTTATTCCACTGTCCTTCCCATACCCAAACCCCCTCCCCTCCCCTCAGTCTCCTCTGCACAATCCAAAGTCCCTTCATTCCTGACCCCTTCCCCCATGAAGGATTAGCATCACTTATCAGAGAAAACATTTAACCTTTGGTTTTTTGGGTTTGGCTTATTTCATTTAGCATGATATTCTCCAGCTTCATCCATTTACCTGCAAATGCCATAATTTCATTCTTCTTTAAGACTGAGTAATATTCTACTGTGTATCTGTATCACATTTTTCTTTATCCATTCATCTGTTGAAGGGCATCTAGGTTGGTTCCACAATTTAGCTATTGTGAATTGAACTGCTATAAACATTGACATGGCTGCCTCACTGTCGAATGCTGACTTTAAGTCTTTGAGGTATAAACTGAGGAATGGGATAGCTAGGTCAAATAATGGTTTTATTCCAAGTTTTCTGAGGAATATCTATACTGATTTCCATAGTGGTTGCACCAATTTGCAATCCCACCAGCAACGTATGAGTGTACTTTTTTCTCATGGGAAAGTTTTAAATGTGCTAAAGCTATAAAGACAAAATATACATGGCATATAGTAAGGCTAACATGTACATTCATACTTTGAGCTCCTAAACACTTACCAATGACCGATGAAACATATAAAAGAGGAAATTTAAAAAATAAGTGGAGTCTTTTGGTTTCAGTTTTCACCTCTAAAAAGCTTGGAAATCACCACTCCATTCTAACAAGTAAAAAGCTGAATAAATTGAAAAATCAAAACTCTTCTTAGATCAATCAGAGTAGAATTACAGGTAAACTGCTACTTCCCAAATTGGAGAGACAGACAGATGGATATAGAAACAATTTACTAGAGCAGAAAGGTTTGCAAGAGCTAGCATTTAGGTAGGAATATCTGAGCTTTAACTGACAAATCACTGAAGGCAAGGAGTGGACAAAACTAAGAGCTAAAGACTCCAGAGGGACACAGTCATGGAGAGCCTCCATGCTTTTGTGAGTTTTTACCTCCAGGTGCCCACAGTAAATGTTGGAAAAATTCCCCTAGGGCTCCGGTGGGAGAAGAGAAAAGGTCCTATTTTGAATATGGCAGAACCCTCAGTTGGTACCAAGGTCTGCCCTCAGGAAAAGCTAGTTTACCAGAACCTAACCTGCTGGAGTTTTACTAGCACTTAACTAACCTGGAGGAAGGGAAAAACCCAAATCCAACCTACTCTAGTCATTCCATCCCACCTAAGTGGGGAGAAAAAAAGCTGAGGAAACACTTCTGAAGTTCATAGTTAAGAGGCATAGGCTCATGAAATAATGAGACTTCATCACAGGACCATGAGTGCCTCCTACCTACTTCCACCTTACCACACATTCCTAAAGGTCTACTTAGTCTATTCTTTTTACCCAATACATCATGTTTGGCTACCAATTAAAAAAAATTACAAGGCATACTAAAAGGCAAAAAACACAGTTTGAAAGACAGAGCAAGCATCAGAACCAAATGTGGCAAGAACACTGACATTATCAAAGAGGGAATTTCAAATATCTACGACAAATATACTAAGAGCTCTGATTGGTTAGCAGACAACATTGCAAGAACAGATGGGCAATGTAAGCAAAGATAGAGAGGTAGAAATCCTTAAAAATCAAAACATACTAGGGACTTTAAAAAGCAACAACACGCTATGTGCTGTGGCACACACCAGTAATCTCAGCAACTTGGGAGGCTGAGGCAGGAGGCTGGCCTCAGCAATTTAGCAAGCTCTTAAGCAACTTAATGAGTCCCCATCTGAAAATAAAATGGGCTGGGGCTGTAGTTCAGCAGTTAGGTGCACCTTGGTTCAATCCCCAAATCCCCAGTGGAAAAAACAAAAAGGAACAACATTGTTTTAGAAATGAAGAATGCCTTTGATAGACTTAATGAACAACATGACTAAGGAAAGAAATCTCTAAAATTGAGGATATGAGGATATGTAAATAGAAACCTCTGAGACTTAAAGAGAACAAAGAATAAACAATGACAACAAAATATAACAGACTATCCAGAAACGATGGGACAACTTCAAAAGGTGTAAATACATATAATGGGAGTGCCAGAATTAGAAGAAAAGATGAAAAGAATAGAAGAATTATTTGAGGCAATAATGACTGAGAAATTCCTAAATTAAGATCAGCTACCAAACCACAGAACCAGGAAGCTCAGACCACACCAAACAGGATAAATATCCATCTAAATACACCTAAATATATCATTTTTATACTACAGAAAAATCAAAGATAAAGCCCTGAATAAGCTTGGGGGTGGGATGAGAGTGGGACACGGGGAGGGATTACCACCCTGT
Source organism: Urocitellus parryii (assembly GCF_045843805.1). Lineage (NCBI taxonomy): Eukaryota > Metazoa > Chordata > Mammalia > Rodentia > Sciuridae > Urocitellus > Urocitellus parryii. The sequence continues at coordinate 1,011,543 of NW_027554208.1, forward strand.
CAAAAGAAGAGCAAAGATAAGATACATATTACTTTCCCCAGAAGCTACACCAGCAAAATAAAACTGAATGTTTAAAGTATTGAGAGAAAAAGACTACAATTTAGAAAAAAGACAACAATCTAGAATTCTGTGAAACTATCCTTAGAAAGTGAAAAAGAAATAAAGACTTTCTTGGATAAACAAAATCGGGGAATTTGTTGCCAGTAGATCAACTTGTAAAAAAAAAAAAAATTAAAAGAAGTCCATCTACACCTAAAAAATAAATATTTAAAAAATTTTAAAAAAGAAATTAATATAGTTAGAAACTCAGATCTACAAACATATATATTTATAAATATTTATTTTTAAATATTTATTTTTTGGCTTTGGAGAACACAATATCCTTATTTTATTTTTATGTAGTGCTGAGGATCAAACCCAATGCTTCACGCATGCCAGGTGAGCACGCTACTACTTGAGCCATATCCCCAGCCCCAATAAGGACATTTTTAAAGGAAGTAAAATAAAAACTTTTATTTTAAAAAAATCTTTTCTTTTGAGATGGAGTCCCACTGTATTGCTCAGTGTGGCTTCGACTTCTGGGCTCAAGCAATCCTTCTGCCTCAGTCTCCCAACTAGTGTTTTGGATGTGAGGTATCCCCCAAAAGTTCATGTGTGAGACAATGCAAGAAGGTTCTAAGGAGAAATGATTGGGTGTACGAGTCTTAATCAAATCAGTGATATAATCCCCTGCTAGGGATTAACTGAGTGGTAACTGAAGTGTTAGGGTGTGGCTGGAGGAGGTGGGAATTAGGCTGTGGCTTGGTGTATATATTTGTATCTGGAAAGTGAAGTCTATTTCCTGATCACAGTGATGTGAGCTGCTTCACTCAACCACACTCTTCCTCTGTGTTCAGCCTCACCTTGAGCCATGAGGAATGGAGCCAGCCTTCTATGAATTAAGATCTTTGAAACCGTGAGCCCTCAAATAAACTTTTCCTCCTCTATAGTTGTTCTGGTCAAATCCTTTGGTCACAGAAATGAAAAAGCTGACTAAAACATAGACTATTGGTGTGTGCTACCATGCACAGTTTTATTTTTCTTATTCTTAATTGACTTAGACAGCAAATAACATCACTAATGCATTTGATTATGTATAATTTATGTATATATCATATAAACATATGCTTATATATAAATGAAACAAATAACAGTCCATGATATAAGGGATAGAAGGGAGAAATTATTTTGCTATTGTACTTATACTATTTCATGGGTACCATAGTGTTATAGAAAAGTAAGTTTGGATTAGTTGTTAATGAATATTGCAAACTCTTGGGCAACCACTTTAAAAAGTTTTTTAAAGTATAACTTGAAGCCAGGAGTGTTGGCGCATACCTATTATTCCAGCTACTCAGGATGCTGAGGCAGAAGGATGGCAAATTGGAGGCTAGTCTCAGTAACTTAGTGAGGCTTTTCCTCAAAATTAAAAATAAGAAGGACTGAGGATGTATCTCAGGGGTAAAGCACCACTGTGTTCAATTTCCAGTGCTTCCCCCCAAAAGTACAATGGATATACTAAAAAAAAAATGCAGAGAAAATAGAATCGTATAAAAAGGCTTGATTAAAACCACAAAAAACAAACAAAAAAAGAATTAAAGGCAAAAACATAAACAAAAAACAAGGACAACAAATAGAAAACAGTAACAGATTATTGATATAGTTAGTAGATTTAATCCAACTATATCAATAATCTCTGAATATCAGTCTACCAATTAAAAGACAGTGTACCAATTAAAAGACAAAATTGTCAAAGTAGATCAAACAACAAGACCCAGGGAGCTGACTTTAAATGTAAATATGCATATAATTTGAAAGTAACAATTAGGGAAAGATTTACCATTCTAACACTAATAAAAAGAAAGGGGAGTTGGGCATGGTGGCACAGTCCTGTAATCCCAACAGCTCAGGAGGCTGAAGCAGGAGGATGGCAAGTTCAAAGCCAGCATCAGCAACTTAGCAAGACCTTGTTTCAAAATAAAAATAAAAGGGGGTGGGCTGGGGATGTGGCTTAGCGGTGGAGCACTCGCCTCGCTCGTGTGCAGGCCTGGTTCCATCCTCAGCGCCACACAAAAATAAATAAATAAAATGAAGGTATTGTGTCCAGATACAACTAAAAAATAAATATTTAAAATAAAATAAATAAAAAGGGGTGGTGATGTCTCAGTGGTAAAGCACCCCCCCAGGGGGGTTAATCCCCAGTACCAAAAAAAGAAAAGGAAAAAAGAGGAAGTGGGTATAGCTATACTGGTTTCAGACAGAGCACTTCAAAGCAAGGAAAGCTATCAGGGATTAGAAAATGCATTCTCTAAGAAGACAGAATAATTTTTAATGGGCATGCCTCTAGCAACAAAGCATCAAAATACATGTGTCAAAAGCTGATAGAACTGCAAGGAGAAACAGATGAATCTTCTTTTATAGTTGGTGACTTCAACAACACGGTGTCAGAAATGGACAGATTTGACAGGCAGAAAATCAGTGGGATAAGAACAGCTTTCTAGGATTAGAAGTTCTGACCAGATGGAGGTCCCACTCTCAGGCATGCTTTAGCAGCAAAGCTGCTCTCTCAGCACCTTAGCCATGGAATCCTCATCTTTCCCCGTTATTCCACTTTCCACACATTAGTTCAGGGCATCTCTATCAGAGGTCATGCCCAATCAGACCAGATCCTCCAGTGATAACTGACAATTGATCACAGTCTGTGCTATCTTCTCTGTTCTTTTTTTTAATTTTAATTTGTTATATATGACACCAGAATGCATTACAATTCATATTACATACATAGAGCACAATTTTTCATATCTCTGGTGTACACAAAGTAGAGTCATATCCTTCGTGTCTTCATACATGCACTTAGGGTAATGATGACCATAACATTCCACCGACTTTCCTACTCCTATGTTCCCTCTCTTCCCTTCCCTCCCCTTTTCCCCTTTGCCCTATCTAGAATTCATTTAATCCTCCCATCACCCCTCCACCCCCAGCAGCATATTATAAATCAACATCCTTAAATCAGAGAAATCATTCGGTGTTCGATTTGGGGGGATTGGCTAATTTCACTTAGCATTATATTCTCTAGCTCCATCCATTTACCTGCAAATGCCATGATTTTATTCTCTTTTAATGCTGAATAATATTCCATTGTGTATATATACCACATTTTTTTTTTATCCATTCATCCACTGAAGGGCATCAAGCTTGGCTCCACAGTTTAGCAATTGTGGATTATGCTGATATAAACATTGATGTGGCTGTGTCCCTATAGTATGCTGTTTTTAAGTCCTGTGGGTATAGTCTGAGGAGTGGGATAGCTGGGTCCTTGATCCACTTTAAGTTGAGTTTTGTGCATGGTGGGAGACAGGGGTTTAATTTCATTTTGTTGCATATGGATTTCCAATTTTCCCAGCACCATTTGTTAAAGAGGCTATCTTTTCTCCAATGTACATTTTTGGATAGGTAAAGAAGAACTCAAATTAGCACTATTTGCTGATGATATGATTCTTTTAACTAGAAAACCCAGAAAATTCCACCACAAAACTTCCAGAACTAGTAAACGAATTCAGCAAAGTAGCAGGATACAAAATCAACACCAATAAATCAAAGGCATTTGTGTATATCAGTGACAAATCCTCTGAAAGGGAAACAAGGAAAACTACCCCATTTACAATAGCATTAAAAAATAAAATAAAATACTTAGGAATAAACTTAACAAAAGAGGTGAAAGACCTCCACAATGAAAACTACAGAATGCTAAAGAAAGAAATTAAAGAAGATCCTAGAAGATGGAAAGATCTACCTTGTTCTTGGATAGGCAGAATTAATATTGTCAAAATGACCACACTACCAAAAGCACCATACAGATTTAATGCAATTCCAATCAAAATCCCAGTAACATTCCTCATAGAAATAGAAAAAGGAGTCATGAAATTCATCTGGAAAATAAGAGACCCAGAATAGCTAAAGCAAGTTCCATTACTATACTAGATCTTAAATTATACTACAGAGCAATAGTAACAAAAACAGCATGGTATTGACACCAAAATAGACTGGTAAACCAATGGTACAGAATAGAGAAAACAGAGACTAACCCACATAATTACAGTTATCTTCTCTGTTCTTATGAAACTTCCACATCCCCAGCACACACACAAACAGAACTGTGTCTCTCCCCATAAGACCAGGGTATCTTTATTCTTGAAACAAAGCCTTTGAGTGATTTCAGTATGCAGGGTACAAAGCTAAATAGTAGAGGACAAAAACAGGGTTTATAATCTGCTCAGGAATACGTGCACGAGGGAAAATTATCCTTTTACAGGATGGAATTTGTGAGTAATCTGGCTTGTTGTATTCTTACGAAAATATATGTGGTAGGCTAAATCATAGCACTCCAAAGATGTCCATGTTCTTATCTTCAGAATCTGTTACATTACACAACAAAAGGGACTTGGAAAAAAGTACTCAAAGAAAATTCCTGATCAAATTAAGGACCTTGAGATGGAGAGATTATTCTGAATTTTCCAGGTGGACCTAATCGTATAATCGTTAAAAGCAGAAAACTTTTCTAGATTGTAGTCACAGGGAAATGAGATCATGGAAGAAAGGTCATGGGGAGGCAACATTGCTGGTTTTGAGAGTGCAGGAAGTGGGTCACAAGCCAAGCAATGGGAGTAGCCTCTAGAACCTAGGAAATAATTTTTCTTTAGAGCCTCCTGAAGAAACTGGCTCTGCTGATGCCTTGACTTTAACCCAGTGGAACAGATTTTGGACTTCTGACCTGCAGAACTGCAAAATAATAACTGTGTATGGTTTTAAGTCATTAAGTTCATTATAATTTATTATATCAACAATTGAAAACAAATATGCATAATATGCATGTTTTCCCAGATAGTGTATTCAGTGGTTCTGAAGAGTACACAGAACCTAACACCAAGTTCCTCTTAGGAGGAAGATCATGTAGGGAGCCTCAGTGAAAACCTTTCTGCTAGAATTGGGGTATTTTCTGGGGAGGCAGAAGAACAATTTACCTGGGTCACAGGCACATGTTGGCTCTAGCACAAGATACATAAAGCTACTGAGGCTGTCCCCATGGTGTGAAGGTGCCACTCCTCATTGATCTAGTCTGAATACCCAGTACAGAAATGCAAACTGTAAATGACTGGAATGTCTCATGGGGCTTGCAAAGAAGCTATCCCTTAGGGATGCCGGGGAGGTTGATAGGGACAGAGAAGGAACACTGAGAGTGGCAATAGCCCACCTAAGACTTTGAAGAAAGCAGAAGAGAATTCCAGACCTACAATTCATGAATTGTAGCTAAGCTTATGAGGCTTCTGTGATGGCCAGGGCTCTGCTACTGCAAGAACTCTGGTGACAGATGAGATCTATACACACTGAGAGGCACAAAATTGCCTCCATGTAGAATGCTAACCACTGGAGGTCATAGCACAGCATAGATGACAGCCAATGATTTGAGGGGTGGGGGTCTAAGATATCAGAGCCTCATATTCCTGGGCTGTTAAGGGGTATTGAACATGGAAGTAGTAGAAATGTGACAGTGTCAGTCCATGCCTTTTTACTGAGGAAGCTGACTTGCGGGGTGCGGGGCGGAGTGGGGGGGAGAGTACACAGAGTAGTGAGAAAGAAAAGTGCCATCACCTAGCCAGCCAAGGCAGCCGGTTCAACCCCCTCATTCACCCTCACACCCAGAGACCCACCCTAACCTGCTCAGAGTTTCAGTAACAGCAGTGATACTTGTTCTGGTGAACAGTGGGGAACGCTGCTGCCTGGGAGGAGAGGAATCTTCCCTTGGGCCCACCCAAATATTGGAGTTACTTGCTAAGAGGAAAACAGGTCTTTCCACAAAGGGTGTGGCTACTTAGCCCATTGCAGCCTCATACAAGTTACAGCTTTGAAAACAGATAATTCCATGTCCATGGAGATGCCGCCTTTGCTAGGATGATTTTCAATCTTATCCTATGAGTAAATGGAAAGTATCATCAAGATTTGGTTATGCTAATATAAACCATAGTTTCAGAAGGTAACAGCTGGCCAGTTACGGTTGAGAAAGCTTATGCTCATCTTGAGAGAGTATGGAGGATTCTGCATGGAGGCCCTCTGATTCTGATGGGACACAGGACAGTACACAAGTAAGCAACTGGGTACCTAAGGCAATCCTGGGAGCATGTAGAAGACAGTAGGGGATAAATATTCACAACGCAGTGCAAGAGCAGGAGCTGGAAATCAACAATCAATTCCAAAGTTGAGTCAAGGACTCTAGGGAAATGGTGGGTGTGAGTATCAAAGCAGGAAAACAACTCTTCCTAATCATCTGTGGGAACATCTTCTAGAAATTGTTCAAATATTGCTTTCTTTGAAATGATCGGTTTTTTTAATTTGACCTCACATGGAGCTGTGAAGTGACTTTTGCTCAAGGGCATCTTCAAGGCCTTGACAGATATTACTATATGATAAGCATATCCCAGTTAGACATTAAACAAACATGTGATATGCCTACCTACAGTGGGAGTGATAACTAGCCCTTAGGCCACGTGTGCTATAGGCCTTATCTCTTCAGTATGGAAAAATTTATATTTCCATTAGCTAATCCCACTGTGCTATCTTCTCTGAATACATTTTATAGATGTTTACATCTCTTTGTACATTCTAATTTTATTTCATTTTACATTAAGGGTTTTTTATCTAGATTATAGCAGAAACTACAAAAGCATTTTTCTCTGTGTTGGGCAGGAACTTTCTGCATTTTTGAGTGTATGTAGAGTGGGGTTCTAATAACAAATGGAAATTTGAAAGATGGTACCAAGAATAACAATTTTAAAAGTCATTTAACTCTTAGAAGAAAATGTAGGTGAATATCATTATCACCTTGATGCAGGGAGGAATTTTTTTATTCTAATTTGTTATATATGACAGCAGACTGCATTACAATTCATATTACACATATAGAGCACAACTTCTCATATCTGGTTGTATACAAAGTATATTCATATCATTCGTGTCTTCATACACGTACTTGGGGTTATGATGTCTATCACATCCCACCATCTTTTCTAGCCCCATGCCCCCTTCCTTACCCTCCCCTCCATTTGCCCTATCTAGAGTTCATCTAATCCTCACATGCTCCCCCTCCCAACCCCACTATGAATTAGCTTCCTTATATCAGAGAAAACATTCAGCATTTGGTTTTTTGGGATTGGCTAACTTCACTTAGCATTATATTCCCCAACTCCATCCATTTACCTGCAAATGCCATGATTTTACTCTCTTTTATTGCTGAGTAATAGTCTATTGTGTATATATACCACATTTTCTTTATCTATTCATCTACTGAAGGGCATCTAGGTTGGTTTCACAGTTTAGCTATTGTGAATTATGCTGCTATAAACATTTAGTATGCTGTTTTTAAGTCCTTTGGGTATAGAGTGAGGAGTGGGATTGCTGGGTCAAATAGAAGTTCCATTCCCAGTTTTCCAAGGATTCTCCATACTGCTTTCATTTTGGCTGTACCAATTTGTAGTCCCATCAGCAGTATATGAGTGTGCCTTTTCCCCCACATCCTTGATGCAGGGAAAAAATTTTTAAATAAGATGCCACATGCACAAATATTAAAGAAAAGATTATTTAAAAGCTATATTTTATAAATAGAAACTCAGGAAAAATGGGAGGAATTTTGATTGTTTCTCAAAAACTTTAGTTTTAAGAGATGGTGAAATGACTGCACTGATATTCTGTTACATGATTCATAATATGCTCAACGTATTGACAGAAAACTAGTTCTCCCTTGATGTGAACTTTGTGTCTGGGATTTGAAAAATGGCACTATAGTGAAGATGTGGTATATATCCACAAGACATAAAGAGAGTGGTTTGTTGTGCTTTGTTTTGCTCTTCTCCACAAAGGACAAACCAAACAAATGGAAAAAGTTACCGAAATGGTTTTCTGAAGGAAGATGCCAGATTCAATGTGACTTTTTTCCTATAATGAGAATACATTTATCCCCAGAGAGTACTAAGACTCTAGTAAAACTTTCTGTGCTCCTCTCATACAAATACTACTTGCTTTTAAGATTTATTTCTACTTTTCAGTTTGTTACCTAGATGAGTAGCTCTTGACCAAGAATTTATATTAGAAACATCTGAGAATATGAAAAAATAAAATACAGACCATGGACCCAACTGCAGTGATATTGATTTAGAAAGTCTGCGTGGGGTTCTGGCATCTATATTTTTAAACATTATATTCCCCCAAAGAGGCTGAAGCAGGAGGATTGTAAGTTTGAGAATAGCTTGGGCAACTTAGTATACCCTGTTAAAAATAGAAAGGGCCGAGGAAGTAGCCAAGTGGTACACTTAGCACCTGCCTAGCAAGCGTGAGACCCTGGGTTCAACCAGTAATACACACACACACACACAAACACGTTTTCCCCAGATGATTCTAGTTGAAAACTGTTGTGACAGACCTTTGGATTCCTGACTGTGATTAAGAATATTGCTTAAATCCTCAATCTTTATGACTGATCTTCACCCCATGTTCTTCCATGTTCTTCCCATTTTGGCCTCCCGAGGCTCTTGTCCAGTAGCCACACATGCAAGTCATACTGAACAAATAATGTGTAGAACAAGCAGTAGCCTGGTAGCACCAAATCACTAGCATGTAATAACAAGATGAGATCACTAAAAAGATGAGAAAATGCTGAGAAAATACAAGAATGATAGAGTGCCTGGAAGCACATTAAGACTGAGGCCTGAAGAAAAAAGAACAGAACAGCTATCGTTCTGTTGGGAGGAAAGGTCTAAACTCTAACCCCCTGTTGTTTCGGGAAACATTCCTCATATAATATAATCCCTGTCCCTGCTGTCTCTTTACAGGAGTTTTCCATTGGTCACCTATCCTCAGTGGATTGTTGCAACACTGCTCTTATTTCCAAGATCTGGGGAGACAAATTTCCCTTCTTCACTTACTTTGCAGTTATGTTCACTAATGTTCTACATCATTTGAAATGAAGGCTTTCTCTTCTCCAACCTTCGTATACAAGCTAACTTCCACGTAACAGAGGTCACACTCGTTCCCTGCTTACCACCTTCCATAGTAAGGAAAGGATTTTGGACAAACATAATTCTCCAATTTTTAACACTTGCAGCTGGATGGGTGAAATTCCAATGGTTGAGAAGAGATTCAGAGAGGGTCTTCTCAATTTTATTGGGGTCTTTGTATGTAGTTCAAAGATTTCTTAAAATGTTCCTATTGCCCTCAGGGATGATCTAATTTTGTCACTAAAACAAACAAATCAATTCACTATGGTAAATATTGGGTGTGATTTTTTTTTTCCTGTTGAGGATTGAACCCAGGGCTCTATCATTGAGCCTTAGCCCCAGCCTTGGGCTTCAACTTTTTATACTAGACCTAGGTGGGTTAAAAAAAAAAAGGAAAATTGTTGATCAGTTATTGAGGCAACATATGAAATGAATTTTTTAAAGTGTTTTCTAGGAATTTAACCAAATTTTAACATCACCATAAATATCATCTCCATAATGAATGCATATAATAAACCTATGTGGGAGGGTCTGGGATAGGCCTTTAGGACTAATAATAAGCCAGACTTGAGGATATAGTTAACCAGGCTACTACTAGCTATATAGTACAGAAACCTCAATTAACACTGCATGAGAAACTCACTTTTATCCACTTTATTCTCCAACAATAATGACTGCCAAACTAGTGACTAGGCCTCTTTGTGACAAGGTCTGGGTAATTTTCTTGCAGCTCAGAAGCTGTAAATTTTCTTTCTAGTTTCAATGTTTTGGAAAGGGTTAGGGAAAGCATGCATAAGAGAGTAAAGGAAATATACATAACCTTTGGACTTATAGAGACATTTAAATATTTGTACAATTAATTATAGAAACACTTTATCATATTTAGTCTATATTACAACCAATGATGATTCCTCAACATTTATTCTGTTTCAACTACTGATCTGGTTCCTCTGTTGCCACACAGATAATTGAGTTCTGATTCTTCTTTTCCATCAGTTACTTTTACCAAAAGTGAAAGAAACAGGCCAAGAAAGAGCAGGTGTTTCCGTTTTTTAAGTGATTCTCTAAATACAGAAAACTTCACAAACCTTTTTTGGCTTGTATTCCAAGAGTTAGGAAGTCAACAAGTGCCTACTATGTGACAAGCACTGTTATAGGCACTTAGAATACTATGGAAATCAACAGATAGAGGACCTGCCCCTTCAAGGAGGGAAGAAGACTGGAACCCTTGAAATATATACTCTACAAAAAGAATGTTTCTGACGTACTGGGCTTAATTGTTGGACTGCGCATGTGAGAGCTTTCTTTTCTCTCCCTCTTAGCTAACTATTCATTCACTAGCTCTACACATATTCTAACTAGAAGTGGCTAAAAGCCTACTTATTCCAAATCAACGTTAAAATCTGAGGTTTTTTCCACTTCCTCTTTCTAATGTACAAAATTGGTTATTTTAAGTATTTCGTTTTTTTTTTTCTTTTTCTTTTTTTGGCGCTAGGGATTGAACCCAGAGTTGCTTTACTACTGAACTACACCTCGCCCTTCTTATTTTTTGAGACAGGGTTACTAAGTTGCCTAGGGCCTCATTAAGTTGCTGGGACTGGTTTTGATTTTGCAATCCTCTTATTTCAGCCTCCCAAGGGGCTGGGATTACAGGCCTGCACCATCACATCCAGCAATATTTCATTTTAGACACTATTCACATTAGAAAATGCTCTGCAGTTACAAGGTCACTTCACTAAAGAATGCTTATTAAATTTGTCAGTGAGCCCACTTTTTCATGAACAAGCTAGAAGAAACAAGTGTATTTTTTGTCTTTCATTTCCTATTTCAGATCTCTGACCTTAAAAAAAATGTGGTATTAAGAAACTAAGTCTTGAAAGAGACTGGCTGAGCCCCCAAACTTACCATGCTTCTATTGAATAGTTTCTACTCTTTGTCTTATCTAAGTAACTGAATTAGCTTATAATTTCATCACATAATTCTGTTTTGTTTCTCTTCTTAATGTCTTAAGTGCTGGCCCAGTTAAAAGCCTCTGCCTATTTACCCATATTCAAACATTACCTAAGTCGATAAAAAGATCAAAGTCAGAAGCAGTGGCACATTCCCATAATCCCAGCTACTCCAGAGGCTGAGGCAGGAGGGTTACAAATTCAAAGCCTGCATCAACAATTAAGTGAGACCCTGTCTTGAAATAAAAATTAAAAGGGCTGGGATGTAGCTCAGTGGTAGTGTTCCTGGATTCAATGGCCAGTAATACAAAACAACATCAAAAACATAAAAGGCCAGGAACAGTGGCACACACCTGTAATCCCAGCAGCTTGGGAGGCTGAGACAGGAGGATCACAAGTTCAAAGCCAGCTTCAGCAACAGTGAGGTGCTAAGCAACTCAGTGAAACCCTGTCTCTAAATAAAATACAAAAATAGGGTTGGGGATATGGCTCAATGGTTGAGTGCCCCTAAGATTAATCCACAGTGCAAATAATAATAATAATAATAATAATGAGGTGAGATGGTTAGGCTCCACTTTCTTTCATTGCTTTTGTGAGAATATTTCAGTAATAAAATTGAAAGGAAAGAAAAAACTAGTAGGCATTTCTTCAAACACACATATTATTACAAATATTAAGTTAAAAGAAAATTTTCAGGGTGTTACCCTGACAGATGAGAAACCAAATTATTAAATTAAAGCATTTATAATAACAAAAAGAAGTCAGAAATTTGGAAGAATATTTAAATAAGGCTATAAACAAAAAGCACAAGTGAAAGCTAGGAAAAAATAAGAAATCCACTTATTGTAAAAGAGCTATATCTCCACTGCTTATATCAAATAGCTCCCACTAAATAGAAGTACACTTCAACTTCCTAGATATCTAGTGGAAATCAGTTTTATTCAATCATTCAAAAACATTTCTGAATGTCTATCATATGTCAGAGAAAGCACTAGTCTAAGTGCTAAGGGTACAAAAATTAACAAACACAAAGCCTTTGTATAATATAAGTTTATGCACTTCACTGTATCAGTGCTCTTAAATTGTTCTGTTTTATGGGTGAATTTAGTTTACCTACCTGTTTTAGTACTTGGTAGTGATTTAGAAGAATTTTTATTAAGTATTGTTTAACATTTCCATATAACCAAAATATATCCTTTATGACTTACTTCAGACTTTTTCCTGATAAAATTAATACACATTTTTGATAGAAATTTTGAGAACTTTTCTACACAGAAAAAAAATCATATGTACTCTTGTCATACAGAGATAATTACTATAGGTATTTTCTTTTAGAATTTTTTCCATGAATTGATTTCAGGTAACAGAAAATTCAACTCAAACTTGTTTAAATAATGAAAATAAAAAATGACTGGTTCACACAAACGAAAGATCCCCAGGTAAACTTGTGAGGCTACTTCACATGTATAGTATGTCATCAAGTTCCCTATTACTTCCTTCTCTCTGTTGTGCCAAACTTGGTATCTGCATCATTTTGAGGATGATTTCTTTCACGGTCCCAAGAAGGCTGTCAGCATCTTCCTCTTGTCCAGCAAAAAAGAACATCAATATTTTCTGCAAAAGTCTTAAGAGTCATTATGTTGAAGTACATTAGGGTAAATGCCCACTCTGACTTAAATCACTAAGTTCAAAAGCATGCCATGTACTGATTGGATAGGCAAGGTTACATTACCACTTAAGGTGGAAGGATGTCAACTTCTCTGGGAACATATAGATACCTAGAGAAAAATGGTACTGTTGTAAGGAGGAGGAGAGTTTTCCAGAAACTAAATATTTCAGGATGAAATTGACCAAAAGTAAACTGTTACATTGTGTACATGTACAAATAAATAACAATGAGTTCCACTAATTTGTGTAAATATAATAGTCCAATAAAAAGTTAAAAACACACAAACACACAAGAAGCTGTTTTAAAAGAAACTTACATCATATTAGATATATTCAAACAACACATTTTAAGACATTCTTTTACATTTCTATTCTTCAATTACACTTAATTGCCACTTTTTCATGGAAGATCATCCTCAAATTTTCATTAGGTAGGGCTGGGGTTATGGCTCAGCAGTAGAGCACTCAACTAGCATGTGCAAGGCGCTGGATTCCATCCTCAGCATCACATAAAAATAAATAAATAAAATAAAGATATTGTGTCCAACTACAACTAAAAGTATATTTAAATTTTTTTTTCATTAGGTAATACTTAATTTTCACCATTTCATTAGAAATGCTGAAAATATCTATGGGTTAAAATGTTAATATTATTAAAGGAAAAAGGTACTAAAATCTCATATGTATTATAATCCCATTTTCCTTAAATAAGCTGCATGTGCACAGAAAGTGATATAATATCATTTATAATATTAACAGGTTATTTATAGGTATGATTTCACTTCCTTCATTCCATTCTGTATTATCTGAATATTTTATAATGGTTATTTACACTTTAAAAATCAGAGAAAAATCAGAACTACTTCATTTTGGAAAAAGCAAAATTTTATCAGGAATCTATATGCACATCACATTGTCTCAACATATACCTACATGACACTTATCATTGAGTCAAAACACTTGTTTTATTTCTCCTCTCAATCAGCTGGAGTTGAAGGCAACGGGTTCAATGGCTACAAATAACTTATTTGTAAGTAGTGGAAGTTAAGATAAATTTATAGTTCCTATTCATTGGTCTGCATAACTTTGAGCTTTTCCTCACTCAGTTAACATTATAATTAATAGAGATCTGCATTACACAGAATGATTAGTAGATTTGATAATGAAATCAAATGATTTTCTTATGGCTTTCACCACTAATTGCTTACATAAACATGACTTTTCACTGAAGTCTGTCATCTTTTTCTTCACTTTGTTCCTACAGTTTCCCTCCACAAGATATTCTTGGAAAACTCAATCAGTCCACACAGATGTCTCTTCAAACCACACCTTTAGTGCTATTCTATCTCTTGAGCTTCTCTTTTTTCTCTCTGGGTATCTACCAGAAATGTTTATGCACATACACCAATGCCTTCATAAGTAGTTAGCTCACAAGACAGTGAGGTCTTTCATTCTAATTCTCACCCCTAGTCAGTTGGGTGTTCTAATCCCATAAGGCCTCAGATGGAGCAAATAACTTCGTCAAGAAAAAAGACGACACAAGATTGCTTCCCAAAGTTTTAGATTTTAGGTCTAAAACCAAATTCACCCTCCTTGTAACTGTTTTAGGAATATTTCTTCCTTTCATCTTCAGATAAAAGAATTACAGAAAACAATGGATTTTAAAACTGGAAGAGATATTAAAAGCTCACTACACCAATATCTTCTCTTCATTGCAATACATGAGGAAATACATAGTTTAATTAACGCCTTCTTCTTTGTTAGCCCTATTAGTCACATCAGTTCTCATTTTAGAATATTTCTTAAGCCAATTCCATTCTTTTCACTGCCATCATCCTAGAGTAGGCCTTCATTTCCTTATGTCTTGGGTTTTCCCCAAATCACCCTACTGCTTTTCTTGCCTTCAGTCTTTCAACTAATCCTGGGAAAGCTTCCAGATCACACATCCAAAAGTAGTGTGATCATGTTTCTGTGGGGGAAAAATTTGATGGTTTCACTGTGGTCAAAGAATGAAATTCAAATTCTAAGGCTAATCTAAGGAACCTCCTACAGGTTGATGCTAACTTTCTAGGCCTATCTTCTTAGTAGTCCCCTAATATTCAAAGCTTAGTAAGTATTTATTTAATTGAATTAATCTCCAAACTTTCTAAATAGAGATAACTGTGGTATTAAGAAGATTTTTTTATTTTAAGTAGCCAGGTTCAAGGGAAACATAAAAGGATGTTAAAATGAAAAACACAACGAACAAAGAAGTGTAAGAAAGTAGGAGCAGGATGCATGCCTTTTCTATAGTTTCAATAATGTTCATTTTCTCGAAGTTTCATACCCTTTAACCTATGATCAACTTACTGAGTCATTTCTCGGAAGCCACAGAGTTTTATATCTTTACACTGAAACTGCAGAGATGACAGGATGACAAGAATGTCCTTAAGTTGCCAGACAGAACAGTTTTTAAAAATGCAAAGATTTAAAAAAAAATGCTGTGGAGATATTAAGTGGGATCAGGTTATAAATCTTTTAAAATATGAAATAATTTTGATTCTCATGGCATTAGCCAAGTACTGGGCTTCTTCAGTTTTCAAAATGGCACACTGTATCTGAGGACCTTGACTTCAGGCTCAGAGGTTAGCCTCCGATACAGGCAGATTCTTCTCAGTATATTGAGGGAATACTGCCTTTATGTTTCCCCCAAATTAGAAATACAAGCAGTTACTAATAAGGCCCTTATTCTAAAATCAAACACAATGCTAAAGCTTTACACTTTAATCTGATTTCGAAGGTCAAGGTCACACTTCCTTAGGAAAGATGGGAGGCAGGATTCGACACTGATCGGAGTCTCAGTCCTTGCTTTTATGTTCTGTGCTATGCAAAGACTACACTAACCAAGAGGGGAACTAGCAGATCTCAATACACGAGACTGACGTTAGCCAGAAAGACGAGACAGCTCCGCAGTCGACCAGAGGAGAGACCAGCAACCCCTGGAAATCCCCCGCGGCGACCGCCATCTTCTAGGGGCCGGGCCGGAAGTCGCGCGGCTGCAGACTGTGGTGGCTGGGCGGGGCCTAGCGCGGGGGCGGTGTGGCCCTGAATGAAGCTGGAGACTGGGGCGGGGCCTGAAGCGGGGGCGGGCTGTGCGGTTAGTCTAGGGACCCGGGGCGGGCCTGAGGAAGGGGCGGGGGCTGTGCGACTGGAGGCTGGGGCGGGCCTGCAGGCGAGGCGCGCGCCAGGTTGCTCGAAGCTGGAGGCCGGGGCGGGGGCTGAAGGCGGGACGGGGGCGGGGACAAAAGCCGGCACCG
This sequence comes from Urocitellus parryii, assembly GCF_045843805.1. Lineage (NCBI taxonomy): Eukaryota > Metazoa > Chordata > Mammalia > Rodentia > Sciuridae > Urocitellus > Urocitellus parryii. Next base: position 1,027,542 of record NW_027554208.1, read on the forward strand.
GGAGGGGCCGACCCGGCCACAGTGGCTTACCCCACCTCACTTTCTCGAAACGTGCGGCCGCACTCTGCCGAGGAGGGCTTGGGGCGGGAGATGACGGTGATTTCCTCGCTGCTTGGCCCTCGGCAAGCACCGACTCCCTTCTCGCGGCCGCAGGGCTGCAGACGCAGCAGGTGAGCTAGGGCCCCTGGGCGCGGACCCGCCTAGCCCTGACTCTGCCTAGCGGGCACCCGATGCTCCCGCCCCCGCCCTTCGGGGCTGGGCTGGTGGACGGCGCCCGGCCCTCCCTCTGCAATCAGGCCCCGCGGCCAGCTGCCTGCGTCTGCTCGCCTCTGCCTCTCAGCGCCTGCCTTTGGCCCGAGTGGGACCACCTGGGAAGGCTTGCGCAGGAAGGGCGGCTTGTTCCCTCCCGTGGCAGAACAACCATTCCCAGTGTGGACAGCTCCTCACTGCACGTGTATCCACCCTGTCATTCTCCGACTCTTCCTTTTATCCCGCGGGTGGCCACAGTATCTGCCCTCCTGAAAGCATCTGCTCAGGTACCTAGAGCATTTTAGTTAACCATGACCTTGTGACTTCCATGCCCTGCAAAGTTGAGTGACCACCTTTTTCTTACCCGTTTGCCTTTTCCATTTCCACTGCTTTCCCAGGCGTTGGGTGGCAACTGCCCTCTGGACAGTATTTAGTTAGGGACTCTCCGCACTCCTTATCTGGAAGGGCTAAAGTCTGTCCCTGAAGATAAAGGAAGATGGAAATGCTCAGCGCTCCACACCATGGGTTCCCTAGGGAGGATATTTGGTCCCCAGCAAGTAGGTGGGAGTGGATGAATGGTATGACTGTTCGTATTGTAGAATTCTTTAGTAGTTTCTCACTGTATTGGGCTTTTCCCATGGGATAAAGGATGTCCGTGTTTGAGAAATAGCCTAAGAGTTTACAGCTTTATCTTTGATGTTAACACACACCGTTTTCACTTAATAATTATTTGCAATTTATGTGGTTTGCAGAAGTTTTCTAAGTCAAATATGAAGGAGCCAGACGCAGTTTGTATACATAATTTCTCCAGTACCTGGTCCGGTGAACCGTCTTGTACTGTGACAGGTCAACTTGTTTGTTCTGTAACAAGCCTTATTTTTATAGATGAAAAGACTGGGTGTAATTTTTAAAAACTTCCCTTGCTATGGTTTCTGTTCATTTTTAAAATATGCTTTTGGAAACATATTTTCTTCACGTTTAAAATAGATTTAAGATGAGCCAGGAGTGGTGGCACAAGCCTGTAATCTCCCTGCTACACGACAGGCTGAGGCAGGAAGATTACAAGTTTAAGGCCAGCGATTTAGAGAAACCCTGTCTCAAAATAAGAAATAAAAAGGACTGGGATGTAACTCAGTGGTGGAGCAATCCTAGGTTCAATCCCTAGCACCTCTAAAAGAAAAAAAAAAGATTAGGATGGATAAAACTTTTAAATCCTTTTGATTGTTTTGACTTTTCCCTCAGCAGGTGTTGCTTTTATAATACTGGAAAACATTAAAAGAAACCTCATAGGAAGGAAGAAGTTACTTTTCAAAGTTTTTTCTTTTAATTTTCAATTAATTGAAAGTTAACTCTGGACATTGCTACAATTTTTTGACCATCAGAGAGAAAAATGAAGAGCTCCCTTTACTGTTAGCAGCTATTTAAGATCAAACTAAATTAAATTCAACCTCCCTTAATTTGATTATAAAACAGAAGCTGATAACTTCATGACATATGCTATCCTCTAGTTTAGTTGTAGGATCTTTAATACCTAGTATGTTTGGAGAACCAGGAATACATTTTATTAACTTTGTTACCATTCTTATTAGGACTATAGCTTCTAATAGCAATTGCTACCATTTCTTAAAGGCCTACTTTGTGATAAGCTGTGCATAAAATAGCCCATCTACCCAATATCCCTCTGAGAGGGTTTTTACTGTCATTTTACAGTTGAGGAAACTGAAATTCTGGGAGGTAGAGTCACTGACCCAAGGTGTTGGTAATTGTTATGGTCCAGAATCTGTTAGATTCTTTTCACTGAACTACTGTTAGTTACAATTGTTTTCAAAAAATATTGGACTACATTGATGTTTTTGTGGTCCAAATAAGAGGTTGTGGAGCAGTATGACTTATTAATGCTCCAAACAAAGAGAACTTTTGAAAAACATCAGAAGACTGGAATAGTTTATCACCTTCTTTACAACTGCCTTTCCAAGTCCACGTTTCTTAATGGCTCCAAATGTTTAACATCTTTGTTTACCAGCTGCTTCAAGTATGGGTATTTGTACCAATGAATAACTTTCCCAGGATATAATTTGATGCTCATTTGGTAAACTTCAAGTACGTGAGTGTTGTCAGGTTTGTTTATATTGAACCACTCCTGTCTAATCCTGGTAGAAAAATACCTGTCCTAATCCAGATTGAATGTAAGATTTTAAAGTGGTTTGGTTTATACAAGGATAGGATAGAGAAAACTCTCTTAACACATCCCCATATATCACCTGGTGATCTCTGGCCTGCCATGTGAGTCTTTTAATGTGCTAAGGATATTTGATAACTTAACCATGCAGGGTATTATAAATTTCAGGAAGCATGAGCCGTTTTACTTTCTGCCTTATATAAGGCCACTTTAGATGGTAAACCCAGAATAATTACTTAGAAATTGGCAATAATTATCAATTAACTTCAAATTACTAATAAAATTACTAATAAAAGCTCTTTAACTTGAGTCATCCAAACCTCTTCTTCATTGTGTCCCTGGCAGCAAGAGGAGAGTCTGATAATTTTTTGTCATATTAACATACAGAATTTGTTCTTTGTTGAGCATTTTTGGAACATCTTCATAATGTTTTACAACATATTTGTGTTCTTTAACATTTTATGAACATCTTTAGAACATTTTAGAGCACATTTTGTGTTCTAGGGCCTGTTGCTATAGTGAAAAAAAATTAGAATATTTTATTATTCAGAAAAAAATTCCAGGGGGGGACTCAAGATGGCGGCGAAGGGAAGGCATCACCGCAGTGAGCTGCGTAACTAATCGGGAGAAAGTCGATGTGAAACGGCTAAAGGATATCTTGCTGGGAATTTCAAGTGAAATTGAGGTGCTCCAGAATCTAGTTGACAGATTTCCACCGGGTGAAGTTCGGCTGTGAGAGCTCTATTTCTCCGCACGGAGGGCCGCATAGCCTGACAGGCGTTCGCCCCGCGGCTGAAGTCCGTGGCGGCAGGGGGCCGGAGCGGCGGAGCAGCGATACGGATTCCGGGGGCCACCGCCAGTGGTACATTGGCAGCCCCTAGTGCTGAGTTCCGGCTTTGAGACAGAGGAGAGAAGCGGTCCAGCTTGGTTCCAGATACCGGTGGTCAGACCACAAAGGAGGACAGCAGCCGCCATTTCGGAGAGATGATGTAATCAACTCCATGTTCTACTGATCGCAGCCCATTCAACCACGGAACAGGTGACATAAGGCTGGTATTTGCCTGCATCTAGCAGACAGAGTTCTTGCTCAGGCTCGGGACTGGGGATCTTGTGGAGAATACTACTAGGGGCTCGTGCCAGGCAAGGCGTGCGCCAGGCACTGAGCAGCTAGAGGCTGGTTTCCGGGACTAACCGAGCCCAGGTCTGAGGAAACTGCGGGGTCGGCCTGCGGAGGCCAGCTCCAAGTGGAGTGTGCGCTGAGCTTGGGCCGACTGAGTTCTGACTCCCGGAACAGTTTTGGCCTGGGGCTGGGGAACCCGCGCGGGTCGCTCGCTGGAGCCAGCTCCCAGCGGAGAGTGTATCGGGATCAGAGAGGCGGGGTTCCGGCTACCTAAGCTGCGTTGGCCCAAGGCTAGGGAACCGGCGGTGACTGCTTCTCAATCAGGGTCCTGCTGGGAGCGGTGGGGGCAGAGTGGAACTTCCACCTGTGCCCAGAGTAGAACAAGTGACCCGCCGGCGTGGTATCATGACACCCCAAACGCAGCTGGGGCTGAAGAGAGTTGCTGCCCACGCCTAGAATAGGACCAGCGACTTCGCGGCGCGGTAGTCAAGTAACCTCATTTGGAGTAGGGGCTGTGCAGACCTGCCATCTGAGCAAGTAGTGCAGGCAGGCAGACCTGCCGCCCAATGGCAAGTCAGGCCAGGTAGCTTGCCAGCGTGGTGGACACGTAACACCCAGGCAGTCGCGTCACACTGGTCGGAGTGGGGGCGCAGCAGGGTTGCCGCCCGAGTCCGGAGGGGGCTCAGCGAATCGCTGGAGAGGTAGTCAGATACCCCCCATTGGGAGTGGGGGCTGTGCAGAACTACGACCCACCGGCCTAGAGGTCTGCCAGCGTGGTAGATGCGTCACACCAATTGGAGTAGGGACCCACCAGAGTCGCCACCCACATCCAGATCTGGACAAACGACCCCAGGGTGTGGTAGTTACGTTACCACAATTGGAGTGGGGGTAAAGTAAAGCCGCCTCCCGGGCCCGTGGGGGGGGGGCAGACCTGCGACCGATCAGCGAGGTAGACAGACCACCATAATTAGAGGAGGAGCACAGCTACTACCAGCCCAGCAAGGGAGGCTTCCCAACTATACAAGAGCAACGTAAATAAATAGGGGGTAAATTTCAAAAACACATCAGTTGCACCAAGCAGAAAGAAACGCCAGCAGTATGAAAAGACAAGGAAAGAAGGGACCACAAGCAATGCAGGTCAACTCAACTTTAGAAGAGGTAATAGCTGCAACAGATGGAATGTCAGATAAAGAGTTCAGGATATATATGCTTCAGATGATCTGGAGTCTCAAGGAAGACATGAGACAGCAAAATCAGTCAATGAAAGATCATATTGACAAACAAATCCAGGAAGTAAAAGATCAACTTCACAGGGAGATAGAGGAAATAAAAAATAAACAAATAGAAATACTAGAAATGCAGGAAAAAATAAACCAACTTAAAAACTCAATTGAGAATACTACCAGCAGAGTAGATCACTTAGAAGAGAGAACATCAGACAATGAAGACAAAGTATTTCAACTGGAAAAGAACATAGACAGCTCAGCAAGTCTGCTAAGAAACCATGAACAGAACATCCAAGAAATATGGGACAATATCAAAAGACCAAATTTAAGAGTCATTGGGATACAGGAAGGCACAGAGCTCCATACCAGAGGAATACACAGCCTATTCAATGAAATAATACGAGAAAACTTCCCAGACTTGAAGAATGAGACAGAATCCCAATTCCTAGAAGCCTACAGGATGCCGAATGTACAAAACCATAAGAGATCCACACCTAGACACATTATAGTGAAGATGTCCAACATACAGAATAAGGAAAGAATTTTAAAAGCTACAAGGGAAAGGAAGCAGATTACATTTAGGGGTAAACCAATTAGGATAACAGCTGATCTCTCAACACAGACTCTGAAAGCTAGAAGATCCTGGAATAACATATTTCAAACACTGAAAGAAAATGGGTTCCAACCAAGAATCGTGTATCCGGCAAAATTAAGCTTCAGGTTAGAAGATGAAATTAAAACCTTCCACGATAAACAAAAGTTAAAAGAATTCGCAGCTAGAAAACCATCTCTTCAAAAAATCCTTGGCAAAACATTGCAGGAAGAGGAAATGGAAAATAACATTGAAAACCAACAATGGGAGGTAGGACAGTAAAGGGGGAAAAGTAGTCAAAGAGGATAACAAATCAGGTTTAGTAACATCAACAAACAAATATGGATAGAAGTACAAACCATATCTCAATAATAACCCTAAATGTCAATGGCTTAAACTCACCAATTAAGAGACACAGGCTAGTAGAATGGATCACAAAACAAGACCCAACAATATGCTGTCTATAGGAGACGCATCTGATAGGAAAAGATATCCATAGACTGAAGGTGAAAGGTTGGGAAAAATCATACCACTCATATGGACAGCGGAAACAAGCAGGCATGTCCATACTCATATCTAATAAAATAGATTTCAAGCCAAAGCTAATCAAAAGGGATAAAGAAGGACACTTCATACTGTTCAAGGGAACCATAAACCAACAAGACATAACAATCATAAATATATACGCCCCAAATAATGGTGCAGCGGTGTTCATCAAGCAAACTCTTCTCAAGTTCAAGAGTCTAATAGACCACCATACAATCATCATGGGAGACTTCAACACACCTCTCTCACCACTGGACAGATCTTCCAAACAAAAGTTAAACAAGGAAACTATAGAACTCAACAACACAATTAACAACCTAGACTTAATTGACATATATAGACTATACCACCCAACATCAAGTAGTTACACTTTTTTTTCAGCAGCACATGGAACCTTCTCAAAAATAGACCATATATTATGTCACAGGGCAACTCTTAGACAATATAAAGGGGTAGAGATAATACCATGCATCTTATCTGATCATAATGGAATGAAACTGAAAATCAATGATAAAAGAAGAAAGGAAAAATCAAGCATCACTTGGAGAATGAACAACAGGTTGCTGAGTGACCTATGGGTTATTGAAGACATCAAGGAGGAAATTAAAAAATTCCTAGAGTTAAATGAAAACACGGACACAACATATCGGAATCTATGGGACACATTGAAAGCAGTCCTAAGAGGAAAATTCATTGGTTGGAGTTCATTCCTCAAAAAAGAAAAAACCAACAAATAAATGATCTCATACTTCATCTCAAAATCCTAGAAAAAGAGGAGCAAAACAACAGCAAAAGAAGTAGAAGGCAAGAAATAATCAAAATCAGAGCTGAAATTAATGAAATTGAAACAAAAGAAACAATTGAAAAAATTGACAAAACTAAAAGCTGGTTCTTTGAAAAAATAAATAAAATTGACAGACCCTTAGCCATGCTAACGAAGAGAAGAAGAGAGAGAACCCAGATTACTAGCATACGGGATGAAAAAGGCAATATCACAACAGACACTTCAGAAATACAGAAGATAATCAGAGACTATTTTGAAGCCTTATACTCCAATAAAATAGAAGATAGTGAAGGCATAGATAAATTCCTTAAGTCTTACGATCTGCCCAGATTGAACCAGGAGGATATAGACAACCTAAACAGACCAATAACAATAGAAGAAATAGAAGAAACCATCAAAAGACTACCAACTAAGAAAAGCCCAGGACTGGATGGGTATACAGCAGAGTTTTACAAAACCTTTAAAGAGGAACTAACACCAATACTTTTCAAGCTATTTCAGGAAATAGAAAAAGAGGGAGAACTTCCAAATTCATTCTACGAGGCCAACATCACCCTGATTCCGAAACCAGACAAAGACACTTCAAAGAAAGAAAACTACAGACCAATATCTCTAATGAACCTTGACGCAAAAATCCTTAATAAAATTCTGGCGAATCGGATTCAAATACATATCAAAAAAATTATACACCATGATCAAGTAGGATTCATCCCTGGGATGCAAGGCTGGTTCAATATACGGAAATCAATAAATGTTATTCACCACATCAATAGACTTAAAAATAAGAACCATATGATAGTCTCGATAGATGCAGAAAAAGCATTCGACAAAGTACAGCATCCCTTTATGTTCAAAACTCTAGAAAAATTAGGGATAACAGGATCATACCTCAACATTGTAAAAGCAATATATGATAAGCCACAGGCCAGCATCATTCTGAATGGAGAAAAATTGAAGGCATTCCCTCTAAGATCTGGTACAAGACAGGGATGCCCTCTCTCGCCACTTCTGTTCAACATAGTCCTCGAAACACTGGCCAGAGCAATTAGACAGACGAAAGAAATTAAAGGGATAAAAATTGGAAAAGAAGAACTTAAATTATCACTATTTGCAGATGATATGATTCTATACCTAGCAGACCCAAAAGGGTCTACAGAGAAGCTATTAGAGCTAATAAATGAATTCAGCAAAGTGGCAGGATATAAGATCAACACGCATAAATCAAAGGCATTCCTGTATATCAGCGACAAATCCTCTGAAACGGAAATGAGGACAACTACTCCATTCACAATATCCCCCCAAAAAATAAAATACTTGGGAATCAACCTAACAAAAGAGGTGAAAGATTTATACAATGAAAATTACAGAACCCTAAAGAAAGATATAGAAGAAGACCTTAGAAGATGGAAAAATATACCCTGCTCATGGATAGGCAGATCCAACATCATCAAAATGGCGATATTACCAAAAGTTCTCTATAAGTTCAATGCAATGCCAATCAAAATCCCAGCTGCATTTCTTGTAGAAATAGATAAAAGAATCATGAAATTCATATGGAATAATAAAAGACCCAGAATAGCAAAAACAATACTAAGCAGGAAGTGTGAATCAGGCGGTATAGCGATACCAGACTTCAAACTATACTACAGAGCAATAGTAACGAAAACAGCATGGTACTGGTACCAAAACAGGCGGGTGGACCAATGGTACAGAATAGAGGACACAGTAACCAATCCACAAAACTACAACTATCTTATATTTGATAAAGGGGCTAAAAGCATGCAATGGAGGAAGGATAGCATCTTCAACAAATGGTGTTGGGAAAACTGGAAATCCATTTGCACCAAAATGAATCTGAATCCCTATCTCTCGCCATGCACAAAAGTTAACTCAAAATGGATCAAGGAGCTTGATATTAAATCAGAGACATGGCATCTGATAGAAAAAAATGTTGGTTATGATCTTCATTCTGTGGGATTGGGCTCCAAATTCCTCAATAGGACACCCATAGCGCAAGAGTTAACAACTAGAATCAACAAATGGGACTTACTCAAACTAAAAAGTTTTTTCTCAGCAAAAGAAACAATAAGAGAGATAAACAGGGAGCCTACATCCTGGGAACAAATCTTTACTCCACACACTTCAGATAGAGCCCTAATAACCAGAATATACAAAGAACTCAAAAAATTAGACAATAAGATAACAAATAACCCAGTCAATAAATGGGCCAAGGACCTGAACAGACACTTCTCAGAGGAGGACATACAATCAATCAATAAGTACATGAAAAAATGCTCACCATCGCTAGCAGTCAGAGAAATGCAAATCAAAACCACCCTAAGATACCATCTCACCCCAGTAAGATTGGCAGCCATTAGGAAGTCAAACAACAATAAGTGCTGGAGAGGATGCGGGGAAAAGGGTACTCTTGTTCATTGTAGGTGGGACTGCAAATTGGTGCAGCCAATTTGGAAAGCAGTATGGAGATTTCTTGGAAAGCTGGGAATGGAACCACCATTTGACCCAGCTATTCCCCTTCTCGGTCTGTTCCCTAAAGACCTAATAAGAGCATGTTACAGGGACACTGCTACATCGATGTTCATAGCAGCACAATTCACGATAGCAAGATTGTGGAATCAGCCTAGATGCCCTTCAATAGATGAATGGATAAAAAAATGTGGCATTTATACACAATGGAGTATTACTCTGCATTAAAAAATGACAAAATCATAGAATTTGGAGGGAAATGGATGGCATTAGAGCAGATTATGATAAGTGAAGCTAGTCAATCTTTAAAAAACAAATACCAAATGACTCCTTTGATATAAGGGGAGGAAATAAGGACAGGGTAGGGACGAAGAGCTTGAGAAGAAGATGTACATTTACAGGGTTGAGAGGTGGGAGGGAAAGGAAGTGAGAAGGGAAATCGCATGGAAATGGAAGGTGATCCTCAGGGTTATACAAAATGACATATAAGAGGAAAGGAGGGGTAAGACAAGATAATACAAATGGAAGAAATGATTTACAGTAGAAAGGGTAGAGAGAGAAAAGGGGAGGGGAGGGGAGGGGAGGGGGGATAGGAGAGAATAGGACAGACAGCAGAATACATCAGACATTAGAAAGGCAATATGTCAATCAATGGAAGGGTAACTGATGTGATACAGCAATCTGTATACGGGGTAAAATTGGGAGTTCATTACCCACTTGAATCAAACTGTGAAATATGATGTATTAAGAACTATGTAATGTTTTGAACGACCAACAATAAAAAAAAAATTCCACAAACTAGAGAATGCCTGAAAGAGAACATTGATCCATGAAAGGTTAGGGAGCTTATTTAAGTACAAGATACTGTTTTAGGGATTCATTAAACAAGAACTTTTTTTTTCAGTGTTTCTTGTGTGCCAGATACTATGCTAGATGTTAGGGACACAGCAGTGAACAAAGACATGCTTAGTTCTTTCTTCTGTTACACTTAATGTCTGGTGAGGGAGACAGACATAAGTTCTATGTCACTCTAATATATAGTATAATTACAAAATGAGAAAAAAGTGGTTAAAGGTAAGGATAATCATTCCATTTGAAAGAGACTTGACTTGGCTAATTAATTATATGGTTTAGGAGGATCGGTAGGTGTTAATTATGTACAGAGTGGTAGACAGGTAGGTAGGGAATGTTTTAGAGTGGTTTTGCATGTGCAAAGTCGCTGTGGTACAAAGGAACTCTTGGGCCAGTCAGTATGTGTAGGTTGATGGAATGCCATCATTTTTTCATAATTTTGTCTTTCATGCTCTCATATTCAATCTAAAGTTATATTTAGCTTTGTTTAATTCACCAGATGTGATCATAAGGACTTTACTTGAATAGGCTCACGTTTTTGTGAGGTATAGACTGTTATTGCCATTTCACAGATTAAGTGAGGCATAGAAAAGTTAAAATTATTGGTTCAAAGTTGATAAGTGATGCTATACTGTATTCTTTTTCCTTATACTCAATTATGATCACACTCTGGAAGGGACTCAGAATGACTCCTTGGTCATCCCCTGATAATTTCTGAAATTTCCAGAGAATCTGGATGCAAGTGGACAACAACAGAGACTCTGTGGATCCCATCTCTTAAATACTAGATACCTCAGTTGTGGATCACTGGAGAGAAGAGCCTCAGGGCATCACTGCAGCTGTAATATTTGTGCATCTTATTTAACATATGTTGGATAGGAATGTAGAGTAGCAATACAAATGTTTGAGCTGATCTACCTTAGAGACTAAAAATGTTAATGTTAGTATCCTCCCCACCTCCACTTTATTTCCATTGTATTTTTCCTTGGTGATCGTTGAAGGAAGTATGTATAATTATTTAACCGTTTAATAAGTAAATAATTCTAAATTTGCAGTATTTCCTTTCACCTAGAATTCTTCATATTGTTACACTGAATTTTCTTTTCTTTTCAGAGATCTGACCAGAGTTGGAGAGTGAGAGAAAATGGATTCCTTTTCTAATTTGCCTACAGAGAACTCAACCATTGCCATCAATGTATCTGAGACTTCATCTACCACAGTAACACATGGATTCAATTCCACTAATGATTCACCTTCAATGTCAATAACAAGGCTTTTTCCAGCCTTACTAGAATGCTTTGGCATAGTCCTTTGTGGCTACATAGCAGGAAGGGCCAATGTCATAACATCAACACAGGCTAAAGGACTGGGAAATTTTGTCTCCAGATTTGCACTTCCGGCTTTATTATTCAAAAACATGGTTGTACTTAACTTTTCCAATGTAGATTGGGCATTCTTATACAGTATCTTAATTGGCAAAGCTTCTGTGTTTTTCATTGTATGTGTATTAACCTTACTGGTTGCCAGTCCTGATAGTCGATTTAGCAAAGCTGGACTCTTCCCTATTTTTGCTACACAAAGTAATGACTTTGCATTGGGATACCCTATAGGTAAGTTCTTTGTTGTTTTTTTTTTCAATTTTTAAAAAATTCAGGTGTTTAAGGAGGTAACAAATATAAGGTTTAAATCTAAACATTTGTTAGTAATAGATTCTTATTCTTGAATTTAAGAAATCTTTCATATTTTTATCTTAAGTATATCATAAATTAGGATGGATTGTAATTTTCCCTCAACATAGGAGTTTAAGGATCCTTTAAACACCTACCTAAAATAAATGGTCATATCCTCATAACCTTTGTAAATATTCTTTCTAGTAGTATTCTATTTCTTCTTAAAAATCACATATGAAAGAAATATAATTTCCCAGAAGGGCTCAAATTCTGATTTAAATCATGTAAAGAAAACTTACATTTATATAAAAATAGTCGTTACTAAGTATTAGCATTAGAAATTTATGCTCATTAAGAGTGATATTTTTCCCTTCTTTATTTTTCTTACTATATATATATGTTTGGTTTTACTTTAAAAATTGTTTTGAAGCTTTTATTTTTTTCAAAATTTCAGAGTATTTTCATTGAAGTTAAATTATTATTTAAGAACAGAAATGGTAAGGGTATTTTTATCTTTCCATCTCTTTAAGCAGCCTAATTTTATGTTTCTATATGTGTATGTTTTCCTGAAAAACAATAAATAAACCAAATTGAGATGTTGGGGTATCTTGGAAGGAAACGTACTCTATTTTTCAGAACACTCGGTCACCAAGAAAAAGTACACCTACTAGCTTCTTTTTTATATTTTAAAATTAAAGTTATGTGTATTTTGATCATGAATCGCAATGTGCAGACATGACTTGTATGGATATAGTCATTCATTCACTCGTAAAGCACTGTTATATACCAGTGACTGTGCCTGCTGCTAAGAATACCCCTGTAAACAAATAAGTAGTGTAGAGGCACAGGAATGAGAAGATGCCATTTGAGACAAGGTGGTCAGTTAAGGTTTATTTGATGACATCTTCTGAGCAGAAATGTGATTGGAATTTTAAAGTATACAACTGAAATCTACCATTAGCTTTTTTAAAAAAATTTATTTTTATGGGTGTAGATGGACACAATACCTTTATTTTTATGTAGTGCTGAGGATCGAACCTGGGTCCCACCCATGTTAGGCAAGCGCTCTACCGCTGAGCCATGATCCCAGCCCCTCTACCATTAACTTTTAAGTTTCTTATCTATTCATTTCATCCTCTCTTCCCACCCCCAATTTATTTCACCACTGGTACCAAAGAGACTCTAGTGAACTATACTTCATACCTTTTTCCACCTTTGACCTTTCTCCATCTCACTTACCCAAAATTTAAAAATACCAAAGAAATCAAATCATGAGTAAAGCAGGAGCCTTAGTAGATGGAAAACTAGAATCTTAGGTAACTGAGCTATAAATAGTAACAAACTAAATAGGTGTTCCTTTAAGGTTATTGAATTTTAAAGGAAAAGATTTTTGGAAATAGAAGATCGAGGAGTTAATGTGTTTGACCATTTCCTTAGAACTAATAACAGATTAGTCAATATATTTATGATATAAGAAATTCAGAAGTGGCTCAGTACCATGGTTTATATATTTAATAAATATTGCTTATCTTACTTTGACATCAATTAGAAGTATATTAGTTTCATATAATCTCATAGATTAGTAAACCCATAACTAAACAAAACTAACATTTGTAACTTTGTAGTTTACAGAGTACTTTCTTACACTTATCTCATTTGAATAGGGCAGATACTATTATCCTCATTTTCAAATAAGGAGATAAGCTTACAGAGATTGTTTTATTCCAGGTCACACAGCTAACAGGTGACTGAGATCCAAACCTAAGTTTTCTGATTCTAAGTCCTGGGCATTCTCTTATGCCACATAGTTATATAACATGCCAAGTTTATCTCAGAACACCCAACCAGCCCTTGTTATACATTATTTTCAGAAAGAATCAAAATTCTTTGTCCCTATAGTATTCCTAAATTTTCCATGAAATGAGCAGTAATGAAAAAAAGATCTATTAGATGAATTAATCAAATTTTTTATCAAGGCAGAATATCTAAATAAAGAATATAACCAGCCATTCTCATCCTGCTCTTCTTGTGTCCCATGTTGTTTTAGTGAATCTTGTAATAATCATGTTGGGCATGTGCTTGCCCAAATTTCTTTGATGTGTATGCCAATTTTGGGTTGCAATTTTTGTATTTTATTTTATTTTTTTTTACTCCCAAATAATAAGAACTCTTGTAACATTAGGTTGTAGTCTATAATTTTACTAAAACCCAATAACATAGACAACTTTCTCATATGCCTTCAGATTGGAAAATGTGATACTGAACTATATAGACATATATCTGCTCCTGGGTGAGGTTGTTTATTATTTCTGCCTGTGTCCATCTGCCTTTTGGCCTTGTACAGGGTGAACAGAGAAGCCTCTCCAGAGAGAAGACCTTTCTGTTTGTTCTGTAGCCTCTCCCAAGAATTCCCACTCTCTTGTTCACAGAGGAGCATCAATTGGGAGTTCTAAAAAGATGTCCTTTTTAAGACATTTATTCCATATCTGTCCAATTTATAGGTGACTTGAAAAATGCTAGCAAGGAAAAGGCAGATAAGTTAATGAATAAAGAAAAAGGGTAGTCACATTTGCTTTTTTGAATACCATGACATTTATAATGGTCTATAAAATTACATTAAAGTGATTTTTCTTTTTTACTCAAGTGACAGAATAGTGCATTATGACAGACTTTTTAAAAAGCCCACTGTTGTTTATAACAATTATTTTCAAAAGTACTTTAAAAATCCAAGTGTAGAAGAAACCAAGAATCTACCAAGGTGAAATGTTGATTTCAGCAAATCAGAATGGTTCCCTGCCTCTGTCATTAAAAGATACTAATAGGGCATAGTTAAGTCCTATAATTTATTCTTCAAACAATGCTGATAGCATAAGTACCCTGACTAATCATAATTATGCCCTAGTGCTTGAGCTGTAAACAGAAAGGAAATGAAGCATTTAACTATATGCCATTATATAATAGAATGATCTTGTCAGAGTCTTTGTGTTATTTGCTAGAGATTGAAACCCTGCAGGAATCAAAATAGGAGCCACAGTAGGTGGCTAATTTTATCTCTTAGTTCTTCAAAGCTATATAATAAGTCCTCATAATGGGATTCCTCCCTCCCTCCACGAGCCTTATTTATAAGCATTAATTAATTAGAACTTAATAGTTGATATAATGATTATAAATCTAATTTTAGTTACTGTAGGTTTCCATGTTCATATGTAATTTCTTTTCAGATTTAGAAACCATCTTCAGATTGATAACAGAAAAGCAATGCCAATTTATAGATAAAGATATAATGTTAAATAATTATGCAAGTGAATGGCTGACATAGACTAAAATTCCCATGTTGAACCCTATTCTTCTAGTAATTTAATAAGCATCTAATTACAATTTTTGCTCCCCCACTAGACTATACTTCTTTTGCCTTTGAACACTTGTTCAGCTGAGCTTAAAAACCCCAATTGTAACTAGCTTGTAAATATTCATAGTGTTAAAAAATACTTATAGGATTTCAGTTTGGAGGAATAAGTTCAAGAGATGCATTGTAAAACATGGTGATTACAGTTAATGTCTTATATTTTTTAAAATTGCTAAGAGTAGATTATAAGTGTTTTTATAACAAAAATGATAAGTATGTGATTAGCTCCATTTAGCCATTCCCCAATGTATACAAACAACATGTACAAATAATTATGTTTAATTTTTATTTGTCAATTAAAAAATAGATTTTCTAAAAGCAAAAACAGCTGGGCACATTGGCACATGTTCATAACACCAGTTACGTGTGAGTCTAAGGAGGTTTGCAAGTTGAGGCTAGCCTCAATAACTTAATGAGACCCTCTCTCAAAAACAGGCTGGGGAATGTAGGTCAGTGGTAGAATGCCCCTGGGTTCAATCTGCAGAACTCCTCCCAACACACACAAAAGCAAAAAACATGAAAAACTGATCTAAAAAGAAATGGATTAATTGATGTTGATTAGATAAAAAATTATTGTGTGTTACAAAATACATTTTTGCTAGTCTGAAAACTTTAGCATTCATTGATGGGAAGTTAATCCCATTCAGCAAGTATTTTCAGATTTGTTCAGCACTGTGCTGGGGACTGTGGGTCATAAAATGATGCCTTTAAGGAACTTAGAATTTGCCAAGGTGGTACTAATATGGAACAAAATACCATAGCATTCCAGTGGAGAGATTATTGATGTAAACTGAAGACTTGGTGGAAGAAGTAGCATGAGAGAGTGGCTTTAAATAGCAGCCAAGACTCAGGACTAAGAAAGGAAAAAGAGGGTGCTGGGTGCAGTTGTATGTAACCCCAGTGACTAAGGAGGCTGAGGTAGGTGAATTCCAAATTCAGTTGTGGCAACTGGGCTGTTTATGTCAAAAGAGGTTTTTTTTGTTTTGTTTTGTTTTGTTCTTTAATTATTTATTCTAATTTGTTATACATGGTGGCAGAATACAATTCATTTCATATTACACATATGGCTCAGTTGGTAGAGTGCTTGCCTCGCATGCACAAGGCCCTGGGTTCAATCCCCAGCACCACAAAAAAAAGGCTTTATAGTTGTTGTTTTTTTAACATTTATTTTTTAGGTGTAGATGGACACAATGCCTTTATTTTTTATGTGGTGCTGAGGATCAAACCCGGGTCCCGTCTGTACTAGGCAAGTTCTCTACCGCTGAGCCACAATCCCAACCCTATAGTTCTTCTTGTGGACAGTGAGAACCGTGGGATAATGTTGACTTTTGACAGTTATGAT
Organism: Urocitellus parryii; assembly: GCF_045843805.1. NCBI lineage: Eukaryota > Metazoa > Chordata > Mammalia > Rodentia > Sciuridae > Urocitellus > Urocitellus parryii. Next base: position 1,043,995 of record NW_027554208.1, read on the forward strand.
TTGTTAACAGTAAATAAAATTGATGAAGGGAGTAATTGAAAAAATCCAAAATAATGTATTTTAGTAATACATTAGGTAGTCTAATTTTGAGACTTCTAACTAGTAACAGTAGTAAGAATCAAGCAGAGAAAATAAAGAAGATCCTGCCAAAGAAGAAAGTAAACACGGTGGTTCCTCTAATCTGCCAGGAATATGTTCCAGGACCCCTAGTGGATGCCTGAAACTGAGGGTACCAATGTTTTAATCCTATACACACATACCTACCTAAAAGAAAATTAAATTTATAAATTAGGCACAGTAAGAGATTAACTATAATAACTAACAATAAAGAACAATCATAATAATATTCTTCTGAAATAAAAGTCATGTGAATATAGTCTCTCTTTTCTTTCAGAATATCTCATCCTACCACATACTCACCCTTCTTGTTGACCTCAGGTTACTGAACCTGAGGAAAGCAAAAACACTGTTTGATGATTGGGCAGCCTTAGGTAATAAAACTGGTTGCTCAAAGTTGCATTGAGCTCCTAAAACAATCAGAATCTATTATGTGATGAGGACTACTAATGTACCAGGAAAGTAAATTTCAGAAAAAGGTCATTAATATAAGTGGCTTTGAGTAGATCATACAACTGTAAGTTGTTAGAGGAAACACCTTTGCATTGTAGTGTGCCTGCTTAGGGAAAATTCTTATACTCAGATTTAAAACAAGACATTTCCAAAATATCCACTCAAGTTAAAAACTGAGTGGTGAGCAGGTATCTTTCTCTTAGCGATAGAATGTTTAATTAGAAGTAAAATGAACCTTATGAATCATGAAAGAAAACCACTAAGAGTTATAAAGCTAGCATAATTTAGAATTCAGTGAAAATTATGAAACTTTGTATAATCAAATATCTTTTAACTTCTTCATTTTGGAGATATAATAGAACTTCCTATGTTCTTTGCTGAAAAATGCGGGGTGGGGGTGAATTTTATACAAAGAAGATTTTGGCTAATGAGAGCAAGGTGAACTTCTAAAGGTTATATAATCTAGTTACATAACTTTAACGGGTCATGCACATGATATTAACTGAACTTATGTATCCCGAGTAAGTAAACAACTATGTTTTCCTGCCTGTGTCACTTTATCTTAATATAAACAGAGAAACCTAATCTTTACATTTTTCCACAAGATTGAGTCTCTCCTTGGCGACTGGCTGTCCACGTTTTATCTTTTTCAATTTCAATTCTGTATCAGTTTTTCTATTTGGGACCTACTGCCAAAAATGTGCCCACAGACCAAGTTATTTATTCCATGACTCTAAATTGCCCTAATAATCCCAGACCAGGCCACCAACCCTTAACTCCTCCAGGAAACTGTTAGAAGTCAGATCCAATCCACTTAACTCCCTCCAAGGAAACACATCTTATATAGTATCAGATTCTAAAGTCACCTGGATACTCAAACCCTTGGGAAAATTCCTTAAAATTACCTATAATACACAGCACACATACTTTGTCTTATTCTATTTCCTATAACTCTAACATAGCCAGACTTTTTCTTGAGCCTTATTGTTCTTTAATGAACAAAAGGTGAAATAATTAGTTTGTACTTGAGAACATGCTATATGAGAAAAAAAGATTTTGTTTTCCCAAGAAGGTATAGTTGAATGTGTATTTATCAAACGTACATTTATGTAACTCCACTTCATTACTCTCACAAACGTTTGTTAGATCCAACTTTCTGTCCCTACTTGCTTAGTGTCTTCACAGGTTTTCAGTATTCATTGCCTTTCATTCCCTCTCAAATGGAGGATACTCATTACCCCATAGCCTACATACCACCTGAGCCAGAGGTAGGTGAGACTGGCATCCTCACCTGGCTAGCTGCTGTGAACCACTGCTAATCCATTGCTCCCTACTCTGTTGTTGACAACTATTTTGAAGTTCATGCTATCTGTCCAGTCTGTTCATCCTCATTGCTTTCATCTTCTGACTTCATTCTAGCCATCTCCCCTCATTCATTGAAGACTTTACTGTCCTGCTTGCTGTCATCTTCTTTGTCCTAAGTCCTGCTGTTCTCTTGTTTGACTTTAGCATCCTTGTGAACTTCCCATCAAATTCTCCGCCCTCTAGATCCCTTGGCCTCCTCATCTCTAATGATAACTTTACTCCTTGTCAGTGAACAACTCCCGTGGCCACTTTCTGGACCTAGTGATCTGGAAAATATTAAACTCAACTCACTATCTGACCTATTCTGAATCCTATACTTCCAACTGCACTTAATTCTCGAGCTTCATAAGGGCCTCCAGTCCCTGACCTCTCTACTTTCAGTCAGTCACCTCCCATCTTTACTTCTTTTCCTATACAGTGTGGACTCCATTACTTCAGTGCTCATTTTTAGTTCCTTTTCTCTACACCTTCCTCAGTCTTCTGAAATCTGACTTATGCCTCATGACTCCAATGAAGCTGCTCTCTCCAGGGATACAGTCAATCACTTTGTTGCTATTACTACTTAAACATTTAGTTTGATACTAGATTTTTATTTTTATTGTTTCTTTTAAAACTTTTACAGTTCTGCCTTTTTTATGTTTGTTTTTGAAGACTAATCTTAGATCCTAGATAGTAAAAATTAATTATGTTTTACTAAAAATAATTTTAGGGGGCTGGGGTTGTAGCTCAGCGGTAGAGCACTTGCCTAGCATGTGCGAGGCCCTAGGTTTGATCCTCATAACCACATGAAAATAAATAAATAAAATAAAGGTATTGTGTCCAACTACAACTAAAAAATAAATATTAAAAAAAATTTAGGTTATCATTTTGTAAACTAGATTGCATTTAGTATAATAATTTTTTTATTACTAAAATTGACTTTTCAAAAAATAGGATAATGAGGTCATTTGGAACTCTTTAGATAACTTTGCAATATGCTAAAATTAAACAGAAAATGTTATTTGCATGTTTATATATTTCTATGGTAATCATTTTAAGATCAATATTCTTGTTTTGCAGTTGAAGCTTTATATCAAACTACATACCCAGAATATCATCAGTACATTTATTTGGTGGCACCAATATCTCTTATGATGTTAAACCCAATTGGGTTTATCTTCTGTGAAATCCAGAAGTGGAAAGATTCTCAAAATGCTTCTCAAAACAAAGTAAAAATTGTGGGACTTGGATTCCTGTGTGTATTACAGAACCCAATAGTATTTATGGTCTTCATTGGCATTGCCTTCAATTTTATTCTTGATAAAAAGGTGCCTGTATATATGAAAAATTTTCTTGATGGACTTGCAAATTCTTTTTCTGGAGCAGCCCTATTTTATCTTGGTCTTACAATGGTAGGAAAAATAAGGAGACTGAAGAAGTCAGCATTTGTTGTACTAATTCTTCTCATCACAGCTAAACTGTAAGTTTCACTTATTTAACTTGGGAATTATACTTTGTAAAAACCTTGTTTAACCAATTCATTAGGATGTGTCTGAAATTATTTTTTTCCTTTGACTATTAATCCTTCCTTATAGAATAGTTGTGATTTAAAGGAGAATGGAATATTGGTGCATTTTGAAAAAATGGTCTTTCATTTCCTTATTCCATGTAGGCTATTCTTTGCATTTTACTGTCAGATATTAATAACTGTTTCCCTTTAGCTTTTTTATCCTGCTTTTATATAGTTTGTTAATTGTCTCTTAATGTCCTAGTTAGATCTTATTTTTCAAGAAATTTTGCAGGATTTCTGAATCTATTAAAATCCTAAAGGAAGAGGCATCCTAGTTATGTAAGAACAATAATTTTTAACAAATTTTTTTCATGAATTTGGGAAAATATTCTGTAATTCTGAGTTTGAATGAACTTTCTAAATAGAGATGTTGATGAATATTATTGGATATATGATCCTAACCTGTCAAAAAGTTCTTCTTAGCTTCTTAGTTTTCAATTTATGTGTATCATTAGCCATGGAGTCACACTTCATGGTGCAGGTGACATAATTTGACTACAATATTAACTCAGAGTACTTGAGGCATACTTAACTATGGGACTCAGCTCTTGTATAGGCAGTTAAGTTCATGAAAGTGGTGCAATAAGATATGTATTTATATTTGCAAAGTAAAGTTCTGAAAATCATTTACACTGCTGTTATGCTCCTCAGAAACAAAGTATTAAATAAAATTGTCACAGTAATAAATATTGTTCTAATGATAACAGTATTATCAACTTCAACTTAAAAGTAGAATTTAACTAGTCCAATTAAATTTTTTCTAGTTAAATTCTTATTAAGTATATGTATTTTTTTCAATTAAAAAATTAAATGAGTAGTTCTTTATTTCATCCTGGAGCTTCTCTCTGGGTGCTGCTATAACAATGTTATCAACCTCGGTCTTGCTGTTTTCTTAAAGGAGAACCCAATTATTTTAGTCACTGGTTTTATGCTCTTCAATGAAATCTTAAAAGAATTTGTTTAATAATTTATTCTTCACCAGATCTGTGTTTCATTAATTTTTCTGCTCTACTTCAGTTGTTTGAGTTCCTTTTGCTGAATGTACATAATACACACATACACACACACACACACACACACACACACACAAAGAATTAATTGTAAGATACGTATTTTTTCTACTGGTTTTAGAATTTAATCAAGCAGTGTTATTACCATTTAAACTCCCAATCATTTAATAGAATTCAGGTTATTTTCCAAAAAGTAATTTAGTTATTTTCTTAATATTTTGTTTATTTAGTTATTTTCTTAAAAGAAGTTCTTCCCCAAAATGATCAGGTTTTTTTCTTCTAATATTTCAGTGAACCAATAGAGTAAGGAAGATAGCAGCTATAATTGCAAGTTTTACTAATATTTTTTTGGTATAGAAATAATGTTTTCCCCTCATCCCAATGTTTGAAGTATTTACAGAATGTTGTAACTCTTGAAATGGTTCCAATATGAATTCTTAATTCTTTCAATAAAATGTTCATAAGTAGGCATATATAGAATATTTGCAAATAGATACAACTCTGGGAAAGAACAGAAAAATAATCTAATGCCAGTTCACTAGCGCAATCTACTATTGAGGGATAAGCATACCTTGATACCAAGTAAATTATGCATTTCTTCTTTCTTCAGCTTGGTGCTGCCACTTCTGTGCAGAGAAATGGTGGAACCCTTGGACAAGGGTGACAGTGTAGTGAATCACACAAGTTTATCAAATTATGCATTTTTGTATGGTGTCTTCCCTGTAGCACCAGGAGTGGCTATCTTTGCTACACAGTTCAACATGGAAGTAGAGATTGTATGTATATACTACTTTCTAAGTTTGATTGAAATCCAGAAAGCAACATTCTTTCTATGATAATTTGATATCTCTAAGCTACCTCATTGTAAATAAGGAGGTATTGTGTAACATTATGTAACAATAGTTATTTAATCCAGGGTCTTTAGTCATCCTTGCTTTCTTACTATTCTTTTTTAGTTTCAAGTATTCTGTTTCCATACTTATACTTAAGCCTGAAAGTTATTTAAAGAAGGGTAGCTTTGGAAATTCTGAGGAAAAAAATATATTATATTCATGATAATTTATCACCAGATACAAAATACCACATAACCTATAGCAGTAAATATCTAAAATTAATTAACATCAAATTATCAGTGTCTAAGAGTATTGTGTCTACAGCATCAAAGATTTTGAAATATGAAAGAACTGAATTATTTATTGAAGGTCAATTCTACTATATAATCTGAAGAATGTATGTGTGGTTATTTTTCTCTTTGCAAATTGCTTTTTTTGTCCTATATTTTATGAAATAGTATGTAAGGAAACTATTCATGAGTTTAATTATATCATTAAAAGGATCACTTTTAGAACCTAAAAATAACAATGGAATTTCTAGTACTTGTGATACAAATATTGATTTAACCTAGGTTAGAAGAGGGACCAAGGGAACTTACCTATGGTTTCTTTTAAAGACTTTCAGAAAGGTAAAATATGTTATTAGACAATATGCTGGATTCTATAATATCTTTTTACTGATTTATTTTTATTTCAGAAACCTTTAGTGTGTTGTGGGTATTTAAAGTTTAAAGTAATTGAATGAGATCATGACTCCTCAATTTGATCTATTTTTTTACAGATAACCTCAGGGATGGTAATAAGCACATTTGTGTCAGCTCCAATTATGTATGTTTCTGCCTGGTTATTGACCTTTCCCACTATGGACCCTAAGCCATTGGCATATGCCATCCAGAATGTTAGTTTCGATATAAGTATTATCAGCCTGGTCTCCTTGGTAAGTATGTTTCAGTGTAAAATTGAATGGAAACCATAGAACAAGTTTGAAAATAGCTTAGTAATAGAAAAAAGATTTAAAAATTAGTTTCTTAGGAAATAAAATAAAGTTAAAGCCTGCCCATAAAATGGAATATCAACCTTTCAATTAAATGAGTTTTGTCTTTTCATTTGGGAGAGTTGTAAGAGTAGACAAGGTGTGAGATTTAGTCAGACCTGGATTTGACTCCTGGCCCTATCACAAATTAGCTGTGTATCCCTGGAAAGTTAACTTAATCTCTCTAAGCTTTAGTTTTCTCAGCTATAAAAGAAAGATAATAATTTCACATATCTCCATGGGTTGTTTAAGGAATAAATGAGATAATAAATGTGATAAACATGCTGTGAATGACGACTTACCATATAAATACTAGCTGTTGTAGAATCATGAGGTCAGAAGAGATCTTTGGGGCCCTGTTCAATTGCCGATTTTATGTTAGTGACAATTTAGATTACTATTCAAATTGGATATATCTAGTTCAACTTAAATAATTAAGCATTTGACAACTACAATATCTTGTAGATCAACTTGCCTCTTAAATTCAAGCAATATTTTCAATGATAAAGGGGGTGGGGTGGGGATGAATATGTATATTGGCAACAAATAAATGTATGGCTAACATAGTTTTTAATAAATTTGACATGTCACATATTGTAAAATCTATGCCCACTGAGAAGAGAATGGTGATATAAAATCTATTGGCAATGATGGGAGAAAGAAGGAAATTGACTAGCCTACTTACTTGGCCACTATGTGGATAGAATAGAAACCCAGACCTGGGACTCAGGGCATAGCCCAGTGGTAGAGCATGTAGTTAGCATGTATAAGGCTCTGGGTCAATCCCCAGAACAACAAAGAAAAGAAACCTAATCCTTTTAAATATGAAAAATGCAAGATGATAATTCTCAGTATAGATAGTCTGTTTAAAGAAAGACAGCTTAGAATTTTGAATTTAGCTACCTTATCAGCCAGTGTGGTAGAAATAAAAAAGGGAAAACTTAGGATCTTATATTATTGTTATTATTATTATTATTATTATTATTATTATTATTATTACATCTCCACTAAAACTTCTTTCCCAAATAATTGGCTGTGACCCAGTGTCCCCTCTCAGCCATGGAAGATAGGCATAGTTAGAACATGGCTCTAGTCAAAGCATTAGTTTTTAAAGATCACGTAATTTTAAGATGGTTAATTACTATGGGAGATTCCCATGCTTTTCATTTTATTTTTGATGTAGTTATTTACCTTAATACTCTATTTGGTACTAGGTAAAGAAAATAACATTGGAATTTCTTTCTGAACTAAGATAAAGAAGTTTTTGTTTGTTTGTTTGTTTTGTAACAGGGCTTGAATCCAGGGGCACTACCAGTGACTTACATCCCCAGCCCTTTTTTGTTTTGAGACAGGGTCTCACTAAGTTGCTTAGGGCCTCGAAAAATTGCTGAGGCTGGCTTTGAACATGCAATCCTCCTGCCTCAGCCTCATATAACTAGTTGCTGGGATCACAGGTATGCGCCACTGTGCCTTGATAAGAGGATTCTTTAAAGATAATCATCCCAGGGCTGGTGATGTAGCTCAGTGTAATACTTGCCTACTTTGCATGAGGCCCTGGGTTTGAGCCCCAATGCCACCAAAAAAGAGTTAATCAATATGTTATTTAATAAGTAATTTTAAATATTTAGAAACATGAATAACTTTTGAAACTTTTGTCTTCAAGATCTGGTCTCTGGCTATTCTTCTCTTGAGTAAAAAATATAAGCAGCTTCCTCATATACTTACAACCAATTTACTCATTGCTCAGGTTAGTATATCTATAGATATTTAGAATTTTTCAGGGCTATTCTACTGCTCCTGAGAAAATTAATGTTAGGTTTTTCCAGTTATAAAGTCATAAATACTATTAAATATGATCAATTAAATTTGATCATAATTAGTTTATGCCTAATATATTAAATATTGCAATAGGCCTTGAACTTTCAGTTGAGGCTAATAATAGCATTTGATAATAACTTTGAGTTATTAATAGAATCAATTGAATCATTAAAATCTGAACTCTCACAGTCTTATTTTTCTAGTTAGATCTTTGCATGTCACAAATCATAATGGAAAGAAATTTAGCATTTTCTATATAAATCATTACTAAATTTAAGGTTAGTATTTAGAATATATTCATTATCAGTTTCAGTTAAACATGTACATTGTTAAAGGCTCTATATACAGAAGTTTTTATTACAAAGCTTGAATTTTTCATATAACTAGTTGATAATTGGTCAGAAATAATTTACAATGAATAATTATATTTGCTGTGAATAAAACTTATACAAATATAGTTGATTCAATAGCTATTTTCTATAATAATGTTGAATTGTACGATTTGCTTAGCTATTTACAAAGTCTTTTAATAATTCTTTCTTTAGTCTATTGTCTGTGCTGGAATGATGATATGGAATTTCGTTAAAGAAAAAAATTTTGTTGGACAAATTTTGGTGTTTGTTCTATTGTACAGCTCCCTGTATAGCACCTACCTGTGGACAGGTAAGTTGATCATGAATGGATGGATATTGAGGTGTGCTTCCCCTTCCCCCATGTTTAAAAGGCCTCAGCTTCTAGTGATCTACTTGAAGTCTGGTAGCACAGGATCAGGGCGTTCATTCAAGCAGATATGCCCACTAATATGAGCAGTCTACAAAGCTGGTTTCTGTTTCCTAATGTACTCTATTTCTCCCTGGGCTCAGAGCCTTTTCCAATAGCATGGCCCTTTTTCTTGGAGTCTTTGGCTGTATCTAGGCCACTATCAGCACAGCTCCCCTTTGGAGACACCAAGGGGCAGGTGCTGAAGGCAGGTGGAGAAAGTAGAGAAAGAACAGAGGTGTGTGTATCTCAGAGCTTATTACTAGAATCCCATTGACCTGCAAAATTGTGGCTCTGATTTATGCAAATTAATTGCCTTTTGGAGTCTTAGTTTCTTCACCTGTAAATCTGGGTTATAGTATTTTACAATTATTTTGAGGATGAAACAAAAGTATGGATATTTATGTCTGCTGGGTGCTAAGTGCTCAATAAATGGACCTATATTAATTATTAAATAGAAGAACAAGAAAAGTAGGAGAATAAAAGAATGTGGAAATATGAGTCAATAAGACTGTTTCTCATCTCAACTGGCTCCAGAAGGGTATTTAAAGTGTTTAAGCACATTGCTATTCTTAAGTATAACATTTATTTGGATGCCAGCATTTTGGTTGTGTATTAAAAGTTCTGTCTGGCTATTTTGTGTTATTACCACAAATTTGAACCTGTAAAATTGTACATAAAAGGAAATTGCATAATGGTTAAGAAGAAAGTGTCAGAAAGAGGCTTCCAAGGACAGACCTTTGGTTTCATGCCTTCAGGATCAAAAGCAGGTCCCATCCAAGTTAACAGTCTTTTGAAGTGAAGCAACAATGAGGTGAGGAATTGTAGAATGAAAAATTCAGTACAAACAGAAGATAGTTTGTACTTCTTAGAGAGAAGTACACCTTGCATGAGTTTTCATGAAATGTCAAATTAAAAGAGCCTATCGACTATACTTGCAAATATAGAAGCATCAACCTGATCTCTAATACCTAGGTTTATTTAGGTAAAATTTAGGATGAGAATAAGAATAGCAAATAAATCAATATGTTAAAAAATTCCCAATTCTCTCTGAAACCTTCTTCAAGTATGCATGTTAAAATTTATCCCAAGAAATTATTCTGAATTCCCTGACCCTGAAGAGGTGCCCTTTAACCTTCAGATTATTATGATATTAGAGAATTTTAGATCCCAAAGTGTATATTTTACTATATATTTTTTTAGTTGTAGTTGGACACAATACCTTTATTTTATGTGGTGCTAAGGATCGAACCCAGCACCTCACATGTACTAGGCGAGCACTCTACTGCTGAGCCATAACCCCAACCCCCCCAAAGTATATTTTTAAATCTACTGTTCCGTTATTTTCAATTTTATTCATTTGCATACCATTCTCACAATTTTTGCCCTGTCTACATACCACATTTTTTTCTTCTTAAAGTCAACTTATTTTTTTAGTTCAATCAATTGAGCTTTATGTCAATGAAATCTCAGATTTCATATGCTAATTACAATTTTTCAAATGCTCATTAAATGCATAGCTAGTCAAAAAATCTCCATCTTCCTGCTGCTTTAGTTTAAACCCTTCATTTTGCAAATTAGGAAAACAGGCCCAAAGAGTTCAACTGATTTCAGGCAGGGGATCTCACAGCTCCCTCAGTGAGAAGCAGGACTATATTCTGCCTTATTGTGTATGCTTCCTTTCATAAGGCAGAAACGAAAAACAGAATCTTAAGGAGTGCTCTTACATAGTAACACAGCACCATTCGATGATGAATTACTTGTTTCCTTGGCACTTTGAAAACCTAAAACTAGAGAGTATATAGATATATTGATGAGGGAGTAGTGGTAAGAAAAAAAAATTCTCAAAGACCTTTAGGTGGATAAATATTCATTCTAGCAGTGTTATTTAATCTGTATAATTTCAAATCTAGGTATGAATTCTTTGTATACAACTATAAAAGCACAGCAAATTCATAGATTAGAGTCAAGCAAAACTACAAACCCAGTAATCTTTATTAACACATTAAATAACATAACAAAGGAACTTGTGTTACTAATGTAATTAATAACTTGTAATGTAAAATGGAACTCAGTTCCCTGGTATTTTAATTTGGCTTGAATTTATTAGGTCATGACCTGGTTATCTTACTACTTTTCTTTCCTCAAATTACCTCAGAACCTTCATTTGGACTGGATATTGTGATATCATTTGGCTTTCAGTTGTTGCAAACTTTTTGGGAAGGCGGAGGGGTGAGAGGTACTAACCAGGGATTGAACTCTGGGGCACTTAACCACTGAGCCACATCTCTAGCCCTTTTATAAATTATTATTTTTTTAAATTTCCAGACAGAGTCTCAGTCAGGGCCTTACTAAGTTGCTAAGGCTAGTATTGAACTTGTGATCCTCCTGCCTCAGCCTCCAAAGCTGCTGGGATTACAGGTGTATGCCATCACACCCAGCTAACTTGTTACAAACTTAATATAAAACCAAATACAAGCTCTGAAGTCATGAGACTATACTTGATTATAAGGATGGCATACAGATGATTATCACTGAAAATAAGCCAAAAGACTTAAAATTTCTTTTTTTTTAAGTTATAGACACAATACCTTTATTTTATTTATTTTTATATGGTGCTGAGGATTGAACCCAGTGCCCCACACATGTGAGGCAAGTGCTTAACCACTGAGCTACAATCCCATCCCAGGACTTAAAATTTCTAACTGATTTTTTTCCCTCAGATCCTGAAGCATATATGATAGCAACCCCAGGGAGACCTACAGATCTGAGTTTGAGAAACAGGGAATTGAAGAATTTACCTTATGTCAAAAGGCTTAGTTTCTAGACTGGCTCTGCCCTCTGCTGGCTGTCTGACTTGGGCAAACCTTTGTTTCCATGTCTAAAAAATGAAGGTGTTAATTTGAAACAGAGGTCTCTTCTAGCCCTAAAGTCCTAAGATTCTTATAGCTCTGTAGAATTTATTAAGCAAGATGTAACTTGTATAAATGATTGGGTATAAGGTATAAGGAAAGTCTAAAAACTTGAAAACATCCGTGTTTGTATTAAGGTCACACCATGTTTGTATTAAGCTCCATCAGCACACTTAATGTGAAGCATAACTTGTATAAGAATTGCTTATAGTTCTTACCACTGACAGAGTATGTTTTCTGTACAGCTAATTTTCTTTCAATCATATTTAGAATGCAATCATATACATCCAAAGAATAAAATGATCAGGGCTTTTGGGGAAAAAAATCCTACTGGATAAAACAAGATTTGAGTAAAGAAACGATACAGGAGAGAATTCAAATGATTTTTATTATTCATTTTTAGCTGTAGATGGACACTGCACTTTTATTTTATTTATTTATTTTTATGTGGTGCTGAGGATTGAACCTGGTACCTCACATGTGCAAGTGTTCTGTCACTGAGCCACATCCCCAGCCCTCAAATAATTTTTAAATTAGGGAAACATCAAGAATAATGATCTCTCTTTCTATCTTTATTTCTTGTTCTTAGGCCTTCTAGCAATTTCTTTGTTTCTTTTGAAAAAACGAGAAAGTGTACAAATTCCTGTCGGAATCATCATAATATCTGGCTGGGGGTAAGTTGGTAGTTTTTTGTTTGCTTACATGTTTCCATATGCACAGTTACTATTCATTCTCTCTTTCTCTCTCAATTACCCTTGTTATTATAGAATTCCTGCTCTCCTTGTTGGTGTTCTTTTGATAACTGGAAAACACAATGGAGATAGCATTGACTCAGCCTTCTTTTATGGAAAAGAGCAGGTGGGAAGAGTTTATTAGCAGTTCTGTTCTTGAGAACATCTCATTTTAGCTTGTTAATGTACCTAATTATACTTACATTGAAATTAACTTTAAAAATCTATTCTAATTTATTGCAGTTTATACTGGTGATCCTATATCACCTTGTCACACCTCAAATATGATGAACGTTTTGCATGCTAAGTCTGTATTTAGCTGAAGAATGCTTGAGCTTAATTGATTCTTCTTAAAAACTCTTATGAATTATGTTTTCTTTACTGGAGAAAAGAGTGATTAATTTAAAGCCATTTAACAAGCTAGTAGTTATAGTAAATGTCAAACTCTTGATTCTTAATCCTATCAAAAATATAAATTTCAGAAAACAATGTGTCTGGGAAAAAGTGTACTTGAACAGCTATAGAATAGGAGGCTTATGAGCCTGCTGAATTCTTCAGGAAGGCCCCAAGAATGTGTTTTTAAAAACCTCCCTGAAGATTTTCATTTGTTATCCTTTTTTTTCCTGTTCTGTAATTTTGAATTTGAGTTTTTATGAGAATAAATAAGATATACATGTAAAGAACTTTGACTAGTGCTGGCATATAGTTACTGCTCATAAGTATTAGCTGTACTTATTCATTTTTACTATCATTATCATAAAATTTCTCAACTGAAGTATACTTGAACTACATAAGCAAAAATTCAAAATTAAAGTTATAACAAATTATTCCAATTACTTGTAAAAGAAACCAGTGGCTATGTTAATCAGCTGCTGTACAACAAAGCATCTAGAACACTTACATGATTATAAACAGACTCTGATTTCTCTTCAAGTACATTCCTTATATGATGTTACCCATTCTTAAGAACCACTGTTCTAGAGTATTTACAACTGTGCAGATGTATTTTCCATCAAAAAATGCTCTTAATGCATTCTGCTAAGATTATCAGATGGGATTATAAAAGTGGCCTAATGTCTTTTTTTTTTTTTTTAACATCGTCAGATGATCACCACAGCAGTCACCCTGTTCTGCAGCATTCTAATAGCTGGTATATCACTCATGTGCATGAACCGCACCACCCAAGCAGGACACTATGAAGGTTTCAGTCAGTCTCAGAGCCACAAAGCAGTGGAGCCTGGAAACACTGCTTTTGATGAGAGTCCAGCACCAACAAATGAACCAGAACTTTTTACAAGTTCAGTACCAGAAACAAGTATGTTACGTGCCTTTATAGCATACATCCTAATTATTTTGCTTAAGAGAGGATCCCTGAACTATTCTGAAAATCATAGGTATTTGCCAAATTAAGAACCTGAATCACAGTCAATAATCGGAAGAGTTTACAAATTATTTCTGAAAGTATGTTTGTGAGAACAATCTTTTGTTAAAAATGTAGGACTTCCTGAGACCTGAGAGCTTAGAAAGTTTAGAAAAAAGTCACAATGGAAAGGAATATTCTTCCTAGAAATCTACACACATATATATGTTAATTTAACAACATTTTATCAACAAAGTGAGCTAAAGGAGGCCTACTAAGAGGCTGGGTTGATAGTAGAAATTAGGCATCTGCAAACTAGAGCCCAGACCAAATCACACCCACCATATAAAAATGATTTTTACACTTTTAAAAGGTTGAAGAAAAATTAATAAATATTTTGTGACTACTGGAAATTATATGAAACCTAAATTTCATGTCTGTAATTTTATTAAAACAGCCATGCTTATTGATTTACGCATTGTCAATGGCTGCTTTCATGCTGTAATAGCAGAGTTGAGTCATTGCATCAGAGACTGGCTTGTAAAGCCTAAAATATTATCTAACCCTTTATGGAAGATGTTTGCCCATTCTTGGTATAAGTAAAAATATGATCCTAACTAGTATATGTGTTAGTAAGAGTCAACAATTGTTACAGGATTTGTTTCAATTCATGAAGGGAAGTCAACAATAGTGTATGCATTTTGGATGCACTGATGCGTGTGGAAAGTTCACAGATAACGGACATTGTGTTCAGAAGAATAAATGATGGTTTACGATATTTTGTTTAGATAGCTTGTGGAGTAGAAAGATGAGTAAAGTATAAGAAGAAAGAGTGACAACAGAGATAGAAGATAATTTATTCATCTTCAAAAGGAAGAAATGAGAAAGTTTCATTGCACAGCACTTTGTCATGAACTGTGTTAGTGCTAGGAATGTTGCATTTAAAATGCTGCCCACAAATCTCGCCATTTTACATTTCCTTTCTTCCTTCCTCAACCGTTCCAAACTGGAAGTAAATAAAAGAGTGATTAAAAACTTACCCTGGAGCCATATTGCCTATGTTCAAAGCCTGACTTCATGATTTACTACTGTCTGATCTTGGGCAATTTCCCAGTGTTTCACTTTCTTTATCTAGTAACACCTACCTGTAAGAATGTGATTGGAGCCAGGTACAGTGGCAACCTATAATCCTAGCGGCTTGGGAGTCTGAGGCAGGAGGATCCCGAGTTCAAAGCCGGCCTCAGCAACTTAGGAAGGCCCTAAGCAACTCAGTGAGACCCTGTGTCTAAATAAAATGTAAAAAAGGGCTAGGGAAGTGGCACAGTGGTTAAATGCCTCTGCGTTCAATCCCCAATATAAAAAAAAAAAGAAAGAAAGAAAAAGAATGTTACTGTATAAAATGAGTGAACATGTATAAAGTCCAGCACATAGTAAGTATGAGTAAGTAATAGCTATTATTATAACATTTATTAATTTTTTTACAGAATTTTAAGTGTACTCCAGATATTTTATATGACAAACTATGGCAAATCAACTCAATTGTATTGAAACAAAGAGAGTAACTCAACAAAATTATCAAAATATCCAATAATATGAAACTTTTGCATTTTGAATTAATATGGCTTGATGAAGAGCCTCCCAAGAGGCACACAAGAAAAAACACAAAGATACAGGGCAGATCCTGTTTTCTGAAGACAAGACATCCTTATCCAGGAAAAACAGTTTCCTATAGTTCTCCAATATCGCACCCCTGTACAAAACCCTCTGAGCGGGGTTCAGGCACTTGCATTTCTCCTGTTGGAAAACACTGTGGCTACATCCCTGAATGCCAATAATCCCAAGGGCACCCACATGCAGGTGTAGGGACCCCAAGACTCTGGAGGTATAGGACTAGGTACTGATAACATTTTTTATTATGATTATTACTGTTATTGTTATTTTTGGTACTAGGTATTGAACCCAGGAGGGCTTTACCACTGAACTATATCACCAGCCCTTTTTACTTTTTATTTTGAGTCAGAGTCTCACCAATTTGCTGAAGCTAGCCTCAAACTCGCAATCCTCCTGCCTCACCTTCAGAGTCCCTGAGATTTCAGGTATGCACCATTGCACCCCGCTTATTATAACATTTCATTATAAAAGGAAGACATCAAGGTTCAAGACTAGCCTCAGCAAACTAGAGAGCCCCTAAACAACTTAGTGAGACCCTGTCTCAAAATAAAAATGGCTAGGATATAGATCAGTGATAAATTGTCCCTAGTTAAATCCCCAGTACAAAAAAAAAAAAGACATTCATACAGTAAGGAATTCAAATACAATTACAATTATAATTCAAATACAATTAAAAAGGAATTCAAAGACAATTAAAAGAGAAGCTAAACTCTTCCCCTCCCTTGCCCTTGGCTCTACTCCCCAGAGTTATTTTATGGTTTATTTATCACAATTCATAATGTTCCACAACTTCTGCAAAGGTAATGAAATATGAGATAACAATTTTTCTTCTTAGATAACTGTAAGAAATTCAGTAAAGCTTGAACTCAGGGTACATATGGGGAAGAGATCAAAAAAAGTTGGAAAAGTAAGCAGATACAGAGGGCATTCTGTGTCATCGGAAAATATGAAGGTTTTGTCCTACATGTAAAGGGTCCTATTAGTAGTTTTTGCAATAGGCTAGGCCAGATACAGGGCAGAGGGTGGTAGGTGTGGGATGGACCGGATAGGTCAGACTCAGAAGCTGTACTGATGGACTTGCAATCAACTGGACTGGTGAGAGCTAATGGAGGACCTGAGTATAACTTCCAGAAATTTGGTTTTAGTGAATGTGTGATCATCCTTCAGGCCTTCCAGGCACATCTTCTCTTTCCTTCTCAGGTATTTTAGCATTTCAGAACAGGCAGTTCTCCCTCCGCAGGGTCCTTCATCTACACCTGACCTTTATTCCCCACTGTGGCCTCCAGTCTCTCTGCTAGATTCTTGTAATTCCTTCCAAACTGGGCTGCCTGTCTCCCATCACTCCCTGCTCCAATCTGTTTTATATGAATTGGCAAAACCTTCCTCACAGAGCTCTGGTCACATAGACTCCTGATGCAGGTCTAGGAGGACCCTGCAGTTGGACAAGGTTCACACTCCTGAACATGGTGCTCAAGATCTTCCACAATCCAGACATGCCCTGCTCTGGCCCAGTTCTGCCCCCTCTCCTCTTCAGCTTTCCCCTCTCTCCACTACTGAGCTTTCCATGCTTTTCCCCAAAATGGCATTCATTTTATTACACCTCTTTTCTATTATATTATATTATATTATACCTCCTTTTAAATATATAATATATATTTTATATATATTATACCTCTTTTCTATTATATTCTTTTCTATTATTCTTTTATACTTCATGGCCTTTAAACCCAAGCTCACTAATTTCTTTCTTAGGTAATTCATGATTATATCAGAATTTCATTCAAGTTTCTTGACCACTTTCCTTTTGAAAGCTGAAGTTCAAGGATTGAATATTTAAAAGCTGACTTCCATGGGCCTAGAGTACTGTTCTGATCATGCACAACTTCCTTTCCTACTTTACTTTCTTGAAGAATCTTTCAGGTATCCTACAAACCCATATATTGATTGTTTTCTGACAGAGCTTGAAGACCATCCCACCTACAGCTGGCTGTGTCTTTCTTTTCCACAAGTGTTTTAAAACTGGCTACCAAAGGCCAGACATCTGTGGGAATTGCTGAACTAAGAGTTTTAGGCCCAGAGACTTTTGCTGCTACATCTTTACCTATTATTTAAAAATAGCAGATGAACTGTATAATAGCTTTTCTTTAAATCCATTATTATCATCCCCAGCAAGAAAATAACGTGAACCTATAGTATAAATAAATGGAGAGCAAGATGATAGCTATACCTTATCTAAGAAACCTTCTGTGATGTTTATACTTCCCTCTTATTTCACTATTTTATAATTGCTTTTTAAGTTGTTTATATAGCCCACTAGACTAGACTATAAGTGATTTGTCTATCTGATAGACTGGCTGGATGTGGTGGTGCAATCCCAGCTACTCAGGATGTAGCAGGAGGATTGCAAGTTCAAGGCCAGCCTCAGCAACTTACCAAAACCCTGTCTCAAAATAAAAAATGTTTTGTGGATGTAGTTCAATCCCTAACACTGAAAAGAAAATTAGCTGATTGAAACCTTCAAGTTTCTGAAGAAGTATGGACTAGATAATGTATTTTCTTTTCTATTATCCTTTGGTTCTATTTTAACCTTGAGATAGCATCAATATCTTAAATTTAGCAAGGCCATTTTTGACTGCAGTTTTGTTACTTTTAAATACTTTTAAGAACATCATTGAAGAAATTAAGCATGTTGTCAATGAAAGGTTATTCTTGGGAATTATTCATTTTTCTAGCATATTAAATTTTAATAGTTTATTATTAAAGTTATTATTCAATTATAATTCATGTCAAGGAGCACCATGTCTATGTAAGTGTGAAAGGTTTCAAAGAGCACAGTGGATACAACAATTATTAATTGGGCATTATGTAAAATTGTGGATGTGTAACCGACGTGATTCTGCAATCTGCATTTGGGGTAAAATTGGGAGTTCATAACCCACTTCAATATAATGTATGAAATATGATATGTCAAGAGCTTTGTAATGTTGTGAACAACCAATAAAAAAATAAATAAATAAATAAAATAAAGAGCACAGTGTACAGTTCTATGACTATATGGAAGAAAAAATTACAGCTCTATAACAGATATCTCAGTGTGACTTCTATAAGCCAACCTGCCTATAAACCTGCAAGAGATTTTCAGCAGTATATATTTGAAAGAAAAACATATATCATTGTTTTTACTGCATCATCTAAACTAATAGGAGACAGATTCTTGAAAGAAGTGATTTCAAGCCTAACTTAGAAAGCAGGAGAAGATTTGATCAGCCTAGGTCTTTTATTGTTTGTTTGTTTGTTTGTTTTAATTAGTTACACATGACAGTACAATGATCTTGACATATACAATTGAATCAGATGGGATATAATTTCATTTTTCTAAGTGTACAGGTTGTAGAATTACATTGGTCATGCAGTCACTTATATACCCACAGCAATAATAATGTCTATTTTATTCTGCTGTCCTTCCATTCCCCCCTTCCCCTCCCCTCCCCTCCCTTCTCTCTACCCAATCTAATGTGACACAATTCTTTTTTTTTTCCCTCACATCATCATACCTGTATTCTGTATAATGAATATGCAATTCCCTTTCTCCCTACCTTTCCCTTCCACCTCTCTTCCCTAACTAGAGGTAATTTTCTTCTCATGCTCTTCCTCCCTACCCCATTTTGAGTCACCTCCCTTATATCAGAGAAGACATTCAGCATTTGTTTTTTGGGATTGACTAACTTCACTTAGCATGATCTGCTCTAATTGCCATCTATTTCCTGCAAATGCCATGATCTTGTTATTTTTTAGTGCCGAGTAATATTCCATCGTGTATAAATGCCACATTTTTTCTATCATTCATCCATTGAAGGGCATCTAGGTTGACTCCACAGTCTAGCTATTGTGAATTGTGCTGCTATAATTATTGATGTGGCTGTGTCCCTGTAGTATGCCATATTTAGGTCTTTTGAGTCAGCCTAGGTCTTGATGGGACTTGTGGAGGGTGTGAAGAATTTTCCTGAAAGAAGGAAATGCTTTTTGTTGCTTAGGATGGGTAGCTGGCTAGGAAAAGAGGCCAAGTCATAGGCAGCTATCCATTTAGACTGAGTTTGAATTTTCCACAGTTACCAAAAGAACGCTAGTATGTATTTTTGAAAAGTGATGAAATAAAAGCTGTGTTTTAGGAAAGTGAATTTTTAGTTCCCAAAATACAGTAGAATTAAAACAGCAATGAATAAATTTTTTCTTCTCTCATATAAGAAGACAATATATAAAGATGATGATCATTCATCCTACACTTTTTAAAATGTTAATATTGTACAGCACATTTGAATACTTTTGATAATTGTCATGTGAAAATATTTCCATGGAGGCAGCATGAGTAGGTTTTGGGTGGTTTGGTTTTGTTTGGAATTTCTTGAACTTGTCCATTTCTGTTGTGGTTGGGCTCTACTCTCACATTATTTTTCTATATATAGGTTGCTGCTCTTGCTCCATGGGAAATGGTGAATTATGCTACCCATCAATAGAGCCAGCAGCAAACACAAGCACCAGTGGGCCTGTGATTCCTTCATTTGAGAAAAGTAAGTGCCCTGGGATATGAGGAAGGGCATAAGGAACAGAAGAGCCCTTGTCCTTCTGTGTCATGAAACCTCTACATAGTATTTCTTCAGCAGCTGTAATACTACAGAACACTATTTGAGAACAGATTCTCAAATAAAATAGGAAAAAGATGTGAATAGAATAATAATCGTGCAGAGAAAACATTTATTTTAAAAAGATAAAGTTCTTATAGTATCACACGTGTGTATGCATGCACGCATACACGCACACACACACACACACATGCACACACACTTTCCAATAAATTTAACTCAAGAGATAAACCCAAGAAATTTGCCCTAAAAGCTATTATTATTTTGGCTTTTTTTCTTATTTTAGAAGCTGAGACTTTCCCCTATCACTAACCCTTATGACCAGGACTAATTAAATAGTGCTTAATTATATTGTGCTTTAAATATAACTTCTTTTAAAAATAAGAAAAACAACTTTAAAAGTAATAAACTTTTGGCATGTAAACTAAGAGACTAAATCACTTTTTTCTGAATTTTAAATTATTTAAAACTGAACATATTTATATAGAATTGGAATTGCAGTGCACTTTCAGTTGATTTTGCTCTTTGTGATGGAGAATCTGTCAATTACATTGTTGCAAAAGGCATTTTTAAAAGTTTTTTAGTTATAGATGGACCCAGTACCTTTATTTTTATTTTTAATGTGGTGCTGAGGATCGAACCCAGTGTCTTCCACATGCAAGGCGAGCACTCTACCACTGAGCTACAACCCCAGCCCATGGCATATGTCTTTATATAATAAATGTTGGGAGGATTATAAGAAATTATGGGTGCAAATCACTTAGCATTGTGTATGGTATACGTGGTAAATGTTCATTAAATGTAATACTGGCAACAGTTGTTATTCAGGTGGCATTTATATTTGTCTGCTATCTGTTGGCTAGGAATGAATCTTAAATAGTAGCAGAACTTCGGTTTCCATAGAAAGAAATATCAGATTATCAGCCTTCATTAAATTTTCTAATAGGACATCCAATCTCGAATTCAGTTAAATTGTCTTAGTTTTTATTTATGTGCTTCTTTTGTAAAGTAGTGTTTCTTTATGTCCCAAGGTTTGCTTTCTTAATTTTTTTCTCTCTACCCAATATCATAGTAAAGTCATTTTCTGCTTCTCAAATTATCCTTAGTCTTTCTTTAACTATCATTTTCTTCATTACTAATACTGATTCATGAAAACTTTTATACTATAGGGACTTTCAAAATTTTCTGATCATGTTTTGTAAAAATCATATTAAAAGAAAGCCATCATATATGGACATCATCTAACCATGTAATTTAGTATCATTCCTAAGCCTGAAATTTTAAAAAAAGCCTAAAGGAAATTAAACCATAGACAAATGAGAATTTCTAGAGCTTTACAATATAATTCGTCCCCCATTCCCTGCTGTTGCACAAAGGCAAAATAAATATTACATTTAGATTGCTATGTGGCAACAATGTGGGAAAAGGCAAATGAAAAACTAATAAGATTTATTTTATGCATTTTAATAATGTGTGTACATAATATTTTAAAACCAGTTTTTTCATAATATATATACACACATATATAAATATAACTCAAATTTTCTACACATAAGTTATTATGTTAGCTTTCTATTACTGTGACAAAATTTCTGAGGTAATCAGCTTAATAAGGAAAAAAGGTTTATTTTGGCTCATAGTTTAGGAGGTTTCAATTCATGGTCAAGTGACCCAGGTGCTTTGGGCCTAAGGCAGCACAGTACATCGTGGTGGGAGCATGTGGCAAAGAAGCTGCTCATCTCATGGCAGCCATGAAGCAAAGAGAGAAAGAAAGGAGGGGCTGGAGTCCCAATATTTTTTCTTCCACTGTGCCTTACCTACCTCCTAAATGTTTCACAACCTCCCAACAGTGCCTCAGACTAGGGACAGCCTTTAATACTGGGTCTTTGGTGGACATTCAAGAGTCAAACTAGAGCAGATATATACAAATAGTTATTATTAAAATAGAATCATACTACAGAGATAGTTTGGTGACCTACTTTCTTTTTACTTAGCAAGACTGTAAACTTTCTCCCTACCATTAACTATTATGCTAGACCACATTTAGTGGTTGTATGTGTCCTTTCCCAAAAAGTGGCCTTAAGAAATAGATTTTTATTTTTAGGGTAAGAGCTATAAAATTGTTTTTTAATCTTTAACTTATATAAGATTGTATGTTAGACTAGGCATGTATTATGTAAAAATTTTTCCTTTTTCTTTAGTACCATATACAAAGTGGAGCTGAAGTGGAAAAACAAGTTTCTTTTGAAAGATCCCTCACCCCTGTTTTAGGACAGAAAAGAGTCAGTTTTGTGATTTGAGTTTGGTCTCATATGTGAACAAAACATAGCATATAGACCTAGTTGGTACCTTGTAAGGCCTTTTGTAAGGCAAATTTTAAACTCAGAAAAGGCAGGAGTTAATTGTAAATTTATTTCACAGTTAGTCAAAATAGTGTATTCATGACTACTATGAAGATTTAATGCAGGTGAAACATGAGTTATTAATTTAGCCTTTTAAAATTTTATGTATAATTATAAAACATATATTAATATATAATTATATAACAAATTATGTAGATAGAAAACATTGGTGAATGGAATAAAAGGGAAATATTACATACTAGTGGTTTTTTTTCAGATAAAAACACTCTCCAACTAAAACTCCTAAAACAACATGACGGAGCTTTCCCCCGATTTCATCGAAAATTACATACTGATTCTTAGCTGAATGTGCTTTTTTGTTGTTTCTCTTAGGAAGTCATTATAAATTTAAAATGCATTCAAATAAAAAGCTCTGATTACAAATTGTTGTGCTTACTGTTTCATAGATGATCACTGTGTGAGTCGCTGTAACTCCCAGAGCTGCATATTAGCCCAGGAAGAAGAACAGTATCTGCAGAGTGGAGACCAGCAACTGACTCGACATGTCTTGCTGTGTTTACTTCTCATTATTGGCCTATTTGCTGTAAATGTTTCTCTGGTTTTGTTTGGGACCTGTTTCTTTAAATGTCTGGCAAAGGTTTTATTTAGGCATCTGGGACCGAAACTTAGTTGCTACTTTTCAAGAGTAGAGTGGCTAGGCTATCTAAATTCTAATCTAGTTTAAGTGTTTTTTGTTTTTTTAGTTTTTTTGGTGGCGAGGGGAGAATCATTCATATTTCTCTGTTGCCTAAGTGTTCCAGTAGCCTATTCTATTAGAATTACTTATTCATTCTGTGCTCTGAACGTAAATTTGGTAAAATCAGATAGATATCTCCATCATGTGTCCAAGGGCCAGTTATCCCTAACATGCTTGACTGACCGAAGTGGACAAATGCCTACATTATCACTCACAAGATATTTCTCATATAAATTAACTTGAAAGAATAAGATTTAATTATGGAAATCAACCTAACTACTTCATGCAGTAGGGAAAAGAGGAAAAATGCCCATCAAATTACTGACATCTGGGGCTGGGGATGTGGCTCAAGCGGTAGCGCGCTCGCCTGGCATGCGTGTGGCCCAGGTTCAATCCTCAGCACCACATACAAACAAAGATGTTGTGTCCACCGGGAACTAAAAAATATATATATATATATATATGTATATATATAAATTCTCTCTCTCTCTCTCTCTCTCTCTCTCTCTCTCTCTCTCTCTCTTTAAAAAAAATTACTGACATCTAACATTTTTGTGGGGAAGGGGGTGCTGGAGATTGAACCCAGGGTTATCACACATGCTAAGCACAGGCTCTATCACTGAGCACCACCCCTGGCCCCTGCTTTTGAATTTTTAACACATTTTTCATGGTTCTAATAATACATATATTTATAACCTGGTTTTTCACTTATGTCAAGCATTTTCAAAGTGTCCAAAATTAATACTTTAAATGGCTCCCCAGTAAACAATAGAGAGCTATATAATTTACTCAACCACTTCTTTATGAATTGTTTCTAACTTTTCAAAATACTCTAAAAAACATCTCCATGCATTATATTTTCTAGTGATATATTCCCAAAGTTGAGAAACCTGGATCAAAGAGAATAAATATTTCTGTGATTTTAGACGTATTCTACTAAATTGTTTTTCAAAGGGTCGATAGTATAGATTTATAAAGTGCTCTCACCAATATTGAATATTGTAATTTTGGGGGGAGGGATTTAACCCAGATATGATTTCTACATCTCCACCCTTTTATATTTTATTTGGAGATAGGGTCTAGCTTAGTTGCTGAGGCTTGTCTTGAACTTGTGATCTCCTGTCTCAGCCTCCTGATCCACTGGGATTATAGGCATGCACCACCGGGCCCAGCTAGTTATTATAATTTTTTAAAGGTAGTTTAAGTGTAACCTGCCTAGAGGTGGGAGATAGGCCATATAACCTACGAGCCCTTTTCACACAGAATGCTTGTTACATAGTATGATATCAGCCAGCTACACTTTATCTGCTGTTTAAGGACAAAAATTAAAAAAAAAAGAAATGCTTCCAAGAATTCCTGCTTAGTGATATAATTATTTTCATTGTGTAGAACTAATTTTAAAATCAGTCCTGTCTTAGGCTAGTCGGCAGTCCTGGTATATTATGTAAGTCTCTGTATTATGACTCATGTCTTCTTGCTTCAAATCTGATCAGAATAGATGCTGTTTGAAAGACATCTGTCAGAAGAAGTAGTTGAAACCTCTTGTTTGAAAGACAAAGCCTCTGTATTCTCTCAGTGTTTTTCCCTTTAGTCTCTCCCCCCCCCTAATTATTAGGTAGAAAAGTTATTGTACTGTGCTCTGGATGGAGAGAAATGATTAGCAGGCTTCATTTTAAAATACTCTTTTTTTTTTCTTTATAGAATCTTTCCAGTTGTTTATGGTGGCTATTCAACCAAGAGCCTGGAAGACTATACGTTGAGTTACAGTTTTTCTGTGCTGTGTTTAACTTTGGCCAGGTACTTATTTACTGAAACTTTGAGGGGTTTTTGTCTTCCTGGATGAGTTGAATGCAGAGAAGGGTATGCGGATGTTGTTGTTTTCTTCTAAATCAATAGGGTTTAGTTTGTTTGCCAGCTGCTGGTATACATGACAGCTGACAGCTGCTGCCTGTCTTCTAGTAGAGATGAATTCTTATATTGGTTAAAGTCATCAGAATGTACATTGAGTGTTTCAACCAGCAATACCAAATAATTTTTTTGCTTTGGTTTTGAGATAAAGAATCATAATTTAAGCAGGGACAAGATGTCCTAAGTTCTTTTTAAACTTTTTGTAATCTTAAAAACTCACTTTGAGAAAAATAATTCACCTTCCTTTAAAGGATTTATCCCCTTAGATGGACAAATATTATTTCATTTACATTTTAAACAACAGATACTTAAATCTTTACTTTAAAATCATGTGGTGTGTAAATAAAACTTTAGTCAGGGGTAATACTTTTCTTTCCTTGATAGTTATTTGTGTGCCAAAAATTGCTAAGCATTTTATATTCATTATCTCATTTAAACATCACAATAATACTTGCAACATAGATGTTATCATCCCCAGTTTAAAACATAGAAAACTAAAATTCCATGAAAAAGTGATGTAAAAGGTACTATTGTCTATGTTCATGACACTATTAAAATACATATTTAACAATACGTTTTACATATTGGAAAATATTTTTAGGTGCAAATTTCAAAATTTGATCTTTTCATTAACTGTGGGTGTCGGGGTGGTGGTGCTTGGGATCAAACCCAGGATATTGCATATGCTAGTCAAGTGCTCTATCACTGAGCCACATCCCCAGCTCAGCCCCTTACTTTTTAATTAGAGAATACTCATCCCTCATCCAGAGATTGAATATCAGTTTGAAAAAATATTGTATTTGAAATCAGTATGTTGCCTACTAAATGTAAAATAATTTGCCAAGAGTTAGTTAAGACTTGTCAATAAATGCTCCTGCAAGATTTTTCCTAACATTAATTTCTTGAAGTATTTCCAGTTTGTTTTGCCATTATTGTGGGAACAAAATTGTTATATCTAAAGGTACAAATTACCTCGGTTATTTGTGTCAGCTTATTACAACAAATATGAACTTCCCAAGATCTACTTGATAACTATATCTTACATTGTGATATTAAGATCTGACTTTGTATCCAAGAATTATAAAATACTAGATTGAAAAATCTCAGTCTTCTGTGGCATTATGCATTCAGAAAGCCAATTCAAGCTTAGCCCTCCTAGTCCTGGGGCTGAGAAAGCTTCATTGCACTGCACTTTGTCATGAACTGAATTAGTGCCAGGAATGCTCCCACACAAGTAGTTCAAGGGAGTGAGAGACACACAAACCTCACTCTCATCCAGTCTTCCTCTTGGAGAGGAGGAGAAAGATATTCCCTTCTGACTGCTTATAGTTTGGGGTAAAGAAAATCGGGCCCTTCATATAATGTTATATTGCCTTCTCCATCCCACCTTCCACCAACCTGCACCTCAGTATGCTTCACAAATGGCAGCTGAGCTCTCTTTCTCCCAGGCAGTCCTAAATTTCCTGATCTGGGGCTTATATCTGGTGCCAGTTTGCCTTATTACTCCAATTCCTTCAAGCCCTTTCCCTAACCACTAGCCAGTACCACTTCACATAAATTCTGTTCAGTTATTATTATTGGATATTGCAGCACTTGTTAATTATGTAATTTATGAAGTTTCAACAAAAAAACAATAAATACCTAAGCACAGTGGGAGATTTTTTTTTCAAAACAAGAAAACAAAGACATATAATTCTTAAATATTTTTATTTTTCTTTAGTAAGAAGTCATAGGAATATGGTTGCTCAGCACTAGTTTTTATCACCCATCATAATTAGAACAGAATGATTGGGAAGAGGCAGCAAACATGTCTGGTTCCAGGTACTGAACTTTAGAGTACCTGCTTTGTATGCTCCATTTGAAATGTTGCTCTAATCACACTATAGGTTTGCCTCCTCAAGCACTAAATTTGGTGACTTCCTTAATTCCTGCTCTTACAATTTTATTGCTGCATTCAGAAAAAATAATTTTGTTTTCTTCCCTAGGGATTTATTTCCTTTGGAATCTTTGGATTGGACAAACATTTAATCATCCTGCCTTTCAAAAGAAGGTAAATTTAGTTTTGAAATAAATCTCTATATTCCTAAATTTGATGACAAAGCCATTATATTAAGATACTGATATTTTTATACCTTTAAACTGTTAGACCACCACTAAACACCATACAAGGGTTATCTGTTGATTCACATAGTTGTAAATAACTGCAGAGAAAATGTTGGAAGAACTATTATAAATGGAGCAATATAATTTGCATTTTAACAAAAACTGATGGACTCTGATTTTGATCTATGCCATTAGCTACATAAAGTTAAATAAAACTTGAACATATCTTTAGAAAGGGTAGTATTAAGTGGTGCCCCCAAAGGAATATATTTGATTGTCTTTCACCTTTGACAACAGGATTCTTCTATCAAACTAACTTATAGAAAACTCAATTTTTCTTTCTAAATTATTTTATTGGCTTAGTAAAGGGCTTCTTTGAATTAAGATCAAGAATTTTAAAAAGTAACAAGTATTGCAACTTGTAGGTGGGAGGAAAAGGCAGAGGGACAAATCTTTGTACTTCATTTGCTTTTAAAGTCAAAATTAGTAGAAATTAGAAGTGCTAACAGAATTCATCCTACCTGCTCTATGAATAGTGCCCCAAAACAGTATCTTTTATTCTTTCTTTCTTCTCCTTCAGCATCAGCATCAGCATCATCTTATTCACTAAGATTTCATTGTTAGGGTCATAATCATTTCATGAAGGAAAAGCGTAGTAAGAAAGTTATTGAACTTAGTTATCAGCTTCATAATGTGAACTACTCAACAGTTCAATTGTGTGAGCTGGCCAAAACAAAACCAGTCTGTACTCCAGAGCCCAGTATTTTCCTCTGTGATACCAAAATTTCAAAATGATTGAGTAAACTATTTGATATCTAAGTTATCTTTATGTTTCAAAAATACAGTATAAGGAATATTTCTTAGTAAAAACTGAAATGAGCCAAAAATGTCTAGAGGATTTATAAAATAATTAGGTCACTCACCCAGCCTTCTGTGAAAAGGAAACTAAATGCAGAATCAGTTGTGTTGTAGATGAGATGGGAAATTTGGTGACTGGCTTTGGAACAGCCATTTTGATAGAGCAGAAGGGATTCTCTCTCCGTGCTTTTCTTTCGTTAAAAATAGCCTCCTTCGGCTGGGGTTGTAGCTCAGTGGTAGAACACTTGTCTAGCACATGTGAAGCACTGGGTTCAATCCTCAGCACTACATAAAAATAAAAGTAAAATAAAGTTTTAGAAAAAAAACTTTAAGAAAGTGAATATTTTTTAAAAAAAAATAGCCTCCTTAGTCAGGCATGGTAATACACATCTATAATCCCAGCTCCTGGGAGGCCTCAAGTTTGAGGCCAGCCTGGGCATATTAGTGAGAATCTGTATCAAGACAAAAACATTTCTTAAAAAGGGGCTGAGGGGCTAGGGATATAGCTCAGTTTGGTAGAGTGCTTGCCTTGCATGTAACAAGACCCTGGGTTCAAGCCCCAGGACCACAAAAAATGGTGGGGGGTGGGGGGACTGAGGATGTCACTCAGCAGTAGAGCATTTGCCTAGGTTTTCACAAAGTTCCAGGTTCAATCTCCAGTAAGAAAAAATAAACTCCTTAAATTTGGTTTTCAGACTTGAATTTCTATGGAACAATAAAGAAACAGCAGAAAACAGAGATTCTCTTGTTTCTGAGGAAATAAAAATGACCTGTCAACAATTTATCCATTATCACCGTGACCTCTGTATCCGTAACATCGTCAAGGAAAGAAGGTAAGCAAATTGCCATTGTAGATCCAAATAATTATATTTTAGATTAACTATTTTTGGATTTTAATAGGCTAATAGTTATGGGTCAATTTTTAGTTTAAGAAGTAGCATATGAAAGAGACATATTACTTTGATTTTACTATTTTAAAATATCATATAACTTCTGATTTCTACATAAAATGTGAGAACTTTAAAACAAACCCGAATGTGGTAGAATATTAACATTCACTTCATGTTGGCCATTAGTGTCTCTCACAAAGCTTTGAAATACATTGGATTCAGAAATGGTTTTATATTCCCATTTTCTAGTGTTATATTATTATATTGTTTCATATTGCCAAGAAAACAAAATGAAGGCAGGAGTGGTGGCACACTCCTGTAAGCCCAGCAATTTGGGAGGCTGAGGCAGGAGGATCGCAAATTCAAGGCCAGCCATGTTAACTTAGTGAGACCCTGTCTCAAAATTTTTTAAAAAAGGATGTAGCTCTGGGGTAAAGTGCCCCAGATTCAATCTCTGGTACCACAAATAATAATAATAATAAAATTTCTGCCTCTTAATTAATTCTGCTGCTTATATTTCACCTCAAGTCCTAATCTTCCTTTGGTATATGACATTATATCTTCAAGGTATGGAATATACTGCAGCAGGAAATGACCAACTTTGAATAAACAAATTTGTAGTGAAAATATTTTTGGTTGTCATGCAAGAAAAATAAAACATAAGGAAAGTAACATGTGTATAACGGAAAATTATATAGGAGAGTTTATTTGCACCTATTATGCCACTATATTTAATATACATGCCATTATAATCAGAAGGTAGCCTAGGTTAGATGGTGGAAAGGGGAAGCATTTGGGTGTAGGTTAATACTAGAATTCAACTCCTGAATTGAAGTTTCTTGGCTGTGTGACAATAGGCAGGTTCAATTCTCTAGCCTTAGTTTTCCTTTTCTTTAAAAATCCGACTCTCAATATTGTTTGAATTAGGTGACAAAATGTCTGTGATATGCCTAGCCTAATGGTAAACTATGGAGAAAAGCTAATGTTCTACCCTTAAAGGGCTGAGCACAATTATTTCAAGATATTATCCGCATCAACAACTTGTTTTTCAACTGCTTTTCAAAATTAAAAAAGAAAACTCTGTTGTTATCTCTGTCAGGCCTGTTGTGATTGCCAACTGTCGGGAAGTGTAGCTCTTACCATTTGCAGGGCTGCCAGGCTGCCTTGGTCCCAGATGGTTGAATGGGCACCAGCTGGTAGTGTTCTGGCCTGTTCCCTGTCCCTTTCCAGGCTCTACTGCCTGTACAGCATCACATTCTCTGACACTCTGTACATCTCCATGGGCTTTTGTTACAGCTGCCTGATCACAGTCTTCAAGAAACTATTCAATTGGTGTCTGGGACAGAAGGCATTAGGACTATAAATTAAAAGCCAACAAACAGGAAGAAGGCTCAGACAGGGGTTGTAACATTCAGGCTTCTGTCAAAATGATGTTTGCAGTTGCAAAGAATTAAGTTAAGAGTTCTTATTACTAAGTTAAAATATTGTAATCTGGGGTTGGGGATGTAGTTCAGCGGTGGAGTGCTTGCCTAACAAGCATGAAGGCCCTGGGTGACATCCCCAGCACCTCAAAACAAAACATACTGTGATTTTTACATACTTGAGAAACATTTTCGTTTATTAACCTTTTTTATAATTCTTATATGATACACATATATTTTATTTATGATAAAATGTTTTTAAATTCTTGTCACCTGTTTCTCATTTCATCTCAGTCTTCATTCGCTATTTCTCATTGTCAAGCACTTTAGGTTTTACAGCTTGACTGATGCTTGTGGACAGATTTTTGTTGTCTATTGCATATTTGTACAGAATTTATGTAATTGGGTTTGGTTGGGTTTTTTTTTTCATTTCTCTTTTCCTTGTTTATTTGAACACATTTGAAGGACCTCATATTTGCATTAAGAAGACAAAATTTAAGTGATCAAGAAGTAGATTTATAAAGCACATTTTAAAAAATCTTAAGATTTGTAGCAAGACAGATCTCACTTATTCTTTCCTTGCTCTTTAATGAAGCAAATCCTGACAAACACAAAAGTGAGGTTGTCTTGGTTGCTGATGGAAAGAAACACTACTTGTGGGCACGATAATAAAGTTTGATTTGAGTAGTTTAATAAAAATAGTCACTTCTTAAGAGCTTACAAAAAATATGTAATGTTCCTGAGACAATTAAAATTACTTAGCACAAATAAGAATATAAGAAATTATAATATATTTAATATTCAGACATTACCTATGTCCATTTTTTGTTGTTGAAGCGTTTCTGTTTTCACAAGCATTATTGGCATATTTTATTTTTCTCCAGGAGTCTTTCTGGGGTCAGGAAAGTTAACAATTCCTTTATATTCAGAACAGTTTCATTCCTGCCATGCTTTTAACTATCGTGCCGTCTTCCCTTGTTTCCTTCTATTTTTTCCTTGCTTGTCCTCTACCATGCAGTGCTGATACCAGGTTTACAGAACATATGGGTGAATCATTCCTTTGACATACAGGTGTGGTGCAAAGACTTCTGCTGGGACCTTCTGTGGCTGTGACCAGGTGAACTGGCTAATTGAAGTTGGCCTTGCCTCTGACCGTGGTGAAGCTGTGATATATGGAGACAGACTGGTGCAAGGGGGAGTCATCCAACATATTACCAATGAATATGAATTTCGGGATGAGTACTTGTTTTACAGATTTCTTCAAAAGAGTCCTGAACAGACTTCTGCTATTAATGCAGACAGCCCCCAACAGGAAAGCTATAAAGAAATTGAGCATTCACCCCCATCTTCACTTTCTCCTAAGTCCTAAATGATAAAGGAGAGAATCCTCCATGGAATCATATTCTAGTCCCAGATCCAGTATTTATCTGTGTGATCTTGGGAAAGTTAGACCCTCTCTGAGCCTTAGTTGCCACTTCTGTAAAATCTGACAAGATGCATTCCCCCCGCCCCGTGCTAACACTGTGGTTTTAGTATGGAAAACACATAGGAAAGTGACCTAGGAAAAAGAAAGAAACAAAAGGAAAAGTTCTGATAGTGAATATAATAATTACTATAAATAATACTAATGTGGCAACATTATAAAATGATTTCTTCCTGCAACTGTTTGCTATAACTTCAAAATCAATATCCAGTTGACAATTCCTTTTAATTGCCAAATTTGACAGATGTTCTGCTGGTGAAATGGACATAAAATTATGGTAACTTTACATTTATTAATGGCACTTCCTAAAAAAAATAATTTTACTGAATCTAATAAGAGGTTCTTATTCCTCCCAGCCCCCGTCCATTTCTTCGAAAAAACTCATTAACAAATTAGAATCACTGCCTTTTTTTTTTAAATAGGCTTGTCTCTTCTTGCTCTTATAACCAAAGTACTAATCTATGTCATTAGGAAAGGAATAAAAACCTCCATAAATATTATCATCAAAATCCAATCTCTAACTTTTGTGCTACAGATAGTAATTTGTGCATATTTATTTAAATATTAAAAAATTATTGTCATGTGATGTATCACTTATTATTTGCACAAAGCAACATAGTACAGAATAATAACCCTACTACTTTTCTCCCTGCAGTGAATAAAAAGGACCATATATATAGGCCAAGTCAAGAGTTAAAACTTCTAGACATAGCACCCTATGACTACCTTTAGAATTCAGTCTATGAATTCTATGTATTAAAAAAAAAATATGTTTTTTAAATTTTTAAATTACTAAATGTTGCTATCTTAGTCCATTAAGGCAGCTATAACAAAACACCACAAACTGGATAGCTTATAAACAACAGAAACTTATTTCTTATAAGTCTGGAGGCTGTGTAGTCTAAGATTTAAGACATGGGCAGGCTCAGTGTCTGGTGAAGGCCTGATTTCTGGTTTACAGCTGGTGCCCTTTTGCTGTGACCTCACATGGTAGAAGGGAAAAACTCTTGTCTCTTCAGCCCTGAGAAAGGGACTGATGCCATTCATGAGGGCTCTACCCTCACGACCTAGTCACCTCCCAGTACTATCCCACTGGGGATTACATTTTAACATATGAATTTGAGGGGATGCAAACATTCAGACCATAACAGATAAAGTTCATCTTCAGAAAATTAAAGGGAGTTATTCACATGATTTTTGAACATCTACTTAATTATTAGGTGTCAGTTTAACTTACTTAAAATATGTTGAAATGTTTATCTCATGTTTAGTGTTTTCTATATAAAGCCATTTAGAAAATTATTGCCCTTTTAATGCAACAGATATATAAATTTTTTAAAAACCTGCATGGAAGCCTAGTGTATTTAACAAGTAAATTTTACTTTAGTATACCATTAACCTATACAAATTTCAAGCTATCATTAGAGAATGGGCGTGTTTTTAAACAGAACTGTCTTGTGGGGGAACTTTTTCTAAAAAAATATGACCACGTTAATACTCTTTGAATGCTCAGGAGTAAGCATAAAGCCTCACTGCTGTTCCAATAGAGATGTAACTCACATGCATGCAGGCAACTCAAACTCAAGTGGAGAAATTTTTTATTTATGAACAAGTCATACAAATAAGTCATACTGCATATGTTCTGTTATTTGCACAAAAGGATTCTGCAACCTCTTTTTCCATGGGAGACACTAAAAGAAAATCCTAGATCAGAATGATCTGCAGTTTCAGATAAAGGATTTTAAGAGATGTTTTTAGATTAAGGATATGTTAATTTTATTAAATGAAAATATTTGTAACTGTTACTTTCTCACTGACAAAGCAAGTTTCTCAATAAACTACCTATTTTAACTTTCACTGCTGTCATCTTTTCTTTGGGCAACTGCAATGATACAGATACTATCAAACGGGTCTTTAATCTAAGTTCTTAATGTTTTCTTAAATGAGTTTCTTAAGACTGTCCCTTTCTTCATGACCCATTAGGTCCTGTGCATAGGAACTTCCCCAATTATGAATTCACTAAACACCTTTTATGAGTGAGTTAATATGAAATTAAGAGTGCCTTACATACATTTCATGATTTTTCTTAAATATTATTTTTAGTTGTGGTTGGACACAATACCTTTATTTTATTTATTTTTATGTGGTTCTGAGGATCAAACCCAGCGCCTTGCACATGCTAGGCAAGCACTCTACTGCTGAGCCACATCTCATGATTTTTCATATGTAGAGTCACAGCTGAGAAAATTATCTGGTACAATTTTGATTAAAATCTACCCCTTTTTACTAATCTTCAGCATAGTCTATTGTTATCTTAACTCTCAATGAACAAGTCCATGCCTAACTTGTGCTTTGCTTTTAATATTTTTAGAATAAGATAAAGTATATTTTGGTACTTGGAGAATAATGATTAGTGACCCAAAAGTTATGCAAAAGAGAAAAATTCACTATGTAGAACTGTTTTTGGAAAATTTTACAAGAAGGAACTAACTTTCCAAAATTCTAGGCTACATATTATTTCTAGGACAACATTCTTTTTTTAACAATAAATATATAAACTGATATTTTCATCAAGATCAAACAATGTAGCTTTCTGTAAAGTACTCAATTTATTAGATGACTCCCTTGGTTTATAACATAATTTAAGGGTTGACCTAATAAAAAGCTTAATTCAGCAACTATATTTTTTACTCTTACAATAGATAAAATTTAATAAAACCTTAAATTTTTTACAATATATCCCAAGGCATTAATCACCCCCACAAGTACTCACAGCCCAATTGCATTTATACAGTAAAAGTCAAGCTATATTATATTAATTTACACTAATAATTACATACATTAATAATACA
Source organism: Urocitellus parryii (assembly GCF_045843805.1). NCBI lineage: Eukaryota > Metazoa > Chordata > Mammalia > Rodentia > Sciuridae > Urocitellus > Urocitellus parryii. The sequence continues at coordinate 1,078,860 of NW_027554208.1, forward strand.
TTAATAATCCTTGTGTTTTTAAACATTTTGTTGTAGATAGACACAATATATTTATTTTTATGTGGTGCTGAGGATTGAACCTAGTGCCTCACACGTGTGAGGCAAGTCCTCTACCACTGAGCCATGGCTCCAGCCCCAATTATCCTTGCTTTCATATGGGGATATATTCCCATTTCTAATATGGAAAGAAGCAACAGCTTGATTTGAAACTTATCAAAAGCTAACAAGTTGTATAGATAAATTATCTAGATAATTTCTGCAACCTTGCTTTTTATAGGCAGAGGACTGTATAAATTTTTCCTGTCAGTATCTGAATATTCATTTTGCAAATATCTATTAATAAGCATTTATTACATGCCAGACACAATACTGAACACTGCACATACAACAGTAAGAACAAATATGATTCCTAGTTTCATAGAGCTTAGTTCTACTGTGTTTAAAGTTCTGTGCAAATGTTTAATGTATAATTAATTTGTGATCAGGATAGCGTGTGGCTCCAAGAGTATTTAAGAGAGACCTGACCTTGTGGTTTGAGGAAAACTTCCTTAAGGAATTCCTGTCTTGGCAAAACCATTAAAAGAACTACAAAAGGTGAGAACACGGAATGAATGTTCCATGAGGAAGGAACTGGGCACATTCCAAGACTTGAAAGGGCAGCATAGGTGAAACATAAAAAACAATGGTGAACGTGTAATAAGATAAAGACAGAGGACAGATTAATTAGCAGGCTCTTGGTGGTATTTGTTAAGAGACTTTAACCCAAGAACAATGTCTTTGAAAGAGTTTTAGACTCAACAATAAGAAAATGAACAAACAACTGATTTCAAAATGGGCAAAAGATCTGAACAGACACCTCACCAAAGAAGATGTACCCAGGTGGCAAATAAGCAATGAAAAGATGTTCAACATTTCATGTCACTAGGGAATTGCAAATTAATACGAGAAACAACTGCACAACTATTAGAATGGTAAAAATTTAAAACACTGACATAAAAAATGCTGGGAAGGATATGGTGCAACATTGCTGGTGGGGATGCAAATGGTAGTGACTCTGGAAGACAGTTTGGCGAATTCTTACAAAAACTGAACATGGTCTTACCATATGACCCAGCAGTTGCACACTTTGTAATTTACCCAATGTAAGTTGAAATTTTACATCCACACAGAAACCTGCATATGGCAGTGTGTAGATTTACTCATAATTGCCAAGACTTAAAAGCAACCAAAATGTCCTTTAGTAATGATACATCCAGACAGTGATACATCCAGACAGTGGGATATTATTCAGGCTAAAAAGAAAGGCGTTATCAAGTCATGAAAAACACGGAATAACTTAAGTGTATGTTACTAGTAAGCAAGAGAAATCAATCTGAAAGAATACCTACTGTATGATTCCAACATTATGGGGAAAGCAAAACAGAGAAAACTAAAAACAAAATAGTGGTTTCTAAGAGACAGTGGAAGGCTAAACAATTGGAGCTATAAGTTCACTGGTAAGCCAACTCTTGATACAGAGTGTGTTTAAATGAAAGTGTATTTTCAGAATTAATACAATGACAAAGATTTAGTGTGTAAATCTAGAAAATTCCCATGTTAGCACTGGTTAATATTTGCTTAAAGCGTAAGAAAACTCACCACTTCATATTTTTTCCGTTACTAAAAAAAACTTAAAATAATTGATAAAATGATTTGAGGGTTCTACGAAATTATAAGTATAAATCCATGCATCATATTAATGTCTTATGCTTTATGTAGAATTGAATACTTAATTTTTTTTAGTTGTAGATGGACACAATACTTTTATTTTATTTATTTGCATGTGGTGCAGAGGATCAAATCCAATGCCTCACACATGAGAGGGAAGTGCTGTACCACCGAGCCTCAGCCCCAGCACCTGAGTACTTAATTATTGTGACAAAAAAAAAGTTATTGTGGCTAAAAGAAATAATTGCCTGGAATAACACCTAGCTACCTCATGATATATGTTTGGTTTTCTTTGTCAGTATCTCAGCAAAACTATATGAGTTTTAACAATTGAACTATCACTTGAATGCTATTAAAGAATAATAGCTAAGTAGGTTTACCTCAAGACAATGGATTCTGACTTTGAGGGAGATTTCCACCATTTCTATGATTGCTATGAAGTAATATTTGCCTTATAAATTCTAATTTCATCCTTTGTACTCTGAGGAAAGAGATTAGCAATTTTATCCATATCAAGATGCTTGTTTTGGAGGACTGACTCCATCTTTTTGAATAGTTCTTTCTCCAGCTTCCTCATGTTATCCAGTATTGTTCCTAAACAGTATTTATCCTAAACAATGAAAAGTACACAAATACACATACATGAGTACATGAATCTATCCAAATTCCAACCCACCCTCACAGACAAGATTTGTTCACTGTGGTTTCTACTTCTGGATTAGTTACCCCTCCTAATATGTAAATATAGAAGGAATGAATCTCTATTTTAGACTGAATGAAATCCCTGCGTTCAATTATCAGCATCAAAAACAACAACAACAAGGGCTGGGGTTGTGGCTCAGTGGTAGACATTTGCCTCACATGTGTGAGGCACTGGGTTCATTTCTCAGCACTGCATACAAATAAATGACTAAAGGTCCATCAACAACTAAAATATATATTTTAAAACAGCAACAACAAAATCCCTGCACATAACAAAGTTAACATTCATATTTTTTGCCTCTTTGATGCAAAACACACAAACATAAATGACCCAAAAGTCAACTGAGAGGGGCTGGGGCTGGGGCTCAGCATAGCGAACTTGCCTGACATGTGTGAGACACTGGGTTCAATTCTCAGCACCACATATAAATAAATAAAAGAAAGGTCTATCAACAACTAAAAAATGTTTTTTTAAATCACCTAAGAAATAAGCTATGAAAAAAAACCCAGCCAAGTCATTTAACATTTATACCAATAAATATAGAAGATTTTCTATCTCACTAGTAATCAAGAAATGTAAATTAAAACTATCAGTAGGACTGAGTCTCCCTAAAACAAAAAAGTAGTTATAGAGTCAGAACTACAACACAGCTTATTGATACCACCCTCAAATTACATTATTTTTCCACCACTTTATATTGTCAATCAACAATTAACATCTTTTAAACAGTAACAGCTTCTAATGTTTTTAAACATTTATTTATTTATGTATCTTTAGTTTTAGGCAGACATATTATTTTTTTTAATGTGGTGCTGAGGATCGAACCCAGTGCCTCATGTATGCTAGGTGAGCACTCTACCACTGAGTCACAACCCTAGCCCCGAGCTTTTCATTTTTATCCCAAAATTACTTTGTAATTCCAATCAGCAATTTAATTTACTTTAACAAATATTTAATACTAACTCTATAAAGCTCACCTCCCAGAAGCAGTATAATGGGGAAAAGAGAAGTGAAAGCTCATGAGAGCAATTATGAGCAACAAAGGCTGTGTGGAAACTGCACAGGAGGAGTAAAGGGAAGTTCCTGAAGCATAACACTAAGGGACTTGAGCAAAGACCAAAGAATCAGAGTGCACATCATTGTTCACCACACTGTTCTGAGTGTGGAGAATAAGCTAAGTACATAGGAATGATAGACACCTCAGGCCCAGTCACTTGGGCCCCAGTCAGCATATTAAGTGGGTTCCTATTACTTGCCTCTCATTTCACACCACTAAGCTACAAAACAGTATTTAGACTGTAGACCAGATGTGAAAACAAACTGGTCCCCAATAAAGCAGAATCAGCATTAAGAATTCTTAGCAAATAGGAAGTCTGGCAAAGTGCTTCAAGCAAAAGCAAAATAGTGAAGTGGGGGGAAAAAGGCAGATAACTATGCAAACATATTACAGGCAAAAATGAGTAATTGCCTGGAGGAAAATTAATTTAATTGATTTAAATGTAGACAGATGTAAATGCCTAGATCTTGAAAAAGTTAAAGGATTATATAGCAAGAAAAATTAGCAAGTGGTAAAAATAGCCAAGAAAAGATATAGGATGGTTAATCTTTTCCTTCATTGCACGTTGTCAATTGATAGTTGCCTTTAGACAGCACTTGTACTTTCTTTTTTTCTTTTTTATTTCTTTCTTTCTTTTCTTCTTCTTCTTTTTTTTTTTTTGCAATGCTGGGTGGGGATCAAACCCAAGGCCTCATGCATGCATGCTAATGCATGCTAAGCAAGTACTCTACTATTGAGCTACAACCCCAGCCCCATTTCATTCTTATGGGGGGGGGTTGGACAGGCAAGGGATAGGGAAGGCTGAAGAGGTATATTTTATAAAATTAAGTTTCAATCTATGTCATAAAATAAATACATCTGCTTATTTCTGGAGATTTCAGGTGATATGTTGCTCTTTACAATGTTCACATTTTTAAAATAATAAGCATATATTATCTTTTTTAAAAACAACTTATTATTTTAAGTCTATGTGGCCTTCAATCACTTCCAATTAATTTTCATCTGCAGTTGTAGGATTAAAATTTACTGCCCTTTAGAGTCTTTGTAATTTTTGGTGTGAGATACTAAGCTAATTACTAAACCTCTCTCCTAGTCTTGGATTCCTTATCAGTAAAATGGAGATAACAATAGTACCTATCTCATAAAATGATTGTGCAGATTAAATAAAATAATCCATATAAAATGGTATATGATAAGTGCTTAATAAATGTTAGTTATTATTATGTTTAATATACTAAATTTCTCTAAAATAGTCACAACATACATATTCTTAACCAAAAGTAAAAATAATACAGCTTTACTATAGTAATAGCATCTACACTATTTCTTTTTTTTTTGGGGGGTGGGGGTAGAGGGTACCGGGGATTGAACTCAGGGGCACTTGACCACTGAGCCACATCCCCAGCCCTATTTTGTATTTAAAGACAGAGTCTCACTGAGTTGCTTATTACCTCGCTGTTACTGAGGCTGGCTTTGAAATCCAATCCTTCTGCCTCAGCCTCCCAAGCTACTGGGATTACAGGCGGGCACCATCATCTCCAGCAGCATCTATACTATTTATAATCCTACTTTTTACATGAAGGAAAGAAATTGGTTCTTCAATGTTTAGAATTCAGATTGAATCATACTTTAAACTATTCTAATGATACAACAGATAATATAATAATACCTCATTATTATTTATTACTTCCAAAGCCTGTTGGTGGTTTTGGTAGAGTGGGTGTCTTCTGTCAGGCTTACTCTTTAAGTGCAGCCTCTTTTTAACTGGATCTTCAAGTTCAAATGTTGGTGAACTGGTATCCAACAGTTGTGAAATATGTGGCACAAATATGAAAGGCTTAAAAACTGATCTAGAAGAAAGAGACTTAATTAAATTGACATGTCAAAATGTTTAAAAATTCAGCATTATTCTAAGTTTTCCAAGATTCTCTTAGAGAAGTTTCTGTTAATGATGCTACATAAGTAAGTTGTTCCTGTCATATTAATTATGCTATGCCCAAATCCCAGTGTACAGTGTGATCTCATTTATAGCAGGGGCAATGCTTAATTTAGGGCTGCATTCATACCGACCTACTGAGAGCACAGCACATATACCATGTCAGTGAATGAACAGTTTTCCATTTCCTAAGGTAAGAACAATTCTCAGTGTTATAGACTGAGGATTATAACTTGGAGTGAAAATCAGTACAAGTGTTAATGAAGGGACACAGGTTTCACACTCTAACTTCTTGAAGTATCTTTAACAATATGAAAGTCTATAACATTAAGGGATAGCAAGTACGAAATCATTTCTAAATGTAATGTGGTGTTAAATTTGGTAAGAGATACAAATGACTTGAATCAAGATAGTCTATAAATAAAGTCCTAAAGATATAACTTGAACTACTGATAGTTTAAGTTTTATATGTATGTGTTTTCTATATGTACAAAAGTAAATCTAGCACAACTACATTACTTATTCAATTTACTAACTTATAAATCATCTAATGTCATTAATGTCTGAAATCTGAGTAGAGAAACCTATCTACCTTCTTTTCTTGACAATGTTAAATATATTTGTAGGAAAGAGGAGTACAGATAAGGGTAAATACAAAACTATAAGCCTTTTCTTCCCATAAAAAATGAGAACAGTTACACATTTATGGAAATTGCAATCTAAAATTGGCCCAGAAAATCCACCAACAAGTTGTCTTATTTATGTAACAAAAATTTAGTCTCACAGAATTATCAACACACTATGATTCTTCCCCATACCATGACCACTTGCTAGTTCACAGTATTTTGTGACTTTACCTCTCAGGATCAGGAGTCCCCGTAAAGAAGTGAATGCAAGGAAGGTTGGAATCTTGAGGTAAAACAGAAACCATGCTTGCAGTGGTCAGGAATTCTCCCTCCATATTAATGCCACTTGGTTTATCTCGGAGAATTTCCATCATTGTTTCAAATGTTATGTTTCCTAGGGAAATAATTTTAAAATCCATTAAATATGTTTGCATATATATATTTTACAATTACAAACTGCTTTCTCTACTGACAATATAGGAGATATCGATTTTGGTATAAATGAGATATCAACTATAAACAAACTCTGTTTCAACAGCACATTGTCACAGAAAGATATTTTCTTTTAAATATAAAATATGCAAAATCTCAAAAACATTCTAACAGGTAAAAACTTTGTAAGCAAAAGCAATCAATAGTATAAAAATACATTCAATCCTATTGCACTAACAGAATTTTTAAGGCATATTTAGTAATGAACTGATGATATTTCAATAACCTATTATCTGAGCCTGTCCATTCAATCAATAAAAATATTGTATTTAGTTTCCAATATTATAAAAAATTATTTTTATAAAACAACACATTATTTTTCCTATATTAATTTCTGTGTCTGACATTAATAAGCTTACATTAAAGTGTGGGCTAGAACTTGAAAAAGAATGAAGATGACAAAACACATTATGGTTAATGGAATTTGGGTGTGCATAATCCTGCTGGGCTACTTTAAAAATTAAACGTCCATGTGTGAGATGAAACATGTATGTGATGATATATTGCATGTGATTATACTGTTTTATGCTTTTATATTTAATGTGTATTGTTTTTCAGAATTTTTTTTGAGGAAAATAGAAAAAATTATTTTCTATCTTTAGTAAATATAACATGTCCCTGGTTACACAGAGTTTCAGAATTCAGTATTTGGAAAGCATCACAAAAATTTTTTTAAAGTCATTGATGTTTTCAGACAGCTCTGTTCCTTGCTATACACATTTATAGTCAAAGATGTGGCTCAGAACTACCTTACAGTAACAACAACAACAACAAAAAAACCCTAACCTACCTATATAGTTATTATGGTTTGGATATAAGGTATTTCCCCAAAGTTCCTGTGTGAAGGCAGAAATGTTCAGCAGTGAGAGGATTAGATTGTAAGAGTTGAAACCTAATTAGTGGATTAAGCCACTTGATGGATTAATAATTTGAATGGACTAGTTGGGCAGTAACTATAGGCAGGTGGGAATGACTGGAGGAATTAGGTCTCTAGAGGTGTACCTTTGTATTTGTCCCTGATCCCTCTCTGTCTGCTTTCTGGACATCATGAGTTGAGTAGTTTTCCTCCATCAGCCCTTCCACCATGATGTTATGCCTCACCAAGAGCTCAGAGCAATGGAATCAGCTGAGACCTCTGAAACTGTGAGCCAAAATAAACTTCCTCCTCAAAGTTGTACTTGTCAAGTATCTTGGTCACAGCAATTAAAAAGCTGACTAACACAGCAGTCCTACAAAAATAGTTTGTTTTTCTTCTGACCTATCATTAATTTTCTTCTGCAAAATTTATCACTCCAAATTCCTCCTAAATCAAATTCAAACTCCTGAAAATTAAAACTTACTATTAAGCTCAACTGAAATGACCTTTTCCTCTCCATCTATAAGCATTACTAATCTTTTGTTTATTTGTTGTAGCCCCATCATTAGATTATACATTCCCTATAGAAAAGGATGATATTTCCCTCTATTTAGTTCTCATTTATTTAAAAAAAAAACATTTTGGGGCATCTGTTAAGTGCCAGGCACTGTCATAGAAACTAGAGGTGTATATCTATATAGAGATATAAATATGAAGAGATATATCTCTTCATGAATATGATCCAATTTCAACTAAAGTAACAACAGTTAACAAGTCATTGACAATCTCTCCTAAAAAGTTTCAGAATAGGCTTAAAAGTTTTCCTTTGAATATAAGAAATTCTCATTATCAAAAGAAAACTGACACAAGAAAAGACTACTACTCAAAGTAACACATTTAAAATGAGAATCAAAACTTCATGGTAAATAATGGAGTAAAAAGGATTGATTGAACTTTTAATGTAAAATAAAAATATTACAGAAATAAATTTATATAAGTATAAACTTACAAAAAACAATTTAGTTTTAAATTTTAACATGCTAATTCTTAGAACAAAGAATGAAGTATAATTTTTCCAACAAAATTTTATGAGAATACTTTATGACTACTGCAGGATGATCATAAAGACAATTTTCACAAAAATATTTGAGGATTACATCAAGTTTCTTAACCCATCATTTCCCAGCATCCAATAATGGGTTGTCACTCTCTTAATCCTTTAATACTGAAGTCACTGTCTTTGAAAGCACTTGATCATATTACCATCCTTAGTTTTCTCTTCAATTAATAGGTCTAACTCTACCCATGTGTTATTTGTCATTGACTTTGTATGAGACTTTTCTTGGGATAAACTGAAAAAATATTATAAAATTCATTGGCAAAAATGAACATTCAAGAATTTCCAGAAATAAAAAAAATTAAATCAACTAAAAATAAAATATATGATTATTAAAAAAATTGCTAGGATAATTCTGAAAAAGCAGAGTAATAAGGAGGTGTTTTTCATGTCACATAAAAAAACAGTATTATAAATACTCTCATATTGTTCTCTAGCTCATAAAACAGGTTTTGGGGGGCTGGCGATATTAGCTCTGTAACTCAGAGGAAGAGTACTTGCCTAGCATGAATGAAGCCCTGGGTTCAATATATAGCACTGAAGAGAGAAAGAAAGAAAAAGAGAAACTGGGTACCATGGGGCACACCTATAATCCCGCTACTTGGAACACAGGATTGCAAGTTAGAGGCCAGTCTGGGTTAACTCAGCAAAACCTGTCTCAAAATTAAAAGAGGGGTGGGGTATAGTCAGCCTAGCATACTTGAAAAATGTTCAATTCCCAGGACTGCAAAAAAAAAAAAAAAGTCATGTTCTGACTGTTTCAGGTATTCATTCATGTTTTTAAACAGGGAGATTTCCACTACTCCAGTTATTATAGTTATTCCTGGAAGAAGGTAAGTTTAATTCCAAGTACTCCAACACAGGTAGCAGTATTCTTTTAACCACTCCATTATTATGCCTCCAATTTATTAAATACATCAGTTTTTTCTTACCCAGAAATAGTACCAGGTTATTTTTTTTAAAGAGAGAGTGAGAGAGAGGAGAGAGAGAGAGAGAGAGAGAGAGAGAGAGAGAGAGAGAGAGAGAGAATTTTTAATATTTATTTTTTAGTTCTCGGAGGACACAACATCTTTGTTGTTATGTGGTGCTGAGGATCGAACCCGGGCCGCACGCATGCCAGGCGAGCGCACTACCGCTTGAGCCACATCCCCAGCCCAGTACCAGGTTCTTAATAACAACAATGAACATGGTATATCCATATTGTAACAAGTACAGTTTGTTTGTTTTTTAAGTAATAAAACATAGTGTCTGCCATCAGGTATTTCAGATAACTTATGTGGAAATATTTAATTGTTTCCTTAAAATCAGTTTTTGGTTTTGTTTTTGATTGTACCCAGGGGTGCTTAATCACTGAATCACATCCACAGCCCTTTTTATTTTTTATTTTAAGACAGGGTTTTGCTACATTGCTGAAGCTGGCTTTGAACTTCCTATCCTCCTGCCTTAGTCTCCCAAACTGCTAAGATTACAGGCGAGCATCACCATGCCCAGCTAAACATAGTTCTAAAGACTTAAATAACTTTCACTTAACATGGTTAATTGACCACAAGTTTTTGTTTGTTTGTTTGTTTTCCTCTCTCCCCAAACTCTACAGTTTTGGGGCTGGAGATATAGCTCAGTGGTAGAGCACACGCTTAGTATGCACAATGCCGTGGATTCAATCCCCAGCACCAAATAATAAACACAACATTTTACAATACTTACCAGAAAGAAATTTTAAAATGAAGTAACTCACAAAGATAAATAGAATAGGGAAAGCAAGAATCTCCCCACACCATTCCCCTAACATGGGGATTAAAAGAAAAAGCTTCACTGGGAGCAGTGGTGCATGCCTATAATCCCAATGGAAGGCTGAGACAGGAAGATTGCAAGTTCAAACCCAGAGTTTAGCAATTTAGCAAGGCCCTAAGTAACTCAGCAAGACCCTGTCTCTAATAAAATACAAAAAGGTTTGGAGATGTGACTCAGTGGTTGAGTGCCCCTGGGTTCAATTCCGGGAGGGAAAATGGAGGGAAGGAAAGAAAGAAAAGAAAAAGCTCATAGCAAGTCTATACCCAAAATATGATTTTTGTGATACTTCAAAAGAAAATTAACTTTCATATACAATAATGTAATGTTCTGTCATCAGTTAATCATGCAACTTACCAACAATTTTATGGTAATGAAAATAGATTTACACAAGTCCATATTCTATCTGGTTTCTTCACAGTATAACCATGACTTCAAATTCAAACAAGAAAAATAACTTACTGAATTTATAGGTAACTTGTTATAGGAGTCATAATTTTCTGTTAATTTTGAAAAACACAGGAAGAAAAAAGGGTGTTACCCAAAAAAGCACCTTTAATGTTAAAACTCGGCAATAAAACAAAAGCCTACCACCCATACTGATCTACTACTATCAGATACATAGCTCCAATACCTAGTGAGATTTAAAAATGATTCAAGTCTAAATTCCTATAAATGCAAGTTTTAATAAAAAACAGTGGCAGAACATAACACTGTGATAATACAAGTATTACAAAAATGTTTTCTGTATTCAAAACCTACAATTCTCAAAATGAAAGGAGGATTTACATGATCACTTGAGTAGGGTAGCTATAAGTAATCCACTAGCAAGCATTGAATAAGTACTGAGACTGCAGTGGCAGGGTTCAGTAAAATAAATGCAAAACACAGGGTGCAATTTCATTGCAATTTAAACTAGTTATTTAAAATACATGAGTGAATATAGATACAATTTGGATATACATGCAGCACAGTTAATAGCCATCAGGTAGGGATGGTTAGAAAGGAGAAAGGTAGGCTCTTCTATCTAGAAAAATTAGCCATAATGTACTAGTGGACAATTTTCTATGAAAGAATTGGAAATACATTTATTCTTTTGGCAAAGCACAGAAAGCTAGATGAACTATACTTCACACTTGAAAAAAATAAGCTTCATGTCAGATGCATATATTAATATATTCATGTATAACTATCAAATCTACAATTCAGTATTTTGTAGTTAAATATAACAAGTATTATGATGCACTGGGGAATTAATGTTTTATTATTTCTATTTGGTTTTCTTCCTTTTGTCCAATTACTCTAAACCTTACATTCTTGACATTTTCCTTTCCATCTTAATTATGCATTGTTGCTCTTCATTTTTAAAAATTATCTGCTAATTTTATTTCCTTGACTTTATGTTTACTGCCTGAAAAATATACACAACAGTGATCTTTGCTAAACTACCTAGAAGTTACAATTTAATTCAATTCAACCCAATAATGATTCTTAATTAATCATTTCAACACTTATTAAGCACACACAACATAGTAGTACAAGACATTGAGCTAAGTATTAAGATAAAAATAAAGGTAAATTTAAAAAGCCCTTTTTTCAGTTTCATAGAGAATATAAATGAAGAGCACAAATACATATAGTTTTCTCATTTGTAAAATGAAGATAATATCTACTTCATATGGCTGTTTAAAAAGAAAATGTAAGTGAATAACTTAATACAGTACCTAGCCCTGGATAAGTTTGCAATAAATGAGAGTAGATACTGCTACAACTTTTTTTAAATCTACTTTTATAATAAGTCTAAAATTGAAATATTTAGTATAACATTCTGTATCATTTTTTATATACCTATCCCTATGGAAAAATAGTTTAAATATACTTATAAAATGATAAATTAGCTGGGCATGGTTGTACACACCTGTAATCCCAGTGGCTCAGAAGGCTGAGGCAGGAGGATCAAAAGTTTAAAGCTATACTCAGCAACTTAGCGAGGCCCTAAACATCTCAGGAAGATCCTATCTCTAAATAAAATACAAAAAAGGGCTGGGGATGTGGCTCAGTGGTTCAGCACCCCTGTGTTCAATCCCAGTACTAAAAATAAATTAATTAATACATAAAATAAAATGATAAACTAACATTAAGAAACTTTGTAGAAAATATTTCAAATTTTGACATTGTTTTAGAAATTAAAATATAAGATATTAAATACTTTGAAAAATAACTAATGTGAAATTAATTTGTTTAATGAATACTTGAAAAAAGCAAATATCAATCACTGACTGATCCATCTGAGTAGTTGGTATCTGATTGATTTATAGAACCATTTTATTCTTTAAGTGAAGGAGGATAGAGCAGTCACATGTTTTTTTAGTAAAATGACTCTTTTAGCTATTATCTGCTACTCAGTAATCTAAATAAAATTTATTCTGCCAGAATTATTTGGTAGCAAAGGGGAAAAGTACATTAAAAGTTATTTTTTAGGAGTTAATAGTGACCCAATATAAAAAATGGGAAAAAGATACACTAATAAGTGGACAATTTATAAGAAAATTATAAATTTTCAATAAATATCAGAATGTCTAATCTTACTAATAAAATAATATATATTGAGATAATAATATGCCACTTTTACCTACAAAATTTATAAGGGCTAGTCAGGTGCAGTGGCACACACCTATAATCCCAGTGTTTCAGGAGGCAGAGGCAGAAGGATTATGTGTTCAAGATTAGCTTCGGCAGACTAACCCACAAAATTACAATTATCTTATATTAGACAAAGGTACCAAAAACATGCACTGGAGAAAAAATAGCCTCTTCAACAGATGGTGCTGGGAAAACTGGAAATCCATATGCAACAAAAAGAAATTAAAACCTTATTTCTCACCACTCAAAAAACTCAACTCAAAATGGATCAAGGACTTAGGAATAAAACCAGAGACCCTGCATCTAATAGAAGAAAAAGTAGGCCCTAATTTCCATTATGTGGGATTGAGCCCCAACTTCCTTAATAAGACTCCTGTGGCACAAGAATTAAAATCAAGAATCAATAAATGGGATGGAATCAAACTAAAAAGTTTCTTCTCAGCAAAAGAAATAATCTGTGAGGTGAATAGAGAGCCTACATCTTGGGGGCAAATCTTTACCGCTCACACATCAGATAGAGCACTAATCTCTAGGGTATATAAAGAACTTAAAAAGCTAAGCACCAAAAAAACACAAATAACCCAATCAATAAATGGGCCAAGGACCTGAACAGACACTTCTCAGAAGATGATATAAGTCAATCAACAAATATATGAAAAAATGTTCATCATCACTAGCAATTAGAGAAGTGCAAATCAAAACCACTCTAAGATTTCATCTCACTCCAGTCAGAATGGCAGCTAGTATGCATACAAACAACAAGTGTTGGCGAGGATGTGGAGGAAAAGGTACATACATTGCTGGTGGGATTGCAAATTGGTGCAGCCAATATAGAAAGCAGTTTGGAGATTTCTTGGAAAATTGGGACTGGAGCCATCATTTGACCCAGCTATCCACTCTCCTGGGTCTATACCCAAAGGACTTAAAACAGCTTACTATAGGGACACAATCACATCAGTGTTTATAGCAGCACGATTCACAATAGCTAAACTGTGGAACCAACCTAGATGCCCTTCAGTAGATGAATGTATTAAAAGAAATGTGGCATATACACAATTGATTATTACTCAGGAATAAAAGAGAAAAAATCATGGGATTTGCAGGTGAATGGATGGACTTAGAGAAGATAATGCTGAGTGAAGTTAATCAATCCCCCAAAAAACAATCCTGAATGTCTTCTTTGATATAAGGAGGCTGATTTATAGTGGGATAGGGAGAGGGAGCATGAGAGGCAGGGATGAACTCTAGATAGGGCAGAGTTGTTGGAGGGGAAGAGGGGGACATGGGGTTATAAATGATAGTGGAATGTGATGATCATTATTATCCAAAGTAAATGTATGAAGACACGAATTGATGTGAATATACTTTGTATACAACCAGAGATATGAAAAATTATGCTCTATGTGTGTGGTAAGAATTGTAATGCATCCCACAGTCATATATAAATAAAAATTTAAAAAATAAAAAGAACTATTTAAAAATGAATAAAAATAAGATCAGCCTCAGCAATTTAGCAAGGCCGTAAACAACTCAGCAAGACTCTTGTCTCTAAATAAAACATAAAAAAGGGCTGGAGATGTGGCTCAGTGGTTAAGTGCCCCTGGGTTCAATCCTGGGTACCCCCCACAAAATTATAAAGGTTAAAAAATAAGTATTTAGAAAATAGGCACTCAACTATTCAAATATTGCTGGTGTTAATTTAAATTGATGTATCTATTCTGGTGGCCACTGTGGCAGTGTGTTTCAAAAACTTTAAAATATATATACATCTTGACTGCACATTCTTCTTCTAAAAACTCATTCTACTAAAATAACCATGGATATGAATATAAGTAGGCTATGAACACTTTATATGATTTTCAGTAATGAAAAACTAAAAATTACCTAAGTAACAGTTATTTGTTAGCTAAAGTATGATTCATACAATCATTCTTTATTATGTAATGATCAAAATACTACTACATAAAAATTGAGGCAATATCAAAATAATAAATATGTATCTATTTAAAGGAAAGTTCTGCAGATACTAAAATAGAATGATCTGTATTATATACTACTAACTTTGGAAAGTTATATGTACAAAAGTATAAATGGCATGCTACCATTTCAGTAAAATACATATACATATTTGTCTCATTAAACCTGTTTCATCTCTGGGAGAATATATAAAGAACTGCCTATGGGGGAAAAAACTAAGTATTTGGGGACAGACTACAAATGTACCTTTAAATTTTCAATCATGTGAATATATTTATTTTTAAAAGTAAAATAATATCATGGAATAATAAAAGACATGTGAAGGAGTTCTACTTTGAACTTCACTATGTAAGCTCGTATCAGACCAACCCTCCCTAATATAAACTTGGAATAAAAATGCAATGAACAATTAACCTGAGGGCTCTTTACAACTAACAAAGGCAAGAAAATTTGGAGGTGATGTGGATGAGAGGATGATGCATAGGGTGAGTTTCCCAATTTTTTTATGACTGCAACTTATAGGAAGTCCACAGTCAGTGCTGTGCTGGCTGCAACAGATAACCTTGGTATTTCTGACCTCAAGAACCAGAGGTCAACCACAAGCACTGGAAAGTGAAGGGCAAATCCCATAATGCAGAGAGTCAGGCAGAAGAAATTCTAAATTCTCTGTTCAAAACAATAACAAAAAAAGAACACATCTGCCCAAATAGCCCAAATATTCATCTGATCCCTAAATAATCATGTGGGGCAGAATGCAAGCAATGGACTGAAAGTTGAGCCAATGATAGTTTGCAGATTGAGTATAATCAATTAAGATAAGTATCTGCTAAAACAAGTTATCCATTTCTTATTAGGTAATTTTGGTGTTCTGTGGATTTTAGGGAATTGGTTCATTTCCTCTGAGTTAATGAATTTAGGAGCATAGATTTATTTGTAGTATTCCTTTGTTAGTTTCCTAAAGTCTGTGGAGCCTATAATGAACTCTTATTTCTGACACTAGTCATTTATATCTTCTTCCTCCCCAGAATTAGACTTAAACCAGCCCCAAAGGAAAGACTACTATAGAGCGATCCTAATAAGTCTTAAAAATAGGCCTAAAGGAATGAAATTACTAAAATTCCAATAGTGTTTCAAAGAATACAAAATTGCAGCATTCATCAAATAAAATCATAATGCCCACCATCCAATCAAAATTACTAGATCCTTGAAAATGCAACTCCCCCTCCCGCAAAAAAGATGAAAATTTGGTCACCGGAAGACAGACTCAAAAATTATGGAGATGATATTGTTAGCAGACAAGAATGCTAAAATTTCTATTACATTGCTATATGACGAATATGCTCAAGGATTTAAAGAAAAACACAAAGGTAATGAGTAGACAAATGAAAGATAAAGAACCAAATCAAATTTGTAGAGATGAAATACAATATTGAAAATGAAAACATCACTAGATGAGATTTAACAGCAGATCAGATAATACACAGGAAAAGTCAGAATACTTGAGGACATTACAGGAGAAGCTATTATAGTATAGATAGAAACTTCATTCTTTCATCAGAATCCCATGTAATTTAAATGTTTTCAGTGCAGTTACATGTAGATTTATTATAGTACATTTTCCATTAGATAGGTAATTTGAGTAAAATCTGAATATGTATTGTATCAAATATTCACATAGTAGAGTTAGAAATACACATATGCTGAGGTCTTGTATGGTTTACTAATTCCAAACCAACATTTGTTTCTCAGCCCCACACAGGTAGCCCACAAAATAAATGTGGTTGAGAGTTCAATCTCTCATAAGAGACTGTATTGACTTATAGCCTGAGAAAGCAGGAAGCGCAACTCTAGGCTAGGAATCTAGGCAAGAAGTACAGTAGTATTTTTTAGATTTGTACCTTGGGAAAGAGCCTAGCTCCTATTTTCCAAACAAGTCTTTGACCTAGCCATCTATGCTTTCATGGATGTTAAAACTCTAGCCTGTAAGGCTTAGCTCCAATGCAGAATCCCCCTGCCCTTTGACCCAGAGATGAGGAGGACTGTCTGGGGGTGGAAATATTCCAAATCTTGCTCATATTATAGGTTTTCTCTTCATTTTTAGAACCTGGTGATTTCCTATTCTTGTATTTGAACTTAGTTATATATGCTTTTAATGACTATTTTAATCAATATTTCTGAAGTTTTGAAGTGGGAAGGAGGGAATTCTTGTATCTGCTCAGTTTGTCTTCTCAACCAGAACTTCTAGATATAATTTACAGTAATAAAATAACCAATAAGAGTACTATCAAGGGGCTGTAGCTGTAGCTCAGTGGTAAGCACTTGCCTTGTATATGTGAGGCACTAGGTTTGATCCTCAGCACCATGTAAAAATAAATAAACATACTGTATGTTTATCTACAACTAAATAAATATTTTTTAAAAGAGTACTATCAAAAGATAAATACAAGAAGTAGCAGCAAGAGTCAAAGAAGCATGTTTCCATGTTTCAAAAAATTCTGAGAGCCAGGTAGGGTGGTTCACGCATGTAATGCCAGCAGCTCAGGAGGCTGAGGCAGGAGGATCACAAATTCAAAGCCAGGCTCATCAACTTAGCAAAGAACTGGGAATGTAGCTCAGTGGTTAAGCAGCCCTGAGTTCAACCCTGGTACCAAAAAAAAAAAAAAATCTGAGAAGTAACCACAATTTTGTTTGAAGAATATTAACAGAATTTTTTTTAAAGTTTCTAAGAAATGAAAATCTGAACTTTCACATAGAATCATTACCTTCCCACAATTATAAATTTTACACATCTCAAAAAATAGCTTACATCATCATACTGTTTTCAGTTTTAATGACTATATTTTTATTAAATATAATTCCTAAAAACAGATTTATCACTCCTACATTATATCCACAAAAATGTAATTTGTTATTTTGACATTATTAAAATGCTAAAATTACCTTTGTGTTTATTCAGAAGCTTGTAGCCCTCACAGTATCTGCCTGATGAAGTCATCATCTTGGCTGTGTCAAGATAAGAATATGTTGCAGCAAAATCAAATTCCTTTTTACCATCCCACCATCCTTTCTGCTTAGCATAGTTTCTCATGTCTGGGTGTTCTTGGTCAATCTTGGTTGTTATAGAAAGCTGATTAGAAATATTACGAACTCCTTCTATTTTCAAAGAAAAGGGAAATGAAAACGAAAAGTTATGTTTAACATTAATGTTCCATCTATACATTATAAATTCTTAATCACTATTTAAATGTAAACATAGACTTCTAAATTTTGTACTATGTTCATCTATTGCATATTCTAAGAGACAATTTTTAGAATTAAACTTTTTATGTTCAGATAATTGTAGATGCATATGCAGTTATAAGAAATAATCCAGGGAGAAACTGTGTTCCCTTTACTCCATATCCCCCAACAAAAACATTTTGAAAAACTAGAGTATAAAGTCACAATCATAATACTGGTAATGATACAGTCAAGAAAAAGAATGCTTGTACTACCACAAGAATCCTTTATGTTGCCCCCTCTTAGAGCCATACCCACTGTCTCCCACCCGTAGCATACATGAACTCCAGGCAACCACTAGTTTGTTCTCTTATTTCTCTAAATATTAATTCTAAAAATCCTAGCTTTTTTTTTTACTCAACATAATTCTCTTTTTTTAATATTTATTTTTTAGTTTTCGGCGGACACAACATCTTTGTTTGTATGTGGTGCTGGGAATCGAACCCAGGCCACACGCATGCCAGGCGGGCGCGCTACCACCTGAGCCACATCCCCAGCCCCTCAACATAATTCTCTAAAGATTCATCCAGCTTACTGTAGGTATCAACAGTTCGTTCCTTTTTATTGCTGAGTAATACTCAAGGATGTGGATTTACTATAGTTTCTAACACTATTTTTTTTAAATCATAAATACATTGCTTGCAAAGATATTGTGGCACAAGTCACAAATAAAATTTTCCACTAAAATACAAAAGAGGAAAAAATAATAAAAGTCTGTTCACAATAAATTATATAGCTGATGATAAATGAAAATTGACCCAACCACTCAGGAGAATCACAAGTTTGAGGACAGCCTAGACAACTTAGGAAGACCCTGTCTCAAAATTTTTTACAAAGGGCTGAGAATGTAGCCCAGGGGTAAAGTGTCCCTGGGTTTAATCCCCGTATCACAAAAATAAATGTTAATTAATTAAAATTGATAATGTTTTGAAACTGATTTAAAAGACAGCTGCAAAGTAAAAATCAACTAAGTAATTATTCTACTGAAGTAATACTTGGGATAGTCTCACTATAAAATCAAGACTTAAGTCAAAATAGAATCAAGGATAGTGATGAAGTTTCCATCTAAGAGATGATTCCCTATAATCCAACAATTCAGTTTTTTTAAATCAACATATATTTTAATTGACACATAATAATTGTACATATTTATGTGGTACAGTGTAGCATTTCATTACATGTATAATAATGTCTAATAATCAGACCAAGGCAAATGGGTGTATATTATATCAGACATTTATCATTTCTTTGTGTTAGGAACATTCAAAGACAACAATTTAGTTCTTGGGCTCATTTAGAAATAGAAAAACTGGTGACAAAACGTACAACTGGATAATGATACCCAGTGAAGGTGCTTATTTTGCATGACCTAATGAGACTTTTTCACAGAATGTTGAACTGTGTTGAACAGAATTCGTTTGTCTTTTCATGTAGCATATTTGATAAAATTAAAAGTGCTTAATGATATAATAGGGTCAATTAACACAATCAGAAAATAGTCTAAGTTAAACTTTATATATTAAAAAAGATAAAATACATAAAATAAAACATAAAACAATATATATAAAGCAAAATATATAACAAAATGTCCAACAAAACAACTGGCAATGATCTGTTTTGAAAATAATATCCAAATCCTCCAAAGCTCAAGTCTTCCTTTATGAAGCCTTTCTGAACTCCCCCAGCTTACAATGACCTTTCCTTTCTTTAATATTCACAGCATCTATGTGTATCATTCATACAACAATTAACATTTTTACATGTATATATTATCTCCTTAGTAAAACTAGGAGATCCTCCTGGATCTCAAACATAATCACATGATTATGTTTGAACACAGGTTGTGCTCTAGTGAAAGAACACTGAACTGAAATCAGGAAGATCTCAATTCCAAGTTTTGCATATACCAGTCTCTTACATCTCTGGATTTCCTCACTTGAAACAAATAAAAGGAATATATGATCAAAACAAAACCATGGGAAAGAAAAAGCAAAGCATTCTAAAGCAAACAACTTGTGTTGTTCTACCCAATGACATAAAATTTTGTTTTACTATTATATCATCGTACCCTTTCTTTTTTTACTGATAACATTAAAATTAAGCATAATAGTGGGATTTATTATTACATATTAGTACATGCACATAATTTAGACAATTTCATTCACCAGTACCTTCTTTTCCCTCTCCTCTATCCTCCTCCTTGTCCCTTTCTTCTACTCCACTGGTCTCCTTTCTATTTTTATGACAACCTTGCCCCTGCCTTTTATTTTCTTTAGCATCCACATACGAAAGAGAATATGACCATTGAGTTTCTGAGTCTGGCTTACTTCATTTAACATAATGTTCTCAAGTTCCATCCATTTTCCTTTAAATTACACAGTTTCATTCATATTTATGTCTGAATAAAACTCCATTGTCCAAAGTACATGTATGAAGGCACAAATTGGTGTCAACATACTTTATATACAACCAGAGATATGAAAATTGTGCTGTATATGTGTAATAAGAATTGTATCCGGGGCCGGGGATGTGGCTCAAGCGGTAGCGCGCTCGCCTGGCATGCGTGCGGCCCGGGTTCGATCCTCAGCATCACATACCAACAAAGATATTGTGTCCGCTGAGAACTAAAGAATAAATGTTGAAAGTTCTCTCTCTCTCTCTCTCTCTTTCTCTCCTCTCTCACTCTCTCTTTAAAAAAAAAAGAATTGTATTGCATTCCGCTGTCATTTATTTTTTTAAAAATCAATTTTAAAAAGCTCCATTGTATATATATGCCACATTTTCTTTATTCACTTATCCATTGATAGACAATGTTAAGGTCTGTAAACAAGTCAAAATAACACCTGGTATTTTGCCAGGGGAATGTTAGAGTTCGTAAACAAGTCTGGATGGTGCCTGGCAAAATGCCAGAGGGAGTGGTTTGAAAAGTAACAAAAGCGAGCCATTAAGTGTGGAGATTCCTTATTGGTTGACTGATGTATCTACTTTATACTAATTAAGATAAGCTGTGCAAAATGTATAAATAGCTCTGTTGTCCTACAATAAACGCTCCTACTCCTGCTGTATCAATCTACAGAAGTTATTCGTCACCCCCCACCCCCCCACCCCCGGCTATTTTGCTGCAGCCGGACTGCAGCAGATCTGGCATTTTGCCAGGCAGGCACCATCCAGACTTGTTTACGAACTCTAACATTCCCCTGGCAAAATACCAGGTGTTATTTTGACTTGTTTACAGACCTTAACATTAGACACTTACAGACAGACATTGGTTCTATACCTTGGCTATTGGGAATTGCATTGCTATAAACATGGGTATGTATGTATAGCTATGCTGACTTTAATTCTTTTGAATAAATATTGAGGAATATCATAGCTGCATCATATGATCTTTCCATTCCTAGTCTTTTGAGGAACCTCCATACTGATTTCCATACTGGTTATACAAAGTCATAATCCCATCAAGATCCCATAAGTATTCTTTTTCTCCTTCATTCTTGCCAGCATTTATTATTAGTTGTATTTCTTGATTACTGCCATTCTAATTGGAATAAGATGAACTCTTAGGGTAATTTTGATTTGCATTTCCCTGATTGCTAAAGATGTTGAAATTTTTTTCATATATTTGTTGACCATTTGTATTTCTTCTTTTGAGAAGTGTTTAATTTTTTTCCCCATTTATTGACTGGGTTATTTTATAGATTTTTAAAGTTCTTTATATATTATGGATATTAATCCTCTGTTGAAAAACTAGCTAGCAAAGACTTCTCCCAGTTTGTATACTCTCTTCATGCTCTTTTTTTACTTTGCTGTACAGAAGCTTTTCAATTTGATGCAAACCCATTTATTAATTTTTGGTACTATTTCCTGAAGTTTAGGAGTCTTGTTGAAGAAGTTGTTGCTTGTCTGTACCTATATGTTGAAGTGCTGACCCACTTTAAAGTTGCCACGTTTCTGGTCTGATTCCTAGGTCTTTCATCCATTTTGAGTTGACTTTTGTGCAGGGTGAGAGGGAGCTCAACCTCAAATTCAGGGTGAGTTTCATTATTCTACATCTGGATATTCAGTTTTTCCACACATTTGTTTAAAAGGCTATCTTTTCTCCAAAGTATATTTTGGGCACCTTTGTAAGGATCAGATGAATGTATCTGTGTGGGTCTGTCTCTGTGTCTTCTATTGCATTGCTCTATGTGTGTTTTTATGCCAGTTCTGTTCTGTTTTTCTTACTAGCTTTGTAGTGTAATTTAAAATTGGGTATTGTGATGCCATCAGCATTTTTTTATTTTCTTTGAGTTGCTTGTGATATTCTGGATTTTATATTCTTCCATATGAATTTTTGGACTGTTTTTTCTAGTTCTGTGAATAATATTATTGGTATTTTGATGGACATTGCATTGAATCTGTAGATCACTTTTTGTACTACGGCTATTCTGTCTCTCCATGAACATGGGAGATCTGTCCATTTTCTAGTGTCTTCTTCAATTTCTTTCTTCAGTGTTCTATAATTTTCATTATAAAGGTCTTTCACCTCTTTGATTAGATTTATTCTTTCTTTCTTTCTTTAGGTTATTATGCATGGGATTGTTTTCCTAATTTCTTTTTCAACGGATTGATTATTGGTGAATAGGAAAGTTACTGATTCTTGAATATTGATTTTGTATCTTGATACTTTGTTGAGTTTGTTTATTAGTTCTAGAAGTCTGGGGGAACTTTTTAGATCTTATAAGTATGGGATAATATCACCTGCAAACAGTGATAATTTGACTTTTCCCTTTACTCTTTGTATCCCTTTTATTTTATTTCCTTCTCACATAATTGCTAAAATTTCAGAAAATGTATTGAAATATATATACTCGTGAGAGTGGACATTCTTGTTTCACTATATCCTTTCTAACCACCAACCCAAAGACATCCATCTCCAGCTCCATTCCCCTTTTCTCACCTCCATACTTAAGCATGAAAGAATTTTGGTGTTCAGCTCAAAGTTAAAAGAGGACAAGATAGCAAGGGGTTATTAAAAGAAAAAAAGCACTATAAAATAGCCAAAAACTGATGCACATAAAATATACACACATTATATGAAACTCATATAGCCAGAGATAATGCTACCTTTTAACCTTTTCAAGAATGCACTTCATAGTACATGTTCTTTCCAATTTTTAACTTTTCCCCTACAGGTTACCCTTTATTTTGCTGGAATATAAATCTTCAAAGACAATGAAATGCAATATCTGCAGTTAAGGGTATATTTTATTAATAGTAAATTAAATCACACAAAAAAGTTGTCCATCTAGATTAATTACCACAAGAGCAAGTTATTAAAGCAAAGTCATTCCTTATGTTCTTCGTCTTCTGCATGTGCCCATTTGCCCTACTGCTTTCCCCTATAGGCCGAAGCAGTAAGACCTGCCACAAGAAACTGAGCAGATGTGCCACCATATTCTTGGATTTTCCCCCCTTTCAGAATTGTGAGCCAAAATAGATTTGTTCCCTTATAAATAAAAAAAAAAAGTTTTCCATACCTTTTACTTTTTCTGCTGCCCAATGCTTCCCTGCAGTCTCCAGAATCCAGGCTTCATTCCTATCAGCTATCAGGAAACTGTTGTGATAACTAAATTCCATCCTGCCCTCTGTACAGTTTCCACCCTGGCCATATTTCTCTAACAAATCAACAATGACCTTGAGGGCTTTTTCAGCTGTGTCAGCTCTTTCAAGGCCAAGTCTAAAATAAAAATATTAAAATAAACTTTGTTTATTTTTCTGAAATATTTTCATGCTCATATGACTTTGTGTTTACATTCAAAGCAAAAATTCTTTCAAGTTAACAAATAATATGAAATCTAATTTTTAAACTTTTTGACTTGGTAATTTATCGGCAAGTTGCTTTATATCTGAAATTCAGATATCTCATTTGTAAAATTATGATAGTAATACATATTCCATAAGGTTATTGTGTAAATTACACAATTATATTAGGTACTTCCAATGAACCATGATTTCCCTCTCCTTCCCTTCTCCCAATTAGTGATCTTTGATAGCCATGAAATTGCATGCTGAAACTCTAAAACATTTTTATCTTTGATACTATGAAGTATCAAAGTCCAAAAAAAGAAAAATTGAAAAATAAAATAGGTAAGAATTATACCAAGATTTAACAATTAGACAAGTTCTATAATGAAAAAATATAACACACAAATAACCTGACAAGGTCCATGCCCAGTAGTGCTTCTTCATCACAAACTTCTTCTCTTCCCCATACAGCTTCATTCCCAATGCAAACTCCATGCTCACTGGCTCCCATTTCTGCCCCCCACAACCAAGCAGGGCAACTAAGGACAACAGCATATGTTTCTGGAACTTGATCAATTTCTATATAAGTACACTGTTAAAAAAAAAGTCATAGCCATAACCACAAAACCAAAAAAAGTTATCAAAATCTAGAATTTCAAAAATCATTCAAAAGATACACCATTATCAAAGAGGTCAATGAAATATAACTAAATTGAAACTTTTAGTAATAAAGGCATTACTCTTAAAAATATTCAGAATTAATGCTAAATCATTTATTCATCCAAATAATGGCTGAGTATCTCCTACCGTAAAGTAGTCTGCTAAAAGAGATCTTAGTTATAAAGACTTAATCAATACAAAGCTTACTTATAACAAACTAAGACTTCTACATTAAGACACAACAAAATATAAAGTACAAGGGTCATGAAGAGAAGTGAACATGAGGCACTACAGAAGCTCAGGAAAGAATTCTAGTTGTAAAGTCTTGAACATTTTTTGCAAAGGAAGATGTATAGGAATTGATGATTAAGAAAGGAATTCTCCAGCTGCGGTTGTGCCTCAGCAGTAGATCACTCGCCTAGCACATGCGAGGCCGTGTGTGCGAGGGCCTGG
Source organism: Urocitellus parryii (assembly GCF_045843805.1). Classification (NCBI taxonomy): domain Eukaryota; kingdom Metazoa; phylum Chordata; class Mammalia; order Rodentia; family Sciuridae; genus Urocitellus; species Urocitellus parryii. The sequence goes on from NW_027554208.1 coordinate 1,103,941, forward strand.
GTTTGATCCTCAGCACCACATAAAAATAAAATAAAGATATTGTGTCCATCTACAACTAAAAAATAAAATATGAAAAAGAAATGAATTCTCAACCTCAATGTCCAGTGTTTCCTAATTAGGCACACATATGGTAACCCCTAAATACAGGAGTATTATCATAGAAGTCTATATCACTTGTGGAAGAAGTCCATCAGGTATGTCTGCAGCAGTGGAAAGAATGAGAACCACTGGTTTACAAGATAGCCAGATTTAAATATAGAGATAAAGTGGAACCGGTATCCCAGATGAATAAACAGTTTCAGAAAAAGAAAAAATATATAGCCTAATATATAGAAAATGTCTAATATATCTGAGTGTTAGAATGTCACAGAATTAAAATACAAAAAGTACATAACTTAGCAATAAAATATAAAGTGAAACTTTCACTAAAGTTCCATAGTAAATTATTTCTTCCATAAAAATTTTAAAGGATCCTTCAATTCATTTGTATACTATCAAGTGACTGAATAAAATGCATGTTGTTAGTGCTATTGCAGGGCTTAATAAACCTTTTAATGAGTCATAAACCTTTATCCAGAATCTGGATTAACTTTTCTTATTCTACACCAATCAAAATCTTTTTTGTCTAACAAACTTCCTAGTGAAGCTTTCCTTGATCCCTAGTCTGAATCACATGTTTCTCCTATGCTGCAATATGTTGCTTCTACTTAAATTTATCATTTAATTTATAGTGGAATTAGTTGCATATACCTCCTATTCCAACTGTAGACTCTGAATTCCCATCAGACAACATCTGAATCTTACAGCTGACTTTAAACTCCTTGCTCTAACATGCTTGCATGTGAAAAGTATTCTAATATTTCATCAAAGAATAATTTTCATTAGTTATTTCAATTGCTTCCAAATCATTGAAATAAAAATCAGAAGCCTATTTCTAATTCAATTATTTTTCATATTTAAATTCTTGAATTTTAACTTCTATTATCTCTTCCAAATTGCTAGTTAATGATAGTAATAGGGCTGGGGATGTGGCTCAAACGGTAGCGCGCTCGCCTGGAATGCGTGCGGCCCAGGTTCGATCCTCAGCACCACATACCAACAAAGATGTTGTGTCCGCCGAAAACTAAAAAGTAAAATATTAAAAAATTCTCTCTCTCTCTCTCTCTCTCTCTCTCTCTCTCTCCCTCTCTCCCTCTCTCCCTCTCCCTCTCTCCCTCTCTCTCAAAAAAAATGATAGTAATAACTGTTTTATGATATTTTTAAAGTAGCATATTGCTAATAAAACATGTATTTCAGATTTCCTGTTTTCTGGGATACTTTGGTTTGCAATTTGAAGCAATGAAGATCTCTGACATGCTAGAGGGCTCTGCCTGTTTTTTGTGTCAATTCATGGCCTTGGTGATTTGTCTATAAACTATTCTAAATTCTGGCTCCTGGTCAGAATTAGACAAATGCCTTTTGTGAATAACATGCCACCCCAGAACTCATCTAGGAACGGGTTGTCTTGTAAGCAGAGTGATGCCTGACCTCTTAAAATTCATTTATACTCACCTTCTGTGGCATCAAGAAACATGAACACCCATGGTATATTCTCATTGAAAGTTGTCACATATAAACCAGTGTTTTTAAATATTAGAGGTTACACCTAAAATTATTCTCTGATCAAAGGAAGTTTTCAATCACTGTTGTGTAAAAAGAGTTACGAAATAATAGTGCTACATCTGGAGAAACAATCCAAGGGCCAGTGGGAAACAAAAATTCAACATCATCTCAAATAGAAAGTTGGGGACCCTTCTAAGAGTGTCAGATAGAAGCAGTTTTTCCCTTGGTGGACTGTCTAATTTTTTAAAAGAGAGAGAGAGAGAGAGAGAGAGAGAGAGAGAGAGAGAGAGAGAGAGAGAGAATTTTTTAATATTTATTTTTTGGTTTTCGGCAGACACAACATCTTTGTATGTGGTGCTCAGGATCGAACCCGGGCCACATGCATGCTAGGCAAGCACGCTACCACTTGAGCCACATCCCCAGCCCAGGACTGTCTAATTTTTATTGCTTGGTATTAAGTGGAGAAATTAAGCTATAGATTCTGGTGTTTAAGACAACCTTGGTACTCTGGCGATGTGAGGACTGCACTGCCTCTTAGAAGATGGACTAATATCTATGGGTGTTATCTTATACTTTTTTAATGACATTCTTTTAAAAATGAGTTTCTGGGCTGGGGTTGTGGCTCAGTGGCTGAGCACTTACCTAGAATGTGTGGGGCACTGGGTTCAATTCTCAGCACCACATTGAAAAAATACATAAATAAAGGTATTGTGTCTATCTACAACTAAAAAATATTTTTTTAAAAAACGAATATTTTTTTTAAAAATGAGTTTCCTCTGTTGTACATATTTATGCACTCTTTGTGAGGTGAAGGTGCTTCCCAGATTTAGACTTGGAATGAAGGCAATTTTTAAAAATAAAGATTTGAATATCTAGAAAATAAAAACATATATTTTACCTACCTTAAGAGGTTCTCTGTTATCATGAACTGCAGCAGGAAAATAAACTACCTCTTGTACTTCATCACAGAGTCTGTCTGAATTTTTTCCAAAAATAATCCTCTTATCAATTGTTGCTGGAGGTAATGCCACAAATGTATCACAGGAATAGGGCTCCATTTTCTAAACAACTACCAATCACATAGAAGTTTTTAAATAACAAGAGAAAATATTGTTAAGTATATACAAAACAAATACTCCTACTCTCTGGCCAAGGGATATTATTACCATGTCTAATAAAGGGTGTTCATTAAAGCTTTAAATATCATAAACTATAATACAATAATCAACATGACTTAAGAATCAACCATGAACTACAAGAATCAACAAGAAAATAGCAATGTGAACTACTTTCTTCTAGTTGATGGGTCAAATTTATTCTCTAAAACCTTTCTCTCCTAAAGTCTCCCCTGAATTTCTTTTCATTATTCCTATATTCGGGAATCTCTACACCTAGCCTACTGTTATAAAGGCTATATTCTATATATTTGTGCACCAGTCCTCTTATTGGCAATAAAATCCTTATGAGGCGAGAGTATGCCTTAATTATCTTTGTATTGTTATCATTGAAACTTACAGGGGGGAAAAAAAAAACATGTTTTCAGTATTTTCTCGAAATAAGAAAGAAAAGGTTTCCTTTGACCTAAGGAAGAATATGCAGAGATTATAATATTAAAAAGACAGAAATTTTGAAACAGATTCACTACTTCAAATATAAAAAATGTCAATGAAATTCCAATTGTCAATATTTTATGGTGGAAGTTCACAAATATAATTTGTAAATCCTGATTGTAGAATTTCATATGTAGATTGTCTTCACTAGAAATTTGTAAAATTTAAATCATCAATTTTAGTAATATACTTAAGTATTCTATACTTTATTTTGCTTTCAGAATAGACACATTGTTTTAGCTGTTTATTTTATAATGCCCAAACTCCTGAAGTTTTTCTCTTCTCAATGATGAGAAAGAGGTCACTATCCTTATTGTTCTTTTCTTTGAGTATTTCAACTTTTATATCTTGCATCTCCTTCTATTTGTGTTCCAAAGTTGGTTCCACCACTACATAACTTTGACAAGCTATTTAATTGTTCTATGCTTGCAGGCTCAATAGTAGAATAAAAGATTAAACAGAGTTATTACGGGAGATTTCAATTAGACAAGTTAAGCATTTTGCTTAACATGAAACATAGTAGATCCTCAAATGAAAGATGTTATTATCTGGCAGAAGAGTAAATTACACAAATAGTCTAGTCTAAACCCCGCTAGAGGACTTGGTTGATGTGTGCTCTATAATAATAGCAGCCACATCTATTCAAAACCCTGGAGTCCTGACGTCCATCACGCTGCACTAGGAGATCTCAACTATCCAAGAGGGGTCGTCAGGGAAGCTAGGTACAATTGCTGCCTAGTTAGAATGGTACTTGGCCCATTGAGGACATGAAACTTGGACTCTCACACCACTTATCACTCAACAAATGTTTGCTGAACATCTTTCTGCACTAGGGAACGTACAGCTGGAAATAACTAGAAACAAAAGGAGCTCCCGCTCTTGTAGAGCTGACATTCTATTTTATAGCTTTCAAAAAGCATCACATCGTTTGAACCTCACAATCGTACTCCAGTTAAAGCGAGAATTACTCTCTCCACAAGACAGGTGAAAAACCCGGTGCACAAAAGTTTTTGCAACTCGTGTCAGCGTTCAACGAAAGCAATCTGACAGCTGGTAGAAAGAGCCGCCACCGCGGACCCCGTACACTGCGTGAGACGATCAAACGGCTGTGGCCGCGAGTCCCGCGGTCAGGCAGCGCTGCGCCGCAGCTAGTCCAGGGCTCTGGCCTCCGCTGCGCACGTTCCTCCCTCTAGCAAGCCCCTCACCTGGCCTCTGCGCTTCCAGAAGTGACAGCTGAAAGTAGCGGGAGGAGGCGCCAGTTGACGGAAGCTGTCACCTTTGACCTAGGAAGTTCCCGCGGCTGCTGGAGGCGCAGTTCCGGTTAGGCTGCAGAGTTTGTTTACGTTGCTCGCTGACCGGTTGGTTGCCTTCCTCAGCTCGGATGCCAAGATGGGGAAATCCTTCGCCAACTTCATGTGCAAAAAGGACTTTCATCCTGCCTCCAAATCCAATATCAAAAAGGTGAGTAGAAGAAACCCAAAGGGATCTGGCTTACGGCCACTGGGTCCCCAGGGGCTGCTGGGGTGAGAGTGGTGATGTCGCTGGGATGCCAGGATATCACCTCCTCTCCAGGCCAGAAGCCCAGGTGCTCTCGCCCCCTTTTCCTCACTGATGAAGCAGGCGCTCTACGTTTGTTCTACATCCAAGACGAGTTGGGATGCTCTCGTTGGCTCTGTCGGTCAAAGTGTAAATCCATAAAACGTGGAGCCTGCGCTCACAGTTGCTCAATACTTGCCTTAACTGGTTCGGGTTTGGTCTTTTCGAATCCGAGGTTCACGGCTCCTTAGTTTTCTCCTCTACAAAGACTACTGTTTATTTAAGATAGATCGTATAAAAGAAATCACCCTCATTGAATATTAGCGTTTTAAATAATTAATTACAGTCGGGGCGGTGACGCACTCCGGAGGATCTCAAGTTGGAGGCCAGCCTTTGCAATTTAGCGAGATCCGCAACTTCGCGAGACCCTGTCTCAAAATAAAAAAAAAAAAAGAAGAAGAAGAAGAAGAAGAAGAAGGGGTTGAGGATGTAGCTTAGTGATAGAGTACATCTGGACTCAATCACTGGCACCAAAAATAAATAAAGCAAAATTAATTTATTAGAGGCTGGAGTTGTGGCTCAGTGATAGAGCACTTGCTTAGCATGTGTGAGGCACTGGGTTCAATTCTCAGCACCGCATATAAATAAATGAATACAATCAAGGTCCATCAACATCTTAAAAAATATTTTTTAAAAAATAATTAATTAGGGCTGGGGATGTGGCTCAAGCGGTAGCGCGCTCGCCTGGCATGCGTGCGGCCCAGGTTCGATCCTCAGCACCACATACAAACAAAGATGTGTTCGCCGAAAACTAAAAAATAAATATTAAAATTCTCTCTCAAAAAAAAAATAATTAATTAATTAATTAATTACAGTTTGGCTAAGCTCAGGGCAGAAAAACCATAGCGAAAATGATTGTGGTGAAAAGCAAAAGGATGAAGTAAAAAGTCAGGGCTTTGGAGGCAGACGAGGATTCTAACCATTCCAGCATAGTCGGTATTAGACCTTGCATAAAATATTTATATATTTATTTGTTTATTGGTATTGGGGATTGAACCAATGGGCTACATCCCAACCATTTTTTATTTTGAGACAAGTTCTGCTAAGTTGCTAAGGATCTCTCTCTACAAGTTGCTGACACTAACCTTAAACTTAGCAATCCTCCTGCAGTCCCTGAATTACAGGCATTGTCACACAAAATAGTTAATATTCCTGATCCAAAATTTCTTAATCTACAAATAAAGGATGATCAGTATCACTTGCTTTGACTTGTAAAGTTGTGAAGAGTAAATGAGATGGTGTATCTCATCCAGCCCCTAGGACTGTCCTCCATAAATATTAACACCTCATACCATTGAACTGCCATCCTTTTCTTTATACCCTGCATTCTTCCTTGAATGTGTATCTACTTTCCTAAATCTCTATCTGTGCCTTTGGGGGGAAAAAATGAGATAGTGTGGGTAGAGGATTTGAAACAAAGTGAGTGCTTACTACTGTGTGCATCACATACAGGGGGTACTAAAATTGTTAATTGACTATACACACAAAGTTGTGAAATGAACTAGGCTTTTAATTTTATATATAGCATGTTTTATGTTTTTGAGTTTTATATAGCCATGTGAATATGTACATATATATGTAAAGTATGTTACCACCATGTAAATAGAATTATGTTTTATATACTAATGCATATGCATTAGAAAATCTTTGGCAGAACAGGGCATAATAGTGCACACCTGTAATATCAGTGGCTTGGGAGACTGAGGCAGGAGGATCACAAGTTCAAAACCAGCATCTGCAACTTAGTGAGGCCCTAAGCAACATAGAGAGACCCTGTCTCTAAATAAAATTTTAAAAGGGCTGAGGGTGTGTGGCTTGGTAGATAAGACCCTTGGGTTCAATCCCTGGTGCCAAAAAAAAAAAATCTTTGGCAAGGGTTGGGGTTGTAGCTCAATGGTAGAGCACTTGCCCAGCACATGTGAGGCACTGGGTTCAATCCTCAACAGCACATAAAAATAAATAAGTCAAATAAATATATTGTGTCCATCTACAACTTTAAAAAAATTTAAAAAGAATCTTTGGCAGGATATGCAATAAATGGATAACACTAGCAACCTGTGAATACAATTACTTGATAAAAAATAACTTTTAATAACCAAAACTAAAAAATAAATAACCAAAACTTATAAAGCATTCTATGCTTGTAAAGCATTCTAATCTATGTCTCATTCTCTTTACTATTTTTATGGTGTTGTGAATTTCACACAGACACCTTTACCCTAAGGTGTTCATGCTCCTGAGCACTTCTGTCTTATTTCTTTGGTTTTTTGTTTTGTTTTATGCTGAGGATTGAACCTAGGGCCTCCATCATGTTGGGCAAGCACTCTACCACTAAACTAAATCCCTAGCCCCTGTCTTATCTCTTTGTTTCTTTTCTTGTCTCTTTCTTTTTTTCCTACAATTTCATTTCCTTTCCCTTTTTTCTCTTTCTCCAGTTCTCCTCTCTTAGGGTATTGGTGACACCCAGTAGCATTGGTGGCCATTGCATAACACTACTTCTAATGTTCTGTACTAATGGGTTATCTATGTTAAACATATTCTATGTAAAGAAATGCTTTTTTTGCTCTCTGAAATAATGTAGGGACCGGTACAAGGTGCTGTTGTACCACACATACTGAAAGCAGTTCTCATGTTTGTGTGAAAGTATAGCTATGTTGAATGGTTGAATTTTAGGATTTATATCAAGATACAAATCATATTTTCAGATATTATTTTGTGATGATGTCATTATTACTAAATTGGACTGTCATAAACAATGCCATTTTATATTTAATTATGAAAAAACAAACTTGCTACTTAACTTAAATCCAACTATTTAATTTACTTTTTTACTTTACTCATTTAGGTATGGATGGCAGAACAGAAAATATCATATGATAAGAAGAAACAAGAAGAATTAATGCAACAGTACCTTAAAGAACAAGAGTCATATGATAATAGGTGAGATATGCCCCTCTGCCATTGTTTATAGAATAATCAATTACAGGAGACTAATCCCTTTACTCTCATAGATGGTCACTTTATTTGACTTTACCCATAATTCACGTAAAATGTATTTTCTACGACTCATATAGTTTCTGAGAAAAGCTGGGTGTGGTAGCTGCTTCAGAGGTGTGGCAAGAGATTTGCTTGAGCCCAAGAGTTTGAGACCAGCCTTGGAAAATAGTGAGACCACTGTCACAAAAATAGATTTAATAAACAAAGCACAGTGGGGCACATCTGTATTCCTAGCAGCTCAGGAGGCTGAGGCAGGAGGATTGGAGTTGAAAGCCAGCCTCAGCACCTTAACAAGGCTCCAAGCAACTCATTGAGACCCTGGCTGTAAATAAAATATAAAAAAGGGATAGGGTTGTGGCTCAGTAGTTGAGTGCCCTTGGGTTCAATCCCCTGTACAAAAATATAAATAAATAAATAATAAAAATAAGTAAACCAATCAATAAAAATCAAGTGAACTGTAGAACACTCCTCTGTTTATAGGCATTGGGTTGCTTATACTTTTGAGCTATTGTGAATAATGCTGTGTAAATCTTTAGAGGTAACTGGTCAAGTTCCTGTTTTCAATTTCTTTAAATATATTTTTAGGTGGGGCTGGGATTGTGGCTCAGCGATAGAGTGCTCGCCTAGCACTGGTGGGACTGGGGTTTGATCCTCAGCACCACATAAAAATAAAGGCATTGTGTTATGTCCATCTACACCTAAAAAATAAATATTAAAAAATAAAATTAAAAAATAATAAATATATTTTTAGGAATGGAATCACTGGATCATATAATTCACCAAATTCTTTTCTGTAGTGACTGTGCTATCTTTTTTTTTTATTAGAACTTTATAGTTATATATAGTAGTTGGGGGGCTCATCCCAACAAACTCATACATGCATGAAATTTTAATTCAGGTCATGATCCCCACTTTTTCCTCCCATTTCCTTCCCCTCTCCCATTCTCCTTCCTCTACTATAATTCCATTTGCTTATTTATTTATATTTGATCAGTTCTTTTTACTTATGCATAATGGTGAAGTTCCCTGTTGATTTTTGTTTGTTTGTTTGTTTGGTATCAGGAATTGACTCAGGGGCACTCAACCACTGAACCACATCCCCAGTCCTATTGTATTTTATTTAGAGACAGGGTCTCACTGAGTTGCTGAGCACCTCACTTTTGCTGAGGCTGGCTTTGAACTCATGATCCTCCTGCCCCAGCCTCCCAAGCCACTGGGATTTCAGGCATGTTTTTGTTTTTTAATTTATTTTTTATTTTTAATTTATTTTTTATTTTTTAGTTATAGGTGGACACAATATCTGTATTTTATATTTATGTGGTGCTGAGGATAGAACCGAGAGCCTCACCATGCTAGGCGAGCGCTCTACCTCTGAGCCACAACCCCAGCCCCTCCCGGCCACAATTTCTTAATCCATCATTTATTGGTGGGCACCTGGGTTGATTTCATAATTTAGTTATTGTGAATTGCTCTGCAGTGAACATGGAGGTGAATTTATTGCTGTAGTATGCCAATTTTAGATCTTTTAGGAAAATACCAAGGAATGAGATAGGTGGGTTATCCCTAGTTTTGTAAGAAATCTCTATACTGCTTTCCTGAGTAGTTGTACTAGTCTACAGTTCCACAAAAATGTACAAGTGTACTTTTTCCTTGCCAGCATTTACTGTTTGTGTTCTTGATCGCTGCTGTTCTGACTGGAATAAGATGAAATCTTGGTGTAGTTTTGATTTGCGTTTCCCTGATTGATAGAGATGTTAAACATTTTTTCATAGATTTTTTTGACCATTTGTGTTTCTTTTTTCAGAAGTTTCTGGTTAGTTCTTTGGCCCATTTATTGATTGAGTTAGTTGGTTTGAGTTTTTGTTGTGTTTTTTTGGGGGGGTATTAAGTTGAATTCTTTATATATTCTGTATGTTAACCCCCTATTGGAGACGTCACTGGTCAAGATTTTCTCCCATTCTGTAGCTCTCTCTCCATACTTTTAATAATTTCCTTTGCTGAAATGCTCTATTTAACTTTTTTTTTTTTTTGGTTTTTTGTGTTCAGCAGTAACCATCCTAGTAAGTATGAAGTGGTATCTCATTGCAGTTTTGGATTTACATTTCCATAATATTTAGTGATGCTGATCTTTTTAATTTTCACTTTTTAAAAATATTTTTTAGTAGTAGTTGGATACAGTATCTTTATTTTATTTATTTTTATGTGTTGCCGAGGATCAAACCCAGGGCTTCGCACGTGCTAGGCAATTGCTCTACTGCTAAGCCACAACCCAGCCCTTAATTTTCATTTTTTAATGGTGTTAATATAAGACAAAATTTACATACTTGTGTAAAGATATGTTGACTTCTAAGTATATTAAGAGTTTTTGGGGCTGGGGATGTGGCTCAAGCGGTAGCGCGCTCGCCTGGCATGCGTGCGGCCCGGGTTCGATCCTCAGCACCACATACCAACAAAGATGTTGTGTCCACCAATAACTAAGAGTTTTGGCATCATCACCATAATCTAATTTCAGAACGTTTCATCTCTGAAAAAGAAATCTTATACCTATTAGCAATTACTTCCAATTTCCCAACCTTGTCCTTCTTCTACCTCTCAGCCCTAAGTAATTGCCAGTCTACTATCTCTATAAATTTGCCAATTCTGGACATGTCCTGTACATGTGGCATCTTGTAACTGATTTCTTTTTCTTAGCATGTTTCATGGTATGACATGTATCAGCACTTAATTCCTTTCTGTTGCTGAATAATAATCCATTGTATGGATGTCTGTACCTATGTTCCTTTGCTTCTCTTTTTTTTTCCATAACAGTTGTTTATAGAATCCAATGGAAGTAAGAGAAGAATCTCAATCATGTAGCATATCCATTTTGATTGTCTTTTCCAAGTATGAGAGGAAATTCTATTTCCTTGTTGGCTTTCTTCTTTATAATTAGCACTTTACCTGTATTTTTTTTTTTATATTTATTTTTTTAGTTATCGGCGGACACGTTGTTTGTATGTGATGCTGAGGATCGAACCCGGGCCGCACGCATGCCAGGCGAGCGTGCTACCGCTTGAGCCACATCCCCAGCCCTTTACCTGTATTTTTTGAATTAAACTTTAACTCAGGCATACAATTTGTGGCTGAGGATTTTTTATAAAAAGCCAAACATTTCTTTTTGTAAATGGAACCTGAACAGGAAACTTTCAGTGTTAAAATGGAACAATAAAAATAAGATTTTTGAGGTACAGCAGGCACTGATTCTATCATATTAAGTTGCTTATTGGAGAGTTTTTTTAAAATGAGTCTTTTTTCATTGGCCTCACTAAAGAATTTGATTCTCTCATTTAGATTCTTACAAGCATTAATTGGCTTTGACTTTCTCAAGAAAACCCAGACTCATTTTCAAAACTGATTCCTCACAATTAAGAAAAACTGTTGGCAACCTTGTCCTTGTCCAACTGTTTAACTTAATTCCAACTCTGTGATGACCTTCAGGATTTCAACAGCATTTCAGAATTTAAGAAAAGTCCTTTAGAGTGACCGTAGAGCTTTTCCTCTTTTTTGTTGAGAGGACCAGAATATTTCAAGTAAGAAGACGGTTTCAAAACTTACAGCCTATTATTAAAGAAATAGTATTGTGATTTCCATTCACATATTCTAAAGAAACAGTATTGTTTGATTTCCGTTCACATATTCTAAATGTCCTCTAATCAGTGGGGTAAAATTTTAGAATTTGAACTCTAACAAAAAAAATATTTATTTTTATTCTCTTGGGGTTCCTTTTGGGGTGGAAGGATAAAACTGTTAAGTTTATTTCTTATGTCATTTAGATTGCTTATGGGAGATGAACGTGTAAAGAATGGCCTTAATTTCATGTATGAAGCCCCACCAGGAGCCAAAAAAGGTACTTGCCCTGTTTCCTTAAAATATTTTATATGTTTACAACTACAGATTGAGAACTGCTGGGTGTGATAGCACAAACCTGTAGTGGCAGCTACCAGGGAGTCTCAAAACAGGAAGAGGCAAATTCAGGACCAACCTGCACAACATAGTGACCTCCATCTCAAAGAAATTAATTAATCAAAATTTTTAAAAAAGATTGAAAACTGCTAATAGACTTTTTTTAAGAGAGAGAGGAGAGAGAGAGAAAATTTTTTTGTTGTTGTTTTTAGTATTTATTTTTCAGTTTTCGGTGGACACAACATCTTTATTTTATGTGGTGCTGAGGATAGAACCCAGCTCTCCACACATGCCAGGAGAGCGTGTTACCGCTTGAGCCACATCCCCAGCCAGCTAACAGACTTTTTAAAAGTATTCTTTGTTTTTAAAGATTGTTATCATGTCAGGTGCAATGGTGCAAACCTATAATCCTTATCTGGGAGGCTGAGACAGGAAGATCACAACTTTAGTAACACCCTCACTTAAATAAAAAGGACTGGGTTTGTAGTTCAGTGTTAGAGCACCCCTGGCTTCAATCCCCAGTACTACAAAATAATAAATAAAAAATAAATAAAATTGGTTTTCTGAGGAGATAATAAAGAATAATATTATAACCAATAAAGTAGAATAAATATTAAAAATATTGTTCTAGTAATTTTTCATGAGGTGTCCTTTTGGGAGGAAAAAAAATCTCAACACCAGCAGAAATGCATTTATTCTTTTATAATGTGGTTATATCTTTAGTCTTTCCTTCTAAATATACTTGTGTATATAAAATACAATATTCACTATCTGTAAAAAGCATAAAAGTTTCAAAATTAGCAATTAACAATTAGCAGTTAACATGTTTGTTAAATATAGTATTGTTAAATTCAGTATTGTATTTTATCCTTTCGTCCTTGATTTTTATCTCATGCAAAAAGAAAGAAGTCAAACCAGTACAATCTTACAAATTATAATCAAATAACATATCATAGTGGTAATATACATTTGATTTTTACACTGATAATTTTAACTTGTCTTACTTTTTCCCCTCCTGTATTTTTGATATGCAATCAAGAAAACAAAGAGGTAAAGCACTATTTACTGTTTTAATTTACTTATAATTAATTTTGATTTTATGGAGAAAATTGAAAGACTTTTTAATGAATGTTTTAGAAAGAAGAAACAGAAGGAGAGACAGAATACAAATTTGAATGGCAGAAAGGAGCTCCATGAGAAAAGTACGGTCTGGTTTGCTTTTAAGATACAATATATATCACTATATCTGCAATCCCATCTTATGTTATTACCTTTATATGCGTTAGAGAAAGTAACTAATATGAAAACATTTTTATTGAACTTTCTTATGCAACCAATCTACTTTTATCATAGTCTTGTTTTATATTCTTGTTCTTTTTATTTATAAATTACAAACTATAAGCCTAGATATTTGATAACTATTTTGAAATATTAAATAGACTATAGTTCTGTATACTTATTGAAGTAATAACACATTTCATATTGTTTTGAGGACTATAACTTTTTCAAGTTAACTACCATTGAATTTATTAAATTATTCTTAATATTTTATTTATACATTTTCTCTATTTAATAGATATGCCAAAGATGACATGAACATCAGAGATCAGCCCTTTGGCATTCAGGCAAGTGACATGTATTTTACCCTTTACGAATAATTTTTATTTAGTAAATATCTACATAATTATCAAAAAGGTGTTCACGCTGAAAAAGAACAATATGGTTTGTATTGGTATCAGATGATGGTAGGAATAAGGAGAAAACATTAAATGTGGTAGACTGACCAAAAATGTGAATCAAAATTACTAATAAGAGTTATGGGGAGGCTGGGATTGTAGCTCAATGGTAGAGCGCTCGCCTAGCATGCGTGGGGCCCTGTGTTCGATCCTCAGCGCCGCATAAATTAAATGAATGGAATAAAGGGATTGTATCCAACTACAACTTAAAAAAATAAATATTAAAAAAAAAATTATAGGGCTGCAGTTGTGGCTCAGCTGTAGAGCCCTCACCTAGCATGTGTGAGGCCTGGGTTTGATCCTCAGCACCACATAATAATAAATAAATAAGATAAAGATATTGTATCCAACTGCAACTAAAAAATAAATACTTAAAAAAAAGAGTTATAATGATGTTGGTGTCTGCTCTTTTCCAAGAATTTAGAGAATTAGGTCATGACCAAGAAAAGATTTAAAACAGTAATTTGTTTAGAATCAGGGCAGCCTGTCACTAGAGGGAATCCTTATAAAGAAAATGTTGTTGGAACCTTTCCTTGCTTGTTCATTTATGTATTATCTGTAACTTAAACAGCAGAGCTGAGTCCTTACAGTTGGCACAGAGGTTGGGCCTGAAAAGCCTAAAATAAGTTCTATTTGAACCTTTACAGGAAAATTTTGCCAGCTCCTGGTTTAGAAATTTGAAACTTTTAATTTTGACTTATTAAAACTAAGAAATTTTAAGATGATATTGTTATATTGCAACCAACTAAGAAGTAAAAAACAATAGGATTCAGCTTAGGTGTTAGGCAGAATTTATAATAAGATTTTAGTATTTGTATTAAATTTACCAAACTTAGTTTTGTAGTATCTTTTCCTACAGATCTTTTTAAAATGTGAGTAATTTAACTTGAATCCTGCCAAACATTGGTTAGATTCGTAGTATTTTAGTAACCAAAAGAATATTCATTCACTTTTCTCAGGTTCGAAATGTAAGATGTATTAAATGTCACAAATGGGGTCATGTCAACACAGATCGAGAATGTCCTTTGTTTGGTCTTTCTGGAATCAATGCAAGTTCGGTTCCCACTGATGGCTCAGGTAGGCATTAGACATGATTTTTTTTAGAATTTAGGTAAATAAGGAAAGAAAAATAACATTTTTTTCTTTAATCTGAGTATTTTTTGTTTTATTTGAGTTTTATTGTTTTAGACTAAGGCACATTACCAAAATATGATTATCATTGAGAAATTCTGTGTTGAAACTAAAATGCTTTGTAATAGAATTAAAATGTAATTTTTCCAGCCAAAGGCCCTATGAACTTGATTTTTTAAGGTAAGATAACAATAAATACTTTATCAGGTTAGTGGCCTAAAATTAGAAAATAAATAGTTGATTCTCATATTTAGATTCTCCTGATTTTTAAAAAAGGCTGGAGTGAAAGCCTCAGCAATCATTTCTCTTTGGTTCATGGAATTAAAAACAAAACTGAGTAAAAAAAGATGATAAATATGTTTAAATTGGGTTTATATTGGAAAATTATTTATCTTACTACGTATTATTTTCTAAAAAAAAATTTGTCCACTTGGGTTTGCATCATTTTGGCTCTTCATAAAAAGGATACTAAAACTGTGAAGTTTTAGCTTAAGTTCATCATTATCTTACTACTATTTCATTGAGATAGCCATACTAATTTAATCCTGTCTCAGAATAAGTCATAATAGAAATACCCTACTTAATTCTATAACCTTCAATGAGTAATTTCACTTTTATGGGCTTCAACTCCTGATTTTTTTTTTTTTTTTTGGTACAAGGGATTGAACCCAAGGGCACTTTATTACTGAACTACATCCCCAGCCCTTTATAAAATCTTTTACCTGGAGGGAGGGTTCCACTAAGTTGCTGAGAGTCTGACTGAATTGCTGAGGCTGACATCAAACTTGAGATCTTCCTACCTGAGCTTCCCTAGTCACTGGAATTACAGGCATGAGCCATCACACCCAGCTCAACTCCTGATTTTACAATAAGGATGATAGTATGACTCAGATTTTCAGCACTTTATAAAGCAGCTATAGAACTCTTTTTTTTTTTAAAGAAATCTTACATAAAACCCTAAAACATAAAAGCACTGCTATTTATTGAAACAAGTCCTCTGGGCATTAAGTCCCCTTCTTTCAGTCGCAAGGCCTCCAGTCATCTCTTTAGAATCTCTATGGCTTTTGCTGTTCACCTCAATCTTGAGCCTAGGGTTCACCCTCATTCAGCTTTCAACCTTTTGCATCTGTTCTTACTTTCTTCTAGAAAACCACGTTCAAAAAAGTTCATCTTAATATTAGGAGTTTAGGAATTTGATCCATCGTTATTTTGGGCATTTCCCTAGTGGTGGTATAGATGTTAGAATTGGTGAAGGAAGCATACCTATAAAATACTGTGATTGATTTTTGAAAAATCTTTATTCCTGTAAAATAAGTTCAGAAACCACCTTTTAAGGAGAAGGAGAACTAGTTGTTCAGTTGTAAGACAATGTTAATACAGTCTTTGTTCTGGCAAAATACCTTATAAAAGAACTTACCAGGGCTGGGGATGTGGCTGAAGTGGTAGCACGCTCGCCTGGCATGCGTGCGGCCCGGGTTCGATCCTCAGCACCACATACCAACAAAGATGTTGTGTCCGCCGAGAACTAAAAAATAAATATTAAAAAATTCTCTCTCTCTCTCTCTCTCCTCTCTCACTCTATCTTTAAAAAAAAAAGAACTTACCACTGATACCACAATACAGATACTCTTAATAACCCACATAGCTAATTCTCCCTCCTTCCCTGCCCTCTTCCAATTAGTAGAAGGGATAAAGGCCCCAAAGGAAATAAAACCCCAAAGAAAATGGAGTGGAGTAGGTCATACATCACGAACCCATTTGGCTCAAATATTTTTGACACTTCCCTTTCTTAGTCCAGAGATTCATTGTTACATCTTAAAAGTATATTCTGTTTTCAAGATAGGGTTGCTTCTTTCTCATCTTTTCCTTCATGCCAGTCTTATAGTTTCCTTACACCTACATGATTCATGGGTTGTTTTGAGACAGGCAGAAGTAGTAGCTGTCTTTCTTCCCCAGCCTCATCTTACTCTGATCCTGCTTCTGAGAGAATGAGTAGGATAGACTCCAGGCTTAGCCCTTTCTTTTAATAATCAGTAGGCCTGCCTTGTCTTGAGTCTGTATTAGAAAGTATGCTAACAACAACCCAAAGAACTTGTGTATTAACCTATTTTTAAAAGTATTTAAAACAAGAGCTGGGGTTGTGGTTCAGTGGCAGAGCACTGGCCTCGAACATGTGAGGCACTGGGTTCGATCCCCAGTGTCACATAAAAGTAAATAAACAAAATAAAAGTATTGTGTCCAACTACAACTAAAATATTTTTTTAAAATAAAGATATTATGTCCATGTTTAACTAAAAATATTTTTTAAAAAAATAAGTATTGAAAACAGTAAAACCCCACAGTCACATGCCACACAGTTAGTAAATTCCTGTTTAATGCAGCTGGTTATTGACTTTTCTTTAGCCCTCCATTTGTATCCATTAACCTTATGGTAATTCAGTGTATGCAATTCAGGTTTTTGTATGCCATTCATTGGGGTATTATTGTAGAACTATTCTTTTCAGTTAAGTGAACTTTGTCCAAATAACATGAATGAAGTAGAAAAATACATAACTTGTTGAATCCTATTGTTTTACCTATATTTAACCATATTTAAGAAGTCTACATATATTGACATATGTTACATACAATATATTGTCTGTTTTGCCTGTGAAATTTGGTAAAGACTTGAAAGAACTGTATACAGGGTGTTGGAGCAAATATGGTAAGATGAATATTTAAATCCTTTGTTAATAAATTGAACAGCCATTTTGAAGGGCCATAATATATATCAGAAGTATTCAAAACATCATTTGGGGCATGCCTGTAATCCTAGCTACTCAGGAGGCTGAATCAGGAGGATTGCAAACTTGAGGCCAGCCTTAACAATTTACTGAGGCCCTGTCTCAGAAAAACACAAACAAAAATCCACCATATCCTTTTACCTTCCAGTAGTTAAAAGAAAGCAATAAGGTATACCCTCAAAGATTCACAGTAGTGAAAGATTAGAAACAACATGTAGACTTCTCAAGTATGGTTAAATATAGGTAAAACAATAGGATTCAACAATTTATGCATTTTTCTACTTTGTTCATATTATTTGGAAAAAGTTCATTTGACTGAAGAGGAATTCTACAATAATACCCCAATGAATGTCTATCAGTAGGGGGTTTATTCAGCAGTTATTTATGAAGCAATTATAAGTTCTGTGATGAAAATGTAATTGGAATCTGTGATCAAAACTAACTGGGGAGTTACTATATTAAGTGGTCAGAAAGGCCCCTCTGAGGAAGTGATGTTAAGATGAGACCTGAATGACAAGATGATTACAGCAGTGTGAGATCTGGGAAAAGAGCATTTGGCGTATCAGGCAAAAGGAACAGCCTTTCATACAGAGGGACCATCAATCCTGATAGGGCACATACTTAGTGGCACTCACCTAGTGGTTAAAAACATTGACTAAAGGGCCTGGGGTTGTGGCTCAGCGATAGAGCGCTTGCCTAGCCATGTGTGAGACCCTGGGTTTGATCCTCAGCACCACTTAAAAATAAATAAATAAAGGTATTGTGTCCAACTACAACTAAAAAATAAATATTAAAAAAATATTGATTGAAGATGACTCCTTAGATGCCTGCTTTAGAACTTCTACTGTGCTGCTTCTTAATTGTAACTTTAGGCAAGTTATTTAACATCTCTTGCTGATATGTATAAAACATAATAGTACCTACATCTCATAAAGTTGTTATGAAAACTAGATAAGTTAATACATGATGCTTAGAATAGTGCCTGGCATGTAATAATCACTTCTTGAGTATTTTTTTTATTAATTGTGGAGTATCTCCCGCAAATGGAATACTCTACAACCGTATGTAATATATATACATAAGTAATATAGCTAGAGATCTATGTTGATTTGTAAGGATATAGGAGGATATATAAAGTGTAAAAAAAGTTAAATGGTATCAATTAAAAGTATGTAGGATAAACAAAATGTCAGGCATTCCATAATTAAATTGGCTTTCAAGGATGAAGTTATTTTTAAAATCTGTATGACTTTAGATGCTCTACCTTTTATGATAAAAGGATGACTTACTGATATAAGAGCCTCTATTTTTAGGGTTGTCGGTGTAGCTCAGTGGTAGTGCATTTGCCTGGAGCCTCTGGATTTGATCCCTAACCACCCGCACCCCCCAGAAAAGCCCTATTTGAAAATTAATTCTTAGAACCAGTTTATTATTTATTTTTCAAACACTTGTTTTTAGCAACTATGTATTTGACATCCTACACATTAGCCAATAAGTTTTTTAAACTTTATGTTCTGGTTTATTGAAGGTATAGACTATTCCTAATTTCCAATCAAATCAGAAACATTAACATATCACATAAGAGACAGTTGGGCACAGTGGTGCATGCTTATAATTCTAGCAGCTCAGGAGGCTTAGGCAGGAGTATCACAAGTTCAAAGCCAGCCTCATAAACTTAGCAAGACCCTGACTCTAAATAAAAAATAAAAGGGGCTAGTGACAATCTACTCAAAATTAGAATACGATTTAAGAGTCTGTTTAATAGAGGAAAGCATTGTTAAATTAGGTAGTTAACAGAGTAAGAAGGACTAAAATGATCTCTGAAGAATTAAAATTTAGATAGGTAGAAAGAAAGTTTGACACCTCCCCCCCCCAAAAAAAAGACCTGAAGAAAAACATAAGCACAAAAGAATTTAACTTGAATAGAATAAAATTTGAATGGCTCTCAAGATGGGATGGAGGGAATTTGTCCATTCATCCTGCAACCAGTGTTTCCCAAGCTTACCTACTGTAAGGAATCACTTAACACAGCTTGTTTAAATATTGGTTCTCAAGCTCCTGCCCCATAGGGGCTATTGAATAAGAGTCCAGAGAAAAGTCTGAGAATCTTATCCTCGGATAATGCTTATGATCTGTTGTTTGTCTTTGGAAGGCAAATAATATAGAGGAAAATGAAAGAGAAATGTGTTGAAAGAGCCTTTACATAAAAAAGGGGGGGGACAAATTTTCAACATTTCTAATTTTTAAGTATTGTAAAGAATCTAAATATCGTGCAATAGGGGAATGGCATGATATTAATTAAACTAGGTGTGGTATCGAAGGCCTATAATCCATCTACTCAGGAGGCTGAGGCAAGAGAATCACAAGTTGGAGGCCAGCCTCAGCAACTTATTGAGACCCTGATTCAAAATAAAAAATGAAAAGGGCTGGGGATATAGTTCAGTGTTAGAGAGCACCCCTGATTTCAATTCCCAGTACTCCAGATAAAAAATACTAACTGAATTTTCATTGGAATTAGTTAAGATGTTAATTTGATGAAATTACAAGCAATATTATTTTGTATTAAAATTTTAAAATAAACTTAAAATTTAGCCTTTTTAAGCACTAAAACTCTTCAGAAAGCTAATGCTTTCCTTTCTATTCCCATGTTAAGTTTATTTTCAGAATATTAGAACAGCTAAAGGAAGCAGAGTTATGGTTGTGGTGCAAAGGCTGTGTTCACAATGAGAAATACCTAACAGACTGAATTAATTCTTTGCCTTAATCTTTATATCTTTAAGATATTAGGGAAACTTTATCTTTATATCTTTAAGATATTAGAGAAACTTCCATTTCCAGTTTTTTCTTTCAAACTGACAAGGTATGAGAGTAAAAACTGCCATATACACAGGGTATTTTAATTTCTTAAATTCTGTATCTGAATTGTCTAAGAATATCTGAAGACATTGAACTCTGTTAAAATTGTGAAAGGAATAGGGATTCATTCAGTTGTAAAGCCCTTGCCTAGTATGCACAAGGTCATAGGTTCCATCTCCAGCACCACAAAAAAAGAAAAAGAAATCAGTAGCTTTCACTATCTAGGCTATTACATAAGGTGAAAGTTACCAATCTGTTTCTGATGTACCATCAAGGTTGAAAACCATTATCTTAAGCTGTTTATAAGAATAATTGAAGATTTGGGAGGATAGTACCTTTTACTGTATATTTGTTTGTTTAACTTGTGTTTTATTTATCATAAAGTCATAAATTTATCCTAAGGAAATAGTCATGAATATGTCCTAAAGATTTAGTCACAAAGAATTGTGTATGATAGTGAGAGACAATACTAAAATATCTAGTAAAAAAAAAAAAAAAAAATTCCCTCATACTGGGGTTTGAACCCAGGGGCATTCTACCCACAAGCTATATCCCCAGCCCTTTTTATTTTAATTTTGTGACAGGGTCTTACTAAATTGCTGAGGCTGTTCTCGAAACTTGTGTGTGATTGTTCTGCCTCAGCTTACCAATCTGGGATTATGAACATGAACCTGGACTGTTGAAAGGAAATTAAGTGAATTATGGAACATTGTTATAATGGAATTCTGTACAATGCAGCATTTAAAATGATAAAATTTCTTAATGATGGGGATATTTTTTAAAACATTTAGTGAATTTTTTAAAAATAGGTTATAAGACAGAGAAGTTACAGTTGTATATCTGTTTATGTGTATAGGTAGACACAGAAACAGATATTTTAAAGAAAAGGATTGGAAGGAGATAGACCAAATTAATAGTGGTTGTGTTTGGGTAGTAGGATTACTAAGATTTTTAGTTTTATCTTTTTGCTTATCCATATTTCCAACAGTGAAGATAAATTACATTTATAAATTTTTAAGTGAGCATTTCTTTAAAAGAATTAAAAATTATACATAGAAATAAATTATTTTAAATTGTATTGCTCCATTAATGCCTCTAAAGTTTGACCTGAATTTAGCAGTAGTACTTAACTAAAGCTAATAGAAACTCTTAAAGTTTTCTCAAAAACAAAATCAAAACTCTACTATCTTAAATAGAAAAGTGAGTAATAATGATGTAATATTCTGAACTTGAATGCAATGAAAAATAAACTGACCAATTTCCTAATCCACTTGGTGATTCAAACTAAAAAAAAAATCTTTTCATTTAAAAAAATCACCTATTGAATAATGTCTCACCAGTGAATAGAGATTATTTTTGCAATAAGGCAATTTCAGTAGATGTGGTTATCATGGGATAATCACACCCCTGGGGTACAGCCTTGTGCCTGTAATCTCCCAGGAGTGTAATTATTTCATGATAACTGCACCCCCTGGTGTTACATTATTTCTATTATGAAATTCTTAGTTTAGTATATAAAGTAACTTACTTTGATCACTGGAAACTGCAAGGTGCTGTTAGAATGCTCCAGCTGTGAGGTTTACAGAGACCAGCTATAAGATTTACTTCTCCTTTACAAAGTTAAATTAGGCAATCAAAATGCTTCTTTGGGCTAAGCTGGTTTAGAATATCTTTTCTACTGAAAAGATCATCTTACCTTTTTCATCCACTCCAGATACATCAAAATTATCCTTAAAACTTGTAAGCTTCAGTGGTAACTGAATTTTTATAAAATATTCTATAACATAATTAAATGACTAATTCATATCTTTTATCTATACTCTGTAGAACTTATTTTTTATCACTGACTCTTAACATCTGTCAGTTATTTGTGTTTTTAATGTATATTGAAATTAAAAATCTTTTTCTTTTTTCTTAAACCACAGTGGAGTATTTCAACAGAGCAAGTGATTTGTTTGTTTTTTCTGGTACTAGGGATTGAACCCAGCCAGGGCCTCATGCATGCTAGGCAAGTGCTCTACCACTGAGCTGCATCCCCAGCCTTTTTATTGTATCTTGAGACAGGGTCTCACTAAGTTGCCCTCAAACTGAGGCTGACCTCAAACTGAGCAAGTATTTTTTAAACAGCTTTATTGAGCTATAATTTACATGCCATCAATGCAATGGCTTTTAGTGTATTTACAGAGTTGTACATCCATCACTATAGTCAATTTTAGAACATTTTAATTTTTCTAAAAAAGAAAGAAAGAAAATCCCTTGACCCTCACCCTCCAGTCCCCAGCTGTAGGCAACCACTAAACTACTTTCTGTCCCTATATCTTTGCCTCTTCTGGACATTCCATTCTTCCATGGAATGTGTTTTCCCATTATGCTTAAATGCCCAGATATTCACACACACATACACCAGTCTTATAATAGCCCACCAGGATACAAGTTTATATGTAGGCACCTATAAAACAGGTAAATGTGTAAGATTTTCTTCAAAGAACATAAAGCAAAATTCTATTTTTAAACTCCTTTATTCCCTAAACATGGATTTTGTATCTCTCTCCATGTTTGACTTTCAGATCTTTTTCTTCAGGAAGCAAATAGTTAGCTCTAAATAGTTACTCTATAGGAGAGCTAGACATGCTGAAGCACTTCCATTGCTAATATTTTATTAAAGATTATTACACCTATATTTTTATACCTCATGAGAGGTACTGGCATGTAATTTTTCTTTCTTGTTTGTATTTGGTTTTGGTATCAGGATGATGTTAGTCTTATAGAATAAGTTAGGTAATGTTCCTTCTGTTTCTGTTATCTAGAAGAGATTATTAATATAATTTCTTCTTAGGGCTGGGGATGTGGCTCAAGTGGTAGCGCACTCGCCTGGCATGCGAGCAGCCCGGGTTCGATCCTCAGCACCACATACAAACAAAGATGTTGTGTCCGCCGATAACTAAAAATAAATAAATAAATAAATATTTAAAAAATTCTCTCTCTCTTTCTCTCTCTCTCCCTCCCTCCCTCCCTCCTTCTCTTTCCCTCTCTCTCCCTGTCTCACTCTCTTTAAAAAAAAATATATATATATATATATATATAATTTCTTCTTTAAATATTTGATAAAATTAACTAGTGAATCCATCTGGGCCTGTCACTTTTTGTTTTAGAAGGTTATTGATTGATTGTTGGCTAAATTTCTTTACTAGATAGATGCCTATCAAATGACCTTTTTCTCCTTTTGTCAGCTTTGGTAGATTGTGTCTTTCAAAGAATTGGTCCATTTCATGTAAATCAGATTTAATGGTATAGAATCATTTGTTGTATTCCATTATTACCCCTCTAATGTCCATGGATCTGTAGTGTTGACCCTCATTTCATTTCTCTTTCCTTGGTTAGCTAGAGCTTTATCAATTTACTGATCTTTTCAAAGAACCAGCTTTTGTTGTGATTGATTTTTCTCCCTTGTTTTCCTCTTTTTATTTCTTCTCTTCTTATTTTGAATTTAATTTGCTCTTCCTTTTCTAGTTTTATAAGACAGAAGATTATGTAATTGATTTGGGAGAGGTGATGAAGTTTGAACCCAAGGCCTCACCCATGCTAGTCAAGTTCTGTTCCACGGAGCTACACTCCAGCTCTACATATTGATTTTAAATCTTTCTTCTAATACATGTATTTAGTACTATAAATTTCTTTCTGAGTTGGTTTTTGCTGTGTCCTACAAAATTTAATAGGTTTTATTACAATGATTTCTGACATTAACTACCCAGAAATAGGCCAGACTTCATAGGTTAACAGTTCTCCAAAGACTATTCTCAATTAAGACACCAGCTACAAATTTGGGAGTTCCTAGACCACCCACCAAACCTGCTACAAATCCACGCTTCCTTCTACCTGCCTAAGGTTTGATAATTCACTAGACTGACTTACAGAACTCAGAAACTAACACTATACTTGTGATTACAATTTTACTATAGTAAAAGGATAAAAATCAGGGTAAGCCAAAAGAAGAGGTACATAGAACAAGGTCTGGGAAGGTCCCAGACACAGTCTTCCAAAGTCTCCCTGTAGAGTCAGTACCTGTCAATCTTCTTGTACATTAATATATAACAACTTTTATTAACCAGGGAAGCTTATCCAAGCTGTCTAGTTTTTATTGGTCTTTATTACATAGTTGTGAATGATCAAAATCATTAGCCATGAGATTTAACTCTTCTATCTCCAGCTCTTCTTTCTTCCTCAAAGGGCTTCTCTCACCTAGCTCAAAGTCTAGCCCTCTAATCACATGATTTATTTTTCTGGTATGGTCAGCCACTATCTTGAGTCAGCTCTTTTTTTGTTGTTTTGTTTAGTATTTTTTTAGTTGTAGGTAGACACAATACCTTTATTTCATTTATTTATATGTGGTGCTGAGGACCGAACCCAGGGCCTCTCACCTACTAGGTGAGTACTCTACCACTGAGTCACAACCCTAGCCCTTGAGCATGATCTGATCATGTATATTGAAATTAAAAATCTTTTTCTTTTTTCTTAAACCACAGTGGAATATTTCAATCATGAGTCACCATCATGAGGCACATCAATAACATAAACTATCAGGACCCACCAAAGATACTCTTATTACTCAGGAAATGTCAAGAGTTGAGGTTCCCTCAGAACTGGGGACAAAGGCTAGGCATGGGGACCAGCCCAGCCATTCAGGAAGCTGCGGCATGAGGATCACAAGTTCAAAGCCAGCCTCAGCAATTTATTAAAGCCCTGTCTCAAAAAATAAAATGTGTTGGGGATGTGGCTCAGTGGTTAAGCACCCCTATGTTCAATCCCTACTACTTTAAAAAAAAGAACTGGGGACAAAGACCAGCCCAAAATTGTTATACAGCAGTTGTATTGTCTATTCTTAGTTGAAAATATTTTTTACTTTTTCCTGAGACTTCTTTGATATATGTGTTTAGAGCTCTGTTATTTAATCTCAAAATATTTTAGGTTTTTCTTTTACTTTTATTAAGTTGTGTTATATGGCCCAGATGTGGTCTATTTGGTAAATGTTCTATATGAATGTGAGAAAATATATATTTTTCTGCTGTTGCTAGGTGAATGAAGTATTCTATAAATGTCAATTAGGAAAAAAATGTCAACTAGATCCAGTTGATGGATCAGTTCAATATATTCTGATTTTTCACCTGTTGTATCTGTCAGTTATTGATAGAGGGATGGGAAGTCTCCAGCTATAATAGTGGAGTTGCCTGTTTCTAAAGATACTCATCAGTTTTTGCTTTACACATTTTGATGCTCTGTTAGGCACATACACATATTTGGGTCTTTTTGGAAAATTGACCCTTTGACCGTTATGTAATACTCTATTTAGCCTTGGTATTTGTCCTTGCTCTGAAATCTGTTTGTCTAAAATTAATATGGCGCCAGGTACAGTGGTGCATGCTTGTAATCCCAGCTACTCAAAAAGCTGAGACAGGAGGATTACAAATATGAGGCAATCATACTTAACAACCAAAGCAACTTAGCAACCCCCAGTCACAGATTTAAAGAATAAAAAGGGTGGCTCAGTGGTTTTAACGCAGTGGTAGAGTTCTCCTGGATTCAATAAAATTAATATATATGCTCCATCTTTATTTGGTTATTGTTAGCCTGGGGTATATCTTTCTCCATTCATGCACTCTTTTGCTTTGTTTTTATTTTTGTTTTTTGTGGTGCTAAGGATCGAACTCAGAGGCTACCACATGCTAGGCAAGCACTATTACTGAACTAACCCCATCCCCCATTCTTTTACTTTTAATTTGTGTCTTTTTTTTTTTTTCAGTACTGGGGGTTGGGCCCACGGGTACTTAACCACTGAACTACATCCCCAGTTCTTTTTTGAGATAGGGTCTCACTAAGCTGGCCTTGTCCTTAAGATCTTTCTGCCTTTGCCTCCCGAGTTGCTGGGATTATAAGTGTGCATCCCCCAGCTCCTGTGCCTTTATGTTTAAAGTAGATTTCTTTTGAATATCATACAGTTGGGTCTTTTTTTTTCTTATAGTCTCTTAGTTGGTATGTTAAGATTCTTTATATAAAAGTGATGATTGGTATACTTAATAGCTTTCATTTTTTTAACATTTATTTTTTAGTTATAGGTGGACACAGTATCTTTATTTTACTTTACGTGGTGCTGAGGATTGAACCTAGTGCCTCACACATGCTAGGTGAGCACTCTACCTCTGAGCCACAACCCCAGCCCCTAGCTTTTGTTTTTTGTAATTGTTTTCTATTCATTGCCCTCATTCATCGTTTCATTTTTGTTCTTTTTCTGCTTCATCTGGTTTTAAATGAGTATTTTATATGATTTCACGTTTTCTCAACATTTCAATTATACTATTTCTTGATATTTTTTTTAAATTGGTCATCTCAGACTTTGCAATATACACGTATAACTAAGTCTACTTTCAAAGAACACTCTACAACTTCCTGAATAGTGCAGGTGCCTTTTAACAAAGTACCTAGTTCCTGTTATATAATAGAGTTCTTCCTTCCTATCCCTTAAACATTGCTGTTATAATTTCATTTACTCATAAGCTATAATTATTTATTTTTGCTATCTTTATTTTGAATCAGCAGTTATCCTTTGGATCAGTTAAGAATATGAAAAATGGGTTGGGAATATACCTCAATGGTAGAACACTTACCTAGTATGCACAAGGCCATGAATTGATTCCCAGCACTGCAAATAAAGAAAAAAATTGAAAAATAAAAGATCTGATTGATTTTATTTGACCTTCATTTATTCTTTCTTGAACACTCTTCCTTATGTAGACCTGAGTTTCTGACCTAGGTTATTTTGTTTCTCTCTGAAAAACTTAAAGACAGGTGTACTGACAGCAAATTCCTTGTTTGTCTGTTTATTTTATATTTTAAAGAAGGTCTTTGTTTTTATACTTTTGAACAATAATTTCAGTGATACTGAATTCTACATTGGTGGGGTTTTTTCTTTCTTTTTATTCATTTATTAGTTCTAATCAGTTATACCTGACAGTAGAAAGTTCTTCAATTCATTGTACACAAATGGAGCAGAAATTTTCACTTTTCTGGTTGTGCATGAACTCAACCTATACCCTAAAGATTTAAAAAGTGACGCAACCACTTCAGTGTGTTGTGTATATGTACCATCATTCCATTTGAAAAATAGATACCTTCTTTATCTATTCATCTGTTGAAGGGCATCGAGGTTGCTTCCATAGTTTAACAACTATTCACAATTGCTAAACTGTGGAAGCAACCTCGATTCTGTCCCTCCTTCCTTCCCTTCCTTCCTCACACTAGATAGCATTAATCCCTTTATGAGCGTTGATCCCTCAGAGACTAAACACTTCTTAAAGGTCCCACTACCTCTCAACACCATAACACTGGGAACCAAGGCTCAACATGTGTATTGGTGGGGTCAAACTATATTCAGACCATAACAGACAGATATTACAACTACCAAAAAATTGACTTAAAAATAAAGAAGTTAAACACCAATTCTCTCCTTTATAAAGTTGATCACAAGTGCTTATACTTGATTGTGGTTGATTTAATTTTTTCCTTTATATGTAGATGATTTTATGTTGTTAAATATTTTATGCAAGAAGAAGCTAGGTAGTCGTTGAAAAAAAAATGTGGACCTATTAAAGAGATTATCTAGGCTGGGTACAATGGTGCACACCTATAATCCCAGTGGCTCAGGAGGCTGAAGAAGGAGGATTGTAAATTCAAAGCCAGCCTCAGCAACTTGGCAAGGCCCTCAGCAACTTAGCAAAACCCTGTCTCAAAATATTAAAAAAGTCTGGGGTGTGGCTCAGTGGTTAATTGCCCCTGGGTTCAATCCCTGGTACCAAATAAAAAGAGAAGTTTATCTAGTAAAACTTGTCAAGTCATATTGTGGCAGAAGTCAAAATGATACTCTTTACTAGTACTTTAAATTTTAAGTGACACCAGTGGTTAAGTTATTTCAGACTATTTGTATATATTATATAAGTTAGTGATTAAATTTGTTAAAGTGTCTGTTCCTTGAAATTCTATTGATGTGAACAAATTAATTACAGTCCTGTTCTAAATGACTCTGTTCTGTGTTAAAGGTGTGTGTGGGATTAGAGGAGGCTACAACTCCCACATTCTCAAAGGGGTATTATGATTCTCAGATAACAATCATAATTCTCTCTTACATATTTCTTCCTATTAACATCATTGCATCCTTTCAAGGTCTTCCAGCCTCAAGTAATAGAAATTAGTTTGAGATTACCCAGGAAGGAAAAGGAGAATGAATGGAATTCAGTACACCTAGTAAAACTAATTCTTCTACCCAAATCAAACATAATAAACTTAATATTAACCTTCATCATGTTCCAAATGCTTTGCTTTTTACCTTTTCTAAATTCTATGAGCATTTGAAAATCTAACTCAAATTCTATTTTATTCCTGAAAAATCTTAAGTTTTTCTGAGATAGGGCCTGTGTCTTATTTATTTTTGTATCCCCATTGCCTTAAACAATGTACATACTTAGTAAATAATAGTATAGTTGGTGAATAGAAAGGCTTTGCTAATAAACATCATTGTTGATCATCTCCTCTTAATTATATATATATATATGCATATATGAGTATATATTAGGGGTACCAGGGATTGAACTCAGGGATACTCGACCACTGAGCCAAATCCACAGCCCATTTTTGTATTTTATTTAGAGACAAAGTCACACTGAGTTGCTTAGCACCTCCCTTTTGCTGAGGCTGGCTTTGAACTCTCAATCCTCCTGTCTCAGCCTCCCTAGCCACTGGGATTATAGGCATGTGCCGGCTTCCTCTGATTATATTTTATAATAGAAATTATAATTTGTTTTACTTATGAACTAATTTTCCCCAAAATATTATAAGTTTAAAGGTAAAATCCAAGTTCTTGAGAAGTTCTAGTAAGATGAAATAACAAGCCCTCACTAACACACAAATTTAAAAAAAAGAATTTTCTGTGTTATATACTAGGGATACATAAGTTCAAATTCCCTATACAGGGCTCTCCTCAGTTATATACATACAAAATATATATGGGTATAGCCAGAGTCTATAGTATCATGGTCACTCAGTAATTACTAGTGACTGAAAAGATCATGTGTAACTTTTTTTTTTTTAATAAAATACACTAGTCTTAAGTATAGGGTTTAAGTTTGGCAAATGTACACACCTGGTAACAAACATACCTGACAAGATAAGGAGCATTACCATCACCCTAGAAAATTCCTATCTGTCCCTTTCTGGTCTGCCTCCTCTAATCATGAATTTCTAATCCCATCTATTAGTCATACCTGGTTTTTTATTTGGTTTAGTTTTTGGTTTTTTGTTTTGGCACTAGGGATTTAACCCAGGGGCACTTTACCACTGAGCTACATACCCAGCCCTTTTTATTTTGAGACAGGGTTTCACTGTGTTGCTTAGGGCCTTGCTAACTAAGTTGCTGATGCTTGCCTGGAATTTGTGATCTTCCTGCCTCAACTTCCTGACTCATTGGGATTACAGGCCTGCGCCACCATGATTAACTTTATTATTGCTGGTTGTATCACCACTGTAATATTTGCATATAAATTAAGTTGAAAACAAGTTATAAAGATATAATGAAATATGTGTCAAATATCTTCATACTGATTCTGTAAATCAAGGTTGATTTTAATAAATAGTAATTTTTACTAGCATATAATAAGGACAGTTTGATATTTTTTTGCCTTTGTGTATTTTTTAGACACATGGACTAAAATGAAATGTTTGATTTTCCTTTATATTGTGTGTTTTAATAGAGATCAGTTAGTTGTCTTCAGTATGAACTTGGGATGAGGGCAATAAGAAATCCTATTGTTTCCAGCCTCCTCAAAGATGAACTGGCAGTGTGTCAGGAAAATTCCCAGTATGGAGCAGTTTTATTACAATTCAGTACAATTGGTTCTTGCATAACCTTTAGAAAATCATACATAAAACATTCTCATCTATATAAATAAAAATCACCCACACACTTTATTAATAGCTTTGTTCACTTTTTTCCCTGGGAATTATGCTGCATGTTCCTACTGTGCCCCTTTTTTAGTCTTTTTTAAAAGACAACTTTCTATAAGCTTTCTTAAAAGCAAAATGGTTACAGTAATATAAGTGTGAGGTAATTCTCAATAATTCCCACAAGACCTAGATCTCCCTCTTAATAATGTACTATAAATAGTGTTTCTAAGTGTCATAGTCAGTTTAACCTTAGGAAAGAAAAAAGGACAGAAGATTATGCTTTCATGGAAATGATAGTCATGTTTTCTTTTATTTGTGATAATATATGATGATTTACTTATTTGTATTCATTCTGGGGATTGAACCCACAGTCTCGTGCATGCTAAGCAGATGCTCTGCCACTGAGCTGTATACTCCCAACCAACCACTGGGTGTTTGGGGGGTTTTGTTGGTAGTGGTGGTTTGGCTTGCTTGTTTGTTTCTAGTGTTACTAGGGGTCGAACACAAGGCTTCAGAATTGTCAGTCAAAAGCTCTACCACTAAGCTGCATCCCCAGTGCAGGGGGGTTATTGATCTTATTTATTTATTTACTTATACATTCTTGGAGATTAAATCCTAGGTTACTCTACCACCCAACTTTATCCTCAGCTCTCTTTATTTTTTTTTATTTTGAGGCAGTGTCTCTCCAGCAGTGTCTCCAGGTTGCTCAGGATGGCCTTGAACTTGTGATCTTCCTACCTGGGCCTCCTGAGTAGCTAAAGTTATGGGGCATGCAGCACCACCAGCCAAGGAGTGTTATTTTAAAATACACATTTTCAAGTTTATGCTGCTGTTCAACTAAGGCCGCAGTAAATACATGGTAAAAGGGGTTACAGAACATACTAAGTAGAAGTCTTACTAGCCTGATTTGCTTAATTGGAGATATATTTGGGGGCTATCATTTTCTGGAATACAAACTTTTTGGAAAATTTTCTATATATTATTCCAAAGGTAATAATGTAATAATAAACCTGTAGATCCAACTACCAATTTACAGAAAATTAAGGAGCTGGAAGAACATGTTCAACAGTATCACCCTCCATAATGTGGGATATTTAACAGGACAGATTACCTGGTTTCTTCAACAAATGAATAGCAGGGTGAAGGGAAGGAGCGGGTAAATTTTTTAAGATTAGAAAACTAGATACAATTGGAGAAATTTAAATATAAACTGGATATTAGATGGTTTTTTAAATTATCAATATTGATAGGTATAATAAAAATAATGCAATGTTAAGAAATTGTCCTTACTGATTCATACCAAAGTGATATCTGAGATTTTGCTTAAAATACTTTTCCAGAAAAGAAATTTGGATGTAATAGATGAAACAATAATGGTAAAATAGTAAATGCTTGAAGCTATGTTACATAGGTTTGAAACATTCTGTACCATAAAATTAAATTTAAAAGACATAGTTGGGCTAGGGATATAGTTTAGAAAAAGATTGCTTGCCTAGCACACAAAATCCCTGGGATCAATCCCCAACACCACTGAACACACACATATATTGGAAAGGGAAAAATATAGATCACCACAGTAAAAGTGAGCAAAACTGTATTCACTTTCAGAATAGCAGTTTAGTTTAGCAAACAACATCCCTATAAATTAACATGTAAAATTTGGGGGAAGGATAAAAAGGCATTTATAATGAAGCCTTACTCAACCTACAATTCATCCTATTTTCTCTTATACCATTAAATTTTTAGACAATACTTCATTTAAAAAGAATAATGAACTCAGAATGGAAGATACATCTGACAGTGGGAATAGTAGATGGACCTAACTCTGGCAGCGGAACACAACAAGGGTCTGTCTTGTCTTCCACCTTAGTCTCC
Organism: Urocitellus parryii; assembly: GCF_045843805.1. Lineage (NCBI taxonomy): Eukaryota > Metazoa > Chordata > Mammalia > Rodentia > Sciuridae > Urocitellus > Urocitellus parryii. The sequence continues at coordinate 1,136,056 of NW_027554208.1, forward strand.
ACCTTGTACCATTTGTGGCATTCACCTGGGACTGCTGTCTTCTAATTGTGGAGGAGTCAGATTTGTGGCCTTTCCTCATAGCCAGACCTTTGGCTTTGTATATTTATCTGGGATAAAATACCTATTTTACTACAGAACATTTTTGACCTTCTATTGCTCATTGCTTTTGTTCAGTTTTATATATTTTTTAAAATATTTATTTTTTAGCTTTAGGTGGACACAATATCTTTATTTTATTTTTATGTGGTGCTTAGGATCGAACCCGGGGAATTGAGCCAAGGGCCTCAAACATACTCTAACACTGAGCTACATCCCCATATACACCCCACCTCCTCAGACAAGGTCTCGCTAAATTGCCCACACAGCTCTCAAACTTGTGATCTTCTTGCCTTGACCTCTCAAATAGCTGGGATTACTGGTATGTACTAGTGAGCTTGGCTAAAATAAATGTCCTTAATGAGTAGATTCAGCCTCTTACAAACATACTTTGTGCAGCTTAATTTACCTTCTGAGAATTTTTTCTTTCCTGAGTTACTGATTGCATGGTATTTTTCCTGGGAGAACATAGTCCACGTCTAATTAGTATATAGAACTGAACACCATAGCACTGGTACTTTGACACTTTACAGTATTGCCATATTACAATAAGAAAAGTTTGCAGAATAAATTAATATTGAGATTAATTCCTTCAATGGACTTGCTTCCTAAATCAGAAATTGTTTTTTATGCTATAGAGGCCTAACCCAGTGTGGCTGAATGATGTAGAAAGCCCTTGCAAGTCTACGTTTTATTGAAATCTCTAGAATTATTCTGCCATAGTAAATTTAAGAGTTAACTAAATATTCCTGAGACCCAACTCCATTTGTAATTTAAATTAAGATATCATACATTAAAAATGTAGTTATTTTTTGTATTTGAACATTTGCATAATCTATTTTATTAGCATATCTGTATTATCAATGAATTTTGAGTTCTCAGCCTAGTGTCATTTCTGTCAATATAACTCTACATAGCCACTGCCATAGTGACATGAAAGTATAAAGATGTCTTGCTAAATATATCTTAATTAAACTTGACTTGTCACATCTTCTAAACACAGAGACTTAAACCTAGAACTTTTGATGCTAGGAGATTTAAGTACAAAAATAAGCCAGGCATGGTGGCGCACTCCTGTAGTTCCAGTGACTCCGGAGGCTGAAGCAGGTAGATCACAAGGTTGAGAACAGCCTCAGCAACCTAATGAGACCCCTAAGCAACTCAGCAAGATCTTGCCTCAAAATAAAAAGTAAAATGTGCTAGGAATGTGTCTCAGTGGTTAATAACCACTGGGTTCAATCCCCAATACTGGGCTGGGGTTGTGGCTCAGTGGAAGAGTGCTTGCCTAGCACACATGAGGTACTGGGTTTGATCCCCAGCACTACACATACACACACACACACACACACACACACACACACACACACAAAACCAACTAAATAAATCCCCAGTACCCAAAAAATAAAGGTGAATAAGACTAGATTTGAAAAATGTTACTACTAAGAACAATTTTTAAGAATTATAGACTGTTATAAAATAATCATAAAGATTATATAGCTACTGGTAAAAATGAATTGTTACTATTAATTGAGTACTGTTTGTCAGGCACTTCACTAAACACTATTTACAAAGTAGTAATGTATGCTGTTTTTGTACTGCACAAAGTTCGGTTGGGGTTTTAAGAAATATAAATGCCATAAGAGTAATAGTTGTGTAATCTGTATAATCTGTCGCATTGATAAAAGAGAACATTTTCTTGAAGTAGTTGGAAGTACTGTAAAAAATGCATGCTTTCTAAAACATTAAAATTATCCATCTTGTGATGAAAACTAATGAAATTAGTGGTAACCTCTCATCCTAATGACCAAGCTCTTTGGCCCTTTACTAGAGTGGTTTTTATCTTAATTCTTAGCATATTTGCTTTCTGAATTTATATGACATATAATAAAGTTAACAGGGAATTGTATTTTTGACAGTTCAGAGGACACATTTTCTACTTTCTAAAAGTATGTTCCTACATGTGAAATTTGAGAATCCCACCAATTCAATTGTTTTGGGTTCGGGGTTTGGGGTTTTTGGTTTTTGCTGTGCTGTGGCTCAAACCCCCGTCTTTGCAGATACACTAGGTAAGCATCTACCACTGAAGTACATGGAGCTGTTATTCATTCATGTGAAGCCATTAATTGTATGAGCACTTTTATGCCATTTACAGACAACTAGTAACTAATACTTAAATTTTGAATTTTTTAAATTTTTAGTTGTAGATGGACACAATACCCTTATTTTATTTACTTTTTTTGGTGGGGGGAGGGAGGTACCAGGAATTGAACCCAGGGGCACTTAACCACTGGCTGAGGCTGGCTTTGTACTTGTGGTCCTCCTGTCTCAGCCTCCTGAGCCACTGGGATTACATGCCCCAGCGTATTTACTTATTTTTATGTGGTACTGAGGATCAAACCCAGTGTCTCACATGTAGTAGGTAAGCACTCTACCACTGAGCTAAAACCCCAGCCCCTGAAATTTGATTTTTATTTAAAATTTTATTGTCAATATATGCAACCATTTTGTAATTTTAAAGGGTCATTAAAGTAATCCATAGGAATTAAATATGAACTCTCCCCATATGTCAATGATAGGCAGTTTCCTCCCTATTCTCTCCTTCACAGCTAGAGTAGCCATTCAGTTTTTCTTGATAACATGACTAGAATGGTAAAGCCTAGAGAGCAGTACCCTTTTCCACCCAGTTTTACCAAAGCTGCTATTGACAAATGAACAGATTTGGATAGATTGCCTTTTGTTTTTTTTGTTTGTTTGTTTTAAGTTCTTTTTTTTCTTCTTTTTAAAGAGAGAGAGAAAGAGAGGATTTTTTAATATTTATTTTTTAGTTTTCGGCGGACACAACATCTTTGTATGTGGTGTTGAGGATCAACGCAGGCCTCATGCATGCCAGGCGAGCGCTTGAGCCACATCCCCAGCCCCTTGATTGCCTTTTGTTTTCCATGGTAACAGATAGTTACCATATTAATGATAAATAAGTGGTAAAAGACCAATAAAGAAGAGAAAAGGGAAAAAATAGACAAAATTTTTAATCAACAAACTAGAGAATCTGTTTCTGAATGTTTCTCTGTCTCCTACCATTTGTTATGAAGTCCTTGTCTTCAGTAACTGTCTCAGTCTTCCTTGTATTACAGACATGTGGCCCAGGGTAGTTCATTTAAGCTAATGTACAGAAATTTGGGTGTAGTTACCATGAAATGTTGTCAGTTTCTTAGCTACAGGGAAAATAAAATGGAACAGGAATATAGAAAAGAAGGAGCTGGGGTTGTGGCTCAGTGGTAGAGGGCTTGCCTAGCACATGTGAGGCACTGGGTTCGATCCTCAGCACCACATAAAAATAAATGAGTAAAATAAAGGCATTGTATCCATCTACAACTAAAAATATTTAAAAGAAAAAGAAAATTAAGAGTGAAGAATCTCTTCTGCTTTACATAGCCTTATTTTAAGGGAATAGGACAGACCTTTCAACTTTTTTTTATAATGTATATTCTGTTAGTCCGTATCACAGGACCAAAAAGAAACTCACTTTTCAGTTTGGGATTTTGCAAACAGTAGCTTATGAAAAATATAAAATATGCACACCTATACCTATCCTAAAATTGCTTTTATCAACCCAAATCTAATAACTAGAAATTTCAAAATCTGGGCATATTTTATAAGCGAGATTAAAGAGCCTAGTCGTTACTCAGTAGACATGGAGGCAAGACTGTTGATAATATCAACCCCACAGCATTGTATTCAATATTGGTGTTTGATAAGCAGGGGTAAGGAATTTTCTTTTGGAAAGTAGGATAATAAATTGTGTATGTACCTGTAAAAATATCTCTTTTAAGTGAATTCTTACTGAGAGAGTAACTATTAAAAGTTTAATTGTAGTTTGTCATTTTGTTTTGATCTTATACTAAAAACTTCCAACCAAACAATATGTAAATATATCTTTTTCAATATGACAAAGTTGCATAAGAGAATCCCCTTGCACGTAAAGAAAAATGCAATTATTTTCTATTCTGAATCTCCAGACTGCTGTTTTAGAAAATCATATCTGATTATTTGCTCAGCAGAAGATTATTGAGTTGATTTAGCTGTGATTTTACTTAACAAAGCTTCAACTGCATTCCTACTGTGGAGTCCGAAAAAGGTAGAGAGATATAAATGATACATTCAAACTGTGATTTTTGTGAACAGGGCCATCGATGCACCCCTCGGAGCTAATAGCGGAGATGAGAAACAGTGGGTTTGCACTGAAACGAAATGTACTGGGGAGAAACTTGACCGCAAATGATCCATCACAGGTAATGATCTTTTTATCAGTAAGCTGAAAATGTCTATAAATCTAAATGTGATTGCTTGTGAATTGCTACTTAATGTTTCCAATGTGCATATATCCATAGGAAAGTCACATAGAGCAAAGAAAATTCCTAAAATGTATTTTGATTTTGCCTCTTTATTATTTTAACCTAAATGAGAAATTGTTTATAAACATATATTTTAATAAATGAAACGGCTCCTCTGTGTTTATATGGATAAAATAACCGAATGAGTGTTAAGATTGTTTTTCCCTTCCTGCCAACTCACCCCTGACATGACATTAAATTGAACTAATGGTAAGAAATATATAGGCAAACTCCTAAAAATTACAGAAAATATTTTAAACTTTTTTAATTTATTAAAGTTAGAAAATAGTTGAGTTTGAAGGGTTGTATTAGTATGTATTCGATAACATACAACTAATATTATAAAGGCTAAAATTATGGATATCTGTGGATATTTTGACCTTCCTATAAGATTCATGATCTTTTTTTTTTTTTTACAGTGTTGGTAATTAGCTACATGCTAAACAAGTGCCCTACCAGTGAGCTGCACTCCCAGCCTCTCATGATCTTCTTGTTTTTTAAATTTCATTAAATTATTTTAAAGATAAAATATTTAAATAGGAAAATGCTGAAATTCAAGAAATCTAAAGATTGTTTCTGTGTTCATTTTTTCTTTTCTTCCTGATAAAGTTTTCTAATGTTAGCAAGGCAGTTGTACTAACATCTTATGATCCACTGTAACAGGTAGACTACAAAGAAATTTTTAAAATTCCATTTGCAGCCAGGTACAGTAAGATATATCTGTAATCTCAATGGCTCACAAGGCTGAGACAGGAGGATCACGAGTTCAAAGCCAGCCTCAGCAAAGGCAAGGCACTTACAACTCAGTGAGACCCTGTTTCTAAATAAAATACAAAAAATAGGGCTGGGGTTGTGGCTCAGTGGTTGAGCATCCCTAAGTTCAATCCCTGGTACCAAAAAGAAGAAAAAGAAAAAATTCCATTTGCAGTTCCTAGTCCAAAATACCATATTCATCTATAGTATGTCCCTATTAAAAAAAATCTTGTTTATGTTTTCTTTCCTGATAACTACTTGTCTGAAAATTTAGCAATTTGATGTCTTTGTTGACTCAGGAGTATGTTGCAAGTGAGGGTGAAGAGGATCCAGAAGTGGAATTCTTAAAGTCACTCACAACCAAACAAAAAGAAAAACTTCTCAGGTAATTGGAAAAGTATATATTTAATAGATTTTATGTGTGCATGTTTGTGGTGCTGGAGATCTGAAGCAGGGCCTCATGCACTACAAGGCAAGTGTGCTACCACTAAGCTACACCCCCAGCCACACTAAGAGCTCTTGAAGCTATTTAATATGCATCGTGTTGATTTATTCTTCAGCCAAAGTAATACAATTCTGTTGTCTTTTTTTTTTCAATAATATAAGATTGTGTACTTGGATAATACCACAAACTATTGCACTTTTCAGTATATTTAATTTGAAAATTGACTTATTTGTAGGTTTTACTTTTCAGAATAGATTTGTGTGTATCTTTGCACAGTTTTTCTTAGAAACTATTTTTGGTGCTGGGAGTGGTGGCACACGCCTGTAATCCCAGCAGCTCAGGAGACTGAGGCAAGATGATCCCGAGTTCAAAGCTAGCCTCAGCAAAAGGGAGGCTTGCTAAGCAACCCAGTAAGACCCTGTCACTAAATAAAATACAAAATAGGGCTGGGGGTGTGGCTGACTGGTTGAGTGCCCCTGAGTTCAATTCCGGGTACCAAAAAAAGGAAGAAAGAAAATGTTTTTGCCCATGTGTCTTTGTTTTCTTTCTACATCTTGTAAATTTTTGAGAAATGCTGAAAGAATGTTTAAGGTACATGTAAACTTTATATTAGACTACCTTTGGATTAATAAATCTAAGAAATATCTGCTGAGTCCAATAGAGGGAGCTCATGATGTTCTCAGGAAGTAGAGTTTTAAGAATGGCTGAGAAAAGCCAGTGAAGACACTTACCTCAGAGAAACTCAAACATACCATATAAACAAGAAGTTACTCTTCTGAGACTGCATATTCGTCTTTAGAAATTCTCAATGCCCTGATGGAATTGCTCTAATTATTTATAAAACTGAACAGTTGTTGAAAAGTAGTATGTGATTGTTTTGTTACATAAACCTAGAAAGGTCATCAATTTTTATTTATTTTTGTGGTACTGGTGATGGAACTCAGGAGTGGTTTACCACTGAATTACATCCCCAGTCCTTTTTGTTTATTATTTGGAGACAGGGTTTTGAGCCTCACTAAGTTGCTAGGGCTGGTCTTGAACTTGCCATCCTCCTGCCTCAGCTTCCCAAGTAGCTAAGATTACAGGCATGCACCACCTTGCACAGCTAAGGGTATCTTATTTTTTTTTTTAGTTGTCAATGGACCTTTATGTTATTTTATTTATATGTGGTGCTGAGAATAAAACCCAGTGCCTCAGACATGCTAGGCACGCTTTCTACCACTGAGCCACAACCCCAGCCCTAAGGGTATCAATTTTTAAAGTGTATTTTTATTTGGAATTTTTGGAGAATATATTCTTGAATATTGATAATGTAATATTAATATTCTTGAATACTGATAATGTAATATTAATATTTTCATACTTTAATACACAGAAAGTTTCAACAGGTTCAACTAATGTGTACACCATTCACAGGCTTTCAGATATATATAGATATTTCTCTCTTTTTTTTTAATTGTAGATAGACACAATACTTTTATGTATTTATTTTTATGTGGTGCTGAGGATCAAACCCAGTACCTCATACATGCGAGGCCAGCACTTTGCCACTGAGCCACAGTCCCATCCCTCACAGGCTTTCTTTAGATCAGAATTACTATACCTTTAGAGTACTAAATAATTTCAAATTCTAACCCAGTAAGAATTTAATAGTCATTTCCATTGATGAAGTACAATCAGAGAATTGACTTAATACATTTATTTACTTAAATATAATGTAAACATGCCTTGAACAATTTAAAAGAAAAAAATGATTTGCCGTTTAATAAAATAAGTTGTTTATATATGGATACCATTTTTTAGTAGCTTCTAAGAAAGCATATTATCCATTAACAATTTTATAGTTGGTGAAATGGCTACTTTTTAGTTTGCTACTATTTTTTCCCCAATTACAGGAAATTGGACAGACTTGAAAAGAAAAAAAAAGAAAAAAGATAGAAAAAAGAAAAAGTTACAGAAGAACAGAAGTAAACACAAAAAACATAAAAGCAAATCCTCCTCCTCTTCCTCTTCCTCCTGCTCCTCCTCTTCCTCCAGTACAGCTTCAGAAAGCAGTAGTGAGAGTGACAAAGAAAAGAAGAAAAGAAAGAAACACAAATGTTCAGGAAATAACAGTGATTCTGAAGAAGACAAGTCTAAGAAGAGAAAACTTCATGAAAAACTTTCTAATAGTCATAGTAACAAGGAAAAAGTCAAGGAAAAGTCTAGGTCTTTAAAAAAAGAGAGTTCCGGAGAGAATAGCAAACAGAGCTATCCTGATAGCCACAGGTCCAAAAGCCACCACCACAGCCCAGAGAAGAGAGGATCAGAAAAAAAAGAGGGGAGCAGCAGAAGCTGTAGCAGGGATGAGAGGAGTAGGAGAAGCCGAAGCCGAAGTCCTGGTAGTTATAAGCAAAGGGAGATAAGGAAGCAGCCACAGCAGAGTCCCAGTGAAGAGCGCAGCAGAGGAAATGACAGCAGGAGCCATGGCACCAGTGTATACAGAGGAGAAAGAATGCACAGGGAGCATCCCGGAGATAAGCACACCAAAGGGACCCACAGAGAAAGAAGCAGAAGTCGGGAGAGAATAAAGAGACCGCATGTAACAGTTACCTAGTAATAAAAGCATCTCCACTTTCTTACTAAACACTTTTAGTAAGGGCTAAATTATGTACTATTATCTTTGTAATAAATAAAGCTCTATTTTAATTTTCCATCTCTGTAAACTGTCATTTCAAATATAAAACCATAAGAATTAATTTTGCAAATATTTGTAAGTAATGTATTTTGAGAATGTAGAAGTATTTTCTGTTGTTAACTGTTTCTTGTGCCCCTGTACCAGATAAAGCTCCATATAATTCTGACATTTTCTTTGTTCTGAAACAAATTAAAAGAGTGACAGTACATTGAATGGTTATAATTTGATTTTCTTTTTGGTCAATTCAAATTTGTTATTACTTTTAAGATTTGAATTTGCTTGAAGCAAAGTGTAATCATTGAAATTCACTAGTGTGAATTAAACAAGGGATATTTATCAATATTTCTTTAAGGCTTTTAAACTCCTTTCAGGTGTTTTGTTCTACAGAGTAAGCTAATTACATTTGGATGATCCATTAGCTTTCTGTGCTCCCATAGAAATAACATAGAATTTTACCTCAAACTTAGAACAACATAATAAAAATCAAGGCAGAGGCAGGACTGTGTTCCTTCTGGGGGCTCCAGGGGAAAAAAATTCTGTTTGCTCACCTTTGCAGCTTTTTACTGGCTCCCTTCCTCCATTTTTCAAAACTAACAAAGGGGAGTCAAGTAGCAGACACTTCCATATTCGGCATTCTACTTTTTTAGGACCCTTGAAATTACATTGGGCCCACCTGCAGAATCCAGGATAATCTCCTATTTTAAAATCAATGGATTAGCAATCCTAATCCTCCTTTTCCATGAAACATAATATGTACAGGTTCTGGGGTTAAGACATGTATATCTGTGAAGGACCATCCTACCTACCATAGATGGCCTTTCTACTACCGGCATATAACTATTATCAGATTTTGCTTAAAAATATCAAGCATTTAGATTATGTCCCAAATGAAATAATATGGACTATTTCAATACATTTCATGAGTATAAGAATATAAGACATATTTAAACTTAACTGTAAATTCTCCTATATTTCAAAGGAAAGATTTAGAAAAAAGTTAGCACAAATCATAAGTAACATGCAATTTCAAAAACACATATGATGGACATAATATTAGGGCTCTACTTTTTAAAGACATCTGTCATTTAATACAAAACAAATATTGATTAGATGGTTTTGATAGTTGGCAGTCACAATTTCTTAGGTTCTGTAAGAAAGTAAATTTGAAAGAAAAGTTAAATAAAATCATTCCAAGTAGTCTGATACATATCTCTTATTCTTGTCTGCACACACAGAAAACACGTGTGCTACAATTTAAAAGAAACTAAGGTGGTAAGGAATACTTTGGTTATTTAGATTAAGAGAACTAGAGGAGGGGAGAGGAACCTGAATTCCTCTTCACTGTTCTTTCAAAATTTACAGTTCATCTCAAAGACCCCATTCCTTCACATTATATATATTAATAACTGTGCATTTGAAATTGATAGACTAATAATTTACACCTTAAGTTCATCAGTGTTGTAGTGATTATTTTATCTTATACCTTCTTAGACTTTATAATTTTCATAATATCAAAACCTATGCAATACTTAGTGCTTTAAAAATGGTTTCTGAACCAATATAGTACTCATGAAGAGAAATGTTAAAAATGAATCTTGTAATTAAGAATGAATTAAAGAAATACATATTTCTTTTCCCTTTGACTTTCACAAAAGTGCAGTCCACTTTTAACTTTAAAATAGCTGTTAGGTTTTTTTTTTTTTTGGTGTGTGTGTGTGTGTGTGTGTGTTTTAAATTTACTTATTCCGATTTGTTATATGTGACAGCAGAATGCGTTTCAATTCATAGTACACACATGGAGCACAATTTTTTATGTCTCTGGTTGTACACAAAGTATAGTCACACCATTCATGTCTTTATACATGTACTTAGGGTAAGGATTTGTTTGTTTATTTTTAAATCTCTGATTTAATCTTCATTGTTAAGATTGAGAAACCATAAAGTGCTATTTCTTTATGAGAAAAATTTTCTTAGAGAAAAAGTCCTACATAGTTATGAAAGATGTCAATTTGCTGTTTGTCTTATAGCCTTGGTCACCCAAGTGTGTGCTAAACAACCCCAAAAAGCTAGCATTCTAACTTCGTAAACTTAAAAATGGAAGGGAAGCATTTTCACACAGTCATAACATAATAAACAGCTTTAAAGAGGTTTTATCTAGTGTACTTTGTGCACCCTAATGATATAGGGGGGGAAGTGATTTTTTAATAAAAATACTAGGCACCTAATTCTACTTTTGCTTTTGAAATGTAAAAACCAGAGATGAACCTCAAAAAAAGGGGGGGATCTGTCTAATTGTATGTGTAGAGATTCCTCTAAGTACAGAAGCCAAAGAAGAATCCTCCAAGTTTAATATGATTTAAGAACCCAAACAAAAGTCCTCAACAGTCTAGGTTCAGTGGCTACCCAGGAGGCTAAGGCAGGAGGATCACAAGTTGGAGGCTAGCCTGGGCAACTTAGCCACACTCCAGCTCAGAAAAGTAAAAAAAAAAAAGGCTGGGGTTTTAATCTATGCTAGAGTGGCCCTAGGTTTAATCTCCACTACAAGGCAAAATTAGTACTCCAAAGTGACAATTTTGTGAAAATCCATCCGGTGAGGTTGGTCATTCTTCTTACCCTTAATAGAGAAGTTCTTTTAAAGGAATCTGGGTACATGTAGACATTTCTTGATGTGTCCATAGGCCTGGAACTGCACTGAGAGGCATAGAACATGTTTGGGGGACATCCCCTTAATCCTTTTGCCCCAAGCCTAACACTTAACGTAACACTAGCAAACTGATTCCTGTAGGAGGTGCTGTCGATTTACAAATGACCAGGAACGATCAGGCTGCTAGGTTAGGACTTAAGTTATCTGAATGTCTACATAGTGAATTACTTATAATTTCTTTTAATAAATGACAAAATAGTAAGAGGTTGCTGCAGCGTAGCGGCAGGTCTGCTTACCTTGCAATGTGAAATCGATCTTGTTTTGAATCATACAGATGCAATCTGAAGAAAGCTTTTTATGTGAAAGGTTTGGACCTTTCTTACTGTTCTTCCATGAGACGGCTTGCTGACAGAGAAACAGATCAAGTCCCCACTGCTGGAAGCAGGCTTCCCAATTTTAATCATGGAACATTTTTGGTATGCTTTAGCCCTGAAGCTCAGAGTTCAAAATCCACTTGGCCCATATCACTTTTCTTACTTAACGACCAACGAGCCAAGACGCTGGCGGAGGCCTCTAAAAAAGGCCACATCCTCCACACCCTGTGCTTAAGACCAGGAAGAAAGCTGCATTTTTAGCTCCAGTAGCTAAAGGATACTAAAACATCTTATTTAGGTTTTCTGAAAAGAAACCTTTGCTATAGTTACCACTTCTTGAAAAGAAATAAAGAAAGGCATGCAATACCTGCGGGCCTTGGGAGCATTTTAAGATCAAAAGGAGAAATGCTTTTTAAAAGTTGTGAGGAACAAATAGAAACGAGGGAACTTAGCTTTGGGAAACGCAACTGAGAGCTGTTCTGATTGAGGCTCCTAAATCCCGGTTCCTGCTGGCAGAAAAGGAAGCAGATAACTTTTCGACACCTTCTCCTTTTCTCCTCCCTCACACCACACTTAACAGAACCCCAGAACCCCCAGAATGTAACAGTAATAATGAAGCGAGGTTCGGAATGAAATGCCAAGAATTGCTTGGAATGGAGAGAAATGCACGCTCCGGCCGCACTGCCTGTGAGCCGCCTTCCCCCACTCGGAGACACACAAAACCTCTGTCCCTACTGCTCCAAAGACTTCCCGAGGGGGTGGGAAGAATTAAAGGTCCGGGAACTCTGGTGCAGTTCGGAGCCGGGCTTCCAAGGACATCACCCTAAACTTGTCCATTTCCCTAAACCAGCACTCTACCCCAGCCTCTTCCTGCTTCCTTTTGGTTTAGGGTACAAAGTAGGTTGCTAGAAAATTTGAAATTGCCGCTAAGCAGTGCCCCCCAGTAGCGGAGCTCGCTCCCTGATAGAACACAAAACCCCGCTTTTCTTTGCTTGATTTGCTGGGTTGCTGCAGCTCACAGGAAAAGCCAGCTTCCGCACGCTAAGAGCCAAGCTCCAGGCAGACAGGGCGGCTCTCCCATTTTGGAGCTCTAGATGGCGCCAGCGAGCCGCACTCGCCACGCTCCTCTTGTGGGAATCAAGAGCTACTGTCAAACATAAAAGCAAATTAGAGTTTTCAGTTTTTTTAATGTGTTAAGAATGTTATTCCTTAAGAAAATTTGTAGCTAAATTATTCTCACTTAAAATAAACACTTAGTATACCAATTACCCAAATGGGCGGGATTTATGTGAGATTTACTTCATCTGCATTTTTGTAGTGGAAGAGAGCTTTGGTGAATACAGATAATAGATGCAAATAAGATTAGAGTTAAAATAAATAAAGTTTCCATCTGAATAATAAGAAATTCAATTTTACACGATTTGCAACGACTTGACCGAATGTCCAGACACGCCGTTCAGGTGCACAATCTAATCTCATCAAAATAATGTTTTCTCTACTTTGCATAAAGAAAAATTTTTTCCTTTCCTTTTTCCTCACCAGGAAGGATCCAATTCACTCCAGGGGGTTAAAGCAGCGTCCGGAAAGGAAAGCACGGAGGGAGGGTGTAGTTTGGGGATGGATAGGCGCAGGCCGAGGAACGCTGGGTCTTGGTTCCTCTATTGCCCTAGAAGCTGCGGAACAGAAAACTTTGAGAAACCCGCTAAAACGAAATCGCATTTTCCCTCACCCCGGGTCGGGAGGGACTCCGGGCCCCCGTGCAACGGCCTCCAGCCTCGCACCGACCTCCACATCTGTGCCCGGGTTCAGGCGGCGGCCTTCACCTCCTCTGGGTCGCGAAGCCAGAGAGGCCCAGGCCACCCGGGCCCCGAGGTGGCCCTGGGGAGGCACGGCCCCACCTCCGTTGGGGACCCAGCTAGTGTTCTCGCTTATGGACTCTCTCTTCTCACGGACGCCCTCTCCAATTTGCTCGGCCTCAGCTGGTCGCCACCCACTGGGGTCAAGGTTCTCCGCGCCCCTGGGATGCCTACGGCTGAGGGAAGGGACGGAGGAGGGGCTGGAGGCAGTTGGAATCCGTGTTCCCAGGTTGGTTTCGGCCAAGAACGGTTGTCCCGCTCCCACCGGGTTCAGGTTCCGCGCACTCTGGTCTCCCCGCAGGACACTTGGGTCTGTGTCGCCGCCCGCCGTTCTCGGGAGCCGCAGTGATGGACATCGGCTGACCCGCGGGGCAGAGGCAGGGCGCAGATGCCTTGATCACTGGCCTGCGGAGGGAGCTGCGCGGCAAGCGGGACCTGCACAGCCAGGCCCTTTGATCTGCTTTCATTATAAAGGAGAAACAAAGCTTCCTGGACCCGACACCCAGGCGCCCTCATTCCTCGGGAACCCTCACCACGTCCTCACCTCCACGCCGCCCGCCCCCGGCCCCAAAACCTACCCGGCACACTCTGGGCCTGCAGCGCTTCTGTCCAAAGCACCTCTGCCAGCTTCTCCCCAAGACCAGATATGAACCCCGAAGGAGCATGAGGGGCGAAGAGTCTCCGTTAGAAACGGCTTGAGCGGTGAAAGAAAATGGCCAAAGTGAAGAAAAACTATAGAATAGAGTTTTCCCTGCGGAAGAGCAGGGCTGCCGAAGCCGGGGGTGGGGGTGGGGGGAGCGAGCAAAAGAAGCAAAGAAGCCACTGAACCTCACATTGCAAACGCCCCGCTGGGGACCTTCGTTCTGTTCAATCGCTACTTCACTACTTAGCTTTTCAGAGCGGAGTTCTGATGACTGTTAATAACAATAATTATTTTTTTTTCTTTTCTAAGAATTAAAATCTTCAAATTTCCAAGGACAGTAATCGAAAAAGAAAAAAAAATCTGTTGGTGATGACTTCTCTTGTATTTCCTATTGTGTAGGAAGCCTTTTAGAAATATTTTTATTCTGCAAATATGTACTTTATTTTCCAAATTAACATTTTTTTTCCGAATTGCAAAAATTGTCTCATTGACCAATTTTCTTTTCTCTCCCTCCCTTCTCCCTCTTTTTAAACTGGTGCTGTTAAGTTGGTGGTCAGAAGACAAAGAGAGTGAAAATAATTTTCATTTCAATAATTGCCTTCTGGTCAATTTAACTGTGCCTTATTTTGAAAGAGACTGTCTAAATGAGATTCCTGTCCCAAATGTGTTCCCAGGCCTGATCCCAGCCTTTAATTATTCCTGAGTTTTTTTCTTCAGAATAAGACGCCGCACTGAGTAATCACAAAGAAGTCAGAGAGCATCCTTGAACCTTTTCAGAAGCAGCGCCACTGATATTCAAATAACCTGCGAGGGCCATTTGACGGCTCCGGGGACCTAGGCATTTCCAATTCACTATTTGCATAGATCAGCCTTCTTTGAAAAGGAAAGGAGCAGTTGTCTTCCATAACATTAAAAAGCCTAGTTATCAAATCAAGTGCTTAGTTTGGGGGCTTTTAAAACGTTTACATTTTATCTCAGGTTGCCCTTTACTGTTTGACATGCAAATTTGGTGCAGTTAATTTAGACAATTAAAAAGATCTTCAAGGGAGCTTTGTCACAGAGAATATTTGGAGTTTTCCCCGTGGACCAGCTGAGATAAAGTTGGCCAGAACAAATGATGTCTAGGAGATTAATTAGATATTTGATAAGACATGAATCCCTAATAAAGGAATACAAGGCACAGGGGGCTGCTGTGTGCTCTAAGTCAAAATTAATAACATTTAACAAGATTTTCATTTAGGCATGAAATGTCTTTTCCGGGGTATTGACTCTAGCGATTTATTCCCCTAAGATACCTCCTAACCTAGAGGGTCTTAAGAGCTAAAAGACTTCTCTCTAAAAAGCTTTTTCCTTTCACAGATTGTTTTCAAATTACTTTCAAAAAACAAACAAATCCACCAGCGTTGTCTCTGACCCCTCTGGGAAGTTAGGTGTCTCCCCAGTTAGACTTGCCAAGGAACTCTGCTGTTTTTAGGTGATGCAGATACTTAAAATGTCACTTTTCCAGAGCCCACCCATTAAGTAATACAACTTCACGTTCTTATAACCCAATTTAATTTATGCTGTTGATATACAAATAAATAATTTTGACTTCTCAAAAATGTATATGTATTATGGCTTTTATAACCCACATAAACTTTACATTACCTACAACTAACATTAATGGAATTGTTTCCCAACAAAAAAGTCAACCACATAAAGGTTATTAAGGGGGAAACAGGATTTAAAATAAAAAAAAGGAAGTGTATTGTTCAGAGTCCTTTAATAATACCAAAATGAAAATATGTCAAGATTTTCTTCATACAGATAAACGCATTTAATTTCTTTAGATGACCTTAACTTACGTGTTTGAGTGAAATGATAACTCAACATTTTAAATATCTTTTTACATATATACTGACTTTCACAAAGTGCATCAGAAAATTAAAAAAAAAAAACCTCCCTGAATTTCAGGAATTCACCAAAAAGAAAAAAAAAATTCTATTCGAATGAACATTTACAAGAAAATAAAAGCGAACACAATCTTTTGAACCCTATTTATACAGATGTTATGAAATACAGAGAAACTGTCGCTAGACTTCCAGTTTAATTTCTCACCTTAAGCCTCTTTTTTTGATGCTTCCTTTTTAGGAAAAAAAAAGTCTCATTGTAAGTAGATATCAAGCAGGACTTGGAGCATTTTATATATAATATAATCCACACAAAGGGTCTGTTTTCAGTTTTACACAAGACAAAAGTCTAAATCTACAGTAATAAGTAGTGAATCATTGTTTGCCATGGGCTAGTGAGTGAGGAAAGAGTGTGAAAATATGAAGGAGAACTGGGATATTTTTGATGTGATGGAAGGGATATTTTGATTATCACGATGTTAACACAACTATCACTACTTTCCCAAAAGTATAGAAATGAACATTTAAAATAACTGGACATTATGATGTGTACATCAAACCTCCATAAATTTAGCTGAAGTTAAAATTGCAAAAAATGGAAAGATTAATCATAAAAATTTGGCAAAAGTATGGCCACAGAAAATATTTGGAAGAAACTCCAAAAATCAAATCATACAAAGAGTTTGTGAGCTGAGACTTGTCACTAAAAGAGTAAGTCACCTATAAAATGTGGGATCATCCTAAGGGAATTCCACAAGATCAGTGCTACAGATAGGAGACAAGTTTCAGACCAGTATTACATGTAGGATAGAATTAGAGACTCCCATGTTATATCAGAACACTTTGAAGGGAGAGAAACTTGATCCATAAAATTAATAAATAGGGAGACAAGGGGAGATAGCAAAATTATTAGATAACAATGGAGATATGAAAAAAAGAATGGGAATGTCTAATATGTGTGTCTGATCAGATATCCCAAAGTAGAAAAGAGAAATTGGCAGACATGAAATATTTGAAGATATAACCATCTAAACTTTTCCTGAAGGTATTAAAATATAAACCCACAAAGAATTTCTCAAAGTACAATTTAAAATTCATATGGTAAGAACAAAAATATAAATACATAGAGGCTTTTAGGAATGCTGAGAAACACCATACTCAAGAGAGGGATTTTAAAAGTAGTCAGAAAATGCCTGGAGGTATTACTTAGTGCCAGCACAACAAAATGATAAGTACATACATAGTAGCTAGAGAAACATATAAGATCAAATATGCATCAAGGAATAATAATTAAACTGATTGCAGATTTCTCAGCAATTAAAACCTGAAGATAGAATTCTATATTTGGGGTAGAATGTTTCTAGAACATCATTACCAATTAAGATTTGTATATCTAGCAAAACATCATTTGAAAGCAAAGTGAAAATAAATAAACCTTCTCAAATATATAATAATTGAGTATACCATTATCAGGATTATATTTTAAAAATTTTAAAGGAAGTTTAATATTTTAAAGAAAAACACTGAATAAGAAAACAATGTAAATAAAACAAAATCCAAAATTTTTGAGAGATAATGCAGAATAAAAATGTTCAGGATAAAAATGTAGGATAAATAAGTAAAAATTCATGATAAAATTCCAAAAAGTAAGAAATCCCACTTGATGTATATATAATCAGGATGATTATAAATATATTAATATAGTGCTTAAATAGTGGTAGCAGTTTGGATTTTAAAATTTCACCCTTATGCTCTGAATAAGAGACCAACCTAAACACAAGTAGTTGAAAATATGTTAAGTAAAGGGAAAAAAAGAAACAAGTATTGCTAATCAAAATAAAGTTTATATGGCTTTACTTATATCATACAAAATATACCTTAAGATAAATATGTTATTAAGATCATTTTGTATGATAAAAGTCCTAATTTAACAATTTTAGATTTTATGTACCACATAAGATAGCAGGAGGAATTTGAGAAATCTATCCTAAATATCTGAGATATTTGAAATATTTCTTGCAATTAAAAGTATCTCATATACAGAAAAGTTTACAAATGTGTAGTAACTTTTTTAAAAAAATGAACCCAGTTCTTAGAAATCAACTAATTTGCCTACCTCCATAAAATTGATATTAGATCGTCTTCTCAAGCATACATGAAGTATTAAACTGCTGACCACATATGAGGACATAACATAAATTTTTGAAAAATAATATGTACAAAATGTTCTTCGATCATAATACCTTTGAAGTCAATAAGGGGATCAGTAATATGAACACTTAGATATTTTGAATTCTACAATCACATTTGTAAAACACTCATAAATCAAAAGAGAAATTATAGTGGATAATATAAAAGTAGTTTTAAATGAATTTTAAAGCACTAGTTACAGGAAAAATTCTTATTTTTAAATGCTTATCTTACACAAAAGTAAGGACTAAATTATTTATATATGTATGTATTTATTTTTGTGGCAATGGGGATAAAACTCAGGGGAATACCATCACTGAGGTATATCCCCAGTCCTTTTTATTTATTTATTTGGAGAGATGGTCTTGCTAAGTTGCCTTGGCTGATCTTTAACATGGGATGCTCTTTCCTTAGTCTCCTGAGTCTCTGGGATTACAGGCATGTTCCACCATGCCCAGCAAAACTAAAAATTAATAAACACACTTGTAATACAAAATTTTCAAACAAAATTACTAAATAGTACAATAAAACTCAAAAGAGGAAATATAATCATATGACCAAATGTTAATGAAATTGAAGATATAGTAAAAATGATCTACAAAGCTAAAACTTAATTAATGAAAAAGTCTAGTACAATAAGCAAATATTTACCCATATAGACCAAAAATGAAATTTATGAGACCAAATAAATACTAGCTATTGTAAAATAGGATAAATGGCCCCAATAATTCTGATATAATGTACATAGGCATTGAAAAATACTTACAATATAGTCAAAATGCACATATTCCAAGATAAATTAACTCACCAGAGCTCAATTTCATTTAAAAATTTAAAAATCAAAATAGATCTATGATCATTAAAGAAATGAAATATCTAGTCTATAATTCCCATCAAGAAAATGATAGGTGTAAATCATTTCTGGAATGTTTTTCATATTTTCAAAGATGATACTACTACTATATAAATTCACTGAAACATAGGTATAAAAACAAAAGGAAGGAAAGTGATTATTCTCTTTATTTGCTCTCTCATTTAAGCAGACATGGAATCATTTACTTGGGAGATCTGATGTTCACTTATTTGTACTTCTCTGAAATTCTTCAACAGAACATGCTACTGGGAACAAAATTAACTAAGAGTTACAGATTGTTACCTGTTTGGATCCACTGTTTAATTGTGTGAAAATCATACTCTCTTGGCTGCTGTCAGTCCCTGAATAATTGGGGCACTAGTATCAGTCCAGTCTTACTAGTGAGGGCATTCCAAAGGCCACTCTCTGCTGGGTACTCTTTGCTCTAGAATTGTCCTATTTCCTGTGACTCCTATTACTCAGTCATGCTTTCTTCTTCTTTTTCCTTTGTACCAAATCTACTTTGTGATTTCAAAAGTCTTGCTTGCCAATACCTGCTTCTTCCTTTTCCTTTATACATATTTCTCGTGAATCATTTTATGAAGATCTAATCCAATCTTTGCATTTTCTACTCAAAGGTAAATAATAGGTGTAAATCATTTCTGGAATGTTTTTCATATTTTCAAAGATGATACTACTACTATATAAATGATACTCAAATTGAGTGACAAACACTAAGATCATGTTTGGGGACAGGCCATCTATGATACACCTGTCTAGGAGGACCCATCATGAGTGATATGAGTTCTACAGAAAGTTGTTGGCATGGTTATGTGGCCCAATTGCAAACTTTTACTCATAGTGACCCCTAAGAAAATTTCCAAGTGAGGAGAATTTTAGTGTTAGTGTGATGATTCAGGCATTTAAAAGCAATGAGAGGGAAATTCCTCCAAAGATAAGAGAGCTGGCAGGTTATTATTAAGTTGTGTTGAAAGTCAACAGAGGAATAGAGCCTTGTCTTTTTTCAGTATACAAGTACAAATGAGGCATGGTCATAGGATTTGGGACTTTGAGTCAGAGAACTCCAGAAATGTTTTACATCCCCATTCATAACTAAGATTAGGATGCCATTTGAGAAAAAATGGAACTATAAAATGTGATATCAGGATATCTAGATGAATATCACCAAGAATTTGAACTCTTCAAACCTTTTAGAATCCTCTAAATTTGCAAGAGCAGCCCACTCATATGCTAGATGTAGCAGGAAGATTCTATGGAGGTCTCTTCATAAAAAAGAAAAAAAAAGTTATTGCTATTAGAATCTTCCTATGGTCCACTCCTGACTGCTAGGCTGAAATCAAGGCATAACTTTCATAACAACCCAGCTCTGGAAGAGCTATAAAAAACAACAAGCTTTATTAGTAGGCATCATATCTTGGGAACACTCTTGAGATTGTATTTTGTGATTGTTTGATCTAAAGGATCAGAACATAAGACTGAATAAGCCAGAATTCATTGAATTTTGGGTGCTTTTTTGGAACATGGGATTTAATGCCCTGTAAGAACTCAAGGGAAAATGTGGTTGAGAAAGGCCTCAAAAAAAGCAGTGGCCTATTCTGAATAAAATGCCTGAATTTCTCTAGTACATAGTAGAAAAAAAATAAAGAGGCTTAAGTCAGTGGTTACTCTAAGATACATATTTATGTAACACCAGAACAATAACAGAGATTATGTTCTATGTGACAACCAGAACCTAAGGCTATCAGAAAAGTTCTTGTGAAAGGGGAACCAGCATTACTAAGGTGGCAGATGGCCTTTGAAAGCTAGGACTGATGGTAGCAGAAGTAATTGCAGATCCAGCCTCTTTAATCACAATAGGGCCAGGCCAATGGGGCTGAAGTGATTTGGGCTGGGTAGTGATGAATTCACTAGGTTCATGGACCAAATCTGTACTAAATTCTACTCTTTCTGATTATATAATTGGAAATGAAATATTCCAGAGTTGAAATATCTCAGCATAGATCCTTATTCTGAGAGGTAAGAGCTGTTTTAGTGGACAAAGCTGAATGGACCTCTCCCAGGCTACCCTTCTCTTGATGCTGTCCTACAAAAGACTGAAACAAAAATTATATAACATCTTTGGAAGAGTGGTAAAGATTAGTAATGAAATTAAAGATAAAAATTATGACAGGAAAGTAGTCCAAATTATATCTAAGTGTCATTCACCAATATGGCCTCAAATGAAGTTGAGTAAATCTTTGAGAATGACTATAGATTCAATCAAAGAGAAGCCACTAGGATTACCTGTGTTTAGAGGCTATCATTGCTTAAACAGTAAAGCATCAGGTATATATGTTATATTGGCAACAGATTTGATGATTGTTTCTTTTCTTTTCATTGTTTTCTTTTCTTTTTCTTCCTTCATTCCTATTAGCTGGAGGAATTAGAAAGAACAAATTTGTGTGATATGGGTAATTGTATTAACTTAAAGATTTTCTGTTAAGTCTCTTAATTCTTCTTCCCTCAATAGTAAAAGTCCAGAAAGATCTGGATTACTTGGCCATACCTCAGAACATAACACAGATATATTATAATGATGGCATTGTGCTGTTTGGACAGAAGCAATAAGTGGATAGTATGTCAAACATCTTGGTAATACATGTGCTCCAGATGTGAAAAGATAAATCTTATGCAGTTTTAGAGCTTGCTACTAAATATTTTAGGCCCTCATGTTCAAATCTGGGTAGAAATATAATCTTCAAATAAAAGAAAATCAGAGAATCTTGCATTTCCTTACCACAAAGGATGAAGATCCTGGTAGATTTCTTTTTTTTTTTCTGGAGACTTTGTATTCTACCCACAGGTATTTTGTTCAGAATCACATATTGGTAGACACAAAAGCTGCCATTTTTGGCTGACACTTGCCATAGTCCAGCTGGGCAAAATAACCAGAGGTGACAAGCAACTTGAAGGTTGAAGGGAGTGAACTACTATTTATTGTGAGTGAACTCAGCGGGAAATGAGTGAGAACTCAAAGTAGCGGGCACCCAAGGTAGCAGGAGCCACTTCTCTGCGGGACAGCAGAGGTTCATATACCCAGCTAATTACACACAGCTTAACTTAATTAACATCATCTAGATACAGCAGTCAGTCATTAAGGGATCCTCATCATTTTAATGGCTCGCTGGCTTTACTTCACAAACCACTCCTCCTGGCAAAGTGCCAGGTGCCATCTTGACTTGATTTGCATCCCCAACAGAGGCTCAGTAAGGAAAGTGCTCTATGTTGCAGTATTAGAGGCCCCTAAATCTTGATCTATATGATTTGGCTGACCCTGTTATTGTGTCTTCTTGATAAAAAAAAAAAAAGCAGATATAGTTTGGGTCATTCCAGTGCAAGTTTGGGCAAATTACTGTGGAAGAAACATAAAGTAGACCACTAGGTCCTGTCATTGATAGTGAAGAATTATATGTTTGTTTTTTGCAGGTGGTGGGTATTGGTAATTAAACTCAAGGTAACTTGACCACTGAGCCACATCCCCAGCCCTATTTTGTATTTTTATTTAGAGACAGGGGCTCACTATGTTGCTTAACACCTTGATTTTGCTGAGGCTGGCTTTGAACTTGCTACCCTCCTGCCTCAGCCTCCTGAACAGCTGGGATTACAGGCATGCACCATGACACCCAGTCAAATTATATGTCTTCTGATAAAAACTTCTGCCATGTTACTGGGCCACAGTAGAAACAAGCATTTTATCTTCTGATACTTCATGGCTATGTTTCCACAACAGGTTACTGAAGCTGAAGAATAACAAATGAGATTGGAGTGGTAGGCAGTAAAGGCAGCTAGGGATAGATCATGCAGAATATAATTCGGCAGACAGAAGAGCTTCAAATGCAATCAGAATAGAAACCTATATAATTTTATATATATATATATATATATATATATATATATATATATATATATATATATATATATTTCCAAAAGAATGCTCTGTGAGTTGCTGTGAAAAAAATGAATGAAGAGAAAACAAAGATGTAGGAAGTACATTGGATGCAAAATAATGAAGAATTGGATTGGCAAACATGAAGATGGTAAAAAATAATTGTCTTCAGTGTTTTGATTTAGAAGGAATGATAATAACTGATTCATTGGGTATAGGGGGTAATATTTTTAAAATTTAATATCTATATTAATTACCTGGGGATCCTGTTACAATATAGTTTCTGAATTTGCAAAATTGAACTGGAAATGTGATTTTGCATTTTTAACGAGTTCTCGAATGATGATAAGCCAGGATCACACTTGGAGCAGCAAGTTCCTAATGACTGAAATTGAGAACAATCTGGGGGATTTTATGCTGGGCAACACTGATGCAGTAATGTGATAATAATGTGATACTGCAGATGGTCAGGAACAAGGGAATAAAGCATTTTGATTTGGTGAAAATAAATTTAAGATTGCCATTAAGTATACATGTTGAGATGGTAAATAAACAATTGAATGTGTCAATTGCAACTGCAGAAGAATGATCAGTCAGAGCTGACATTTTAAGATAATCAGTTTATAAATTATATTTTAATCTAGGGGATTTTTTGAGTTAATTCAGAAAGAATGGACACATATAAGCTCCAGTTGGGCCACATGATGAACTCTTAGTCACTCTTACATTTAATGTAAAGTATAAACTAAACTCAGAATATTTTTAAGTTAAAAACTGTTAAAATATGTTTCTTTCTTACTTTTTCAGCTTTTGATGAAGGAAAACAGCAAATTAACATAGACATCTTAAAACAAACAACTACAAAAATATTGAAGTTATTTTCCTTTTGTTCACAACAAAGAAAGGAAAAGTAGTCAAGTAACTTTATTTATAAATTAATTGACCAATAACAGGTAGATATTTTATTAACTAACATTTTTCCTAGTATCGCATTCCTCAAAGTATGCAACATTTTAAAAATTTCTCCACAATAATATATAGCATTTTGTAGTTGATATAAATCTCGATGGTAAAAGTTGTATTTCAGGTAATTGAAGACAGGCTGAGTAATAAAATAATTTGTAAGAAATATCATTTACACTGAATGAGAGGAAAAATATAATAAGTAAAATGATTCTTTTTTAAGTTAACCATTTATCTCAATATCATTAGATTGGAGGTAGGCTCTAGATTTTTTGCCTCCATAGTATGAAAGTGCCCTAATCTTTCACTTTTCTAAATAGGTAAAAGAAATTATTTGTATAAAAGAATGTGAGTAAATTGTTTCTATATCTAAGTGAATTATAATGCCATTTAAAAATTAATATTGATTTGATTATATACTTATATTCCTCCTGATTTTATAGGTTTTTTATAGAAGAAGAGGCTAATTATTTTTGTTTCAATAAAATCTGATGCATGGCATATTTTAAAATTTCATCCTAATCAAATGAATGAATACTTCCTTAACATAAAATCCAGGTAATTAAATATAATAATGAGATATAGAAGAAAGAAAAGAGATAGAGAGAGAAAGAGAGAGACAGAGAGAGAGAATGGGAGAAGTGAGGGAGGGAAAAAGAGATATAATTGCAAGAAAACAGAAAAACATAATTTTTATTAATAAAACATTTGGACATACTAACAAATGCATTTAATCAAGTTTATTGTACTATATAGTGTAAATCCATATTGCATTATTAAATGCATTTTACATTTTTAAATGAATCATTCCATTTTAGATGAAATTATAAAATTAAATAATGTATAACTTGAAAGCCCCAGAAAAATCAGCTGAAAAGTTATGAGGAACAATGTGGGAAATCAGTGCTGTACTTCCCCATGTGTATGAAGTTATGGGCATTGTAAAATAATAAACAAATACCCCACCAAAATAGAATATGAATCTCTAAATTTGGATTTTGTATTGTAGAAAAAGTAAATTAGTCACTTTGGTAATTATTTAGTTAAATTATTTATCTTTTTATAATTTTCAGATTTTGGAATATGATTTCATGATTTATTTAATATTGGAAAATAAAATTTTATTCAACTTGGCCTAGTTGTTCTTTGTAGGATATAAAGTTATAAATTAAACACTAAATGGATTTGTATACAACTCATATCTGGAACATATAAATAATATATCAGAGTGGCTTACATAAAATTTCAAAAACTTTGCTTTCCAGGAGAGGATAAAAATAACCATTCTGAAATCTATTCAGAGTACTAAGTCATTTACTTTGCTTTCCATAGCAAAGAGTAACTTCAATAAAAATCATTTTTACCAAAGTCATAAAGAACAAAGGCAGCAGATGCAAAAAAGGGAAAATGTGACATAAATCTGGTAAATATTAATACAATCATATCAATAATACTCAAATGTGAATCACCCAAAAGCACCAATTAAAGATAAAGATTAAAGAGTGAATAATAATAATAATAATAAACTATAGTTG
Source organism: Urocitellus parryii (assembly GCF_045843805.1). Classification (NCBI taxonomy): domain Eukaryota; kingdom Metazoa; phylum Chordata; class Mammalia; order Rodentia; family Sciuridae; genus Urocitellus; species Urocitellus parryii. The sequence goes on from NW_027554208.1 coordinate 1,161,311, forward strand.
TCTTTAAAAATTTTACTTTAAAGACACACAGATTTGAAGTAAAATATTGAGACAGATGTGTCATGTTAACTCTAATAAAAAGAGTCCTGAAGTAGCCATATTAATTTCAGAAAAGCAGACTTTAGAGCAAGAATAATTATCAAGCATAACAATGGGCATCATATAATGATGAAGAGGTTAATTCTGCTAGAACATGTAACAAAATAGTGTATCAACAATAAAGAATCAAAATACATGAGGCAAAAACTATAAAATGGCAAGAAAAAATAGATTATTCCAGCATTATAATATTTTAAAAATTTTAATTCCTTAATTATACTTGGAGACTTCAACAATCTTCTTTTAATAATTAGCAGACCCAGCAGGTAAAATATTGGGTGAGATATTATTGAACTAAAGATCATAATCAATTACCTGTATCTAATTAACATCTATAGAACACATCACTTCATGATAGCAGAGTATGCATTCTACTCAAGATCACATGAAGTGTTCACCAAAATAGTCTACATTATGGGCCATAAACACACTAAATAAATTTAAAATCCCAGAAATCCTGCAAGTTTCTTTCAGAACACAATAGAATTAAACTATAAATCAATACCAGAAAAATAGATGGAAAATTGCCAAATATTTGAAAGTAAAATAATACATTTCTAAATACCACTTACATAAAAGAGAAAATCTCAAGGAAAATTCAAAAAACATATTTTACACTAAGGGCAAATGAAAATAAAATTCTCAGAATTTGTTGGATACAGTGATAGCACATATATTAGATAAGAACATCTGAAATCAATAACATACTAGAGGCAGAAAAGTAACATAAAGTTGAAGCAAGTAGAAGAAAAACAATAAGAATTAAAGTGAAAATTAATGAAATTAAAATAGGTAAACAATAGAGAAAATCAATGAAACAAACATTTGGCTCTTCTAAAAAATCCATTGAATTGATTAACCTTTATCCAACCTAAGGAAAAAAGGGAAGAAACAAACTAATAATATCAGAAATAAAGAGGTCATCACCTCTTTCCCAGGGACATTAAAAACCTAATAAAAGAATATTGCTACTCCTCAAATTATTCCATGAAATAGGAAAGGAAGGATCCCTTCCAAACTCATTCTTTGAGGCTAGAATCACCTTGATATGAAACCAGACAAAGACACATCAAAGAAAGAAAACTTTAAACTAATATCCTTGATGAAGGTAGATACAAAAATTATGGATTTTTTTTTTTGCAATCACATCAATAGACTTAAAGACCTTGCACCTAATTGAAGAAAAAATAGGCCCAAAAGTTTACCATGTCAGCTTAGAACATGACTTTTTTAACAAAACTCCTAAAGCACAAGAAGTAAAATTAGGAATCAATAAATTGGATAGATTCAAACTAAAAGGCTTCTTCACAGCAAAGAAGATCATCATTACTGTGAAGAGAGTGCCTACAGAATGGGAGAAAACCTTTACCACCTCCACCTCAGCTAGAGTATTAATCTTCAGGATATATAAAGTACTCAAAAAAACTTAACACCAAAACAACCAATAATCCAATGGAAATGGGCTAAGGAACTCAGCAGACACTTCACAGAAGAAGAAATACTATCTGTTGCCATATATATGAAAAAAATATTTAGCATCTCTAGCAATTAGAGAAATGCAAATCAGAACTACTCAAAGATTTTAGCTCACTACTGTCAGAATGGCAATTATGAAGACTACAAACAACAATAATTGTTGACAAGAATGTGGGGAAAAAAGGTACACTCAAACATTGCTGGTGGGACTGCAAGTTGGTGCAACCACTATGGAAAGCAATACGGAGATTCCTTAGAAAATTTGGAATGGACCCACTTTTGACCCAGCTATCTCATTCTGGAGTTTATACCTAAAGGACTTAAAAATCAGCATACTTTCTTGATGCAGCTACGTCAATGTTTATAGCAGTTCTCAATTCACAATAGCCAAACTATGGAATCAATTTAGGTGTCCTTCAACAAGATGAATGGATGAAGAAAAGGTTATATATATATACACAATGAAATATTACTAAGACTTACAGAAGAATAAAATTATGGCATTTTCCAGTAAATGGATGGAGCTGGAGAATATGCTAAAAGAAAAATAAGATAATCCCCCCAAAACAAAACAAAAAAAAAGATGAATGTTTTCTCTGATATGGGAATGCTAATTCACAATATGAGGACTAGGGAAAAATAGAAGTACTTTGATTAGGCAGAGGTGAGTGAATGTAGGGGAGGTAGTATAGGTGTAATAAGGACAGCAAAATGTATTGGACATCATTACCCTATGTAGATATATGACTACATGATTGGTATGATTCTACATCATGTACAGTCAGAAGAATGAGAAGTTATGGTCCATTTTCATATGATGTATCAAAATGCATTCTACTGTTTTGCATAACAAATTAGAACAACAACAACAAAAGAATATTATGAACAACTCTATGGCCAAATGTTTTTAATTTAGATGAATTGAACCAATTTCTTGAAGGAGATAATTTTCTCAAACATAGTCAAGAAGAAATAGAAAATCAGAACATGTTTTTATCTATTAAAGAAATTGAATCAATAATTAATAGTAATCCTTCAAAACAAGATCACTGAGCCCAAATTGATTTCATTAATTAGTTCTACTAGACACTTAGGCAAGAAATTAAATAAAGCTTTTATAATCTCTTCTAGAATTAGAAACGGATTGCATTCATCTCAACTAATTCTATGAAGCCAGTATTATCCAAAGTCAGAAATAGATGTCTTAGTAAAAATATAAAACAGTATCTCTCATGAACACAGATGCAAAAGCCCTTGAAAAATACTGCCAAAAAGAATCCAAAACTGTTTAAAAATAATGGAACATCATAATCAGGCAAAATCTATCCCATCCATTCAGATTTAATAATTAGAACGTTCATGTACTCCCTAAATTCATTTTGAAAGCACCATTGTTATATTAAAAGTTGAGGCTGTTAGGAGGATTTAGGTCGCAAGGACAGAACCTTCGGGAATGATATCAGTGTCCCTATTAAAGAGTTTCCAGAGAGCTGTCCTGCCTCCTACACTATTTGAGGATATAGCTAGAAAGGATAATCTGTTAAACAGAACCAGTGTCTTCACTAGACACTCTTTGTGCCTTGATATTCAACTTTAAAGCCTCCAAAACAGTAAGTAATAAATTCCTGTTCTTTATTAGATATCAATTTATAGTACTATGTGATGGCAACAAAAACTGGCTAAAACAAAACTAGTGCAACCTTGAAAATTCATCAATTGGTGCAAGTTGCATCTTCAATGGGCTAAGGAAAACAAAAAAACATATGGCCATACAAATGGATGCACAATAATTTGATAGAATCCAACACATATTCATGGAAAAATCTATTCGGAAACTAGAATTAAAGGATGAATTTTCTCAACTTGTTAAAGAACACTTAACAAAAATCTATAGTTCATATTATATTAATGATTAGAAATTACATACTTTCTCCCTAAGATTGAGAACAAGACAAACTTCCTCATCATGCTGAAAGTCCTATCTAGTGCTATTCAAAAAGAAAATGTATATTGATTTGAAGAAAAAAATGAATTATCCTCCTTTGAATATAATACGTTTCTGAGGAAAATTTCAAAGAATCAATAACAAAGACAACAATAAAACTCTTGGAGCTAGTATGAAATTATAACAGCAAAGTTTCATAAGCTATTAACATAAAAATCAATTGATTTTCTACATATCAACAATGAAAAATACATATTCAAAATTTAAAACACAATACCACTTTCATTAGCACTAAAAATACTTAGTTAAAAATTTGACAAAGTACATAAAAATCTATATTAGGAAAATTATAAAACTGATGAAAAAATTAAAGAATGTGTAAGCAGAGACATATTCATGTTCATGTATAGGAAGACTTAATGTTTTTATGTTGTCAGATCTAGACAAATACATAATGGTCCATAAGAAATAGACCCATGCAAATGGGAAATAAGCAAAGATAATTAAACAAAAAATATACTCTTTTCAACAAATGTTTCTGGAAGTACTAAATATTGCATGAACAAAAGTAATCTAGACCCATATTTTATACCTAGAAAAATGAGTTTCCTAGATTGCCAGATTTTTCGAGGTACACTGAGGACTCCCGAAGGAAATTTTTATCATGCCTTATGTCATCTGAGAAATAACCTCTAACATGTTAAAACACTTTTCTGCTTATAAACATGCTAAATAACAAAAAAATGGATCAATAGATAAAACTTGATTTTATTAATATATTTATATGCTTTGAATTTATGCAATAAACTCAAAATCATTGTAATCACATTTGTTTATGTAAAAATATCACACATTTGAGCAAGAGACTTGGCATCTTCCAAGAAAAGAAAAAGGGAATGTTTCTACTGGTATATCTAAGAAGTTTTTTGCCAATTTCATTCATTCCATATTATCCCTGGATGATACATGCACATGATTTCTGGTGATTGTGGAGAAGCACAGCTGGTAGCTACCATCAAAACTCAAATACACATCTGTTGTGATATTGCCTAAAAGAATTTCTTACTAATTTATATGACAAAACATCTTTTACCCACTACCCCTTCACACAGTAGTGTAAGATATTTTCAAAAACATCTGGACTCTCTGCTCAAAGGAGGCATTTCTTATCTAGTAGGGCATTATTTTCATTAGATTTTACTATAATTTGCTATTATTATCCAGTGAATCATTAAAAACAACATATTAGTGTCAAAGATATGTTAATTCATAAGCATTTTTTAACTTTCTTTTTTAATCCTTCTGAACTATTCCAACTGTCTCAGGATTTCCAAAGCAAAGCAAATTAATTCATTTCCCTACTTTAGCAAATTAATTTTTCTCCTGATTATTTTTTCTAGAGACTTAGCATTCCATACATTTTTAGATCTCCAAAAGTTGCTTGTAATAAATCCAGTATAAGAATACAAAATGAATTATTTATAACTCATACATTTTTAGGTTGATTTTTTAAATATCTAATTTGTTATTTGCTATATTGCATGATGGTCCTGTTGTTGACACATAATCTATATAGCAGACTGACCAAATAGTTGACAACTAAATTAACATGATCTAAGAGCCCTATCTTCGGTGTTTTCTAAGTTCTTGGAGTATATACTAAATTTTTATTGATTATGCATTACACAGTATCTATTTTAAGTTGAATGCATGGTATCAGGTGACATGAAATCATAGGACACTATAATGAGATACAAAAAATACTTAAAAGAAAAAAAAGCAATTTCCTAATTATAGATGGGTGTTAAATCTGTGAATTTTCAAGCATGAAAAAAAATCATTATAAATGTTAAATTTCACACTTAGGCAAATGTATTCAACAGAATGTTCATGTACAATCTGCACATTCTCCGCATTTCTAGCTGGTTTTCAAATTCCTCACAGTATACTTCTAAACTATCTTTGTGAAATTAGGCATAAAACAGCTTATGAAATTTACAAGGCCAGTCTAAAATGAATATACAATTTCCCTTCAAATATCCCAAGAGAACAGCAAATAAGGCAATAGGGTTGGACAGCAGCTATTTAAAATAAGGGAGGTAGGAAATTAGAGAAGATGGAATCAACTGTGATAGCGCCATTGTTGACTCTTTTAAGGAATTTGGAGTCAATTTTAATGTTATATAGCTAATATAGAGAGTTTAGTAGACAAAGTACTGCTTTCTCTAATTTATCTTTTTAAAGTTTATTTTTTTACGAAATTTTAAGAAAAAGTACAGGTGGTTAAAACCTAGAATGAGATCAGAAATGGGGCTGTCTTAATGTCAGTGTTACATTAAGTCTAAGCTGACCTCTCAGTACATTCAGATTGTGCAAGTATATTACAAATAAAGAATCCAGGATGCCCATGTCAACCATATCTCTTGCGTTGGCATCTGTCCTTCAACTCACATCTATTTCTATTGCCTCATTAGGTGTGTGTGTGTGTGTGTGTGTGTGTGTGTGTTTGTATATACACACAAATGGAAAAGAGAAAGCAAAATTCAAGGTTTAGACAGCTCAATGATACTAAAGTTAAATTTTTTGTTTTCATTAACAGTCCCTCAATGAAATAGTGTGCATATTGAAAATGGATGGTTAGAGGCAGATGTGAATGATGTGGAAGGTTGGAGGCACATATGAATGACTTGAATTTTTGTCTGGTTCTCAAAGTAGCGATATTGGAATATCACTGGAACAATCTTGGAAAACACTGTGAACCTATGGACTTTAGCACAAGTATAAGAATTCTTGTGTCTCATAGCAGCAAAGCAGGTTCTGTAGAAGAGATAGTAAATCACTACACACACATACACACAGTGATTCATTCATGAGTGGAATTCTTTGTCACCTCTGTGCATATAGAATAGTCCTATGAACAAAGTTGTTATGGTTTCAGGTATGTGGAATATTCCTGAGCCAAAGTGAATACTCTCCTTTCTATTAAGTTGGTCTAATTCTTCTATTAGCAGAGACAAACTTTGAGTTTCCATGATGGTATTATTTCAATAGGAAACGGATCAGCAACTTGATGGAAAGTAAATTCTCCAGCTTTCCTCTTTGACCATGGAAGGTGCAGAAAATTTTCTTTAGATAAATGATAAAAGTTATAGTCTAGTAGACTTTAATTTTTAACGTTACTTTTTTTAAGTATCATTATAGTCATTGTGACCATCCATGACTGTGGGAAATTAGTAACATAATGAGTGGTTCCAAACTGTGTAAGCAGTAGACTAGAATTCAGAAGATCTTGTTGGAGCTTCCATCTGCATTGCTTTTTCATGTATTTCATTATTTAGACCAAGTATTTTTTTCCTACTATAATCACATGTTCATCATTGAACAGATTTTTGTTGATGTCAGAGCAAGATCAGCCTGTACCTATGGCAGACTATAAAAGTTAAGCAATTAGTGACCTTAGGAACCCCTCAAAACCAATAACTGGTAGAAGCTAATGAATCTATATCAACAGTTGAAAATGATCATAAAATATATACTTTAAATCAATCTTTCCTGTAACTGTTTTTATCACTTACAAATTAAAATATTTCTATTCAAATCTTTCTTTCTGATTTGCTTTTGGCAGAAGATTACAGAAGACATTAAAAAAAATTCCCTGATTTGTGTTTCTATAAATATGTTCATCAATGAAAGTGAGATGTCCCTTTCACTAGAATCCTGGTTATATCCAGCTTAGCATGTCTCTCTGAGGAATAATGAAATTTCAGAGGATTGTGAGTGTTTGATGCTTCTTTCCCCAAAAATATTCTCTTGTTTAATTTTGTGTTAAAATTCTAAAGCATTAGTTGTGTGTGTCCACATTTTCTTTTCCATGGGAGTTTCTGCTTCTTAGAGATAACACTAATTCTTTATCTCATTCAGTACCACATTAATGCCCTACATTGTAAGACTAAACTACAAAGATTCTATAAATACTTACTTTGTATAAAATAATAGGGAAATATGAGAGGGGAATCTGTGTATTGGCTCATATGGCTCAAGTGGTAGGATATGCCTTATAACCTGGACCAGCTGAGAAGTCTTGTCTTGTTCTTGGACCTATTCAACTTATGTAGTTTTAAAGATTAAAGATATATTGGAAACACATGCTAACCTTTGGTATTAATTACCTCTAAGTCCAAAATGTCACTTATCTTGTGCTGCATCACTTTCTTTTTTTTCTTTTTTTTCTTTTTAAACATGTATTTAATTTTTAGGTGTAGATGGACACAATACAATGCATTTATTTTTATGTGGTGCTGAGGATTGAACCCGGGTCCCAGGGGTGCTAGGACACAAACAGACAACTGAGTGAATGAAGGAAGACTGTACAGGATATGAATGAGAAATTCAATAAAGAGATAGCTATATTGAATAAGAATCAAAGAGAAATCCTGGGGGGGGGAGCACATTTCAAAACCCAGTTAAACATCTCACCAATAGGGCTCAGAGGTAGAACGCTCACCTAGCATGCACAAGGCACTGGGTTTGATCCTCAGCACAGTATAAAGTAAAATAAAGACATTATGTTCACCTATATCTAAAAAATAAGTATTTTTTAAAGTCTCACCAATAAATTTTAAAAAATAGAAGACAGAATTTCAAGACTGGGAAATTCATAGCAATAAAATAAAAAAAAAATACAAAGCTCTTACTAGAATATACAAGAACCCTTGGACAACAATAAGAAACTAACTTAAGAATTGTAGGTCTTGAGGAAGTATAAGAGGTATAGGTCAATGACATAAGATATTCTGTAAATATAAAATTCCCTAAACCTCAGGAAGAAGATGGACATTCATAGACTAGAGGCATTTATAACCCCAAAAGATAGGATTAAAAAAAGAACCTCTCCAAAATGTATTACAGTTAAAGTGTCAGAAGTCAAGTACAAAGAATACAAGTTGCAAAAGACACATAATAAATCAATTATAAAGTCAAATCAGAATAACAGCAGATATCTAAGCAAAATATCAAGGGTCAGGAGGGCTTAGACTGTATTTCAAGTCCTGAAAGAAAACAACTGCCAACCAAGGTCCCTATATTCAGAAAAGCTATACTTCAGGATTAGAGAATAAAAACTTGCTATGATAAATGGGAACAAAATGAATTCATGACCACTAAATTATCATTGCAGAAGGATATAAAAGAAATCCTACACACAACCAAGAGGGCATGGAAAAGAAGAAATCTCATTAGAATTGTCCACAGACAAATGGGAATTAGAAATAAATCAAGACTTAGAAATGAAAAACAAGAACAAGAAGAAGTTAATATATAGCTATGCATATTTATACATATTTATAATGAAAGAGAATGCAAATCATCTTAATTATTCAATTAAAAGATACAGACTGCCCTACTGTATTTAAAAATAAATTTTATATTGTCTTCAAGCAACACGCCTCACAGGCAAAGACATTCACAGACTGAAAGTGAAAGGATGAAAAATGATATTTGATGCAAACACAATCCAAAAACAAGCAGGCACAATCACTCTAACACATGTCAAAGCACACTCTAAACCAAAACTAGTCCAAAGAGACAAAGAAGATGAAGGGAAGAATTTAATAAGAAAATAGTAGGATTATAAATAATACTGGCACAAATATTGGTGCATCTCATTTTATAAAACTAATGTTACATGATATAAAGTTAACCTCAATTGTACTGATAAAGTTCTTTATAATAAAATTGGGGGGCAGCCGACCCGCCTCTCGGAGCCGCAGCGGCGCAGGCCGCCTCGCTCGCCCACGCCGCCCGGCCCTCGGGTCCCGCGCCTAGGCGGCGCGCGCGGCCGGGTGGGGCTCGGCTCGGGCGGAGGCGCGCGGGGACGATGCCACGGAGCTGAGCGGACGCGGCAGTGGCGCGGCGCCCTCCACGGGGTGGCGCAGGCGGCTGGCTGCTAGGGCCCGGCCGAGCCCGCAGCCGCCGCGGGCCCGCCGGAGGCGCTGAGCCTGGAGGAGATCCTGCGGCTCTACCGGCAACCCATCAACGAGGAGCAGGCGTGGGCCCTGTGCTACCAGTGCTGCGGCTCGCTGCGGGCCCCCCGCCGGCCCGCGCCGCGTGCGCTAGGCCGCACAGGTCCGCGTCTGCAGGGACCCCGTAGTCACGCTGGCGCCCGGAGACGAGGGCCCGGCGGCCGCGGGTAAAATGGGAAATTCACGTTGTACAGAAACAGAGGTTATCCAGTCCTTGGGAATTATTATCTATAAAGCACTGGAAGGAGAATGAGGAACGGGAGCTAAGCCCTCCCCTGGAGCAGCTCATCGACCGGATGGCCAACACGGTGGAGGCCGATGGCAGCAAGGACGCGGGCTACAAGGCTGCAGACGAGGGCCTGGAGGAGGAGGAAGATGAGAAGAGGGCCCTCTCTGCCATGCGCTCCTACCGAGACGTCATGAAGCTGTGTGCTGCTCTTCTCCCAGCCGAGTCAGAGGCACCAAATCATTATGAGGCAGTGTGTCGCGCACTGTTCGCAGACACCATGGAGCTCCACACGTTCCTGACTAAAATCAAGAGTGCAAAGGAGAATCTTAAGAAGATTCAAGAAATGGAGAAGAGTGATGACTCCAGCACAGACCTAGATGAGCTGAAAAACGCTGACTGGGCCCGATTCTGGGTCCAGGTGATGAGGGATTTGCGAAATGGGGTAAAACTTAAGAAGGTCCAGGAGCGGCAGTACAACCCACTGCCCATCGAGTACCAGCTGACCCCCTATGAGATGCTGATGGATGACATCCGGTGCAGAAGGTACACCCTGCGGAAAGTGATGGTGAATGGTGACATTCCTCCTCGGTTAAAGAAGAGCGCTCATGAGATCATCCTGGACTTCATCAGGTCAAGACCTCCTTTAAACCCCGCTTCAGCCAGAAAACTGAAACCAACCCCACCACGGCCTCGGAGCCTGCATGAAAGAATATTAGAAGAAATTAAAGGAGAAAGAAAGCTGCGGCCTGTGTCCCCAGAGGAGATTAGACGGAGCCGATTGGATGTGACTACCCCAGAATCTCCAAAGAATGTTGGGGAGCCATCTATGCTGAATGGAGGCCTGACATCGCAGACAGAGATTGGGGGGACCCCTGCTGCCCAGCAAGCAGTAAAAATTAAGTCAGGTAAATGACATACATGTGCATTGACCTAACGATCTCACTAGATTTCAAGTCACGTCTTTCAAATTAAACCAGAGGTTGTTATATAAACGAGTCTTAAAAATAATCTTATGTTAAAGAAATTATGTGATTAATACATGAACTCATACCATGAAAAAAAAAAAATGGGGGACTTCAATATATCTAACTCACTGACAGATCACCCAAACAAAAAAATCAAGAAAGATACATTGGATTTACACTTTACTATAGATAAACTGAACTTAAAAAAAATTAGTTGTACATGGACACAATATCTTCTTTTTATTTATTTATTTATTTATTTTTATATGGTGCTGGGGATCCAATACAGGGCCTCACGTGTGCAAGGCAAACGCTCTACCACTGAGCTACAGCCTCAGCCCCAGATAAATTTAATTTAACAGAAATCTACCAAATATCTATCCAACAACAATCAAATACACTTTTGTTTAGACATCTCATGGAACTTTCTCAAAAATAGATCACATTTTAGTCCATACATTCACAATGTTATGAAATTAGAAACCAATACAAACTGTTCAAATACATGAAAATTATACAGTACACTTTTAATAATGAGTGGGTCATTGAAGAAATTAAGGGTTAAACTTAAAAATTCTTAGAATTAAATGAAAATAGAGCCAAAATATACTAGAATCTGTGATACAGTTAAAGAAGTGCTAAGAAGGAAGAATATAGCTATGAGTGTCTACATAAAAAAAAGAAACAGATTTCTCAAATGGTAAACTTAATGACCCATCTCAAATCCCTTAAGAAATATGAACAAGCTCACTCTAAAAACAGGAGAAAGAAAGAAATAATAAACAGTAGAACTGAAATTAACAAAATAGAGAGTAAAGAATAATACAAAGACCAACAAAAAAAGTTGTTGAGATTGATAAACTCTTCATAAAACTAATCAAAAGAAAGGCAAAGAAATTCCAAACTAATAAAATTGAAGAATAAAATAATTATTTTTGTTACAGCAGATGTTACAGCAGACACAACTGAAATGCAAAGGATCACCAGGGATTGTTTTGAAAACATACATTTAAATAAATTGGAAAATTTAGAAGAAATGTATCTATATCTAGGCTCACTTGAACCTAGAAGATTTAGAAAACCTAAACAGACTAATATCAAATGATTGAAGCAATAATAAAAATCTTTCCAGTAAAGAAAATTTCAGGATCAGATTGATTCATACTTAATTTTATTGTATATTTGAAGACTAGCTAATACCAACACTCCTAAAATTATCCCATAAAATTGAAAGCAAATAATCGTTCTAAACTCATTCTATGAAGCCTATATCACTCTGATACTAAAACTGGATAATGACAGTTCAAGGAAAGAAAACTCTATAACAATATCTTTGATAAACAAAGATGAAAAAATTTTCAATACACTATTAGAAAGTCAATTCAAGAACACATTAAAAACATTATGTATATAATTAAGTTGATTAGTTTTCAAGGATGCGAACATTATTTAACAGATGTAAATCAATAAATTTAATATACCACATAAATAGAATCAAGGACAAAGCTACACAATCATGTCAGTAGATGCAGAAAAATCTAAGAAAATTCTACACCCCTTCATATAAAAACCCTGAAGAAACTAGAATAAAAGGACCTACTTCAACATAATGAAAGCTACATATGACAAACCCAAAGTCAATATCATAGTGAATTGGAAAAGCTGAAAGAATTTCCTCTAAAATTAGGATCAAGGCAAGGATATCCACTCTTACCACTCATATTAAATATAGGGCTTGAAATTTTATCCAGAACAATGAATCAAGAAAAGGAAATAGGAGTTTACAAATAAGAATATATCAAATTATCACTATATGCAGATATACTTAGAAGACCCTCAAGTTTCTAGCAGAACACTACTAAACTGATAAATTGAGAAAAACAAGAAGATTCAAAATAAACAAAAAAATAACTAACTTTTCTATATATCACTAATTATTCAGCTAAAAAAGAAATTAGGAAATTAATTCTATTCACAATTGCTTAAAATAATTAAATCTGACCATAAAGGTGAAACTCCTCTACAATGGAAATTATAGAAAAATTAATATGACTTTGGAAAATGGAAAGAACTTTCTCTTCGTGGATAGGAAGAATTAAAATAGTTAAAATGACCATTTTCAAATTATATGTAAACCCATCAAATACCAATTAAAATCTTCATAAAACTGGAAGAAGACCATCTTAAAATTCACATGAAAGAAAGAAAGACCCAGGACAGTCAAAATAATCCAGAGCAAAAGAGGAATGCTAACAGCATCACAGTACACAATTTCAAGTTATATTGTTATAGCATCAAAACAGCATACTAAGTACTATGCACGAAAACAGACATGTAAAACAATGTAACAGAATAGAAGACTCAAAAACAAACTCATTCTGATTCTTGACAAAGATACCACAAATATGTTTTGGGGAAGAGGCAGCTTCTTTAAAAACTGTTGCTAAGAAAATCAGTTTAGTGTTTGTAGAATAAAACTATATCTCTTATCTCTCACTCTATAGAAAAGTAAACTCAAAGTGGATCAAAAACCTACCTGTGTATATTACTAAAAACTGTTAACTGTTGCATCTGTTAGAAGAAAAAATAGGAAAAACTCTTAACATATAGGCAGAGGTAAATATTTCCTGAATAGGAACCCTACATCTTGTGAAATATGAGCAATAATTAATGAATGGCATAGCATAGAATTTTAAATCTGCACAATAAAGGAAACCAAAGAGTCAAAAGCCAAAGTACAGATGGGAGAAAATCTATGCCAAATACTCTTTTAATATAGAATCAATATCCAGAATATATAAAAAGAACTAAAAAAAATCACTATAAAAACAAGTAACCTAATCAATAAAAAATGGACAAATAAACTCAATGAAAACTTCTCAAAAGAAATACAAATGACCAATAGTTATGTGAAAAAATATTCAACTCTTTAACTCTCAAGGGAATTCAAATCAAAACTACACTTAATTTCCATCTTACTTCAGTTGGAATGGCAATCATCAAGAATGTAAATAATAATATTAGCAAGGATAGAGAAAATAACTTTTGCTCTGTTGGTGGGAATGTACAATCATGTAAAAATCAACATTCAGTTACATTAAAAATCTAAAAATAGAACAATGATATGATCCAGCTGTACCACTTTTTAGAATTTATCAAAACAAAAATTAAGGTCAGCATACTTTAGACGTATATGCATACCCAGGTTCTTTGCAGCACAACTCACAATATCTAAGTGGTAAGAATCAGACTTACTGTCCATGAACATATGAATGGATGAAGAAAATGTATATACACACAATGGAGGTTTATTCAGCCACAAAGAAGAAAAAAAATTATGTCATTTTCAGGAAAATAGATGAAACTAGAAACCATATTTTAGAGTAAAAGAATTTTTAAAAAATTATATGTTGTCTTTCATATGTGGAACGTTGAGAAAAAAAAATATAGGTACTATGCTAGGGTAGAGGAAGGAGATCAGGGAGAAGTAGGGTTCTATGATGGAGCTATTGAGGAATGAAATTTACCATATTGCATTTTTATGTATATGAAAGTATGCCATGATGAAACTAAATATTTTGTATAAACAATATGAATCAATATAGAAAAAATGACATTAACCACATTAATTTGGTCCAATTAAGAAATCATATCAGGAAACTATCTGTAATCTGGGTATCATCATTTATTTTCATGATAATCTACTTAGGTTCTCTAAACCAAAATGCCATTCATCTTTTGCCAAACCACAAGAATTTTCTATAACCCCCAAATTAATATCAACTTAATGTATATAAATCAAAATCCCTCTAAATTGAGTATTTTCTTTTCACTGATACGCATATTCTCTTTAGCAAGTCACTACAAATAAACATTATCATATATCTGGCAATGTTAAAATGTCCTTCCTCAAATAAAGTTTGTTCCCTTTTCATTCTAAATGCACTGTGTCCATGAACTGACTCAGGTCTATAAGTTGGTAAAATATCTGCACCCTCCATTATAATAATTCCAAATAAATACATTTCCCCATGCATGAAAGTTTTTATGTTGTGCTTTGTTTTAAATTTGTTTCATTTATTTTTACAAATCACTTAATTTGTTTTAATTAGTTATACATGACAGTAGAAAGCATTTATTCATTTTGATATATCATACATAGATGGTGTATAATTTCTTATTTTTCTGATTGTACATGTTGTACAATCACATTGGTCATGCAATCATATATATAATTATATATGTATATATTTATATATATGTTATTACATGTAATAATATATATATTATTACATAAAGTAATAATGTCTGTTTCATTCTACTATCCTTCCTATACCCAGATTCCCTTCCCTCCTCTCCCTTCACTTCCTCTACCTAATCTAAAGTAACTCTATTCTTTCCTAGTGCCCATCCCCCTTATTTTGATTTAGCATCCACATATTAGAGAACAAAAATGGCGTTTCGTTTTTGGGGGATTGGTTACTTTGGTTACTTTTTTTAAGCTTACTTTGCTTAGCATGATATTCTTCAACTCCATCCATTTACTGGCAAATGCATAATTTCATTCTTTTTTAAACCTGAGTCATATTCCACTGCGGGGAAAATATATATATCACATTTTCTTTATCCATTCATCTATTGAATGACACTATTTTATAAGAAAATATTTTGTCACATGTCCAAGAGGATTTTATTAGATTGTTCATCTATTTTTGTCCATGTAAAATCCTGAAGATTTGTCTTTCATCAAGAAAACAGAGATGGCATCCAAACCAGATTTTTTTCATTTTTTAATAAATTTTATTTTATTTTTGATTAAGATATAATATTTCACATATTTATGAGGTATTACTGAGTAGATTTGCTGTTTATGACAGTAACTATATCCATTCTGCTTCTGGCATTTTTTTGGGCCATGTCTTTCAAGAGAGATAGAGAACATAGACACTAATGTAGGTATTTCTACCAGAAAGTGATTTATTGCAAGCAAGTTGGTAGTGAAACATCACAAGAGTGTCTGAGTAGTAACCTTCACAAACACATCTGTGTTGCTACAATAGAAAGCTCTAGCCATTGTGCTCTTTTCCTCTTAATGCTACCTCTGATCTCATAAAGATAAGAATATGATAATAGAATACAAATCTATCCATTTCACATTTTCGTGTGCAGTGATTTGCAAGTCAATTCTTTTGACCCAGCTGGGTATAACTGATATCCAATCACTCAGTGTAATTGATAAGTAAAACCCCTATACATTTATTGCACACAACATGGTGTTTTGATATATACCTATACACTGTGAAATGTTTAGAATTAAGCTAATTAGTATATCTACTACCTCACAGTTACTTTTGTGTGTGTATGGAGAGCATTTAATATCTACTCTCAGTGAATTTTGGGTATACAATACAATATTTTTGAGGATAGTCACCATGTTGTACCACTCATTCAAGTCTTCAGCTACTGCATCTAATTATTGTAATCTAATTATCTAGAAATGTGAAAATGTAGCTTTTGTATAGAAGTTTTTCAATGCAGGAAGGTTGAGTACTTATATAATAGTTACATAGTTTCTAATTTTTATGTATTTTCTTATTTGTGCTTTTCCTTATATTATTAGCATAAGGAATTTAAAAATTAAATTGGCAAAAACTCATGAAAAACAATGAGAGTGAGCTTAAGGTGTAATTCAGTGTTAGAGCACTCACCCAGTGTGGGCAAAAACCTGGTTTTGATCCCCAGCATTACATACACACAAATAGTAATAATAATAATAATAATAATAATAATAATAGAAATAATAGCAGCTCTTTTTTTGAAGACTTGTGATATGATAAGCACTGTTATCATATTACCTGCTTTATATATTTTTCTTTTTCACAATAGCTCTATGGGGTATTATAATTATTTTATAGATAAGAAAGTTGAAATGCAGAATGCTACATAAAACAACAAATATCACAGAGGTAAGTGGCAGAAATGGATTTCAAACTCAGACAGTGTTTTTTCAGAGAATGTACCCTGAATCACTGTGATACACCATCCTTATTTCAATATTTTCTCAGTATAAGGCTGATTCTTCTATTCTCTCTCTAGCTGTAGCAAGAAAATTAAACAATGTTTTTAAAGATCTAGAGTCACTTTTACTATGGTTTTCTTTCCTAATTCTTTTCATTTCTTTCTTGACCTAGGTATGTACTATTTCTTATGTTCACTAAATTAGTAATTGTATATCTTCTAAGTAAGGTTTTCATCTCAATTTCTTTCATTAAAAGCAAACATTTTTAGCAAAAAATAAGGATGTATACTATGCATTTATACATATCAACTGTTTTTCTAAATATACATTTATTTACTATGAATTCTAGTGATTGAAGAATATTTTTTAATTTATTGCAAGAATAGGAGGTATAGAATGTTTGTATTTTAAAAACTACAAGAGATTAATACTAATTTTAAATATCAAAAATATTTCCAAACACATTGTTTCTATTATTAAAACTACTGTCTCACCATCACAGTTTTTTTTGGGATTACATATATATAAAGAACAAAAACTTAAACACAAGATAAAGAAGATAAAGATGATGAACAGAGATAATTAAAAGAGCAAAGATATTATTTAGCACCATGTAAAAGGGAAATTCCAAATTAGAAATTAATAGTGAATATATATAGGAGGTTTGATATGATCATACAATATGTGTTATTCCCTCTATCTCTTTTCTCCTTCTGGGGCTGAGGATTCAACCCAGGGTCTCACACATGCTAGACAATCTTTACTGCAGAACCATACCTCTTCCCTGTGTTACTAAGGAGAAAATGGTCATTTAGCTGGTGCTCCAGTGTGAACATTGGAATGTGTCCATTGCTTGCATAACTAGGCTACCCAAGTAGTTTGCAGTGAATGGAAATAGGAAGACAATTCTTATTATTAGTTGCAATATTGCAAGCTTTTGTGTTCTGCCCCAAGCAGATAACTGTGGACACATGTCTGAATTCCCCTTTGTGAAATTAAACCTCTTAATGGGGATTCATAGAAAATATTCTGAAATTGTATTAGTTGAAACTATTATACGAAGTAATTGAAAGAACAGATCATTCAATTCATATATTATGGTATAATTACTGTTTCTTAACAAAATCCAAAGCATTAAAGAATCTGACTTAATTCACATGGCTTCAGTGATGGGAAATCCTGGGGTTATCATACCTTTTCAGTCTTAGTGGCTTGGAGGTCAGTATTTCTAGTAGAATTCAGCACTTTCCCATCACACATGCTAAATTTTATTAATTTCACAAGTTATTTTAAACTTCAGCAGAGATATCAAATCAGGTGACACTTTTCTGATAAACTTATTGAACAGAGATTTCGTTTTGTAGTTAGAATTGAGGTTTAAAAATGATCTGTAACTCTGTTGAACATTGGAAAACCTGTGGAAATATACCAGAAAAGTTTTGTCACATTCTTACACCTTCTACATTTCTAAGAAAAACTTAATCCATATCAAAGAATATTACTTTTAAATATCATTCTGTCTTGGATTTCTTCCAAAGAAAGATGACTATCCTGGTGTTTGACATTTTTCTAATTGAAAGCAACTGATACATCTGCAGACCTTTTTTAAAAAATTTTACTTTTAATATATAATCTAAAAAATAAAGTTTTTCTTGAAGCTATCTCATAACATCCTCTCATTAGCCTCATAGTTCTAATTTTGTTGACAGAAGTAAGTGAATTTATTAACAATAGTTCTAAAGGGACTAATATGACAAATATTTAGTAATAAAAAGTTATTAATAATTAAACTGCTTAGGTATAAATACATAAATAACCAAACATTTGATGGATGCTTTTCAGAATATTCCAGAATGTAATCCAGAATACATGAAATTGAATAAAAAATTCTCAAAGCCTGAGTCTAGTCAATATTGTAATTAGTATATAAGTCTGCAATAAGTAAAAGGAGGTTCAATTATTGTGGTGAATTGTATTTTTACATATATATAAATTTCTTTTCCTGAACTCATTTCAGCTATTACAGGATAATGAGGATTTAGTGCAGTTCAGTATCACAAATATGCTCTTTCTCAACCCTGTGACAATTGACTCATGTCTAAATTAAACTCTTCTAAGCTGCCAATCTTGTTGAACTCCATTTTCACTGAGCACTATTAATTCAATTATTAACACTCTACTTCTTTTGACTGATTGCACCTTGGAGTTTCTAGAGAAGTAATTGAACTGAAAACTATATTCTTTTCTCCCTTTTGTAATTACAGACTGCAATGATTATGGCATAGCTATGCCCAATTTCCTATTTCAGATGATCAAGAGGACCTCATTTAAAAACAGAGATAGTAGGATCCCTTGTGAGTAAGATTTAGTATGTATAAATGTTTCCCTTTTGAGTTTTAGGAAGATTTGCAATTATCAACTCATAAAATATAATTTAAATTTTTCTTGGATATATACTATGTCATTTTCTGGCATATGTATTTAATTTTATTATAGATTAATCTTGATGTGTTTTAGTACTGTTAGATGAATAGCAGTATTTAACTAAATTTCTTTATTCAGAATAATTAACTGATTTAACAGTATGTGCTAGCCTTTTCAATAGCAAACAATTGCGTTGGCTCTTTGGAAGATATTCTTAGAAATCCAGATATATGGGTAAATTTTCCAATCAATAAAAATCTTAGTAATATTTCTTTTATCTGATACATTTTTAAGGTTTTTTTGTATTTAAAAAATTATTACAGGCATGCAATCCAACTGTAAATTTAATGTACATTTAAATGCAATTAAAATTTATTATGGTACTTGAAAAAGATTAGACAAGGCTACATCAGTAATTACACTGTACTATTTAGGGAATAATCATGAGAAAAAAAATCTATACATATTAAGAACAAATGCAATATTTTTTCAAACATTTTTATTGGCAGTGAAATTTATGAGTGCAGAATCTATGGGTATGGGATGGCCAACTGCATTCATTTGAGTGGCTTAATATGCTTAGTTTCTTGGACGGATTTTAAAATCCCTCCACTAGGGTTTTAGAAAATCTTAATCTGCTCTCTATTCTTGGTTCCAACCACAACTCAGTTCTGTAGAAGCTGCTGAGATATCAAATTAATTTTCTTGAATAAAGAACATGAAGTGACTTTATTTAAATAAAAGATTCCAATTAGGCTTCAATGTTAAAATTTTAATATGATAATAAATGATAAATTTTAAATAACCTTCTATTTTACAACAATATGTATCCTCTTATAATTTGAAATACAAAGTTCCTATATATCCCTTGCCCTCATTTCTCTAGTATTGACATTGTGCATTATGGTGTATTTGTTCCAAACAATTACATAATATTGATAACATGGTTCTTAACTAAGTTCAGACATATTTATATTTCCACTGTTTTTGCATAATGCCTTTTTGGTGCTTTAGATTTCCATACAGGATGCATTACATGTAACTATTATGAACCCTAGGCTTCCCTACCCTTTGACAGTTTCTCAGACTTCCTTGATTTTAATAATTTTGAAAGTTTGAGTATTGACTGTTCTGCAGAACATTCCTAATTTGCATTTCTCTCATGTTTTTCTCATAATTAGACTATATTTATCAAAAAAGAAAAGCACCATTCTCAATGAGGTTGTATGCACATGTGTTAACATGTGTTAGTCACTAGTAATGTTAACCTTGATTCTCTGAGATATGGTTCCTCATTTTTTTAAAATTGTAAATTAACTTTTCCCTCTCCTTTCTAAACTGTACTCTTTGACAGGAAGTCACTATGAGTAGCTCACATTTAAAAAGGACACCATTTTCTTGAGAGTATCTACATAACTTATTTAGATTTCTTTGTGGAATATTTATTTCCATTATTTTTGTATTTATTGTGTTATACTTAAATTCCATTATTATTTTTGTTTGTCACATGCTTCCAGCTTTGGCCAATGGAAATTCTTTTACTTGGCTCCTATAACCCCATGCCCTTTGTTTTGTTAGCTCTTATTTTTGGCAGTACTTCAGTTTTATCTTTTATAGTCCATGTCCCAAACCTAGAATCAACCATTTCTCCAAGAATACCTCATTGATTTTACTGAAGAACAGTATCAATATCAGTATCAGTATCCAGACACTGGATTTGCTCATTGCTGCTAGTATAAACTGATATCAAGAGAAAACCATAAATGACTGATGACTTAGAACATCATAAATAAGCTAACAAATTCATCTCTGATGAATCCCACATCGTGGGACAATATTCTGTGGTTTATCTCTCTGCTGCTACCTATGTAGAAGGCCATAAGCATGTCAGTGTGCTATTTGGAATCAAATTCTTTTAAAATAATGGATAAGAGTAATGGACACGGGTTGTTCAGGAAGAAAGCGAGCCTAATTTGCAGATTTGCTGGTCTACAGTGGGGTTTTTTTCCCAGTTATGTAAATACTCCCAGCATGGCTGATTCCAAACTACCAATCAACAGCTTGAAAAAACTCCTGAAATTTTATTTTTTTTCAATTTTCAAATTTTTTATTGGTTTAAAAATGATAGTGGATTGCATTACAATTCTTATTACACACATACAGCACAATTTTCCTTATCTCTGGTTGTATGTAAAGTATGTTGACATCAATTTGTGCCTTCATACATGTACTTTGGACAATGATGTCTATCACATTCCACCATTCTCACTAATCCCCTGCCCTCTCCCTTTCCCTCCCACCTTCTGCCTGATCTAGAGTGCATCTATTCCTCCCATGCTATCCCTACCTACCCTACTATGAGTCAGACTCCTTATATCAGAGAAAACATTCAGCATTTGTTTTTTGGGGATTGGCTTAATTCACTTAGCATTATCTTCTCCAATGTCATCCATTTACCAGCAAATTCCATGATTTTATTCTCTTTTATTGATGAGTAAAATTCCATTGTGTATATATGCCACTTTTTGTTACTCATTCATTTATGAAAGGGCAACTAGGTTGGTTCCACAGTTTAGCTATTGTGAATTGTACTGGTATAAACATTGTGTGGCTGTGTCCCTGTAGTATGCTGATTTTAAGTCCTTTGGATATAGACTGAGAAGAGTGATAGCTGGGTCAAATGGTGGTTCCATTCCCAGATTTCCAAAGAATCTCCATACTGCTTTCCAAGTTGGCTGCACCAATTTGCATTCCCACCAGCAATGTATAAGTGTACCTTTTTCCCCACATCCTCACCAACACTTATTGTTCTTTGTCTTCATAATAGCTGCCATTCTGACTGGAGTGAGATGATATCTTAGAGTAGTTTTGATTTGCATTTCTCTAATTGTGAGAGATGATGAACACATTTTCATATATTTGTTAATTGATTGTATATCCTCTTCTGAGAAGTGTCTGTTCAAGACCTTGTCCCATTTGTTGATTGGGTTGTTTTTTAAGTGCTTATCTTTTGAGTTCTTTATATACCCTAGAGATTATATGATGTGTGAGGAGTAAAAATTTGCTCGCAAGATATAGGCTCTCCATTCACCTCACAGATTGTTTTTAATGATGTGAAGAAACTTTTTAGTTTGATTCCATCCCACTTATTGACTCTTGGTTTTAATTCTTGCACTATAGGAGTCTTATTAAGGAAGTTGGGGCCTAATCCCACATGATGAAGATTAGGGCCTACTTTTTCTTCTATTAGATGCAGAGTCTCTGGTTTAATTCGTAGGTCCTTGATCCATTTGAGTTGAGTTTTGAGCATGGTGAGAGATAGGGGATTAAATTTATTTTGTTGCATATGGATTTTCCCAGCACCAATTTTTGAAGAGACTATCTTTTCTCCAATGCATGTTTTTGTACCTTTGTCTAATATAAGATAATTGTAGTTTTGTGGGTTAGTCTCTGTGTCCTCTATTCTGTACCATTGGTCTACCAGTCTGTTTGGGTGCCAATCCATGCTGTTTTTGTTACTTTGCTCTCCAGTATAGTTTAAGATCTGGTATAGTGATGCCATCTGCTTCATTTTTCCTGCTAAGGATAGCTTTAGTTATTCTGGGTCTCTTATTTTTCCAGATGAATTTTATGATTGCATTGTCTATTTCTATGAGGAATGCCATTGGGATTTTGATCAGAATTGCATTAGGTCTGTATAGTGCTTTTGGAAATATGGTCATTTTGATAATATTAATTCTGCCTATCCAAGAGCAAGATAAATCTTTCCATCTTCTAAGGTCTTCTTTGATTTCTTTCTTTAGGGTTCTGTAGTTTTCATTGTATAGATCTTTCACCTCTCTCATTAAGTTGATTCCCAAGAATCTTATTTTTTTTTAGGTTATTGTAAATGAAGTAGTTTCCCTCATTTACTTCTAGAGGTTTTGTCTCTGATATACAGAAATACCTTTGATTTATGGGTTTTGATTTTATATCCTGCTACTCTGTTGAATTCATTTACTAGATTTAGAAGTTTTCTAGTGGAGCTTTTTGGGTCTTCTAGGTATAGAATTATATTGTCAGTAAATAGTTCTAATTTAAGTTCTTCTTTTTCTACAAGTATCCCTTTAGTTTCTTTAGTTGTCTAATTGTTTTGGGCAGTGATTCAAGAACTATGTTGAATAGAAGTGGTGAAAGAAGGCATCCATGACTTTTTTTTCCCTCATTTTTAGAAGGGAGTGCCTTTAATTTTTCTCCATTTAGAAAGATTTTGACCTCAGGCTTAGTGTAGATAGCCTTTACGATATTGAGATGTGTTCCTGTTATTCCTAGTTTTTCTAGTGTTTTGAACATGAAGGAGTGCTGTATCTTGTCAAATGCCTTTTCCATATCTATTAAAATGATCATATGTTTCTTATCTTTGAGTCTACTGATGTGATGGTTTACATTTATTGATTTCCACATATTCAACCAATCTTGCATTCTTGGGAAGAATCCCACTTGATCATGGTGCACAATTTTTTTATCTGTTTTTGTATTCAATTTGCCAGAATTTTATTGAGAATTTTTGCTTTTTTATTGAGAATTTTATTGAGTATTTATGTTCATTAAAAATATTGGTCTGGGGCTGGAGATGTGGCTCAGCGGTAGCGCGCTCGCCTGGCATGCGTGCGACCCGGGTTCGATCCTCAGCACCACATACCAACAAAGATGTTGTGTCCGCCGAGAACTAAAAAATAAATGTTAAAAATTCTCTCTCTCTCTCTCTCTCTCTCCTCTCTCACTCTCTCTTTAAAAAAAAAAAAAAATATTGGTCTGAAGTCTTCTTTCTTCAATGTATCTTTGCCTGGTTTTGACATCAGGGTGATATTGGCCTCATAGAATAAGTTTGGAAGTGCTTCTTCTTTTTCTATTTCCTGAAATAAATTGAAGAGTATTGGTATTAGATCTTCATTAAACGTCTTGTAGAACTCGGATGTGTATCCATCTGGTCCTGGCTTTTCTTGGTTGGTAGGCTTCTGATGACAACTTCTATTTCATCACTTGATATTGGTCTGTTTAAATTGTGTATATCTTCCTGTTTCAGTCTGGGCAAATTATATGACTTAAGAAATTTGTTTATGCCTTTAGTGTCTTCTATTTTGTTGGAGTATAAGTTTTCAAAATAATTTATAATTATCCTCTTCATTTCTGTAATGTCTGTTGTGATATTACACTTTTCATCTCCAATGGTGGTAATTTTAGGTTTCTTTCTCCTTCTCTTTGCTAGCATAGCTAAGGGTCTATCAATTTTATTTAGTTTTTTAGAAAACAAATTTTGTTTTGTTATCTTTTTTAATTTGTTTCTTTTGTTTTGATTTCATTGATTTCAGCTCTAATTTAAAATATTTCTTGCCTTCTACTGCTTTTGCTGTTCATTTGTTCAGCTTTTTCTAGGGCTTTGAGATGTAGTGTGATGTCATGTACTTATTGAATTTTCTTCTTTTAAGGAATGAATTCTATGCAATTAATTTTCCTCTTAGTATTGCTTTTATAGTGTCCCAGAGATTTCAATGTTGTGTATATGTTCTCATTTAGCTCTAAGAATTTTTAATCTTCTTATTAAAGTCTTCGCTAACCCTTTGTTCATTCAGTAGCATATTGTTTAGTCTTCAGGTGATGAAGAAATTTTTATTTTCATTTTTTTGTTGATTTCCAATTTCTTTTCATTATGATCTGATAAAATGCATGCTAATATCTCTACATTTTTGTATTTGCTAAGAGTTGTTTTTTGGCATAATATATGGTCTATTTTAGAGAAGAATCTGTATGTTCCTGAGAAGAAAGTGAATCAGCTTGATGCAGGTTGAAATATTTTATATATGTCAGTTAAGTCTGATTTATTGATTTTATTTTTGAGTTCTATAGTTTCTTTATTCAACTTTTGCTTAGAAGACTTATCTAGTGGTGAGAGAGGTGTGTTAAAGTCACTCAAGATGATTGTGTTGTGGTCAATTTGACTCTTGAACTTGAGAAGAGTTTGTTTGATGAACACACCATTGTTTGGAGCATATATATTTATGATTGTTATGTCTTGTTGGTGTATGGTTCCCTTGAGCAGTATGTAATGTCCATCTTTATCCCTTTTGATTAGCTTTCGCTTGAAGTCTGCTTTATTTGATACGAGGATGGAAGCCCCTGCTTGCTTCAGCAGTACATGTGAGTGGTATGTTTTTTCCCAACCGTTCACCTTCAGTCTGTGTATGTCTTTTTCTATCACATGAGTCTCCAATAGGCAGCATATGATAGGGACTTAAATAAAAGTGCAATAATTGTGGCTTTAAATTCTGGTTTGCAAAACTATTAGTTTATAAGTAAACAACAACAAAAAGTCTAAAATTTACCCCAAGGGGGGAATATATACATATATATATATATATATACATATATATATATATGTGTGTGTGTGTGTGTGTGTGTGTGTTTTATGCATTTCATAACCATCTTTGCAAGTATACAAATTCATTGCAATAATGTTTGTAGATATGTGCATTGATATTTTAATCATAATTTAATATTTGATTTCTTTAAGAAAACTGATTTCATAATTCAGTCACTTGCATCTTTTCTACAGAACATAATTGGTGGGCAGAATTCTCAAACACATATTTTTTTATTGACATATCTGAGAAAAAGATGTCATTGTGTAAGTTGTATCAGGGATATGAATACAGATATATATTCTTATTTGGCCATGTGAAAAATGCGGTCCTGTAAGTTAAATACTTATAATTTCAAATCAGTTCTTCCCTTGTTCTTATTATTCTTTTGTTGCTTTTCGACCTATGAGATGGAGCTGCCCTTGAACTTGGGGGTTCCACCCCCCGCCACCCACCCTGATCATTCAAGTGCAACCATCAACTTGTCTGTAATATTTTAAATCTGAGGCCTCATAGTGTTATTTTACAAAATAACACCACATAAAAGTCTGGGCTTTGGTTTCCTTAAAATACAGTGTTGGTTGCTTTATGAATAAAAGCATAATTTCAATTTAGGAGACTTTTTGCCTGAAGCCTGCAAGACAGATGCATCTGATTAACTTTAGGGAAACTGGCCTGGCCTGTTATTGTAATGTAGATGTTTTGGGGTTGGGAGGATATTTTAAAAAGGCATGCAAGAAGGTCTCTTTTTAAGAGAGTCAGAGAACAGTTTTGCTACAGAAGCTGCATCTCAGATCGCTTTTTTCCACACTTTTATTTTCTAGTGGAACCTCTCCATTAGCCTGTCTGAATGCAATGCTTCACACTGACACTCGGATAGGGGATGGAACATTCTTCAAAATCCCTGGAAAGTCAGGCCTCTATGCTCTCAAAGTAAGTTGTATTATTCTGCATGTTATGTGTGTTATTACCATGTATCATGCATTTTTTTCAAACATAAGAAGGTAAACAAAATTAAGTTTGAGTGAAGGGTTGAAGAATGACCCCTATGCCTTTTAAATGTTTTCAGATGTCATAAAAATGATTTCATACTGAGAATAAACAATGACATTTTTCTTTAAGGAAAGCTTATCTGTGGTTTCTCCACAGCATCTGGCAATGGAAAATAGCTACGGCTTCCTTAAAACTTTTGATTTTTCAAAATTTATAGGGAGGAGTATCATGAGTCATCAGTGAGGAGTTTAAGACAATCAAAGTTGCCAGAAACTCTTTGACTTAATGACCATCAGCTTCATTTTTACTTATTGCTATTATTCTCACCAATTCTGTGAAGTCTAGAAAACTTGGACTACTTTTCTTGAGGAAATATATGATCTTAGTTAACTGATATTGACTGGGAATAAATAAAATATTTTTTTGTTACTTTTATCTTCAGAAAATAATGGAATTATCAAGTGTACATTTTATATAGCTAACTGTAGTTAAACCACAAAAATTAAAAATGGGTTGCTCCAGAAGTCTCTATTCTTAGATATTAGGAACACTTATGTAACATTTCTTATTTTTCACTTATTTTTTAAAATTACAGTTAATGCAAAAGTTAATCACCCTAATCAAAATTACACAGTTTAAAACTCTATATCTCTGTGTATATATTCATATACATACACACACACATACACATATATACATTTATATAAAAAGCAATAAAACTTCAATGTTTTAACAAAATATCTCTAAAAGTTCAGAAGTTACTTACTTTCTATCAAGATGCATTGGAGGAATCATGATGTCCCAATTTATAAAAGAAAAACAAAGAAAAAAAAGAAGAAAAGAAAGTTAGTTTTCCAACATTAAACATGATTCCACATTTTACCATTTCCATGCATAGGATAATGTGTAAGAACTAGACCAAAGCCTTAGATTTGGCTGCCTATGAGAAGATAGGAAGGAAAAAAAAGATCAGTGGGCTAAAAGTTACTTTGCTTTCCTTCCTAATTCTTCTACAATGTTTTCATTTTGTTCATAATGCACATATATTTTCAGATTATAAATACAATAAGAAACAAATAAGCAGGACAATGTACACCCCCAATTCTTTTCTTTCTTCCATCCTCTATAACTGGGCCTTTTCCTATACACCTGCCAGGGTAGATACACAGCTTATTCTGTTTATTTGTTTTTTTCCCCTAGACTGTAAGGTTGTGGAACCCTTCTAGTTTGTTTTCATTTCCCACAACCCCTGAAGCAGAACAGGGGTGGAATTTGGAGGCAGGGGAGCAGGCATAATTTAAACTCTCTAGACATCAAAGAACCCCCAGAGACACTTTGCAGAGCCCCAGTGCTGTGTGAAACATAGAAAAACCACTGCTTTATACCATCAAAATGCTGATGGGACATACAACATTTTACTAATAGTAAACACTTGGTGAAGGGAATGAATAGCCTCTCTATTTAAATAACTTTAAAATTCAGGAAGAATAGTGGAGAATGTGACTGAAAGACTATTTGCAAACATGACAAAGAAATATCATAATCATGAGCCTCCATTCCTTTATATATAAAGTAAAATGCTTTACATGACAGTACTGAAGTAAGCTTAATATTAAACTATTTTATTAATGTACCTGTTACTTTATAAAAAATTTAGATGGAAGCTATTTCTCATAAACATTTTTAAATCTCATTTTCAGATATGGAAATACAAAAAATAATCCTTTTCAACATAAGTGTAAAAACAGATTGAACAAGCAATTATTAAGCACCATTAGTTATTAGAAGTACTATTAATATCAACAATTATATGCTCACTCTCCTTTCAGAAAAATTATAATTGCTTTGTTCAAGTATTTCCAGTATCAGTTTTCAGAAAATATCTTAATTATAAAGAACACATCTTTAAGAGAAAAGTATGTGGGCCTCTGGCAGTGCAAATATGATTTCAGCTGTTGATCTCTGTGTTTGGGTTATAAAATTAAATTGTTTATACTTAGGATATATGCACTTAAATCTACACGTTTTACTTCACAAAAAAGTTTTTGAATGTTGAAAAGGAAATAATGTACCTTTGGATATATTTGACTATTCATTCTACAAGTGGAAAATTAAACTATTTTTACCAGTGAATGAGGATAACATCTAAGCACACATAGTAATATAGTATATATCAGCTGATAAAGCAGAGGCCTAGATGAATAAAAAGAACCCTAAAAGTAAAGACCAAACTAATGTCTACTCTAAAGAAATGTTACTACTAGTAAGATATTTTCTTAAATGACTGCTAATAAAACCTTTATTAAATACTAAGGTCTTTTGTATGTTATATGAATAATACATGCATGTAAGTATGTAATTGTTATCTGAATAACCCCAGCACAAAACATGCACAAAAATGACCAAAGTAAGCTTGAAATTGATTTTGAAGAACAGTCCCCTAAACTACACATTCCCTTCAAGAAGCTCACTAATGAGAGTTTGATGAACACTGACACAGGAGAAATAACAAAGATTAGAGGTTGGGGGAAAAAAACAGGAATAACTCAGGAACTCAAATAAGAGATGGGTTAAAGGAAGATATTGGGTAAATTTCTATGTAAACATATTTACATGATTTTCAATATTCAGCATGTCTGTAATAGAAATGTAATCCTAGTCCTCTTTTATCAGATGAAGATATTGAGGCAAGAAATGATCATCAAATGCCATATATTATGCAACTTACTTCTTCAATTCTTAAATGAGAATTTCAGACTTCAACCTTAATGCACATCTGATGGACTTCAATATAAGAAGATATTCTTAAACAGATATTGAAACTTAGACATTTTATCCATTTCTATATACTACGATACTGCTACTAAACAGATGGTAATAATTCATACATTGTTACTAAACTGACAATAATTAGGAAACAAAAATTTCAAAACATTAAAAGAAAGATAAAAGTTTAATTAGTATCATTTTAAAATAGGACCTAAAAGGGCATTAAATATCCCTATAAGTATAAACAAAGTATAAAATCTATATTATAATTTTCAAAGTCTTTCCAGTAAAACAGGAGGACAGATATCATCTTTGATTGAAGACATCCAACAGCCTGTATGCCACATATGGGGCTAGATATTGATAACTTTTCCTCTACGAACATGCATGTCCTGACACGCTATGTTAGCCTGCTCACTACGGAAGGCCACAGAATGAACACGACTGTGGTCCCTGGAGGCTGGCAGCCTGAGTTCAACTGAAGCAGACTATTCACAAGATGCATCACAATGAACTCAGCCTTCCTGGGTCACACTCTCTTCAACTACAAAATGTGAACACTTAAAGTCACAATATCATAGAGAACTATTCTAAAGATTAAATAAGTCAAAACATGGAAAACATTTAGAATGATGTTTGACATGTTCTAAGTGTTCAAAAGTTACCACTGCTACTCAACATAACCAATATCTATCTGTAGGCTCAAAGAATGGAAAATGGAAAGAAGTTAGTATTTCATATCTTGTTTAAAAAATTGGTTCAGGAAAAAAAATACATGTATAAAGACATGAAAGAAAGAAAAAAAAGAACTGGTTCAGTTAAGATACTGTTTAAGTTCTAATTTCATTTTCATCTCATTAGTAAGAATTAGCAAGTGAAGACAAAGACAGTGAAACTCCTAGTCTGCAGTCCTTCACATGTGAATAATATTGAAAATCAGGGATGACTTACACAGTCAGAATACAGAGAAAATAACAGCAATAAATGATTATTACAGTTATTGATTATTAAGAACATCTAAAATGTGTCTAGGCTTTCACAACTGATCCATATTTCTTATATCCCTGACAGCTACATAAGATGTAAGCATGATTCCCAGTTTTACAGATGTGGTTGAGGCTCAGATATTAAGAATCTTATTGACGTACAATAACAACTAAGTGATAAAGTGAAATCCAAAATTGAATCTAATTCCAAAACTTTCCACTGTCCTATATTCTGTCTCCACAAAACTGCCTGCTACACTTCACCCATCTTGACCACAAAAGGAAGAATATTTAGCACTTGAAGGAAACACACCAAGAAATGCCAGATGTTGCTGAATAGTAAGGTGGTTGGCTCCATCTTAAGTCAATACTGCATATGGCTTTGAATTCCACAGCACAGATTTTAAATATTATAAATATAGACCTAGGCTATAGAAGATTTTGTCAGTTTTCTTACTTGGGTAACGCTATCCCTGGAAACTAAGGAAGGACAAACTTTGAGAAAATATGAGAGAGAATTCAGACCTACAATTGAGATGCCTTTGTAGAATTGGATCACTAAAGAAAAACAATCCATTCATTGAACAAACATTTATTCAAACACTATATATGTCAAGATAATCTTGAAATAAATTTGCACTCTGACAGTGCTTCGCACATAATGGAAATGTAGGCTGAACTGAACTGAATTTTCTGAATACATATGAAAGGACTGGGATTCGGGAAAAAGGCTGCCATGGGGCACATTACAAATGTGAGGTGAACCATTTAGAATTGAAATGTTGCCCTTAGTTTATTCCAAGGAGGTGACTGGAGATATGATCATGTGTAGATTTCTCATGTCATCAATTCCAAATGCAACAGTCAATCCATGTCCACTGGTGACTCTCTGGGACTATATACTTTTTCCCCAGTCATGCAAGCCCAAAGAGAATACTGCCAGATCAAAATGAAAATTTGTACATTCTACTAGGACCTACGCATCCTCTTCCATCTTGTCAGCAACAGTTAATACCACAACTCCCTTCCCAAAATCTGTTCTCTGGGATATTATTCCCAAGTGATGCTCAAAAAAAAAAAAAAAAAAAAAAAAACCTGACAAATGTGTTTGGAAAACACAGCATGCTGTAGTTGACTCTGGCAAATTTACCAAATATATTAGCAATGTATATTAAAAATCTCTGAAAAATTCTGGTTAACTCCTTGTTTCTTAACCGCATATAATAAAATAATTCTCCACAGCATGATATTTAGCAATGTCTCCAATTATATGCCAAAAAATATACATGGTAAAAAAATGCAATACTATGTTTATATGGTTAGGATCATTTGGAGGAGAGTACTAGTAGTCATCATTCCCAATGTGTTTAATTCTATTAGCGAGAACTTAAAAAGATTATTTTAAAAGAATACAATATATCTATTTTTTATGAAAACATAATGCAAGGTGAGATTTTTTCCTGTGTACATTTATAAAATTGAAAAATACTGACAAGAATTTTGAGTAGTATTGAGATATTATAAGCAGTAACCATATATAATTGAGAATACTGTGAATTTTCAAAACTATATTACCCAGCTCATCCTCCCCAATTTCCAATTGCTTAGTGAGCGGCACCATCCTCCTCTTCATCATCATCATCACTTGGGACAAACATTTCTCAGACTATTCCAACTATTTGCCTCCACAAAGCCTCCTCAAAGTTCACCTTAACTTTACTACATTATTATTATTATTATTATTATTATTATTATTATTATTATTATTATTTTACTTTCTCACATTCTAATTCAGTCCTTGCCTCACTCACAAGAGGATAATTCTATGGCCCCTAAATGTTTTCTCTGCCTTCAATATCTCCCTGCTGTATAATAATTCATCCAACACAGTGGTGCCAAATAGTTTTCCTACTTTAAAACAAAAAAACACTGTTCAGACTGCTTCTTAGGCTATACCATTCACTGGCTTTGTTTTTTAATTTGTGGGGGGTTTTTGCCCACCAAAGGAAGTACAATCTCACCCCGCCGGCAGTGTAGTCCTATACAACATGCTCGGCTCTCATCTCATTTCATCGGCTTCAACCCTCAGACATTCTCCCAGTCCAGTCCAACTCAGTAAATCACAATGCCTCTGCCGTTTTCCACCTCTCTGCTTTAGAGCTCAGGTTAGGACCTGTGCCTGCAACCATCACCTCATTCCTACTGGGTTTCATTTTGCCACTCTAATACAATTTTTAAAGGAGATGTTAACCACCTACTATACAGTGAAGCCCTTTGAACTCAAGTATATCCCCCTTCCTCTGGAAAATATTAACACTGAGGTCCTCTTGCACAGTTTCTTGTCTTCAAAAACTGTTTATACCTCTAACTTTGCTATTCTTCCTACTTCCAAAATGTTTGGAAACTCCCCTGGAGATAGACATATATTTATCTCTGTATCAGCTGACAAAACATTCCAATATACTCAAAAGGTGTTCACTGAAGTAAGTTTGATTACTGCTATAAAACTGTTGCAACCATGGATGCATAGACATAAAACACCTGTGGTGAATATCATAATGGCTCCCTTCATGTCAGAAAACACTCCACACACCCGTCTGCAGAGGTCATCTTACAACTGGCATGCCCTGCAGTCTTTCTTGCAGAAACTCTCCTTCCTTATTAATGTGATTCCAGTGCAGAAATCAATGAAATGGTCCAATTTTCCCACCAAGAACACTGGCCAGATTAGGCTGGGGATATAGCTCATTTGGTAGAGTGCTTGCCTCACATGCTCAAGGCCCTGGGTTCAATCCCCAGCACCAAACAAAAACAAAAACAAAAAAAGAACCCAAGAAGACTGGCCAGATTAAACTATGTTCCTGATCATAGTGATTAGTCCTCGGATGGGAATTGAGTATTTTGGTGGGTGGGGGGTGAGTGGGTAGAATTTTTAAAGAAATAAAGAGAAGGAATATAAGTAATTTTCAGTAGGAACATTAGCTGTAAAAACATAAAAAATATTACCTGGTGCGTATCTCTCTGCCTCTACAAGGATAGAGCCTACTGAGAATAAGGCTACCAAGAGGAAAGCAGAGCAAAACACAGAAAGAAGAGGGAGAAAAATTATCCCACCGAATCTACTGCATTATGTAATCATGTTGAAGATCAACCCATTCATTAGATGTTGAAGTCAAATAAGCCAATAAATCTGGCTAATTTTATTTTCGATACCTGGCTAATAGAAAGCCTAAATGACTTATATAAGCTGACCTTATTTTTATGTGTTTCAATTTCAATTTCCTCATCTATAAAATGATGAGTTTAAAACAGGTATGTTTTAAGGCTCTATTAATCTCTTTCTGGCTAAAGTTTTAAGGGCAGCTAGTGGTTGACTATTAGCTTTCTAAAGCTCATTCCACTTGGGCTTCCTGGCTACATGCTTCCCTCATTCTCAATGCCCTTTGCTCCTATAAACTGCTAATTACCTCTCCAGCCTCTAAGGATCCTCTCTGCACCTCCACAGGCAGTGTAGTCTGTGCTGCTATCCTAGCACTTAGCTCTGGCCAGTCTAACACTGCAATGCTTGTGGCAATAGCTGCCGGAGGACTCCGGCTTTATTAATGATTCTTCCTTTTCCCCTCATTGGAACCCACTGGCCTTGAACACTCAGAAAAATTCAGGGCTTGTTAAGAAGCTAACATTTCACAATTTACAGAGAGGAACAAAATTTAAACCTTGAGGATTCCAAGTATTGGCTGAGGATGTCCAGACATGGGAATTATGAAATACTCTAGTGAGAACATGAACTGATATAACCAATTTGGAAAGACATTTGGCAATATCTAGTGAAAATAAGCATACATGCTCTACAGACCAGTAATTCCACTTTTTGGTATAACTCTAGAGAAACTCACACTTTTACAAAGAGATGTTACTCACTATGGGGGTGGGGGGAACTATAAATACTCTAAACGTTCAGTAGGGTACAACTATAGGCAAACTTTTCACCCAGATAATCAAAGTAAAATGTAAAGTTCCAAACTTTAGTAATACATAACAAATCTATAACAGTGGCTGCCTCTGAGCAGAAAGAGAAGGAAATTGAAGGAATTTCAGCTTTTTCTGATACTTTATTAAAAAACAAAAAAACAAAAACAAAACCTGAAAAACTATGACAATATGTCCAGAACTGTTAATTCCAACTGGTTTCTGCTGGTATATGGGCACTCTGTGGTATTTTCAAAACAGAATTTTATATATATATATATATATATATATATATGATTGATCATTGTTATTGTTCTTTTACCCATGATTCAGCTTCTCTCTAATACTATCGGATTTCCTGCTTGATTCAATTTTTGTTAATGGCTAATTTTTATGCAAGCAAATTAATATTTATGTACATAGAAAGTATAAAGATAAACATTATACTTGGTTAAAAGTAAAAGTGCCTCTCAACTCTCCTCAATCCTACCCAACATTTTCAGAAGCAATAACTACTGAAAAATGTACAATGTTTTCTTTTAGCTCTTTTTGTATTTACATCTATTTATGCACATATTCAAATGGTTTAAAGGCTTTATTTTCAAAACAAACAAGAGCATCATAGTAGGTACGCCTTTGTACTTAACATGATTGGGAGATTTCCCCACAGAATAATTTTTGTTCTTTTTGTTTGTTTGGTTTTGGTGGTGCTGGGGATTGAAGCCAGGGCCTTATGCATGCTAGACAAGCATTCTACCAACTGAGCTATATCCCCAGCCCCATGTTTTATTCTTAATAGTCTACAGAATCTGAATGATTTTAATATTCATTTAAAGCTTTTAAGAGTCTATAGAATCCATATACTGTATCATGACTTAAGTATTTCCCTATTATAAAGTAATCAATTTGCATATAATTTTTTCATTTTGAATAGGGCAGCAATAAAGAGACTTGTTTATACTTTCTAGAATATATACATATATATATATGTATATATTCTAGATTTCATATAAATCTTTTTTAATATTTATTTTTTAGCTTTTTTTTTAGGTGGATACAATATCTTCTATTTTTATATGGTGCCGAGAATTGAACCCAGTGCCTCAGGCATGCTAGGTAAGCGTGCTACCACTTGAGCCACATCCCCAGCCCTAGATTTTATATATCTTGAACCAATTCCAAAAGTTGAGTTTTTAATTTGAAGAGTGCTTTAAAAATGTTGATGGGTACCTTCCAATGAGAGTGCCTAGTTAATGAAGGATCTTAAATCTTTGAATTTTTGATAAGCCCATCAAACGTGGGTGTGGCAAGATCATTCCAAGTAGAGGGAGCAGCACAAATGAGGCATAAATGGAAAGGACAGAATGCCCAGTGCAACATAATTAGCTGGCATTTCCTCAGCAGACAGTAGGAGAGAGTCTAGGGTAGGGAGCAGATTCCTGAGGGAAGGCATGCACTCCATCATAGTGCATGACGTTTACTAACACAGCAAACAGCTTACACTTCATGCAGGAGGTGATGGTGAGGCCCAGAGGATTAACAGGAAAAGTGCTCTTGTCCCTCAGCCAGCAGCAGAACAGATTTAAACTGAGACACTCCTAGATACATACCAATTAGGAACCTGTAAGACTGGCCTGCAGGGAAGATGGGAAGAGTTCCACCAGACAATGATATTAGTATAAAAATGTGTTAGGACAAAAGATGTGGATAAAAGTCAAGAAACACATGGGGAGAAGTAGGGCAGACAATGACAGGATTGCTTCAGGCACTAAATGTGAATAATGCTTTGATTAATTAAGATGGACAATAAGGCTTGGCACCGTGGCGGATCAGGAAGCTGAGGCAGGAGGATAGTGAGTTCAAAGCCAGCCTCAGCATAAGCAAGACACTTGGCAACTCAGTGAGACACTGTCTCTAAATAAAATACAAAATAGGGCTTGGATGTGGCTCAGTGTTCAAGCATCCCTGAGTACAATTCCTACTACCAAAAAAAAAGATGGGCAATAAGAAGAATGGTCAGAAGACAATATGGTGAAATTAGTTCTGGACTTTCTAATTTAAGGTGTGCATCCAAATTCAGATAGACACAGACATCACAGAGTCAATACTGGGGTTAGAGATAAACACTGGGAACCATCATTTCCTAGATAGCATTTAGAATACTGACAAACGATAGGCACACTTGTAGAGAAACAAAAGAAAACTTACTCATTTGAGTTTATTATACTCCAACTTCTGAAAACTACAGGAGAAAATGTTCCTGAGACCAAAGAATGGAAAAATTCTATGAAGACTTCGTTATAATATTGTAAGATCTATTCTAACATCAGCATTTGATTATTTTATAAGCCAGAATTAAAAAATCTGATTTCACAAGGAGAAACAACTTATAAATAGGATGTTATCTAGAGAATCTTGCCAGCAGAAACCCTTCCTTTAACAGTCTTCTTTTTCAAATTAACAAGAATATTACAAAACATCTGCCAATTGAAAAAAAAAAGATGAGAAAAATTGCTCAACTTCATAACCCCTTAAAATACTTTCAGCATTTTGTGAATTTTCTTTTAGACTATTTTTATTATTCCCCTATTTTAAAGTTATAATTTACCTAAATATTACAACTCATGATAACGCTTTTCCATACTACCACAAAACCACCATTAACATCATATCACATATGGTTGAACACATTGTCAGTGGTCTTCAACCTGGCTGCATTTTAGAATCTTAAGTGAACTCTTCAAAACTGTGAATTTCAGGACCCATTCTCTATCTATTAAATAAAAATCTTTGGGTGTGCCCAAACATTAGCATTTTCTTAAATCTTTCCAAATGACTCCAATGTACAACCAAATTTGAGAAACACTGATATCACCAGTGAACATTTACATTATGTTCTTTATTGACAATTGAAATAGCATCGATATGAATCTCTCAGTGCATATAATATCTTTTCCTGGGAATCAAGAATAATTTCTTAAGATGGTGTGCAGAAGTGGCATTATTAATTCATGAGATGGAGGTTATTTAATGACCTTTGGTGAATAATATCAACTGACTTTTCATATAAGCAAGAAGCACAATTTGGAGTTGGGACAAAAGCATGGACTTATTAATGTATTTGGTGCGCCCAAAAACAATCTCAAAGGGTTGCTTTAACTTGCACTTTGATGATTATTAGTAAGAACAGATATTTATCCACCTATTTGTTTATTATTCATTAATCTTCTCCACTGGAGGTCCTCTGTTCACATCCTTCCACCATGATGCTTGACAGTTATTATCTTTTCTTATTGTTATAATAATTTATTTATATAGCCCTTCTAACATGTGCACTAAAATATTTTCTTCATGGGTTTATTGTCATTTTTATATGCAGGCATATTACAAGCCAATTACATCCACCTTTTCCCTCATGCTTTGTTTTATAGCTTCTGTGAAAAGCTATTTCTCTATCAGTGGTGAATTTAAATGTTAGATTTGATTTTTTTTCTGATTTTTTCCCAATGGTATGAATGTTTCATATTTGAATTTTCTATCAGGCTTGTATCTTCTTCAACATAAAACACAACTACCACACTACAGGTTCAATAAAAATTTATCATTTGTAATGGCTTTCTATGGCTCAGAAAGAAAAGGTATATAGTTCCCTTGTCCATTACTTCAGTTCAAATGAATCCTCCCACTCCTTCTCTGCAAAAGACTCTGGCACTACTACTCTGAAATTCCTTGATCAGCAGAATGTCAAAAGAATTCAGCTCAGAATTTTGCTGGCTATGGGAAAAATTTTACCTTTAAATGTTTGATAAAGGAAATGCCTAAAAATAACTACACGGACCACTACTGCTAAGATTGGCATTCACACCACAAAACAAATGCCAATTTGATTTAGTTTTCTTCTCTCCTCTCTCCCTTCTCTTTCTTTGTCCACACATATTCTTACTTTGTTCATAATGCCTTCTACTTGATTAGAAGTGTTAACATAAAAAGATATTTAATAAAAATAACCTTTTAGGAAAAAGATAACTTTCTGCTATAAAATGTGTTTTGTAAAAATTCAAACACCATAGTTATTTATAATGATAAATTTTTGATAGAATTATAATGTAAAAACAAACTTTATTTTACCAAAGGCATAATTTCAAGATAATACTTCTTATGGAAATAATGTGCTTTGGAAAGAAGTATAAATACAAAAACCAATGATTTGAAGAAGCATCCTTCCTTTTCCCAAACTTAGCATGCAACACTTAAAAATATATCTTAAGAATCAGCAGGAGGTCTAAAAGAAAGGCAATACACCTAGTTCTTGCTTTACTTTCACCCTAAGGAAAATATGATTCATGAGAGATATAAATAGGAAGCAGGGGATTGCCGAAATGCTTATGTTTACTGTAACCCACAGTAATACTCTTTCATACAGTAAAAGAAAAAAAAATAACATAAAGTTCAGGATGGATACAATCAATGTAAATGTTTAAAGCAAACAAATACTAATGTTTCAGGCTACCAGTTTTGAAAATTATAAAATCACATATACATACATATTAATAAACTACAAAAGTAATGTTACTATTAGGTTATGTATATATTACTTCTGTTTTATAGTAATAAATATCTTCCTCTGGGAAATTGTGCATTTTGATTACCCATGAGGAGAAATACATGTTTAGATAAAACAAGATTTCTTGTACATTATTTGACAGCAATATCAATGTTCCAAACAGGCATACACAGACTCCCCAGAGAACAACCACAGTAAGAAAGAGGGAGAACAATAGATAAACAAAATTGGGGTGGCAAGAAAAAGAAATGGTGAGCTAAGGTAACATTCAAGAAAAACTACTTCAAACTCGTGGTCTTACTCAACCAACTAACCGGTTGTTAAAATTACAGAAAACCATCTATGTTTACCTAACTACAGGAGAAAGATTTTTTCTGTCTTCATGTCTTAATTGTTTTAAAAACACAACATGAGCTATCATGGTTTCTAGCAATTTGTCAAACATCTTATTTAAATAAGCATAACTCCAATCCATTCAGTTAACTGGAATCAATATTCCTGAATTTTTATACTGCCACTTGCATAAAGCTTTCAGGAAATATTTCCTTGATACACCTGCCACCCAATTCCATGAAATCAATATTTCATTGGAGCCAAACTGGGAAATCCTAAGGCACTGAACTCAAATATGAACGCTGCTTTATGAGTTGCTAAGATAGCAATGAAATTGAACACCACTATCGTCAAAGAGTTTTACCTCTCTTTATTGCAAGGGGTTTGTTTTCTAAGGTACCAATGAAGTAATTAATAACAACATTGTGCTAGGATAACAGTAACAACTTTAATTTATTATATAGCACTTTCCTATTTACAGATGCCAGTCTGTAAGCCCAGAAACAACACTCTTTTGGGCTATTCCTGAAATAAATTTATTGTGGTGGTAAGAGATAGCTACCCATCAATATAAAAAGGAAGACTAACAATACGAATCCCAACTTTGAATCCAATTCAAAGATAAAGACAACCATTTACTAAAATACATACAAATTACTCTTTAGGCAGAACAAAAAAAATTCAGCACACTATCGGCCACATCTATCATGTTCACGTGTGAGAACACGTAAGCAGAGGTTCCAAACAGAAAAATTCTGCACATTTTTTAAAAGCCTTTATTCACAGTAAACACCTGGTATTTGCCTTCAAACGTTGTTTTTTCTCAAATAATTACTACCTGAGTACTTCATGCATTGATCTTTAAAAGTAGTTTCCTAGGATCCAATACAGGGTATCATTACTTCATTTTCAGCACCAATAGTGAACAAATGTCAGAACAAAGATATAAAATCCAAACTCTAAACCTATTCATCTCTTAAATGGTAAACATTTGCTGACCCTAAAATTATACCTTTTGTCACTTGGCTTGTCAAACTGGGTTGTAAGAAAAACTCTGAAAGTTTTCAAAATAAACATTCAGCTAGTACATTCCTATGTCTCCCATTTCCTCCTTGGTTTTTTTCATGGCTCCTAAAAGGCCATGTTTTTCTTTTTTTTTTTCTTTTTCATCTTTTTGTTCTTTTCTCTGGAGACCCCACTTAAAGCTTAACATTTGCTTATAGCCCACTGTGACGAAAAGATTGAATCTAGAATCAGCCAACCTAGGCTCAAATACCAGATCTTCCACTTCTAACTGTGAAGTTAGGCAATATACCCAACTTCTCTCAGCATCAATTTCCTCATGTGTAAAATGAAGACACAGCACCCACTTCTCAATGTTACTGTGAGGATTAAATTAGCCAAAAAAATAGAAAATGCTTGGCTCAGTGCCTGACACTGATCACTTACTGCATAAATGTTAGTTTCCTGCCCTTTTGCCAAAATGACATTCAACAGACAATTCTAATGATATTTACAGACACATACATCTGTGTTTCTTCTTTTCAGTTCTTTACCCACAGGCCTAATAAGATTCCTCTATGTGCAGTGCTCAAAACGATTTTCATTCTTCCAAAGGAAAATAACTGAAACTGCATTGCATAAATAAATAACAACCAAAAGAGGCACCAGATTTCTAAGAAAACATGTCCAAAATTGAAGAAAATCTACCATATTGCTTGTAAAAAACTTAAAATGCCTGAGCAGCTTAAGGAAAATTATGTTGCAGAATTCCTTAAAAGTACAGCCCAATTTGATTCTCGGTTAAACAGAGTCACAATAATGAAGTGCTTTCAATGAATAAAAAAACAAAATCACTGGGAAAAATCAGCCATCAGCCTCCAGCATATCGATTAAACATTACTCAAATTGTAATAGGGTTTTTATGATGAGATAAATTTGTGCTTAAAAATATGGCCACAGTGTACACGAACTGTAATTCTAACAGAGAAATTAGAAAGCACACCAGAGCGCCCCACATATTTTCACTTTCCTACATGTTACCCTTTCTCAATTTCCATTCCAGACGGCACTGCCACACTGACAGACGGAAAGTATGTGAGCGACATCATTCTGGGAATCACTCTCATAACCTTCTACCCAGTCATTCAGATCGCACTGCCTGGTCTTTAAGTTGTCCTCTCATGTCCACTAAACATGAACTGGGAATGAGTGACCACTATGGGGTTCCATATGGGAAGACCCTCAATGTCCATTTCACCCACATCACTAGCTGGTACCTACCCGGAAGGAATGAACGGAACCACTCCAATGCAATCCCAGCCACTCCTGCTAGTTCAAGCATTCGGTTCAGCATCACCCCATGACCAACACGAAAGCAGCTGAGGCTCTAATATAATCATCATGGAAAGTTGTCCCAAATCCTTCATTTGAGGAAGATCCTTCATACACACCAACGCTGTCTCCAAGCCATGCCGGGGTCTGAAACCAGACTGGAAAATATTATATATGTGTATATATAGTAAAACTCCCACAAACCACTCTTCTACTTTGTCATATTTATTTACAACTGCTAATCCCATCCTCTATGCATCACCTTTGCAAGGTGAAAATATGACCATTCAAGGAAAGATCCTTTCCATAGTAGAAGGTAAACTTAAAGCATATGAAGACCTGGTGCTGCCTGGTAAAGTGGTTGAGGCGATCCCAAATGGAACATACTTTGTCCTGAAGGGAAGAGAGAAAACACAATATTGGTTTCCAAGGCTAATTTTCTAAACTTGGTGGACAGGATCAAACTATTCTGATTGTTTTAAAAGCCTTGGCATTTTCAGGGGATAGAATAACAGTGCCAGATTAATTCTTGAAGCTCAATTTGTTATTACCAATTGTGCCTCATCTCCTGAATCCCACTGGGTAGATACTGCTTTCATAATCCTAACTACCACCACCTTAATCACGTTATCAGACTCTGTGCTCATCAAAGAGCTCTACTGCACTTACTCATCGCGGAGACAGGGAGGGCTAGGAACCTTAGAGTGAACCACAACTTCAACTGGGAGGAAAAACAGAAAAGTGATCAATCGAGCCCCAAGATCTATTATAACTTAAAATAAAATAAAATAAAATTCAAGACAATTTTAAAAAAAATTTCCTTCTCTCTCCTTAATGAATAGACTTTTTAGAAAGAAGGTGATAGAGTATACAAAGTTTAATCAAAGAGTCACCATTTTTATTATCTTGAGCCCTTTATTAAAAGATTGAAGACTATTCCTTTCAGCTTGCCCATTTTACCTAAAAGAAAATACAGACAACTACAACTTTCAATCCCACCACAAAATTTTACCAAGTTTCTATTTCCAGAATATGTTTTAAATGAGTTATATCACTGAAACATTATTTTCTATGTACTTACCCTAAATTATTTTGTATCAAGCAAACAGCTACCTATGAAAGTGCTTGTCACATGTAATTCCATTTAAAAGTTAGTAGAATTCTGTCTTATCTCCATTTTCACTTGCTCTCCTGGCCAGACTCACTCCATCCTTATCTGTTACATTCAGTTTATATTAAAAGAGCTTGGAAATGTCCATCTGCTAGCCTGCCTACATACATTCACTCCCAACTCCGTTAAGTTCTGTGGACATTAAATATCCAGAAATCTTTCAGACAGATTTGGACCTGTAATACTTATTATGTTTTTCTGCACAGTCCCCACTACCTCACTACA
Source organism: Urocitellus parryii (assembly GCF_045843805.1). Classification (NCBI taxonomy): domain Eukaryota; kingdom Metazoa; phylum Chordata; class Mammalia; order Rodentia; family Sciuridae; genus Urocitellus; species Urocitellus parryii. The sequence continues at coordinate 1,204,230 of NW_027554208.1, forward strand.
TCTCCTAAAACTGACATGTCCCTCATTAAGGATCATTCACGTAGTTAAGACTCAGAAAACATTATTTAAAAATTTATAGAGATATAAAAACTGAAGGGACAGTATACTTGGTTGTTTAGTTTAAGCTCACAGACTGCTTGGTGCTTGCAAAATAGTGCTTTTCCTCCTAAATGTTAAGTTCTCAAATTGAACCCTGCAGCATTATCTGGTTTCTGACCATAGCACAGTAAGTTTATCAGTTTTCAAACCATCACTTATGCAGATAAGGCTAAAGGTTATCTGTAAGTAATAAAGGTTTGGTCAATAAACATTTGCTCTGATGCCTACTATGAACTAGGAAACGTACAGGATGTGCAAATATAAGGTATGTCACTCACCATTGAGGAATTCATAATTCAGTTGAAAGAGAGAGGTATAAACAAAACAATTATAATAATGATACAGTAAAAACATTCCCATGAAATACAAAAGAAAATTTATTCTGCTTGGATGCTATGGGAAAAGTTTCATCAGGAAAGTGACAATCTGTATCTTAAATGATAACAAGCATTCGAATGACAGTGACAGTAATAACCCACAGAAGCTAAGCCATTAGATCTATGCAATTTACAAGAATCTTGGAAATCAGTTCAATACTTGCAACTAAAATATACACTATGGTATATTTAGTTTCACAGGCAGCAAACTATTTCATTATAACAGAAAACTCCTCACATATTATAAATATTCAAATATATAAAAGCTGTGAGAATCTCAGTGACTGAAGTACAAAAATAATGACACAGATTTTCCAAGAAATTAATTATTTACAACATATATAAATTTAGAGCTAAGAAAAAGCAAAATGGGATTGTTCATTAAAGTCTCTTCTCCAAAATTTTATTTTGTGTTTTTAAAATTTCGTAATTGAATTTCAAACAAAATTTAGGTGATATGTAAATACGCAGGACATTATGATGCATCTTCCTTCCTCCAAAAATAAAAAATAAAACCACGCCAATTAGATAATTAGGAGTACTTTCAGGATACTATATGTTAACGCATATGAATTTAGAAGGTGAGGGAGCAGAGGAAATTCTACATCAAGACTGTAGATTCAGAAGGCTCGGGTGGCTGAACAATGGGAGTTACCTAAGGAAATACACTCTATAGATTGCAAATAAGACCGAGGAAAGCATATTATTTCACAAAAAATAATTTAATTCCTGGTATTCTATATCAGGAAAATCCCTAATCCCACACTCCCAACGTTCATCCCTGGCATATTTCATTACTAATAACAACTGGCTTTGCTCTACCAACTCACAGTAATTTAAAATCTTGTCATGGAGTCTGAATTAAGAAACTAACTAGAATCCCTTTTCTAATCTTGGATGAAATTTTAGATAGAACTTAACTGGTCAATGATATTATACATTTCTTATTGTAATGTGAAACATTTGGCACCACTGTGACAAAATACTACTGTAAATAGCTTAGGAATAATATAAATTGGACTTCATCCCATCTTGATTAACTGCCTCCAAATTGCTAACAAAATGGCCAACATGAAATCTCATAAACCAAGTATCTTACAATTGGCAGCACATTTTCAAATTTTTCCACATTATTTATATCTTTATATAGCCTTATAATGCAAATAAAGTTAAGTTTCTTCTATTTTACTGGAAAGATGAGAAAGAAATGACAGAAAGACTGACGACTGACTGACTGACTTATCCAGGATAACACATTATGTTAGAAGCAGAAATAAATCTGGAATTCAAATTTCCATTCCCTCAATCAGAAAACATCATGAGCCTATTATGTGAAGGGCACCATAGGGAAGAAAAGGATCAATGAGACATGAACTTTACCATTAAGGAAATTGTAGTCCTATTACAACAAGAGAAAATTTGAGAGAGTTTATTAGGTACTACAGCAAAGGAACACACACATTATGTTATAATGGAAAAGCAAGGATAAGATGATGAACTGAAGCTGAAGGAGTTAAAAGAATTCTACACTGAGAAAGTGGACTTCACATCTGAGCCTTGAAGATGGGGGCGGAAAGCAAGAAACAGTGAGGGTCCTTATAGGCTGGCAGTGACAGACCTAAAAAACACATGAAATGTTTACATAAAGTATACAATTTTTTCAATATAAAAACACATATTTAACTCAAATCAAGTCCAAGCATGAGATTAAATGAAAAAATAGGAATGGGAGAGGTTGTTATTTCATCCTCAATAAGGACTTCCCTGCACTTAAGTCCTGCCCACTGTTTAACTGGGAACATGCCTCTTTTGCAATAACCATAGTACACCCACCCCCTGCCCACCCCCAACCACCGCCTCAGCTTCTCTTTGAGCTTAGTACAAGTATAGGTAAGGCCAATAGGACATAAGGAAAGAACTGATGCCCTTAACGTCCAGAACAAATCTACAAAGGGATTACATGTGTTCCTTCTTCCAACTGCAAGCTCTCTCAGATCAATGAGATAAGAAGAAAATCACAGAGATGGGAACACAACAAGCTGCAAGGATCTGGTTCCCGGGACATCTTGGTAGAGCAAAGCTAATCCCATCACTCCTGGGACTCCCCTTCAAACACCTATTTGATTAAGCCACTTATGTGGGAAATCCATCATACCTAATTAAACTTATACATAAGCTTGTATAATAGGTTACTGTATAAAGTAAATAGCAATCAAAAGTAATTCTCAAAAATCTAACAAAACAATCTGAAAATATGTAAATTATTTGCAAGGGCTAAAATAAAATGTGCAACATGCAGTTGTAAGAATTTTTAAGTGTATTTTTAAATTTTAATCTATGGAACAGCCATAAACATTAGAAAATTCAGGGTTCAATATTATTTTATATGTGAGGAATAATAAAACATATAATTAATTACAAAAGATATTTGATAGCCACAAATTGTAATGAATTTAACCTCATTTAACCCATTAAAAAATCATTACACATATTCCATGCTACATTGATACCTAAAGACCCATTCATTAAGTCAAATAAATTATTAATATCAGAAAAATAGGAATCAATGATTGAAAACTTGATTTTTGCTGTAGGTTCACATTGGTCTATGTTTTCATTTACCCAATGGACTTTTCAGACACCTCAATTTCATTGATTATATTTATATATTTAATTATTTTTATATATGTGCATTTAACTGCTATCCACCTGTGTTTATATAGAGAAGAGAAAATATAATAAGTAAGCATAAAATAGAATAACATTTAAGAATATTAATACATAAAAGCACAATAGGCTGCAAGTCCACTTGGAAAAACTGAAATCAAGAGAAAAATGGATGCTGGATGAACCGTTTTATTCAAACTATCTGCAGGCAAATCTATTGGCCCTTGTTTTACTCGTCTTATTCTCATGTACATTAGAAAGAACAACTAGACTAGGAATAGTCAATAAAATTATCTGTTCCATTTTCATTGGTTCACTGAGCCTGGCTCTCGCTGGATCTCTTCAATCAGCCCCCAGCAAGGAAAGTCTATTCTCCTGCTACTCCTTTGGGGAACCAAGGAGCCCATGAGACCAGAACCAAGAACTTTAGATCACGATTATAATCTACAGTACAATCTTTCTTTTACCCTTATGCCAAGAGTGCTACTGGAGGCAAATGGGTCATCAGGTAATAAAGATGATAATAAAATCAGGTAATAGAAGATGACTGGATCACAGTCATCTTTAACTCAACACTTCAGTAAAAACAACTGAAAGGCATGATCCTTCTACTAGTACCTTAGAACACACCTGTTTTCTTTATAAAGTCTAGTCTTCACTCACTAGTAGGCTTTTGTATATTCTACTCAAACTCCAAAACAATCACCCTTTTCTAAGTTGAAAGATGACTCAAATATTCACCAACTCTACTATTGTGGACAAGTGACTTACATTTTCAAAGTCTTAGTGTACTATCTGTAAAATAAGAATCTAAAACTATATGATTTGTGAAGTCCTCCCCAGAAACACAATGGTATAATTCCAAATTAAACTTCATCACATCTTAGCTTGCATCGTAAGTCGGAGCTGTCTGAAGGATCTGCTTCTAGAAGGGAGTTTGCGCTTCACAACTATTCTCACAAGAATAGTTTAAGGTTGACAAATGACAACAGTAAAACTAGTCCCGACCTTCTCTCTACCAAAGCACTTAACCCCTCCTGATACTGAGGGCTCTCACTACCCGTCCACTTTGTTTTCACAGAGCCACACTGTTTAAATAAAGACTAGAAGTTTTGGGAAACTAGGTAGTTGAAGTTGAGTAAAGGGAAGACTGGATTTTAAATTTTAGATAATTATCCTAATTTCCCCAAATGCCTTTGAGTTTATTTCATAAGTACCCATCCCTTTCTTCAAAGAAGACTGTAGGTTCACATTATTCTACCACTGTGCCTGATTATACAAAGTAATTTATGAAAGTATAAAAACTAAAGTTTGTAACTTTTTTTTGGTAACATGACAGATGAATGATTTGTAAAAATAAGCATTAAGTGATCATCTTAAAAATCAAGTTAAAATTCCCAATATTGAAATTGGAATTTTTAAGAGGGTGGGGGGCTGGAGATATGGCTCAGTGTTCTAACATTTGCCTAGCATGCATGAGGCCCTTGGTTTTGATCCACAGCACTGCAAAATAAATAAAAAAATAAATAAATAAATAAATAAATACATAAATAAATAAAATTAATATTTTTAATGTTAGAAACTGGTTTGGTAATGCCTAATAGAATCTCTGTTCCTAGATGTGCACTTCCCTTCTTGGAGTGAACATGTGGGGGATTCCTAAGTGAACTTTGCCAGCAACCCCAACACTTAGCAACTTAAGATTGGAGGCATTCTTTCAACTATCCCACTAACAAAAGCCTATTCCTAGATCTGCAGCAATGCCATTTTCTAGCAATGAGCAGGTCTTCTTCAAAGAACACAACATAAACAACAAGTTGAATAATTTGTTATATAAATCATTATACTTCATGAAGACATGTTAGGAAAGAATTAAGTCATGGATTCAGGAGAACCATGGCCTGGCAATTGTGCATGTCTATTGTAAAAGTAAAAATTAAAAGGAAAGAGAAACGATCTTGTGACTCCCAGCAGGAGTACAGGAAGGCTGATAGATAAGTGGACATGATACAAATTACAAATAACAATAAATTGTCTCTGGTCATTTTCTGCTTAACAAAATTTCCTAAAGGAAGCACTGATGGTGCTTCTGAAACTATATTTACTTATGCCTCTCAGCCTTCTAGTGTCTTTTCCTACTTGCGTCTCTCAAAAGAAAAATGGGATTAATAACCCAGTGTTCCAGTACCTCCACCCAACCACGGTTTAAACAATACCATCTATTTTCATTCAGTTGTTTCCACAAATGGACAGACTGCTAATCTCTAAAATTGTCTTTTGGATTATCTACATTTTGTTAGTAATCATGCTTTGATTAATCAAGTTAGCCAGAAAGAAGAATTTTAATTTCTAAGTCTAAGATCAACAATAAAACAGTAATATTCCTATGAAGTCTTTGGTTCTCCCTTTATTCACAGTACAAGTCACATTCTCACAGTGTTACCTTGTTAAAAAAAAAAAAAAGTAAAAATTTTGCATTTGAACGATGTCTTGCTGCTGCCCATAACCTTGATTCTTTACTCAAAATCACCTCCTCATATTAGACAAGCATAGTCATCAATGTCTGTCAAAGGCGTGGCATCCCACAAATCTCAGGGTTTATGAGAAGGCTTTTTTTTTTTATCCATCCATCCTAATTACAAATAGACTATAAACTGAAAGCACTTCAACACATTTACCTACAAGTTAGATTTTAATCTTGGTGAGTAATATATACAAGATATCAACAATGAACCAGAAAAACCACTAAAGAAGATGGGAGGAGTATTTATTAATAGAATCTTACAGGTTTTAACTTTGTAAAGTTGAAATCCTGTTTTATCACTAGCCACTGGAAGAATTATCTCAAGGTACTTAACCTCACCTTCCCCCATTTCTTCTCTGTAACATGGGATATAGCAGAATATCTACTCACCGCAGTGCTTATTTTACAAAGATAATTCACACAAAGTCCTCAGCCTAATATAAAGGATCAATAAACATCAGTATTCTTTTTATCATCAAGTCCCTACTCATTAATTTGCCTGACATGCTACATAAAACACAATGTCTTGGCACTCTGCTAAGAAAATTAATGGATAAAGGTATCAGTTTCTTATTTTAATGATTTTAGATTTGTGCTAGAAAGACAATCTTTACTGTCATGTTGGAATACCAGATATTTGTAAAAAAAAAAAATCAAGAGTTTAGACATTCCCAAGTATAAAAGTTAAACATTATGCACTAGGTTTAAGACATGCTTCACAGAGATTAGAAGATTGAATTAAATAACACAAAGACTGATCTGGAACCACAGTGTTAAACCCCAAAGCAGAGACCACATTTTGTTTTTCTATTAACCCCATCATGGGCTTAGAAATGCTAACAGAATAAATATTTGCCTCTTAACTTCCACAAAGCCCCTAGGATCTTGTAAGTGAACACTGAGTAGGCCCTTAACTGGCCAACTTTGTGCAACGATAGTCTCTCTCTACAACTTATATTCCTTGATGCCCTTTAATTTCTCTTATGTCCCTCTAATGTAACTCCTATGCATCCTGGGCATACACACTTGCATACTGAGAAAAACCCAAAAGATGATAACCAACAGACTGAAGAGACCAAATACAAAAAAATCTTTACACTACACCTAGCACAGGTCTTGACTTAAACAAAAAAAAAAAAAAAAGGTTAACAAAATAATCACCTGAATTTCAGGCAGAGTTCCAGCCAACAATTAGCAATTTAATTTTGCTTGGGTATGTGAGGAGGCATTAGATAAATAGTCTTTTTCCCCCCTAAGAGAAGTACAACTTGTTCTTAGGAATTATGCACTATAGCTTTTAGAAAACCTGGCTCAACAAAATACCATAATTTTTATTCCTTCTGAAAACAAATCAACTATAAAAAGAAGTCCCCATGTCAGCATATCAACTATTTTGCATTTGAATTATGTTGTCAAGTTCAAAACAATGAAGCAAAACTAAAATCATTTAGGCGTGTGGCAATTAAGAGCACAAGGAATGTAAGAAAGGATGAAGAGAAAAGCACCACTTAGGAAAGAATGAAACAAAATCACGACGCTTACAAGCCTGCTCCTCCCCAAAGATTTTCACCTGCACAGGATACTTAGAAAGACTCATGCACAGTGTAATTTTATATCCATTTCTGGTTCTATTTCTGCACTGAAATATTTATAGAGTGCTCAGTGTTTCTGGAGTAAATTATACCTAGATCTTGGTAAAGCTAAAATCACTTAAATTACCTTTTTTGCTCAATTATTTGGAAGAATGGAGAAAGAAAGCTTGACAGAATAAAAAGATATATTAAGCAATGGCCATTTCATAGCTATAATTGCATAGCTAAGTGGATATTGATGCCTTGAGGGCTATATGCAGTCACCACAGCTATTTTTACCAAAGGCTTCAAATAAAATCCAAATCAATTTATGTTATGTGAGCATACACATTATACTTGAACATGAAAGTTCTTAAGCCAAGTATTCCATCGGTTTGTATGTTAGGAATAACATAGAAAAACACATATTAGCAGTACACAAAATGAACGTATGGTACTATGTTAAGCACACAAGTATAAATACCTTCCAAAATAACCACTCAATTCTAGAAATATTCTTATGATATGCCATGAAATTCAGAAAATGTTCCAAATTTGGAAATCACTGTTATGGACTGAATGCCATTCACCTTCCCCAAGATTCACATGTTGAACCCTGAGCCCTCAATGTGATTATATTTAGTCCTCTAAGGAAATAACTAACCTTAAATGAGAAAGGGGTCCTGATCTGATAGGATTAGTGTTCTTATAAGAAGTGACAGACAGCTCTCTCTTTCTCTGCAAACTGTACTGAGGAAAGGCCCTATCAGGACATAAGCAAGAAGGTCAGCTACAAGTAAGGAAGAGACCTCTAATCAAAAATTGACCCTGCCAGACTGATCTGGGACTTCTGGTCTCCAGAATTGTGAGCAAATAGATTTCTATTACTTCAGCCACCCAGTCTATGACATTTTGATATGGTGGCATATACAAACTAAGACAATCACTATTAATATGACTTTGATGTGGAGAATCCTGTTTTAAAGTTACTATATCACTGTGAAGCACTGCATGTGAAAAGTACATTAGACCCACTCACTCAGCAATTCAATCTTTCTTATATCAAAAATGTGATAACTATCAAAAGTATATGGGAGTGTATACACACACACACACACACACACACACAACTCAATTCATAAATGCCTTGTGGGCTCTACTTCTATTTTTCAAACCATTAAAGAAATAATGGGGGAAATTTCACAATGAAAGACAAGTCATCAACTGAGGCCACAATGTCAGATATTTGATTTTGAAGGCTCTACAGCTGCCCAAGTCCAAGTTAATTAGGGTTGTACTAAAGATCTGGAACCTGATCTTGTAGGATAATATTTCACATAATTACTTTTAACTTAGGAACTGCTTCCACAGTAAAATATAACGGTACTCCCCTCAAGAATTATTTCAATTATTTTTGTCACTATATAAAAAAGTAATTTTAAGTTTAACAAAAACTTAATTTATGAGATTACAAAATTATTTTTAAACAATTAGTAATATTCATATATGACTATGTATTTAATCAACACTATACCATTTAAGTTGAAAATTATATACAGAAAACATACAATGCCAGCAAATATTTTTAAAGATTTCTTTTGGGAAAAGTCAAATGTATATTAAAATGACCAGATTAGAAATTCAAAATTTCACCTACATGTAAAGTATAACAACATGCATTCATCATTCATATCATATATTGTCAGAAATATCGTAATTTATACAGAGACCAAAAAATAGGAAAAATACCATGCCTAATTTCATCTGATTAACCACAAACATACAATGTATAGTAGTTTTTGATTCATAATTCACCAAGTGTGATACTGGTTCTAGAATATTATAGATCATTAGTAAGAAATGCTACAATAAATGTTGTTGTTTGTTTGAGGGTGAGAAAATAGATTTGAAAAGGGAAACCTAGGAGTATGGTCAACAGATAAGAAGACAGTGCAATAATACAGGTAAGAAATAATAAGTGCTTGAAGAATGGCAAAAAGCAGGATACAGAGAAATAAATGTGTACCCGAGTAGTAGAACTGACACTATCCATGAACCAACTGGCCGTAAGGGCTGGGAGAAGACTGTTAAGAATGACTCTAATGGAGATTTCTAATCTCACAGTGATGACAAGTAAAATTTTGCTATCAACCTCTAGAGGCTTGCTTAGACACATGGACACACACATAAATATATGCAAATTACCCTATGTTTCTGCTTAATAACGCCATTGTCTCATGCATCCCTCTCTCAGTAGCTGACTGTGCACACCATTTACACAATGAGATAATTAGATGTTAACAAATGGTAGGGATGACACTGTGTGCTAACACTATAATTCTAAAATGCCCCAACACAAACTAGAACACCATTTCAGTATGAAAGGAGGACTGCCAACATGGAGACTGGAGATAAGAATTGATTTTGCAATAGAAATTATTTGTGTCTCTCTCTTATCTCTAGACAAAACATTTCAGCAGCAAAAAAAGGAATCATCTCCTATAGCACTAATTAGCAACATAAATCTCACCAGGAGCAATGCCAAAAGATTGCAACTTAGTGAAGCTGTAAGAAAATCAACAAAACCCTTTTTCTTTATAGAATAATTTATTAAAGACTGAGAGTGTTTTTAGCAAAAAAGCATATCTGATTTCAATTTGTAATATGAGAGAGATCTTGCAAAAATAAAAAAAAAAATAATCAGTGACACTCTTAGTGTCAAGTATGTAAATAATTTTAAAGTAATAGTGAGCTAGTTGGAAAACACATCTAGGTTGTTAACTGATGCTTTGGAAAGTTAGTCTGCTCTCCAACATATAAAAGTGAGAGAGGAATTCTTTATTAGGGTGTGTATAAGAAAAAAGGGGAGTTTTGACACAGCTTTTAGTTGACCCAGACTGGGTCAACTTTAGTGGGTGATTAGGGTTCTGCCAAGATGATAAATTCTTGATTTATTTGAAATAATGTGATTTTATCTAGTCTTCATAAACAAAGATTGAGATCTAATATAAATCAGGCTTGGCTAAGGAAAAACATTTCAATGAAAAGTAAATGTATGAATAAACACATAAAACAATATTTAACAAAAAGTTAACATTCAGAATATTTATGCAATTATGTAATGATGAGTAATGTAAGAACAATGACAACTAAAGAAAAAGTGAATTAATAAAAAAACAAATAAATAATGTAATGGATTAATTAATGAATGAATAACTAACAAGTACAAAGATGTAATGTGACTGGAATTGTCAAAGTCAGCTCATAACCATGAAAAAGTGTAAAGGTACATAGAAATAGTGTTTTACTACTTACTGAGACATACCCTATGAACTATAAATTCCACTCCTAGGTGGGAAGAGTTGAACACAGAACCCATTCACCTGGCTCTCTCACTTGGGATCTGTGCAAAAAATTACCATTTTCTTTCCCCTCAAATTTTATTGCTGCTTCCAAGAACACTAACCTCTATATTGGGTATCATTGTAGACTTGTAGCATCTGAACCCCTCTACTGTTCAAGTTTTTCTTCTCTTTTTTCATTGCTCTTTTTCTCCCTACCCCCATATCATCCACCAATACTTATTTTGTATAGCAAAATCTACATACTCAGCAATCACCAGTCTTATATCTTACTATATCCATTTCCTACCTTGTGTATGACCACTTTGAGATCCCCTCCATCAAAACGTCAATAGTCCAAAGTGATCAGAATTGGGGGTAAAATTTGCAGAATATTAAAGGTCAGTTACATAACAAGAAAGCTATAAAATGTGGGCTTCATTTAAAAATAAAAAGAAAAAGAAAACCTTTAGACTTCACTAGTTAAAATAAAGGATCCAAGATTTATGAGTCTCAATAATTTGAATTATACTTGTGAGTCACTTTTTTGTGGGGAAGGGATATAAGGACATTGCTAATGAGTTTAAAGCTCAAACTATTTTTTATGAGACAAAGAACAGAAAAGTTAAAAAATATTAAAGTAATTGAGATATCATTTTAATAAATAAAAATATATACATATTTATTCACAAATTGCTTTAACCTTATAAACAGTTATAAGTGTCAATGCACTTCTCTCTGCACTAGCTCCTATTATTGGAAGAAAACTTTGCCTTAAAATAACCCCATACACAGGTATTTAATGCAATTTACAGGCCATTAAATAATAATAATAATAATAATAATGATAATAATAATAATAATAATAATAAGTGAGGTGTGGAGGATTTCAGGGTTGTAAAGCATACCTGTAATATAAGTTAATTGAAAAGCCATCACAGGAGAATTTTATACACTGACATATATATTTAAGACATATATGTAAATATTATTTATAAAAAGTGTTTATGGGTTCTGTAGTCTTTTTTTTCCCCACAGTCTTTTTTTTTCTTGAATATTTTTTGTTGTAGATGGACACAATATCATTAGTAGTTTGTTGGTTGGTTGGCTTTTTAATGTGATGCTGGGTGTTCAACCCAGTACCTCACGCATGTTAGGGAAGCACTCTACCATTGAACCATAACCCTAGTCCCCAAAGTTCTTTACTTAATTCATTTTTTTGGAGGGAGTGTGTGCGTGTAGTGCAGGGGATTGAATCCATGGCCTTATACAAGCAAAACAAGCACTCTACTGACTAAGCTATATCCTCAGCCCTGATCTGGAGTCTTTAAAAAAAAATTAAAAAGCGAGAGAGAATTTCTGCAGACATAGCACCTTTGCTTGTACGTGGTGGTGAGGATCGAACCTGGGCCACACTCATGCCAGGCGAGCGCGATACCCCTCGAGCCACACCCTGAGCCCCAGATGTGTAGTCTTTATACAGTGACAATGGAGCAGCCTGTCATTCAGACTTTGATTGTGTGTCCACTTGGCTCAGGTTGGGGGCAGTGCCTGAAGCCTTGACCAATCAGTCACTTAGGTGAGAACTGTCCAATCCTCAAGCAGCCGGTGATGAGGGGGGGGCTTTCACAATCTTCCGTTCCCTTTTCGTATGGAGCCCGCCATTTTTTCAATCTTTTGGTAGGCTTCTGTCCTGGATCCGGAGCCCAGGTGTCTGTGCTATGCAGAATCTGAAAACAAACCACAGGGAGAATCCTGAGAACCCTGAGAGCCAGGAAATGGTAAGTGTGCCTTGTTATATTGAGACTGGGTAGGAAGGTGGCTTAAAGCTGACAGGAGTGGCAATGGTGGAAACTGGCAGTCATGGCTAGGGACTCCTCGTGGTCCTCTCCAGAGTCTTGTGGCCAGAGGGTCTCTCTGTGGTAGCTTAGCCTTCAAATCCCTCTGACTAGTCTAGTGAGGCTTAGATCAGCAGTTGAAAACCTGGGCATTTTATTCCATAATTGTATGGTGTTTTCAGCTTCTTTCTAGAGCCCTTTGTGGGCTTCCATGTGCCATGAGTCCAGCATGTCTCCAGATTGCATAGTGAAGACTGAGATAATTACCAGGAAAGAACTCCAAATCCATTTATTGTATTCATGCATGAGAGAGGCTGTTGATTTTAGGGCTTGTTACTCATGAGGGTTTTGTTTGTTTGTTTATTTATTTATTTATTTTGTATGTGTCAGTGTTTGTCTGTGTGTGTGTGTGTGTGTGTGTGTGTGTGTGTGTGTGTGTGTGTGTGTGTTGTTTTCTTCTTGGTACCAGAAATTCAACCCAGAGGTGTCCATCCACTGATTGACATTCCCACCCCCTTTTTTAGAAATATTTTTATTTAGAGACAGGGTCCCTTTGAATTTCTTAGGGACTCAGAAATTTGATGATGCTGGCTTTTAACTCATTCTCTTCATGAGTCCTGAGATTTTTAAATGTAGCAGAAGCAGTATCTCAAATCCAGAACAAAAATCTGAAATCCAGAACTTCAGCTCAGCTCTCCATAGGTCTCAGAATAAACCCCTAGTTTTCTAGCTCTCTGTTCACATATCCAAAACTAGGGTTCTCTGTTCACAGAGAATGAGTATAAAATAGAATAGATGATATAATGACCATGTAATTTGAATAATGGGCCTCACTCAAACACACCTGGTGGCTAACTGAAAGATATGTTAATGAGCACCATTAAGGCCTATTTGACATGTAAAAGACCTTGAAGCCCACTTGTGGGAACACCTTCTACAAAGTCCTTTGCCCCAGAGGTGATTCCTGATTGAATTTGAAGAAAAAAGGACGGGTCACAGAAAGTGAACCTATATGGTAGTCAGGATGCCTTTTCCAAAGCCTATTCTAAATGCAGTATGCTCCTTGTTCTGCCCAAAACCATCAGTAAAGTTGTAAGATGGTACACAAAAATGAATTTTTTTTCTGGTATCATTCCTCATACCACATGGTGGTCATTCTATTTCTTTTTGCTTAAATAGATTTTTTTCTTCAAAATTTATGAGACAAGCACCCAGATTCAATTGGCAAACTGAGAAATTTTGGTTCATCTCAAAACTGCACTTTCAGCATTATTAATCATTATTTTCCCATGTTTTATTTCAAATGTATGCATCATTTATAATGTTTTTCTTCAAGAACTTGAGGGCATTTTTAAAAGATTTTAATTTATCATCTGAGATTTTCACATGAGAAAAAAGCAGAATAAAATTAGGTGACATTAAAAAGAATGAATCTCTCCTAAATGAGATTTATGTGTCCCATTTAAGGATTTTTAAAAAGTTTAATGGGTCATCAATTGAGGATTTATTCATTTATTAATTAATTTGTTTATTTACTTATTTATGGTCAGATCATTTCATTAAAATAACCCACAGAAGGGGATGGGGTTGTGGCTCAGTGACAGAGCACTCACCTAGCATGTGCAAGGTCCTGGGTTCGATCCTCAGCACCACATAAAAATAAGTAAATAATAAATAAATAAATAAATAACGCACAGAAACGTTCCAAACATTTCAGGAAACTCTTTTATTCTGGTGTGGCAGGAAAAAATAAAAGTGGGACTAACTTGAATTTAAATTACATGCAAGTTAAATCTCTCTCTCTCTCTCTCTCTCTCTCTCTCTCTCTCTCTCTGTACTGGGGATTGACCCCAGGGCCTCATGCTTAGAAGGCAAGCACTCTACAAGCTGAGCTATTTACTCAGCCCCATTTATTTTTTTTTTGGGGGGGAGAGACCAGGGATTGAAGTCAGGGGCACTCTACCACTGAGCCACATCCCTACCCCTATTTTGTATTTTACTTAGAGACAGGGTTTCACTGAGTTGCTTAGTGCCTCGCCATTGATGAGACTGGTTTTGAATTCATGATCCTTATGTCTCAGTCTTGTAAACAGCTGATATTACAGGCATGCACCACCATGCCTGGCCAACTTCAATCTTAAGGGCTAAAGTACATAGCAAATTAGATCAAAGTCCATGTCAATATCTTGGTACTATATATAAAAGTTGTTGATAGACCTTATATTTCATTTACTTATATGTGGAGCTGAGAATTGATTCCAGTGCCTCACATGTGCCAGAAAATTGAGCTCCACTGAGCTCCAGCCTTAGGCCCCTGGTACTTTTTTTATGGGGGATATTGGAGATTGAACTCACGAACACTTGACTACTAAGACAAATCCCCAGGATTTTTTTTTTTTTTACTTTATTTAGAGACAGGATCTCACTGAGTTTCTTAGCACCTCACTTCTGCTAAGGCTGTCTTTGAACTTTTGATACTTCTTCCTCAGCCTCTTCAGCAACTGGGATTACAGGCTTGCACCAACACACCCAGCCCCTGGTACATTTTAATACTGTTTTATGTAGATTTTAACCAGTAGCTTTAACTTTTTTTCTAATATATATTTGATTTGAATCCATAACCCAGAAATCAGTGAAACAGAATCTATTTTTTTTTTATCTCCAACACTGCTTTTGGTTATGACAGTGTCTGAGTTCAGATTCCCCATTAAAGAGTTTACTGTGTGTTGTGTTCTCATTCTGACCCCCCATATGACCTATTTCTGAGTTTTAGAATATCTGAAACAAGGTTCCCAGAGATTCCAAATTTTTTGGAGTATTTAGAAAACACCACTATCTAAGTCTTGCCTTCTAGGGACCAGTTTGAATTTTAAGTGTATAGCATCTGAAGGGATGGAGTAATTAGATGCTTTGCAGTTGGAAGACATTTTCTGATATACTTTCTATCTAAAAGGTACTTCATTTGTTTCCTTTAATTAGATACTGTGAATAAAGGTACAATAAAAATAGATGTGTGGCAATATATTTAGCAAAACGATTCCAATTTTTTTACATATATACCCAGAGTTATTATTACTGGATTGTATGGCATTTTTTAACCAAGAATTATTATTTATATCTTTTTATTTATTTAAATAATGGAAATTAACCCCAGGGCACTTTACCAGTGTGCTACATACCCAGTCTCCAACACTTTTATTTATTTATTTATTTTTGAGAGAAAGTTTTACTGAGTTTCTTAGGACCTTGCCAAGTTCTTGAGGCTGGTCTTTAATTTGAGAATAAACCCATAGTTTTCTACCTCTCATCCTCCTAAGCCACTGGGAGTACAGGCATGTACAACCTTGCACTGCTACCCCAAATTATTACTAGTGGATTATGTGGCATTTTTATTTTGGGCTTTTAAAGAACCTTAACCCTTTTATAAAATATATTTATTAAATTTACTTAAAATATATTTATTAAATTTATTTAAAAATGTCACCAACATTTTTACATATTTGTGTACCCTGGAATCCCTATTAATTATGAGATATTTGCTTGGTTTTGTATGGTTTGGTGCTGAGTATTGAACCCAGGGGTGCATACCACTGAGATACATCCACATTCTTTTTTATGTTATATTTTGAGATAGGCTCTCATTAAGTTGTTTGTAGCTTTGTTATGTTAATGAGGCTGTCTTTGAATTAACAATTCTCCTGTGTCATTTTCCATAGCTTCTCGAATTTCAGGCATCTGCCACCATACATGACAATTTTATATTTTTATAATAGCTATTCCAACAGCACTGCATAGGCTGCAGAAAATCTATTTGATTACTGCATTAAATCCCTGAGGCAGTTTATGTGAAGTAGCCAGTGTAGGAGTGTTGAGTAAAGATTATCAAGGATTGTGGAATGTGATAGACATTATTATCTAAAGTACATGTATGGGGCTGGGGATGTGGCTCAAGTGGTAGTGTGATCACCTGGCATGCATGCGGCTGGGGTTTGATCCTCAGCACCACATACAAACAAAGATGTTGTGTCTGCCGAACACTAAAAAATAAAAATATTAAAATATTCTCTCTCTCTCTCTCTCTCTCTCTCTCTCTCTCTCTCTCTCTTTTTAAAAAAATAAAGTACATTTATGAAGACAGGAATTGATGTGAACATACTTTATATACAAACAGAGGTATGAAAAATTGTTCTATATGTGTAATAAGAATTGTGATGCATTCCGCTGTCATTTATTTTAAAAATTTAAAAAAAAATCTTTATATGTATTGCTGAGAATCAAATTCAGTGCTTTGCACATGCTAGCAAAGTAGTCTACCACTGAGACATAACTCTAGCTCATGTACCCAGCTTTTTATACTCTCTTTGTAGTAATCAGAAACAACTTTAAAAATTAAAATTGCATTTATATCATTTTTCCTAGTATAGTAATGTATTACTAACTAAACTTATTCTTAGTATTTTTTAAAAATAATCTAATGGATGACTGTTATTTTTTCCAGAGATTATTTTATCACTTCTTTAGGGCTTGGTGAAGAGTCTTTTTTTTTTTCAGAATTTAGATGTCTTCTATTATCAAATGGGTCCATGCTAAGTGTGTTGAAAATAGTGATTCTAAAAGTTTGCACAATCCACACCTTTCCAAGACTATAGGAGAAAGGGAAAGACAATATTCACAACCAAGAAACCATTTCCCATGGAAGCATAGTATCAATGTCCAACCTTTCAGTGGTAAGGTTGTTTAAGAACCACAACCATAGGTTTCTGGGATCCTCTAAAGAACACTGAATGGCTAAAAATGACTTACTCTTCTTCAAAATAAAATTTTTGCTACCTACTTAAAAAATAAAGCACTATGAATGAGAAAGGTGAATGAGACTTAAGTTCTGTGGAGGTACTGAGGTTGACATTTCATTATAGTTTATAAATAGTCAAATAAGAAGGGCCTTAGAGTTGTCTCATCTTTTCCAACACATGATATGGAATACTTAGATGAACTGACATGAAATAATGAAAATGCATTTCAGGGAAGTGATATCACAGAAATTTTCAGGGTAGAATCTTGGAAATGTGGGAAAAATGTATTCATATTCATTTCTATAGAAAAAAATAAGTGATAAGTACATGAGTAGGGTAAATTCACTGTGCCTCATGTATTGTAGGTTGAAAGTAATGAGAAAGTAGAACTGAGGAGATCCAGAACTCTATAATTGTAGGAGAAATTAATAGCAATTTAGAAAAAGAAAATATAGTTAAATCCCTTTAGATTTGCCTCTGTCCTCTGTTCCTCTTATGAATTTGATTCTGTCAAACGAGATTATGTGGGTATGGTTCTCTTTGAATTTGTTTTCTTTTGTTTTTAGGATTTTGTCAGCTATGTCATGTAAAGCCCTGTGTAAACTCACTTTGGGGGCTCTTTTACCTCCTGTTCTGGACTGCAGAGCAGAGACCCACCTCACTCATTGTGTGCAATGAATTGACTTTTGTCAATCTTTGCCAACAATGGTTGGAAGAACAAGCATATTGGAGGGTCTTTCATATCCTATAATATGGTTGTCAGACCCTGTGGGTTAAAGGGTAATTACTTGCTATGTTAAAAACATCTTCCCTATGAGAAGGGCTTACCAATATATATATATATATATATATATATATATATATATATATATATATATATATATTGTTTTGGAAGCCCCATAAACACAAAAGGGAAGCATTTATGCTCAAAAACAAAGGAAAGCCAGAAGCCATTAGATGTGAAAAAATACAAAAAATAAAATCTTCTCTTAGAGCTTTCAGAAGTAAAAAGTTTATTTCTGTTTTGTGCAAGAAAACTAAAATTTCTCTTTGGCCTGACAATATTTTGATGTTTTAAACTTACTTGTAATTTCTACCTGTGTTTTGAATTCACCTATGCCTGGCTATCCCTTACCAGATAACAACCCTCTCTAAAACCTTACTTGTGCCTCATAAATTCTGGCTTCCACTGACCAAACAACAATTCTCTCTAAATCTCAGTGGCAGCTCATAAATTCTAATGTCTGGAGCTGAATTTATTCTCTCCCCTGAAATGTTAGTGATGTAGATCCTTAACCTGCTATCTGCCTTTGTATTATGATTGTCAAAATCTTGTTAGCTGTAAGCACCCTATACACCCACCTCCTTTGTAACTTTTTGTGCTTTAAAAACTTTTTCCTGAAGATCAGCGGGATGATCTCTAGCATGGAATCTTGAAAGAGACAGTCCTGGCCAGTTTTTGTGTACACAATACAATCTTGATTTAATTTGATTTAAAATTGGAGTTGGTGGTCTTTTCTTTGTGATTTGGTTTAACATTAACCTTTTTTTAACTTCACTGTAAATAAAACCAAAGAACACAACAAAACTCCTGTAAATGAGCCAGGTGCATAAAAATAGTCATTCTTTACTGAAAGCACAGTATTCATTATAGAAATGATATAAGCTTAAAAATTAAAAGATAGCTCAAATATCAAGGTAGTTTAGGAGTTAGAATTCTTTTCTTTCAGAATATAGGTAGTAAAATAGGACAAAAGAGAAAATGTGAAGCCTAAATATATTAAGTAATATGCAAAAAAAATCACCAAAATATTTATTATAAAAAATTGTTTCCACAGAAATGGTTCAAAAGAAGCAGTCTTTTTGTCAGGAATAAACATTTGGACAGGAATGGAAGTTTTGGTTCTCTCTTTAAGTAGTTTTACTCATGGTGAATAATCTTTACACTATTTCTGCATTTTACTGGTTGGAATTAATTGTAATTCATATGTCTGCAAAAAAGGTACTAAATGCAGAAAAATATTATCTCTGTATATTAGCAGCAACTGAGTTATAAAATTTGCTATGATAACTTGTCTCTTCATGTACTTAAAGACTATGAATTTGCTGCTTAGCACTTAGGTATAATTCTCTATGTTGTTCTCTAGTTATTTATGTCTCTATGTTTTATACCAAGCTCTTAGTATGTGCCTTAATTACTGTGTGTAGCAATGTAGGATTTATGTCTTATTTGTGACACTTTGTTCCCAGAACTGTGTCTAAAGGGAAATATTAACAAAATGATTCTCTCTAATATTATATTATATTTTATATTTATTTATATATTTATGTATACATATATTTATAATTTAGAAACATACTTTGGTCTGAAACTACAATGATATAGTGTATTTTAGCTTGAATTGGTTGTGAGAAACAAACTAAAAAGACTTTTCTTTTTGTTGGTTGGTGATTTCTGCAACCTCAGGAACCTAATGAATAATGGCAGAAATAAATAAGTAACTCTCTAGTGTGAGGCAGAACCACCAAACTAGATGATGTTTTGCTTCTACTTTCTATATTGATCATTAGAAACATACCTTTAAATTTACATGGAACACTTTTGGAATTCTGTTCTGTTAGTTCTTCTAAAAAAATCAATGAAAGTGAAAAATAATGCAGGAAAGATAAATAATTAATTTCAAACAATTCATTTCTTAAAATAAATATTTTTTTCAAATCACCAAAAATTCTGAAAAGTTAGAAAAGTTGAAAGCTTTAGAAATAGCCTAAGGTCTTTAGTCTGCATTTATTCTCTTATTCAGTTGTTAGATCTTCTTTTAGATCATTGGACATTTTAATAATTAGTTTTTCATTATCTTTATCTGTGATTTTATGTACTTCCATAACTGTGGGATCCTTTGTTGGAGCATTGTGAAGGGGGGGGGGGCGCGTGCCTGTTTCCTCATGTTTTCTGAGATCACGGACTTTCACTTCAAATGAGATGGATTTTCTTTCCTCTTTTTTTACATGTGTCCCTTTGTTGGTATCTTTCTCTGTTTCTGATACGAGTAGATGTCCAGGAGTAGAACCTGTGCAGAGGATTTTTTAGTTTGATTCATCTTGTTTATCTGTTTTTGCTTTTGTTTTCTAAAATAGGGGTCTTGTCTAAAAAATCTTTTCCCATTACAATAGCCTTAAAATGTTTAAAAATAAAATTTTATTTTTTTCAATTAATCCCTGGTTCTCCTGCATGGTAAGCAAGCATTTTACCACTGTGCTACACCCCCAGCCCATTTAATCCACTTTGAGTTGATTGTTTCTGAGTAAAGAGCCACAGGGTTCTAGTTTCATTCTTTTTCCTGTGGATTCCCTACCCTGTTTTCCCAACACCATGTATAGAAAAAAATGTCTTTTTTTTAAGAGAGAGGGAGAATTTTGTTTAAGATGGACACAACACAATGCCTTATTTTTTTATGTGGTGTTGAGAATTGAACCCGGGTCCCTCCTGTGCTAGGCGAGCGCTTTACCACTGAGCCACAATCCCAGCCCCAAAACTGTCCTTTTTCTACTGTACATTCTTACACCTTTTTCAAAAATAGGCTGCTGTAGGTGTGTGGGTCGAATTCTATGCTCTCTGTTCTGTTCCATGGGTCCATGCTTCTGTTTATAAGTCAGCACCATGCTGTTCTGATTACTCCAGCTTTGTCCTGTATTTTGAAGTCAAGTCATGGAACTCCTCTTGCTTGGTTCTTTTCATTCAGGATAACTGTGACTCTTCAGGAGCTTTGTGGTTCCATAGAAATTTTAGGATTGTCTTTTCTAGTTCTGTGAAGAATGCTCTTGGTGTTTTGGTAGGGATTACATTGAATCTGCCGATCTTGTTGGGTAGAATAGACATTTGAACAATATTGGTTATCTTTTTATTTGTGTGTGTGTGTGTGTGTGTGTGTGTTATTTTCAATTTCTTTCCTCATTGCTTTATAGTTTTCATTTTAGAGATCTTTTACCTCTTTATTTTAATTTGTTCCAAGGTTTTATATTTTTTGCAGTTATTGTAAGTAGTATTGTTTGCTTGATTTCTATTTCAGATGATTTGCTATTTGTATATAACAACTCTAATAATTTTATTTTTTGTATCTTGCAATTTTGCTAAATTCATCTATTACCACTACTAGTTTTGGATGAAGTCCTTGGAGTTTTCTAAATGTAACATCAGCTCATCTGCAAACAGTGAGAATTTTATTCCTTTTTTCCCAGTTTGGATGCCCTTCATTTTTTCTCTTGCCTGATTGCTCTAGCAAGCACTTCCAGAATTCCATTGATTAAAAGTGGTAAAATGGGCATCATTCTTCTGTTTCAGATCTGAGAGAAAAAACTTTCAGTGTTTATCCATTTGATATGATGCTTGCTGATGGCTTATTTGACACACCTTTTATCATGTTGAGATGTATTCCTTCTATACCTAGTTGTTCAGCATTTTCATCATGAAGAGATGTTGATTTTATCAAGTGCATTTTCTACATCTATTATATCGGTTTTGCCCTTCATTCTGTTAATGTGGGATATTACATTTATTGATTAGATAGTGTTGAACCATTATTGCATCCCTGAGATGCATTCCACTTGGTCATGTTAAATAATCTTTCTAGTGGGCAATTGAATTTAATTTGCTAGTATTTTGTTCAAGATTTTTGTATCTTTATTCATCAAAAATATTAGCTGTGGGGGCTGGGGCTGGGGCTCAGCAGTAGCACACTTGCCTGGCATGTGTAAGGCACTGGGTTCGATTCTCAGCACCACATATAAATAAATAAATAAATAAATAAATAAAAAGTTTTATCAACAATTAAAAAATATTCTAAAAAAATAGCTGTGGATTAGTTTTTGTGTGTGTTGTCAGGTTTTGGTATCATGGAATTGCTGGCTTCATCAAATGTATTTGGAAGAATTTCTTTCTCTTCTATTTTTGGGAATTACTTAAGGAGAACTAGGAACTGTTCTTCAAATATTTGGTAGAACTTTTAGCAGTAAAGCTCTCTTGTATTGGAATTTTCTTTTCTGGAAGGCTATTACTACTGATTCAATCTTGTTACTTATTATAGGTCTGCTCAGCTTTTTTATTTATTTATGATTCAACCTGGGTAAGATATATATGTGTAAGTGTTCAGGAATTTTTCCATTTATTCTAGGTTACCAAATTTTTGCAAATAATAACAAACATGGGTATCTTTGTTCCTAATAATCTCAAATGATCCTTTGTACTTTTGTGGTGTCAGTTGCAATCTTTCCCTTTTCTTGTCTGAATTTGAGTCTTCTCTCTACTTTGCCTAGTTGTCTAGCTACTGACTTTTCACCTGTGTTTAGTTCTTTGAAGAACCAGCTCCTTATTTCATTACTCTCTCGTGCTCCTTTTTAGTCTCTGATTCATTATTTGTGCTCTGCTCTGAACTTATTATTTATTTCTTCCTTTCCACTAATTTTGGTTCAGGTTTGGATACCAGATGTTTTTAATACACTTGATAAACAATAATCTCCCAGGCTTTCTTAAAAATCACAGTGGACTGGTCATTTTTCTGGCTTTTCTAGTATATCTAACCTGGCATATACAATTTTATGAACCACAAAGCACATACTTCTGATTCCTTCCTTTACTACCTTTCTTCAAACTATGAATTTTTCATTTTATTCAGATTACAATATCACTTTCCAACCTAAAAAGGGCAATCTCCTGGGACAGTAGTGCCATCTCCTAACAGTCAAGCTAAAAGCTATGAACCATAATTATGAACTCTTTCTCATGCAGCTGTGATCCCATCCTCACTGCACCCACCATGACTCAGCATGCACAGTCCCTTCTCCTGCGTCTGATCGTCCTCTGCCAGGCAGGCCCTTCCCTCACAGCAGGCCTGGCACTGCCATTGCCAGGTGATGTTCTGCTGGGTGTAGGCATCTTTCAAAGGGCAGAGGGGAAGTGGGCCTCCTCTTCAAAGGAGGGGAACATGCCCAACTTAAACAGGTGAAGCAGAGAGCTTGGGAAGGGTCATTCTTGGTCTGCCAGCTCAGCCCTTCAGAGGGATGGGGAGGGGGTGCCTAAAGGGTCCTTTCTCACCAGCCCAACCCTTACTCGCCCTTTTCCCTCACAGGCACTCACTCCCTTCACTATGACTTCACCGTCAATTCTAAGGCAGCACCTGGACAGCAATGGTTTACAGTCCATGCCCAGGTGGACCAGAAGAATTTTTTCTCCTATGACTGTGGCATGGACAAGGTCAAATCCTTGAGTGCCCTGGGAGGGAAAGTGAGTGCCACAGTCACCTGGGAAGAGCCCAAAATGTCACTGAGAGATATTGTGAATACGCTAAAACAGAAACTGGCTGACATTAAAGCAGAAAATGACATGGCCAGAGGTATGTAAGGATAGTCCAGGGATATGAGAGAGCTGATATTGGTTGAAGGAAATTGATTGTGTGCATATATAAAAAAAAAGAGTTAGATGTTGGTCCCTCTAAAAGCCCAGACATAACTGTTTTGGAGGACAGAACACAGCCAGATTAGAAGGAAAACAGGGAAGGTGGTACTGGGTTGGACAAAGGATTTGTTAAGAAAGGAGGCTGATTTCTCTCTGATGGGGGCAGGTCTGAACACCCTGGAGGGCAGGATGTGTTGTCAGCATAAATCCAACAGCTCCTGGAAGTTTGGCTTCAATGGACAGATGTGGCTCCTTTTTGACTCAGACAACAGAAAGTGGAGAGAGATACATCCTGGGTCCAACTGGATGAAAAAAATGTGGGAAAATGACAAGGAGGTGACTGAGTTGTTACACAGGTCCTCGATAGGTGACTGTAGAACCTGGATTCAGAATTTGAAGGAATGGGAGGCAGAGTTGGAGCCAACAGGTAACTGGCAGGAGGGGGAAGAAGTGGGATTCACATGAGATGCTTCTACGTGTGTGTGTGTGTGTGTGTGTGTGTGTGTACAATCCATCAAGCATGAGTCAGACCTGGGTTAACATTCATAGGTATAGTCTTCCTATCTTTTTCCCTTCTCACCTCCTAATGCCTCTTTTTTAGTGCACATTCTTTTGGTCTGACATTTGCTCGTCTCTTTTTGGAAATTCCTCTAAATCACTTCACATGTCAGCTCCTGAGACCCTTCTCCACCACCATCCTCATGGGTCTCCTCATATTCTGCCACCAGGAAGGATGAGTTGTATGGTCACCCAGGCTTCTCCCATTAGCTGTATGAGCCCCTTAAAGACATGGCCCGTTTCCTGTCTCCCTCATTTCTCAGGACCTGTCACAGCAGCTGCCACATAGCAGAGATCTAGGAACTATCTGCCTTCCTGAATGACTTGGGGCAGCAGGATCTAAGCAGATATGTCCTCATATTTTGGTCTGAAGAAGGGCTAATACTCTTATGTTTTCATTTCAGGACCTTCAACCACCACCCCAAACACAGTAATTGCGAAGTCCTCAGCCAGTACCTTTAATCACTGGAATTCAGTACCTTTAATCACTAGAATCCTCATCATAGGATGCATCATAATTTTTTTCTCACACGTATTGTAGGCAGATTGAAGAGAGGGATGGGGGAGATGGGGAAGCAATGAGGACAGGAAAGTGAATTCCCAAGATCCTAGTCTGTACCTTGACTGGTCCTTCCCATTCTGAGGTGAGACAGAAGAATCAGGCCTCCTGTCACTGGAAGCAATAGCTTGACCATGCTCAGCCCTGAGTTCTGAGAAATCCTCCCTGTCAGGGCCCATGGGAAAGAGGAGTGGCCATACCAAGGCAGCCTGTGGGCTCTAAAGGGTTTTAGCTTATGCAGGTCTGATTCAGACCAGATTTCTATTAGAGGGACACAGTGGGGCATGGTGTGGAGATAAAAGGAACACAGGAAGGAAATACCCAATCCTGGAAGATGGCAGCATGGTATCTCCATTTAATGTGTACAGAGAAAGGGACTTCATACCCACAGTCAAAGAAGAGGGTCCTGGGACCTCAGTCCTGGCTCAGTGGTAGAGTGCTTGCTTAGCATGTGTTAGGCACTGAGTTTAAACTTAAAATCAAGGTATTATGTTCATATGTAAAAGAGAGGGAGAGAGAGGGTCCTATGGCTAACACCAGGGTAAGGCGCAGGGAAGGCCTTTCCCAGCCCAACCTGGAAGGCTGGAGTTCAGGGCTGCATTCCGACAGGAGGCTCATTTCCAGAAGCTGAGTTGAAAACAGAGTGGAGTCTGTTCAGGATGAAGGCAGAGGATGCCAGCTCTCTGGGGACTCCTACAACTCCAGGATTGGGCTGTGGCCCTGGAACCCAGCCTCCTGCAGACTCCAGATCCTGAGCCAGCTCAGCAGCCTCTGCCTTGAGCAGGGCCTCTGCAGAGACTGGTGGGGCTGAGCAGCTGCTGGAGCCTGATGCTCCAGCTGACTTAACCAGAGTGGAGGGAGTAGGCAGGGCCAGTCACTTTTAGAGCTGTGCTGCTCCCAGGTAAGGAGAGGTTGAGGGAGAAGGGGGAAGAAAGATGTCATCTGCAACCCCACCCAAAGTCTGGGAACTAGGTTCCATATCCCCTCTCTTTGGCAGGACTCTCCGCATCCCCAGGTCCTATGGACCCTCCTATCGGGGGAGGAGCAGACTTCCAGTCAGGGAGCAGATCCAGTCATTAGGGCTTCAGTCCTGAGACCAAAGCCTATAGCAGGGCAGGAACTGATTCTGGCCTGTGGGAAAGAAGGGAGGAGGGGATAGAGGCTGTTGGATCCTTGGGTAATGGATGGAGGGAAATACATGACCCAAGCTGAGCACCCAGAAGAATTGAGATAGAATTTCTTCAGAGAGTTGAAGTAACACCTGTTTCTTTTCTAAAGGTTCTCCCAAGAAACTTCTGAAAATGTGATTCAGTTAAATAACTGGCCTTACTGGTCTTCTGCCAGTCTACTCCCTGCTCTTCCTCCATAGAGCAGATGAAGATTGAAGTACAAATCCAGAGGCCTCCAGCACATCATCACGTATTCTAACTTAGCCTACAGCTCTCCGTTCAGATCCAGCATGGGTGAGGTACCCATGGGAGAGATGGGCTGGCTGTGAAATAAAAACTGTGAAAGTAATCTATCAAGAAATAAATACAAAACGACAAGAATCATATTTTCAAAGCAGGGCATGACCTGTTGGTAAAGTGCTTGCCTTGCACAAGGCCCCGGGTTCAATCCCTAGCACCACAAAAAAAAAAAAAAATTATATACATCATATTGTTAACTTTTAAATAA
The DNA here is from genome assembly GCF_045843805.1 of Urocitellus parryii. Classification (NCBI taxonomy): domain Eukaryota; kingdom Metazoa; phylum Chordata; class Mammalia; order Rodentia; family Sciuridae; genus Urocitellus; species Urocitellus parryii. The sequence goes on from NW_027554208.1 coordinate 1,230,685, forward strand.
GCCAGTGTGTCTTAATTGTCTTTTAGAAATATAGTTTACTTTGCAGTGTAGAGAGTAACATAAAATTTTATAACGTATTTATTTAAATATAAAATATTAAATGACACCATTAATTTCCAATTAATTTGTTATTATTATATAGTTTAAGAGCTATTGTTGTAGAAACTTTTGTTTGAAGAACATCAGCTTAGTAAAATGTTCTTTTAAATCTTGTACTTTAATGACGTGTGTATTTGGGAAATAAAGATACAATTAATATGTTATTAATAATTATCATAATTACACTGATTTTTTATATTAACCAAGTTTAGCTTTTAAAGAAAAATTTGAAATATGGAATGTAATGTGGTACTTTTAAAATAACAGTTATTGTTTAATCAAAATGTTATATACCTTAAATCCTTTAAAACTAGTGTTTTTTTTAAAATAATAAAACTCAACAGACATAAAAAATTATTTTATTGGAATGAGAGTAGATTAATATTTTCAGTATTTCTTATTTCTTTTATCCTTTAGTTAGAATTCCCAAGTAATAAAAGTCTGTGAAAAGATCTTATCTATATTGGTAAATAAGCCTCATGTCAGAACCTTAGCAGGATTTAAAGAGTAAAAATCTTTCAATAACTTCAGCTGATTGTGTTAATTTCATGTAACCAATTTAGCTATATGTAAACATTTTGAAAATTATTTTGTACATATTTTGTTTTAATTTACTGAGACATTTATAGCCTTTCACTTTACTAGGTTAAATTTTTCTTAAACCTTTCTATATAAATCACACCTGATAGAAGTTTAACTCCCAGCCCCTTGGTTCTCATGAGGACATAGAGAATAAAGGAATTTTAGATCTTATTTTATATTAACCAAATTACAAACACATCTAAAGTTTAAGTATATTTTAGTTAATAGGGTCTGATGTTTTTATATTTAGTAGATGATATTTTAGCACCCAATGGATGACATTCTAGCACTCTAACCTTGCAAATCAATAAGTACCTCTTTTAATAAAGACATATAATTACTCCCCTTTACCTTAAATGTATTTATTCTTAACTGTAAGATACAAGACATCAAACAAATTTAGATAACAGTATTAATTATCTTTTTCCTGTTAAAGAAAATTGTTAGAAACAAATAGATATAAATTTTAAATATCATAGGGATTAACAACTTTATTATTATTATTATTTTAATATCTGTATTTATCAAGGGGGTCAGTAGATAGTTTTCAATGTGGTAGGAGGCTTGTTTTGGTGCTTGTTTCTTGGTGTTGCAGGGATCTTGAAGGAAATAGGTTGTTTGGTCCTAAAGCTGTGAGCCAAGACAAGGGCCAGCATGATCTGGGCTTTCTTGAACTGGGGAATTTCACCCAGGAGTTCCCAGAAAAGTGGCTTCTGTGCCTTAATGGCTCAAACAAACCCCTAATTTATATATGGTTCTTTTGCTTATTCACATCCAGTCAGGATTTAGAAGACCCTCAGGTATTTCACTTTTAGGGACACAATGGGGTGGACTATTCTGATAGCTGCTTTCACTCTCCTGTCTATTGCAGCAGCCACACCCACCTTTTCTTTGCCACCCATTGATTCCTGCTACCCCAGGATATGATGACCCTCATGAAGATCCTGTAACTTCAACTTTGAACTTTTTTTTAAAAGACATTTATTCAGCGTCATGATCAGACTATTACATTTAGCAATCAACAGCCCAGGTGCCAAAAACAAAGTAGATTAATACCCTTTGTGGAATGCTTTGAACTTTTCACAGAACAGAAACTAAAAATAGCCTGTTATACAATTAGTCACAAGTGTAGCCCTTGAGTTTTTTGCCCATACATATGAGTATTGTCTAAACCATGTCTTCTTTGTAGCAGCTAGGCCCTGCCAATACTGCTTGGCTGAGTTCACAAATCTATTGTAACCTTTAGCTTCCCTGTCACTTCTCTGGCTCTCCTCTCCTGCTAAGCTTTGTTTCCTGGCAGTATTAAAACCTTCTGCCACTGCCATGGCTACTGCTGCTGCTGCTGGAACCACCATTACCATCATGGTTTCATAATTTGGCAAATATTGGCCTCTACCACCATAAGGTCCAGAGCTTCTGCCTCCAAAGTTTCCACCCTTCATGGGTCCAAAATTTGATGACTGATTGTTATAACTCCCAGAATCATTGTAGCTTCCACCATCTCCAAAATTGCTTCCATCATTACCAAATGCATTTTAGCCATCCCCACTGCCACCATATCCACCACCATCATGGCTGCCACCAAAGCCACCATGACCACTGAAGTTCCCTCCATGACCAAAATTGTCATTTCCACCAAGACCACCTCTATGACCACCACCAGTTTCCAGAACCACTTCGACCTCTGGCTAGATGAGGCACTAGTCACCTCTTGCTTTGACAGGGTTTTCCTCACTTCACAGTTGTGGCCATTCACAGTATGGTATTTTTGAATGACAATCTTATCCACAGAGTCATGGTCATCAAAGTTACAAAAGCAAAGCCCCCTTTTTTTCCACTGCCTTGGTCAGTCATGTTTTCAATAACTTAGATTTTCCCATATTGTTCAAAATAATCTCGTAGGTGATGTTCTTCGGTGACTTCTTTAATGCCACCAACAAAGATCTTTTTCACAGGTCAGTGGGCCCCCGGTCTTTGAGAATCTTCTCTTGAGACAGCTCTCTTTGGTTCCACAACTTTTTTATCTACCTTGTGTGGTCTTGCATTCATGGCTGCATCCACTTCCTCCACAGTGGCACAAGTGACAAACCCAAAGCCTCTGGAGCGCTTGGTGTTTGGGTGTCTCACAATCACACAGTCCGTGAGTGCTCCCCATTGCTCAAAATGGCTTCTCAGACTTTCATCAGTTGTTTCAAAGCTCAGCCCTCCAATGAATAGCTTCCACAGCTGTTCGGGCTCTTTAGGGGACACTGATTTAGACATGATGGCAGCAGGAAGAGAGACTTTGACGATGCTTTCTATGCTCATCCATGGGCAGAAAAGCCAACTTTGAGCTTTTTTATTGTGTTTTGTGATAGTTCAATTCTGCACTTTTCATTAACGTGATAAGCAATGTCCTTTGCTAACCTGTGGAAATATACACTTAGCCTCTGGCTATTGGAACAAGAAATAACAATAGTTTCCATCTTGGTTTGTGTAACCAAATATTTCTCCGCACCTTGAGTTGACCTTTGTTATCGTTTAGAACTGGGGTATCCCCCAAAGATCCATGTATTGACTATGGTGCTATTGAGAAGTGAGGAAAACTTTATGAGGACAGGAGCTGGGTCACTCCCTGAAGGGCTCTTTGTGTCCCAGGCCCCTTCCTCCCTCTATTTCCTCTCTTCTCTGTCTCCCCCCCCCCGCCTTCTCTACTTTCAAAAAGAATAAATTGTTTACCATTGCTACCATAAAGGGAGCAGTCTCTTTTGCCACAGATCCTACTGTCAGGATATTCTTCCCTACCTCAGACCCTAAAGCAATGCAGTCAGCCAAACTTGGACTAAAAATTCTGAAACAGTGAGGCAGAAATTAATCTTTCCTCCTTTAGTTTACTGTCTTCAGTAGTTTCCTCACAGTGATGGAAATCTAACAACCTTGATGGTGCAAGCAATATTGTTTGTAAAATACCATGGCAGACTTTATTTTTAACTTCAGGGACTCTCTTTATATGATTTGTTGTACTTAAATAAACATCTCTGTTTTTAAGCAATTTTTAATGAATTGATAATTTTTTAATGCAGTGAATGTGATGGTTAATTTTATGTGTCAACACACTGCCTAAGGAATACCCTGATAGCTGGTAAAACATTATTTCTGGGTGGTGTTCTGAGAGTGATTCTGGCAAAGATTTGCTCTCAAAGAAGTAGACTGAGCAAAGTCTCCCTTCTTAGTAAAGCAAGCATCATCCAGTCCTTTTAGGGGCTCAACAAAACCAAAAGTCAAAGGAAGGGCAAATTCCTCTGCATGATCTGAGATGTCCATCTTTTCTGGTTCTGGGATATGACAAACCTTCACTATTTCTCAGTCTCCATGACTCAGATCAGGACTTAAACTATCAGCCCTCAGTCCCAGGTCTTTGGTTCAAACCGAATTATACCCCTTGCTTTCCTGATTCTCCTGCCTGCAGACAAACACTAAAATTTCTTGGCTCCATAACCCATCAGCCAATTTCTACAATAAGTCTCTTGTTTCTGATTCCCTGCAGAACTCTGACCAAAAAGTCTTGGTAGAGAATGAATGATATTTTATACTTTCTTCATATTATAGAGTAAAAACAAAACAAAACAAAAACCAGTGATTCTGCTTAGTTGGTTCATATAAGTAGAATGTAACGATCACTCTTAACAGGTAGTCTAGATTGCAATCTCAAACATTTTGCTGGCTCAAAACAAATGTTCTTGTGCTTAAGGTATGAAATTTTACCCCAGTGAACTTCACCCTTGATAGTGATTTTTTGTTGTTGTTGTTTTAACCACAATAACCTCAACCTGACCTCACTTTCAATTAGTAGTCCTGCTGCTTCCACCCGCACCCAGAGGTCCATTGCCAAGTTGCCTGCAGGTTTGATTGCACACAGCCATCTCCATCTTGAGACACTGTCTAGTGCCTGGGGGATGGGGGGAAGGATGCTTGCAGGTTTGCTGCCACCACCACCTCACCTCGTGGTGCAGCCAACTCTGTCTGGGGACACCAGCCAAGACCTGGAGGTCCTGTGCCAGGGTGCCTAGGGTTTGGCTGCCCTAAGGTCCTCCTGCTGGGAGTGCTGGTGGCCACCATCTTGCCAATTCTTTGCAGGGTCCCTCCTTTGAGCACATCCCTCATGGTCTTTCTGCAAGGTGAAATGGTGTTCAGATCCTAAGACTGCAACATGGCTGAGCCTGGGGTATCTTACATCCTTATCTGTCAGATAGTGAGTGGGTCTGCATGGGTCATTCATGTCCAGGCAATCCTGTGAAACTTCACAGACGAGGGGCATTTTGCCTGGGGGAAGCATTGGTTGGAAATGCTGGAGAGAGCCAAGTTTCCCAGCACCACTAGTCCTGAAGTGTCTGGGGACAGATGGAGCTGGTCAGAAGGTTGTAAGAGGGTGTGAGGGCATCTTGCTATCAACTTGCCCAGCCAACCAGTCTGGCACCCACCAGACTGGAGCTATCATCAAACTCTAGATAATCCCACCTATCACAACTCTAAATGATCTCAAGTCTAGCCTATTTTGCAGCCATTCTAACATGTAGTAAGGTGGGATGCAGACTCTTATTTCAGGTAAGGTGGGGATCCTGACAAAAAAAAAAACACAATACAACATTACATCTGAAACATAAATTAAACAAAGACTAAGAGAAATTTTAACTTTCTTTTTGTGAAAAAAAAGCAGCAAAATGCTTCCTTGTTTTACAACTTCACCTTTAAACAGATCAGACTCTCATTATTAGCTTCCAAAAATGTATTTAAATTCCAATTCCAATGTGAAGATTAACACCAAATTATATATATAACTTATTCAACATGTTACTTGATACAGCTATAAAACCTCAAATGACATGAATAAATACCAACCAAATTTGTTATTTTTATACAAATAAGAGATTTTGCTACACATAATTTTAGTTTGGAGAACACCAACTTGGCAAAGCTTTGCATTCAACTAAGTTTAACTTTAAAGTGCAATTTAGAATCCAGAGTGTATGGTAACACTAATCACAGGTCTGTATGGATTAACAAAATCAATAGCCTTAAGTTTCTTATAAATTTAGGAAACAGGGTTAATGATAAGAAATTGACTTACTCAAAGCAAACATATATAAGACAGGTCTTCAATTGAGAGCATGGTCCTTCAATGTCAGATACAATGTATAAAAGAGAGCACTTAGTGGTTATCTTGCCAGTAAACTTGCATATACTTTCATTTTATTAACTTTTTAAAAAATATTAATTTTCAGTTGTAGTTAGACACAATACCTTTATTTTGTTTGTTTATTTATTTGTTTGTTTGTTTTTATATGGTGCTCAGGAAAGAACCCAGGGTCTCTGCTCTACTGCTAAGCTACAACCCCAGCCCCTCGTTTTATAAATTTTTACATAATACTTATACAAGGCTTAGATAGCCATAGTTCTCAGTATATGTGACTAGGCATAATGAATACATTATACCTAGTCACATATACTTAGGGTGACATCTATATTGGTAGGTTTAAGTAACAGTTGTTTGATTAACCAGTTACAAAGTAATTGTTTCAGACTTTCAAACAGATACAAACCCTAATGACTTTAAGACTTAGTTTCCACAAGCCGAACAAATAGAATAAAATTATCTTGATAGATAAATTATAGCCAAATTAAACAAACACACTAAATTTTTGAGATTCATCTTCTTCAAACTTTCTGCAACTTACTTAGACATTCACAACTTTAAATCCTTAGTTTTGTCATCTTTAATCTGGGATGTTAGCACAAGAATATTACTTTACCAGACAAAATATTTTCTCATTCAGAAACATTTCTCTTACTTTCTAATTTTCCATACTAAAATATATTTCTATACCTGTAATTTTCTTTTATCTTTACTAGTTTGGGAACTTTTTTGAAATTCATATTTTGAAACAATCCTTATGGATGTTATCTGTGCATTTAATTTACACAACAAATTTCATTCCAGGAGAGGGTTGGACAATGCAACATATACAATAATTATGATTTAATCTTTTTTCTCCTATGTTGCTTTCAATGACATTTTTGAGCCTGACCTGTCTCCATGAACACTATCACAATGCCATCAACTTTAAGTGAGTTCCCCACTGTCACTTGTACCCAGAGGCTCCTTTTGGGCCTTTTCTTATACTAGCAGACTGATATGCAATGCAAAAAGCCCTTTCCATTTTTCTCTTTAGGGGTTCTTGAAGATCCCTTTGCAGAGGCTGCCTATGAAACACAGGTTGTCCTTAGTTTCTGTCTTTTTCTTTTCTGGGTGCAGTTATTTGTCCTGCCAGACTCCCCAGGCTTTTAGTTTATGGGATAGTGTTGTAGCAACAACACCGCTTTGTCCCAGTGATGAACTTGCCCTGGCCAAATGGAGTGTCCTGTCAGATCTTAACAGTGGAGACTATTCCTGTCCCCAGGTCATAAACTGACAGTTCTGGGACCGACTATCACATCCTTTGTAGCCAGCGGCCTCCACCCCCCACACACACCAGAACAAAAGGGGCAGAAAGGCAGGACAGAGGCCAGGCTCTCTTTGGCTATTGTTCTAGAGCCCAGGCAGTTTTCTGTGATTTTCCCCCAGGTTTAGGGCTGGTGTCCATGACCCACAGTGAGATGACCTGCAGCTGACAGGGGCCAGGATGAGGAACAGTGCTAGGAGTGCCAGCTCTGGGTTTAAAGACTGAAATCTTTTGACCCTTTCCTCTGGTGTCTTGCTATTCTTGCACACCAGCAGCAATGCCTTTGGCACCTTCCACTTAGTTCCTGATGGTTGAGAACCCTGATCTTCCTAAGTGCCCGCCCATACAGGATCCTTCATATACTTTACCCCTGACAGGCCTACTTCAACTTCTGAATTGTATAATAATCCAGAAAAACCATTCAAAGGTAAGACGGTGTTACAGTAAACTGTCTTTCTCTTAGACAGGTTTATACCTATTCATGGTGAAAGGAAAGTAATCACTACACTCGGAGCAATCAAGGGATCTTTATTGCAGCGGTGTCTGATTGACTCGGAGAAAAAGAGGAGAGAGAGAGGGCCCAGCAGGAGAAGGTTTTTAATAGCCCTTTACTGTGCTAGCTGCCTTGTTGGTGTACAGTGATTGGGTCACACTGTAATTGATAAGGGTGTCATCTTCTGCCTTCAAGCAGATTGGGCATGGGCTAGGTGTGGGTTTCAAACTAAAAAACAACAAGAGGAAGTAAAGGGAAAAGGTGCCAAATAATCATCCCAAAAGAAAGGGCTAATGAAGGGTGGGAAGCAGACAGGTGAGGGTCGGGTGTTCAGCCTGCCCCACAGCTAACATTTGTTCAGCCTGATCCGCAACTAACAGTACTTCCTTATATGTGGAAGGCACTGGGTTTGACACTTAGCACCACATAATACTAAATAAGATAAAGGTATTGTGTCCATCTAGAACTATAAAAACTTATTTTAAAAAATGTAAAACCACGGACTGGGGCTGTAATTTGGTGGCAGAGCACTTGCCTAGCATGTGCAAGGCACCGGTTTTCATACTTAGCATCACATAAAAATAAAATAATTTTAAAAAGTAAAACTATGAAAATGGTATTACCTAATATTTTCCATAAGGTTAGTCCTCTATTCAAGTTCATCTGAAACATGAATACTGTTCAGTCTTACTGTGTGCACATTCATCATAGCCCAGGAATGGAACTTACTTGAACGGGAAATTAGAACTCACTGAGAACACTGAGGACTGTCTTTATCCTGGCTCTCTGCCCCGACCCAGCACTCCCATTTTCCTGTTACCAGGTCTATTCTCTTCCTCTAAGTCCAAGATTCACTCCACTTGGCTGAACACTAGAATTCTTGTCTCTATTAAAGTTAGGCAGAAAATCATTCAGTGCTTGAAGCTGCCAAACATGAATGGCAATACAAGAGTGGCACCCAGTCTGAAGCAAGGGATGGTGATCAGAAAAACATGGAAAGGACCAGACATTGAAGGGAGGTTTATAACCAATTATTGTAATTTCTGACTGTAAAATTGATTCATACGGATCACACACCATTTGAAATGTAAGAATACATAAATAACAAAATTAACTTACATGTACATTAACAACCCAAAGATAATTAGTGTGAGTGACATTAGGAAGATAGCCATGTAGGAGTGCTTCAGCTTCATCCTGCCCCTCCCATACAAATTCACCCCACAAATATCCACAGACAAGAGTGACCAGAGACAAACATTTAAATCCAGAAAAGCAGGGTTCAAGTGGTAAGAGAGACCATTTTTTCCCATGTTCTCCCTTCCCCAGCTGGAATGAAACCACACACAGCCCATCCCCCTACACACCAGGGTTTCTACAGTGGAAAATGTGAGGTGAAGATGGACATTCAGCTTCACCACCATTCTGGAGCCCTTCACAAGAGGCAGGCCCCTGTCTCTCCCCACTAAAAACATTGAGAAACCTTTCAAAATTGGATCAACTGTAGCAACTATAAACAAAGACAGAAGAGAGCTCACAGCAACAGATGTGTAGATCTTGGTGGTTGCCCTATGCTCTGGGCCAGGGCACACTGCAAAATTCTGACCTGGCTGGGCAGTTGTGGCAATCCTGGTCATATAGTGATAACTAGTGGTCCAACAGGTTCTGCAGAGAGACCAATCCAGATAGTCTGATGGGACTTTCTGAATAGGATGCCTCTTGGAAAACCTCACAGGACAAAGTTAACTAGGAAGAATGGAGTAAGTATACATACTTCAAGCTTTATAGTGTACATGACAAATATACACAATATTATCTGTCCATTTTTTAAAATAATAAAAATTGAAGTTTCAGCCAATTAAAAATAAAAGAGAGCTAGGTATGGTGGCTCATGCCTGTAGCAGCTCAGGAGGCTGAGGCAGGAAGATTGCAATTTCAAAGCCAGCTTCACCAATTTAGTGAGGCCCTAAGTAAGCAACTTAGTGAGACTGTGTCTCTAAATAAAATATAAAAGGGCTGGGGATGTGGCTCACTCGTTTAAGTGCCCCTGGGTTCAATCCCTGTTACCCCCCCTATATATATATATATATATATATATATATATATATATATATATATGTTTTCACATTTCACAATCAATTAAAATATAGCCTATAGGATCTGGAGTTGTAGCTCAGTGGTAGAGCACTTTCCTTGCAAGTGTGAAGCACTGGGTTCAATCCTAGGACCACATAAAAACAAATAAAGGCATTGAATCCATACACAACTAAAAATGTTTTTAAATAATTATTTTTTTAGCTCTAGGCGGACACAATATCTTTATTGTATTTTTATGTGATGCTGAGGCTCGAACCCAGTGCCTCAAGCATGCCAGATGAGAGCCTACCACTTGAGCCACATCCTCAGCCCCCCAAAATTTTTTAAATAGAGTAAAATATACCTATAGACTACATAAATTTCTCTCCCATGCAAGCTTGCACCCTGACATTAGCCACACACTCAAGATAAAAAATTTTATGGGATTATTTGTTATCCTCCCAGGGAGTCTTAACTCAACTCATGGGAATCTATTCTCCACTGGAAATTTTGTTACTGTTAGGCTCACTATGAATACTGTCACATTCTTGTTGAGAAAAATTGGACCGCTTTGCATTCCTACCATAGTAACAATTTCACTTCCCTTGTCAACGCTGGGTCTTAACAATTACAAGTTTTTACAAAAAAGTTGCCCTCGATGAAATGATGCACTTTTAAATTGAATCAATTTGCACAGCATTTTATTCTAGGAAATTGTATACAGGTTTAAACATGTATGATTATTGCAATGTTCTCTTTTTGCTAAAGTAACTAATGGGAGACCATCCTCATCTTCATCAAAGAGCTGGCTGCATATAAATCTGATGGACAGTCCATAGATTGCCATGCAGAAGGAAAAAGAAAAGTCCTTATAAAATGAGCTAGTCTGGGAGGATCTTTAAGATGTAATATTTTAAGATATATACTGAGAACAGCTGAACGTATATGGGCTCCATATTTGCTTTGAAAATAAACATTAATACTAGACACAGCTCTCCTTTCCCTAACGAGAAGTGTTCCCAAACTCATTCCAGGTTTTCCTGTCTGATGTCGAAAAATAAATGTATTTGAAAAGCCACTAGCATTAGTTATCAACTCCCCTGATTTTGCAGGGTCCGACAATCAACCTAGTTTATTGTCAAATTAGAACAAGAACATGGACCCAGCTCAGAAGCTTAAAGGTGTTGCTTGCTTTGGTAGCAAAGAAAAGCAGAGTGTGCTGGACATGACTAAGCTGGGCCCACTTCTCTGCCCTAGCTTCCCTGGGCCAGGTTCCAGGATCTGAGTGGGCGCCTGCTCCTCACCCACCTCCCCACCAAGTACAGCAACAGCTGCCTGACAGGACATTACCACTAGACAAAAAAGTGCTGTGCTTTTTTAAACACACGTGTAAGAAAAACAGAAAGAAAGAAAGAAAGAAAGAAGGAAAGAAAGAAAGAAAGAAAGAAAGAAAGAAAGAAAGAAAGAAAGAAAGAAAGAAAGAAAGAAAGAAAGAAAGAAAAAACAGCACAACTCGTTTGGGAAGAAAAGACTTGCAAAACATGTTTTTGAAAAAACCATTTAAAAATTTTTTTTAGTTTATTTATTTTTATTTTGTTATATGTGACAGCAGAATACATTACAATGCATACTACACATATAGAGCACTTTTTTCTTATCTCTGGTTGTATGCAAAGTAGAATCACACCATTCGTGTCTTCATACATGTACTTAGAATGATGATGAAGTACATGAAGATGTATGAAGGCACGAATGGTGTGATTCTACTTTGATAAAACCATTTTTATGGAAAAGAAAAGGGCGGAGACTAGAAACGATGATGCAGAAATCAAGGGAAAGCGGCCTCACTCCCTTCAGTGAAAAGTCTCGGGCAAGAGGAAAAGAGAAATCAGTAAAGTACTAAAGCGGAGGCCTAGAAAGTCTCCAGGATGCATCCCCACCACCGTGCCTAGCCCGGCCCACACCCCCGCGCCTCCCCCGCACCCAGAAATTCCCAGCACCCCCTGCTCGCCCTTACCAGCATGCACAAATTCCCTGCTCCCTGCTCCCCACTCCGCCCGAAACCCGCTCCCCCCTGCTCCGGGTGGATCCCAGAGCCCCACTCCCGGGCCCCAGCCCCGCCCCCAGGCCCCAGCTCCGCCCCCTGGCCCCAGCTCCTCGGGACCGCCCGGCACCCCTCATCAAGCTGCGCCCACAGAAGGTCTGTGCTACGGGCCACCCGCCCAGCATCCAGCTTCTCGCCTCATCCTGCCTCCTGCCTCCTGAGTCAAAACCGGTCTTAGCCCTATGTATAGAAGTCTCCACGCCCAGCTCCGCTCTCTGCCCCGCGCCCGCGGATCTTTTAAAAAGCGGCCGGCACACACGGGCACCCCCTCGCGCTCCAGTGTAATCCACACATGGCTCTGGATACCCTCACCTGGCTGCTCTTTTCGGTCACCCTAGCTCTGCTTCTACTGCCCGACTGTTTCTGGTCGGCGGGGACCGGTGAGTTCAACTATAGAGGACTTGGACCAGGTGGGACTGAGCCTGTGGGGGCGGTGGAGGGGCCTGAGGAGGGGACCCAGGCTCAGTCCTGCCATCAGGTGTACATATGTGACGCCTGTCACATGACTTTCTGCCACCCCTTAAGTTGTATCTTGTCTGGTTCTCATCCTCAGGCCATTGAGAGGAGCTGGAAAGAAAAAAGTAAGGGCAGGAGGTGGGAGGGGCAAGAGGAAAGGAGAATGCAAGCTGGCAATCCCTGCTGATGTCTCCCAGCCTCACCGCTGTCTCCCCAAAGCATGCCTGAGCCACAGCCACCAGGGCCAGGTGCACAGAGGCGTGACCCCACAAGGTTAGGACAACAGATATCCCTAGGCCCATCTCTGCTCTACAGACTCTCATCCCAAGGCTGTTGACCCTTGAACTTCCCACCACACTTTGGGAATCTCAGCACCTGCGCCCACAGAGCCTCAACTGCCACCAGCCACAATCACTTTTTTGTGATTCAGTGAGCCACCACCCAGCTCACCTCCCTTCACAGCTTTTCTCATCTAGCCACGCCCCATCCAGGGCCTCCCTACCTTCCCATCCACCTAGGGGACCCTAACCTCCACCAGGACCACCTGGCACCATATACCCATGCCTGAGGACATACCCTGCAAACATCCCCGCCTCACCCACAGATCCTAACACAAGAGGAGGGGGCCCCATTTTTCCAAGTATGACCTTGGTAATGGTATAGAGCTGGGGTCATCTAAGAAACAGATAGTGCAAAGACCTCCTCTTCAAACCCCAGTTCTTTTGATCAAGTCCTAAAGATTTCAGACATTTTACCAGAATAACAAAAATGAGTTTATTGAAGAGAGAGGAAAAGGGAAAGGCAGCACTCTCAAGGGAGAGAGTGGGTTCTCTCAGAGAGGAAAGAGACAACCTGCCTCTCCTGTGCTCCAGTTGTATTGGGGATCCCAGGAAAGTTTCCAGAGAATCCTGCCCAGGCCCATCTCTTGGCTTTTATATATATATATATTTTAGGTGTAGTGGGACACAATACCTTTATTTTATTTATTTTTATGTGGTGCTGAGAATCGAACCCAGGGCCCTGCATATGCTAGGCGAGCGCTCTACCTCTGAGTCACAACCCCAGCCCACCTCTTGACTTTTGACTGACATCAGGGTGACATCAGATTTCAAGTTAGCATTGCCATGACAACTCTCTCTCCTTGGCCCATGCTGACTGGTTCTAAAAGGAATTTTAATCATTTTTATAGGTTTTATGGTTAGGAGGAATTATCTTTATATTCCAAAATCTGTTCTGTGAAACACCCTTCACATAGCTCTCCCTTCAAAGTAACTTGGGTTCCTCTTATCAACATTATTTTCTGCCTAAATTTCTTCCAGATAACAGGTACTTTGCTGAGGAATGTGACATATCCTGTCTAGTAGAGTTAGATAAATTGCTTTTTAGCAAAGAAAGCATATGGGGGTCAGCACATTGGGACATTTTATAATTATTATTCAATTATTCTCTTGACATCATGTTCCCACCATTGTCAACTGTCTGTCTAACAGCAAAGGTGCCATCTATATGTTTCTGTTGTGGGAGCATCTATAGACTCCTGACCTTGGATCCTAAGCCTATGTAGTCTATCTCTTGGGGAGCCAACATCTTATAGTGGTATAAAGTAGGCACAAGTTGCAGACAGTAAAGGCAGACAGTAAGCACTTTCAACTCTGCAGGACACACTATACCTGTCTCTATATCAAGTACTCAATTCTGCTTTACTGTGAGAGGAACTAAAGACAACATGAAAATGAATGGGGCACTAGATTTGCCCACTGTCCTAGTCATCTGACCCTAGATTAGAGTGTCTCCAATGTTGGTGCCCATTCCCAGGTTGTCTTCCCCAAATAGTTCTTCAGATGCATATTTCATAGGGAGACGCAGGTCCTATGTTCCTGTGGCTTCAGGTTGGACTGGTTTTTAGGAGGGGTTCCTGTAGATTGGGGCTGACTATCACCCAAAATACACCATTTGCTACCCAGTGGATTCCTTGGTTCACTGGGCAGTAGGCTCCTTTCTGAAGTCACAGGTGTGAGCTGAGGGTGAGGTGTTGCACTAAGTAGAGGACAAATGTGTGTCCTCCAGGATGACATACTATTTTAAACAAACTGTCTGCGCAAGGCATTGTCAGAAGATTGTACTTGGCCTTCACTAAGAGTTGTCCTGATCTCACAAGTGACTTACTAAGTCCGTGGATGATTCATTTTGGTTATAAATTGAAGGAATTTGAAATGACCATTGAGGTTGGTCTGTGGTCGCAGACCTCTGTGAGCAGGACCTGAGTCAGGTCCATTCATTCCTGGCCCCACATGCACCTACCTTGTCAGTACCAGGGGGCCATGTGATACTTCAGATGCCTGGGCATGAGGGCAGCTCACACTGCCTCCAGGATGAATGTCGGCATGTTTTCTCTGTCTCTATGCACACAGACCCAACTGAGTGGGTGGATGGCCCTGTGGGACAGGCTGAAAGGGGACACTGACTGGCTCTGTGGTTGAAGGGTCCCTCCTGATAGGACCCTGGCCTCTCCTCCTAGGAATGAGTTCAGGCTCTGAGACATGGCTGAGGTCTGGAAACTGAGCCAACAGCCAGACTTTGGCGGGCATCAGCCATCCTTGGGTTTTGCTTCACTTCTTGGAACTCAGACAGAATCTGGGTTGCCTGCCCAGGTGCTTTGCCATGAGGTACCCTGTGATCTCTCAGCCCAGGCTGCCTTTCTGCTTCTAAGAATGTGCAGACTCTTTCCTTCCACCTGTTCATCACGTCCATTTGGGTTCTGTGTTACCAGAATTTTTCTTCTCCATTACTTGCTGAGAGTCCAGTTCTGGAATTCTGTCACCCAGCAAGCACTTTGGCCCTTAGCAGTCATCATCAGTGACCTCCTAGACAATGTTGGTGCCCTTCTTGCCAGGTTTTTTATTTTGTTTTATTTTTAATTGCTACATATAAACATAAAATTATATATATTAAAGGAGGTGCCATGTGAAGTTTTAATACTGTGTGAGATTTAAATCATGTTAAATGTGTCTGTCGCTACAAGCATTTATAATTTCTTTATGGTGAAAACTTTCAAAATCCTTTCTTTTAGCTACTTGAGATACACAGGACTTTGTTGTTGTCTATAGTCACCCCCACTGTGCCATAGCACACCAGAACTTCTTACTCCTACATAACTGTAACTGTAACTTAGGACCCATCAGTCAACCTTTCCCCAGCCCTCCTTTTTCAATTACCACATACAGCCTCTGGAACCATTCTCAATTCTCAACTTTTGGGATCAACTTTTTCGGATTCTATCTCCAAGTGAGATCATATGGTACTAGTCTTCCTGTTCCTGACTTACTTCCTTAACATAATGATCTCCATTTCCATCAATTGTGTTGAAGATGACAGGATTTTGTCCATTTTATGGATGAATAGTATTCCAGTGTGTGTTTTGTATCACATGGTCATTATCTGTTCATCAGTAGATTGTTTCTGTCCTTTAGCCTTTGTGAATAGTGCTACAATAAACATGGGAGTGCAGGTGTCTTTGGCCTTTGTGAATAGTGCTACAATAAACATGGGAGTGCAGGTGTCTTTGATAGACTATATTTATTTCCTTTGGCTAATACCCAGTAGAGGAATTCCTGGATCATATCCTGGTGTTATTTCTTAATTTTTTGAGGACACTCCATACTGCTATTCCTAGTGGCTCTATAAATTGACATTCCCACCAATAGTATATAAGGGTTCCAAGCCAGCACTTATTATCTTTTGTGTATTTAATAATGACCATTCTTAGTGGAGGGAAATGATATCTCATTGTAGTTATGATCTGCATTTCAAAGACAATTTTTGGTACTGAGTACTTTTGCATATGCCTGTTGGCTATTTGTGTGTCTCTTCTGAGAAATGTCTGTTCAGATTTTTCTCCATTTTTTAATCAGGTTGTTGGGTTGTTATTTTTTTTTAGTTCCTTATGTAGTCTGGATATTAACCTCTCATCAGATGTGCCATTTACACACATCTTCTTCCATTCAGTACAGTGTCTCTTCACACTGAAAATTGTTTCCTTTGCTGTGCAGAAGCTTTTTATCCTGGTCTAAGTCCAGGCCTTCTGGAATGGTATAGTGAGGATGCCTAAAAATCTGTTCCTCATAGAACTATTGAGAACAGGTACAAATGTTTTCAACAATCAGCTTTGTCAGGCCTCTGAAGATCAATCAAAACTTACACCAACGTGAGGAGCATTTATTCAAGAAAAATGCCAAATTTCAATAAGAACTGTGAGATTTATGGCATGTTAACATGACCCATTCCCATTCCCCACACCCATCTTGGAAGTGGCCTGGAAATGGAGCGAGTGCACAATCTTCTAGGAAAACTAGCATCCCAGCCCAGAAGGTGCACTCTGGCCTTGGTGCACTCTGGAGTTGCCCCATTCATAGGTCTCATCATTATTTGACTACACAGAACTCATTCTTGGCAAAAGTGGGCAAGGGGAATCCTGACAGCAACTTTGTCTTTATATATATATATATATATATATATATATATATATATATATATATATATATATATATATATTTTTACTTGTAGATGGATATAATAACTTTAATTTAATTATTTATTTTTATGTGGTGCTGAGGATCAAACCCAGTGCTTCACATGTGCAAGGCAAGCATTTTACCACTGAGCCACAACCCCAACCCCTACCTTCTCGTTTAAAAGCAAACTAATTTTATTCTTAAGGGACTCCATCTTCATGGCCTAATGCTGCTACCTGAACTGCAGTTAATTCAGGAAACCAGACGAGGGGCAATAGGGGATTAGAAAAGATAAATAGATGGCAGAGTGCTTGCATTGCATGCACAGGTCCTGGATTTCATACTTAGCACCATAATAAAAAAGACAGACACAGAGGAAGAGAAAAAGCTGGGACCTGGTAGATATTACACTCTGGTGGAGTGCAGTGACCATGAGTCAGCTCAGCACATTTATTATATGTTTTATCACTAAAAGGGTTTTGTGAGAAAGTTTCTTTAAAGCAAGCAGAATCAAGATCATAGCTATAAGCAGCCCAATTATGATAATTAGCTTGCACCCATAACTTTCTACCCCTGAACAGCTGGCATCTGAACCTCAAGGTCAAGAACTGGATAACTCTGTGGCTAACAACCTCCTATTGAGCAGGGTGTCACCACAGCAACTGGGCTATCTTAATAGCACCTTCTCCCTGAGAGTTCCCAAGAGAGGCATCGCCTCTGTCACAGGACAGTTCAAGACCCATACTTCAGTCACCACTCCCAACAACCTAACTACCAACCAATGACTTTGTCACAGGAGAAGAAGTTTCTGGAGAAGGGGTCTGAGGATTCCCAGAAGCAGGCTGACTCGGCTCAGGACTAGCTGGGTCCTTGGCATATGCATCAGAGAAGAATTTCAGCATGAGCCAGACAAAGACATAGACTGGGCTTTATTTAGGAAGGTAGATACACATCCAAGGGAGAATGCAGCTGACTTGAGTGAGGAGCAGCCCTGACTTGGGCTGGGGGCCCAATATTTAGAGATGAGCTGTACTAGAAGCTGGAGTGGAGATGGATCCAAGGTGGGGCTGCAAAATTTCTCCCAAGTTTTTCTGCACTTGTGTATTTCCCTCATTTTACAAGGGCATGGGCCAAGGTTTGCAACTGTGTCTTCTGCATCTCGGTGGCATGATTCTGCACTTCAGTGGCTTGAGGGTGTTTCCCTTAAGATTCCATATTTCTCTCTCTTTATCCTAAATCCCTAATACACATTGTTGATTAGGTTTCAACATATAAATTTGAGGACAACTCAAATATTCAGGCTATAATAATCCTTCTGCTGAATTGTCTCACCATATAGATGAAGAAACTTGAATAAGGCACATAGCCCTTGTATTTGTCACTTGAATATGATCAGAGTAAAAACCAAAGGCCTAGGTATCTCTATAGTCAGGCCAACCATTCCCTACTCTGTCCCCTGCTCACTTAGTCCCTAACCCAGTGTTTACTCGCTGGTCTTCAGCATATTGCAGAATTCTCCAGCCTCAGAGCCTTTGCACTGCCATCCCTTCAGACTGGACTGTTCTTCCCTGAGGAATCTACTTGTGTCATTCTCACATCTAGTTCTCAGGTGACACACCCTTCCATGCCTCCCCCTTTTGAATCCTTTATTCATTTATTCTTTATTTAATTTTTAAAATTGTCATATAATAGAGATATATATTTCTTTAACCATTTTGTTTGTAAAGGTATCTATTTAAAATTATAATACCTCCACCTGCTGGAACAGTCCTGAACCTTCTCAACCTGAGTTTCCCCCCCCCTCATTCTGTGACCTATTTAAACACACTGTGCCAGATTTTGATTGCTACTGTAATAAATTACATATATATATTCTTTCATT
The DNA here is from genome assembly GCF_045843805.1 of Urocitellus parryii. Lineage (NCBI taxonomy): Eukaryota > Metazoa > Chordata > Mammalia > Rodentia > Sciuridae > Urocitellus > Urocitellus parryii. The sequence continues at coordinate 1,249,367 of NW_027554208.1, forward strand.
GTTCTGAAGATGTAAACACCAAACTCACAGGGTTATAATCAATAATCATTTCTTTGTAAGGCTGTATTCCTTCAGAAAACTCTAAGAAAGAATATATTTCCTGGCCTTTTCCTGATTCTATTCTTTAAGTCTATTGATGTGATGAATTCCAAAAATCTAAATGGAACACTGGACATCATTTTTTGTTTTAAGTTTAGTTTTAATTTACACTTCTCTAATTGCTAGAGATGTTGGACATTTTTTCATATAGCTTTTGACCATTTGGATTTCTTCTTCTGTGAAGTGCCTGTTCATTTCCTTTGCCCATTTATAAATTTTGTTTGTTTAGTTTTTTGAGTTCTTTGTATATCCTGGAATATGATGCTCTGAGGTACAAGTTGCAAATATTTTCTCCCATTCTATAAGCTCTCTCTTCATGTTCTTAATTGTTGCCTTTGCTGAGAAAAGGCTTTATAGTTTAATGCCATCCCATTTATTGATTCTTGATTTTATTTCTTGTGCTTTAGGAGTCTTCTTGAAGAATTTTGTTCCTAAGCTGACATGATGAGAGTTGGGCCTACATTTTTTCTACTAGGCACATTGTCTCTGCTCTACTATCAGGGTCCTTGATCTACTTTGAGTTGCGTTTTGTGCAAAGTGTGAGATAGGCGGTCAATTTCATTCTGCTATGTATGGATTTCTAGTTTTCCCAGCACCCTTTGTTGAAGAGGCTGTCTTTTCTCTAATTTATGTTCATGGTGCCTCTATCTTGTATGAGATAACTGTATATATGTGGGTTTGTCTCTTCTATTTGTTTGTCTCTTCTATTCTGTTCTATATATTCCCTTCATACTGGACTGTTCTTCATAAATGTTTTTATGCTAATACCATGCTGTTTTCATTACTACAGCTTTGTAGTACAATACAAGGTCTGGTACTGTGATGCCTCCTGCTTCACTTTTCTCACTAAGGATTGCTTTGGCTATTCTGGGCCTCTTATTTTTCCAACTGAACTTTATGACTGCTTCTTCTATATCTATGAAGAATGTCATTGGAATTTTAATAGGACTTGCATTAAATCTGTATAGGACTTTTGCTAGCATGGCTGTTTTGACAATATTAATTCTGCCTATCCAAGAACATGTAAGATTTTTTTCCATTTTCTAAGGTCGTCTTCAGTTTCTTTCTTTAGTATTCTATGGTTTTCATTGTGGAGGACTTTTATCTCTTTGTTAGATTGATTCCCAAGTTTTTGTTTGTTCTTTTTTTTAGGTTATTGTGAATGGAATAGTTTTCCTAAATTCTCTTTCAGCTGATTCATCATTGGTGTGTAGGAATGCAATTGATTTATGGGTGTTAATGTTAAACCCTCTTACTTTGCTGAATTCATTTATGACTTTTAGATGCTTTTTGGTGGAGTTTTTGGGTCTTCTAAATGTAGAATCATGTCTTGGCAAATAGGAATAGTTTGAGCTCTTCTTTTCCTATTTATGTTCCTTTAATTTCTTTCTTTTGTCTAATTGCTTTGGCTAGGGTTTCAAGAACTATGTTGAATAGGAGTAGGAAAAAGAGGGCATCCCTGTATTGTTTCAGTTTTTAGAGTGAATGCTTTAATTTTTTCCCCATTTAGAATGATGTTGGCTTGGGTTTAGCATGGATAGTTTTTACAATGGTAAGGTATGTTCCTATTATCCCTATTTTTATCCTGTTTTGAGCACAAATGGATGCTGATTTTTGTCAAATGCTTTTTCTGCATGTACTCACAGAATCATACGATTCTAGTCTTTAGGTCTATTGAATTACATTTATTAATTTTCATCTGTTGAAACAACCTTGCAGCACTAGAATTAACCCCATTTGATCATGATGCAGTATCTTTTTAATGTGTTTTGATATGCTACTTGCAATTATTTTATTAAGAATTTTTGTATCTATGTTCATCAGGTATATTGATCTGAAATTTTCTTCCCTTGAAGTGTCTTTGTCTGGTTTTGGTATCAAGATGATATTAGATTCATAGAATGAGTTTGGAAGGTCCCTCTTCTTTCTTACTTCATGAAATAATTTGGTGTAAGTTCTTCTTTGAAGTTCTGGTATATCTTGGCTGAGAGGCTATCTGGTCCTAGGCTTTTCTTTGTTGATAGCATTTTGACGGTGTCTTCAATATCATTGTTTGAAATTGGTACATTCAAATTTTCTATGCCCTCCTGATTCAATTTAGTAGATCATATGTTTCTAGAGATTTAAGACAGAAACTTTTGACAAACTGGTAAACTGTTTTCTTAAAGAAACTTTCTCCAATACCAGAGATCTTGAATAGCCTCCAGATCAATAATCCAGAAACATCTCTCCACATAATTGAAGAACTTGGCTTCCATTTTGGGAAGAGAAGGACCCTTTTGTACTTTCTTTCATTTCTGTTTTTTTTTTTTTTGTTGTTGTTGTTTTTGTTTTTTTGGGTTTTTTTTTTTTTTGCTTTGGCAGAAGTGGGTCTTTGGTTTTTCAGGAGTTTTTCTCTGTGTTCTGGAGGATTCTTGACCTCTTGATCTAGGTGTCAGTGGTTTTTCATCTTCCCTGTTCTTATGTCATTGTTGTGCAATTTTAGCTGGAGAGTCACAAAGAGGTTTCCTCACTAGTGCTTTTATTTAGTTTCTTCATCAACAAAATCATCACCTTTAGCAGAAACAAGTTTTACTGCTTTCTGTTGAACCTTGCTACTGCTTCTAGGGTCCAACAGCTTTTCAGATTCACTAAAGAGCTTGACATCCCTGGGATATTCCTCCACAGTGTGCACAGACCAGGAACCACACTTCATATCAAGACCATACATGGTGTAATTTTCAAGTCCCCAAGGGAAATTATTTACTGCACAGATATTTTTCAAAACTGCCACCATTGCCTTACTGGGACTGCCTTCATAATCTATTGCCTCTGTTTCAGCAAGGTGCAGTTCATTCTTTGCACCACCCATCAAAAGACCATTCTTAAAAATTACTTGTGTTCATTTTCATCATTATCCACCTGAAAGTGATCATCTTTGTCAGCCTCTATTTCTCAACCAAAAAGGTAATTCTGGGGCTCTAGGGCTCGTGTCTGTATTGACTGAATCTCTCATTGTGGGGTATTGAATGCAAATGGATCTCAGTCTTTAAGAGGAAGGGTTTGAAAGGTTAGAGGTAATGGGACAGAGGAGAGTGAGGTTGGGAGAAAATACAGACATGGGAAGAAAGCAGATAGCAAAAGAGGCAGGGAAAAGAGGAGAAGCAGTATGTAGAAGGAAGGAACTCATATAACCTCCAGCAAGCTCTGCTTCCCCTACAGAGACTGGGTATTCACAGTGAATTTTGTTTTTTAACATCTGCATTTCTAATTTTTAGAATTCTATTAATAAGTAATTCTGTTTTGCATTACCTGCTAAACATGCCTTAAACAACCTTTTTCTTCATTGAATTTCAATAGACTGGTCCTTAGTCCTCCAATGGTAGGTTTGGGGCATGCCCACACCCTAGAGGCTAATTTTGCGTGTTTCTCTGAGACTTATTCTCAATAGAATGTCTCCGGTATATTCCAATAGCTATCTTCTTTTGCTACTTATGCTGCTAGTAGAAGCTTGGAAGACTGTGAGTCATGAGCGTTAGCAAGAACTGGTTAGGGGTTGGGTTTGTAGCTCAATGGTAGAGCACCTGCCTTGCATGTGTGAGGTACTGGGTTTGATCCTCAGCACCACATAAATAAATAAAATAAAGGTTTTGTGTCCACCTAAACTAAAAATAAAATAAAAATAAAAAAAAGAACTGGTTGGAAACAGGGAGAAGAGATTGGGGCTCCATGCTGGGCACAGATAAGTGGATACCTCTTCTAAAGAATGGGGAAAGGGTGTGGTTTGGCTAGAGAGGTTCCCTGGAATCTGATGATCAGCTCCTAGGGCCCCAGCCTAGGACACCAGACTAGGTTCTGTGCTCCTGTGTGGCAGCTCCCCTCTGCTGCCATGTTCCTGTATCTACTCCATGATGACCTCCCTGAACACCAAGACCATGATGAATTGACCTGTGATCCCTGATGCCTCCTTTTTCTCTCTATTGGAAATACTGACTGTTCAGCTAGGTTTTAAGTTTAAGGAGAACAGATATCATCTTGTATTTTTTGTACCCAGAAGTTGGTAGAGGTCACTGAAAGTGCTTTCAGATTTTCTCCTGGTAACACTGTGCCTGTGAGGGGTCCCTGATAGCATGAGAGCATCCTACAATATCAGTTAAATGTGACACCAAAATAAGGATCTAGAAGATTGAGGGGGTCTAGGATGAAGAGTCCTCTATCTGCCAGCCTGGCCCTTCAGAGGGAGTCTGAGAGTCACAAAATGATGGGAACTAATGGCTGTCTTCTCCCTGTCCTGAATCTCACATCCACGTTTCTCTCACAGGTACCCACTCTCTTTGCCTCGACTTCACAGTCAAATCTCAGTCCAGACCTGGGGAGTCCTGGTGTGAAGTGCAGGGCTCAGTGGATAAGACCACTTTCCTTCAGTATGACTGTGAGAGCAACAAGATCAAACCTTTGGGTCACCTGGGAAGGGAGGTGAATGCCACCAAAACATGGACACAATTGACCGAAATGCTGAGAGAACTGGGGCAAGATCTCAGGATGATCCTGCTTGACATGGACTTGGAAAAAAAATAAGACCATGGGTAAGTATGGAATGGGGTGAAGAGATAGAGCAGGAGAGAGGAAGGGGTGGAGTGCACATGTGGAGGAGGCTCTGGATGTATTTGTGTAAAAGAGATTAACATTGGCCCAGCCTTAGAGGGATGTGGGGCTTAATGGGCAAGAAAGGGCAAATCTGGGAGAAAAGAATACAGGCCTCTAAATGTGCAGAGAAATTCTCAACTTATTGGGAGGTGATGAATCTATCAAGAGTGGAAGATGATAGTTTTGTTGTGTATTGCAGGTCATCTCACCCTGCAGGCCAAGATGTCTTGTCAGTTTGAAGGAAAAAATCACATTGGTTCATTCTGGAATTTCAGCATTGATGGACAGCCATCTCTCTACTTAAACGTGATGCACATGGAGTGGACAGTGATTAATCCTAGAGCCAGAGGGATCAAGGAGAAGTGGGAGAATGAGAAAGAACTGACAGAATTTTTAAGGAAGGTCTCCATGGGAGATTGCAATCACTGGCTCGGGGAATTCTCAGAGCACTTGGAGGAAATGCCAGGTAGAGAGCTGAGTTACTATGAAACTCAGCAGGATGTGAAAGATGTAGGAATTCTCTTTAAAGGTCTGATGACTTCCCTGTGGGATGTGAGCATGTGCATATAATGGAAAATTTGATGGGCTGAATGACTGACTTCTTCATCAGCTTCTTGACTGGACAATCAGTGATAGCCATGTGGATTTGTCACTAGCCTCCTTTCTCATCTCACCTCCCAAGGTCTCTTCTTTACAGGAGCCCCCATTGTCCATTAATCAATGATGCAGTCATTAATGGTCGGCCAACTAGTTCCCAGGTCTATATACATTTCTGTAAACTTCCAGGCCTTCTCTTGTTACAACAAATTGGATGAACTTTTGCTGTCCCCTTCAGTTGTAATGTGAGCTCTATAAGGACATAGCACAACCTCTGTTCATCTCTGTACTCCCAGGACCTGGTAGAATAATTGTCCCATAATGAGTCAGTATATATGAGTTGAATGCACTGTATGGGGAAAACGGGTGCTGAACAATGGATATTTTTAATTTTGACAGGGATTTTGCTCTTTTGTTTGTTTTAGCACCAACATCAACAGTCCCAGTTACCAGCAGATCTCCACGTACCTCATCTGTTTCAGTGACCAGCTTAGGGATCATCATTGTCTTAATTTTAGTCATCAGTCATCATCATCATCTCCATGGCCAACAAGTTCTACAGGAAATAAACAGACACCATGAAAGGTGAGGAATAGTCTGTCCTCTGGCCTTTGGGTGGCGCTGTCTCAGTCTGGTAGGGCCTTAGGACAGGTGTCCCACCAGTTTCACCCAAGCCCCTGGCCACTGATATCTCTCCACAGAAGTAATGCCCTTCCTTAGCCTTGAGCACTACCCACTCCACAGTAGTGCTGGAATGACTGCTGCTGAGTAGAGGAGGCCACTGTAGGTAGCACAGCAGTGCAGTGAGAGGAGGGACACACAGGAGTCTCCTCCTGAGTGGGGCAGTGCCTCAGATCTGGAGAATCTGGTGGGTGTTGGCTCCAGATCTTTGGTTGAGGAGTTATTTGCTCTCTGGGATAATATAACACAGGTTAATAATTTTCCTTAATGTTGTAGAAGCTGTTCCATCATCTACTATGTCTTCTGTGGACCACAGGAAGGCAACATCATCAGACCACCCTTGGTGGCAAGAAGTGTCCTTAGATGACTGTCTCTACTCTGCCACTCTTTCCAACAAACTTTCCTCCATTTGAGTGGAATTGGAAAGCCTGCAGACATTTCCCTTATTTATAGAGGAAGATGATTTAAAAGGATATTTATCTTGGTTTAATGAGGTTTATCTATGTATTCACACTTATTTTTGTATATAATTAAGTTACTGATGGACAGAAACCACAAGTCAACTCTGCTAACTCACTAGATATTATGACACAAATGATTAAGGCCATAGAGTGAAGTGACATGTGGATATATTAACATCTTGTTAACACTATTAGACTTTATTAGCAAAAACTCCTCCTCTGGCTAGTAATGTTTCTGATATGGGGCTCTGGCTCCAACATCTAAATGGAGAATCTCCATTGTGACCTGAGCTGCAGAAGAACAGTTCTTCCAGCTAATAAAGACTGAGCTGACTCAGAGCAGAACATTCAGTTGGGTTTCTTGGAGGCTTGTTTATAAAGACCATTCTCTGATGGAACAATTCCATCTTCAGGAAGCCAGAGAGCAGCAGGGCTTGCAGACTGGCAGGCTGTTGGTGAGGACAATTATGCCCATCTTCAGAGGAGTTACTAACACCCCCCCCAGGACTTTACCCTCCGTGTGCCTTGAAATCTGGGGCTTGGGAGGGGTCCCCAGTGGCATCTGCCTCCTCCTCCTCCTCTAGCCTGCCTCAGAGAGACTGGTGTCTCTTGTTCTCCTTGATCTTCAGAGAGGATCTTACAAACCCCTCTAATACTTTTTTTGGCATTTCTAAAAGGAAATCATTATAATGCCAACTTCTTCTTAGCATTCCTGTGGTTTTAAAGCCTGGGCATTTAGGCCACCTATTAGAGACTGGACCAACAAACCTTCAAAGAAAACAAATTTCCTCTTGGTCCATTTGGCAGAATTATACTGGTCTGGGCTAACAATTGCAAAGCAATGAACCCCCAAAGAAAATCATCAGAGTTCTCATGTAATAGAGATATTTTCCCCTTTGAACTACCTTTTTAGAAGGTCATCAGAACACTAGACAATCAGCTTTCTTCAACTACTTGCTCAATGTTTTTAGCGAGACTCCTTTGGTATGAGTTTCTCTCTCCCAAATAATCCTCTAGTCCTTTTAACTTTTAGTTCAGCACTAGCTACTCTAATATTGCTATCTGTGGATGTTACATTTTGCCTATTGAATTTCTGAAGGCCAAGTTCCTGATTTGTTTTTCCTTCTATTACACTCCAGTACCTAAAATAAACTTTCCTCCATTTGAGTGGAATTGGAAAGCCTGTAGACATTTCCCTTATTTATAGAGGAAGATGATTTAAAAGGATATTTATCTTGGTTTAATGAGGTTTATCTATGTATTCATATTTATTTTTGTATATAATTAAGTTTCAGAGGTCTCAGTCCATCGACAGACGACTCCATTGCTCTGAACTGGAAGTAAAGCAGAACATCATGGCAGAAGGGTGTAGAGGAGGAGAAACAGCTCAGGAGGTGACCATCAGGAAGCAGAGAGTGCTCTCACTGAGCAGGGACAGAGGCATACTCCAGTGACCTAGTCACATCCTACCTGTGGATTTAGTTACCACCTAGCTAATTCCTATTGTTAATATATCCACATGTCACTTCACTCTATGGCCTTAATCATTTGTGTCATAATATCTAGTGAGTTAGCAGAGTTGACTTGTGGTTTCTGTCCATCAGTAACTTAATTGTCCTCTGCCTCAGAGCATGTCACATTTTCCATCTTGTAGTAAAGCTGTGTATGTATATTTTGTCTCCCCAGTATAGGGACAAAAGATATTTATGGAAGTGTAGGATAGGTATTTCTGTAGTTCAAATTCAGAAGTTAAAAAGGGTAAACAGAAACTCTTAAGCATGACACCATAGTACCCAATTCCTTTTCCCCCAGACTACCAATGGGACCAGTTTCTTCGAAATTGTTGATGTAAAATAATAACTCAACTTTAAAGGAAATAAGAAAATAGTTTACTTTGAGCCAAATATCAGTGTGACCATGGCCTTGAAACACAGATTCAAGTTAGTTTGGATGACGTTCCACTGTGAAAGAGGTTACATGAACTTTCATAGTCACAGAATAAAAAGTCATGAGTCAGTGTACTTACTAAATACATGGGTGAGGTCCTCCAGCACGTGAACCCCAGTGAGATGGCGCAGTCTCCTCCACAGGGTTCAGGTGTCTCAGCTTTGAGGTTGGTGGAGGCTAGAGGTGTTTCAAGCTTAGCAATACATTCTGAGAGTTTTTTCTGTAAGTCACAAGGGTGTCAGATACAGAGGTTGATAAGAAGTGACTGTTAAAAGGGACAAAAGTAGCCCAAGATAACTTTGACTTCCAATCTACACCACACCTCTGATGTTCCACTTAGCCAGGGTCACATGTCTGTAGGGTCTTTGGTACACAGATGCAGCTTCTTCAACCTCAGTCCATAGCAGAACCGTACTCATCATGCCATGTATTATTTATTCCCTCTATCAAAAAGCAGAAATGCTAATGTGGAGGAGGAAAATGTTTTCTACTCATCTTGGGTTCATGATTAAGATCTTATAACCAAAAATCAAAACAGAAAACAGAAAAGCATACAAATTATAACTTCCGCATGACTTGAGAGCCTTTATAACAAAATGGGAACTCAGTTAAATTAAAGTGATTTTTATAGTGGACTTGATGAGGAACGGTCAGTCATGGAGAAATATGATTGAAGGCAAAAGGATATGAGGTACCAGTGATCAACAAGGGACTTAGGAAGGCCTGTTCGGATTCTTCTTGGCTCATAGTCCTGGAGGGAGGATGCTCTTTCCTCCAGGTAGCCAGGAGGGCACTTCCTATAGGAAGGTCTCATGACCTGTGTTTTAGTCAGATTTCTCACTGCTGTGACTAAAAGACCAGACAAGAACAATTTTAAAGGAAATATTTATTTGGGAGCTCATAGTCTTGGAGGTCTTAGTCCATAGACAGCTATTTTTTCTTTCTTATAGAAAAGGTAGCATATCATGCATGTTTTTCTTCACTTTGCTTCCCTCAACACTGTCCCCTGGCAATCACTGTAGTGAGAAACCCTCCTTGGTGTTTCTACAGTGTATTTTGCTGTGTGGTGGAAGCTCTGCCTATTTAACTATTGACCCATCGGTTCCAGCTGCTGCTAGTCTTTATCACCAATAGTGTTGCAATGGTACCTGCACATCTTGTCTTGTGCTATTCTTGCTAGTATGTTTTTGGGATAGTGTTGTAGAATTTCGATTCCCAAAAGACTAACTTCCAGGGTGACTGCTTTGTCAAATGGTATCTTTCTGCTAGGTTTGGCCAAGTTCCTCTTCATCTGAATTGTGCCATTCTCCCCTCCCTCCAGCAGTGCCAAAGGGCCCTCCTGCATCACGGTTGCCTCACCAGTAGAGCACGTGCCACATTTTAGTTGTTTGCCAACCTAACCGGCAAGCAATGGTATCTTACTGTAGTTTCAATTTACATTCATCTTGTGATAAGAGAAAGTGATATTGGGCACCTTTTCAAAGGGCTAACAGTCACTTTCACTTATTTTCTGTGCATTGCCTGTTCATATCCTTGATGAAGCTTTTCTTTTTATTTTGAATTATTACCTTTCTGTAAACAGTATCAAATCCTAGCAAAAATACTCTGTCCAAGAGACCTCAGCTCCTGTGAAATACAGTGGAAGGTGGCATGGGACTCTAGAGTGTAATAAGGAATATTGGATTTCTTGGGTATTTTAATTCACATAATTAACTAATCAATTCAACTAATAATGTTTGCATACACACTGTGTCTGAGCACTGTTCTCTCTCAAAGAGTGGTGGAGAAGAGTTTCCTCCACAATTTGTTCTTGTCAGGATTTTTGTCACATATAGCAACAAACCACAGGGTCTTGAGAGGGGAAATCAAAGGATCCCATCAGGACTTGACAGGGGCCTATTACACTCAGTGAAGAAGATCCTCTGAGGATCTTTGGAGATAGGGCAGGAAGAAGGGTCGCTCATGTTCTCCTGGTTGAAATCCTATATAAAGAGGTTTAACTGAATTTGTGACACAGGAATGAAAGAAAGGCAAATGTGAATCAAAGGCCCCATCCCATTATTCCCACCCTAACCTCAGATCCCCTCCCAGCGCCTCTAAATCCAGGGAAGCCATTTCACACTACTCTCTAAGACTGTCTTTAAGCCCACCCACCATACACATGCACAGCAATTCTCTCACACTCTCCAGATGAGCCACTTCTGGAGGGTAAGCCTGGCTCAGGGGATAGGGCTGTGGTGTACAATGGGAAGCCCTTTCCTCCCCTTCCCACTAGGTGTTTATGATTATGCACAGCTTCCCTCTGGAAAGGAAAGGCATGAAGTCATGTCTCCATTTAGGGTCTGTGTGGCTTTGAGCTCCTTCTCAGCCCTTCTCATACTATCTGTTACCCCAGACAAACACAGGACTGAGACTGCACCTGTCCTCACAAGTCTACCTGACATGTGGACAAGGACATTCTCACGCCCATGGGTTTCCTGGTCACTAGAAACTACTAGTGTTTTTTCAGCTACTTGTGGTGATAGGGACAATTGTCCTGGGCTGGGCTGGAGAATCATTATGCAGGAGTGAGAACTTATGTTTTTATGTATGTCTATTTCTCTATTTTTTTAAGGTACTGAGACTGAATTCAGAACCTCACCATACCAGCAGGTGCTCTACCACTCAATGTACTAGTGAAGCCAGACTTTGAGAGCAAACTCCATTCTCCTCTTCTCCTGGCAGGTGGAATCAGCTCAAAGTGTGGCACCTGGAAGAGCCAGCTTCTTCCTCTGGTATTGAGAGTGTGTTACGGCTCTCAGGGTGGGAGCTCAAGATGGTGGGCCATGCCCACCACTGTTGCCATGGACACCATTGCTCATCACCAACTTTTCCCTGGGTTCTTGTCTTACAAACACGACAACAGAATCCAAGGGTGGAAAGAGCAGGATTTATTCAAGTGTGAAAAAGAACAGAAAGTATATCTAAAATGAACAAATAAAATTAGAAAATAGAAACAGAACTCTCACAGGGACAACAGGTGAGCCTAATAGAGGTTGCCGCCTGAATGTGCTAGTCTAGGGGGCTTTTCTACACTTGGGTTAACACCATTGGTCCAAATTCATGCTCATCAGGGCTTGGGAAAGTGCCATGCTATTGGCTAGCCCTACAATCCCATTCAGCTCTGCCTCACTTGTTTTATACCCATTTGTTGGGAAGCGAGAGGTTCGTGAAATTGGAGATGTTGCAGGGTGTGGGTGTATGTAGAGCAGGTGTCCACACCAGGCCAGCCTGCCCCTGTGAGGTGACAGGTCTGCACCCTCTGGCTCCCAGCTCCTGAGACCCACACTGTGATGGTGGTTCTGTGGCCCTCCAGGGCCACAGCTCCAGGACAAGGACTTGGCTTCATTGTTTAAATATACTTCAGTGGCACTAGAAGGAGCTTCTCACCTCTGTGTTCAAGTCGTGTTCAGAGCACTGTGGCCTCTGACATTTTGTTTTGGTTGGGGGTAGGTTAAAAACAGGTCCCAGAAAATGAGAAAAGTTGAAAAAGGCTGTTGACAGCATTTGGTAGAGTCAGGGTCTGAGGTCATTAGTTAGAGGCCTCTTAAGTGCTTGCCAGCCTCCTCTGTGACCTGTCCAACGTTCAGGTAGCTGTGCTGAACACCAGGGTGTGCCAGCAGGACCTTGCTACTCCCATGGCACCCCTGGCCTTTGCATGTTGTCGTGTACAAATGTTTGTCATGTACATGTTTGTCATGTACAAATTTCCTGAAATATTTGTGCACTCAATTATCCTCCCTTAACTATCTGACTTTTATTCATCTTTCATATCTACTCTGAAAAATCCAGCCTGGGTTAAGTGTTCCTGCTTCCTGTTCCCATGGCGTCTTATACTCTCAGTGTCATATCATTGACCTCACTGCATTATAATTGCCCATTTATTTGTCTGTATCCTTCACTAAGCTGTAAATTCCATGACAGGGACTCCTTTCTATCTTATATGTGGCTGTATTTTTATAGCCAATCATGTCAGTAAATTATAGGCTTTTGGTTAAATAAATAAATATTTTGGAGACAAGATTTCTCTCTACAATATGTGATAATTCATAAGCATCAATTAAATATTTATTCTTATCAAATACATTTAATATTTTTAGTCACTAAAATGTATAGCTTCAAATTGTCACACACTTGAATTTCATTTGGAGACATTTGAGATGTTATAAATTATATCAAGAGTGACACTCTACTCCAGGCACAAATGCACACAGCCAAACACAAGAAGTGTTATTAGACACAGCACTGCACAGGAAATTGGGACATTTAAATTCAGATCCCCATTTCACCACAAACATTGTGTCTTTGGCAAATCTCATCCTTTTCAGGATTCATCCTCATTTGTAACATAAAGGGATTATATTAAAATGTTCCACTTGGTTCTCAAAGATCTAGCCTTAAAATTCTGAGTACTAACAATATTAGCTTTGAAATCTGGTATGTCTTAGTTCAAAATCTGGTCCTTAAACTTACTGGCAGGATTTCCTAGTCTGTATAATGGGGGTAATTGCTACTCAATAATGTTGTCATTGATGAATTAAATAAGATCAAGTTAGTTCTTGACCTGGATCAGGTACTTAGTAAGTGTTCATTTCTTTTCCCTTTAGGAAATGTGAAATATCATAAATAGGATTTAACTGGGATAAAAGAAGATAGTTTATGTAATAAGTTCTGTTTTTCACCTTGCTAACTGCTAACACTGCAGGTGTGACTAGGGAGCAAATACCACTTGACTTTTGGTTTCATTTTCTTAGAACCCTATTCTATTGCCAGACACCCTGGTGTTGGTCATCTTGCTTAGGAGGTAATTAAACCTGGAAATTTGAACATGACAGGATAACAAGTACCAAGCCGTTGATGTATGTATATAATGGGGGAAAGGAGAATCTAAATTGATGACCTTATACCACCTCCAAAGATAAGTAAAATCATACTTGATCATTCAAAAGAAGGACACAGATTAAAGTGATTCATAAAAAAAAGACCCAGATACTGGTGAAATCTGTTTACCAAGCCTTAAAATTTGGATACCATTATTAAGTCATTTCCAAGCAATAAGGAAATATAGGAAAAAAATGGTCTTCTGATTAGAGCCAGTTCCAGAAGATAGACACCAAAAGGGTTCCCATTGTCAGATTAGCAGTTGAAAGATATCAGCAAAGTTGCTGAATTTTTTTTTCTATTTTCAAGCTATTCTTAGTTTTATATAGTGATTTTAGCCTTTATTTATTTGGTAATATTGAGAGCAATTTCATGTAGAATGTATTTTTGCCTTGCTGAAGTTCCTTGTTATCAATAGTTTCCAGAGAGTCCCACCAGGCCCACCTCTTGGCTTTTGACTGACAGCAGGGTGACATCAGAATTTCAAGTCTGCTCTGCCATGACAACTCTGTCACCTTGGCCCATGCTGACTGGTTCTATCTGGATTCTTAATCATTTTTACAGGTTTTATGGTTAGGAGGAATTATCTTTATCTTCCAGAATCTGGTCTGTGAAGGGACACATAACTTGGGTTCTTCTTGTCAATGTTACTTCCTGCCTGAATTTCCTTGTAGATAATAATTTGCTGAAGAATAAGACATATCCTTTCCACTTTGGTTAGGCAGAGCTGCAGGTAAATTGTTTTTTGGCAAAGAAAGCATGTGGGGGTGAAGAAAGCATGTGGGAGTAAGCACAGTGGGACATTTCATAGAATTATTCTCTTAATGTGTGTTCCCACCCTCCTCATCTGTCTGTCCCCTAACAGCAATGGTACATCTATACATTTCTGTAGTAGCATCTATAGACTTCTGATCTTGGATCCTAGGCTCATCTAACTCTTGAAGATCCAGCATCATATAAGGGTATAAAGTAGGCACAAGTTGTTTACTTTCTCCGTAAAGGCAGATAGTAAGGGGTGGCAGGCCTCTGCAGGCCACACTATAACTGTCTCTATATCAAGTACTCATGAGAGCAACTGAAGACCACATGCCAATGAATGGGGCACTGGCATAGTTTTCTATGCCCTAGTTTTCTGACCCTAGATTAGGGTATCTCCTGTGTCTCCAGTGTTGGTGCCCATCCTTATGCTGTCTTTCCCAAGTGATTCTGCAGATGCATATTTTAGAGTGAGCAGCAGGTCTTATGCTCCTGTGGCTTCAGATGGTCTGGTTTTTAGGAGGGGTTCCTGTAGATTGAGGCCTACTGTACCCCCACCCACACTCACACCCTTTGCTGCCCAGTGGATTCTTCGGTTCATGTTGATTATAGGGTACACTTTCTAAAGCCACAGGTGTGAGCTCAAGGTGAAGTGATACACTTAGTAGAGGACAAATGTGTGTTCTCCAGGATGAGATACTATTTTAAGCATTGGTCTGGGGAAAGTAGTGTCAGAAGATTGTACTTGACCTTCTCTACCAGGGTATCCCTGACCCCACAGGTGACTCACTAAGTCCATGGATGATTCATTTCAGTTACAAATTCAGAGAATTTGAAATAACCATTGAATGGATCTGTGGCCCCAGACCTCTAGGAGAAGAACCTGGGACAGGTCCATTTATTCCTTATTCCTGGCCCCATGTGAACCTTGTCAGAACCAGGGGGCCATCATGATGCATCTTGAGACAGGGTCTCCCTATGTTGCTTAGGCAGATGAACTTCTAGTCCTCCTGACTCAGGGTTTTGGTACCTGGGATTACAGACACATGCCACCATAACAGGATCAACTTTTAAAAATTATTGTTATATACATTTTTAATGGTTGATTTTTTTGCCCATTTCATTAAACTCTTATTACAATATGATCATTTCTGTGTTTTTGTTTCTGATATGAGTGAGACATGATCTTTTTGTTACCTGCTCCCCATTCTTGGTATCTATTCCATTGTTGTGTAAGTGATAAATATTTATTAATATTACTTATTAATATTGAGTTGATTTAATAGTTTAGTAACAATGATCATGCAGAAGTATAGAAAAGATGTTCTTGTATTAAAAAATAAATAGTACTTCTTAGTGAGATAAGAAATATTAGGATTCTAGTCAACTAGATCAAGAAGGTCATGGAGAGAGTGAATGTCCATTTTAGATTTTCCCTTGCCATTTTGTATAAATTTATTTAGGCTGTAATTCTCTCAATAGCCTGTAAAGGAAGTAGCATTTTCATTTTAGAACTGGGGAGATTAGAGTATTTATGTAAATGTTCAAGTTATTGTTGTAATTGTAGGGCTAGGTTTTGATTTAAACCTTCTACTTTGATCTTCTGCTGCTTCCCCTTTGCTTGTCAGACTTAAGTTCCCACAGTCCTTTCTGTGCCTCGAATAAGGCAAACTGTTTCCTACTTGGAAACTTTGTTGTTGCTCCAGCCTGTTCTCTAATACCTGGGAAGCCCTTATGCTAGAGCCACTTGTGGATGATTCCTCTCATCTCAGGTCTTGGCTCAAATGTCTTCTTACAGTTTAGTTTTGAAAGGCACCCTGTCTACCTTAGCTACTCTACCAAGTTCTCTCTGCTTTTACACAGCATCCTGTTTGTATCCTTCATACCACTAATCACATCTTACATTATCTTGTTTATTTGTTGGCATATTTATTGTCTACTTTTCCTTAGTAAGGTCTAAGGTCCAAATATGAGTTCTTGATTACTGTGTATCTTTAGCACCTAAAACAGTGATTGGAACATTGTGAGTACTCGGTATGCATTTATTGAGAAGAAGAAAGAGATAAAGGATGAGGAAGAGCTAAAGGGAGAGAGAATAAGAGTGAGTAATGAGAATCTAGGTACAAGTTTCCAACTTCTTTCTCACTGGATGATTGACTCCTATTGGAATAAGTTATGTAATTACAACCTGTTCTTTTTGAATTTCCTTATTTAGGAATCCAATATGCCATACTCCTTTTAACTCAAATCTGCAAGACTCCAAAATTAAAGTCTGAGTAATTAGAGTAAAAACCATGGGTTGCACAATTAATAATGCTAAATATTCACCTTGAAATAATTGCAGGTAGTCACTAGAACCCATAAATTGGGGAATGAAACAATAAATTTCATAAAATACTTTTCCAGATACAGATAGAATTGTAGATCAACCAGGACACAAGAGGTGAGAGCATTATGTTGTTTGATGACTTCCCTGAGGAGAAAGTCTGCTGTGTGTGTGTGTGTGTGTATGTGTGTGTACACAAGTGTAAATATATATATATATATATATATATATATATGCACACACATATATGCATGTATATATGTGTGTACACATATACAATAAATTTCATCATAAAAGGAATATTAGAATTATAACCTTGCTGCTACAAACCTTACCAGTGTGATAAGTATTGAGGGAAATCTACTTAGGATAAAGAATAAGATGTGATTATCTATTTCTCTTTAATTAGTCATCTTCAGTATCAATCTTTTAATTAAAATACTTCAGGAGAAGAGGTATTCTCTTTCACTGGTACCCCATATCACCTAGGAACTTGTACATTGGAGAACTATTTTATGGTTCATTTTCTATGAGGGCTCTGAGACTTTCCTTGGAGATCTTACAGTACCTGCAGTCCACAATGGACATTTTTATTTTGCTATGACACTCAGTAGTCAATTGCAGAGTCTTGAAATGATAGTGAAGCTCGGAATTTAAAATACATATATTAATGTGTGGTTAATACACTATAAAATATGATTAAAAGTATCAGTTTAAGATATAACATATAAGACTAACTAATATATAAGTCTTACATAACATGTAAGATTAAGATATAAGACTAATGTTGGTCTATGTCTTTATTCTAGTCCTAAAGAATATTCTCACATATAATAAAGAATTTCCATTTGATGTTCGGCCTGTCCCATTAAGGTAAATAAATAAGCATCCATATTTTGTCTTCTGATTTTATTATCTATTTTATGCCTGTTTTTCAAATATTTCTGGATTTTTTCCCTATCAAATTTGGTATTGGTGATATGGCTGATACCATTGGTAGCAATGAGATGATTGACATTGACATTGATATCAACATTAACCTAATAATCAGCATCTTATCTGGGAAGTTAGTGGCTCTGAGGGTTAGCTGGTATATTAAGTGGAGTAGCTCACTATTTTTTCTATCCTTTTTTATATAGGAGAATTTCAGCCCCTGGTGAGGAAGAGCATTTGGAATTTGAAGAAGATGAAGAAGAAGGTGGCGCTGGAGCAGGGTCTCCTGATTCTTTTCCTGCTAGAGTGCCTGGTGGGTACAAAAAATGTACATTATATAATTAAAGGTCAGGTGTTTGGAACTTACTTTTGTACTTGTTAGTGGCAGGTAAAACATCTCCAGTTTTGCCAATCTTAAGCAAATTATCATGGCCATTCTGTTAGCGGTAGCTATCGGTTTATTGTGAAAGTATCTTACTATTTGTGTCAGGGATCCTCAAAACATCCCGTGTTTAGTGATTGGCTAGGAAGAACCACAGGACTCAGCATATAGCTGTACTCACAGTTGTATTCTGAGTCATTACAACAAGAAAACACAAGAACAAAATCAGCAAAGGGTAAAGGCACACAGGCAAATTCCAGAGGAAACCAAACTTCTAAGAGTCCTCTCCCAGCAGAGTCAAATATGTACTTGATTCTCTCAACATTCTTTCACACCTGTGAAATGAAAAATATTGTCTATTGGGGAAACACTGTAGAGATTCAGTGCACAAGACACTTATTGGGGTTAGCATGAACCAAAACTACAGACTCCAGGAAGAAAGCAAGTGTTCAGCAGAAACCATATTGTTTGCATGGATGGTTTAGGCACAGTGATCTTCTTAACAGGGCATGATAGGAATCCTGCTGAAATCCAGGTTCCCAGATGCTAGCCATGGGCCAACATTGTAAGTAGGCTTTCTAGAGTAACTGTTTGCTATGTTAATTTTTTTCTTTATATATCTAGCTGTTCTTTAAATAATCATATATGATTGTGAAACCTGGACCTGGAGGAAAGGATACTAAACAGTTGCCCTTAACGGGGAAATAAAGAATACATAGCAAGTCCTTTTTATTTGTGGAAGATCTTGACAAGGTTGTAAAATACCCTGGTCAAGCACCCTGAGTAAATTTTTTGCCTCTTCCACTTCTATACTTTCTTCTGTTCTTATACAGTGCACAGTTTTTACTTCTGATGAACTAGTTCATTTTTTGGAAGTGTGGATATAACACTGTACTATTGTGATGCATTTTTTATGCTTTATGGTATAATTAGATATAATATACATATCATCCAGAAAACTTCATAATTAAAGTCATATTCCAGTAATTTAAAAACTCTTTGGTAGAAGACGTTTGAAATATAAACAGTATAGGCTTAGACAAACAAGATACCTGCACTTTTGAGTCTATCATCTGCCAATCAGTAGTTAAGTGACTGTACGTAATTCTTTATAAAAGGAGATGTTGACAATGCCTAATTCATAGGGTTACAATGAAAATTAAGGCACCACATACAAAGCATTTGGCATGATACTTTTCATTTGCTGGAGTAGTGGTGGCTACTGTATTTTCATTATCACTTCTAAATGGTGCTAACAGTCCTACACCATAGGATTACTGGAAAAATTACAATCACTATAATATGTTATTGTTAGTGTTTCTTTGATACAAGGTAATTATTTTCAATCTGCTTGTCCTTATGAAGAAAGAGCTATATTTTACTTGTCATATTTGTAGGAAATTTCAAGATTGCTGAGATGATGAGGTAAATAAATTTGCTAAAATTT
The DNA here is from genome assembly GCF_045843805.1 of Urocitellus parryii. Classification (NCBI taxonomy): domain Eukaryota; kingdom Metazoa; phylum Chordata; class Mammalia; order Rodentia; family Sciuridae; genus Urocitellus; species Urocitellus parryii. The sequence goes on from NW_027554208.1 coordinate 1,268,542, forward strand.
TTCTGTATTTTTTATTTCCTTTTCAAACCACATGCTGTACTTGAAATAGATTCCAGTTCTATAAATTTCTGGTTTGATTATTTGTTCACTAGCTATACTTCTGTAGCAAACAAGATCCTTGAAGCAGATGATGTAAGTCATGAAATGGACAGATTAAGGTCTTTATGGGTTTCAGGTTGCTGAGTTGAAAAGAAACTCTGTAAATTAAGTCTATTTGCTATGAAAGATTAATCCCAAAGTAATTAGATTTTTGTATTCTGATATAGCATTTTGGTATTTTATTTCAGAGATACAGAAAGCTCACTAAACCCTTCTATTCCCTGAATTATTTTCCTCAAAGTAAGAAAGAGTACATATAGTTCAATTGGCAATATTTGATTTGTAATCATATTTTCCAGGGCCTATGTCATTATAAAATTGAAAATGTCATTGAAGGACAATTTAACCTTTAACTTAATTGTAGAATGGGAAAAAATTGTTATACTGTGGACATCCAAGATTTCAGTCGTGATAAGGCTGTTGTGTCTATATTATCATGGAAGGGTGCTTCTAAGAATTATAACATTTTTATTACCTTTATTTTATGTAATTTATATAATTGTAAGTTTGTTGTACTTTTTTTTTTGGTACTGAGGATTTAACACAGGGGTACTTTACCAGTGAGCCACATCCTCAGCCCTTTTTACTTTTTATTTTGAGACAGGATTTCACTTAGTTGCTTAGGGCCTCACTGAGTTGCTGAGATTAGTCTTAAACTTGGGATCCTCCTGCCTCATCCTCCCAAGTCACCTGGATTCCAGGCTTGTGCCATAGCATCTAGCTTATTATGATCTTTTGAAAAAAAATATTTATTAAGGTGTCCCTTGCATATATAAAAGGCATCTTTTTTAGTGTGCAGCTTTATGAGTTTTGACAAACACACATGCTAAACACTACTACTGTTAAGCTAATGAGATGAAGTATAATATATGACTATGGTATGACCAAGAGTAGTTTATTCCCATTTAAAATTAAAAATGGATTTTTATCCAACCTTTCTTGAAAAGAATAAAAAATTGTTAAACCTTTCTTTGACATTAATATCATTTTCAAAGCCTTCAATTCTCATAAGACAAACAGTAACTTTTGTGTACTGCTTTAAACACTAACTGGCTTAAGTACATATAGTAGTTTAATTTTCTTAAGGTAATCTCAGTAGATTTCATTTAAATAGAGGATATAAATTTATAACCTATTATTTATTACCTGAAAACTTATTTATCATGTTGAATATTAAAGCTTCTAAATGATAAACCAAAGTAATACAAATTAAAAAAAAATAGCTGGCCAGGATTATATGCTTATAATCCTAGCTACTTAAGAAATTGAGGCAGGAGGATTGCAAGTTTGAGGCCAGTGGGGGCAATTTAGAGAGACATTGTCTCAAAATAGAAAGAACTAGGGATGTAGCTCAGTGGTAGGGTGCTTGCCTCACCTGTGTGAAGCCCTACATTCGTTTCCTAGTACCACATGCAGAAATAGCCATGACATAATTTTAGACAAAATTAAAAAAAAAAACATTTCTGAGTGACCTAAACATAAGCCTAGCAATCTCAACATTATTCTAGATTTGTATTGGTTATTCATCTTTTATATAGTCTTAGATATGTACCAAAAATGTTTTTTTGAAACTCAAAATGAAGAGTGAATCTTACTTCTTTAATATCAAACCTGTACTTGTTTCTTTCCTGCATAAATATTCAATTCTGAGTTGAACTTGAGAGTTAAGCAAATATGGATTTCATTTTCAGCTAAAGTGCAGTTTTTTTCTTACCCATGCATATAGGAAGTTGAAAACTGCAACAAAATATTCATTGCTGTTCCATGAATATTAGGGCATCCTTATTTCACAGAATTTTAGAATATATTTAGGGTTAAGCAGTAAATACCCTCAAAGTGTGCAGTTAGACTCTGGCTCTCCGTGCACTTCCTTTCTCTCAAAGTCTCAAATTCTCAGACTGAGCCGAACAGTCAGAGCCAGAGTCCCTCATCCAGTCATGTACTTATTTTTTTTTTAAAGGAACAGTTTCTTTTTTTTTTTAATATTTATTTTTTAGTTTTTGGCGGACACAACATCTTTGTTTGTATGTGGTGCTGAGGATCGAACCCGGGCCACACGCATGCCAGGCGAGCGCGCTACCACTTGAGCCACATCCCCAGCCCCAGTCATGTACTTATATTGAAAGGAAAGGAAAATACCATTCAATGTTATCTGGTAGTTCTCCTAGCTGTTTTTCAATAGTTTTAAGGCTTGCTAATATTCTATTACTCTCAAGCAGTTTTGGAAACATTTTAAGATTTCTTTTTTATAATTTGTTTCTTGTTTGTTTGTAGTACTGGGGATTGAATTCGGGGGTGCTCTACCACCTAGCTACATCCCCAGCTCTTTGACTTATTTTTTTTTTTATTTTGAAACAGAGTTTTGCTAAGTTGCCCAGGCTGGCCTCTTCTGCCTTAACTTGCCAAGTTCCTGGGATTACAGGCATGCACCACTATGTCTGGCTCAGTTTTTTTTTTTTTTAATCCATGAATCTTGTCACTTGAAGTCAAAAGGTTTTCTCCAGAGCTTTGCAGATATTGGTTCATAGGAAATGTCTATTGAGTAGGCTCTTCATCAAGGCTCTAAGCAACATCTGGCCTGCTTTTTCTTGAAAGTCCTCTGGCCACTCAAATTTTTAACCCAACACCTGTAGTAACTCTTCCTTGCATGCTAAATGGCAACTGCGTATGAAGCATATACCCACTGATTCATCTTAGGTTTTGTGAGAGTATTTATTATTTTTTTCCAGATATGATGGTGACACTTAAGAATTCAGCCATTATCCAAAACACATATTTCTGAACACAGAAAAATACATATTTCTAGTACCAGTCAATAAAGAAAATAAAAACAAGAATATATTCATATAACTTATATACAAGCAACTTTAATCAGGTATAATTTTTAACAGACCTAGAAATATTATTATTTGAATGCTAATGAACCCTAAGATTTTTATCAAACTTTTAATATAATTTCAAATTGAACAAACTTCTTATGATTTTACTCTTTATCTTGAAAGGTTGGACCAGTTTCTCAACTACTAATCAGTTACCAACCAAAAGAAATTGTGCATGTGTTTTCATATTTTCACACAATTTGTATGTGTGTACAAATTGCAGATGTGCAGTGCAAATTGCAAAATTTTTCTCTTGCTAGATTTTTAAGACCCATTTCATGTTTTGTGCCATCTACAAAATGTTATGACCAAATAATGATTTGACAATACCATTATTTTAAATTATGTTAAAATTATCCCAAAATAATAGAAAATATTATTTTATATATATCCTTTTTATTGGATTTTAAAATTACAAAGAAATGTGCACTTAAAAAATGTGTGTGACAGACTTTGAATTGGTAGTATCAACCATCTGAATTTAATTGCAAGTATGATAAATCTAAAACAAAGAAGACATAAATATATAATCACACACATATGATAATGCTGAGTTTACATTTTAGATATTAGGTTCATCTCTGTCCTAAAAGTATGGACAACAAATTTTGTACTCCTTATTCATGACATTTAATTCACCAAGCACCAAGGCAAAATGAAGACTGACTCACCTCTTATTGAAGTAAATGCCTGTGACAAACATTTGTACGATATCATGTAAAAAGCAAATAAATTCAAATCAGTGTTTTGAAAAAATATAATCTTTGGTAATTTTCCTCTTTTAATGTTCTGACCTAGACAATAATGTACTATTTTGGAACAAAGACTGTCATGCCATTTCCAATTTTGGACTAGAAATTGTCCTTATGGTATGATATGAGATATAAACAATAGCAATTTTAAAAAGCAAAAATAAAAAGTTGAAAGAAAAGAATGACTTCCTCTTCTGCATGTGAGGACAGGGTCTTAAGGATCCCACTGACCTTCATATCCATGTCACTCCAGACTCATTCTCAGGCTGGTGGTCCTTTCATTGTCTGATTCTCCATGATCTCTATGGCTACACAGAGACTATTGAATGTGAGGCCATCCTACTTGATACTCAGACCTTCATTTTTTCTCAGCATCCTCTTGTAACAAAGAAGTTGTGGGCGATGGGCGGGGGGTGGGGGGCTTCAGATGCTCTCCCATTGTTTTTCTGTACCTGTTGCAGGTAGAGTGGTGCTTCATTTCTTGGTCTGTGTCAGTGCTGTGGGGTGCCCAGCAGAGGCAGAGGCCTTACTTGCACAATTCCCTTTCCTCTCCACAGTGGCAGTGGCTGTAACATTCTTGGCTAGGTCAGACGCTTTTACACAGTTTTTAAAACATTCTTGAGCGAACTTGTCTATGTTTAACAAACAGCCATTTGGGGGATCCATAGCTACCTTCATAAATTGTTTTCCACAGATGAAGCACAATGAAATAGAGCAACTTGAGTTTTTACCCAAGTACCACCTGTTAATAAACAGTTTCCATCAACAAGATGGACTTTTTGGTGTCCCCTATTACAGTAGTGTGGTGAAATGGTTCCAAACCTTCTAATTCATTGTCATTACTTTATCAGAGTTGTCTTTAGGTTTAGGCTTAGAATCTTACTCTCGCAGAAAAATCACACTGAATTGAGTAATTCCTTCCAACTCTTTTTGACACCAGTGAGAGCATGCCTGCTCTGGTTGGTGCATAAGAGGTGGTTGGGGCAGATAAGTCAGAAAAAGACGTGCTTTCTGTGTTCAGTACAACTTGGGGCTCACCAGCTACCAATGGCTTCCTTTGTCTTGCAGTAAAAACTGAAAGTGGAATTAACCAAATGAACACAGTCCTGCTGCTCACTGCTATATGAGTGTTAAAGACCTATCATATTGCTATCTGGGCTACTCAGTCTCTGTCCATTCCTGTGAATGTGCATTGCCCAGTGTACAAAGTTCAAATGTTACTCTTTTTTAATCACTCCCTTACTTGGAGTTCTTAGTGACAGCTCAATAACATCCCTGGGATGTTATTGAAAACTTGGTTTGGACAGCAGTAGCCATTTAGAGTTTTCCATATTTAAAAGTATGAGGCATAAATAGTGGCCTCACAAAAATGTCTATATTCTAATCCTGGGAACCTGTGACTGTTATGTTACATGGCAAAAAGAACTTTGCAGAAGCTTGAGATGGGGAGGTTCTGCTGCAGTTCCTTTTAAGGCTTTAGGGACAATTAAAATAAAGATGTTAAAATGGAACATGATGGTTAAAAGCATGGACTCTGTAGCCAAACTGCTGTGTGATTATGGATAATTTGTTTTTCTATGTCTCAATTTTCACCTCTGAAAAATAGAACTAAACTATTGTTGTGAGGATTAGATGAGAGGATTAGGATAGTATGTGGCACATCACAAATACTCACAAGTGTTAGCTATTTCTTATTTACATAGCAATTCCATGTGGAAGAACATTTCTTCTGATCTTTGCTCTAGATCTGAGAGCAGATGATCTAGCTGGAATAGCACAGGTTACACTGGATTGTGTGTAGGGATTTCTTTCTTATCCTTGTTAGTCTTTGAATTTTATGAATGTAGTTGACTTGTTCTCATATTACACTATGTAATTGGATATGTTAATTCTTCACTTAGAAATCTTCCTTTTAATGCATTGGCTCAATTTACAACTATCATGGTTTTATCTTTGATGCAGAAACATGCACCCTTTTTCATCTAACCTGGGAGCTATTGATGGTATGGTATTATTTTAGTATTTGATCTTCTTTTATGTTTATTATTTCTTCACTCATTGATATAGATTTTCTAGCCATTTTTTTTTTTACTAGACAATGATAACCTCTAGAACTGGAAATTCAGTCATTCATTCAATAAAATATTTCTTCAACAAAGATCTGTTTAATCCTTGTGCATACTACAAAAGGAACAGTTCCCACACCTTTCAGGATGCTTATTGTGTAGTCAGCAAGACAGAGCCAAAAGCACATGATTATGATTAGAGATGTGTACCAATGTCATAGGTTGGCAAAAAGAAGGACTGAGGGAGTTCAGTAAATCTAGACAGATTTAGGACTCACTGAGTATATAGGAGTTGACCATGCAGAGAGAGAGCACATCATAGACCATTCTGAAACACCTAGGCACCTTTCTATGTAATCTATGATCTTAATTACAGTCAGCTTCCTTCATCATGAAGCACAAGGTTTGACATTCTACCTTGAATTAAAAAAGAAATTCAGACTTGAAATCACTGCCTCCATATTAAATTATTTGAAGCATAATGATTACATTAAACCTTACTGTGTAGTCTCAGGCAAAAAGATTGTTGGTAAGGAATGTAGCATCAGCCCTACCATTTCAACTGAAAGATCTAGATGATGATAGGTTATAAAATTGACTTACCCCAAAGTAACAAGTTTAATATCAACTTAGAAAAAATAATCTTAACATCAAAAAGACTTTGAAAGTTGTAAAGCAATCATCTTTTGACTGTCAAAAAAAGTAGTAAAGAGGTAAGACATAAAAGAGGTAACATTCTTGGGGGTTTCTTAGGGTGGGGTGGGGTGGGTTCTTTTTTTGTCTTTTTGGGAACTGGAGGCCGAATCCAGGATTTTGCAAATGCAAGGCAGACACTTTGCCACTGAGCTACATCCCAACCCAACATTCTTTTTTTTTTTTTTTTTTTTTTAAAGAGAGAGTGAGAGAGAGAGACAGAGAGAGAGAGAATTTTAGCATTTATTTATTTATTTTTCTTAGTTTTCGGCGGACACAACATCTTCGTTTTGTATGTGGTGCTGAGGATCGAACCTGGGCCGCACGCACGCTAGGCGAGCGCGCTACCGCTTGAGCCACATCCCCAGCCCCCCAACATTCTTAATATATAAAGAAAAAATTTAATTGTAATAACCAAAGCAGAATACATGAGAGGAACAGACAACATGAGCGAGTGCGCACTCGTGCACACACACACACACACACACACACACACACACATACACACACACACATTTAAAAATACCCGTTAAACATATAAAAAGATACTAAACTTTATTTTTAATAAAAAACATAAATTAAAGCTACTGTTGGTGAGTCTTAGGAGAAATAGGTACTTATTAATCACTGGTGGGAATAGAAAAATGGTGCAGTTTCTTTGGAGGGGAATTGAGCATTCTCTAACATATAAGTACATATTTTTATTTTTCCTTAGCAATCCCATTCCTGAGAATTTACTCTGAAGATGCACCCATAAAATACAGGAAAAAGAGGGGGAAACACTTGCATATACACCAGATTCTCTGTTGAGGTGTTTTTTATAATGATAAAAAGTTAGAAATAATGTAATTGCCATATGAAGATTGACTGAATAAACTATGATAAATAGGATACTGTAGAAAATAATTCAGAAAATCTCCATGAACTAATGAGTGATTTTTCAAAATATATTATTAGCAGAATTTATCAAGATAGTTCACATTAGCAGATTAAGGGGAAAGATTTCATAATGTTGTCAACAATGCAGAAAAAGTTTTCAGTTAAGTTTGAAATACAGCCTTGATTTTAAACAATTCTTGGCAAAGGACAGAAAAACATTCTTAACTTGATAAAACATGGCTACATGACATTTACAGCCCAAAATCATTTAATGATGAATTTGAACAAAACAAGAGTGTCTATTACTTCTTTTCATCAGCATTGTTTTGGAAGCCCTAGCTACTGCACTAGGACAAGAAAAATGAAATATAAAAGGGGGGATGTTCTTTATTTGCATATTTATGAATATATAGAGAATATGCAAAAAAACCTATTCATAACTCATTAATAAGATAATGCAGTTCCTGGATATAAAATTTGTACAGACAAATCAATTCTATCTCAAACAAGTAATAGTTGCTTAGAAAATGAACTATTATAATATTTATAGTAGTATTAAATAATATCAAGGACCTTATTATAAATTCAACAAAAGAAATATAAGAATTTTATGTAGAAAATAAACCTTTGTTGAAAGAAATAAAAGAATATCAAAAGGAAAAGGAAACTGGAACAATCTTGAAATTAGGGAAAAAGATGGAAGAGTGACTTAATAATTGTTATGGTTGGTGAGATGTTAAATTGTACATTCTCTTTTACTTTTTTCATTTCTCTCAATTGAATTGTTTATGAGAATGCATTTTATAAAAACAGTGAAGTCATTATTCTTTTTTTTCATTTGTTCATAATAGGTATTCTTGACATTAGATTTATTTGGACTAATTATAAATGCATGGAATATAATTTGCTCCAATTCAGTCCCTTCACCCTCCCCATCCTCCCTCCCACTGTTCCCTTTCATCCACTTTACTGATCTATTTACATTTTTTAAAATTAGTATCTTATAGATATTCAAAATGATGAGTTTCATTATAGTATATTCACATATGTGCATTGGAAAGTTAGTTTGGGTTTATTCCACAGTTTTTCCCTACCCACTCCCCATTCCCTTCTTTTTCTTTTACTGATTTTATTTTTTTTAAATACACGACAATGGAGTCTATTACAATTTTTATTACACATATAGAGCACAATTTTTTATATCTTTGTATAAAGTATGTTCATGCCAATTCACGTTATACATGTACTTGTTTTTTTGCATTACAATTCTTATTACACATATATACCACAATTTTTCATATCTCTGTTTGTATATAAAGTAGGTTGACACCCAATTTGTGTCTTCAGACATGTACTTTGGATAATGATGTCCATCAATCACATTCATTCCACATTCATTAGGAGGCTAATCCCCTGCCTCCTCCCTTTCCCTCACTCCCCTCTTCCCTATCTAGAATCCAACTATTCATCCCATGTTCCTCCTCCTTACCCTATTATGAGTCAGCCTCCTTATATCAGAGAAAACATTTGGCATTTGTTTTTTGGGGATTGGCTAACTTCACTTAGCATTATCTTCTCCAACTCCATCCATTTACCTGTAAATGCCATGATTTTATTCTCTTTTAAAAAAGTTCATTGAGTGTAATATATCACATTTTTTAAAATCCATTCATCCACTGAAGGGCATGTAGGTTGGCTCCAGTTTAGCTATTGTGAATTGTGCTGCTATAAACATTGATGTGGCTGTGTCCCTGTAGTATGTTGTTTTTAAGTCCTTTGGGTATAGTCCAAGGAGAGGAATAGCTCAGTCAAATGGTGGTTCCATTCCCAGATTACCAAAGAATCTCCATACTGCTTTCCAGATTGGCTGCACCAATTTGCAGTCCCACCAGCAATGTATGAGTGTGCCTTTTTCCCCACATCCTTGCCAACACTTATTGTTGTTTGTCTTCATAATAGCTGCCATTCTGACTATAGTTGTATCTTAGTTTTGATTTACATTTCTCTGATTGCTAGAGATGTTGAAAATTTTTTCATATATTTGTTGATTGATTGTATATCCTCTTCTGAGAAGTGTTTGTTCAAGTCCTTGACCCATTTTTTGATTGGGTTACTTGTTTTTTGTCAGGGCTTAGCTTTTTGAGTTCTTTATAAACCCTAGAGAGTAGTGCTCTATCTAATGTGTGAGGGGTAAAGATTTTCTCCCAGGATGTAGGCTCCCTGTTCACCTCACGGATTGTTTCTTTTGCTGAGAAAAAACTTTTTAGTTTGAATCCATCCCATTAATTGCTTCCTGGTTTAAATTCTTGTGCCATAGGAGTCTTATTAAGTAAGTTGGGGCCTAACACACATGATGAAGATTAGGGCCTACTTTTTTCTTCTGTTAGATGCAGAGTCTCTGGCTTAATTCCTAGGTCCTTGATCCATTTTGAGTTAAGTTTTGTGCATGGTGAGAGTTATGAGTTTAATTTCATTTTGTTGCATATAGATTTCCAGTTTTCCCAGCACCATTTGTTGAAAATGCTATCTTTACTCCAGTGCATGTTTTTGGCACCTTTGTCTAAAATAAGATAATTGTAATTTTGTGGGTTAGTCTCTGTGTCCTCTATTTTGTACCATTGGTCTACCAGTCTGTTTTAGTGACAATACCATGCTGTTTTTGTTACTGTTGCTCTGTAGTATAGTTTAAGGTCTCATATAGCGATACCACCTACTTCACTCTTCCTGCTAAGGATTTCTTTAGCTATTCTTGGTCTCTTATTTTTCCAGATGAATTTCATGATTGCTTTTTCTATTTCTATGAGGAATGCCATTGAGATTCTGATTGGAATTGCATTAAATCTATATAGTGCTTTTGGTAGTATGGTCATTTTGATAATATTTTGATTTGAATTAACTTCAAACTTTTGAATTGAAGTGGGTAGGATAGTACCAGATTGCTTTGAAGGGAGATTGGATCAGTTATGATCTGTCTTATAGGCTGTTCCTTAGAGCTGGCCTAAATTCACCCTCATCTGATAGTTCTACTTAGAAATAGTGTGCCTTAATCAGATCAATATCTTATATGGGAGTGTTCCCCAGATTGTAGCTGTGATTTTTTTCCAGATGACCAGATTGTTTTTCTGAAAGTGAGCACATTTTTAGTCATGTTGATTAGTTGTTCTACATCACATTGCTATTGTTTCTAGGGTTAACATTAATGATTCTAGGGTTAACATTAAAACCATCTCTCTCAGAATAATTACAAATTTTTGGGTGGTTTACGTCTTCTAAATCATGTCATCTAAAAATAATTGAGTGAGATGCTAATGAGATACTGCAGGAACAACTGCTGTTTTTCTGACAACTGATTGTGAAACCTTAAAACCTGCATACCTTGTCTTTATAAAGTGATGAGTATGCAAAATCTGGAAAGATATTCTATTTTTTAAATATAGGTAGATATGACTGCCATTTATTTCCTATTTAGATATATTGACATTCATATGAAAATATGCAGGTCATTAGCCTATTATAATTTCACTATTTACATTACTTTTAACTTGATGAGACATAAATAAAACTTTCATAGTACACAAGGTGGATATTTGATACACAGAACATAAAGATTTGTGAGGAGCTTTTTTGTGGGTTACATGTAGAACCCACGTATTTTAATATTCACTATTTTAAATGAACAATGCATGAAGGGAATGCAATACTTGGCCTATTTTTAAACTAGTGTAAAACCTAATGATACCATCCGTTTGCTTTTTAAAACGAATAACAGTTATTTTAGCCCTTGCACTTCAAGAGATCTAGTCTTTAATTTTTCAGTTGTCTGTTAGGTCAGTTTTGTTTACTAGATGAATGTTAACAAAACTATATGAGCCTGAAAGAATTATCAACCAAATTTAGTCTTTTCTTTCATCTGGATTGGGTTAATTTCACAAGTACAAAAGTAGTTCAGTCTACAGTAGTTCTAGGAAATGAAGAATTTGCCTTAATAAAATGTTCACTCAACTGAAACTCTGAGTAGTCAAAATTTCCAGACTCTAAACTTCTCAAGAGAAGGGCCTCATGTTCTCCATGTCATGTAAACTTTCCAAGGTGCTTGGCAGCACTCTGTACCCTGTGGAATACTCAGTACCTTTTTGTTTGATGTTACTGATGTTTGATGTTGCTCCCTTACAATCTACTATTAAAATGTAGCAAAACTGATACATTGTTCTTTCTGTTTTCTCATACTATAAAACATGTATATCAAAGTGATAATTTAAAAAAAACCTTTTTTTTTGGTTGTAAATGGACACAGTACCTTTATATTTATATGTGGTGCTGAGGATCAAACCCAGTGCCTCACATGCAACCCCAGCCCCTCAAAGTGATAATTTATATGAAGAAACATTTAGCATCCTTCACATAAGAATGCTTTTTTAACCTCTATTTATTTATGTGGCGCTGAGGATTAAACCCAGGGCCTTGCCTGTGCTAGGCAAGTACTCTACCACTGAGCCACAACCCCAGCTGCCACCAAAGAATGGGATTATATGGAAAAAAAGGATGCTTTGTATGAATGTCTGTTTCATCAGCATTAAACAAACTTAAATTGAACATTGTCATCAGCTTAGCTTTAATTAAGATATGAATGACCAAACCTCCCCCCCCAAAAAAGGTGATTTTATCTTGAAGCAATTAACACAAAGCAATCTGTATCTCACAAATTAGTTGTTTAAATTTACTTTCTAGTGTGGGAGGGGATGAGTCACTGGACAATAATTACAACTATAGCAGTAATACTTTCAGGTTGAAACACTACTGCTTCACAAATGAAATGATTTTAGTAACTAAATTCAAACACAATTTGCTGGAGAGGACTTCTAAAACTTTTGATACAAAAGTATAATTGAATCAAGGGACAGTATTCTCTACACAACCTGTACGTGGGCAGCTACCTTGGGCTTTGCTACAGAAGTGGTACAATCAGATGGATGTAAGGAGAGGCAACTATGGGTGGGTTCAGAACTGCTCAGATAAACTACATAGAACACATTATAACTTACTAATAGAATAAATACAAAAAAGGCTTTAGAGGGAAAACTACTGTTGCTTTGAATAAAATAATAAATCTGCCTTTCCTTGAAAATCTATCTTCCTAGCTGACATCACCTTTATTTAAATGCTATTTTAAAATTAGGAGTTATAGTAACTTCAGCATTGCCTTGTGTCCTGTAGAGGTTGAAAGATACATTCAAAATGTGTTTGTGACTTAAATTTTATTTTACATGGTTAAAAATGGCATAAGCTATTATATGGTTTTCCTCTTACACACAGCTGCTGCTTCTACTATTAAATGGAGGTTATGTAGATTGAATTCTTCCTAAAGGACTCAAATTCTTTTTGATTCTGAGTTATCTTCAGTAGTTTAGAGATTTTGTTTCACAGAGATTTTGTTTCACACTGAAGCTTTTGCCCCTATTTTGAGAATACTTAGGGGACATAAAAAGAACAATGATATGTTATGTTCTAGGTTTCAACAATCCTATTACTTTCTAGAATTTAAAAGAATGGAAGAATCTGGTCTAGCAGTAAGCAAAAGTACCAGGCTTTTATAATTTTATTTAAATCTTAAACCTCTTTAAAATGTACTGTTAAAATTGCCGTAATTAAAATTACAGTTCTGGAGAGCTAGTTCTTAGAAACATTGTTTTAAAGACAGTAGTTACAGATTCAGGACTTGCTTTAATTGATTTTTAAATAAAATATATTTGAGTATCTATCAAAAAAAAGAATTTAATTCAGCCCATAGTTGCTGATTAAAGACATTATAAGCCTTAGAGTTTCATTCATTCTTAGAGGATTATACTTTTCTAATTTTTTTTATCATATTCCTTGAAAATCAGTGGCAAGGTATGGGAAAGAGAAGAGTGTGTTGTGTACATTTTTAAAAAGAAATTTCCTAATTTTTTATAGACACAACATACCACCTTATATTTTACTGTTATAATGCAATAATGGCAAAAGCAGTAGAACTTCAGGTCAAACAACTCTTGCTACCAATGTAAACTCATTCTCAGAAAACCATTCTCACATGGACAGTGGTTAGAAAAAAGTACATGAATGTGCTACAAAAATAGAGCCACAAGACTTCTCACAAGTAAAAGAAATCCTTTGTAGAAGTCCACAGTTGACCAAGGTCCAGCCTCCTTAACAGTGAGCAACAGGGAATATGCTGACAAGTCACCATCTTCAGTTCTGAGAGTGAGTTGACATGCTTCCCCAATGGCACAAAGTCTCATGACGATCCAATGAATCAACAGACACTTGGGAAATATTAATAAACATTTTTTATGAACTATTACAACAAAGAACTTCAGCAAGAAGGAAAATGAAGTTTATGATCTTTGAGTAAAAATTTTTAGTGTAGCAGTCTCTGCGACCAGATATTGAAAGAGAAAAAAAAATCAAGCTTATAAAACACCATTTCTCTGTTATCAACTGGAATACACTAAAAATAGGATAATGGAAATACATGTTCTTAAAGCATTTCCACAGGAAATGTCCATAATTATGACACTCTAAATCATTTAGCAATTGTATATGCTACATTAACTAAAACAAATGTATTCCTTATTGCACATTTTAAAATTGGAAGGATACTCTAGCTTAAGTGGGGGATATTTAGGGGGAAAATATTTTGGCTCAAAATGTATACTGCACCAAGGCAGCTTCATTCTAAAAACATAAACCATTTAAAATAAACTTTTATATTTTGAAGCCAATAATCCTTTAACTTGATGAATAGTTTATAGTCCATTTTCTGACTAAGTGTCAAAGGTTAATTTTATGGGCCCTGTTTTAAGGCCTGTGAACAGCCCTCACTAATCTGAGAATTAGGTGTAGGTGGAGGTTCATCTTTAAAGCCTGAAGGCATTAAGTCTTTTGCAGCAGGTGGTGGCCCATAGTCTTGGGGACCATGAGTTGGAGGTGGTAATGGGGCACCAGGAATGAAGTACTCTCTTGGGCCAAATGAGCCTAAAGGTCTAAATGGTGCTGGTGCGGGTCCTGGAAAAAAATCACGAGGGTCAAAAGGCAAATCCCATTTTCCAGGTGGAACACCTGGTGCATATTCTCTGAAGCCTATTGGTGGACACATACCAGGACCTGGAAAATAAAAAGGAAGTTATGTAAATACCCAGAAATTTCTGAACTAGGGTGATTTCAAGTATGTTAATATAGTCTTTAATTTCTCCCAAGCCTAGAACATCAACTGGTGAACATCCTGACTTGCCAGATGAGGCAAACTGAGATGGAACAAGTTTAGTTATAGCCTTTGACCAACCAGCCATGAAGCAACATATTAAGGATTTAAACATGGCTCTACCTAGCTCCAGGCTTGTCTTTTTTCTTTCCCTACTATATAATTGCAGAATTATTTCTATCTCACAAGAGCTCCATTTATATTTGGAAGTACTATATTACCATGACAAGATGATAGATCATGAAATAAGAACTTCACTACATCAAAGAAATATTGATAAAAGGAAATTCCACTATAATTACTGTATCCATTAAAAATTCATGAAGTATTTCAGCATGGACTTTACACATGCCATCAGAATCAAGGTGCATGCCCTCCTGAAAAAGGCCTTCCAAAGCCACCTAATTAAATCAGCAATATTTATTAGGTCACTGTTAAATCCTCCTCTTTAACACTTCCCTCTGACTTTTCTCAAGGTAAGGAGGGTTTGACTTTTCTATATTCTATAACCTACTGCTTATGCTTCCATTATGGGTGATTACAAACTTTATGTTATAGGATTTTCATATCTGTGACAAAATTTTAAGTTATGGCATGTGTCTCATCCACCTTTCCATCTATTGCAGTGCATATCAACAGATTTTCAACAAACATCTGCAGAAGTAATATTTCTGGCTTTTCTGTATATAGCCCCTTATCCTTGTCTATGAGAGATAGCTATTGCCTATCTCAGTATAAGATTATGTAGTGTCCCATATGTCCCAGAAAACTGGAGGAAAAGTTAAAATGTACTCAGCTTTATCCTTCCATTGTTAAGACCTGAGATAGCAACCAACTGTTTTAGCAAGCAATAGAAATGAAAGATGAATGTGATTTATAAGTCAATCACTACTGTTCAGATCATCATACCAAACGGTGGAGGAATTGGCCGAGGCCCAAAAGGCCCACCAAGCTGACGTGGCGGTCCATACCAAATGGGAGGTGGTGGAGGCCGTCCCATCGGGGGTCCCATGAAGGCTACCCCTGAGAAAGGAGGGGGCCCTTTCATAGCCATATGAACCTGCAATTTAAGATTTGAAAGCAGTTAAAAGTTTTAAAATTCCTATGTATTAAGACAAAGTACCAACACCGATAAAAGCTAAAACCCAAAACAGGCACCTGTCCAGAGAACACCATCAGTGCAACAAAACTACCCACCCCTCCTGTGTATTCCCACCGACAGCTTACAGAAGTTGGAAGGATGCCACAAGAGGGAGCAGTTTGTTACTGATTATATCTGCACAGGAAAGGGAAAGGCAAGAGGACTGGCAGAGGTTATTAACAGAGGTGATTTCTGACCAGTATGTCATGCTGTATTCACTACAATCTATTTCAAAGGGAGTCCCCCCCCTCCCCATCACTTCCCTTTCATCACAATAGCTCATTACTTCCATATTAAGAATGAACAGAATAAAATGAAAAATCCATTCTCTACCCATGTAATAATAGCTACTATTCAGAGTATCTTCAGTAAGTCTTTCATATATTATTCAACCTCTGAGATCTTTAAGTAGACTGTCTTATTTTAAATAAGAGGGAACAAAAGCAAATGGAATATCATAATTTGTTGAAGGCCACACTGCATATTAAAGGAACTCAATCCCAGGTTTGCCTCCAAGCCATGCTTTTCCCACCTCTACTCCTCTCTAACAATGGGTCTTTTCTCTCTTTTAAATCTTCTACTACAAAGGGATTTGGGGTCTTATCTAAGGTGCCCTTAGATTTCTCTAGAGATGTATATTCCTGGAATATATATACACTGGAACTTGAGAAGTATTTTCCATCACAGTGCTATATACACAAATTAGGAAGACAAAGCTTTAATATTTACATTCATTTACTGTACACCATTTGAGATATTGATTTATCATTTCCTATGAGTAGTGGGTTTGAAACTAAACAATTAAAATTTATTTTGTTATAGAGCTGCAGAAGACCTACCAGATATAATAGCAACACAGTTACAAGAGAATACACTTATGTGAACAAATGAGACCATTTCTTGGGACTGGCTCAAGAGGTCATTTTAGATGATCATTGTTTCATTGAAACAGTATTTCAATTTCAGAAAATCTGATACCAATCTAATTCAAATCACTCAAAATAGGGTTTGCACAAATGGAGGAATTCTTAAATAACATTCTTCCAAAAAAATAAAAAAAATATATGAATTATATAATTTATAATGAATTTACTTTGCCTTAGAACATTCAACACAAAACACCATATAAAGTTAGAGTGATAACTTTTCACATTCTGTAGTTCATTACAGTTGTACACACTTAAGCAACATTCCCAAGTTAAGGAGAAAAGTAAGCTCAATATTGCATGCAGTTTACAGCAAACAAGATCAGTGTCATGCTCTGAATATCCTTCCCAGAAATGCACAGAATAAAACCCAATTCAGTTCTCAACCTCTAAGCATCCAACTGGATGCTCAGTCAAAGAAGTAATGGTGGAGACTGAGGGGGTCTCAGGTTCTTGGGGAACAGTTTGCTTTTTAAAAAACAAATGGGATTGTACAAATAGAACACAAAGAAGGATAAAGCAAAGAGCAAGTACTGTAGGAAAGCTACATGTTCCTGCATGACCACATGATTCACAGTAACTACAGAACTTACCTTGCCCTCATTCGTAACCTTAGCTGGAGAAGAACTTCTGGAGCTGCTGTTCATGTGAGGTGGAACACATCCTGGGTCTGTTAGAGATCAAAGAATGGATTCAGACTTATTCTAACATGAAAAGAATAAAAATCATCCATCCACAATTACAGATTCTTTGAAATTACTTGGTCCCTTTACCAGAGGCAACAGGTTTCCCAGATGCCTCAGAAGACCAGTACGAGGTAAAGGTCCATCCATTGACCCTTGGGAAAGAAAGATCAGAGCCCTTGTATGTATTTTTCAGAAGAAATAAACCACTGGTGGACAGGTCAGGATTCAACAATACCTAGAAAGCAAAATGAAAAATGGGTTGCCCAGAGGTTGGGGTCATACCTCAGTTGTAGAGTGTTTGCCTAGCATGTGTGAGGCACTGGGTTTGATTCTCAGCACACATTTAAAAAATAAATAAAGATATCATGTCCATCTACAATTAAAAATATTTTTTTAAAAAAAATGGGCTGCCCAATACGTAAATCACAATTTATGAAGAGACTTAAGTAAAATAAAGAACTGCCTTGGGTTGATAGAACAGCAGATTAATAAGTATTGGTCCTAAACTTTAAGCTATAGACTTGAAGTATGTGTAGGCTGGCTTTTCTTTAGTCTGTATAACCTGACTTCCAATCTTACCAAGACTACAGTCCTATTTAGAATTGGAAATAAGACTCAGTATTTTCATGTAGGAAATAAAGTATGCTACATAAAGTTTAAGGCTACTTTTATAATATTTGGGAAAGGAACACCATAGAGATTTAATTTAAAGATAAAGGTTTACACTTCACAGAGTAAAATTTAAAAGAAAAAAACAATACAGAGACCTCCAGGAAAAAAAAAAAATGTTTTCTATTCTAGAACAGATTTTACAGAAAACATTCACTAAGATAAAGTAAGAAATTATCTTCTATATATTGTACAGGCCCAAATTATATGTTTTCATTAAAATATTCAAAAGGGAAAAAAAAAACCAAAACCTTGAAGCAACATGTGAATGCTAACCAAATCCGTTTCTAGGCATATCTTTTCGATTAAGAGTAGCAGAAGGAGGTCTCCCAGCTGGCTCTGCTGTCAGTGGAGGGGAACATTCACCACCACTCAAGGGGGATGGACCAAAAGAGCCATTATGGCTCAGTGGACCTAAAGACAACAATGCCGTGCTACTACTTTAAGGCAGCCTTCTCCCTGACACCAACCCTCACCTCCCGCTTTAGCAAATCATTCAGATTATTTCATAACCATTACACACAGAAATAAAAAGTAATTTACATACATTATGCACCAAGAAATAAAATAGCTCCTTTTACAAAGTGCCCCCTACCTCTCCGAGGAGGATTTTGTAAATTTGGTCTTCCCGGCATAGGTTTTACAATCACGGGTTCATCTTGCCGCACTGCCATCTTTTGGGTCATTTCCAATAGTCTTGAATATTGAGAAAGAATGGGCTGAATTATGAAACAGCAATCTATTCCTTCATAGATAATATCTAGGATAACCTTAAAACACTATAAAACATATAGTAAGATACCAAAATCACATACTTCTGTCTCAAATCAGCAGCTTCCCTTTTCTCTTCAGCTATAGCTCTTTCTGCAGAACGAGCTTTGAGCTATTAAAGAGAAAATATTCAAATTCAGTTGCGGTAGGCTATGCACAAAATAAAGAAAAGGGGGAAAAAATCTTACCCAATTATCATGAGCTTTCTTCTCATGCATAGCAATCTGAAAAAGACAACACATTAAAAAAATATGTTTTTAGGGACTCATTATAATAGCCTATAATTGTCTGTATTAGATATCAAAGAATTCTGCAACTACAGGACAGTATTAATTACTACCTGGTTTTTAAATGAGCGCTCAGTTTTCTGTAGTTCTTTTTCCATCTCTTCAATTCTCCGCCTAAGAATTACAACAATTGAATAACATTTGAAACATTCTGACCATTTTCCCTTTATTCCATCAGCTATACTTTTAAAGACGTTATCATACATAAGAAAAACATTTCTATGGTTATATGAATCCAGTGTGATCAAAACTAATACTACAGGCCAGGTGCAATGCCACATGCCAGTAATCCCAATGATTGGGAAGCTGAGGCAGGAGGATCACAAGTTCGAGGTCAGTCTCAGCAATTACGTGGGAACCTATGCAACTGAGACCCTGGCTCAAAGTAAAAAAAAGGTCTAAGGATGTAGCTTAGTAGTAAAGCACCAAAAATAAATAAATAAATAAATAAATAAATAAATAAATTAATTAAATAAAAACCTAATACTAATAACTTCTTTATCATTTAATTGCTAGAGATTCTGAATGATAAATTATAGTTTCCTTAACTGTTCATGAGTGTGTTCTCAAGTAATTCTGCTAGAAATATCTTCCTCCTTAAAACTTTTTTTGTTTTTTTCAAATTATATCCATAGAAGATTTCCAAGGTCTATCAAATGCCACACTTTTGTGGGTCTTGATACATCACACAGCAAACTGATTTCTTAAAGAATTACTACAACATACAAAACCCCCAGAACTGTTTGCATTGACCAAGTTCCCTACGGTCTTGCCCATTAGGTATAAGTAAATCTTTGTTAACATTTTTCATTTGTTAAGTTGAAATTTATTTTTTCTCCTGTGTGAATTGAATGTATTCATATCCTCTCGTTATTTATACTTCCAAGCTATTTTCTTCTATCTACACAATGTAAAAAAAGATTAAAAAGAAAGCTAACACTAGTTCATTAGACACTGACACCCTCCTTTAGAAACTGAACTCACTTGTAATTTTTAACTTCCTGTACAGCGGAAACCACCTTTTCATCTGCAGCTGACAGCTGCTGCTCTTTTTCTAGTCTCTCGTATTCTTCTTGGCTCAGTTTCCTAAAATAAAGCCAGTTATCAAATCAAAAGTTTTTCTTTGTGAATATCACTTCCCACAATTCTATAAAATGCTTAGGCACATAAAATAGAAATTCAAACCTGCAATTTCGTAAATCAAACTCTGGCAAATCACTTACATTTTCTAACTTCTCCTCTTAATTCTCTACTTACCAGTAAATAAAATAAATGTGAAAACAACATGTGCCCCAAGGGCAAGTCTCCTGTGTGTAAGATAATAAAAACTCACGTTACTTCAATGTGGAAGATCAGGACTGATCAACCTAACATAATTAAACATATTAGGATAAAGCAGGGGATAATTCTTTTCTCGTTTCTGCCATGGGTAGGACATTAAGTATATCTTTGTCATGGGGGAACTCTTCTCAATCCAAGACTGGTACCATAATAAAGATATAGTCAGTCAAAGAAAAAATCTTCTAGAATATGTCTTTTAGCTATGCAATTTACCACAGAACATTTTTCACACTTTAGATATCTATTTCAAAAGAATTGTAATTAAGCAAAAAGACCAATCTGAGTTTTGATAATGCCTGTCAACCAGAAAAAGAAGCCAAACTGACCTACAATCAGAGTATTATCTACTGACAAGTTTTAACTCTGATCATGAAACTCAAGATGTTCATCTACTGAGACAAAGGTAGACACATTTAATGATTTAAAAAATACTATTTTCTGCTATCCTTGTACTACCCTCTTTAGCCATAGTTCCAATTCAAAAGATAATTAACTTGAAACTTAATTTTCCATAAATCAGAAGAACTATAGTAAAAAAGGATTATTGATACCAAATAGAAAAAGGGGATTATATATTCTTATATAGCTTCTCATTTAATTCTTCAGCAAGTATTTTATGAGTGGCTATAATATACTAGTTACCTTGTAAGATGCTAAAGAATAAAAGAGTTCACTGTTTCAGGTATAAATGATGCCTAAAGGAATATAATAATTTTCCCCACTGGCTTAAGAAGGAATATGGAGAAAACTAAATCTTGAAGGACAGAGAGAATTTTGTTTCCAATTATCAAAGAGTTAGTCTGAGGAGCACTAAGAAAAATCAAAATATCTTTATAAGAATATAAAATTGTGTTTGAAGGGATCCAAGCTAAAAAGGCAGTGGAGATATATGGATGTGGCCAAGATCCATTAGAAAAAGGAATCTCAGAATTACAAGTAAGGTTGGCACTTTAAGGTACTTTTCTCCTAGGTTTACCCACATATTGAACATAACACAAAGATATAATGAGTCTGAACTAAGCCTTCATCCAATTCTTGGGCTTAGAAGAAAAAAAGAAGTGTTTGGGGCTACAAATAAAGGGACCCTTAATAAAAGCCCTAGCCTTTGAGTTTAGATTAGAAAATACTGCACACTTAAGTGATGAACAGGCAAAAAATCCAAAAGGAATAATACTGAAACATTGAAAAGACAAGTCATTTTTGAATTATCTTAATTGCTGACTAAGTTTAAAGTGACAATCTTACTCAAGTAACCTCAACACTTTTCTATAAGAAGATAACTTCATCTTAGTCCTCAAATTTCATCTATAATTATCACAACAATGTTAGCCAATCAAAACTGACCAGGCACTCCATAAGACAAAATTCTGTGAGAAAAAATCCCACAGAAAAGAAAACCACCTAATGGGGTTATCTGCACATGTTTTAAAATCACTGTGCTTTATACAGTCAAAAAAGTAAAGTCAAGATTATGAATTTCAGGGCTGGGAATATAGCTTAGTTGGTAGAATGCTGCCTTGCATGCACAAGACTCTGAGTTCAAACCCACCACCACAAAAGAGGAAAAAAAAAGATTATGAATTTTGTCAAAGGATTAGAAACTATAAAACCAAGAAAAGGTTGGGTGTGGTGACCTACCTACAGTAGAAGATACTCAAGAGGCAGAGGCAGAATGATGAGATTAAAGATAGCTTGGAAAGCAGTAAGACACTAGTCCCTTATGAGAAAGAGCAAGGAGTCTGGGGAGGTAGCTCAATAGTAGAGCACATGGCTCAATGTCCTGGGTTTGAGCTGTAGTACTGAAATAGGACTGGGGTTGTGGCTCAGTGGTGAAGCACGTGCCCCACATGTGTGGGGCATTGGGATCAGTCCTCAACACCACATAAAATAAATAAAATATTGTGTTGGGCTGGGGATGTGGCTCAAGCGGTAGTGCGCTCGCCTGGCATGCGTGCAGCCCGGGTTCAATCCTCAGTACCACATACAAACAAAGATGTTGTGTCCACCAAAAACTAAAAAATAAATATTAAAATTCTCTCTTTCTCTCTTAAAAAATCCTATAAAAAATAAAATAAAATATTATGTCCCTCTACAACTAAAATAATATTTTAAACCCTGAACTTTTTAAAATCCTAAACTCAATGAATGATTTTAGCAGCAGATTTGGGAAGTAAAATAAATCCTAGCACTTTTAAGATAGGTCAGAAGAAAATATCCAGAAGAAGTAAATCCAGAATGTAGGAGGCATGGGAAATCAAATTCTAATATGCATTATTATAATCAGAAGAGAGAATGAGGTAAAATCAACATTTAGAAAAAGACTCGAAAATTCAAGAAATGTTTAATGGTCCCAAGCAACATAACTGCAAGAGAAAAAGTGGGTGGGGTGGGGAAAACTACACCTAGGCACTTCCCAATACAACTGTTAAAAAAACAGAGAAATGACTACAGGAACTAGGGGAGGGATAAGACCAAACAACAATGATAATGGATTCCTTAATGAAAAAATTTAAAACAGATGGTAATTAATTGGATATTTTTAAATTGCTAAAACTAAGTAACAGTCAAAATTCAGTAGCCAAAAGAAAGAACCTTTAAAAAATGGAAACTGGTTTTAACTCTAATCATGAAGTTCATGTCAACCTAACACAGATTATAAAGGTAGCAATATTTAGTGGATAAAATACTATTCTCTATTTATCCTTGTACTACTTTGATACACTAATCAAATCTATCATTAAAGGACAATGTTCAAATAGAATGAAAATAATTTCAAATAAGAAACCAACAGTGTAGAATGCAGAACTACAGAAACTTTAAATATGTGTATAAATTGAATGAATGTTTTGTGGAGTTCACAGTATATGAAGTACTAACATACAATGCCACAACAGTTATCTGATTCAGGAGCTACTTAAAGCCCATAAAAAGATAATAAACCTATTAATCTATGTCAGGTTGTTATTAAATCCAGAATATATACCATGGCCTTTAAATTATGAGAAGATGAATAAAATTATAATTATAATTATATAATTATAATTCCATTATAATTTAGGATTACATCAAGCTTATACAGGGGATGAGGAAAATAATTAAAAATATTTAAACTATTAAAAAGATACAAGGGGGGCTGGAGATGTGGCTCAGCGGTAGCGCGCTCGCCTGGCATGCGTGCGGCCCGGGTTCGATCCTCAGCACCACATACCAACAAAGATGTTGTGTCCGCCGAGAACTAAAAAATAAATATTAAAAATTCTCTCTCTCTCTCTCCTCTCTCACTCTCTCTTTAAAAAAAAAAAAAAAAGATACAAGGAAGAAAAAAAAGAACAGGTCATCAAATAGAAAGCAAATTCTTCATAAACCACAGGCACATATTGACATGGACAGACTTATATTTTAGAAAGTCCACTCAAGCGGCTATAGAGAAAATTAATAAGAATATATTATATAAAAGAATATATATATTATATAAAGTAATATATATTATATATATTATATATTATATAAAGTAATATATATTATATATATTATATATTAATTATATATATATTATATAAAAGAATATATATATATAAATGCTGAAGAGTAAAATCAGGTGCAAATAAATAAAATCTGACACACAAACTATTTTTAGAGAATTCAAGTATTTTTGTGGATTAAAAACTTCAAATGAACTTTCAAAAAATAACTAGCTCCACACTGAGAAGATTAATATATAAATATATACTACAAACAAGTACTTCTGTAATCATAACTCCTAAGGTCCTTGCCACAGTTCAATTTTTAGTGTGAACATCTGAGATATTCAAGTCCAAAACTTGTACCATCAATAAGTAAATATTATTCCTTTTTGAAGTTTTTATTCTACTAAAACATGTCATTCCAAATCACTCAGTATTTTTAAAGGTCCAGAGTTAGAGATACAAGTTCAAAACATTAGAATTACATAACTGATCACAATGAAAGGTAATTAAAATAAGTAGTGGGATCATAGAAAGGGTCTAGATCTTTGAGAGGTATTTCCACATAAGTGACTGTTAATACCAGTTTACCACTTCCTGCCTTCATATGAATTTGACAATTGATTACGATGTCCTCACAGCCTTAGTTTATGGTTCCAACTACCTCAGGACTCTTAAGACTGATGATGGAAAGAAAAATGCAACTTATAGGAAACAAAACACAAAGGAAAAAAGACAAATCTCTACTTATTACAACTAGAAGAAATTGTAAATAATCTTAAGAAAAGATAAAATTATCTGTTAGTTCACACAGTGATAACAATAACAAACAATGAAAATCTTACTTTTGTAATGCCATCTCATTTTGCTGGTAGAGTTCATTTAAAATCTCCACTTTCTGCCTAAGAGTTTTGCATTCCTCTTCCAGTCCAACTTTAGAAGACCGTAGTGAATTGCAGTCACTTTCTAATTTCTTTATTTGGTCTGTAAAGGATAAAACAGTTTATCTCTATATGTGTACAAGGACTTAAGAACTTGTTTGAGGGAGTAGTGCCAAGAAAAGTAAGAAGCATGAAAGCAAGAAGCTTTATCTTTCCAATAAAATTTTAAGTCTTTCCAACATGGCAATTTCTTCTCAAGAAGAACCCACCTTCTAGATTACATTTTGTGGACTTCGAGGCTCTTAGCTCAAGTTGTGAAAGTTTTAGATCCTCTTCAACTACTGATATTGTAGTTTGTGTCTAAAAATTGCAGAAAAGAGAGGTATTCTTAAAAGTGAGGCACAGGAAGAATTCACAGGCACTATGGGACTCTTACAAAGAACTATACCCGAGAGACATCCATCATCTGCTTAATTTGATCTTTGATCTTCTCGTTCCGATCACCTAAAAAACAAAAGACTTTAGCTTTTTCTTTCCTTACTTTTAACTCTATATTCTCCTAACTTCCCCAAACTAAAGAATGATCGTGTTCAAACACCGGAAGAAAAAAAAATCAATTAAATAATTAAACTGATTAGACTAATGACTTTTAAGAGAATTGCAAGCTTAGATTTAAAAAAAGAGAGAGAGAGGTGAATTTCAGGTTGGGGTTGTGGCTCAGTGGTAGAGTGCTCACCTAGCATGTGTGAGGCACTGAGTTTGATCTTCAGCATAAAAATAAATAGAAGTAGAAACCAAAAAAAGGTGAATTTCTAGTTTGCACAACTAAAATGTTATCTCTGCTATTCTTGTAAGATAAAAGCTTTTCTTCTCTCTCAGATCTATCTTCACCTGGGCAAGTAAGTGTCTTATTTAGAAAGATTCAATCCTATATTTTCTCCCTGAATCTACTACCAGGTGTGGTTTGAAATACTTGCTATGTAAGCAATATCCAACTTGGGAGAAAACATCTGGAAATATTTTCCTCATCAGTAAACACTGTTACACTCCCTCTCTAGCTTTCTGATAGTCTCTAGCCTCTGTTCTCACAGCCTTAGTTTATGGTTCCAACTGCCTCTGGACTCTTAAGACTGACTGTGGACCTTAAAACCACAGAGCCATAGAGATGATGAGTATCAAAATCAAGTATCATCTGCATAAGTTAAGAAATAAATTTCTCTTACTGTACAATGTTCAATACTTAGAGGTATAGGATGTGACTATTGTAGCTGCAGTGTACTTACTAGTTTTCAATGGGATAGAAAAAGTCAGTGTTCTTCACATGCCTATTGCTACATTATACCGCAGCAACCCACCTCTGCCAATGCAACAGACATATCTATAGATCCAGTGATATGTGTCTACAACCCTGAAGCTTAAGAAGAAATTCATCCAGCTGAAAAGTGGCATCTGTATACTTAAAGACAGGAAAGCAAAAAAGGATTCAACCTCCCTGAGACTGATCTTACCTGCTCTCTCTCCATTGGTTAATTCATCTGACTCATCTTCTCTATTTTGATCCTCAGATTTAGATTCACATTGTAACCGATTCAACAGTGTGATATAATTAGTCAAAGCCTAGAAAAGAAGCAAAAGGTTGGAAGACTTTCGATTTTAATTCAGAAGATTTCAGGAGAATTCATGAGATGAAACATGTATTTGGAGTATAAACTTACTTTATTAGTATTATCTTCGTAACTAAGAGCTACTTGTAAATCTTTCTGGGACTTCTCAAATGATTTGATTTGTTCACTGAGCTCAGCATGTGATGTACTCCAGTCTTTGACTTCCTGCTGCAACTGAAAAGTCAAAACACATGAATTCCTATGGGTTAGGTAGGGGTTTCTGCACTGGATACATTAGGACTACAAGACTTAGACAAAGAAATAGAGAGCCATACTCCTCGGTGGCCTGCCTCAAACGAGGGGGTTGAGACCTTGGTTAAGGAAGAGGGCAGAGTGGCCCCAACTCTCACAGCTGCAGTAAGAACATCAGAGCTATCAGGAAGTTGACCCTGTTTTATTGCATTCCCCAGAAAATTGCTGTCAATTCAAATAATTTACCTCCAGCAGGAATGGCTGGGCACATATGACTGTCTCCTAAATTTAGATTCCTTATCATGTAATCTTCCCTTGGCCGGTGAATCAGTAACTACTCAAAACAGGATCATAAAATACTTAATTTTCTGTTTTAAAAAGTTTCTTTGAGGCTATGCAAGTTAATAACTGATTGATATTTGATAAGAAAAGCAATAATCCAAAAATCCAAAACAGATGGAGAACATATATATGCACTCAATTTGGGGAGCATTGTTTAAACTTTGCATATCTAGAAAAGGTCCTACATGAATATTCCTTACCTCAGAAACAGATCCAAGAAAGATTCACTTCTCTAGTTTACATTATGTATGACATCAAATTTTCTTTACCTGCTCTTTCTCCTTCTTAAGCATGGTATTTTCTTTCTGAAGCTGACAGCATTCCAACTTCACCTTCTCTTCACGAAGCTTAGTTTCATTGAGGATAATTTGAAGCTAATGCAAAACACTACAGTTAGTGAATTAGTTCCAAAGAAAAAACAAAGTTATACTTTCCCAAACCAGACATCATATAGTTCTTATTTTTTGCACATTTTAGCACACCTCAAATTTTTGGTTCGCAACAAAACTAAGATGTAGTATTAATATCCGTTAGCAAGAGTTGGCAGCTTTACCTCTGAAAGCTCAGAAGTATTCACTGAAATGACATCTTTAAGCTTCTCTATAGATTTCTTATTTTCCATTATCTGCCAGGTAAAAACAGAACACAAAATATGCATTAGGATTTCAGTAGAAATACTGATACATATGTGTGTGTGTGTGTGTGTGTGTGTGTGTGTGTACACACACACATATATATATATATATACTAAAAAAGATAAACACAACAAAATATTTGTCAAGCCATCCCATTAAATTTCAGGTAAATGCAGGGGATCCAGCTTGGACTAAGCAAAAAATCAAGAAATGAAAGAGATGAGGGAAAATGAAGTCATAAATATTTCATGGCATCCACAACATTACTGTTTATGAGATAACCAGAAAAAAAGGACAAAGTATAGAAAACCATAATGCAATAAGTAAATAAAATGTTTTAAAGCATAGAAAATTAACTAATTAATTACTGTTTCAAATAAACCAGTTCAAATTAGTAATTTTTTTCGAGTGATAGAGAAAAAAATTTCCCAAGATCATTTTTAAAATTTTCTTATCTGAAGTAAAAAATGATAAAATTTAAGGAAGAATAGACTAATCTCACATACAGAAGAATTCCAAAAAAATTATAAAGATACTCGCTCCTTAAGGAAGTGGACATAACTCTGCAATCTTTGTTTGCAATGCCTGGGATTGAATCCTGGGCCTCATGCATGCTAGGCAAGTGCTCTACCATGAGCTGCATCCTGAGCTTGTAACTCTTCATACTTTAACTGTGGGCTGTGCATGGTAACTTCCAAAGAATGCAATATGACAAGGATTGGAAAGAATTTTTACAGTGGAGAAATCTGATAAATACTACCTCAGCTAGGTGATCAAGCTTACTTGGGGGTAGGATATTTCAGAACACACTCTACTATCTTTTGCAACTTTTATGTAATTACAGAAACTTATAGAAATTGAAAATGAAATATGTAAGTAAAATTTTTTTAAGTGCAGAAAATTCATTAATTCATTACACTTTCAAGTAAAAAGTAAACAAATACTATTCAACTGGACAATAGTTTTTTAGTTGTTCTGCATGTTTCCAAGGGCAGAGCAAAGCAATATGAAAATTATCCAAGGTTGAGAATAAAAATATTTCCTAGGCCCATAAAAATAATTTGTTGTATCAGTACTTAAAAGTTCCACAAAATGGGCAGAAGTGTGTTCAACTTCCTTGACTCCTAATCTTACTTTAGTTAACAGCTGGACTAAGTTCAACTTAACCAATTTTACAAAATATTTCAAAAGCCAAATTGCAGTAACACTTAGCAGCAAAACTCATACCAAGTCCTGATTCTTAGCATTCTGTTCTCTCTCAGATTCTAACATAACAAGAAGACTTTTAGCTCTCTCATCCAGAAGTTCATTAGCTTTTTCAAGAAGCTTCATTTCATCCTGGAAAAAAAAGGTGTCAAGATCACTCACTCATTACATTTACTTTTGAGTTTAGAATGTAATTCCCCCCAAAGAAGGGATTTTTACCTTATATTTAGTTACTTCATCAGAAAGAATCATATTTTGTTTCATGGTCTCTTGGACCTGCTGTTTCTTTGATTCCTTCATCTATGTAAATAAAGCATTCAGAATTAAGATACACAAATTATAGTGCTACTATACAAGTTACTTCCAGACAAGTGACCCTTTCCAGAAGAAAGCAGTACTTAATACATATGACTGCTTAGAATTTGGATGATTTGTAGGAAATAATGAAACAAAAATTTTAAAATACGATTTTAAATTAAAACAGGTAGAAATGATTCAAGCTAGAACCAAGGGAGAAAGAAAAAGAATAATTATACCTTCTGTTCATAATTTGACAATTTCTGCATTAGTTCCTCATTTTCTTTCATGAAATTGTTCACCTTTTTGGAAATTTGCTGTTCATTGACTAAAAGGGGGAAATACACAAGATTATTACAATCACTAAATGAAATTCAATTACTCAATCTACTAAAAGCAAAGACATGTTATATGGTACTATGAGGAAATACTTCTTAGCATAACTATTATGCTTTTAAAAAGCAATCTATGCTTATTAGCAATAAGAGTATAAAAATTATTAAAATTTAAGAAAAATATAAGAACAATGATATTTTGCTGGGTGCAGTGGTGCACACCTGTAATCCCAGTGGCTCAGGAGGCTGAGCTAGAAGGATCCCAAGTTCAAAGCCAGCCTCAGCAAGAGCGAGACACTAAGCAACTAAGTGAGACTTGGTCTCTAAATATAGGGGGTTGGGGATGTGGCTCAGTAGAGTGCCCCAGAGTTCAATCACAGGTACCCCTCCCATCCAAAATGATATTTCAATTTAAGCTTATTTCACAGATGGGAAATACAGTAAAGTGTTGTAGCTTGATATTCCTCCCTTCTCAAAACACTTTCTTTTCAGAAAATGGAATCATTTCATTCTTTGCAAAGAAAAACAGAAATGAAAACATACTGATTCACATTACCATTCTTTAAATTATCTACTCAATTACTTAATGCATGATTAAATAATTAGCATAGAAATACTCTTCAAATGTAATACATCTGCATTACATCAATATTCAAAGTTAATCTGCCCCAAATTAAAACTTATCATCATCTCCCTATCCACAATTTGTTCCTCCTCTTTATCTCCTATCTCAGAGTTGGAACCATCATCATCTACTCTATTATCCATGCTAGCAACCTAGGAATAGTAAAATTTTCAGGAGGTAAAAAAGATAATAGACATTAAAAGTCACTGTATCTATTTCTAACATACATAAAACACACATCAAACACCAATACAAAGGGTTATTACAAGTTTAAGAAACCTAAAAATTTACCTTGATATACTCTATCTTTTACCTAGGAGAGAGAAAAAAGATTAAATTTGATGTCAAACATATGCTCAATAGAAACAGTAAAACAACAGTCAGAATCATAACCAAGTGAGAATTTAATAACATTCTGGTTCAGGATAATAATTTATAGGATTAAAAATAAGTAAAGGTTAACAAGCCTTTTAAATTTAATTGGTAGTGAGATTTCATAAATAGCCTCTGACATAAAAACACTAAGATATGTACCTTATTTCACAGTAAAGATGTGTGTGTGTGTATATGTGTGTGTGTGTGTGTGTGTGTGTGTGTGTCTTCAAAATCATTTACTTGACAATTCTAAATAACCAGGATAAAGTCTAGAAACAATGACTATTCAAAAGGAATCTGAGGAAACAATATTAAAGGCATAATCTTTGTACTAAGATATGCCACTTTCACTCACCAGAAAACATCTTAGAACTCCAATTTAAATTTGGCTATTGGCTGAATTTAGAAACTAAGAGGCTACATCATCTTATTTCTGCAAACCACTAAATATATAGCAAGAAATCTGAAAGGGAAGACTGCTAGAAGAAAATGCACAAGCAACAAGAGAAATGACAATTAACATATTCTGGAAAGGACAAAAACAATCATTTCCAAAAGACAGCAATAAACTGCCTGATAATAAAACCTAAGCAGAATTTTTTTTAAAACATCACTAAATTTCTTTGTAACTTAGCATATTACTTGTCCTTTCAAACTTATGTTATTAATGGTGATGGGATACTCAGATGTGTCCATGGATCATCCATGGGATCTTCGTAATAGGAAATTGCATTCAGAAAACTCCAACACAGAAATAAATGAACATTTCTTTAATGTCATAGCCTTGCTAACCTTTTACTCAAAATGGCAACAGAGGAAAATGGGAAGTAGCATAAAAGCAGTCATCTAAGGTAGGGACTAAAGTTCCAAAGTCAAATGCTGAAACTGAGGAGCAACAAGTTAGGAACCAGATCCCACATAACCTAGTGAAAAGAGAAACAGGTACCGCAGTTCTTGAAATGAAAGAAACAAGAGGGAGAAATATAAAATGGTTTCATGTTTTTCCCTTCTCTTTATCCTTCTATTTCCTTTTTCCTTTTAGCTGAGACAAAGTTCAATGAGATTAGAAAATTCCTCACAGGAATCCAGGCAAACGATTCTTCTATTTAAGAAGGGAATACTTTTTAAGAGATTTTACTCTCAATTGTACAAGGAGAGGAAACTTATCTTAACAATGATATGTCTGAAATAATTAAGAAATCAGAAAAAGAACACTCAGATTTGAAAAGATTTGTATCCAATGCTTTTGGCCTCTTTAAATGTTAGGATTTTCATATGCAAAGTCCATTTACCTAAAATAATTTTCTTCCAATTATGTTAAATAACTATGAAACAGAATAACCTACAGTACAAACATAAGTATGTATAAGCCTACACACACACACACACACACACACACACTTATACATATATGTACACACATACACAGACATAGACTAATTCTGCTCAGGAAAAAAAAAAACTTAATGAACAAAACATTTAATGGATTTTTGGACAACACATAATCTATACTTCCAAATAAAAAGGTATTTTCTGAACATATGATCAAATCATAAAATCTGGGAAAATTTATATAAAAGACTGGAAAAATTATCTCATCTCCTTTTTCTCATTTTACTGTATTTCTTTGCAGCATTTCCCCCTGTTTATATGTGTTTATATTAACATACAGTTCATCAACATTTAAATCTTAGTTTCTGCTTTTTTCCCCACTTCACATTTAATTGTGAGCATTTTCTGTACCTCAAAGCTTTGAAATAAATAAATCTGCCTACTATTCCATTAATCAAACATACAATAACCCCTAAATAATGTTGTGCTAAGTCTTCAATCTAATACACTGTTCCATTGAAAAACATTACCAAAATCTTCAAAGCATAGTTATTTCTTTAAGATAGACTACTAGACATATATGCTACATAAAAGGATATTTATCTAACCTATCCCATCTTTTATCCCACTTTTAAGACTTCTGATACATATGAAACTACTGGTTAGGATGGCTGTAAGAATTACCAGTTATACCAACTGCACCCACACTAAATTATTTTATAAGGTTAGTTTGACTTAAACCACTAATTTGTGTTTTAGCAACTGAAAAAGAAAAAAAAAGGGGGGGCAGTGACTATATAAAATAATCCTTGTGCTTATGTGCTAAGGTATAAGTAAGTCAATTTACTCACAACAACAACAGTTCTCCAAAAGAAAATGAGAAAGGATACAATCCCAAAGAAAACAGTGAAAACTACAGGCTTCCATGGTAGTCCATAAAAATCAGGCCCAGGTTGAGTATCATCAGGCAATGTAGTAAACAGCTGAAACAGACAAATTAGAAAAAATGGGAAACCTTAAATTTATAACAAAACAGTCACAAAGAATCATGGCAATTCTAAACCAACCTCCTCATCAGAAATCCACCTCCTCAATATTTTCCAATAGCGTCTTCAAGAGAGAGGATACTGGCAGTCTCATATTTTTTGTTCTCTTGCAGTGTTTTCAAGTATAATGAATCTAAATACTTTTTTAAAAATATTTATGTATCTTTAGTTTTAGGGTGGACACATTGTTTTGTTTTTTATATGGTGCTGAGGATTGAACCCAGTGCCTCATGTATGCTAGGCAAGCGCTCTACCACTGAACCACAACCCCAGCCCGAATCTAAATACTTTAAATTGAGCATACATTTCCAGTTTGTAACAGGCCCTATATCATCACATTGTCTAACACCTGGCTAGAATCCCTCTGGATCATTCTTTTCTCTGATAACCTGGTTTTTAGAATTTAAAAAATTCATTTAAGACAAAAACTTAAATATATGAAAGAACTAATTAATTTTATGGCAACAAATAAAAACAATGATGATGTATGTATAAGATTTTATATCTTACTTCCATTCCACTCTTATATAAACAGATAAGTGACATGTAATTTCAGACAACTCTTGAAAACTGGCTTAGATAAACTTCTCTGAATTTAACATCCTTCTATAAAATTCAAAGCCTAATTTTAAATGGTTGCTCAAAGGCAGTGTAGTAAACACCTGCCTACTCTTCCCTGTTTTCACCGCCCTCTACAGGTAATACCAGATAACTGTCATCTGGGCCCAATTCCCCAGCAGTCTCCGTAGGGAAAAGACCTGTAATAACATTAGCTGTTTGGATTGTTGGCTGCATTTCGGAACATACCATGAGGTTGTCACCTCTATTCCGTCAAAAAAAAAAAAAAAGTGCAAGTGGGGAAAGCTCAAGTCCACTCTCACCGGCCTCGCTTAACAATACAGTCACATCCTGCCTGCCTTGGGCCTGACACACTCCATTTCTCCGTCGCCATGACAGTCAGTGCACCCACTCTGCCAGAACTCAGCCACCCGCCTGCCAGAGCTGGGGTCCCTCCCTGGGAATGGGACCGTCACCTCCAGTAGCTTGGCTATGAGGGCTGCGTAGAGCATGGACAGGGGTCCCAGGAGCTCCGGGTCCCCCGGGGAAGCACAGTGGCAGGTACTGTGAGTCCATGGTGTAGGGACAGGTGAGCAGAAGTGATGCTTCCCTGCAGAACAGCACAGGACCCTGTCTTTCACTGTTTCCTACTTTGGGAGGACCCAGCGCAGGGGGCGGGTACTGGGAGTGAACTTTGCCTTCCTCCACAGGCGCTTTTTGCCCAAAGCACGTAAAATGCGTCATCAGAGAAAGCCACTGGGTGGACTGCAGTGAGCAGATGGAGGATGCCGAGGGGCGGGGCTGGGAGCGGAAAGAACCAACTGCAGAGCCCAGCGGGGGACAGCTCAAGGAGAGCCAAGCGGAAGAGTCCAAATGAAAGGACTCCAGAAGGAAAGACACTTACCTGTCCCTGGATTACTGCTGTACATAGGTGTAATCTTAATATAATCTTCTATTTGTTCCTTCTGTTCTTTGTTCTTTTTCTTTTCTTTCTTTCTGTCTTCTTTTGCAGAAATACCACTATCGGTATTTTTAGTGATTCCTCTATTGGCTTATTATTCCTCTATTGGCTATAACTCTGTTTTCTAATCTTAGTGCTTCAGAGTTTAGAATATACATCTTTAATTTGTCACAATCTACCTTCAGATGATACTATATTACTTCACATATTCAATAAGAACGTTACAATAGTTACTACCCTTCTGAGATTTATACTGTTGTCATGTATTTTACTTTACATGTTTTCTAAGTCCCATACTACACTGATATTTGTCTTTAAACAGTCAATGACTTTTTAAAATGTTCAAATAAGAAAAATTATTTTAAACATTTATGCACACAGTAACCATTTTCTTTACTCCTTTATTCCATTATTTCCATCTGCTGTCTTGGTGCAAGTGTAGGGTGAATTCTTTCAGCTTGTATGTAAGTACAAGTCTTCATTTTAGAAAGATATTTCACTGGGCACGATATTATCGGCCAACATTATTGCTCTTCAAATATATTAAAGGTATCACTCCACTATATTCTGTGTTTCATTCGGGGTACTTCTCTTGCTATGTCTTCAAGTTCACTAACAATTTCATTGCAATGCTTATTCTGGCATTAATCCCATCCACTGTATTTATCATATATTTTCAACTCTAGAAGTCTGATTTTCTTAAAATATATCTTCTATATCTCTTTTTACCTTTTTAACACACGAAATATAATAGTGATAACTTTAAAAAAAATGCCATTACCTCATTCTAACATCTCCGCCAGTTCTCAGTTGGCTTTGATTGGATGATTCTTCTCCTCATCATTGTGGATTGTATTTTTCTTGCTTCTTTGCATGCCTGGTAAGCTTTGATTCGATGCCATACATTACGAATTACTGTTCTTAATATTTTGTATACAGTTAAATTACTGGAAACAATTTGAGTCTCTTGGGTCTGAATATTTGTTAGGTATGACATAAATTGTAATAGTCAGTCCGAGGTAACACCCTTCTGATTATTCTACCCAACTTCCTTAGATAGTTTTTTCCAGGTGCTATTCTGGTCCCTGTGTTAGGACCTATTCCTTCTAATCACTTAAGATTGTTTCTCTGACTTGCTAAGCAGTTTCATCACACTTATGTGCTGATCAATACTCTGCTGAACACTCAGGGAGCCTTTCACAAATTTCCAGAATTGTCTCTCAATGTAGAAACCTTCTTTTGTTACTCCACCCTGTGAATTCTAGTCACTTTGGTTTTCCTGGAATCTCAGCACCATCTCTCAATTCATGGTATCCTCTGGTTCTGCCCGACTTCCCCTTCTTTGTCATGGCTTGGGAATCTCTTAACATAGTAAAAGCTGGGACAACTATAGAGCTCATAGCATTTGTTCCTTATGTTTCCAGAACCATTCTTTGTTGCTTGATCTTCAATGTTGCTTGATCTTCAAATTTTATGTTTGTGGGGTTTTTTCATATTTATTTTAGTTGTTTCAGTTGGGAAGGTGAAGCCAGTACCTATATAAACCTATCATAGCTAGATGTAAAAATCATTTGCTTTTCTTTTTCTTTTTATGGTGCTGGGGATTGAACACATGGCCTCTTATATGGTAGGCAAGTGCTCTACCACTGAGTTACATATCCCTTTTCTCATTTGCTTATTTTTTTAATAGCAGAATACATAATGAAATAAATTTTTAAAGTTAACTATAAAAGAGAGTAACATCAGGATAGACAGAACTGGGACAAAAGCTAGAGTTCTTTCAAAATCAGGCAGGAGAATCACAAGTTCAAAGCTAGCCTCAGCAACTTAGCAAGTCCCTATGCAACTTAGTGAGAACTATCTCTAAATAAATATAAAAAGGCAAGGTATGTGGCTCAGTGGATAGGAGCCCTGGGTTCAATCACCAGTACAAAAAAACAGAAACAACTTATTTTTACAAATTAACTTTGGCTCTTCTAAATATTTAAATAATTGTAAAATAAATTAAAAAATCTTAAAAAGTAATACCTAAATATTGAAAGCAAAAATGAAACAACCTGTGATATCAACTTGGTGACAAACCACAGAAATGAGTTATTTCAAACACACCTTAGTGGGATATAGCTTAAAGACAAGAGAATTTCATTTCATTTCAGGAATACATTTCTGAAAGTATTTTAAATAATATAAATATAGTCGTATGTTGCTTAATGATGGGAATAAATTCTGAAAAACACATCGTAGGCAATTTCAGTGTGCAAACATCATTGAGTATACTTATACAAACCTAGAAAATATAGCCATTTCCACACTTAGGTATTCATATATGGTATATTATTGCTTTGAGGATAAAAACCTATAAGATATTATTATACTGAATACTGTAGACAATTGTAACATTGTAAATGTTTATATATCTAAACATATCAAACACAGAAAAGATATTAAAAATACTAGGTGACAAGAATTTTTTAGCTCCATTATTATGCACTAATGACCAAAATGTCATTAAGTGGCACAATACTGTAAACAATTATATTGATGTCATTGAAAACTGGAACTCCAACATCAGAGAAAGAAAACACAAATCTAAGATAGATGAAGTGAAGTAAAATCTCTAGCATCCTGAATTTTCATGGGAATTATCTAAATGACATGATGAAAAACCCCCACATATTTCTGAGCTTTGTTCACTAAAAAGGCCTACAAATGACAGTCAATTTGAGCAATAAGCAATCCTAGTACTTGGAATGTAGCCTCTAAATATGACTTCTTATTGAAAGGAACCAAAGTTATTTTAGAGAAGTAGTTCCTTCAAGGTCTGGACAGGAAATGTTTAAGATGAACGTGGAACATCTCATACTTCAAAAGCAAGGGAAATAGGTAACAATGACCACTAGGTGGTGGCAAAGGGTCCCAGGAGCCAAGATAAAGAGGCTTCTACAAGGCAAAAGGGGGGGGGAATGGAGCATCAGGTAAGAACAATTACTATTCCTAATTGGATTAAACACACCAAATATTTTTAAATGCATGATAATCATATTGACAAATAAAAGTTAAAAAGATTTCAAGCCCCTTTGTGTATCATTTGATAATGCTAGAAGAATACCTTACTATTCTGAATTGAACCTAAACCTGACTACCAATTTGCAAGAAATATAAAGCAACAGACAGAGGCTGAGGTTGTTAGCTCAGCACTTGCCTAGAATGCATGGAGCCCGAGGTTCAATCCCCAGCACCACCAAAAAAAAAAAAAAAGCAATAGAGAAAACAGGTTAAATTGTTGTACCAGGGGATGTCATTTATTCACCAAAACTATAATATATCCTAGAAGTCCCACAAACATATTTTTTCAATTATTGCAAAAAGTTACATATATATATATTTGGTACCAGGGATTGAACTCAGGAGCACTTGATCACTGAGCCACATCCCTAGTCTCAACCCCATTGTGTATTTTATTTAGAGACAGGGTCTCACTGAGTTACTTAGCACCTCACTTTTGGCTTTGAACTCGTGATCCTCCTGTCTCAGCCTCCCGAGCCGCTAGGATTAAGGCATGTGCCACCATGCCCAGTCAAAATATATTTTTAAAGAGCTATTTTTCAGATAGAAAGCCACAAGGGACATGCAACTGTCACCCCTAAGAGCAGGAGAACAAATAGGTGAGCATTCTACCTGGAGGCACCCTCTAGACCTCAGTTTGGGAAGGAGAACCCAAATGGGGCATAACAGTCTCACTGTGCAGAGAGAGACCAGAGTTCCAGGAGATTAAGCAGCCAAAAATATGTAGAGAAAACTACCAGAAAGATGGGAGCCACAAGAAAAAGAGTTCCAGAAATCTGCATGGAGGTGGTCTTCAGTTTGGGGCTACATTCTAAGCAGTACCTGTGAGGGCCAAGAACAACTATAAGCTAACCAATCCCACAGTTGGCACTGAGCTGAGAGAAGTCTGGATTCCAGCTAGCCAGAGAGAGTTGACATACAAAAACAGTATGGTCAACAAGCTCATGAAGAAGTATTTGATCCAGGCATCATGGCACATGTCTGTAATCCCAGCAACTCAGAAGGTTGAGGCAGGGGCTGGGGATGTGGCTCAAGCGGTAGCGCGCTCGCCTGGCATGCGTGCGGCCCGGGTTCGATCCTCAGCACCACATACCAAAGATGTTGTGTCCGCCGAGAACTAAAAAATAAATATTAAAAATTCTCTCTCTCTCTCTCTCTCCTCTCTCACTCTCTCTTTAAAACAAAAACAAAAAAAAAAAAAGAAGGTTGAGGCAGGAGGATCCCAAGTTTGAGGCTGGCAACTTATCAAGGACCTAAGCAAGTTAGTGAGACCCTATCTCAAAAGAAAAAAAAGTTCACTCAGTATCATTAATTATCAGGAAATAAACTCACAAAGACATACCCACTAGAATGGCCCAAGTGCTAGTGAAGATGAAGTCAAGTGGAAGTCTCCTAAATTGCTGGTGGAAGTATAAAATGATTGTAGTCATTTTTAGCATGGCTTGACAGTATCACACAAGATAAAAACATACATTAAACGTAGGAGGCAATTGCACTCCTAGATATGAGTCCACTTATAGTGGCATATATATAAAATAGTACTGTAGGAAAAA
This sequence comes from Urocitellus parryii, assembly GCF_045843805.1. Lineage (NCBI taxonomy): Eukaryota > Metazoa > Chordata > Mammalia > Rodentia > Sciuridae > Urocitellus > Urocitellus parryii. The sequence continues at coordinate 1,307,503 of NW_027554208.1, forward strand.
TGAATCTATAGTTAAAAAAAAAAACTTATCAGTGGTTGCCTGAAACAGGTGGTGAAGGAACTCACTGGGAAGGATCCCAAGGAAACCCCTTTTCTAGTGAAAAAACTGTTCTATATCTTGATTATGGTAGTTTTTATATGGGTATCTACATTTGTTAAAACTCAGAGTGTGCTTGCTTTGGCAGCACATATTCTAAAATTGGAACAATACAGAAAAAATTAGCATGGTCCCTGAGCAAGGATGACACCCACATTTGTGAAGCATTCCATAGTTTTGTGGAACCAACCCTTCAACAGATGAATGGATAAAGAAACTGTGGTACATATATGAAATGGAATATTACTTATAGCATTAAAAGAGAAAAAATTATGGCATCTGTGGGTGAATGGGAATATCAGGTTAAGGGAAGTAAGCCAATCCCAAAAACCAAAAGCTGTATGTTCTCTCTGAAAGTGGATGCTGACCCATAATGGGGGTGAGGTGTGTGGTAAGGGGCATGGAAAGAATAGAGGAACTTTGACTGGGCAGAGGGGAGGTAGGACAGGTGAGGGGGCATAGGGATAGGAAAGATGGTAGAATGAGATGAACCTGATTACCCGAGGTACATGTAGGACTACACATGTGTTGTGTACAACTAGGAAAAGTTTTGTTCCATTTATATTCAATGAATTGAAATGCATTCTGCTGTCATGTATAACCAATTAGAACAAATTAAAAAAAAACCTCACTGATATTGGCTATCAAGGAATTACTGTTAAGTTGGGTGATGGCCCGTGGGTTCATTATACTATTCTCTATGCTTTTCTTTAAAGCTTTTCTAATTAAATTTATTCTTTAACTAGTACATAGAAACAAACACTACAATTATTGAAGTAGGTAACATGACATTTTGATGCATGTATACACTATGTAACGTTTAAATCAGGTTAAATATATATCTACCTCCTCAAACATCATTTCTCTATGGTAAAACTTTCACAATCTTTTCTTCTAGTATTCTGAAATGGACAGTATGTTATGGTTACCTATAGTCCCCTACTATTCTCTCTGCTCTTATTTGAAAGTTTCCATGATAAAAATACTAAAAATAATTTTTAAATTAAGATATAACTTCAAATATTTAAAGGATTTCTATGTAGAAAAGAATTCAATTTTATAGAGAAAATCATGTGAAGGAAAATTTGGAGTCAATACAAGGATGAACTAGACAACAGAAGAACATATAGCCTTGTAAGAGAGTGACTCATGCTAGGAAATACTGGTGTACAGGCCTCATAACTACTCGTCAGGGCCACAGTAAAGAAAATTACAGCAATGAATGAGAAACTAGACTAGCTGACTTCCAAGGTTTCTTCTAACACTAAGATTCTACTAAGATTCCATTGATCAATGAATCTGATTGGTGCACATCTCCCAAACACATCAGAGCCTATTACTCTCCAGTCCTATCAGATATCATACTACTTGTTTAAGATTTTACATTGACTTGTTCATAATTTTTGCATATATTTGTTAAGTCCTTTTCTTAAGGCTTTCAAAAATCACAATCGTGCCTTATACCTGTTAGACTCTTTTAGTCCTCGCATAATGTCCTGTACATACTGGGCCATCAAAATGCCTTTTTGAAATCTCCTTTCAAATCAGTCTCCTAACATTGTGCCTCTCCTTTACCACTCACATCTATGTCTTACCTATCACCGTACAATCACTGACCATACCTGCACCACATTTGTGTCCCCCGACCTAGAACTAGAGGAGGGCTCTGTGCATACCTAAAAATATGAATAAAGTAATCCTTCCCATATCGTGAGGCTGTTAACTTTCCAAGTGATGCTGATTCATTCTGATAATCAAATTATGACTGTGGAAGACTGCTTTAATCACTGGAAATATCACTATTCTAACTGCCTGGCTTCTATATACCTCTTACTCAGGTGGCTGCCACCATCATGAACAAACATGGAGCCAACTGAAAAATGATTTGTTTCTCCCCACCACATCTTTTCCACCCTGGTGGTCTTTCCTCCCCAGGTATATTCATTGTCTTTATACCACCTTCTGACTGCCTACATGAGAATTAGGGGGTACGTGGGGGTAAAACCCTTCAAAATGCCAGACACCTCACCAGACACTTTACCTTGTCAAATCATTAAATTCTTATGATTGGAGTAAGCATTATCTACATTTTTCAGATGAGGAAAACTTTTTTCAAAAGTTTAGTTATTTGCCCAAACTTCTAAATGATAACCTTGGGATTTGAAACCAGATCTACCTGGCTACAAAATTTATACATTTTACAAGGAAAACAACATCATCATCTTTCTTACTCAAGCCTTGAAATAACACAATCTACAGGAAACAACTTCAGTTTAGGAGGATTACTGTCACAATGGCCCTAGGACCATCTTATCCTCCAACCTCTAAAAGCTTTCTCATTCCTATAATTAAATTCTAAAAGTCCAATATCAACAAATACCAATGGGGGGGAGGTAAGCCCTAAAATGCTTAGATAAGCTTCTAGACAGATTAAATGTCTTGTTTGGATCATGATTTTCTTTAGAAAGATCAGCCTTAAGTGACTCTAAGAAACAGATCTAACCTAATTCCTTTCATTCTTAAAACTTTCTAAGGATCCCCACTATTAATGGTCTAATGCTACTTTGGCTCATGACTTCCTTTAAGATTTGCTGGCCTCTCCAACAGACCATCCCCTTCCAACTTCACACTTTACAACACCAATTATTCACATTCTCCTGCCCTCCCCAAATATCCTTTTCTTGATGTTTCCATTTCTCTGAACACATTTCTTCTGACTACCAGCTTCCCCCTCCGTCTTCCTCCCCAGCCTGTCTAATCAACAACAAACTATATGTCAGACTCCTGTTTGCCCTTTGCCAGTGCTTCAAACACATCTCAACTACTTTATGACCTTATTGATCACCCTTCCAACCATAATAAATGCATTTATGGACAATAATGTTCTACCATCAAATAAATACCTCTCTTTCTGCCATTATCTTACTGTGTTTCAAGTGAATGCTGTTATCTCCCTGCCAGAAAGAAAGGTTCTGAGGGGAAGAACCAAGTTTTTACAGGTATGCAAATGACCAGCCTTGGTAGACAGCAAATCTTCCTCATGTGCTAAACCAAGTAGCCATTTAAGCCACACCCCTATGGCTTTTGTTTCTGGAGCTATCTACTCAAAGGGTCAGGAGTCATTTTCATAAAGACATTTTAAGTTCTTCACTTCATGACCAGAAGCCACTTACAAACTAATAAATAATCAACATTCTAAATGAAGAAACTATGTCAAACTTACCATCTTAGACAAATAAAGCAAGAATGAATGTAACAAGAAAAGTATGCTGTCCAAAAGGGTGGCATCTGCTGGCTCTTCTACCTTTATCGCTAGTTGGTTTTCTGTATCAGCAGCATCAACAGGAGTACCTTCTGTTATAAGTAGCTCTAAAATTGAAAGGGGAAATGGCTATTTTATTTTATGTTATAGAATAAGAATTGTCTCTCTTCAGTTTCAATATTCATCGAGTGTTTCACTAAATATATGAGTCACAGTGCCTGGAATATGTGGCTCTCCTAAAGACAATTAACACAGAGAAGAAAACTTCAAAATCCTAATTAGAGCTGTCAGACCCTTCAATTATAAAATGAACAATCTCAAGTCTACTCTCCACTACTTCCATGGCCATACAACTGCTACCAGAACAATATTAACTCAAGGAAAAATTTTAAAACCAGAGATATGTAGACAGGGTCACATTCAACAAACATGGATTTAGTGCTGGTGAAACTTTGTGTTTAAAATTTTAGGAAAGCTGAAAGAGAGGGAGTCTTGGTTTGCAGATTTGCAGGTGGAATGAGCCAAGGCTTAACACAGCATCTGGCACCTGGCAGAGATACTCAACAATTATGTATTGAATGGACAGATGACAGCTATTTAAAAAGAACACAGTAATACCAAGAGAGACTAAAGGGAATTGGGTACAGACCTGCATTGAGGCTCTGTGAATGAGGTAGAATTCCAGTTAGAACTGAGAGCTTGTAGGGGTGGAATTTCAGTATGAGTTACATGAGCCTGGGGTACGTTTGATTAAACAGCAGGAGTCCAACATGCAGTTATTAAGAAGTTGGACCAGTTGCTTCTAAGGTCTTTCTCAACCCTGAGATTCCATTCACTACTATTCTTTTAAGCTTTTGCCTAATTTTTTTTTTAGTTTTTTTTTTTGAGAGAGGAGAGAGAGAGAGAGAGAGAGAGAGAGAGAGAGAGAGAGAGAATTTTTTTCATATTTATTTTTTAGTTTTCGGCGGACACAACATCTTTGTTTGTATGTGGTGTTGAGGATCGAACCCGGGCCGCACGCTTGCCAGGCGAGCGCACTACAGCTTTAGCCACATCCCCAGCCATTTTTTTTAGTTTTTGATGGACGTTTATTTTATTTATTTGTATGCAGTGCTGAGAATCAAACCCAGTGCCTCACATGTTAGACAAGTGCTCTACCACTGAGCTATAACCCCAGGCCCTCCATTCACTATTGGTCTATGAATTTGACTGCTGGTGAAGTCTGCCCCATTGCCTCAGCATCTCAGCACCTGAGACACATTAAATGACATTTGGGAAGATTTTACCTATAGAGGTCATTGACATCACTTTGTGGTGGAACCTAAACATCTCCTGAACATCTGTCTCTTTTCCTTTAATATGAAGTTCGATGTCCACTTTTGGCTCTTCATCATTATCTGTCTTAGAGGTTTCCACAAAAAGACCATATTCTGCACTTTCAGGATAAATATAATCTGTTGCTGCTTGTGGTTTCTTCTTTTTTCTATCTGGGACTAAATCTTCCTCATCTTCTTCTTCTTCTTCTGAATAAGAATTCTCCAAATCCATCATATCTGTTTTCTCATCACCACCTGTGCCAATAAATAAAGTATCCTCCAAGGTTGTCAGTATATTTTTATCATCATCCTTGATGCCCGGGGGCAGAGTTACCTCAGCCTTATCTTCTCCATTTGAATTCTGCTCTTCACCTATTGAATATTTCTCCACTCCAAACTCCACTGTGAATTTCATGTCTTCTTCATTTATAAAGGTTAGTAACGGGGGCTCCCCAAAGCTTTCCTCATTCTCCTCTTCTTCCTTATCAAATGCATAATAATCAGCATTCAATTCCTCATCATCAAAATCATCTTCTAATGAAGTCACCAGTCTGGTCGTCTCACCATCAGACACAAGTGCATCAGCAGTAGAGCCAAATTTGGTTTTCAAGTCGAATGTCATTTCTTTTTTCAAAAGTTTATAAGCATCAGTCTTCTCCTGTTCGTTTGAGACCTGAGAAATGTTGCTGGTTTTGTTGCTTTCACTTTCTGGCACTTTCAATTTATCTGGTAGTATTTCTTCAAAAAGTTCAAATGAAGTTTGTTCACCCTGAGCATTATCTGTTTGACTATCTGCATGAGGATGGTTCTTCTGAGCCAAAAATTGTTCCTACCATCCATAGTGTTTTCTGAGAATGCACTTTCAATGCGCTCTGAGTTTTTCCCAACCCCCGCCTCAGTCAGTAGAGAAAAATAAAACGCTGGCAACAAGTAGGAGGGCGCCGGCAGAGACGGAGGGGACACACACAGGGTCCCGAGGCTCTGTCACTCCTGCACCCCACCCGTTGTCCTTCGAACCCCTAGCCCAGACCACAGGGCTGGGGACCAGGGGATCGGAGCCCCATGCAGCCCCAAAGAGCCACCGCAGAGACCCCGGGCCGCCCACCCGCCTGCTCACTCACTGGTGCATTCGTAGTCTGCACAGAGTTTGTGCTTCGAGCAGCGCCTGCCGGTGCTTGGGTCCGGGTGGCCCGGCACTCGCCAGGTGGGACAGAGCACGAACAGCCAGAAGAGCAGCCCAGGCACCGCAGCCATGTTGTGGTCACCTCAGTGAGCCCGTGATGCGGTGGAGTAGGCTGAGGCAGGCAGTGGCAGGCGGCGCTGGAGGGGGCTCAGGGGGCGGGTGGGTAGCGAGGCAGGGAGGGGTGGTGGGTAGCAAGGCGGGGAGGGGTGGCGCCCAGGAAGGCTTAAGCCTTTCCCGGGTGACACGTCAGCAGGGATATCTGGGGGTAGATGCACAGACTCTACTGGAGAACTCACAGAGCCAGAGCTCTGTCCTTCTCTAGTCAAGACCTTCTCCTCAACTGAAGACCTTCTCCTCTAGTCGCTGCCTTGGCAACTAGAACTCTCCTTCTCGTCCAATCACCTGCCTTTGCTTCTATGCCCTCACAAGTCATCACCCACCCATCCCCCCCCCACTCCGCCAACCGGTCCTTTCTGGCTTTCCTCAATGTCTCCTTTCTGGTCCATCCTGAACTAGCCCACTCCACTCCACCATGACTCCCATCCCCCATTCCTGGTCTGGTACCTCCTTTTCTGAACTACCAAATCCCACCCATGACTTGTCACAGCTAGTCTAGGGTTCCAGGCTCCCTCCCCTTCAAACTCCTTGAGGATCCTTGAAGCCCCACCCCAAGATCCCTCTGATTAGGAAAGGGGAAGGTGAATGGAACTGTGAGTGAGGGTGTAAACTGGAGACAGTGGCCTGCTTTTTTTTAAGGCGGGGACAGGTGGGGGCAGAGAGATGGACATTAGTCTTCCAGCTAAGATCTTGAGATTCTTATCTTTATCCATAAGGGAAGAAATTATTTAATTCAAAAGCATATTTTTAACTCTCATTTTGTGCTACCATTCATGCCAGACGCTGGACAAGGCCCTAGAATGGTGTTGGAGTGGATGAAAATCAAAAGACAAGATATCTGGTCCTGGTCGGAAAAAGTCCACAACTTAGTGGGAACCAACTGACAAAACCGATTGTCAGAGAAGAAAGCTACTAGCTAACGTTTCTTGAACGCTTTATGTCCAGTTGTTATTCTGAAGGTTTTATATATATCAATTCATTTAATCTTCATAACAATAGTACCTTACAGTAGTAGTAGGTCCTATTCAAATCCTTATTTTAGAGTAAATTGAGGCAGTCACACATCCAGTGAGTAATGAAGCTAAGTTTCAAGCCAAAGGAGTAGACTCCTTTTCATCACAACCTATCAACTAACAAGCAATTGTTGTACTTTCTGACAAGAGGAGCAAAATCTGATTTAAATCATAATATAGCTGAATTATTGATATGTACAGTTAACAGGGGGAAGGCACAAGCTAGCCAGCCCAAGGAAGAGTGTCTGCAATGCTCCCATCCTGGGTGGAGCCATTCTCGTTTGTCTGTGACCAAGGGCTTGTCACTATAGTCTCTGCTAAGGTTATTCATCAACCTCCAACAATGAACCCATCAGTTGTTTCCCCAAATTAACTGAATCTTTAAAACTTAGAGAAAAGAATGTAGTCCACCATGCTCATAATGTTAAATAAAGAAAACGATGGAAAAAAGGTGTGCACAAACATTTGTCTACAGGGGCCATGAGAGGTCCCGGTTGGTCCAGTGTACTTCTGCGCTTTCTGGAGAACCAGTGGATCATAGAGAGAAACTGTCTGAGTCATTCTTCATTTCTTTTCTACCATGTATTTATTATAAAATGTATCTAGTAGGCATCTCTAACAACATGTTGAAAAAACTGAACTCATTTTTCTCTCAAAATCTGCTCCTTTCAGTCTTCCCTATCTCAGAAATAAGAATGACAATTTAATTCCCATTTTCCAGGTGCTCAAAGCCCAAAACTTACAAACCATCTTTGATCTCTTTTCTCTCACATTCCAACTCCAGTCCATTAGACAATATTATGTCTTTATTTTTATAATTTTATTGAGATATGGTTGACCTACAATAAATTGCACGTTTAAGGTGTACGATTTGATAAGTTTTGACATGAGTATACCCATGAGACTATCACCAAAATCAAAAGAGTCTTTCATCGTTCTTTGTAATCCCTCCCCTCTCCTTTTCTGGGCTGTCTCCAAACATCTCCTGTCATTATAGATTGTTTTGCATTTTCTAGAATTTGATATAAATTATACAACATTTTATTTATTTATTTTTCTGACTTCCTTCTTTCCAAATAAGCATTTGAAACATGCCCCCAATCTGACCACTCCTCTGCATCTGCTAAGCCAATATACAGGCCAAACCCACATCATAAGTCACCTGAATGATTCCCTTAGCCTTCTTCTGTCCTTGCTTCTGCCCTCATTTCCCCCAATATCTATTGTACTGATGGCAACTAGAGTGATATTCTTAAATATAAATTTGATTGTGTCTCTCTGCTCAAAATCTTCCTATAGCTTCCCATTTCCAAATAAAAGGCAATGACTTTAGCCAGGCCTGGTTGTATTCATCTGTAATCCCAGCAGCTCAGGAGGCTGTCAGGAGGATCCTGAGTTCAAAGCCAGCCTCAGAAATGCAGTGAGTCCCTAAGTAACTCAGTGAGAGTTATCTCTAAATAAAGTATTTTAAAAAGGACTGTGGGTGTTGCTCAGTGTTTAAGTGCCCCTGGGGGTTCAATCTCTGGTATCAGGAAAAAAAGCCATGACTTTATTATGGACTGCCCTGGCTTATTATGGACTGCTCTTATTCAATGTGACTCCCCTCATCCTTTTCTCCCCATTTCCTAACATTCTTCTCTTGTCTGTTAGTTCCATTTAAATACACCAAGCCCACCCCTGCTTCAGAGCATTTACACTTGTAACTTTGCCTCAACCTTAACTCCCCAAATCATCTGACTAGCTAACTACCCCTTCACTTTATCATGTCTCTGTAACAGTGGCATTTCATGTGATAAAGGCCTTCCCTGGCCATCCTACACAAAATAGAGCCTCTTGCCATGACTATCAAGCCCATTACCCTGCCTTTCTTTCTCTTCAGACTTGCCTTTCCACTTTCGACTTCTCTTACCACTTTCCTTACATTTGTTTATCTACTTCACTGCTCTGAGCCAACCTCAAACACAATTTCCAACAGGAGCAGGAAATTAGTTGTTTTGTTCACTACTGTTACATCAGTGACTAGGGAAATGCCTAGAATGTATGAGAGAGTTAACAAATGATTTGTTGGGTAAACTCATGGTTCCAATGATATTATAAATATACTACACTATTAACCTAAACACCTATATTAACTATTAAGCCCCCATATATAAATAGTACTGAGAGGAAATAAGCTATGAGAACAAGGCATTTAAGGTCTACCTCTCAGCAGCATGCATCCTCAGCTCCAGGAATGTACCCCTGAATGTGTTTGTTGTTGAATGAAAACATACTTGTGTGGAGAGTAGTTGTTTGGTTACATGATACTGGAATATTTAAGTAGATCTTTTAAAACTAGCTTTAATTTTTTCTTATTTTTCTTATTATAGAATATGGTATGTTGTAGAATTTTTCTTATTGTAGAATAGAAATTAATGATAATTCATTGGTGGAAAAATCAGAATAGCAAAATGATCTAATTGCATATTATCTTCTTGATATTTACCTTGACTCATAATCAGATATACTTTTATATGCATAGTCAGTGCTTCCAGTTACTGAAGAACTAGCTTCTTATTTTGTAGAGTTTTCAATACTTTGATTTATCAGTATTATTTTTTAAACTTATTGCCTTAAAGACATATTAACTAGTCTGGTGGATAATGAGAAGAAAATTTCTCAACTGGCCACAATAAGGTAGTGGTAGTTCTTTCTATCAGGATACTTACAATTAGTGGATGAATCAGCATTCACTTTTACTCATGGCATTTAAATTTGTGGCATTGATGTTTAACATGATGTTTAATATAAGGTTATATTAAAAACCTTCAGAAAAGGAACAGGATAGAATGTGGTGGTGATTGTTGGCATGGAGATAAATAATCTCAAGTGCATTATTCTTTAATACCTCAAAGGGAAATCTTACGGGGTAAGGGATGAGTAATGGTTAAAGGTAAATGTGACCAGTTTGGGTGGAGGGGACATAAAATTCTAAGATATGAAGGGTTCCTAATGTCAGAGTACAATCTAAATGAGACAAGAAAAACATATCTGAAACAAATAATTGGCAGCATAATAACATATACCATTGGAAACTTGTGAAGGCACTTGCCTAGGAGCATTCAGTAGGCCTAACGCTGCTGTTACCAGGAAGAACCTCATCTATTGTAAATGATGAGTCAGAAAATAGTGTTAAACATTTATGGAAGACTAAATCTCTCCAAGAGGGGCAACAGATTTACCCTCACATATAAAACATTGGAAAAAAGTGGACAAAATACAAACAACAGTTCTCAGATATTAGATAATAAGCAGCGTAAGAGTGACCTCTAAGATAAAGTTAAGCATGAGAGATGAGTGCTAGGATTATCCCAATTTACTCCCTGGAAAGAATTTTTTCAGGCCACATCCAGAGAAGGGAAACTCAAATAGAAAATCTCCTGAGTTGAAGAGATGGATTTTAAAGTCTGAAGAGACAGATGCAGCTAGAAGTCCCAGAGCAGAATAAAGGGGAGAGTAGGGAATTGCAGAGGGAGGGAGAGTGTGTACATGCACTAGCTCTCTAGACATCTATGGACGGTTCCCCTGAAGTCTGTGGCTATGTAACAATGGGCACACATGTAAGGCCAGAGAAAGAACCTTCAGAAAAGAACAGAATGGAAGGTGGTGGTGATTGTTGGCATGGAGATCAATTTTTGTAATCACCAGCTAGAATGGAAAATCTATAATAAAAGGGCATCAAGTAACATAGTCAGTAAAAGGGAAAAATTAGCCCAAGATTGAAGGTAACTCCAGTCTAGCAGAATCTTAAAAAGATAAAAATGCTTCCAAGATAGTTTAGAAAAAAAAGCTATACACAGCTCAAGAATATTTAAACGAATACAAAATATCCAGTACTCAACAAGGTAAATTCACAATGTTTGGAATCCAATAAAAATGTATGAGGCATGCAAAGAGGTAGGAAAATATAACCCATGTTGAAAAGAAAATTAATAGAAATGATCATTAATTACACTGTGATAGAGTTATTATACAAGGACATTAATACAGTTGTATACCATATGTTCAAGATGCTATGGAAAAGAATAAGCATGTAAAGGAGAAAAAGAAGATATAAAAATGTCTGAATTAGATAAAACAGATAAAATTAGATAAAATCAGATAAAACAATGGCTAAGGTGAAAATTACACTGAATGAGATTAACAGCAAATTCGACATTGAAGAAGTCAATATCAGCAAACTGAATATGCAGTGATAAAGACTCCAAAATCAAACATGGAGAAAGAGACTGAACTGAACAGAGCATCAGTATGCACAGCTTCAACCAGTCCAACATATATATATGTATGTTATGGTAGTTCCTAAAAGAGGTGAGAAAAACACATTTGAATAAATAATAAATAAAAATGTTCTATATCTGATGAACACTCAGATTCAAAAAGCTCAATGAATAAGAAAAATGATAAAGATGACACAAATATACACTAAATGCTTAAAACCAGTGCTAAAAATTGAAAAGCATCTACAGAAAACAGACACCATTATGTACAAAGGAGTGAAAGTAAAATGTCAAAATTCATTCAAGAACCATGCAGAAAACAGTACATCAACATTTTCAAGTTCTGAAAGAAAAAAACACTGACATCCTAGAATTGCATTCCAAATGAAAATATATTTCAAAATGATGTAGTCTTTAATGCAAAAGAATTAAGTTAAACCCTACCCCACATAAAAATTACCTGAAAATGGACCACAGACATAAATGTAAGAACTCAAAATGGACCACACACCACACACACACACACACACACACACACACACACACACACACACACATATATATATATATATATATATATATATATATATATATATATATATATATATACCAAAACTAAATGTAAGAAAGCATAGGTAAATCTTGGAGTAGACAATGACTTTGTAGTTAAGACACCAAAGGCCCAAGCACGAAAAGAAAAAAATAATAAAGTAATGAACTTCATCAAATTTAAAACTTTTAAAGGCTACCATCGAAGAAAGTGAAAACACAATCATAGAAGAAAATATTTACAATTCATGTAGTTAGAATATAACTACCTAGAATATACAAGCAATTCTTATTGTTCAATATGAAAAAAAATGGCAAGAAATTAGAATAGACATTTTTCCAAAGAAAATATGCAAAAGCAAATAAGCAAATGAAAGGATACCCAGCACCATTAGGGAAATGTACAACCTCAGTGAGATACTACTTCACATCTATTAAGATGGTTATAATCAAGAAGATAATAATAAGTTGGCAAGGATGTGGATCAATAGGAGCCCTCACACACTACTGGTAGGAATAGACTACAGACCTAAATGTAACAGCTAAACCTATACAACTTCTGGAAGAAAATATAAAAAGCTGCTTGGCAGAGACTTTTAAAATTAACTAGCTCTCTCTGCCTCATGCTCTCTTTTTTCTCTCTCCTCTCAGAAATAAATCAGACTTAAAAACTTTGTCTCATGCTGGGCGTGGTGGTACATACCTGTAATACCAGTTGCTCAAGAGGCTGAGACAGGGGGATTGCAAGTTCAAAGCCAGCCTCAGCAAAAGTGAGGCACTAAGCAACTCAGTGAGACCCTGTCTAAATAAAATACTAAATAGGACTGGGGATGTGGCTCAGTGGTGGTATGCCCCTGAGTTCAATCCCCAGTACCAAAAACAACAACAACAAACTTTGTCTATTCTATATTCATTGTTATGGAAATGGAAAGGTAAGCTGACAGACTAGGACACAGTATTGGCAAAACATATCTCTCTCAAGGGAATGATATCTAGGATATACAAATGATTCTTACAACTTATTAATAAGAAAAATCACCCAATTTGAAAAGATGGGCAGAAGATTTTTTTTTCTTCACCAAAGTAGATACAAATATGGTGAATGTGCACATGAAAGGATATCCAACGTAAGTTGAAATGTAAATCAAAACTGCAATGTTATTACACATACAGTAGGATGGACAAAATTTAAGACTGATCATAACAAATGTTGACAAAGAACTGCAGACTATAACATGTAGTACAAACAATGGCACAAACTGTTAGAAAACTGTTTGGCAGTTGCTTTAAAAGTTAAATCACATCTGTCGAGATATTTACTCCAGAGAAATAAAAGCATACATCCACACTGAGACTTGTGCACAACTATTCATGGTGGTTTTATTTGTAATAGTCAAAAAATCCCCAATGTTGGACTGTGGGAACATGTCTGTCTTACATGCCTCAGAACCCTTATACTCATATTAACCATATAGTAGGCATTTGATTACTAACTTTTACATGAATGTAGAGACTGATTTTTTTTACTGTTAATAGAGCTTCTCTTTTATTAAATATAACAGACAAAAGAAAATCACGTATAGCACAATGAATTATCACAAAGTAAACATATCCACTGAACCCTAACCCAGGTCAAGAAACTGGACATCAAATGCACCTTCATGAGCCCTTTCTTATTGCTCCCCTAATTATTCCCTCCGCTCCCCCAGAGTTAGGCACTATTTTAACTTCTAATAACAAGGGTTAGTTTTGCCTGTTTTGTTACTTTATACACTGTAATCATACACATGTGATCTTTGGTATGTGGCTTTTTTTAGCTCCATATGTATTTTTATAAGATTTATCCAAGTTGTTGAATGTGAATGTACTTCTTATTTTCATTGCTTAATAATTTTCCACTGTATAAATATAACCTGGTTTACTTAAAAAAAATCCCCAATGTATATCAATAGGAAAATAGATAATAAATTTTGGAAACATACTTAGCAAGAATAAAGAACTATTGATAATAGCAAAAACAGGGAGATTCTGAATGAAATAAACTAGACAAAAAGTAATATGCATTGAAAATTCTTTTTTTTTTTTTGTACTCCCTAGTACAAATATCCAGGGGTGCTCTACTGCTGAGCTACTCCCTAGCCCATTTTATTTATTCATTTATTATTAATTTTTTTTTTTGCTATCAGAGATGGAACTCTTGGGAACTCAACCACTGAGCCACATCCCCAGCCCTCTTTTGTATTTTATTTAGAGATAGGTCCCACTGAGTTACTCAGGGCCTCGTTAAGTTGCTAAGGTTGGCTTTGAAATCCCAATTCTCCTGTTTCACCATTCTGAGCTGATGGGATTACAGGTGTGTGCCACCAGTTTAGTTTTTATTTTGAAACAGAGTCTGGCTCAGTTCCCCACATTTACCTCAAACTTGTGATCCTCCAGCCTCAGCCTCCTGAATATCTGGGATTACAGACTCTGCCACCACCTTCCAGCAGATTCAGTTATATTTAAAGGTAGAAAGTTATAAACCAGGTGAATCCTAGTAAAGGTCTTAGTAAAAAAAAATAATAAAAATAAAAGCACTATGCTTGGTCACAATATGGTAAGTCAGAAAATGACAACAAATACCCATTTTCTGTCAGGTTGACCAGAACAGTATCATTTCTCAATGGATTTCAAAGGGTCTCCCTCCCTCCCTCCCTTCCTTCCTTCGAGTTTTGGCGCGTGTGTGTATGTGTGTGTGTGTGTACATCATCTTCTGTGCCAGTGTAAGAGGTTTAGGCAATGGATCAACCTTTACACCTGTGCCGAAGGACCCCAATCTGGGATCTATCTCCAAGGGTGGAGGTGACTCTAGATCCTCATTATAATCCCGAGAGTGGGAACTCCTAAAAAAATAAACAGGTCTTTCTTGGTAACACCAGTTTCCTCCTTGGTAAAAGTTAGTGTAGTGGGGGGGTGGAAAGGGCACTACCCTGCCACAAAATAAATGCTAAAATGTATTTTGGTACAAATTGTAAACACTAAAGAGTTAAAAGTAAGAGATGAGTCTTGGGATTTGAGCTAGACCTGGATAAGTACATAGGATTCAGATTCTAAAAAGAGAATAAAAGGCAAGTGAATTAAACAGCATAAGAAAGACTCAGCAGAAAGAAGTATGTTTAAAGGACAGTAAGGACACCTCATTTTGCTAAGAGGAAAGGATTCTATAAAGGATGACATATTTGTGTGCTTAGGTCAGATTATGAAATTCCTTGAAAATCAAGCATAAGGATTTAGACTTAATAGAATAAAAATGCAGAAAATATTAGACTTTAAGTAAAGGGATCATATAACTTAAGTGGAATTTAAACAAGTATCTTGCCCTTAAATCCAGGGAAGATGGAGGTTTAGGCTGGGCATGACCAGTAGGGCTGAGGCACTCCCCACAATTAAAAAGTCATGTTGAAGTGTACTGTACTAATGGAAGTGAGTCATATACAAGGCAAGGTCTTCTGCCAGCATCTACTGTTTGTCTAGCCCTGAAATATTATTCCACTTTCAACTGTACAAAGAAAGAAACTCAAACATCTGAAATTGCCACTAATATATGGCATATATGAGTTCCTGTTTCTGGTTCTGCCTAATTTACCTTGGCATTCTTTTCACGGAGGTCAAATATTTGGTGTGTTGAAATAAATGCAGAACAGATGTTGGGGACTTGTGGCCTGCACATCTCAATTTCCACAGTGCACTGTTGGGCTTTATACATTTAGTTTTCAGAAATATAAATTACTTCCTTACTAGAACAGCAGCAGAAGTAAGGAATATAGCCAAAAAGATTGTAGTAAGAGTCAGAAGTCTAATTGTGTGACTATAGGGAAATCATTAACTTTTCTGAGTCTCAGATATTTCATCTATACAAATATGGGGTCAAAGTTAAAATTTTATAATTCACTTTTTAAGAAGAAAATGAGATAATATATGAAAGATTGCCCATTTATGTGGTTTAAATAATTAAACAGCAAAATCCTGGCGGTTACAGCCAATATAGACAATTGACAAAGCAACAAAAGTCTTGGCAATAAATGCTTTCATCACTAAGAAGACATTTTTAGATAGTGCATACTCTGGAAACTGTTCTCTTCTCACTGAAACAAAGTAAGGCTGATAACATCCTCCAAAAGTGTGCTTGGAAGATCACAAGCACCTCTTGGAGGAGACAGGGAGAGTGGAGGAGAAAATATGTTCTTCGGGATAACATATAGTCTACCAGAGCATACACTGAAGCAAAGCAAACCCTCCTGAATCTTCAGCATTTTAACTGATGCATGCAGTATAAAATTAGAAACAGGACCATAAACACTATTATGAAGACTATACTCAGTGGGGGACACTGAACAAATATATATGGGAAAGTAAGTTCTCTGTGATTAGCATGAAAGCTCAGTCTTACCCAAATCCAAATGAAATTTGAAATGGTTTGGAATACATAAGGAGGATCAGTGAATGACATCAAACGCAAATGATGAAATAGAGAATCTGAACATGATCTTTCTCTTATTTCTCACTGATCCCTTAGAACCACCAATAGAAATATAATATTAACTCTACATGTAAATTAAATTTTCTAGAAGTCATATTTTAAAAAGTAAGACAGATGAGCTTCATTTAATAATACATTTTACATAATTCAATATATTCAAAATGACATCCTTTTAACTTGTAATCATAATAAAAATATAACTGTTATTTTACATTCTTCATAATAAGTCTTTGATATCTGACTTATGGCACATCTCAGTTCAAACTGGGCACATTTAAAGACAGTCAAAGCATAAGAAAGTAGGGATTGTAAATTAACACTAGGCCATATCATATACTTGCACTTATTTTAAAGAAAAGCCAAGTTTAATAGCATGTTTTAGGTTTTAAAATATTTTTGGCCAACCTCTCTTGGTACTTACTCAGAAGTGAGAAAAGATGATTGAAGGTATCTCAACATCCCTCTTTTTTTTCACCCAGAGGTTAGGATTTCTGTTGCAGTAGCTAGGGATTGCATTGTCATTTCAGATGAATGTCAAGTCTGTAATCAAAAAGTGTAAGTCATCATTAGGTTCCTACACTTGTCATTCTTTTATTATTTTTCATTGTTATCTTAAATATATTTACTTCTTGACAAACATAAAGAAATAAAGAATTATATTTAAATGGATAATAAAACAATTTGACTGCATAAAATCCCTTTTCGTTTTAGGTAGACCTACTGGTACAAACAAATCACTTGGGTGGTCTATTTTTCTTTGGTAACAGGGATTGAACTCAAGGGCTCTAGACCACTGAATCACATCTCCAGCCCTATTTTGTATTTTATTTAGAGATAAGGTCTCACTGAATTGTTTAGGGCCTTACTTTTGCTGAGGCTGGCTTTGAACTCACGATCCTCCTGCCTCAGCCTCCAGAGCCACTGGGATTACAGGCATGAAGCACTGCACCCGGCACCTGCTCTGTTCTCTTACTTAACTGCAACTGTGTTTTCCTTGTTAGATTACTTCTTTGCACCAGGGTTTCTTGATAGAACTCTATTGGTACTTTGGTTTGGACTATTCCTACTAGCTGAAGGTTATATACTATCTATGGGCCTGGCCAAAAAATGTTAGTAGTTTCCTCAGTCATGGTGAAACAACAACAAAATGCCCCCAGGCATTTCTAAACTTCTCTTGAAAAGACTAGTATCACTCTCCCAGTTTGAGAGTCACTGCTTGAAATGTTAGTTAAACTCTGATCATTTAACAAAGCACCTTTAGTTGTAAGTATCCTATATTTTGTAGTTTGCAAGTATTCTGTATTTTGTAATTTCTCTTATCAGCTAAAAAGAAAGGATTATAAAATCAACATTTAAGGCTGGGCTTCATGATGCACACTGTAATCCCAGTGGCTCTGGAGGCTGAGGCAGGAGGATCTTGAGTTCAAACTCACCATCAGCAATTTAGCAAGGCCTTAAGTAATTTATGGATTTCCTATCTCAAAATAAAAAAAATGTAAAAAAGGGCTGGTGATGTGGATCAGTGGTTAAGCACCTAGATTCAATCCCCTGTGCCCATCCTCCACAAATCAACATTTTAAAAACCAGAATCACTAAAACATCAAAGAAACTCAAAGGCCCTTGTAAACACAACTGAATTTGCTTCAAAGGTTTTTTTGCTTTTTGTTTTCCACTTCAAGTTAACACTACCTTTAAAAAAATCACATTTTTGAATTTATTTTTTCTGACCTCTAAGAGGGATCTTACATTTTTCTACTTTCCTTTCCAAGACTATTCCCTCTTTTGCACTGTGTAATCTTGAATTTAAATCTGAACTAGTTGCATTGTGTTAATAGTCAAATTATGATACAATTTGAATTATTGAAATGCATATGGAGGGGTTTCTTTTCTTATTTTTAGTGAAAACTCACGTTTTTAAAATTAGCACCTAGGGAACTATAGGTGGAGACTTTACATATTAGAGTCATCAGCATGATAATTGTAATTAAATAAACACAAATCAGTTCATGATAGCTGATTTCATTTACTATTATAATCAGCTTTCTCCTCTATAAAACAGCCCAATTAGTCCTAAATTGACATTCACTAATTGTATATTAGAGTTTCAAGGAAAACAATGAAGAGTTAGTGACTATCATAATGATTGAGATGTGTTTTGACATCAGTAATTATTATTATTTTTAAGATGGGGGTCTTGCTATGTCGCCTAACCTGATCTCCAACTCCTGGACTCAAGCAATCCTCCTGGCTTGGCCTTCTGAGTAGTTAGGACTACAAGTCACCAAACCAGCCCAGTAATTACTGTTTAGTAGATCTCTTTTTGGACACTAAAATCACTACTAATATGATTGTATATGTTTGAAATTGGTTTTATGAGCAACATACAGATTTGATGCAATTCCCATCAAAATACCCACAAATTGGTGTGAATATACTTTGTATACAACGAGAGATATGAAAAATTGTGCTCTATATATGTAATATGAATTGTAATGCATTCTGTTGTCATATAAATTTAAAATAATAATAATAATAATAATAATAATAAATATCATTTTTCCAGAAGTAGAAAAAACAGTCCTGAAATCCATTTGGAAGAATGAAATATTCAGAATAGCCAAAACAATTCTAAGTCAATAAAGCAAGCTGGAGGCATCATCACAATACCTGACTTCAAATTATACTACAAAGCTATTGAAATAACCACTGCATGGCTCTGTCATAAAACCAGATACATAGACCAATGGGAAAGAAGAGAAGACACGGAAAAAGATCCAACACAGTTAACAGTCATCTGATTCTTGACAAAGATGCCAAAAACACATTGGGAGAAAAGACAGGCTTTAAACAAATGGTGCCAGAAAAATTGATTACCCATATGTAGACAAATAAGACTAGACCCTGTACAAACTTGAAAGAGATCAAAAGCCCAGGAATTAGACCAGAAACTATGCAAATCCTTGGAAGAAAATATAGGTTTGAGACTCCAGCATATAGGTACAGGCAATGACTTTCTTATTAGAACTCCTAAAGCTCAGAAAATAATGACAAAAGTTAATAAACAGAATGGCATCAAATTAAAAAGCTTCTGCACACAAAGGAAACAATTGGTAACATGAAGAAAGAACCTATGGAATGGGAGAAAATATATTTGCTAACTACTCTTTTTTTCTTTTTTTAAAGAAAGCGAGAGAGAATTTTTTAATATTTATTTTTTAGTTTTCGGTGGACACAACATCTTTGTTTGTAATGTGGTACTGAGGATCGAACCTGGACTGCATGCATGCAAGGCGAGCGTGCTACCGCTTGAGCCACATCCCCAGCCCTGCTAACTACTCTTTTGACACAGGATTAATATCCAGACTATATAAGAAACTTTAAAAAACTTAACACCAAAACCTCAAATATCCTAGCTTAATTGGGCAAATGAATTAAACAGATACTTCTCAAAAGAAGAAATAAAAATGGACAACAAATCTATGAAAATGTTCAACATCAATAGCAATTAGGGAAATGCAAATCAAAACTACAGTGAGCTTTCATCTCACTCTAGTCAGAATAGCAGCCATCAAAAATATGAATGATATGGGGCTGGGGTTGTGGCTCAACAGCAGATTGCTTGTCTAGCACGTGCAAGGCCCTGGGTTCGATCCTCAGCACCACATTAAAAATAAATAAATAAAAATAAAGGTATTGTGTCCAACTACTTAAAAAAAGAATATGAACAATAATAAATGCTAGAGAGAATGTGGAGAAGGGACACTTTTTTCTCTGTTGATAGGATTGTAAATGAATATAACCACTATTGAAATCAGTATGGAGGTTCCTCAAATGACTAGGCAGGAAACCACCATATAACCCAGGTATACAACTACTCAATGTTTATCCTAAAGAATTAAAGTCATAATACTAGAGTAGTATATGCATACCCATGTTTATAGCAGCACAATTCACAGTTGCCAAACTTTGGAACCAAACTAGGTGCTTATCAAGGATGAATAAATAAAGAAAATGTGGCATATACACACAATGGAGCTTTATTCAGCCATAAATGTGAATTATGTCATTTGCTGGAAAACGGATGAAACTTTAGAACATTCTGTTACACAAAATAAGCTAAACTCATAAAATCAAGGGAGCATATGTTTTCTCTCGGATGTGGAAGCAAGAGAGGAAAAAGGGAAAGAAAAGTGAAAATCAAAAGGAGATCAGTAGAGTGTAGGAAAGGGACCAGGAGAGGGAGGAGTGAATGGAAAATACTGGGGAATGATATTGGCCAAACTATAGTGTTATATTGTGCATGTGGAAATATGTTACGACAAATACTGCCATGATTTACGACTATAATGTATCAACAAAAAAATGGAAAAAATAAAAGAAAGCAAACAAAAGAACAAAATTGCTTTCATGTATATATGTATGTATGTATGTATGCAGCCTAGCCAAACATCTATTGTGAGCATAAACATTAATACTCTGGAACAGTGATGAGCAAATCATACCTGTCAGCCTGACACTGTTTTTTTTTAAATTGTTCTCTTTATTCCTTTTTTCTCTTTCTTTCTTTCTTTCATTCTTTCCCCACACCTTCTCTCTCCCTCCCTTCCTCCCTCCCTCCTTTCTTTCTTTCTTTCACGGTGTCCAACAATAACACTTGCGTTTGTAAACAAAGTTTTATTAGAATACAGAAGCTTATATTATTTACCCACAGTCTAGGCTGTTTTTGTGCTACATTGGCACTTGAGTGGTAATGAAGACTTGCCTACAAAGTCTAATATATTTATTATCAGTCTCTTTTCAGGAAAAGTTTGTTGATCCCTGATTAGATTATAGATTAAAGTCAGCAGAATAAATACATAAACATTTCTTTTCTTACGACTAAAATTGGCTGTATGAAATGAGATAAATGATCTATTAATTGCCAAGATAAATGTCCCTCCCCTATAGAAAGTGTGTATTCAGGACTAGAAATCTTGGCACTGTGTCATGTCAAATGTAGGAAAAAAACCTGGCAGTTCATTTTGATGAGACTTAAGAAATTTCTTTTCCAGGGCATTTTGAGGTGTATCTAAACTTTGTAGATAATACAGGGAAGAAAATTGTAATCTGCAAATAGATTATGTTCATTATTAGTTTGTAATCATTTCACAACTATCATATAATATTAAAGCATCATAAGAGACTGCCTATCATAATAGAAACTTTTATGACTCTAGCCATTAACTTGTATTTTTCTAGTTATTGTAGACCCATACTTTTAAGCTAGTGCTATTGGTAAAATATATGATTATTTAAGTCTGATTGCCTTACTAATTTTGACCAGTTTATTTTTCAGATATCCATTTTGGGGTTTACTCTTTCAATTAATTTTGGGTTCCATGGGCAATGAAATTGTTGTTGAGTATGTAAGATGTTGCAGTTTCTATGTAAGTTCACCTAAGTGCCTCTACCACTATTGATGGGCAAGGATATAAGTAATTTAGTACTTTTACTTGAAACTGTTATAGATCTACTGTACTGGATTTGTTTTCCTGACACAAAAGTGTATAAAACTAGGAAAACTAAACATTTTCAGGTATTAATTTCAGACATGACTGTAGGCCTGGTGCACAAAACACAATTAGGGAGATGAAGCTCAAGTAAGATGGAGGTCATACTGAGTTAAGGAGAAAATTATCAAAGTGCAAGATTATCATAGTGGTTGGAATTTTGTGGACAAGAATGTCTGAGCTATTTATGGTGGGTGCAATGTGATTGTGTGTGTGTGTTAGAGAGAGAATACTAAAAGCCTGGAGGAAATTCATTTTTCATATGAATGTACCAGATGAGACTCTTTAAGGCTTAGCAGAGTTTGACTGCTATAAAGGAGACTGAAGATGATGCTAAATGGCAATGTTGGAAGAAATTAGGTTTCCAGCAGAGTCAGGTTGCAGCAGCTTCACTAATATATCAGGTACTTAATTAAGAGTTCAGAAATAAGCCTTAGCAAAAAGAACCACACACAAAAGAGTAAAGGGAAAAAGGTAGACCTAAATTTGAAACCAAAATTGATTCATGCTGAAAATGTATGTGGCAGCCAGAAAGGAAAAAGAAAAAGAAAGGTGTGTGTGTGTGAAAGGAATCTGACGACAATCAAAGGGAGATCAGTAGAGGAAAGGGATCAGGGGAGAGAGGAAAGCAGGTAAAAGAGAAATACTCGAGAACGATATTGGCCAAGTTTTATCACTGTATTGTACATATGCATGCAAACATAACAACAAATCCCACCATTATGTACAAGTATAATGCACCATGAAATATGGAAATAAAGAAAAATACCAAACCTAGTGAGGCGCGGTGGAATATGCCTATAATCCCAGTGACTCAGGTGCATGAAGCAAGAGGATCACGAGCTCAAAGCCAGCCTTAGTAAATCGAGGTGCTAAAGCAGCTCAGCAAGACCCTGTCTCTCAATAAAATACAAAATAGGTCTGGGGATGTGGCTCAGTAATTGAGTACCCTGAGTTCAATCTCTGGAACCAAATAATAATAATAATAGTAATACCAAATCTAATATGATCAAAACAATTCACCAGTAATTAGCCTGCATGACAAATAAAACAGAATATCCTTTATAGGAAGACAACATAATCCAGACTTCCTATGATGTATCATCTATAAATGACCAGAATATAATTAAAAAAATTTTTTTTGGTACCAGGGATTGAACCCAGGGGTGCTTAACCATTGAGCCACAACCTCAGCACTTTTTTGCATTTTATTTAGATACAGGGTCTCACTGAGTTGCTAAGTGCATCCCTTAGTTGCAGAGGCTAGCTTTGATCCTCCCGCCTTAGCCTCCTGAGTCGCTGGGATTATAGGCATGTAGAATATCATTAAATTTTGCCAGAATGCAAAGAAGATAGAAAAATGAGAACCACAAGAGAAAATATCACATATAAAAAAAGTTCCATGAGCTGACCCAGATGTTAGGATTAGCCGAAAAAAAATTTAAATAGTTTTAATAACTAATTTCAAGGAGTTAAAGAAAAGCTTAATCATAATGAATAAGTAGATATGGGTGTCAACATATAAATGAAAAAATTCTTTTAAAAGAAATAAAAAGTATAGTATTTGAAATGAAAAATTCATGAAACAAATCTATCATCAGATTGTACAGTGCAAAAACAGCAAAAAGTTAACTTGGAGATAGACCAATAAAAATTATCTGTTCTAAAAATCAGAAAGAAAAAAATAGAGACTTGGTTACTATCAGTACAAAGTGACCTAACATACATATAATTAGATTTCTAGAAGAATAGACGCATAAATTGTACAGAAAAAAATATTTAAGACAACGATGGCTAAAATTATCCCAAATTAACAAAAAAGATGTTAACAGATTTAGGAAACTCAGTGAATACTAAGGTTAGTTACAAAGCAAATCACACCTAGATGCATCAGAGTCAACTGTAAATAATCAATTAGGAGGAAAAAGGTCTTGAAGGCAATTAGAAAAAAGTGGTGTGTTTTACATTGGTAAAAATGACTAAAATGATAGCTGACTTCTTATCAGAAATGAGAGGTTAAAGTTAATGGAAAGGTTTAAGGTGCTAGAAGACAAAAACTGCTAATCCAGGATAAATACTCTTCAAAACTGAAAGCAGAATAGACTTTTTCAAATAAATAAAAAGAAAATTCAATACCAATAGATCTCTACTATTAATGCTAAAAGAACCTCTTCAGGATAAAAGGAGATGATCCATCAGGTAGAAACAGATGCACTGTGTGCTTTAGTTCACTGTGTAATAAACTTAATGGTTTAATATAAAAATTCTTTGTTATTTCTCCTTATTCTATGATTTGGCTTTACATAACCTGATGGGTCCTTTGCTCTAGGTATTTATTACTGCTTACGTGGTTTCCTTTAGCAGGAATTGTTTAACCAAAGGTAGAACTGACAAAATAGCTTCGTTTACATGTCTGCTAGCTCAACTGGTTGGGTCAGGCTTATCTCTTCAAATGCTTTTAGTCATTCAGTCATTCTAAAATTTTTTATTTGTTGATTAGATTTCTAGAGGATAATAGTAGAATGTATACACCTTCCCAGGGTGTTATGTCTAGGATTGGCATGGAATCACTTTCACCAAAAATATATTTTGTTCATTAAAACAAGACAAAAGACCAGCCCAGACTCAGTGGGTGGGAAAATAGATATTACTTCATAATGAGAGAAGCAACATGATACAGGAATGTGGAGAATTTGGGGTAGATATTTTTAAAGACAATGCACCATAAACAGAAATGAAAAGTACTAGAAATAGTAAAATGTAGGTAAATATAAAAGGCAATATGTATACATATTTATTCTTTTAATTTCTTGGAAACATGACTAAGGTAAAAAACATAGGGTATACAGCTGTAATATGTATGACGACAAAGCACAAAAGACTTGGGGAAATGTGAGAAAGTATCACAATTTAAACTATGAAAACTGTGATAAATTAAAGAATGCATTTCATAATTCCTGGAAACATTGCTAAAACAATAATGTAAAGCAATACAGCTAAAAGCTAGTGGATAAATTAAATAAAATTTAATTTTTATTTAATGTAATTTTATTTAATTACATTAAATAAAAATACATCATTAATAGTAAGCCAAGAAGAATGCAGAGGCTATACTAACATCAGATGAATTTAAATTCAAGATAAAGAGTTTTATAAGAGATAAGAAAGACATTTCATAATACTATAATGTGTTTTTTAAGAACACAGAAACATGACACCATACAACCAAACATTTATATGCCCCAAATATATGAAAGCTGACAAAACTGAAGAGATAAATCCATACTTTGAATTTTTAACAGCCTTTTAACAACTGATAGTAACAGTATAAAAAATCACTAATGATACACAAGAGTCTGAACAAAACTATCAACCACCTTAACCTTATTGACATTGACTGACAATGCCCAACAACTCCAGAATATATATTCTTTTCTAGTCCTCATGAAAATTTGCAAGATAGGTTATATTCTTGGCAAACTAATCAGTTTCAAAAAATTTTAAATATTGAATATCAGTTTGTTTGCTGATCACAGTAGAAATAAATGGGGTATTCTTTAATAAAACTGGTCATTAAATAAAAGCCCTGCAAATCATCAATAAACAGTGTTTTAGTTATCTATTGCTATATTTTTTAAAATTCCAAAATTTAGTGGCTTTAAAAAATAACCATTTGCCAGGAGTGGTGGTGCACACCTGTAATTCCAGTGGCTCAGGAGGCTGAGGTAGGAGGATCGAGAGTTCAAAGCCAGCCTCAGTAATGGCGAGGCACTAAGCAACTCAGTGACACCCTGTCTCTAAATAAAACACAAAATAGGGCTCGGGATGTGGCTCAGTGGCCGAGAGCCTCTGAATTCAATCCCCACTACCAAACAAACAACCATTTTATTTCTCATAATTTTGTAAGTCAAGACTTTAACCAAGGTTCTGCTCCAGTGTCACCTAGGCTCACCCATACAGCAAACGCCTGATTTAGACTACAAGGTCTGAGATGGCTTTGTATGTCTGGAACTAAGGTGCTGACTGTTGGCTTTATGTAGTCTCCCTTTCCATGTGGTCTTTCAAATGTCAGGGGCTTTCTTCAAATGGACTCTCCCTCTAGCAAGATAGCCTGGGCTTCTTTACAGTGTGGCACAGGGTACCAAAGAGAAGAAAAAACGAGTTTGTGCCTTTAAAGGATACAGTCAGTCCTTCCTCAAGTCTCAATCTTGGGTAGGATCTTGGTCCATGCATTTTGAGGGAATTTATAGTTGGATGACATTTTAATCTACATTACTATGTGAAATGTCTTTGTTTTTATGATTTCATTTTTGCTACATTGTTTCTTTTCCATACAATTAACTACAATATAGGATAATCTATTAACGATAATGTCTCTTCAATTGGTTGTGTGAAGCTTGCTCTATAATAATTTATATAGAAAGGACTCATGGGAATAATATTCTCTAAATGACAATTTCCTGATTTAAAAACATATAATTTGTAGCCAGTACAATAGTGCATGCCTATAATCCTAGCTACTCAGGAGGTTGACAAGTAGGAGAATGGTAAGTTTCAGGAGAGCCTGGGCAACTTGGTGAGACTCTGTCTCAAGGAAAACAAAAACAAAACAAACATTAAATGACTGCAGATGTAGCTCAGTGGTAGAGCACTCCTCAGTTCAATCCTCAGTGCTGGGGGGGAAAAAGGTCATTCATCACCATACTAAGATACTCCTTAGAGAAAAGTAATTGCAAGAACATTGTTCTCCTCCCTTGGGATATGTTTGTTTTTTTTTCTAGATTGGAATCTAGAAAGCCTTTTGTGTGCTTTGTGCTCTCATTATGGTTATGTGGCTTTTTAAATCTTGTTCATGCCATTGGATATAATATCAGATTTTTTTTTCTGGTGGTGCTGGGGATTGAACCCAGAGCCTTGTGCGTGTGAGGCAAGTACTCTTCCAACTAAGCTATATCCCCAGCCCCAGTGGATTTGTTTTTTTGGAGGGGAATCTCTTCTCAACACATTTTGTGCCAGATTGTACTTGAGAAAGGGAAGTGATATGTACAGCATGGAACGATATTACTTTCTGATTTTCCCACTTTTTTTATCTTTTTAAAAAATTTATTTATTTTTAATCCTAACTTGTTATATATGACAGGATAATGCATTATAATTCATATTACACATATGGCACACAATTTTTCATATCTCTGGTTGTACACATAGTCACATCAGTTGTGTCTTTTTTTTAAGAGAGAGAGAGAGAGAGAGAGAGAGAGAGAGAGAGAGAGAGGAGAGAGGAGAGAGATTTTTAAATATTTATTTTTTAGTACTGGGAATTGAACTCAGAGGCATGAACCACTGAGCCACCTCAGCCCTATTTTGTATTTAATAGAGACAGGTTCTCACTGAGTGCCTCGCTTTTGCTGAGGCTGGCTTTGAACTCATGATCCTCAGCTTCTGGAGTCACCAGGATTACAGGTGTGCACCACTGTGCCAGGCTAGAAAGAACTCTTGAATTAAGAAGCTCAGTAAGGGTGAAAGATCTATATAGTGAAAATTACAGAACCTTAAAGAAAGAAATCAAAAAAAGACCTTAGAAGATAGAAAGATTTACCTTGCTCTTGGATAGGCAGAATTAATATTATCAAAATGACCACACTTCTAAAAGCGCTATACAGATTTAATGCAATTCCAATCAAAATCCCAATGACATTCCTCATATAAATAGAAAAACAATCATGAAATTCATCTGGAAAAATAAGAGACCCAGAATAGCTAAAGCAATCCTTATCAGGAAGAGTGAAGCAGGTGGCATCACTATACCAGACCTTAAAC
Organism: Urocitellus parryii; assembly: GCF_045843805.1. Lineage (NCBI taxonomy): Eukaryota > Metazoa > Chordata > Mammalia > Rodentia > Sciuridae > Urocitellus > Urocitellus parryii. The sequence goes on from NW_027554208.1 coordinate 1,335,186, forward strand.
TATACTACAGAGCAACAGTAACAAAAACAGCATGGTATTGGCACCAAAACAGACTGGTAGACCAATGGTACAGAACAGAGAGAGGATACAGAGACTAACCCACAAAACTACAATTATCTTATGTTAGACAAAGGTACCAAAAACATGCACTAGAGAAAAGATAGCATCTTCAACAAATGGTGCTGGGAGAACTGGAAATCCATATGCAACAAAATGAAATTAAATCCCTATCTCTCACCATGCACAAAACTCAACTCAAAATGGATCAAGGACCTGGGAATAAAACCAGAGACTCTGCGTTTAATAGAAGAAAAAGTAGACCCTAATCTCCATCATGTGGGATTAGGCTCCAACTTCCTTAATAAGACTCTTTTGGTGCCAGAATTAAAATCAAGAATCAATAAATGGGATGGACTCAAACTAAAAAGTTTCTTTCTTCTCTGCAAAAGAAGCAAATCTGTGAGGTGAATAGCAAGCCTACATCTTGGGAGCAAATCTTTACCCCTCACACATCAGATATAGCACTAATCTCTAGGTATATAAAGAACCTCAAAAGCTAAACACCAAAAAAAAAAAAAAAACAAATAACCCAATCAATAAATAGGCCAAGGACCTGAACAGACACTTCTCAGAAAATAATATACAATCAGTCAACAAATACATGAAAAAATGTTCATCATTACTAGCAATTAGAGAAATGCAAATCAAAACCACTCTAAGATTTCATCTCACTCATCAGAATGGCAGCTATTATGGATACAAACCACAATAAGTGTTGGCGAGGATGTGGGAGAAAAAGGCACACTCATACACTGCTGATAGGACTGCAAATTGGTGCAGCCAATATGGAAAGCAGTATGGAGATTACTTGGAAAATTGGGAGTGGAACCACCATCTGACCCAGCTGTCCCTCTCCTCAATCTATACCCAAAGGACTTAAAAACAGCATACTACAGGACACAGCTGCATCAATGTTTACAGCAGCACAATTCACAATAGCTAAACTGTGGGACCAACCTAGATGCCCTTCAATAGATGAATGGATTAAAAACTGTGGTGTGTGTGTGTGTACACACACACATACAATGGAATATTATTCAGCAATAAAAGAAAATAAAATCATAGCATTTGTAGGTAAATGGATGGAATTAGAAAAGATAATGCTAAGTTAGCCAATCCCAAAAAACCAAATGCTGAATGTTTTCTTTGATATAAGGAGGCTGATTCATAGTGGGATAGAGAGTGGGAGATGGGAGGAACAACAAGCTCTAGATAGGGCAGAGGGGTTGGAGGGGAAGGGAGGAGGCATGAGGTTATTAAAGATGGTGGAATGTGATAATTATTATCCAAAGTACAGGTATGAATACAGGAACTGGGTGTGAATATACTGTGTATACAATCAGAGATATGAAAAATTGTGCTCTATATGTATAATAAGAATTACAATGCATTCTGCTGTCATATATGAATAAAAAATTCTAAAAAAGGTCAGTAAAACCCTCTCACACCAGCCCAGATTGACTCCCTATTGCTGATACAGGAAAACAGTCATTTTAAAAATAATCATGAGGAAAAAAACAAAACAAAACTCCTTTCAAGTCTGAAATTCAAATATTTCAGAACAGAAAACGGACAAAAAGATAAATAGTGGGGCTAGGGCTGTAGTTCAGTGGCAGAGTGCTTGCTCAGCATGTGTGAGGCACTGGGCTCGATCCTTAGCCACCACATTAAAAAAATAAAATAAGGGCATGCTGTCTATCTACAACTAAAAAAAAAAAATATAAATATATATATATATATATATATATATATATATATATATATATATAAAGAGAGAGAGAGAGAGAGAGAGAGAGAGAGACAGACAGACACCAAATCTGGGAAAAAAGAAAAAGGAAGACAAAATGATCTCCTACACCTCATGGGTCTTTTTTTTTAATATGTATTTTTTTAGTTGAAGTTGGACACAATGCCTTCATTTTTACTTCTGTTTTTATGTGGTGCTGAGGATTGAACCCAGGCCCTTGCACGTGTGAGGTGAGTGCTCTACCGCTGACCCACCACCCCAGCCCCCCACCTCATGGGTCTTAAAAGACCTAAAGCACATGACATAGTCAGCACTGTTGATGAACACAATAAATGTCCATAAATATCATTTGCAATTTAAAAAACATTCTACTATTGAGAAGAGGTATCACTGTGCAAAGCACCATCATAAAGATAGCAGGTTTACCAAATAAACTCCAGAGAAGAAGTCTGTGTCAAGAGAGAAAAGGTTCAAATTTAATCCTTGAGACTGACAGGACCATAAACATTAATATCATCACTTGGATTCAAAGTCCAGCTTCAAGGGAACAAGGATTACTCTGGCAGTTCTTGGACCAGGAAGCCTTAAGAATGTCAACAGATGACTATAGGGCTGGGTAGGAAAGAGAGGTGCCAGAGCAGGACACAGGACTACCCGTGGGGACGCATCTCACTCACACCCTAGCTTGAGGTGATGGAGTCACTGGCTCACCTAACCCCAACTCACTTCCTTCCTCCCGCTCTCTGATCCCTCCTCCAGCTGCAGGCAGGGCATCAGAGGCCCACTGGCTGTTCTCTGTCTCTCCCAGGATGGACTCCAGGTCTACGTCCTCCAGGATGCTCCCCTCAGAAGACAGCAGTTTATCCAAGCCAAATTTCAGTATGTCACTCAACTTGAATGAAGAAAATGAGAGATCCAGTTAGTTCTCATGAAAACACAGATGAGGATGTGTGACTTGCTAAGTGTCTAAATGACACCAGGTAATTCTTTCCCTGATGGACTTTCTTCTCTTCCATCACAAATGACACCTGCCAGGCTGTTTTGGAGTTGGATGAGGAATAAGCAGAGAGGTGATAAATGATGATCAGAGATGTTGACTTTGACAATTATTTACAATACCAAAAAAATTTTTTGGCCTCCAATTTTTTTGAGGAGTGGGGGCAGATAAAATGATTCCCAGCATCTTCTATAGCACTTCTCACCAGCAATTTTTACAGGCACTTCCAGCAGTCCCCAGAGAAGTCAGAGACCCTGTTGGCTACCTTCTTACCTCTCCCACTGCCAAACTCTTATAAAGAAAAGGTGCCACTGAATACCTCATCTCACCATGAGCTGCCACCTGTCCTTGCCAAGCCGCTTTGCTACTACAGTGCTTTATGGGACCCACTTTGGCAAAACCATAACCACCCTGATCACCAGACCCAAAAGCCCTTTCTCAATTTCAATCTCCCTGGATAGTCCTGCGGCACTCCCCATCCTGCCCTCTTGCTCCACCTAGGGGATATACTCAGCCTATTTCCTACGGCTATTGGAACCAGAATCTTAGATAGTGTTACCTGGCTTTCATTTGCTACTTGCAACTCTCCACCTCCCTAAGTACTATCTCTTAGGAATTCTGAACCAATTGGGATCCACATCATGGGACTTCATTTTCATTTTGCCCTTTTAGATTTGGTTAGTTATCTCTATATTGCCTATTCTGTAACTTGGAAACTTTAGCTTGAAAATATCCAAGATAAAAACTATGACAAAAACTAAGCAAAACCATAACTGTTATATTTATATTTAACCTTGGTGTACATATATATATATATATATGTATGTGTATATATATATAAAACCAAGCCAAATGGCTTTGGCATTTAGTACCCAAAACAGAAGAAAGCCAAGTATTTATGATGAGGCTCAGTCCATACTGGGACCCTTCACTCGTCCACTCCTTGGACTATGTCTCCTGGCTTCCCTCGCTACTGCTCACTCACAACGTGTCTTTAAGGAACTACCCATTTTTTAAATGAAAACCACTTTATTATAGTAACTAAGAGCATGTAGTTGGAAGTTAAAGAGTGCTCGGATTAGAGTCATGAATCTGATGTTTGGAAAATTTCTTAAGATGGAGGTAAAGACAACGTCTATCTCATTTTTTTGTTATTCTTCTTCTGAAACAACTGGAAAAAGTGCACGTCACACAATGCTTAGCACACAGTAAGCATTCAATAAGTGTTCACCGCATCTTTATCTGTTCTCTGTTTCTGTTGTGTTCTCCTTCTAAGACAAGGAACCTGCTCTCCTTTTTCAGGACTTCACTGCTCTATACTGCTTAGATTTATCAAACCAGAACCACGTCTTTTACTATTAGATTCTTTTAATAACTTAAAAAAAATGTCCTGCTGTATTTTGAGACAAGGCAGTGAGTTATCACCCTTGTTCCTGGCAACCATAAATAACTCACAGTCTGGTGGGGAGGAAAGAATCAAGACAGAACCAGAGTGTGATTTCTTGCCATGGCTTGTGCAGGAAGTCCCACCGAGGTCCTCTCCACCAGCCCATAGTTTGTACTGGCCCCAAGATCTGGTCCCATGGCAGAGTTTGTGCCTGTGCATTTCACAATGATGTGCTAGCAGCCAATGTCATAGAGAAACCCCTGACTGAATGCCTGGAGCTCCCTCCACTGGGGAAGCATCGAGCATCTGAGAATTTGTCTCCTCTAACTCCTGACACCTGTGCCTTCACAACAGCCCATGATGAGCTCCTCTCCCAAGATCCTGTGAAGAAGTGTATTTAGACACCTACAGTGTACATGCACCTCTCTCTCAAGCTTTCACCTTCCATTTGAAATTGCCTCTTCAATAGTGTGAAAATAAAATGCACAGCCTGCCCAGCCACCATGACAGATGAGCATGCAGAAGACTCAAAACACAAAAGGCCAAAGACTCCAGTTACTCTCTAAGATATACAAACGTCAAGCAAACAAACAAAACCTAGAGTTCTTCTTTCAGGTTCTAGTACCCCCAAATCTGTGAACCTTTCCTGCAGGTCAGTGACTCCCTAACAAAAACAGCACCTTCCCTGTCTGCAATGCTGATGTGTAAAGATACAGATGTGAGAAAACTGCCATTTTTAAACTCATGCTTGGGCTAGTTGTAAATTTGATGATTCTGCTTGTAATACTGTGTAATT